>NC_090925.1:693145133-694395133 GCF_040938575.1 Ambystoma mexicanum
GGATCCCTCTCTATATTCCCGCCCCTTGTACCCCTCTCTATATTCCCGCCCCTTGGACCCCTCTCTATATTCCCGCCCCTTGGATCCCTCTCTATATTCCCGCCCCTTGGATCCCTCTCTATATTCCCGCCCCTTGGATCCCATTCTTCCTTCTCTTCTCAGTCACTTTTGTCCTCTCCTGCTCTCTCTCTACTCACTTTATGGAGAAAATTGATAAAAACGTGGCGACGGTCTGTGCCTCGGTTGTTTCTCTCCTTGGCCCTGCTGCTGTCGTTCATAATCCTAGTCCAACGTTAGGTTGGGACTCTTTTCCTGTCTTTAACACTGCCAAAATATCATCGGCCATTCTCAAACTAAAATCTACCTCCCATTTGTCCATTGCTTACTTCTGCTATTAATAACTGCTTTCTTCTGGGCTTATTCCGCCCTTTCTTAAACACTCTTTGGTGATCCCTCTTTTTAATAAATCCACCCTGCATGCGGCAGCCTCTTCCAACTATCGTCCCATTTCTCTGCTCCCCCTACTTAGTATTTTCTTCCAAACTCTTTCACTCATCCCAATCTGGTTTCCGTCCAGGTTGGGGCAGAGAAAACGCATTGGTCTCGGTGGTCGATAACTTTACTCTGCTTTACGATTAAGGCGGAGTCGGAGCATTGCTGCTCCTTGACCTCTCTGTTGCTTTTGACATGGTTGATCACACGGTTGTAATTGATCACCTCGCTCTAGCGGGAATCTCTGGCACTGTTCTCTCCCAGTTTTCTTCTTTCTTGTCTGATAGATCTAAGTCTCTTTCTCTGCCCCCTTTCCGTTCTGAATCCTCCTTACTTCTTTATAGTGTTCACCAAGACTCTGCCATCTCCCCTGTTCTGTTTAATGCCTATATCCAATCGCTGTCTGAGCTCATTTCCACCCACAGCCTCAGTTGTTACTCCTATACCAACAACACCCAAATCCTGGTCCGGTGTGATCTCACTGTCCACGATACTGACACCATATTTCAGGGTTGGCTTGAAGCCGTGGGAGAATGGATGTCAGCTAATTGGCTTGCGCTGAACGGGGAGAAAACTGAGGTGTTGGATCCTCCTTTTACTACAGCCTTCTTGACGTCAGCCTTTTGGCCCCCTAGTCTCGGTCCCTGCCAAACCCCTGTTTCTTTTGTGAAGAATTTGGGCGTGAAAATATCCTCTTCTCTTTCCGCTGACCTTCAAATTGGCGCCATTTGCCAAAGAGGATATTTTCAGCTCAAAACTGTGCGCAAAATGTTTCCCTATTTACCCTCCCAATGTCCCGCTCCAGTTGTGCCCTCACTCATTCTATCTACCATGGATTACTGCAACACCCTATTTTTGGCACAGCCTGCATATCTTTTACACCGCTTGCAAGTGTTGCAAAATGCAGCTGCCAGAGTTCGCGCCCGCTATGCCTAGGCACACCCACATTTCACCTGTGCGCCGCCATCTTCACTGGCTCCCTTTAACTAAACGAGTGCAATTTAAGTCACTCTGCTTGGTTCACCAGGCTTTTTATGGCGATGGTGCAGAATATCTACAGGCTAAATTTTGCCTGTATTTTCCAGCACGCTTCCTTCACTCGGCTAAGGCCTGTCTGATTTCTGTACCTCACTTTAGGCTGTCTGCCATTGGCAGCCTTACCTTTTTGTAACTATTGATACTTCCCTCCCTTTCTTACCTCAGACAGTGCCATGAGGCCTTTACTGATGCCTGTGTGCTCAACAAATAAAATATAACATAACATCTGGAACCCCAGTTGATGTAAACCCATCCAGCTTGGCCAGGCCCTTCAGATCTGAATTTACCAAGTCCTCCACCTCAGGTTCCCATGCTGAGCCAGGCAATGCTGAATTCACTGGGTCCCCTGCTACCAATCTGGGGTTCTCAGCGGCTACAGGTCCTTCTTCTGCGGGAGTAGGTGACTCAGCCGTCTGTGGAACTGGGCCCAGGGCTACCAGCCATGCTGGTCCCTTACATAAATCCTCTGGAAGCACTACTGGCCCTAAAGCGCTGAGAGCCTTCAATCTGGCGACCTCTTTGGCCTTCAATCTGATAGCCACCACATCTATCTCAGTGTCAGGAAGTGCATTACCCAACAGACATGGGACAGGGATTGAGTATTTCACTGCTACACAGCACTGGGAGGTCTCACCCCGACAGCTGAACTCTACTATTGCCACTGAAGACGGAGGTCCAGTTATAGCCCTCATGACCCCACACGACTCTCAGCCCGAAGACAGAGATACGACAGATGCACCTCACTCTCAGGCCCTTCACCGCCATCATCGATGTATCGCAGATGTGAGAAACTTTACTTTCTCAGACAGCCATTCAGGCCATACCCAATCGATGATCTGGAGGAGATGGAGATGTTATCATGCGAACAAGTCGACTGACTGCAAATCAAGAAATCACTGACATCACGACGTAGCCACACTGAGACATGAAGTACATAGCCATTCATCCACGAAGTTACATGAACATGCATTTGTTTGTGGCATAGAGACACAAAAAACATGCTTATGTCTCACGGTGATGGATGACAAGCACACAAACATATCTCTAAATATGTCTAAATATGTCCACATTATTCGCCAAAGCTGGACCGCAATACGCTAAAGTATATCTATACCAAGCTTGCACATGCTCGACTGCCACTAACATGCAAAAGCCATATGGAAGCTATAGGCCCACTGAAGTGAATGAGGAAGGGGAGACAGGCTTCGAGTACCTGGAAGGGCTGGCATGATTGCTGCAGCCAGAGGCAAGCAGAACGATGCACCCAGCCAAGGACCAGTGGAGATGGGAAAGTTCCTGGTTACAAAGACGATAAGCTACTTGCAAGAAATCCCCATAATTACAGGCAAGACAGCTCCATTTCGTGGTCTCAAAACACATGACCCAGCAGATTAAGACAATGCCCCTTCAATCAAGGTAGACGGAGAGCAGCTGTTCCCATCGAATCAGAGGTGGAAAGATACAATTATTGCTTACCAATTAACAACTGAATTCACTCTCCAAGGCTTAGGTGATCAGAGATGGCAACATTAGGAAACACAAAGCCCCTCCATGTTCATTCTCATTGTCTTGAGAAGGCTCACTCAGCCTGGTAACCGCCCTGGGTCCCAGGGCAGGGAGGATCCACTTTATCCAATCCAGAGTCACCTTTCATGTGAAGTATAATATGTTGCAGGAGCCAATGGTGTCCCACGGTCTTGCAACATTGAAGGTTTATACATATAGGGCCTCATTACGCAGTTGGAGGTAGCCATGCTGCTATTAGCAGCATGGCTACCCCCTTACCGTATTCGGGTCCGGGTTCCCGAAATAGGGACTTACCGGGTCATTCCAACCGGTAAGTCCCCATTCCGGGAACCATTCCCCATTCCCATTCGAGCCCCCATAGGGCTCAATGGGAATGGGGATGGAGCTAATAACGGTACCGCAATTAGCTATGAAGTCCCTTAACGGGTCCCATCCATAACGCCTGGTAAAACCAGGCATCGAGGAAGGGACCCGCTAAGGGACCTCGGAATAGGGTGGTGAGGGATTACCGGCACCGGTGACCTAATCCCTTACCACATTCCGCGTAATGAGGCCCGTAGAGTTGATCCCAGGAAGAGCCACCAGATATAGCTACCCTATCGTAGAATTAACCCTTATAGGATACATATATAGTTTGCCTAAATTGACCACTGTGAACCCCTGATCGGTTTTGGGGATGGAACTTGGTTTTGTGATATCACACCTGGATAAAACCAGGTGACACACGCTCAGAAGACGAGAACCCTGGAGAATTCATGTTTTTCTAGTGTAATGCCTGTCATTTTGTTAGATAATAAAGACATTAAACATTCCCCCATGGCTGAGTCTTCCGTTCTTGTGCTAGGGAGTTTTTGATGGTCCTGTGTGTCTCTTTGCTGGTAATTGGGGTTACTGCTATAGGGTCCCTGCCGCTCTTTGACACCATGGTGCACTTACCCTTTCCGTCAAACCCACTGACGCTACAATCAGGCCCATCAATATACTGTCCTAGTTGTACCCACTGCCATGGACAGCAGTGATGCTAGTCGCAGTCTCTCTGACCGCAGGGGTTTTGTGTCCATTGATATACACATGTTCTAAGAACAGTTGAGTATTGTAGGGAACTGGGATCTCTTCTGGAGATCTGTTACCATTCCCATTCAGTGTCACCAGTCCACATTCAGCCACTCCTTGATCTAGTGGGAAGTCCTCCTCTAGGAGGCCAACACTAATGATAGTCTCCACAATGAGTCCAACATTCACTCTGGCTTGCTTGGGTAAGCCCTTGCCAGCAGGATCCCCTTTCCAACAGTCCAGCTCCTTACACACAAAACAACCTTTGAGTTGTGAGAGCACAGGTGTCCCTGTGTTAGGGGTGCGTGCACTCTGCTTTTTTGCATGCACCACTGAACTACAGTTGTGGGATTTCCCTTTGTGCTTTTGGGGACCTGACTTAGAAGATGAGTGGGTTGGACCTTTGTCCTTCCCATCCTTGTTACTTTTATTGTCCGAGGATTTCTCATCTGGTTTGTGTGTGCTCGCCTGAGGCTTTTTCTGAACTAGAGTACTTACAAACCTCTCAGCAGCCTTTGTGAGCTCCCTAGTATCTGTAAAATGTCTTGTCCACAAGATGCTGGTGTAGGTCGACCTCACAATTCTTCAAGACATGCTCACACGCAATCAAGTCTTTGTTGCCAGACACCCACCCGCTCAGACATTTCAATGACAAGTGTGTCAACTTTTCAAATGTCTGCCCACTTTTCTTTCCGAGCTCTCTGAAGCTCTTGAGATACTTTTATGGGGTTTTACAGAATGTCCTGAAAAGGGGCTCCTTCATGTTCTCATAAATGGGCCTTTCCTCAGGCTTTTATGGAAGAATTGCACCAGTCCCCTGCGTCGTAAATTGACTCATCTGGGATGCACACCACAGTACCTCCTCCACCTCCTGTAGATAAAAAGCAAGCTTGAGCACTTCAAACCAATTACAAATAAGCCTGTACTAAATCTTTGGTGATGTGGCGCTGGGGCTTATGCCAGGCACCTTGGTTTGAACCACTACTGCTGCCCTCACTAGAGGTGGATCTATTGGCCTCCTGCTTCTCTTAGAGTGCCAGATTACACAGCTCTATGGTGACCTTGTTCTGCTCTTTTTGTTCCTCCAGTGCTAGTCTCCTCTCCTCAAACAGGAGCTTTCTAGCTGCTACATCTTTTACCACCATAACAATTACTGGGCCACTTAGAGGCTGTGCCGAGGCCTGGAATCTGCAGGATGCCGCACTAGCCCCTGACCTCCCTGACATTCTAGAGTGTTGAGAAACCACATTTGCCCCCTGAGGTATGGTTGGTAAGAAACATTACTCGTGCTCTCTTCCTCACCATCTTCCACCACCCCTTCTGGAAGGCCTTCTTCATTCAGGTACACAGGGCCTAGTCATCCCCTGGGGTCTCTTCCCCAGCTGCCCTCACTTCTACCCAAGCTTGGAGGCTGGTCAGCAGCTAAGGTATAATAATCCTGGTGCTGTGGGGAAGGGTACTCTCTTGACATACGGCGCTCAGGACATCCTTGCTCTTGTCTTTCACAGTCTCTATGTCATGATCCATGATAATAAACAAATGCCTAGCAGTGCTCCTAATGTTAACTGTGACCATATGTTTATCGTTGGGTGACTAAGCTGTGCGCAACGCTCCAACTAGATCCCACTTCTACTACCAATGTGACAAATCAACTTCCGGGGCGCCAGTGGTCATGGGGTGAATATCGGTTTCTAAACCATCAATCAGCCCCACATCTTTAGTACACCAGAAGGTATCCAGACAGATTGGAATAGCAAGCAAATTCTAAACCTCCATGTCCAATTTTGGTAACATGGATAGAACAGCAGGTTTATCTCTGAAACGTCATGAATCATAAAAGTACCTTGTGCTGTAGGTGTTCTTAGTGCTCAAAAGGGTTGAGTCAGCTTCAGTGTGCTTTACAGGCTTCTGTGACAGAGTTCAAGACTGGAGTCAGCTGCGGGTATCAGGTGGCAAGACAGTTTGGTGACTGAAGCTGGATAAATGTCTGCAGGCTGGCCTACACGTCGGCTAAAGGTTACGAATCTTTGTCCCAGTGCTGATTGGCGGTTCTAAAGCACTGGTCGAGACATTTCGGATGTCTTTAAGCAACGGCGGCGTAACAATGGTCAGTATTGCAGTCAGTTGCAGCTTGACTGGCTTGAAAATGTCCTTTAAGGGGGACGTTGGTAGATGCTTGTCGTGGCACTTCTCCCAGCTTCTTCACTGGGCTTGTGTCATCCTTTAAGGTGGACGGTCCAAAGCTTAGGAATGTTTTGAAGGAAGCTGCCTTGTCCTTGGATTTGGGTTCAGAGACCTTCTGGCACTTCGCATATAGAAAGCTTGTGCAGAACCTAGCAGGGCATCTTGTGTGCTGGCTGGGTACGGGGTCTGGAGGGTCCTCTTGATTCAGTATCTCCCTCTGTTCCCCGGAAGATGTTTAGGGGCAGGATCTTGCTTCCCTCTTTGGAAATCCTGGCCTTCCTTCACTGGCGGAAGATGTAAGGCAGACTGTACTTTCAGCCAGTGCTGGTTTGGGTTACTGAGATCCTTTTGCTGACCAAGTGTTCCTTAATAGCGAATGAGTGTCAATTTTCACACATGGTAAGTGTTTGCAACAATTATTGATTTTATTGTGTGTGCAATTGTTTCCAGTATAGATTGTCACACACATACACTTTGGTTGATTAAAGCTCACATGTACTTCAAATTGTGCAATTATTTTGGTTTCACTAGTGCCGACATGTGTTTCCACCATTAAGGTTTTTTTCAAGGCAAGTGTAATGTAATAACTGTGTGGTTCCAGTTGGGTGATGTTGCTTGTAAAATCAGGCTTGTGTACTGTATAGTACCTTCTCCCGGTTGGGTGTGTGTGTTCTATCTGGTCTCGCTGTGATCTGCTGAAATTTCAGCAAGTTCTAACACCACATTATCAACTGTACTTTCAGCCAGGGTGCAAGGTTGAGTTCTTCTTTGTTACTTCTGGTGAAGTAGTCAGATGATCTGCCAAAAGAGGAGCTCAGCCCTCTTTTAAAACCAAATGGGCCAGAGGCATTGGTGTAGGCTAGGCCTACCTTAATGACCCAATCCTGAAGTCCCCACTAACAATCTCCTGTATGCATGAGGTCATAACCAGAGTGCCTTGCAACAGGAAAGGTAAAGGGGTGAGAACATGTGATACTAATATCCCTTCCTGTGTGTTGTGGATCAGAGTCTCTCTGGGTAATGAATCTCCCTGTGGTTCCTGATTAAAGCAGCAGATCTCCCTTGAAGCTGCGGCGAGACCAGACTCTCTGGCTCCTGCAAACCACATTCTGATACCTTATGAATGGGGTCCCCCTGCGGGGAGGACTTCTGTAAACACGTAGTCCCAGACGTGACAGTTAACTGCCATTGATACTGAGAAGCGGGAGCTGGCTTCAGGTTGGCACAGTTGCATAGAAAAGTTTGTTGGGGTTTCCTGCCTCCTTTGTTAACCTCAACAGCCATGCCCCATGTGGGCCTGTTTCAAATACCCTCTTTTTGATATGTGAATTGCTGCCACCAGCTGCAGGCCCAACAAAAGAGCAGGGCGGGTCCATTGAGCCTTTGTTAGTTAATCAGGCTGGCCATGGCAGGGGGAAGGTTTGGTCCTCCCCATTTCCGGAGATGCATTGTCACATCCCAACTAAATTTGACCTGGGGGGGACTGCGCCTGTAAGCTGAGTCTCCCCAGACTACATGCATCTCTGCGTTAGCCTGTCATGCGAGTTTAGGAAAATGAGTGTGGATTAGCCCCACACATTTTCCAGAGGTTGATCTACCATCATTCAATTTAATAAAGAATTTCAAAAAAGCCCAGGTGAGTGCACACCCACCGCGCAGATCGTCGAATTCCTCACAGTACGTACCCAAAATAAATGTGGTGAAAGAGGATGCACGTTCCCACTGGAAGGTGACTCCATCGAGCAGTGTGTAGTGGGCCTGTAGCGCAATCACAATGACATGTGTACCATTTCTTAATGAAGTGATGAGAGACCACTCGATGATTGTGGATGTCACACAATGGCAAGTTTACCCTACACCAAACTGTACCATTGGTTGAGTCCATGAAAGAGTTTAAGGTTTGAATGGAGGAAGTGGACATGTAGAATTCCTGCTCAACATGTTTAAAGGTGCATCAGGCTGCAGAGGAGAAAAGAAAGAGGAGTGGAGGAGGACAAGAAGAGAGTGGGGGTTGAATAGAGAATTAGGAGGCAGAGCATGGTAGGGTAGGGTGGGGTGTCAATGAAAAAAGGACGAGCAGAGAGGTGGTGAGAAAGCAAAAATTAGGAGAAAGAGAGCAGAGGAGAAGAAGATGATAGTGTCAGACTCCGGTTCCACCTCCCCTCGCTCCTCACCTGAATCTTCGGAGGTTTGTTCCTTGAGATGACACTTGGTCTTTGGAAGCTTCTTTTTCTTGATTGAAGTCTTGTCCTTAGGAGTTCGGACCTTCTTCTCGTGTAGATAAGGTCTCTCCCCTCCGGAGGCCACCTTGACAGTGGTAGAAACCTGTCTTGGAGGCTCCCAGGGGGGCCAGCCTCACATCCAGGGAAAAAGCTAAAAGGCAGAAAAAACCCTGTGGATCTTGATTGTGGGAGACAAGGTGTTCAGTCTTTAGGAACCAAAGGTGAGTGAAGGAAACACCTCTTGACAGCTGAAATGCTGGAAGATGACACATAAGGTGGTTGATGGGCAGATTAGTGGTCTTATATCGAATGTCAGAGGCAGACTCATCTATATAGGCAAAGGAACAAGGAGTTGCAAGAATGTTTCTCTCCTGCAAGTAAGTATCAGGATAAAATGAGAGGCTTCAAAGAATAGAAGCAAGAAGAGGAATACTGCAAAGGTAAAAAAAAAACTAAGGAAGATTAGTAAACCGAAGAAAGGAATAGAAGGCTGCACCCAGGTGGAAGAGAGGAAGGCTAGATACTGCGGTGCAGAAATTCACACCATAGAGCAGAGAAGAGAGAGCCACGTTCCAACTGCCATCGGAGCCGATAACAGCAGGGTACGCTGAAGGCAGATGAATCGAGCAATAGCAGCCGCGCACAGTCAGAATGGCTGAAGGTGGAGTGAAAAGAACGGCAGAGAAGCCAAGCGGGAAAGTGCAGGGTAGAGCCGCGTACAGACAGAAGGGCTGCAGACGGGGAGCAGAGACGGCAAGGTGCCGAAGCAGGTAAGACAAAAGAATAGAGCCACGTGCAGTTGAGGAACCGCAGGCGGGAGTATGGAAACGGCAGAGACGCCGAAACAAGAAAGCATGCAGGGCGGCAAGGGCCGAAGGGGGACGGAGAGAAAATGCTTATGAAAAAGGCTGCAACCAGAACAAAAGTAGCACAGATAGAAATTAGAAGGCTAAACAAACGGCTACGAAAAGCCGAAGAAAACAAGGTAAGCACTGAGAGCAAAGGAGCATTAGCGTGAACAAGCACAGATACAACGCACCGAACTAGGGGGCGGAGTCAGCACTTTTAGAAGACTCCGCCATGTTGGGTGAGGACTAGAGCGTTGCACACAGCTTACTAGTACCTCCAGCGGCTCCATAACTTCCACCCCTGATTCCTGACAGATAGGCTGAGTGAATGGAAGAGAGGAGGGGAGGCACTGAAAGGCAAAAGTGAGAACAGAAGCGATGAAAATAAAGGCAGGGAAAGACCAAGCAAGACCAAGACCAAGCAAGGAGGACCAGGAAATGCACATGGGGGTGGGCCCAGGGAAAACTGCAGGACAAGGAGAAACAACTGAACATCCTGACTGACCCAGCCAACGCTACAGAAATCAATAAAGTGTGGGAGCCTATAAATGCTAGAGACTGTGATTGACCATTTCTTGTAAGTGTTTACTGCCAGGAAAGAGGACTTGATTTAACAGCAGAGAGAGGGCAGGAGGGGCAAGGGGTTTGCGGGGACTGAAGATCTTAGTTCTAGTGATAGTCAGACTGAAGTTCGTGGAATAAAAATGTTAAATCGCAATTATGGGCCCAGTTAACTCTGATTCATTAGGTTTACTTGCTAGCAAATTAAGAGAAAGTAAACTCCTGTTTGGGCTTTGAGATGTCTGTCAATCCCTCTGCCATAACAGCCCTTATGGACGGGTTGTTGGGCATATACCTTATTGGTGGCTGAATGCTCCTATGTGCTCTGGCAGACCCCATAGAAATTGATCATGTTGTTAGCTCCCTTTTTCCTCTTCACAATTGTCTCTAAGATCTGCAACGTTTGCGTCAATATATTTAGAGTTATACTATCCAAAAGGCCTCCGTATTGATGAATGCCTTGCCCGCTGTGCCAAACCTACTCAAGATGGGCAGTTTAGCCCAACCTACCTTGTGATCAATCTCCAAATGTGATTACCAACATTGCTATTTCCTTAGATATTTATTAACTCTCTTAACATATTAATCAAAATCCCCACTGCTCTAACGTACCCATAGGGGTAACTCTTCCCTTAAGTCAACATATCATTATTATAATGTCTGTATTGTAAAATTATGTGACAATGTTCCTGTCATAACATCCTGGGCTATATGGAGCAGACATTAAACGTTCTGGCCACCATGGCATAGGTAAAGCTGACTCTGTATCATGTTTCGGCCCCCTTGACTCTAACATTCCCTCTGTCCTCATCCTCCTCAATCTCTCTTCTGCCTTCGACACAGTCAACCATACCACCCTGCTCAACCGTCTCCGTAAAAACCTGGGTATCACTGATCAGGCTCTGGCCTGACTGACCTCTTTCCTCTCTGATCGACCCTCCCAGGTCCAACTTGGGTCCTTCCTATCATCTATCTTCCTCTCTACATGTGGTGTTCCCCAGGGGTCTAACCTCTCGCCCTGGCTTTTCAACCAATACCTGGCAACTCTTTCCCACTGCATTGCCATTTTCTGCCCAAATTTCCAGTTCTATGCCGACAACACTCAACTCATTTTCAGGCTGCCCTCGGTCACCTCCTCTCCCTCTCTCATCTCTGATTGCTTAACTGCCATTCAAGATTGGTGTGCCGCCAATGATCTTTGTCTGAATGCCAGCAAGACTGAGATCCTCCTCATCGGCACACCTTCACCATCCTTTCCCCTCACTCTCTGGCCAGCTTCCCTTTGCCCTCCTCCTACCCCTACCTGCGAGGCTAATAACCTTGGGTCATCTTTGCCTCCACCCTTTCCTTCTCTGCCCAAATCTCTGAGGTCTCTAAAAAGTCAAACTTCCTACTGCACCTCCTCAGAGGTACTCTGCCTTTCCTCTCCTTCCCCCAGAAGCTCATGGTATCCCAAGCTCTGGTTCTGTCTAGGTTGGACTATTGTAACAGCCTCTTTCTAAATCTACCTGCCTCTACTCTCCGCCCTCTGCAACTAATCCAGAACTGAACTGCGAGGCTTGTCCTTGGCCTCAAGCCTTGGGGTCGTATCTCTCCAGCTCTGAAATCTCTCCATTGGCTCCTAGTGGATGCAAGGATTAAATTCAAAACACTCTGCATTGTCCACAAGGCTTTCTGGGGTATGGGTCCAAAATACCTTCAGCTATCCCTCCGCAAATACCTCCCCTCTCGAGCTCTTCGCTCCTCTACCTCTAACTCCCTCAGGGTCAGTCGTTTTTCAAAGAAACAAACTGGGGGTAGATCTCTGTCTTCGGCTGGGGCTTCCCTCTGGAACAGTCTCCCTGCCACTCTAAAACTTGAGGAGAACCATCTTCGGTTCCAGAAGCACCTCAAGACCTTCTTCTTTTCTTCTGCCTTCGCTCCCCCTGTCCCCTGCTGATCTGTTCTCTTTTGGCACCATACACCTGGCTACCCTCTGTCCTCCGGGCCCAGGTACCTGCTCACCCTGCCACCCTCCTGCACTGCCTCTGAGCCACCCCTTGCACTGGGGTCTGTATCTGTACCCATACAACCCCCTCCCCGCTTTTTCTTCATGCACTTGTCAGACCTACCCTGTCTGCTGCCTTAAGCCTAGCACTTGCAAATTGCTGGCTGCACTACCACTGTTTGTTGCCTTTATTTATTTATTTATTATTATGTATCTGTTTCTCCTCT
This sequence comes from Ambystoma mexicanum, assembly GCF_040938575.1. Lineage (NCBI taxonomy): Eukaryota > Metazoa > Chordata > Amphibia > Caudata > Ambystomatidae > Ambystoma > Ambystoma mexicanum. Next base: position 693,157,273 of record NC_090925.1, read on the forward strand.
GCTTCGCACTTTCCACTTCTCCCCCCTTCCATGCACTTTTCGCCTCCCCCTCTCCCATGCACTTGCGCGTTCAAATTGTCACTGGGCCTAGTAAGATCGCTGTTTTGTTCTCCCCTGTTCCCCTCCCTTGCCTTGTCACGCTCTGAAACACTTGTGTAAAATATATAATATCAATTGTTCTGTGGACCGTCCTTTGGGAGCAGAACCTAGCATTCTCCTGAAGGGTCAGCTTATGTGGTGTTCCTTCCTTCTGAAATCTGATAGCCTGCATAAATAAAACAATACCATGTCTAACACCCAATTTAAGGATTACACAAGCCATTAAGACGTTCCACTGTTGTTCAGGCAGCCTTCTTCCTGCCTCTGTTGGTTGACTATGTGCCTATGTGCCTATATAGCGCGAAACACCACCAAATTGGCGCTTCATAGGGCTATCAGGGGAGGGAGACAGAAAGGAGGAGAAGGCGGCAAATAGACTCAGATTGACTTGGCTCTTTGCAAATGCAACAGACATTCTGTTTCCAATATTCTTTTGCGTCTAGCCAATAATGTATTAGTCGGCCCTAGATTGAATCTAAAACGTAGCAGAGCATTCCTATAAACTGGTGAAGGAAATAAATGGTGAAGCATAGGATGCTATAATATGCAATATTGTCTCCGCACAGTGCATACTTATCTGTTACAGCACACAATGGCAACACGTATTCAGCCAGTCAGTCAAAACATGCAGTATTACAAATGCCGCGTGTTTTTACCTTTACCGCCAGACTTGAAGTGTGCGCCAATGTGCCAATGGCACACACGGGGCCTGGTTTACAGAGCGTTTTCCAATGGGATTTCCTCAAGTTAAAACATGCTTGTAAATCAGGCCCTAAGAGACGCAGTTATGCGCGCACGCACGCATACCAGCAAACCCACACACTCAATCAAAATGATTTTCTTTGAAGTTGGTGAATAGTATCGGTCTGCACACTCTAAACCTTTTCCTTGTATTGGTTTCTATTGGTTTTAATGGATTTCTGACTAATCCAGGCTATATGTTGGTCTGGGGCTGCATGGCTACATAGGGCCAGTATCCACCAACCGGTCTGTAATTAAAGGCAAGTGGGTTTGAGTTTCTATTTTAGCCCATGCGCATTGAGAGTATGCAGTTCTGCTGCATATAGCTTTTCATCAATAATGTACAACTGTACACTAGTTAGTGACAAAAACTTGTTTTTAATTCAATCTAATCAGTGTATTTACATACGTATTTCATAGCAGTTTTGTGTCAATTTATAACAGTTTGTGCCAACATAACTCTGCTAGGAGGCACGTACGTTTGTTTTGCCCTTTCTTGGGCTTTGTCAAGGCACTACTACATTGGTTTAATACATTGTGTATTTATCATATGTATAGTGCCGTATATACATGGTGTAGAAGCTTGCAATCAACATTCACAAATATTAGTTCCTCAGTCTTGTGTTATTGAAGTTTTCTGATTAAACGTATGTCTATGGTTCTTCACAATTTTGGTAAGTGGTTCAAAATTGTGTGATCTTGTTAGAGTTGAACATCCTGCAACATCTTGCAGTCCATGACCTTACATGATGACTATAGTGGGCCGAAAAGAAAATGTGGGTGGGGCCATAGGCGCAGTGGGGCGTGGCGTGGCAGGAGGCTTTTTCAACCCCCAATTTTTAATTAAACACTATGCCCCATGGCTCCTTCCCCTTAACCAAACACTATGGCCCATGACACGCACCCCTCATGCAAACACTATGCCCCAAGGCCCCCACCCCTCAACCAAACACTATGCCCCATGACACCCACCCCTCATGCAAACACTATGCCCTAAGACACCCACCCCTCATGCAAACACTATGCCCCAAAGCACCCACCCCTGAAGCAAACACTATGCCCCAAGACACCCACCCCTCAAGCAAACAAGCAAACACTATGGCCCATAGCACCCACTCCACGACCAAACACTATGCCCCATGACACCCACCCCTCATACAAGCACTATGCCCCAAGACACCCACCCCTCAAGCAAACACTATGCCCCATGACACCCACCCCTCACGCAAACACTATGCCCCAAGACACCCACCCCTCATGCAAACACCATGCCCCATGACACCCACCCCTCAAGCAAACACTATGCCCCAAGACACCAAACCCTCAAGCAAACACTATGCCCCAAGACACCCACCCCTCAAGCAAACACTATGCCCCATAGCTCCCACTCCCCGACCAAACACTATGCCCCATGTCACCCACCCCTCATGCAAACACTATGACCCAAGACACCCACCCCTCATGCAAACACTATGCCCCAAGACACCCACCCCTCAAGCAAACACTATGCCCCAAGTCACCCACCCCTCAACCAAACACTATGCCCCATGACACCCACCCCTCATGCAAACACTATGCCCCACGACACCCACCCCTCAAGCTAACACTATGCCCCAAGACACCACCCCTCAAGCAAACACTATGCCCCATAGCCCCCACTCGCTGACCAAACACTATGCCCCATGACACCCACCCCTCATGCAAACACTATGCCCCAAGACACCCACCCCTCAGGCAAACACTATGCCCCAAGACACCCACCCCTCAAGCAAACACTATGCCCCATGACACCCACCGCTCATGCAAACACTATGCCCCATGACACCCACCGCTCATGCAAACACAATGCCCCAAGACACCCACCCCTCAAGCAAACACTATGCCCCATGACACCCACCGCTCAAGCAAACACTATGCCCCAAGACACCCACCCCTCAAGCAAACACTATGCCCCATGACACCCACCCCTCATGCAAACACTATGCCCCATGACACCCACCGCTCATGCAAACACTATGCCCCAAGACACCCACCCCTCAAGCAAACACTATGCCCCAAGACACCCACCCCTCAAGCAAACACTATTCCCCATAGCCCCCACTCCCCAACCAAACACTATGCCCAATGACACCCACCCCTCATGCAAACACTATGCCCAAGACACCCACCCCTCATGCAAACACTATGCTCCAAGACACCCACCCCTCAAGCAAACACTATGCCCCAAGACACCCACCCCTCAACCAAACAATATGCCCTATGACACCCACCCATCATGCAAACACTATGCCCCAAGACACCCATCCCTCAAGCAAACACTATGCCCAAAGACACCCCCCCTCAAGCAAACACTATGCCCCATAGCCCCCACTCCCCGACCAAACACTATGCCCCAAGACACCCACCCCTCAAGAAAACACTATGCCCCATGCCACCAAGCATGCACCATGCATACATACTCATATAGACCCTAACCCCCCAACTCAGCACACAAACCCACAAGCATACACCATGCACCCATACAGACCCAAACCCCCCCACCCCAACTCACAACACAAACCCACAAGCATACATCATACACCCATACAGACCCGAACCACCCACCCCCAACTCAGCACACAAACCCACAAGCATACACCATGCACCCATACAGACCCGGTCCCCCCACTGCCACATCTCAACATACACTGAACTTGCACACAAAAACAAACATTCAGGCAGACTCGACACACACACACACCCCCCCGCATCTCAACACACACTGCACTTCCACACAAACACATTCAGGCAGACGCGACACACCCCCCCCTCTGCATCTCAACACACAATCCACTTGCACACAAACACATTCAGGCAGACCCGACACACACCCCACCCCCGCATCTCAACATACACTGAACTTGCACACAAACAGATTCAGGCAGACCCGACACACACACCCCCCTCCGCATCTCAACACACACTGCACTTGCACACAAACACATTCAGGCAGACCCGACACACACCCCCCCTCTGCATCTCAACACACACTGCACTTGCACACAAACACATTCAGGCAGACCCGACACACACCCCCCTCCGCATCACAACACACAATCCACTTGCACACAAACACATTCATGCAGACCCGACACACACCCCACCCCCGCATCTCAACATACACTGAACTTGCACACAAAAACAAACATTCAGGCAGACCTGACACACACCCCCCCTCCGCAGCTCAACACACACTGCACTTGCACACAGACACATTCAGGCAGACCCGACACACACTCCCCCTCTGCATCTCAACACACACTGCACTTGCACACAAATACATTCAGGCAGACTCGACACACCCCCCTCTGCATCTCAACACACACTGCACTTGCACACAAATACATTCAGGCAGACCCGACACACACCCCCCTCCGCATATCAAAACACGATCCACTTGCACACAAACACATTCAGGCAGACCCGACACACACCCCACCCCGGTATCTCAACATACACTGAACTTGCACACAAAAACAAACATTCAGTCAGACCCGACACACACACCCCCTCTGCATCTCAACACACACTGCACTTGCACACAAACACATTCAGGCAGACCCAACACACACACCCCCTCCGCATCTCAACACACACTGCACTTGCACACAAACACATTCAGGCAGACCCGACACACACACCCCCTCTGCAACTCAACACACACTGCACTTGCGCACAAACACATTTAGGCAGACCCAACACACACCCCATCCCTGGATCTCAACATACACTGCACTTGCACACACACACATTCAGGCAGACCCGACACCCACCACCTCCTCCGCATCTCAACACACATTGCACTTGCACACAAACACATTCAAGCAGACCCGGCAAACCCTGCACCCCCGCATCTCAACATACACTGCAGACATACAAATACAAACACACCCATACACACCTGACACACTCCCCACCTCTGCATCTCAACATACATACAAAAACAAAAAACACAGTCAGGACGGACCCGAGACAGACAGACAGACACACACACACACACACACACAAACATACAGCCCCCCCACCATCTACTTACCCAGACGTGCTGGAACGCTGGCAAGGCTTCTGGTACTACGGCTGGCGTGGGCGTGACAAGGCTGAAATGCCTTGCGGCATCAAGCCTTACTGGCCACGCCAGCCGTAGTGCTGGCACTCCATTGGTGCAGCACACACGCACTACGTGGCTCATAGGAGCTGCGTGGTTCATGTGCACTGAACCAATGAGGGCCAGTGTTTTGTCCGGCCCGGAAGACAACAAAGACTTTCCTAATGGAGGGCAGCCGATGCTGCTTGTGGGCCGCCCTCCATTAGGAAAGTCTTTGCTGTTGGCGGGAAGGACAAAACGGCATGGCGGGCTGCAACTGGCCCGCGGGCCGTATGATGTGCACCCATGGTCTACGTTCTGATTGTAGGTAGGTTTAGATCATTCCCTGCTGGGATTGTTTCCGTTTCTCCTAGGTCCTTCTGTATCTCGCTAATGCATGTATATACTGCACTATACTTATGATAAATACACAATGGCCCTCATTCCGAGGTTGGTGCTAGTCATGGCGCTATTAGCGCCATGACTAGCACCATTACCGGTACCGTGTCCGCCCTCCTTCAATGGGGATTTACCGGTCTAGTCCGACCTTTGCGGGACCACTAAGTCCCCATTGAAAATGTCAATCCCCATTCCCATTTGAGCCCCCATAGGGCTCGATGGGAATGGGGAGGGTGCTAATAACGGTACTGTAAATTACGGTACCGTTATTAGCTCTGAAGTCCCTTTGCGGATCCCGTCCATAACGCCTGGTAAAAGCAGGCGTTAAGGACGGGGCCGCAAAGGGACCTCGAAGTAGGGCGCAAAGGGTTTACCGGCACCAATGTCCCTAACGGTGCCCGGTATCCCTTTGCGCCCTACTCGGAATGACCCCCAATGTGTTAAACCAATGTACTAGTGCCTTGACAAAGCCCAAGAGAGGGTGAAACAAACGTACATGCCTTCTAGCAGAGTTATGTAATATACTGATTAGATTGAATTAAAAACAATTAGCTTTTGTCACTAAGTAGTGTACAGTTGTAAATGATTGATGAAAAGCTATATGCAGCAGAACTGCATACTCTCAATGCGCATGGGCTAACATAGAAACTCAAACCCACTTGCCTTCAATCAAACTAATGTCTGCCTTTTCCTAGCCCTAGGGGCACACACAGCACAGAATCTGTAGGACAAAAGTCACGTGAAAGAATAGAATTTACAAGCAGATTACGACTGCCAGGCCTTTGCACTCCCCCAAGTCACAGCCTACTCTTTACGCAGCCACCATACAGTCTCCAACTTCACCCTTGAATTCCCATTTCTATTGCCTCGATGACCACCCCCACAGGCCCCCTCCCATACCTAACCCCAACCAGGCCTTCTTGAATGAAAGTGAAACTTTGTGTAACACTTCTTTTGTCAGTCTGCAGTGCAGAAACACAGTCACACGCGTTCTAGCCCATACTCTACGGGTCAGAGTGAGAGAGCGCCCGTAACGCGTCCTGCTGGCCGCACTCAGAGGCACGGGCTCTCGCCGATGCCCGCGTGACCCACTCGCAGAATGCAGCGTGAAAACATCTGCTGAGCTTTAATTAAAGATAAAGAAAAGACCCCACGATGTGGGAATGGCTCGTATGGCAAAGAACCACGGGGTGTGTGGGGGAGGGTATGCGCGAGGAGGGTAGGGGGGGTGAGGGTGGTGGGGGTCGGAGAACATTGGAGGAAATATTTATTTTCATAGTAAAGAAATGTGAACTTTGAGTGCAGCTGGGACAACAGATGGGGAAGCTCAGCCCTCCCCCTCCCACCCCAGTTTTTTTTTTACAGATGAAGCGGTTGTCAGCCTTGCTTCACTGCCCGGGCTTGCGGGGGCGGGGTGTCAGTGAAAGTCCAGAAAATCATTACAATCTGAAATCCAAGTGAGGGGTCAGTGACCTCACTCCTGACCCCATTACTGACCCCTTCTGCTGGCATACTCCAGGGCAGACGCTGCGAAAACACACCGGATAATTGCAGTGTTGTTTTCATAGCCACGAGTCAAAGGCGAGGAACAACAGAGCGTGGACTCTACCCCTGGTATAGTGTATACGCCACCACTGGCATCGCACATTGCCACTGCTGCCCGTGTACATCCTCGCCAGTCGCCTCGTGCAAACTGCCACAGGCAGAGTGTTCAACCCTGCGGAAGTGTGCCGCGTATCCGACGCTAGCAGTTTGCACATGGGCAGCACTGGCAAGGTGTACCCTCCCACCTCAAGTAGTGTACACCCCACCGCTGCGAACACCTTCTGCACCCTTGTCTGTGTGAACCCGTGCCATTGTAGCTGCTCATTCACACCATGACCAGAGTATCCCTCGTTCAATGGCTGGGTACCCCGCCATCTCAGGCAAGCGTGCAGTAACTACACCCACGTCACTGGAGCAGCACACAGCCCAACGGCACTTCCACACAACCAAATAATAATACACGAAACATATAAATCCGTTTTCTCGTTCATAATGGCAAGCATCCGTTAGAAACGTATAATGGAGTCTTCAGAGCGTATGGGCTGAGAGCAGAAGCATTTATGAACAATGTTGTGATTTTCTTTGTTCATTGTAATATTCCTATATGTGTATTTAATGGTCCGTTGCGTTTGTTTGGTTCAGGTTGTAGTCTATTGTGTGTGATTGTTGAATCACGTTGTTGAAGCGATTTGATTACATTTGAATTTTCTAATTACAATGGCTACATTGTAACGGTTTATTGAGAAGCCACCCTCAACACAGGGATTTGCTTCCTTCCCCACTTAATGTGTGACACAACAAACTATTTAACAGATTCTTTTTTTTAGCCCTATCTCAGTCACATATCATGCCCCTTGGATCCCTCTCCCCTGAGCTAACAATGAGTCAAGGACCAGGCTGGTGTACAGGAAATATATTGGTATTTATTTAAGTAAAAGTAATAGAAAATAGCACGAAAAATGTCAAACACCACTTTATCCGTGGCACATCACAATCAACTCCTCTCAGCATAAATAAACTACAAAAGTGAGCTGAAAAGAACACAATTACAATTCTGCACTTTCTGCAAATTTCACTTTAAGAAATAATTACACTGATCAATAACGAAAGCAATTATCATGTAGTGTTGAGCGATTTTGATTTTCCTGCGTGCTTAAAAGGCTAGCAGTAAGATTTCAACAATGGTACAAAGACATGGCAATTATGATTTCGCCCACACTTTTGGTTTAAAATAAACACAGGGTGATTTAGCGGTTTGTTTTTCAGCACCCCACCTCCCCTACTTTGGTCTGTGTTGGGGAAGTCGGACAGAAAAATTGGAATGATTTGGGGAATTTTGGATTTCAGACCCCCCTCCACTGAAACGCTTGTGTTGGGGAAGCTGGATAAAAAGGTTGGACTGATTTAAGAACAAAGACACCACTCTTCCTTAAAGAAGTCGGGGTCAGCAGGACAAAAAGGATTACCCAATTAAATTATAGGCTATAGTTTTTAGCGCACCCCGTAGTGTTCTCCCAAATGGGGAATTAATTAAATTAATATTTTTAGTTAAATAGACTAAGGATCTACACAGTTTTGCCCCCCTTTCCCACCCACTATAAAGGGAAAGGATTCAAGGCAAACAGACTCCCACACCTTTTGGTTTCCCAGGGCTCAGTTCTACTTACTTAGAAAGGCTCTATTTAAAGTTTAGGAAAGTCATCTGCATCTCAGGACACTCTGGAAAGATCGGGCAGGGGTCTGGTCACTCCACTTTAAAAGATGACCTCCTGTTCTCCACCATAGGACCCACTCAGCTTTGAGGCCTTCCTAGAAAAAGACAACACCACTGACAACACCACCCAGATGCACTCTAAGCAATCTCCTCTGGTGTTTCCTTACAGCTGTCAGATGGTAAGCCCTTTCTGTCTCTATGTCTGTCTGTCTGTCCCTGTCTCACTGCATGTCTGTGTCCCCTCCTTCTATTGCAGTCCCCCTTATATAGCAGCAATGACACCACCAATTTTATAGTCTTGGGGGAGTAGACTGCCATAATTCCAGCAACTAAGATTGAACAGTTACCCTTCTCTCTCCCCTCCCAAACCCAGCCTCCAAGTCAGGATTGGTTTAGGGGTCTGGAGCAACATATGGCAATTCCCATTTGTAATCGCCATTTGCTCTCCTTTCACATTTTTGGCAAAAACCAGTTATGTATCACAACTTCATAATTTTACTAGACACTGCCATAATATAAATATATTCTGGTTCAGCTAATCATGGGGAATTAGGTAAGCCGACCACCACATCCGTACCATGTAGCACGACTATGTAGCACCTTTCTGCCGCTTCCATAAAAAGCATAACAGTTATGAATATGTACGTTATTACCCATATCCCTAATTTTATTCTCCACCTGCTCACCAACTCTCACATTTGGAACATGTTCAGATGAACCAGAAACCTAGTTTAACTGGCCATTACAGTTCCCTCAGTCGCAGGTGGAGGAATTTCATATAACTATAATCGCCGCAAAATTACATAAAAAAGTGTACATAATTGAAATCAGTATGACTTATGGTTGCTGAGAAACAGGCCTAAATGATAATAGTCCTTTTAAATTAATTGTGAATCTTTATGTAAGACAAATGGCCATTCATCTGCCTTTGGGCCATTTGTTTTCACTCGGTCAGCCTGTACCCATATTTTCTTTCAGTATCTTTGTGTTGGAAGCTTGATGTTTGAAGTTGTTGCCCCCAATTTCAAACATATTGGTCAGAATATCCTTGCCGTTCCTGCGCCCTTATACCTTCAGGTCTGGCGCACAATATACATAAATAAACATAAACATAAACATGCTCCAGCCAAGGGGAACTTCTCCTGCAGTCCCTGCCTTCAGAGTGAGCCAGTCTGGAGAACATTGGTTTTCGACTCCTTTAGCAGGACACTTTATTGCAGTTGGTAATTAGATGGGAGATGTAACAACCAGACTGGCAGAGGGAGATTTCCTTGTGAAGTTACCCACAGCCAGCAAAAGGGTTTGTTTTGTGCTGACATTTTTCCATGAAAACAAAGTGGCTTTTCAAATGTCACTGGTGTTTTGTATGTGAAACATAATATACATTGCTTTTTGTCAACCTGCACATCATGTCTTTTTCCCTGACATTTTTCTGTAAGTAGTGATACATGTTCACATTTAAACTGCTTTTACTTGCTCACACCTATGCAAGCTGTTTTTGTGTCACTGTTTAATAATCCTATTTTCCATGTGAAAGGGACCTTTGATTCCTCCTTCTTTTGTCAATTAAAATGCTGCTTTTCTATTGGTAATGACAGGTAGGCCCCTTTTCCACATGGCTCTTCAATTTTACTTGAAAAAGAAACACAGGCCAAGCCGTTTTTGGTTCAGTGTTTAAAATCCGGCTGTTCATTGATATTGATATTTTATTTCTAGCGCGCTCGTACACTAAGTGTTTCAGAGCGCGACAAGGCAAGCGAGGGCAACATGGGAGAACAAAACAGCAATCGTACTAGGCCCAGTGACATTGAGAACGCGCAAGTGCATGGGAGAGGGGGAGGGGAAAAGTGCATGTAAGTGTCAGTCTAGAAATACGGATACCCCTACTTTGAGACCGAAAACGCATTTTGGTGGCCGTGGACCAACCCCGTCTCATGCACGATACGACAGAATATAGGTTTTCGAGTTTGCCAATGAACGGCCATTTTGATGTAACAAGAATCGCCATTTTGTTTTCTAACCATCGCTCATTGCTTTCTGTTCCTATTGCTTCGCAGTATATTTTCCGCTTACACTGCTCGACTGTGGAACATTGTTGTCTGTATGTGAAAAGGACAAGGCCGCAGGGCCGTGAAGATAACAAGAGTTTGCTGAAACACAAACGTAGGCAGCGCCAGGAAGAATGCCCGGCTCCCTCCCGAATGTAGCCTTGAAGCAGAGCTGCAGGGCATTTAATCATTTCACAGCTGCCAGACAGTCTCGTTATATGGTAGAATATGTTAGAATAATACTGGTAAAGGCTTGAATTATGCTGTTCTAACGGCCCCCCTTTTGCTGAGCCCGCTAGAGCATGTAGGCTCCCAGGACGCGAATAGCACATGATAGATAGCAAGGTCCGGAATGCAACTCCCCCCCGTATGTAGTTTGCTTCCAAGAACAAAAGCGCCGTGTTCTATTCAATAACCAAAAGATGCCTTCGCACTCACAAATTACAAATTGTTACTAGAATAGATGTTTGAAGGTGTCATAGTGGTCGGAGATGTCCATCATCACACCAAGTTCATGTCATAGCTGATTGTTTGATGTGCATTTTGTATATATGTAACTGATGTACGTAATTCGCTTTCTTGCGTCACTCGAGGTCTAGAGATACACGTCGCGGGGCGTGAGACCGAGTTGGCCAACTGAGACTTTTGCTTTGCAATAAAACCCTAGCTTTGGGAATACAACCTCATGTCTGGCGTCTCTATCGTGTGTGGAGACCCACCGTGTTTCCATAGACGTCAGGTTCCCCTAGGGGCCCCTTTCAGAAGGGGAGAGAAGTGGAAAGTGCGAAGCAGAGGAGAAACAGATAAATAACAAGAAATAAATAATAAAGGCAACAAACAGTGGTAGTTCAGCCAGCAATTTACAAGTGCTAGGTTTAAGGCAGCAGACAGGGTAGGTCTGATAAGTGCAGGAAGAAAAAGGGGGGCTGTATGGGTACAAATACAGACCCCAGTGCAAGGAGTGGCCTGGAGGCAGTGTGGGAGGGTGGCAGGGTGAGCAGGTACCTGGGCCCGGAGGACAGAGGGTGACCAGGTGCACGGTGCCAAGAGTGAACGGATCAGCAGGGGAGAGGGGGAGCGAAGGCAGAAGAAAAGAGGAAAGTCTTGAGGTGCTTCCAGAACCGGAGATGGTTCTCCTCAAGTTTTAGAGTTTCATGTGAAAGGGACTTCTGTTAGGGGCCTTTGAATGCACCCCACAGCATTCACCTTTATATTTTGGTGTTCTGATTTCATGTGTTACATTTTAACTCTATGTAGATGTTAAGGTGTAATGTCTGGGTGTGCATAGTGTGATAACCACCGATAAGGCTTAAATGCAACTGTTTTTCATTGGGATATTTAATGTAACTAGAGATGTGCACCTGTTTTTATCAATCTGGCAGTGCATGCTTTCTTTTGGGCATTTGTTTTTTTTTATAGGAAAAGTGCAAAGCTCCACTCTTGGCAATGTGCATCAAGTCAATGGGAGATGCAGAAAGTAAACCCCCACCATTTGCACAGTGTTCCGCCCCCACCCATGGGAGGGTATATGGCCGCTAACGCAATGTGCACTCTGAGCACTCGCAAGGTGCATCCTCATTGATGGTAGTGTTCGGATCACCATTACCAGCAGTCTACTTGCCCATCATTAATGTGTATTCCCACCAGAAGCAATGTACATCCCAACAATAGCAGTGTAAATGATCACTGCAGGAAGTGTTCATCCTTACACTAGGCAACTTGTGAACTTGTGCACACCAACCACTGTCAGTGTGGGCATCCCCACAAATACACAAATAATGTGTACTGTGTGGGCAAACGTGCGTGTACAGGAAGATACACAAGGAGATGTTCCCATCAGGAATTATTTACAGCCAATGTGGTTTATTTGCTCAACTGAGCCAAAACCTCATGCAATCAGAGCAACTCTGCTAGCAAGGAATAATTAATAATTCTTCATGTACAACAGGAGAAGCAACTTAATTTAGAGCTTGACTTGAAATTTAATTAAGAAAAGGGAAATATATCATAAAACAATGTTGTCTAGAAACAAATATTAGGCAGTACATACTCATAAGAAGAGATTAAAAATACATAAAAAGGAAAAGAACATGATGAATGTACACATTTGCAAAAAGGAAAACATACAAAAAAGTAAGAAGGCATTGGAGTACTCATTTCGGGAGTACCGTCATTCACACCTGCGGTATGGGCCGGGGAAGAGTCAGATGCTATATGTGATGTACACCTTCCCTTTCTGTAGCATTGAGACAGGGGAGGGGCCAATGTAATGAATGACACATTCATTTGCCTGTCTTCATTCCCCCTCTGGTCGAGTCAACCACACTTCTCGGAGGAGCCTCCCCATTGTTGCATACCTTGGGGATCCATATCTTTGTCACCCCCCTCAAGTCACCTGAGTTCTTTATTTGCTCGTCCACGCTCCAGGTCATGTAGCCGCACTCTCCATCTGGCTTGCAGAACACCCAGCGTCCCACATAGTTACATAGGTCTCAGGGATAATGGAATTGTGTGCCGGGGGAACAATGTGGCTCTCTTTTAGGTGAAACAGAAGTAGATCACCGGTTTGTGTTTGCTTATCCATCTTAGTATCCACATCTACCAATATTTCCATCTTTACCATCTTTTGGGCAGTCTTCTTACATTGATTTATGGCTAGTCTCAGGACACATAATCCAAATAACACTAACACTAATGCAGGTATGAGTACTTTCAACCCATTGGCCATCCAGGGGGGATCCAGGATAATAGATATGCAAGTCAATCTTCATCCTGGCCCGCTGCGTTCACTTTCTCCTCCATCCTCGTGTGCATGTCTGTTAATAGTGTTATAGCCTCTGTGAGGGTCCCATTTATTCATCGTGGACAGGTGTGTATGTACAGCAGGACTGCACAATCTTTGTGCATACACAACTGTCCATGGGCATGATGAGGTCAAATACATACCTATTTTGAAGAGTCATGAGCCTCATCGCTTTGAGCTCTTCCTTTATTGTGTTAAAACCTTTCACTTTTGAGTTAATTGTCTGTAACAGTTCCCAACAGGTAATTTGTAGCCATTTGGTGTTTATGTTCGTCTGTATCCCAGGAGGCGAGGAACATTTTGGGGAAACCTGTCAATTTGTATGTCTTTCTGAGGTGCAGTCAAGGCTGACGTGTTCGATAGCACTAGGGAACATATTCCTACCCAATTTGGATGCAACTGCATGTAGGCTTTGGTGCCGAAGGCCCAAAGTGACCCATTAGCACTGCTGTCCCTACTTTCAGGCTGGGTATTTTTGATATGCGTTTGCACCCTCCATTTGCTCCAACCTTTACCAGGCCATCGTTCTGGAAACATAGAGATGTGTTTCTGAGGGCTATTATGGGTACGGCCCGGCTTCATTTTCTACCCATATGAGCAGCTTTGAGTACTGCGCCCACTCATTGAGGCATTCATCATTCTCTGTCTGTGCCACTTCTACCGGCACTGTCAAAAGTGCTTGTGCTTTGTACCCCATCAGTCCACTTTTCTAGCTTCCCCTCTATTTGGGCCGTCTAGTATATAATGTATAATTTTATCTCTGCTCTTGTAGTCCTCTATCATTGTTTTTGTTTTTATGTAGCCATCCTCATAAGGGAAACCATTTTTGTGACATTCATCACAATGTAGCCCATGTCAAGGTTGCTAAGTGCATTAGGCACTGTGCTCTGGTTGCTAGGATTTCAGTGGCCACGAATGTCCTGGAGGCTGTCATGTCATAGGCAACGAGAGAACACACATTGCAGCTCTCCCTTGATCTCTCACTCCCCACCCTGGCCATATGTTGGTAGCACATATTATTGGTCACAGGAGCTGAATTAGCCATGCAGGCTTGCATGTGTACGAAATTATTATTGACACTGCTTTTGAGCCTTTTCATATTTCTAGTGACACCGGTAAATGGTTGGCTTACTACTTTATTTACAAAGAAAACAGGGTTCACATTAGCATATGTTTGTTCATGTATATGGCAAAGAGCTGCTTTCTGTAATGCTACGAGGGTAAAGAGGTGCAGACAGCAAAATGCAAAAAATATTGCTACAATCATCTTTGCTGTTGAATCCATATGCTGCAACTTTACACGCTGATCGCTGTCTGTGAGTCGAAAGCCGATGCTTAGCAAAATCTACAATATTCGTCATCATCATCATTTTTTTTCCTGATACCTTCTCACCTATCCCTAAACACTGAAGACATACCAAAAAAACAGAATCACTATAGCTAGGAAAATACACAACATAATTATTTGCATTTTTGCGTTTTTGTGAGTAAAGCAATAATTAATACTCAAACACACTATAACTGTTCACTATGAATGAGAGATTAGCATAGAGGAATATCTGGAAGGGCATTTAGTGATTATTTCTTGCTGCATCAAAAGTGTTCCCCCTCGTTACTCTACAGGTAAAAGATTTTTAAGGACACAGTTTGTGTGAGCAGATTATTTGTCTGTGTAAAAAAGGACACTGTGCATTTACTAATTCTCTGTTAGTTGTTGTCTGCTCCTTGTCATGGAATGAGTTTGTGTTCCTCTTTCATTTTCTTCTTGAACTTCACCTTCTGGGATGTGGGGCAGGAGGGTCTCACCTTTACAGGGTTTGAGATCACCAATGTGTATCCAAGCTTTCTCCGCTACCACTTTCACTGCGTTGGGGGTAATGTCTTCTATAACAAATAGTCCCTCAGAATGGGGTTTGTGCCAGGATCGAGTAACATTTCTCAAACGCACAGTGTTGCCAGGCTATATGGGTAGGAGTTTAAGACGTTCTTGCAGATCTATTTGAGTGATTTCTTCATCATTCTTCCTCAGCCTCCCTTGCCGTGCTTGGAGCTGTTGGAAAGTAAAAGAAACACTAGCCATCATTGCCACTAGGTAATAATGCATCTCAGAACCCAAAACAACAGAGGCACTGTAGATATCAGTTAACACTCTAGTGGGAGGAGCAAGGGGTATGCACATGCAGTGTTCAGTCACTAGCTCATGAGGATTCAAGTAAAGGTCAGAGCTGGGCTGATTTAGTAGTGCAAACAGTGCTAACAACAGGCAAATGAGCCTTCCTTTTTTCAGGGTTATTTTTAATTTGGTGATTTTCTCTTTGAGCACGCCATTGTAACATTCACAAATCCCATTTGCTTGTGGGTGCTAAGTGCAGGAGAACATATGCCTAATCCCCAGTAGGATTGTGATATGGTCTAGCACCCCCGTTCACAAAGTGCAGTCCATTGCCAGACCGGAGGACATTGCACACAACCCCATAGTGGGAATACATCTTAGATGAGGAATTTGGGAGCACATTTGACATCGGGGTGCATGAGTGGATGGCCTCGATCCATCGGGAGAAAGGGCATACGACTACCAGAATATATCTGTAGCCATTACAATTTTGCATCATATCTGCATAGTCAATGTGCAAATGTTGCAAAGGTCTAGTAGGACAAGGTATGCTCCTCTCACTACTTCAAGCGTGTGCCCCATGGTATACTTCTGACATACAATACAATTAAAAATGAAGGCGGTAACATGCTCTGAAAAATTAATAGTCTGCAATCTGTGCTGCCAGACTCTCCTTACTTGTATGGGTCCGTTAGTGGGGCTGCTTTAATGATATTTTGAGTAATGCAAGATGCATAACGGTTTGCTGGTGCTGTCCTGATGCTATATTGCATTGTGGGGGACACTGGGCACCCCATCTCTTCCACAGCTCCTGCTTCTCTGGTGGTGATACCATCTGGGTGATGGGCAAGGAATTGAAGCAATGTCATTATCATGTTGCACGCTAATGTATATTTTTTAGGTGGTGTATTGAATTCAGATATTTCAGAGAAATATGCTGCTCCTTCAGCCTCTGTGTCAGCAGCTTCATTGTGGTGTGAGATTATATCCTTCACTTGTATGGGCTGCGCACTTCAAAGTGGCAATGGCCGATAGATGTTGCAGTGCGTCTATGAGCTTGTCCAATAGGGGCGCATAGTGCACCAGCATGTCATTGGCACGTAAGAAGCCCCACCTTTTCCACTGCAGCAGTCATGTGTGTGCTTTTGACATCACGTAGGCAGAGTTGGAGTACACCGTGAGCTCCTCATGCCCATGTGTTTCTAAGGCACCAATAATGGCTACTAATTTTTCTGCTTGTGTTGAAAAATGCAATAGCAATCATGCACTCGCAACTACCTCAACGTTTCTGTTCTGCCTCAATTTCACCACTGCGTTCCCCTTGTGCTTCTCACCTGAATTCTGATCAACTGACAAAGACCCATCAATAAAGAGTAACTCCCCCTTCCGAGGGCATTTCCTTTGATATGGGGTATGTTGTCATGGTGCTCTGTGTACTTGGTGCAGTCATGAACATCATCTCCTTCCTCTACCGGCTCTGCTATGAACGGGACTGGGTTCAATACTCTGCATCTCACCACTTTGATTGCTGGGTTAGACACAATCACCTCGTACCCCAATGCTCTCTGTGTTGTTGGTGTGCTTTTGGGTTTCTAAAGAATGTGAAAAGGGCATGCTCCACGTATAATGTTGTCTCACAGGCCATTGTGCTATTAGATGACTTCTCAATTGCAAAAGCTGCAGCTTGTTCGCAAGGATAATGACTCTTCATTACTGGATCTAGGATCCCACTGTAGTATGCTAATGGATTGTGTCCCAAGTAGTCTTCTGTGTGAGCACTGCTGTCATTACCACCCCATTCCAGTGCAAACACAGATGACATTCTTCCCTATAATCTGGAATCTCTAGAACTGGTGATGTGCATATTGCTCTCTTCAATTTGTCAAATGCCATGATAATTTCACCTGTCCAGTTTATCTTGTTGCCATCTCTCCAAGCCTCTTTAAGTCCTTTTAAGAGGGGCCTAACGCATATGCAGTAATAAAAAACCCACACCCTACAATAGTTATAGAGTCCAAGAAATTGCCACATCTCTCTTACTGTTTTTGGCTGTGTGGTTTTCATAGTTGCTTCTGGTCTTTCAGGGGTCACTTTCCTGCCCGTGTGTGATATTAATTGCCCAATGTACAGAACCTCCTCCTGACAATATTGTGACTTGGCCCTGTCCACCTTGTACCCCTTTTCTGCCAAGACGGTCGTCAACTGTATGGAGGCTTTTCGACACTGATCTTCTGTCTCACTGCACACTAGAATGTCACCGACATATTGAATTACCATGCTCTCAAGGTGTACATTCCCTAAATCCATTTGGAGGTCCCTGTTGAATATGTACGTGGACTCACAGCACCCGTGGGGCAATCTTGGATGTTTCCACTTTTTATTTCTATATGAAAACAAGGTCAAGTCTTATGACTCTTCATGAAGGGGATTGAGAAGAATGCATTCTTCAAATCAATCACTGTGAAATGTTTGGGTTTGGCTTGGATGTTGCAAAATATTATGGTTGGGATGGGGACAAATGGAAATTATCCCTCAACAATATTGTTAAGGGCGGGAAATAATGAATACATCTCCACGACCCCTGTTGTCTTTTTCACTGGGTACACAGCCGTGTTACACTGTGACTCTGATGGCACTAAGATTACCTGATGCACTAATGTGGAAATCATCAAAAAAATACCCTCACCTGCTTCTTTAGACATGGGATATTGTTTCACTTTTGGCAAAATTGCTCCTAGTTTCAGTTTTATCTTGACTGCACCTACTCCCCTCAAAAGGCCAATGTGATAGGGACTGCTGGTCCACAATGCACTTGGTACCCATGCCAGATCATCCTGGTGAAATTACTGGGTCTTTTTCATATCAATGCCATTTTCTGCTGCACTTCCCTCTTTTCCATTTTTACCCAATATGTAAGACTTATGAAGAATACTACCTCAACATCTACTTCATCATATTGGAATAACTCTTAGTCTGTCAAGTCAGTCTCTGTTCCTCATTTAGGGCGATCACTGCCCACCATGATTTCCCTTTGTCATCAGTTCTGTGTAGAATCACCCTCTCCTCTCTGACTATAACTGCCCCCAGCTCTAGTTGGAACACATGTCCTTCCTCCTTATCCATGGGTACTTGTGGCCTGAATATAAATTCTGCAGGTTATCTCAATATTTTGCTCTGTATTCCGGGAAGCCATGCTAGTAGAAGATTTACTCCATATTGGAATATGTTGAGGTCCACGGGCACACCCCTATGTACTGTCTGATCACAAAATGCTAATATAAACTCTTGCGCATTCATGTAATGGATGCCTAGAGTGGAGCATACTAGTCCATGGTCAGTAAATGAGATAGTCATGTTGAGCTTACTCATCATGTCCCTTCCCATTATGTTGACTGGTGTCTAGCGGGAGTACAATAGTGGCATGGTGAGGTCATGTTCTCTGATAGTAACGGGCAGTTTGTCAATAAATGGAACCAAATTTGTAGCCCCAGAAAAACCTTGTACATTCATGGCAACGTCTGACATTGGGTATCTTCCATCCCTATCACCGAATCTGGTCACCCCGTATGTCAGCTATGGTCAGGATGACTCGTGACTCCTCTTGTGGGTCAGGTGTAACGGATAGTATTGAATACATCAAGTGAGTCTGTGGGCTGTTCTATTGTGGGCATACATTTATTCCTATCCTAGTGAAAGGGTTTCCTCCCACTACAGTCACATTCCCTGTTATGGGTGTGGGGGCCTGTACTTCAGTACCTGGGGTCCACATGCCCACAGTATTCTGCAGTGCTTGCAGTTGTCTTTGCGTCTGTTGTGCCGGTATGGGGACCTGTTGTGACTGTATCAGTGGCTGTTGTGTGTGCATATGTGCTAGTTGTGCTGGTTGTATTTGCGGCACATACGTTTGATACTGTGTGTGATCTTGGTCATAATAGTCGGGTAGCTCTGTATTGTATGGTGGCAGATATTCTGTGACCCCTCTTGTGTCTTGCCAATTCTGTTGCATCCCCCCTGCTTCTGCATACCCGAGAAATGTGTCCCATTTTGCTGCATGTCCAAAATTGCAGAGGTGGTCCCATAGGTCTGGGCTGTCCCCCGTTTAACCCTCCTCCTTGTGGGGCCTGAAACACAACCCCTCCCCCTCTAGGCATGCCCCCTCTTCCCCAGGGCCTATAATTGTACTCTCCCTTTCCTAAGAAACGCCCTCCAGTCATTGGCTGCGCATCTTGACTGACCACTCCCTCTCTACCTGTCAACACAGCCCCTTCCATTGCAAACTTCAGTTGTTTTTTCTGAACAAACTTCGCTTATTCTAGCTTCCTTTCCTCCATTTTCTTTCTAAGTTTCTCTTATAATAACTGACAGTGGTGGACTATTTTCAACTGTATCTCTGTCCATGACTTTGCTTCCATCCGCACTAGTTTCGGGTAATCCTTGATATAGTATTTGACAAAAGAATGCTATTGTTTTGTCCCACAGTCCATGAGTCTCAGGACACCAATGCTCCTGACTCTCTTGAATGTAAGCAACAGGGTCTTCGTCCTCTCGCATTTTACATGACATAATCGCGCTCATGTCGGACGTGTTGGGGTATTGTACTCGGAGGGCCTTCAATAGAGCTGCCCTACAGTTATTTAATGGTGCCCTGTCATGAGCTGTATTCCATGCAGTCACCTGGGATACCCTGCTCTTTTCCAAATGTCAGCTCTCTCCCAATAATGGCAGCAAGCAAGCTTTTAATGTCGTCCACTGTTAACGTCATTCCCGCTGTAATTCTTTCTAACTCATAAATTCATTTTCCCACCCCTTATGCTATTGAGGGCAATTTACATCTCAAATTGTCTTTGTCCATTTGTGGCCATGGTATGTATTGCGGCCAAACTCCCGCCTTTTCTAGCAATGGGAATTGGGTTAACTCTACATTAGAATCAGACTCACACGCCCCTTTCGTCCTCTAAATGCGCCAGTCATGCTCACTTTCTTTCATCCTGGTAGTGCTCTCAACCTCTGGGTGTATGAGGTAACGTCTTCTAAACTGTGTGATCGTCCCTTTGTGCGTTTGCTGGATGTCACAGGTTCATGCTTTTTCCCTGCTATTTCCTCTCCCTCTGACCACTCTGCCTCTCTTTCTGGGTTTGCCCTTGCGGAGGAGCTGCGTGCATCTCTCCTCTCTTCCTCATTATAACTTTACCCCCTTTTCTCATCCAAACCCATCATCCCATAGCTATCGTCACTTTCTTCACTCTCTTCATTCTCAAATCCAATCGTTTTAGCATACTTTACCCATGGAGCCACTTCATTTCCTTGTCCTATGGACCTAGTGGCCCTTGGGGGGAGACCCAACTATGCTTCTTCTCCCCTTAACGGTAGCACTACCATCCCTCCTGCTTCTATACAGGGTCCTAATCCTCCTTCATATCCCTACTCCCTCATCTTCATCTGGAAGTGTGTGATTTTTCATTATCTCCTCCATTTTCCCAAAGCGTCACTCCCAACTACTTTCTCTTTCCTGCTCCTGTTACTTACTTTTCTCCTTCTCCCGTTGTTCTGCTCAGCCTTTCGCCATCTTCTCTCTCTATCTCTCTCTCTCATTGTCTCTGCTTCTTCTAATTCCCTCCTCCTCTTCTCCTGTCATTTCTTTTCCTTCCTTTCCCTTTCCTCCACCTCCCCTGGTAATGTTTCCCATTCTGTTTTTTCCTCTTCTAACTTCCTTTTCTGCCATGCCTCTTCTTTCACCTTATCTTGCCTCTGCTGGACTTCCTTTTCACGGTTCTTTGTGTTCCATGAGCTTTTCCCATCTAGTTTAAGCAATGTCTCTCTGTCTACCCACTCATTCACGTTAGTGGCCACACTCTCTTTGTCCCTCTCTGTTAGTTTTGCCTGCAGTTTGCAGCGCTCCTTATGCTCATTGCTCGTGAGCCCTAGTTTCTGGTTGCTTATCTTGGCTCCATTTATTGTGTCTTCACTACTATACAAAAGGGGGCGCATATACAGGGTTAGTATAGCCTGCAACTGCATTCAATTCCTACAGTGGGTAAAATCCCTGTCCATCAGTTGATGGATCGGTGCTCTGGGGAGGGAAAGGAGGAGGCATGGGTGTGCCACCCTCTACTTCATGCTGATTGAGCATCCACTTCCTCCCAAATGGGTCCTCTACCTCATCCCCAAACATCTTCCATAGCTCTAGGATTGCTAACCTGTTGCGATACATTTTCACCTTAGATGCAGCATGTAAATATGTGGCCATGTGTTGCAGCACAGATTTCGAAAGACTGCCCTCCTGGGGAAAGGATTTAACCATCTTTCCTGCTGTTTTGCGAGCCCATTCTGCGTTATACCTGCAAAGTCTAGTCTTATACTGCAGAAGGGACTTGCACAAATGCATAAGGGGGTGTCAGCCATGATGGCATGTCATTCTTCGCACTGCCAATACTTAACTGACCTTGGAAAATTATCCTCACTCAATATTCTTCACAATATTCTCATCAGCAATATGTCAACACTTTTCTAATCTTCAAATCGTCAAATCTTCTCTCAAGGCTCTCTGGCCTCAACACCACCAATTTGGGCACGCACCGCAAATGCCGACCACAACAAAAACCCGACCCCTTGGGCCCAAACCAAAAAACTCCATGTGCTCCTATGACACTGACCAATATTGGCAAAACCTTGTGCTCACAACTGCAAACCAACTTCTCGCCCTTGCACTGTTACCAGTGGTCGAAGTGGGTGGGAGCGGTCGGGGAGCTGTGCTCCTATACATATTTTAATTAAGTTTTACCGTTCCTATACTTTTATTTTAAAAAGAAACCGTTCTGGAATGGTTTCATTTCAAAATAAAAGTGTAGGAAGAAGTTGAAACTTGCACTTTCAGTGCATTGCACAGGACGTTTCCTTAAAGAGCAGGCACATGTTTTTGAGGTTTTTTATTGTGCATGGGAGGGACGCGGCAATGGGGTCTGTGGGTGGGGAGCGGTGCAGGTCAGTAGGGAACATAGTTCCACTACTTCTTTTTCTACACTTCGACCACTGACTGTTACCCTACACTGTTGGTAACCATCGTTTCTTCTGTCAATGCTCCACAATTCCACACAACTCCTACTGGTGGATATCCCTTTCGCCAATGTCACATTTTCCCCTTACACCCTCCTACTGGTGCCAGTGACTTCTACACAAATAAACACCTGGGTGCACCCTCAAGATAACAAAACCAAGAAAAAGGCCCCACGGCCAGCCTCACTTCCTAAATTTGACATGGTATACTCCATAAATACTCTTCCTGCCATGACTGCGGCAAGGTAATCTTCATAAATACTCTTCCTGTCCTACCTGCAACGAGTTTATCTTCATAAATAATGCCCCTCACGGCGTGAGCCTGTCTTCTATGCCTTTGACACAGGATAACTCGTATACTTCTAGGTTTTTTATACCTTTTTTTCTCTATATTCAATAACCCTTCTCTGAGTTTAGGCATCACCTTCCATAACCCTGGCTACAGGTAAACTCTCTTAAATAACCACTTTATCACTACCCCGAAACTTCCACAAACAAATCCTCAAAATGTACAACCACCTCCCTCCTGAATTTTGTTTGTCAAATCAATGCCCTCATACTTACATCCATGGAACAGCGAAGCCTTTGGCACCGTTCCTCCCACAATCGGCCACTCTGCTTTCCAGCCTGCAGGGCATCCTGTGGAGAGCGGGAAGGAATTTCACCAAGGAGGCCCCTGATGACTGTCTTAATTCATGTGTGATTGGTTATCCGGTCACCATACGCTACTCCACAGTCCTTTCGGCTTGTGGTGGGAAGAAGCAGTACAAATTCCGAGGGCAATAGCCAACCATCCTCTGCTACCACATGTAAAAGTGGGTTGGAATCCCCCTGTGGATAAGCAAGAAGGACAGGCATGGGGAAATTCCATGCACAAAAAACAGAAGAGTCCAAACATTTGGGAAACACCTGTTTTATTTTACAAGACCCAAATAAAACAGGGACAGCACGAACATTAAGCAAATCTCTGTGACTCTTTAGTAACTTGAAGCTTGAAAGTACCTTAAAAAGTGAGGAAAGGCTTCCTCCACACGCACTTAATGCGCCACAGAAAACTTAGTTACGAATTTATGAGTAGATTAACCATAGATCAAAGCTCAAATTGAGTGAACTTACATTTTTTATTGTTGGCCCTTTGTGATTACACATGTTTCGGCACGTTCATGTGCCTATTTCAAATCAGGGCATATTCCTTTCCTCCGTAAGTTTGTGTCTCTCCATGGTTCCACAAAGGAAAATATTGTCATGGGTTTAAATCCCACCTGCAAGTTCTGTCCTCTAGTGCGTCTCGCGTCGGTTGTCATCCCCCTTCGAGTCCTGGATCACAAAATAATTTACAAGAGCTCAATGTATTTCTAGTAGTGCACCCAAAGAGCCTTCTTCACCCCAATAGGTTACATATTAACAAATCTTTAGTCACATAAATAGCACACAGTATCTGGTCACAAGTATTTACCCATGTTATCCACACTTGCGCATCATCGCGCAGAGCGGAGGTTTTTAATAAGGATAATAAAGAATGATGTGGACAATCCCATCTTTCGAGGAATAAAAGGATGTTTTCCAATTAATCCAGGTCACTGAGGATGTTAGACCCAATTCATATCTTGCCACAGCAAAGGGAAGTCCCTTTGGGACGGCTAATACCTTCCTCCATAGGAGACCTTCAAGGCGATGCTAGAAAAGAGGTTTCAGAGGTGAACATTCTGTACAGCATCAAGATGGTAAAACTTTAGAATTATAAAAACGAATAACAGGTATTATATTTAACATCAAAAGTAGCCTTCTGGGGGGCACAAACCATTGCTCTGTGTCTAAAATGTTTATAAAGGATATTTATATTCGTCTCAAAACAAACTTGGAAACCCAAATAGGCAAAGTTATTCACAATATCGAGCCTTTTAGGACCCAACTTCTTCACGAAGGAATTACATTTCTGCACCTTGTACATTCTTAGAATGTTTGCTTTACGCAAATCCTCCAGTGCAGGGTTGGTTCCCTGAAGTGCATTTGGTGTTTTATCAAAGAAAAGCAAGTCATCAGCACAAGCCAAACATAAAAAAATGGGAAAGCACCTAGTTTGGAGGAAAAGAGTTCCCTTTAGATTTATAAACATGAAGATCGGAAATATATACATTGAAGCTTGCTGGTGCCATCACGCAACCTTGGCACAGGACTGCAAAGGTTAATGTCCTTTTAGGCATAGAACCAGCCAGATCCAACCTAACTTGCAAACAGGAATGTAAATGCAAGTTAACGATTATGTCC
This sequence comes from Ambystoma mexicanum, assembly GCF_040938575.1. Classification (NCBI taxonomy): domain Eukaryota; kingdom Metazoa; phylum Chordata; class Amphibia; order Caudata; family Ambystomatidae; genus Ambystoma; species Ambystoma mexicanum. The sequence goes on from NC_090925.1 coordinate 693,182,179, forward strand.
AACGTGCAAGCAGGCAGTCCCAGGATAATAGTGTTTTGCCTCAGTTTAGATCTGTTAACGGTTTCAAAAACATCTCTTAGATGCCCAAAAGCTACATACAAAGGGGCTTCCCATAATCGAACCCCTTTATTCCTGCGCGAGGTTCGAGACTGACTTGATATTTCCTGTAAAATGCAGGATAACAGGTCCACCTGTTGTGAGCACTCTCATTTTTTTGTTCACAGCTTGCATGGGACCAAGTTGCCAGCCTGTGCCAAACAATGCCTAGACGCAGTAGACGTCTTACCTCTGTGGCTCTCCTGGGCTCTGTCTTTATGTCTTAAAAATAGAAAGACTGATAAGGCAGTTTACAGCAGCCTCAAGTTGTCCCATATCAGGTATGAAATAATCAGCCAGTCCGGGTTGTTATGCTCTCTTCAACTTGCATTCTGGTAGTTGTATTTCTGTACTTATAATGTGAACAAACTACGAGTATTGTACACGAACGCAAAATGATCAGTGTTTAGAGAAGCTAGGACTACGGCTTACGACTTGTAACCTTTTCTGCAGCAGTTTCAGCCCCCATGCTTCTCTCTGGTGATGTTAGCAGAGAAAAATGAGCAGTGATTGGTACCATTAGTGACTTTTGTGAGCTTTTGATTTTTAATACCCAGCAATTATGTTATGCTACGTCACATGCCAATTAATGCTGCACAACAAAACATGTCCCCAGCGCAAACAGAGGACCCTTAGTAGATAAGGGTACTTAAAGAAATGTTAAGCTGGTGTTTGTGAGCATTCCGAAAGAGTATGTTATGATCATTTGGAACATCCTTTTAAGTTGTTCTCTAAGCAACTACAAACATTAACGGTTGGCCCTGCCCTTCTCCAGCAGCTCACACAACTTAAATGATGTTCCTTCTGTGATTTACAAAACATTCCTGCAAGATTTACACTGCCATTCTTTTGCTGACTCAGCTCATATTTGGCTCGGAGACCCAAACCAAACCCCTGACTCGGCTCTGGCTTGGCCCTGCCCATGAACTCTATGGCTCTCCCCATCCTCTAGCCCAGGGATCTGCAATCTTTGGCTCGCCCTAAGGTTTGTACTACAAATCCCATCAGCCCTAGCCAGCATAGTCAATGGTGAGTGATCATGGGAGTCATAGTCCAAAGCATCTGGAGAGCAACGAGTTGCAGACCCCTTCCCTAGCCACTGCTCACATCTCTAGTTTTATCACACACTTAACTCCTCATACCAGAAGCTACCCTGGCCTCACAGCGCTGTCTTCCATTTGAATGAACTTGGGCTCTCCACTCCGGATGAAACACAAACCCAAGTGTCACTGCCACAAATTAATTAGAATCACACCAGCACCCAGAACCCAGGTCCGTCAGGCCTGCATGCATCTACACCACAGGTTTCTCATCTGCATCCCCCTTCTATCCCTCTAACAATTACTTAGCCTCTTCTTCTGGCAGGGCCAGGCGCAACAAGTCTGCTAAAATGCAGGGGTGCATTATACAATACCAATTTGCACCACATTACAATACATATACCAAATTAAATCAATCATTATGGACGTGGGCTTTAATCGCCATAATCATGTCTCAGTCAACAATAGTTAAGTCAACAATAGTTAAAGACTTCATATGTTAACAACCATAAAAACAAATGTTAAACCCATAACACTGAACCAATTAGGTTTTCCCACGTACCGAAGGTAAAAGTGTGCCCGTGCAAAGTATCTATGACGTGTATATGTGCCATAAAATGTGTACGTTGTTGTTTCAAGGTCTGTTACCCCCATGTTTCTGGCTTTCATTATTAATGACCTTCATCAGGACCAGTCGAATTTAAATAGAGAAGTCAGTACGTGGCAACAACATCCCCATAAACATATTCATCAGTATATACATCGCCACTGGCAGAATGTACTCACCCACAACTGGCAGTGTCCATTTCCAAAACTAGCAGTGCTCATCCCTATCACTGGCAGTATGCTACTGTCACTGTGCAGCCGCGCCACTTGCAGAGAGAACAACCCCATCACTGGCAGGTTGCATGCCCACCCTTTACATAATGTACACCCCCACCACTGGCAGAACATGCATCTCCATCACTGGCAGAGCAAATCCCCAACACTGGAAAAGTATGAAATACAAATTCAATTTGCTGATTTATGTAGTGGCTCGTAACAGGACTGCTAATCAATGTCACCATTATTACCCTGTTGTGGGACTCAGTGCATCAATCTTCGGAGGATGAAAGACTGAGTCGACCAACCAAGTATGCCTTTAGGCTGTTTGCACGCTATATAAATCTAAATAAATAAATAAAATAAGTATTGACCCCATGCCACAGTGCATCATTCTCTTTCCAAGAAAAGCTGCTGTTCTTCAGATGTCCATTCAGGCTCTACTTCATTCTCTCAACTCTATCCCCCACTACTGACATTGCACATTCTTGCCACTGGCAGAGATCTCATCCCCACCACTGGCAGAGAGATCGCCCCATCACTGGCAGAGAAACCATCCACCCTCTAGCAGAGAGATCCCCAAACCTCTGGCACAGAGGTCATCCAGACCACTGGCCGAGAGATCATGTCCACAACTGGCAGAGAGGCAATCCCCCAACCCCACCACTGGCAGAGAGATCACTCCCACCACTAGCAGAGAGATCACCCTGCCACTGGCAGAGACATCCCCCACCACTGGCAGAGACATCATCCACACCACTGGCAGAGAGATCTCCCAATCACTGGCAATTATCCCACCACTAGCAGAGAGATCACCAAACCTCTGGCAGAGGTCATACAGACCAATGGCAGAGGGATCATGTCCACCACTGGCAGAGAGGCAATCCACACCTCTGGCAGAGCTCATGCCCACCTCTGGCAGAATGCACATCCCCATCTCTTGCCGTTCATATTCCCCCCGCCAGAGAGTATACCTCCACCTATTGAAGTGTCCATCCCCACCACCATAGCGCAGGGTATATGCCCGCAGGCAGAAGTGCAGGTTTCCACGACTGGCGGCATACATTTCTTTCACTGGCATTGTACAGTCCCAACCAATGGGCGTGAAGATCTCCAACCAATGCTTTGACCAGCCACTTAAATCGAGTGGGGGACTCTATGGTGAGGGGAGGCCTCGAAGGGACATGGTCTAACAGGCAGTCAGCAGCTTTGGGAAGTGCTGTCGACCCCCGCCAGGCATCCCGTTGCAGTGATCATCACTCTCTCACCCGGGGGGGGGGGGGGCAAGAGTGATCATCCCTGCTGCATCTCTTCGCTAATGAGATACCCAGTGGAGGGTCGGTGGCACAACTTGTCATCCTTAATGGTGGCACTGAGCCTCACCAGGCATCCCTTTAACTAAGAGATGCAGCGATCACCCAGGGATGAATGCTGCATCTCCTAGTGGTGGCGCTGACCCTCACCAGGCCTCCCTTTAACTAGGAGATGCGGCAATTGCCCTTGAGTAATCGTTGCATCGTGTAATTTAAGGGATACCTACGAAGGCTGCCCCCACCATTAGGGAAGACAAGGCCCTTTTTTTTATAAAGCCTGAACCTCTTGCGCAGGAGCGAGAGCTTTGGGCTTAATATACAAAAGGCCTTGGCTTCTTGCAGCGCCAGCAGCTGGGGCTAGCAGTCGACTTTAGGGAGCCCGACAGCGCCCCATCTCACAAAGATACTTCTCCTCAGCCAGCCCAGGCCCACTTAAAGTCCTGTCTCCAACACCTTTTTTTCAATCCACCTCACTTTTCCTTCTAACTTTTCCTTCTAACCCCCCTTTTTTCAGTACATATATGTTTTTCTTTTTTTGTTTCAATTGGGTGCGCCTTTTCTTTCCATTTAACTCATCTGTTTGGGATTACTTGTTCTCGTGTATCTCACTCTTTGTCTTTCTCCTACATTTTTGTAAAATTAACCCATATTTCTTTTAATTTACATAATTTTGTATCCCCTTATCTCCCTTTTTTCTTCCACTTTACTTATCTTTTAACTCTTAACATCGCTCAATTTTTCTTCCGGTTATCATTTTAGCTAATGATCTGCCTATTTCATTTAAAATACATCTACTTGGTCCTTATTTTCTAACTTTGGAACAGCACTCCGTGTTAATGACGCTTATCTCTGCTTAAACTCCCTCCTGCCCCTTCCCCTGCAACGGGTCTGGGTGTGTTGTCAGGTGGGGTAAGGTGAAGGCCGGAAGACAGGAAGCACTTCCTGTTGATAGAAGAGGTCAGGGCCCCGGGATATCCCAAGTGGAATGAAAGTGAGAGCAGGAAGTGGACATGCTCCCCCGGGGTTTAGGTTCAAATGTCAGTGATGCGAAGTGCAGCAGGTCCTCGTCCCGTTTTAGCCTGGTGCCCAGACAACAGGAAAGGCCGGTCCTGAGCCTCTGGAGACAGCAGAGGCCTCTGTGCCTTAGAAAGACCCAGGGGAGCCATCGGGCCAGACCGGAAGGCCCACAAATCTCTGTGACTCATGGGCCCAAGCAACAGGTGCCAGAAGCTGGGTCCCAGCAGCTGCACGGGCACTTTATCTGCTCCCGGATGTTTTTTGTGCCTGGCAAGTTCCCGCTCATGCAAGACAAAGAGTCCGGCGTAAAGCTTTGGGAGTCAAGCAAAGGTCCTATTCCAAATACATGGAAGACCTTAATTGGCCAGGAGTCAGCCCCTGCCCCACTTCCCCTCGTGCACAGTTCCGCTATATGTTTAGTTGGCAGGTACACAAACAGGACCACATCTAGTGCGAGGAAAGGCAACTAGCAGGGGGCGCCTGATTACACCAAGAGCAAATGTTGCCCTCGTGGCATGCTGGGCAGGGGAAGCAAATGTCATTTCGCCACTAGGCAGTAACATATCTTTTGAAAGTTCTGGGCACATACTCGTGCCATGCATGCGGCTGAAAAGGCCCACACTGGTGGCAGTGTGGCACTGCACAGTCTCGCGAGGAAAAATAGAGGCTGACAGACTGGGTTGTTTAAGGGAGTTATATATTTTTCGCAAACTCGGTTAGGTGTTCAAGCCGAATGTGTAGAGTTGTTCTTAGGCCTTTGGACATTTTGGGTTTCACAGCTGGAAAGACCCGCGCTATAATGCACCTGCAGCAGGTGTCTCCATGAGAACTGCGTGGCACTGATTCCAATCCGGCTCGGCCTGAGTCAGTTGTGCATCATTGCAAGGTCGATTACATTTGCACAATTGTGCTGGGGAATAAAACCAGCCAGTAATGACCGTATAATGGCCAATTTAAACTTCACGTGGACGTGTATAATGGGCCCAACGCTTAAGTTTAAAGCTCCAAGCGGCAGTCCCGCTTGTGGTATGCGCTATATGGCATTAACAGAGTTCAAACTAGAGACCACGTTGGGTACTCGGCTCCATAGTCGTTGGCTGTAAGGCCCAGTCGACAGAACGTAATCCCAGAGATGGAAGTGTCATATAAATCATTGGTGCGCCGTGCCGTGCCACGTTTGCCTTTTACAGAGCGTGCCTTTAGTTCAAAGGCTCAAGAAACGCGCTTCTTTTTTTCGCCTGAGCCTAATATAGAATCGGCTCAGGCCGGGCATTGAAGCACTGCCAGTGTTTCCTCAAGTCACAGCTAGGCAGCCACACACACAGGTCGTTAAGGTGCTCAGGTTGCAAACACATTTCTTTCATCAGTAGCAGAGCCTTTCATATGCACGATGGGCCATTTCCTAAGAGCTCGCAAAGCACCTGTTACCTCGCAAATCTGTTATAGTTAAAGTGAGCAAAGCGCCCATTTCAAGTTGTGTTTATATCCATGATGTCTGCTGTCTTGATGTGCTAAAAAATTAAGTTGCTCCAAGTCCCTAATCAAATGTTTTCAACATCATGAATAACATCGAGTTTGTGACATGTAATCTGCATATCTGTGTGTATTGCACAACTTCTTTTATTACATGTTTCAAATCACTGAAAGTACTGCGGGGTAAACTAGATTTTTCAGGTTGGCATTATGTTGCATTCTGGGACTTATAGTTTACCATTCAGGATGTGAAAATGAAAGCCACAATGATATTCTTTTGGCACAGCGTGTTGCTATAAGGGGTTACATGTTGTCACGTGGCTTTATTTGGCAATTTGTGTTTTTTGTAAGTACTGTAGAGTTGGAAATCCAAAAATGTCAGCCAAAGTTTGTGATCCAGCTCACTCCCGTACCCCGCCACGTCCCACCCGGCCTCTGTCCGACCAGACCACTCCCTCATTTTTGGATGCAGCCAGAGTACCACTAGTTCCCTTTTTCCACTTCCACCACTGGGTAATAGCCACATATTTGCGAAAAAACTAATGATTATACAAATAACGCACAGACTTTGATTGTTAAGGTAGTGCTCAATTATCAGGAGTAGTTATTAACCAACTTGCTAGCCCACTTTTATCAGTTTATCTTATAAGGCTCAAAGACTGAGTCCCACATACTCCCCCACCTCCCACTCGTTTCCTCTCCCCCTCTCACTTCAAACTTGCGTTGCTCTCACCACGGCGAAAATCTTTTGTTCACGGAACACGATCAGATTTCTTACCGTAAATGCGCAAAAATGTCAAATCCACTTTTTTGAGTATGATCCTGCTCAGCCTTTGCAAAGACTGCCCTCTAGCGGGCCGCTTGGCGCATCTCCAAGTTCAATGCTCTGCTGACCTTTTACAAAAAAATATAACTAGCCAATATATCCAGTTTAAACATTCATAAGCAATGTAGTGCATATGTGCTGTGTGTCTCTGTCTTTCTTTCTCTCTCTTTCTTTATCTCGTTCTCTCTCATTATTTCCTCTCCTTCTGTCTGTCCTTTTGTGCAGGTGCTCGCTGACCTTACCCCTTACGGTCCCCATCTCACTGAAGGTTTCCACTGATGGGAGGGAGGGAGAGACTGAGTCGGGCTGTAGCTCTCCTCAGAGCTCCGCTGTGCTTTAATAATTATTTCAGGTGTGGGCTGGAGCGTAAGGAGCTTCACTGACATTCCAAAATGTAACATTTTGAAAGCAGGGATTGGGGGGTGGGGGACGGGGGGGCTGGGCTTATATTTGAAGGCTGCAGTGGAGGTTTGGGAATTTTTGATAAGAGAGGTGTGCGTTTCATAGGAATGTGTTTGAGCGTTCTGAGGGAACCCAAAGCAATGGCGTGCTTTCATTTTAAAAGAATGGCTTAAAATGATGTACTCTAAGGCCAAAAGGCAGACCATTTTTTATTTGTTTTGCAGGTTATCACATAAAAAAAATCCAATAGTTATCGGATCACCAACAGTACACAGGAGCATTTTTTAACACATTTTGCTTGATGCCTTTGCCCCCAAATATTTGCCAGTATGTGGTCAGTGTAAGAAGGCATTTTAATGGTGGATGTGATAATGGTTAATTCCCCTCACTAACGTGAGTGGGGGTTTAGATTCTATTAAAGAGGCGAGTGTTATGCATACCAATGTTTACTTAGTGACACCACAGCAGCAAAGAAAAAACTTGTATATAAACAAGTTTCTTTAACTTAAAACTGAAAACAGTATTTCAATGATACTGACGGAAAGAACCCCAAACCAAGATGGAGGACAGGTCTTGCCATGCTAGCAACCAATAGGCAGAGACCCTGCCCCATATAACTCCTTTTCTCTAATATCATATCCTCTTCTGTAGCTGCACCACACCAGACGCCATCTCTGAAGACCAGATACAGTGGCACCGAAAAAACAATCCACGACCAGCTGCAGGCCCTTATTACACCACTCCACCCTGGGACACTCGAGGAACCTCCTTGATTGGGTCACCTCATCCCAAAGCTATATGCAAAACAAACAGAAAAGGGTGCATAATACTTGTCTCCTAAACCCCCTCTCACATTACTGAGGGGGATTAACCATTCTATGTCAAGCCAGGAGGCTTCATATTATGCAAGTTTAAAGCCCTTGCAGCACATTAAATGCAACATGATCAATACGCTTGTGATACAATGGCCCTCATTACGACCCTGGCGGAGTGGGTTTACGCCAGCGGTATTCGCGGCGGACCCGTCCGCCCTACTACGAGTTCCCGTAGCGCCATGGAGCGTTTTCCGCCTGGTTTTTCCGGGCGGAGAAATCCATGGCGCTACGGGACCTTGTTGTTAATTACGCCACCGTATTTTACGGTGGCGTAATTAACGCCTTCCCCACTCCCATTATACCCTATGGGGCAAAAATGGGAATGGGGAAGGGTAAAATGGGGAATGGGGATTTACCGCCCCGCCAAGGTCGGAATGGGGCGGTAAATCCGCCAACCCCCATGGCGCTATCGGCAGCTTTCCGCCGTGCTCCATGGTGCATTTGGCGCCACGATTTCCGCCAGGGTCGTAATGAGGCCCAATGTCTTGAACGTGGACGCTCTGGATCAATCAGCTGCTTTTAAAATGTGTTCCTGACTCACCCCCCAGGAAGGTGACCTTTGAAGCCTTAGCACCCCTTACTGAATGTGCTCTGAAAGAACTGTCAATACCTGCTTCCTTCATGACCCACCTGACCCACCTAGCTAAAGTGGCCGGGGACACAAGCTTATAGGGTTTTCAGTGAGAAATAAGCAGCTGCGAGGTACCTGGGGCACTCATCCCCTCTGTCTTTAATTCAAAACATTCTAAACATCGCACCATGCACAGTTTGAGATCTTCTGGAAAGGCTGCATATGAAATGGAAGACATCATGCACTTAGTTCTCCTAGAGACAAAAAAGGTTACCCCCTGCGGGGAAAACACTTTGTTATCAACATCCAATGCTCTGATATCTGAAACCCTTTTGATGGAAATGAGACACAACAACATGGCTAGTTTGGGCAGTGGAGCGATCAGCAACTATATAGACCAGGATCTGACAAACAGGATGGGTCTTCCCCTCCGTCAAAAAGTAACAACAGAAAACGTCATGGCAGTCAATGGTACCCAATTATCTTCGGGCCTGTGACAAGTTGTACAGAAGAAGTACCTCTTCTTTGTCAAGACCGCCACCGGGAAGATATCGTTTTCAACCTCATCAGTGCTCCCCAATTCCGACTGATACTGGGGATACCTTTGCTGGAGACCCATAACCCTCAACTTGACTGGCGCGAAAGAAGTCTAACCTTATCTAATGAATGCGTTTGTTCCTGTTATAGAGTGGGATCTCCTCCAGGAGGTCAGGTAAAATCTATTCCGAGAGGAAGATTCTATGCTGGGTTTCTAACAAGTACATTGCCATCGGTGTACATCGACTATCAGGATGTTTTTCAAAAAGAACAAGCAAATACACTTCCCACACATAGGCTCTACCACTGCCAAATCAACCTCATTCCATGTGCTCAGATTCCCTGCAGTCAGATTTACGCACTCACTGAGCAGGAAAACCTCCACCTGAAAACGTACCTCGACCAGTATCTTGCAAATCGATTTATCCGCCCATCCAAGTTTCCCGCTGCCTCGCTCCTCTTCTTTGTGCCTAAGAAGGAGGGGGATCTGAGGACTTGTAGAGAACTGAATCAGATAACGGTTAATAATCGATACCCCTTACCACTCATTCCAGAACTCTTGGACCAAGTTAATGATGCCCAGATCTACACCAAGTTGGACCTCATGGGGGCGTACCACCTTGTACGATTGAAAAAAGGGAGACGAATGGAAAACTGCCTTTCGTACTAAATATGGCCTTTACGATTACCAGGTCATGCGCTTCGGGCTTTGAAACGCCCCTGCTGCATTCCAGTTTTTTATGAATGATGTACTTCGGGAACTGCTTGATGTCTGTGCACTGGTATATACCGATGACATCTTTATATATTCAGCCACTCAACAAGACCATGTCGTTCATGTTCGAGCTGTCCTTGAGAAACTCTGACAACATCAGTTATACGCCAAACTGGAAAAGTGTTTCTTTCATGTTACTGAGGTCGAGTTTCTGGGTTTCATCCTCACCCCGCAAGGTATTCGAATGGATGCTCGCAAGGTGGATGCTATCCTCAACTGGCCATCACCATCATCAGTAAAGGGAGTCCAGAGTGTTCTCGGTTTTGCGAACTTCTATCGTCATTTCATTCCAAGGTTTTCTCAGATTGTCCATCCAATCACATCCCTGTTACAAAAGAATCAACGCTTTGACTGGTCCGCAGAGGCAGAGAAGGCCTTCCAACGCTTGAAGCAGAAATTCACCTCATCCCCGGTTCTACGACATCCTCGACCAGACCTCCCGTATGTGGTCGAAACCGATGCCTCCAGCATAGCCATGGGAGCGGTTCTCTCACAGAGAGATCCAGACACCGGTCGATTACATCCAGTGGCGTTCTGGTCACGCAAATTCTCTGCACCAGAACTAAACTATGCTGTCACCGGCAAAGAACTTTTGGCAATCAAGGCAGCATTTAAGGCGTGGAAGCACTACCTCTTGGGGGCCAGGCATACGGTCACAGTAATCACAGACCACCGTAATTTGCAATACCTGAAGTCAGCTAGGGCGCATTTCTCACGCCAACTCCAATGGGCCTTGCTCTTGGCAGAATATGACTATGTAATCACATATCGACCAGGAGTACGCAACGGCAAAGCCAACACTCTGTCCCGCATGGGTGAAGGAGAAGACGCATACGCAACACCAGAACCGGTAGCTTTAATTCCGGAGGTGAAAATCCTAGGTGTACTAACATCAGCTTACCCCTTGGATGGCCTGAAAACCGAAATCCAACGTCATATGAACAAAGAGGCACGGCAAGCATGGGCTGCAAGAAATGGACCACACACAATTGTTGACGAGTTATCATATTACCAGGGACACCTTTATCTTCCAAACAAGGAATTACAGGATCAGGTCATTACCAGTTACCACGACACATTAATGGAAGGACACGCAGGAGTAGCCAAGATACTGGCCAAGATCAAGAGGAGTTACTGGTGGCCAACCTGGCGAAAGGACATCGTCCATTTTGTATTATCATGCGGGTCTTCTACGCCCTTTAGCAGTGCCTCCCACACCCTTGCACATGTTATCCCTCGATTTCATCACTGACCTTCCCCCTTGTAATGGCTAAAATTCAATTTTAGCCGTTGTGGACTTGTTTTCAAAAATGGCCCACTTCATCCCACTGAAGTGCCTACCAACTGCCACCACCTTAGCAAAAGTTTTCCTAGAACAAATTGTCCGGTTACACGGGTTTCCATCGATCCTGATTTCTGACCGGGGTAGCCAGTTTATTTCGAAATTCAGGAAAAGAAGCTGTGAGCTCTCACAAATCGACATTCGTCTGTCCACAAGCCATCACCCGCAGACCAATGGTCAAACAGAACAAAAAAATCAGACACATGTATCCTGCATCAGACAGAAGGAAACTGGAAGGATATGTTATGGATTGCAGAATATGCGTACAATAACTCAACCCATACTAGCACCGGAAAAAGTCCATTCTACGTCTTATATGGGCGGCATGCACGTACTTCCATCTTTGATCCACCTGAAACACTAGAAATGCCTGCAGTAAAAACCCTGCACACCACAATCACACAGGCTTTCAAGAAGGCAACCGAACGCCTAGCTCAGGCGAAAGAAAGACACAAAAAGTTTTCGGACCAACGCCGGAAAAAGGCTCCTACTTATCAGGTCGGAGATGCAGTATGGTTAGCGTCCAAACATGTTTCCATGAAGGGACCTCGAACATTCCGCCCCAGATACTTGGGTCCGTATACCATCGAAGCAGTAATCAACCCGGTTGCTATGAAACTAACTCTACCCTCAAACATGCGAATCCATCCTGTGGTCCACGTGTTCCTCCTAAAACCAGTTCAACCCGGTTCGCGGGTCAAGACACTGCCAGCCCCTGTGATTGTGAATGGCGAACCTGAATTCGAGATCAAGGACATTCTGGATTCCAAAGTAGTCAAGTCCAAGTTATACTACCTAATAGACTGGAACGGGTACAGGGCGCAAGACAGAACATGGGAACCCAGTGATCACGTTCATGTTCCATGGCTAATAAAGCATTTTCATTGCAATCACCCAACCAAACCCAGACCAGAGAGGGCCTATCCTTGAGAGGGGCATTGGGGGGGGAATACTGTCTCAGTCAATTGCTCAGGAGTACAACTGCACCCGCAAACAAGGGTTAACCACCCTGTACTGTAGTGGGGTCGCTATACCAGAAAAGCCCCCAGAGCGCCATCCCATTCAACACCCGTGGAATGCAAGGACGGGCACTTGGACCCTGTCCTGGTGCCTCTGGCACCAGGCTCACGGAGGACAAGAAAACTGAAGAACCAGCAACTTCCTGGTACTCCAATATGGTGGAGCATCGAGCCAGAAGATTCTGTCTACAAGTAGGCCAGTGTATGGGAGTGGCTGGCCCAATAGGGTGTGGCTGGCTATATAAGCCACACCCCAAACTGGCCTCGTGCTTCACGTTGCTCTGCTGATTGCAGCATAACGCTCTCTGTGACCGGCGACCTGCAAGAAGACAGAAAGCATCTTTTCCGTGATTGGCTCCAGTCTTCAAGCATCATACTTACTTGGAACTTCTTCTCTGATTATCACGGCTCGCAAGGCATCCAGATTCTTGCAACTCCAACTTCTTTCCGCACAGCAGATCAACCAGTACCTGTGAAGAAAAGAAACGAAAGTAAGCATATTAAATCAGCGTTTGGAATGCGCGGCACCCATGAATAGAATACAACACAGCTTGGCGCTTTTATACATAGCACCACATGCTGGAGCACGAACTTCCCTTATCTGTCACCCGTACTGGAACCGTGCATCCAGCACAGCTATACAGTGCACTGAGGCAGCGCTAAACACCTAGAACCGCAAGACAAGGAAAAACAAATAATTAATCATAGTCAACAAACAAGGACAAGACTATTGATCAACAAAGCAGATCAGGAAAGGCAGTAATCATAAAACAGCTACAAGGAAGAGACTATTAAGCATAACAAGACAAGCCAAAGACAAGAATCATAAAACAGCTACAAGGAAGAGTCTATAAGCCTAACAAGGCAAGCAAGAGCAAATCGAGTCGCTGCCACAGCTGGACTGGGCTCGGACTCAACATGCCAGGGAACCAGTGAAGTAACTAGGTTCCGTCTCAGGCCGTAACACTGATACAGCACCCCGGCTGAGAGCAAGCAGGACGGAGAGCTTGCCTTCACGAATCACAAGGAGCTGATTCCTGAGCAGACCAAGCAGCCATCTTCGCTGACCCACCTCAGAACAGACCAAGCAAACATCCACACGACCAGCGACACCCGACGCCCCTGCAGAAACAAGGTGAGCATTACATTTTTACACCAACTGATTGCCAATATGTTCCATTGAAGAATGGATGTTGCTCACCATTTCATTTGATATCCTAATTTTGCTCATTGTGTACAAAAGATCTTGGAGTGTACCATTTTCATGTTTATAAAAAAGGGTCTTTAAGTTTGGTACTTTCTGTAATTCCAGGAGAGGGAATCATACAGTGACAGCATGCCAGTAGACAGTTAGGCATTATGGACATCTCATCCTCAAAAGAGGATGAATACTGCGTCCTCTAAATGGAGTCACCACTTCCCCCTGACAGCCGTCTCCTCCCATGTGATCCTCCCTCATGCTATCACTTCCAGGCTTAGGATCAGTTAGCAGCTGTCTTCCCCTGGCCCCTGGCCTCGGATTGGCCACAGATTCCTTTTTGTTACCCAAACCAGCGCCGGAAGACGCACGCCGGCCCCAGCACGAAGGCACTGGCACTAAGGCTGGTACCCTGTCCAGAGCCTGTCGTGAGCCTTCTGAGCCTGGGCCAGGAACGCTGCCCGAAACTTTTATGACTCCCCTGGGTCCCTACATATGTGCATCGCCACATCTAGGTAAGAGCCTCGTACCTGCTCCTCTTACGTGACCCATCATTCTTATCATATCCCCTCTAAGACTCTGAAGCAAAAAGCTTTACATGTGGTTCCCTACTTTGTTGCCCTCACACTGTACTGGCTTATCTTGTGACATGATGCCTACAACCGCTGCCATATTCTATACACTGTGTAATCTTGTACAGTAACACACAGTGTTTGTACGACCATTAGCCCAGCAGGCCACCGTTACGCCTTCATGCTTCACTACCTACTATCTGCCTTCGCATTACTGCACCTTTAACATTTAAAATTAGAGCCACGATTTGCGCCACTACTTGCCATTCTGCATCACCCACCGTGATGCCTGACACCCTTACCAAGTACTTTAACCACACTGTTATACGTACAAACTAGCATACTGCTGTACCTCGGCACTCTCAATTAGCACCAAGCTCACCATGGTGCCTGCTCACGTGTATTGTGTACCTTGCTTATTGCTGTGCCCTGACTCCTTAACTGAACATTTAATTCTCAATCGTGCCTAGACATTTGCACTTAGCACTAAGGTCGTTGTTGTGCCTAATCACTTGCATTCAGTACCTAGCCTATTGCTGCTAACTGTTGTGCTCAGACTTTTGTATCTAGTGCCCAGCCCATTGCCGTGCCCTGCATATTGCGGTGTCTGATATCTCAATTCAGCTGCAAGCTCATTGTTGTGCCTATTCAGTTGCCTTGTGTAACTAGCCTATAGCTATGCCTTGACTCCTGCAGTTAGTACTAAGCATACCTTTGGGCCCCTTCCCATCTCACCTACTGCCCATCATTGTGTGCCTATTTTATGTCTACTTAAGTATGTATGCTCAGGTTCCCTAGACACACACTATACTATTTTGAATCTAGGTGTTGCCCCACTGCATCTATACCCAAATGTACTATTTTGAATCTAGGTGTTGTCCCACTGCATATCTAGCCAAATGTACTATTTTGAATCTAGGTGTTTCCCCACTGCATATTTAGCCAATTGTACTATTTGTGAATCTAGGTGTTGCCCCACTGCATTTTTTGCCAAATGTACTATTTTGAATCTAGGTGTTGTCCCACTGCATATCTAGCCAAATGTACTATTTTGAATCTAGGTGTTTCCCCACTGCATTTTTAGCCAATTGTACTATTTGTGAATCTAGGTGTTGCCCCACTGCATTTTTTGCCAAATGTACTATTTGTGCATCTAGGTGTTGCCCCACTGCATTTTTTGCCAAATGTACTATTTTGAATCTAGGTGTTGTCCCACTGCATTTTTTTAGCCAATTGTACTATTTGTGAATCTAGGTGTTGCACCACTGCATTTTTAGCCAATTGTACTATTTGTGAATCTAGGTGTTGCCCCACTGCATCTTCAGCCAATTGTATTATTTTGTATCTAGGTGCTGCCCCATTGCATTTTCTGCCAATTGTATTATTCTGTATCTAGGCGTTGCCCACTGTATCTTAGCTTAAATGTCTTACCTGACGCTAGAAGTTGCCCTACTGCACCTTAGCTTGAGTGTATTACTCTGAATCTAGGTACTGCCTTATAGGTCTGCCCCCCTAACAAGATCAAACCAGCTATTTGCAAGCCTCAGCCTGTGCTGCACACCCAACTAGCTCTACAACTCAAGCCTCCAGCACTACGTACCCTTGTAGCCAGCCCATGATCACCTGGTTCGCTCTTATCATGCTCCCTTTCTGTGTCACGCTGTACAACGTACCTTGCAGCAGTAATTGTTACATAGTCTACAAGGACGGCCTAGCCAAACTCGGATGTCCAAGACACCACCCCATCCCTTGCCCCACACCCTTCCTATCACCCCTGCACTCCTTCCCAGCCACTCACCACCGGCCTTCTACATCCCCCATAAACATTAGCTTCCCAGCCCATGCTGTCATATGCCACAGCCACCTTACACCCAGCGCTAATCCTAACCACACCAAACTGAACACTAAGCCTCCTGCCTCACCCAAGCCTCCTGGACCGACCCCCTCTTTCACTCCTAACTTCACAACCAGCAACAATAGACTAGACACTAGGCTCCCCAGTACAACAAGCAGGCCTACTGCTAAATCAAATACCAAACCCAACAAGAAACACAAGGCACCTAATAAGCCCTTAATACCCCCCACTAAAAGGAGCCCTACTCAATGTCAGAGCCCTTGCCGCCCACCCTACAGAAATCGCCGACATCATTCTTACCAATGATCTTGATTTCCTAGCCTTAACAGAAACCTGGCTTCATGAAGCATCCGGACCATACTTATCGCTAGCCATCCCAGACAAATACTCCATCCTCAGAGCCGATAGACCTAACGCTAGGGGAGGAGGCGTAGCAATCATCTCCAAATCTTCCTTAGACTTCAGATCAGCTTCCTCAGTGTCACTCACCTCCTGTGAGCTACTCACAGTTAAGTTGCAAACTTCCCCCACAAGCACGATCATTTTTCACCTCATATATAGACCCCTAGGCCCCCCTGGGGTCTTTGAAGAAGATATCACATCTCTCATTGCTGAAAACTCCAAACCATCAGCACAAATTATTACCCTTGGGGACTTTAACCTTGGTTACCGTGACCCTAATGACGCACCTGCTGCATCCTTAGCTAATGCCCTAAGAGAACATGGCTTTGCACAACTCAATGTCCACCCCACCCACCAGAAGGGCAGAATTATCGATTAGGTAGTGACCTACAACTGCAACACAATCTGTGTGGACCCCCAACCTCTGGCATGGACGGATCACCACTTCATCCTTCTTGAGGTTAACATGAATCATGTATTACCCAAAAAGTGCCCCTCGGCTCCAGCCTGTCCCACCAGGAACAAACGCAACATTACTGCGGAAGCCCTACTACCCCTGGTCCTACCCACCCTCAACGCACTCCCAGCCAATGCTGACTTAAACTTACTAATCGACACCTTCAATGACTCCATGGCCAAGGCAATGGACACCATTGCCCCTCTGAAACCGCGCAAAGACAAACCAAGAGCTCATCGAACTCGTGGTACACCCCCGAACTCAAGTTACTCAGAAAAAAGAAAGCTAAGGCACAACTCACATGGAAAACCAACCCTTCCGTGGAAAACAAATCAAATCTCACGAATATATCTTCTCTTTATAAAAATGAGATGATTCGTACCAAAAAAGATGCATGCAATGTCAGGATTGATCAGGCAGGATCCTCCACTAAAGAATTATTCAAAATTCTAAAAGAACTAGAAAATCCAAATCCACCTACAGACACCTGCGTGAAAGACAAACCTTGGTGCACCAGCATCCAAAACGCCCTTAACAACAAAATCACCGGACTCCAAACTAAAATTGAGGACAAACACCAACAACTCTCCAACAACAAGTTTAACAACCCTGGCACACCAACACCCACCGATACAAAATTGGGCTTCACATTCAAGAAAGTAACTACGGTAGAAGTTCAAAAAATCATCACATCCTTAAAACTTTCGAACTGCAAAGGGCACAGTTGTCCCGCCCAGATCATAAAAGACTCAGCGAGAGATCTATCCCCCTTCATCACTAAACTTATTAACCTATCATTCCTCAATAACTCAGTCCCCAGCAATCTAAAACAATCTTGAGTTCTCCCACTCCTGAAAAAACAATCTCTAGACCCAGCCATACCCACCAACTACAGACCCATTACCAGTCCCATTACTATTAAAAATCCTGGACAGGGTTGCCTACCTCCAAATTCAGGAATATCTTGAATCCAACCAACTTGCAGGAATACGTCAATCTGACTTCAGACCTCAATATGGAACAGAAACTGCCCATGTTGACCTCAAAAGTCAGATTGATGAAATTAAAGACAAAGGCAATGCCGCAATCCTACTCCTCTTAGACCTCTCTGCAGCCTTCGACCTGGTCGACCACAAAATCCTCTGCAGTCATCTAGCCACCACAGCTCACTTCTCCTCCTCCGCCGTCACATTGATACAATCCTTCCTGGAAAACAGAACCATGCAGTTTTTCTCAACAACAGCTGCAGCAGACCCCATCCCCATCTCATGCGGGGTTCCACAAGGCTCCTGTGTCTCCCCCACTTTGTATAACATATTTACAAAGCCACTATTTGACCAACTGGACCGTCTGGGTGTCACCTACATGAATTACGCAGATGACACCCAGATACTCCTCACCATCACAGGAAACTACCAGGCAGATGTCACCTGGAACAATGAAATATTCCCCATCATTCAGGCATGGATGACCTCTCATGGCCTCTGCCTCAATGATGAGAAGACAGAGCTCTGTCTTGTAGGCTCTCCCAGCAACCTGGCTAAACTTAATCCTAACTACAACAACATCATTATCGATGTTCACACCATCCCTATTGCCAAAAGTGTGAAAACTCTCAGCTTCTACCATGATGCCAACTCCAACCTCTCCACACAAACCAACATGATCGCCTCAGCCTCTGCCTACACCAGCAAGCTTATCAGGGCCAGTAGACCCTTCCTATCTTCCAATAGCTGCCTCACTCTTGCTAGACCCCTCATACAGTCTAAATTGGACTACTGCAATAGCATGTACCTAGGTGCTAACCAATCTACAATCAACAAACTGCGGGTACTTCAAAATAACTCACTACGCACAGCACTGAACATCCCCAGGTGAGAGCACATCTCCACTGTTATGAAATCCTGCAAATGGCTCTCCATACGACAAAAAATTGATTTGAAAACCATTTGTCTCACGTACAAGGCTTTAAACCACATAGCCCCACCATATCTAACTAACAAATTCACCATTAAACCCGCCACCAGAACCACTAGATCCTCCAACACTTTATGCTTGACAGTGCCCAGATTCCTCTTTAAAAGAGCTAGAGGGGCTAGCTTCACAGTACTTGCCTCCCAACTCTGGAACACCTTACCACTCCACATTAAAATGATTGAGTCCTTCCAGATCTTCAGGAAACATGTTATCAGCTGGCTCCTGAACAAAGAGTAGCAACACTGATATTTGGCGACACGTCCTTCTGCTTAAATATGTCTATGTACTCTGCAAACTGCTGTATGTGAAACTGTAGTACCACCCAAATATGTGCGTACACCTCCCACTGCTTAACTATGTCTATGTATTCTGTAAATTGCTGTATATTGAAACTATATATATCACAATTATGTAACCGCCTTCTTAAGCGCCCTTCTACCTCTGGGTTTGGAGCGCTATACAAATAAATAAAACAAACAAAACAAACATGGGAAGAGACTTTAGGCTGGGGTTTAGTGATGACTTCACAGGATTCATGTCATACCCTTCACCTAAAGACCTGGCCTCCCATTACAGATTCTTTTTCTGCACCTCATCCACCAGCCTCTCCCACATTCAAAGGAGACTTTTGAACTCTGCAGTTCCAAACTGGGTCTTCTGAAAAATGTTCTTTATGATCCCAAGAATGTATGGGGGATAAGAAGAAGAAGGTCTATCTTTTGTTTCTTAATAGGGTTGTAACATCCCTTGCGGTATTATGGGTCTCTGTGAGGTAGCAGCAATTCTATCTAATCCCTCCTGAAATCTTTCCTCTGCCCTAAATTGATGGTCAGTTAACCGGCTAGGAGAGTCTACAAAGTAGACATTTCCATATCTCATGAATACGCTTCTTCTCTCTTTGTGAAGTATGGGTCTTGTTTTAGTTTGTCTAAAAAGAAATCCTCACTCAGTTATTGATGTAATAGAAATACCCTGTATTCTGCTTCAAGGTAGGGTCTACCTCTATTGATTTAGGTGATTCTGCCAGTTTGACAGGGAATCTAAGGAATTTCTTGAGAATGGGTTTAATGTTAGAAAGGGGAGAAGTTAAGCCTGTGTTGGATTTTAGTATTAAGGTTATCTTACTGTATTACTTAGTCGCGCCTTGAAACACTTGTGTATAGGTACGTTATGAATGCCATATCATATCATATTGATTTAAATTATAATCTGATACTCTTTTTAAATTAGACAAAGGTTTTTGGTGAAAAAAGTGTTTGCTGTTGTAGAGGAAAAGCAGACTTAGATATGTTGTTTAATTCTTTGAATTGTATCGTGGGGATTTACTTCAAGGGTAAACTCTTCTCCCTCTGAAGGTTGTATGATAAGTTTCATGAGAGACATTTTTATGGTAATACTGGTTTCTGAGTGTGTATCAGCTGATTCCGATCCCACTTCTTACACCATATTTGAGGGATCAGAGACGTGAGATGGACACACAGGTAAAGTTTGTTTACAAGTTGCTATTTTTATTAAATAAAAAGGAGGTGAAACAAACACCTATCTTTCCCTAACCTAACAAGGATGTCTCCCTGCCTAACAAACTAAAGCTAACGAAAAATGACCTAGTGCCCAAAACATGTCCGACCCTCACACACACATATATGCATGTATACATATATACATAACAAAATAACACAAGGTTTAGTTGGCTTTCATAAATCCCACAAAATAACATACAATGTTGAACTCAAAATGTATAACCAGTAATCTTTGTGAGCAGGGTTGGATTCCCTTCCCCTGGATCAATTCAGGAATATTCAGAACAAAGTTCAATTTCCAAAAAAATCTGTATAGTAGGGTTGTGGCCAAGATTGCGGGTTGAATGAACAAGGCTGGCGTTAGCTCCCGTCCCGATATCTGACAAAAGTGCACAAAAACCCCTGTTATGCCACGCAAGTGACTGGAGAACAGGTCACAGTGATAGCGCGATCTGACTGCTGAGTTGGTGCGGCAGAAGGAATAGCTGAAGGGGCTCAACAGCTTTGAGACAGAGAAGTGCCTGAGTAGTGGTGGCCATGGCTGCTGGCAGACCTGGCAGGGGCCCTGGAGAGCAAAGCCGTGTTCTGCCCAAAAGCGGAGATGTGTTCTGACATAGCAGAGCAACGTCGCGGTATGAGGCGGCAGCAGAGTGCGGAGCTGTGAGGATGAATATCCTGCAGCACGGGTGCTGAGCCCTGCAGGAGAAGGAGCGGTGACCCCATAATGGCAGCCGCAGTGGCCGGCAGGCACTGCAGGGCCTAAGACCCCCCCTCCTTGTTACAAGCAGAGTGCAACCAGAGCTGTCGGGCAGTGCCGGCACCTGTGACGGACTGCAGCGGGGCAGAGGAACGAGCAGGACCAGCTCGAAGTGTGGAGGCATTACAAGGAGGCTGGAGCTCAGAGAAGGCGCTGCATGGCAGAGGAGAAGGCGTGGGAGAGAGCATGGAGGCAGAGGCCCAAGACATGAGAGAGGAGATGCAGCACAGTACTGCGGGTGAGAGAGGAGATCAAGGTGAGGAGGCTGCATGCACCTGGACCCACAGCGCTGTTGGAGGACAGTTAGAGTCATTTACCTGCACCTGCTGTGCTGCTGGAGGACAGCTAAAAGTGATGGGCAGGCAAATCTGTGGGCCAGCACTGGGAGTTAATTTAGAAGGCAGTCCCTGGGACCCAAAGGGCAAGCAGTGCAGGGGGCAGAGGTGGTCTTGCTTGCTGCTGGTTTTTGTGCCTGCCAGGATCCAAGCACAAGACAAGGAGGAAGAGGATAAAGGTGGACTGTCTGGGGATACCCATTAATCTGTGAGTGGCAGTGCTACCAAGACACGCACAGAGAAGCAAGCGAGCAGGAAAGAGTGGCGCGGGCACTCGTGGTGGTGGGAGAGTCGGAGTCTGTACCCCCCTGTTTGGTGGAACACGCTGTGCAGGGTACAGGAGGACAACAGCAGGAACGAAGGTAGCCGCATACCTGAGGCCATTGTGCTTGGGACAATCAAGGACAAGGATAGGCCGGATCTGGAGGTGAGCCCCGAGGGGCTTACATGAAGGGTGCAGGGCCTGTTGGTGTGTGGGGCACTGTCGCTCGCTGGTGGCCAACACCCGGTAATGCAGTTAACATAATAAACACAAGGTGAAGGACCCAGGTGCAGCAGAACTCCGGGCCAAGGGCCGGTGGGGATATGCACAGGCTCAGAGAACAAGAGGAAGAGTTGAGTCTGGTGGCAGTGTGCAGCCGGACACATACAGCCAGAGTGGCCGGTGAGCAGCATGTAAATTATACCTAAGAAGAAGGGTCAGCCAGAGAAGAACAGAGACAGGGGACGAAATCACCAAACAGGCACCACCAAGCATTCAACAATTCAATTCCTGCCCCACGACAAGGGGGAACCGGGCAGAGAAATGCCACTCACGAAGGAGGACCTAGACTCCACACTGGCTAGATTTAAAAGTGACCTAACAGAAACAGTTAAAGCGGAAGAGGCACTCATCAAGGAAGACTTGTCCCCGGGGGGCGCAGTTGCGTGGCTTGTAAAATGGACGCTGCCTGAGAGGCTCCGGCAACAGCATCATAATCCTGCTTGAAAGGGCATCTTTCGTGCCAGAATCCTTCTGCACCGGCACATTGGGGCGGACAACGCGGGTGCCGGCAGGCAGGCAGGCCGCAGCCCGTTGAAACTGTTGGAGGTGAGGTGGGGAATGAGTGCCCTGGCGGCGGCTGGTGGCGGGCTAAACTCCACAGTGGAGCTCCATTACCATATCTGCCCGAAGCTGCAGTGGAGAGTCGGACCGGGGGTGAATGCGGGAAGTGCCGGAGCCCCCACTGCTCACCACACCCCCACTGCTCAAGAATCCCGTGCAAGGTCGCTGGACGTGCCGCGGCCGCCCCTGGCCTATACCTGAGACGCTGTTTGTTGGTGGTGCAAATGCAGGCCGTGCCGAACACCTGAACGAGACCCCGCGCTCGGCACCCACTAGACCACATAGTGCCAGAGAATCCCATAGCCGTCCCGCAGCTGCGAGCCCACCACCTACTGCTCTTGAGAAAACAGGTACACGGCCCAGGACCAGGCGCCGTATCCTGCTGCGGTGACTCGAACCCCTAGTGTGCCGCATGGAGGCAGCTCGCTCAGCCTGTGTGAGGCTACTGCGGGGTGGCCCGTGTGACCCCGCGCCCCGTCTGTGCCCAGAGGAACGGGTATCGACCTGAGCACCGTGGATGCACCCACGTCCATCTCCTGCACATGGTGCGTCCTGGGCTGGGGGGAATCAGTGCCTGGGGGGCCGGCTGTGGTGCGGCTCACTTGGTGTGGACACGGGGCGCTGAACTGAATACTGCCTTCTCCCCCAGTCATCAGGCATCATTGTCATCCACAGCGTGATAGTCCACAGCAGAATGGGAAGAAGAAAGGCTAACCCGGCTCTTCTGCAACCGCCCTGGATGAGATACTACTTGCAGCAACCACCACGATCCTGATACATACTTCAAGCCTTTGGCCCAACAGATAACCGATCACTACCCTGAGGTTACCCACGACATCTGCAGATAGCAGAGGAGTAGACGGTGAGTGGCAGGCTCGAAAAGGGCGCTGCTGCAAGACTCTCCCGGCATCCTAAATACTGACTTTGGGGCCTGTGCGGCGCGCCCAGCATCCATTTACAAATAGACCTTCCCTCTTGCAGCACGGGGCAAAACCCACACCCCAACACTTGGTGTGGCTTAATCCACCGAACTGCTGGGAGACATACGCACTGCTCTGAGGGCAGTAGGGGGCTGCTTGGCTCTCTGCGGCTGTGGTGGCAATAGGAGTTGTGTACCTGACTCCTACGAAGACACGCATTGCAGTCGGGAGACTCTAAGGAACACAACAGGTAACTCTCACCCCGGTCCTCGAATCCCCCACTACACATTCTGGAAGTCCAATAAGCACCATGCAGCAGGGTATTTGCGCGGGCCCCCGGTCCCACACTGTCCTGCTCTGATCATCCCATGTAGCTGGAAGGTAGCTAGAGGGACATATATATCTTCCTCCCCTGCCGCTGAGCAGCTCCCGGAATCCCCAGTTAACAATGCCCTCCCAGCCATCATCTGGAGTCTTAGGAACACTGCACAGTGCTTGGGACACAGCCAAGGGGGAAGTGAAACACCTCAACTCTACTTCGACCAGCTGCTGGGAGGGTTGGGCCGCCTTGGGTCACCCGGCCGGCCCTGCTGCGGTGCTTGGAGGCTGCGTGCCGTTGGGGGGCTGAGTGTGCTAGCAGTAACAAGACTAAGCTGCAACAACCTGGCTAACCATCATCAGCTGAAATTTTGGCCGATGTGCACTGCTCGCCAAGAGCCCATTGATGAGCAACTTGCAACTTCTGGTAACAGCAGTAGGGGAAACTAGAGCAAAGGCCAATACATAGTGCATAGTCCTACATAATCAGCCTCAGTCCCTTCCGAATCTCATTAAGTAGACAATAACCCCACCTCACCCGGTGAATATTATCCAGTAATCAGCGAATTTGCAGCTGGAAACAGGCACCCTCTACGCACATAAGTTGGACACTGCAAATCCAAGACGTCCATATATCCGCCGCCGGCCATTAGCCCTCCTGCATCGATCAGCGTGAGGCCCTTCGAGACTCTGCATCCATCATAAATACACAGTTTGCTGTTCCCCTGCTGCGGCTGCCGCGGGCCACCCTGGGACCCGAGCGGCAACACCTTCGCTGTGAAACACCCTACGGTCGGTGATACTATGCTAAATCCCAAGAGACAGGCCATGATGAAACAGTTTGCTCACCCCGATCAGCCCCGAACACCACTGGCAGCCTCCTTGAGCCAAACCCTGTCTCAACTAGATGTCCCCGCCCTGAACCAAACGCTGCTGGCCCTAAAGAGCAATACGGACAATCTGGGAGAAAAAAATTGACACTCTAACAAGCAAAGTCGACATCTCCGCTATACAAATTGGTAAACTGTGCGGTCGCATGACCGAAGCCGAACGGCGGATAGGGGATGGCGAAGATAAAATGGCCACCCTCCAGTGAGAAATGGTGGAATTACAACAAATAGTGAAGAAGGTTGTAACAAAATACTAGCAAATGCACTCACAGATCGCATACTTCCTCATATGTCAGCCCTGGTCCTCCCCGACCAGGCTGGCTTCATCCCCTGGTAGGTCCACTCAAAATAACCGGAGACGTCTATTTACCCTTATGCACAACGTAAGCCTGAGGTACCCATAGCAATTGCCACCGTAGATGCCGAGAAGGCCTTCGACTCTGTTGAGTGGCCTTTTCTCTTCAAGGTGCTTCGCCATTCTGGGTTTGAGCTCACCTACATCAGCTGGGTTAAACTGCTATACACTACCCCGCAAGCAGCAATATACACAAATGGCACGATCTCATCGTACATCTACCCCACACCTGGTACTCGCCATGCCTTCTCCCCGGTCCTATTTGCTCTCACAATGGAGCCCCTGGCCTGCCATATTCGAGCACTGCATGCACACTGAGGGATTCGTATCCATAGACACCTATCCACAGTATCCTTATATGCTGATAACTTTCTTTTATATATCAGGTACCCCGAGCAAAACTTAACCCCAATGACACAGAAAGTGGTAAGATTTGGAAAATTCTCAGGGCTCAGGCTCAATTGGGACAAGTCCGAAGTTCTTCCCCTGACCCCGGTAGTGCAGCAGATAGACGTGGGTGACAAGTTTTGGCAGTGTCCCCAGGGGATACGATACCTTGGCATCATAGTTTCCACAATTCGGGATGGCTTATACAAAGATAACTATATCATTCCATTAGGGCAATAGAACATTGAGTCATGGATACGGCTTCCCATCACGCAGGCGTCCCGCATTGCCCTAGCTAAGATTTTAATACTCCCCAAACTCCTGTACATTTTTAACAATGTGCCAGTATGGCCACCTCTTAGTTACTGGAGTTGCATACAGAGACTGATGACCAGGCTGGTATGGGCGAGGAGACAGCCTAGGATAGCCTATGACACATTAGCCCGGCCATATGCGCTCGGCAGTCTGGAATACCCTGACATTTACATATACTACTTGGCGGCCCAGGCACAGTATAGAGCTCGAAGGAACTCCCCTGGCTCTGACTCCCTGCATTCCCGGTTAGCAAAAGCGTTCGCCAGTCCTGATGAACTAGTGGGGATGCTATGGGGCAATAGAGACACAGTGCCAAGGGGGGAGGTAGAGCCCACAGAAGTAACATGTAAAGCCTCGGAACAGTTGAATGAGCTGTTAGAGACTACCCCCTTCTATTTGCCTGACCCCCCTATATATAACATAGTCGGTATTCCGCTTACGTATGAAAGATCATTTACAGAACAATTACAAACACTGGGAGTGCAGACCTTAAGGGACCTTGTACAAGATGGGCTATTCATACTTTGGGAAGAGCTCAGATCTAGGGGCGCACATAACGCTGTGACACTGCTAAAGGCTAAGAGGAGTTGTAAGAAATAAATGGCCTAACTTCCTGCTAGCCTCGACCCCTCACCCCCACCTGCACAAAGCTATGTGATCAAACCCGTCTCAACTGGGAAACTGGTGTCTACAATTTACAAGCTGATCAGAACCGCGAAAGGGGCGAAGAAACACTCCTACAAAACCACATGGGAAGCAACGCTGGGCAAACCTCTGAGGGAGGCCAATGGAAACTTATCTGTATGCAAAGCTGTTATATATCCATTAACTGTTGGTACAGACTGATCCATTACAAATGTGATCATCAGGTCTATTACTCCCCGCATACCCTTAAGTGTAAGGGGTTCTGAAATCCAAAATTCTCAAATTATCCCAATTTTTACCATCCAGCTTCCCCAACACATGCCTGGAGGGGGAGTCTGAAATCCAAAATTCCCAAATCATTCCAATTTTTCTGTCTGACTTCCCCAACACAGACCTAAGTAGAGGGGCGGTGGTGTGAAAAGCCAACTGCTAAATAACCCTGTGTTATTTTACTGAAAAAGGTGTGGGTGAAACCATAATTGCCATATGCATTCCACCAATCGATAAACCGAACTGCATCCCTTTTAAGCGTGCATGAACATCGAAATTGCACAGCATTGAATACAAAATTGTTTTTGTTTATTGATCAGTTTAATTATTTCTTGTTGTGAAATTTGTAGAAAGTAAAGAATTGTGATTTGTTTTCTTTTTATCCCACTTGTTTGATTTATTTATGTTGACAGGAGTTTATTGTGTTATGCCACGGATAAAGTGGTGTTTGACATTTTAGTGCAATTTTCTTACCATCTAATTCAAATAAATATAAATATATTTCCTATACACCGGCCTGGTTCTTGGCTCATTGGTAGCTCAGGGGGACGGATCGAAGGGGTATTAGATGAATTGTAAATAGGGCTGAATAAAATAACTAACATTAACTGTTTATTGTGTGACACTTAGCTTGGGCAGGGAAGGAACTCCCTGTGTTGAGGTTGGCCTCTCGATAAACCGTTACAAATTGGGGGCTTGTGGCTGGGAATTGACTGGCTATTTCTGACTCATGGCAAGTGCATTGTGGCAAACCATTTATTTTGATGTAAGTGCATTAAGGTGGAGGGAAAGGCAACTTTGTTTTGTTAAAGTGGTGTAAGTCAGGGTGGTGTATAGATGAAAGATTAAGATTGAGTACGAATTGATTTTTGATTTGGCACTGTGAGTGGAAATTAAGCTGGAACAGGGTGATTTTTACCTGTGCGCAAAGGAAATGCTACAAAAATAGCAAAGAGGCCATTTAAAAAAATCAATACGATTGAATTTGATGATGCCAGGAGACATTTCCTTACTAAGCTGTTCATTCGTGGTGAGTGGACCGAGGCGGATGAAGGGAGCTGGCAAGCTAAAATGTTGCAAGATGTCACATCAGAAGGAATTGACATTTGGTGTTAAGGTGCGATATAGCACAGCGCATTAGAGGCATTTCATTTGACCTGAAATGCTCAAGTAGAACAGAGTCAAATGGCCCAGCTCACATCTTATCTATACTTTCACTTGCAGTTAGTGGAAGAGCGAGTGCAAGAATGAGGCCTGTGCGCAGAGTCAAACTGAAATTCTAAATGAGGCACAGACAGAGCTTAAAACAGTTAGAAGATCAAGCACAGCTGAACCATATTTTTGAGTTAAAACAAAAAAGCCTCATAGAACAACTCAAAAATGAGTTAAAAACCCAGCAGCAAGAGAGTGCAGAGCATGAAACACCGTTTTGTGCCCTGCAAGATGTACATAAAGAGTGTGTGGAAAATTTGAGCACAGCTCACTACAACATAACGTACATGATCAGACTATAAACAATAGAGGGATGTTAGATGACTTTATGTCCTTTCAATTACAAATAAAAGAGTTGAAAAATGAAAACGTTCAGTTTATTATTAAAGGGGTTGATTCCCAAAATGACTTCGATCAGACAGATCAGGAGGTACATACAGAAAATTCAACTGGTGAAGAAAAAATACCTCTTGAACCAGGAGAATAGTGTCCTTGCACATGAGGTGCATCAGTTGAAAATGGATGCAGATAAAAGTCAGTCAGGTTCTCAGGAACTGGCTGGAAATAAGCAAGAAAATGACTCAAGCATGTGAGGCAAGCAGAAGCTGACCTCTTATAGGCAGCGCAGTGTAGAAATGAGCGAGAGAAAGAGATTGGTATTTTGAAAGCCAACCGTTTGGAATGTGCGTGCACAATGCAGGCCATACAAAACAAAAAGGAGTCAAGTCAGAATAAAATCAGGGAATTGAAAGATTGATTAATGGCCCAGAGTAAAGTGCTCAAGGCCAATCAGGCCCTGGTCTCAGAGTTAAAAAGCCAGCTCTCTGAACACCATAAGGATGTAAGGACAGAGAGAAGCAGGTGTGAGAGTTTGGCAAATGAAATAGAAAATAACAAACAGGCATTGAGGCACAGGATATGGGAAGGGGACCTCTGATCCAGGGGGGATGCCTCCCCATCAGGAACCTCATGCCAATTAACCACAACATCCTATGAGCTGACTACGACTGACCTCATGCTTTCCACCTATCAAGCCCAAAGAAACTTGAGGCACCTAGACTTAGCCAGGCCTAGCAAAACTGATAAAGAAGGCCAGTCCTTATCTGAGATGGAGGAGTACTCACCGCTACCACACAGAAGGGAAAGTGGCCGGACCCTTATGTCCTGGGAAGTAAGGAATAATCCAGTAAGTACTTAAGACCATGACATCTCTGTTGATGGAAAAAGGAGGGAGTTGGACTTAAAAAAAATGAGATTGCAGAGAGACCAACTAGCTCGCTTTACTGGAGAAGAAGATTTAAAGCTTCAGCCCCGGGGGTGGGCATTCTAAAAACCTCTGTACATTCAGGGGTGGGGGGATTCCCTATACTCCCTGGAAGGAGGGATAAGGAAACTGGGTTCTATCCTGGACCTAAAAGAAACTACAGGGAGAGTGACCCTGAGAGTTCCCTTTTGCCCAGGTGAGAGGAGTCCAGACCCCGCGGTTCTGGGAGATATTCCCAGTCTCATAGAGATAGGGAGCACCTGAAGACAGGGAAGGAGGTACCAGTAGCAGTTCTGAGTCAGAAGGTGGATGGACTCTGGTGTACCAGAAGAAAAAGACAGGGAAACAGAGAAAGGGTTTTCTAAACGACCCAATAAGACAAATCAAGGCCATAAAGAGCTTTCTGACCCCATGCCATAAGAATGCCAAGTATTCGGAATGGGAGCACCTGGAACTTTATGAGCAGATAATGGCATCATTCCAGATTAGAAATTATGTGAATTGGATAGCATTTGCTAAATGGTCCTTCTCACCTGAGTACTCCAGTTTCTTTGCAGGAATGGAGAACCAGGGTCATTATAAATGGTCCGCCTATAAGGTGGCCATTTTAAAACATTTCTTTTCACACAGAAACCCACAGGAGGCCTGTAAGGCTGCATATAATTTGCAATGTGGGGGAGGATCAAGCACCTAGGGAGTTTGTGCAGGAGTTGAAGTGGGTAGTTGCTCAGACTTCCCGGAGGGTGAAAACAAATAGTAGGGAGTTCATAACAACATATATTTCGATGCTCTGCCCAAATACATAATGACTCAGATGGTGCGTGATTTTTGCAAGCATAGGACCCTGGATTGGGTGACTGAACAGGGATCTATGAGGTCCCGGAGCCTACTGAGAGTAAAAGAAAAAATGAAAACCCAAAACCAGCTAACACCCCTGTTGCTGCGAAGCTGGTGGAAGTAAAAACGACCCCTCCATTGGATCTGGAGACAGAGGGTCCTAAAAGTACCCTCATGCCAACAAACAAAATGGACGGCAGAAGGGACCCCCCAACCCGGCCCAATCGAATGGTAGTCCGGCAGGGGCCCAGAACAATGATCCCTCTGACGCTGCCACCTTTGCAAGCCCTAGGTACAAGGGTACCAAACCAATCCTAGGGTATGTATACACTCCACCGGCTCAAGGCGGGGGCAATAAGTTAAGTACTGCCTCAGGAAACTTCCCTTCAAACGTCCCTCAGGAGTGAAGTATTACTCTACCTCTCAATCTGAACTTTTTCGACAGATATCCCCCCGAACCAGAATTTCCAAAATAATCCTCCTCTCCCTCCCCGGTTCCAGGACAATAGATCCCTGAACCTGGGAGAAGGGAGATTCAGGATAGACAAATAAGGGTGAAATTTCCAGTACCCGAGCTACTCCGGGCGAAGGGACAGTTACCCTTTTCGGGAGCAGCAGAGGTGTGTCTTGAGACCTCCCTACCACCCAGAAAACATCTTGCAGCTGGAGAAACAGGTCCAGCAACTGACCGATGATCTGGAACGCATGCTGAGGGCTCAGTCCAACCCTCAACCTAACCCTACTTTCCAGCATTCCCTAAACCCCAGTCTGATGCCCCAGGGGGAAATGATGGGAGAAAACATCAGACAAACCACAGGTTCCTGAGGGGGGGGGGGCGGGTGGAGGGGATATGCCAAGTCCTAGAGGAAGCTTCCTCTCTCACCCAGACAGAACCCCTACAAATCTCTCAGCCTGAAAGTGACTCTTCTGCCCCTGAAAAATGTTAGAACCCAAAGAGCAGAGGGTAAGTAGAAGAGGTCAAAGAAGAGCCCACTTTGTGGATTATCCCCTTTGAAAGAGAAGAGTCCCAGGAGGACTCAGGTAAACAGACCTTCTTTTTCAGAATCAGGGGGATCCCTCCCAATGAAAAATGGGTTCAAAAAGACTCTGAGTGGGACCGGGTGAGTATGGAGACCAACCCAGAACCTGAACCAGAAACATTTCAACCCCAAAAAGCGAACCAGAGAGAATAGAAACTGAGGGGGTGTCCTTGCCCCAGACAGGTTCTGAGAACTACCTACAGGTAAAAGGGACAGCAAAGAATCAGGGGAGAAAGAGGATTCCCCAAATCCACCCATTGTTAGTTGCTAAATTTTATTTACAGATTCCCGATCTCCGACACAGAAAATTGCCCAAGATCACACAGTGTCGGGGTTCAATATTGCACCCTGGAGGAAAAAGAAGGCCTACTGTATGCAAGGTGCAGGGTCAGTGTGAATTATGAGCTCTGGTGGATACTGGATCCCAAGCAACCCTCCTATCCAAAAAGGCCTTTGATCAACTAAACTCAGGACGGGCGGTGGGCCACCAAATTCCCCTCACAATATTTCCTGTACAACTCCAAAGTTTCATCAGGAAAGACATTTCCATTGAAGGGACTGCGGATCTGGAAATAAAAATTGGGCGATATTGACTGAAACATTCAGTGTTAGTCATGACTCCAGAGAGCACACCATGTTTACTGGGGAACGATCTCATGAGGAGGCTATCACCTCTGATCCACTAACCAGCCCATAACATTTAAAATGAGTACAATTATGTAAGCTTGAATTGCACCCGTCATATAATTGATCGACTTTCTGAGAAAGTAGAATTCCATTTCAAGGATAACAAAGTCCCAGACATCACTGTCATCTCTGTAAGAGAACCAACTGGTGATGGGAAACTTTCTCCATTCTTGAAAATCAATCTTCCTCCCAGTTTTAAGTGGCAATCCACCTGGAAGGGAACACCCTAACATTTTACACCAGTCCAAAATCAGAAGAAACATTGTGTCCTGTGAAACCAGACAAGGAAGAACCCGCTCAAAGTCTGACGGACATTGAGAATAAGGGCGAACAGTTGTTTTACCCCATACAGTTAAATGAGGGAGTTAAATGGGGGGGGGCATGCTCCTCAGAGTGTGCCCGTATAATGGAAAGAGCTTCATCTTCAAGGAATTTTTCAGGAAACTCCCAAAAAGACCAGACCGTTCCCACATTTAAATTGATTGACAAATGGGAAGTAGGCCTGGAAACCACAAATTCCAAACATCTCCTACCTAATAGGTGTATGCTAAACATGTCCACTGGCAACAAAAGCATAGAACATGATTGTTGGGTCGTGAGAGATGTCCCCTCCGCTCCCTTCTGCCTTTTATCTGGGAAGAGACATTCTCAACTGATTTGCAATCTATTTGCACCTAATTAATAATAAAACCTGGTCCCGACTGGGGAGTAACCCCATGCGCTTTGACAACACTAAAAAAGCATTCTGGTCAGCACAATTGCTGCATTATGCCGTTGAAGTTCAAGTGCGAGAAGAGGTTATCATCCCAGGACAGGTGTGACAATTTACTCTTCCCATCAAAATTAAGCGAGGACATAACCTCAATCATCAAATCTAAATTCCCATCTCCAACAACAAGGTTTGTATTTAAATCTGACACCTCTAGTAGACCTAGAACGTGACACCATTCGAATATTGGTGGATAACAGCGACCCTCAAAGTATCACTTTGGGCCCGGACACCTTTATTGGAATGGTGGTTGATGCCCAAGATTATTCTATTGATTTAGATAATTATATCATGGGACCAATGCCAAACAGCTGTTTCAACATCAGAGACGATATTCCTCCATAAAAGATTTTTACTAGGCATGGGGAGAATTTCATGGTCTACTCTTCCTGCCCTTACAGGGTGAAAGAGGTGACCTGTGACATTAGGAGGGATGAGGTAGTGCTCAGAGTCAAGGACCACTACTGTGAATCCTTGGAACCTACTGCCTAGGTCAACACCATCCAAAGAGATCTTTCTACCCAACTGGAGGATACTGCTGATATTGCGAAGCCCGAGGCATTTCCAGGTTTCAAGCAGATCAACGAGGAAAGGATCAGTCTTGCTGATGCCTGTGAGACCGAGGAGCAAAGACAAAAGCTGAAACAGGTCTTCCTGGAATTCCAAGATATCTTTCAGTGGACTCATATGACTGTGGACCCACAGCCATTCATGCAACCACCAAACCCACAGATGGCTCCAGTCTTCATCAAACAATACCGGGTACCTCTCGCGCCAATGGAATTACTCACAGAGATTATTTTATTAAGAATTTAGAATCCTGTGGGATAATTCATCTGATGCCCAGCACCTTCAACAATCCAGTGCTGGTGATGCGCAAACGGCCAATGGGGACTATGTGCAGACCTGAGGGAGTTGAACAAATGGGTCCACATGTCAAGGTGGCCACATCTCTACATCGATAATCACAGATCCAAGGGTCAAAGATGTACACTGCCATTGACCTGATCAACAGCTACTGGACAGTACCTGTGAGTAGGGAAGACCAGTACAAGCTTGCCTAAACCTTCACAGGAATATACGTGGACCCGAACCCCCTTTGGATACATCAACTCCGGCAATGAGTTATCCATCTTTCTACATAATTCCATGCCCGACTTGGGCAAAATGGGAAACCTGACCTATGTTAATGATGTTCTGATCAGGAGCTCAATGGTGGAGGAAGATATAGCAGAAATGTGCTATGTTCTAACCCAGTTCCAGAAAACGGGAGCAAAATTGTCCTTTCTGTAGGCACATTGGTGTAAGACCGGAGTGAACTTCTTAGGGCACGAGATCACTGTGAGGGTCTTAATTCTCAGGCGAAGAAGGTGGAAGCCTTATCGAAATTACTACTCTGTGAGAATTAAGAAGTTCCTTGAACTCACTAAATATAGACAAAATATAGACAAAAGTTCATTGAAAACTACTTAGAGGTCACTCAACCCTTGGTCCATTTATTAAAGGCCGGAGTCAAATGGGAGTGGGGTCTAGAACAAGCCAAGTCAGTTAAATAATTGAAAAGAAACCTTTCCCAGGCTTACTTGTTTGGCTTACCCAATAAAGAACAAGGAGTTCTTCTTGGAGAAATGTTTTTCAGATACTTGGTGTTGTATCAAAAGCATAACATGATCAACAAAGTCATCTCGTACACGAGTAAGACTTTATCCTCTGTGGAGGAAAAATTCAAAGACTACGAGAAGGCACTCCTGGCAATGGTGTGGGCGTTAAAAGTTACCACCCATTCATCCAGGGGGAGCACATCGTTGTTGAGACTCCTCACCAACCCTTACAATATCTCCAAAGTGACAGAATCCGGGTGGGGAACGTTAGTAATTCCAGAATTACTTCCTGGATTCTGTCCATGCAAGGCATTCCTGTGGAGGTCAGATATGGTCAAAACATGAAGAGTCCCCTAGCGCAAGGCTTGGCGGACTTGCATGATTGTTTTCAAGAAAACTGTCTCGAGGATGAGAGTCTAATGACCAACACAACAATGAAAGCATACTAAACTTCCCCACACAAGATCTATGAAGAAGACACATGTCAGAGGATACCAACAGTTTATGTGGATGGGTGTTCCTACCATGTTGACAACAACAGGGAAACATAACTGGTGGCTGGCATTGGGAATGCCTGAGTGAATGATACCCCAGAACACTCTGCTGGTTATAAAATAGGACCCAGAAGTAGTCAGGTTGCAGAGTTGATGGCCGTTCATCAAGCCATCCTCACTGCAGTGCACAACCAACTCAATGAACTGGTCATAATCACTGACTCTGATTATGTCAGGAATGGGTTTGTGGACCACCTGATTAACTGGAAGAATTGAGGCATGCTGTGTGGCAACAATTGTCACACCGCGGAAACCGTGGAAGCTATGGGCAAGATGGAGGCGCTATTAGGTCCCAATGATCTGTCGGTGAACGGTCTAGTCTTTTTCGCCGCTGCATTTAAAGAAGCCACGCCCCCCCCTGCGAGTTGCGTTGCAACTCGCTCTGCTGACTTTCGAACCTGTGCCTACGATAGCTCCTGACCTTTCGAGCTCATCTCAGCCTTCTCGGATACACTCCGCGGTCCTTCGCCTTCTCGCCAGGCGACGGCCGTTCTCTTCTGCCTTCTTGGATACACTCCGCGGCCCATCGCCTTCTCGCCAGGCG
The DNA here is from genome assembly GCF_040938575.1 of Ambystoma mexicanum. Classification (NCBI taxonomy): domain Eukaryota; kingdom Metazoa; phylum Chordata; class Amphibia; order Caudata; family Ambystomatidae; genus Ambystoma; species Ambystoma mexicanum. The sequence continues at coordinate 693,217,073 of NC_090925.1, forward strand.
ACGGCCGTTCCTTTTTGCCTTCCCTTATTCCTTCGGTCTTACCTTCCCTCGCCTTTCCCCTCTTTCCTCCGCATACTCTTGCATCCACTCTACTTCGCATTCGCGCACTCTCACAATCACTCGCTCTCTCATTCATGCTCTCTTAGATTCACTTCTCCTTCATTCGCGCACCCCTACCATTCATTCGCTCTATCTCATTCAGGCTCACTAGCATTCACTCGATCTCTCTCATTCAGACTCCCTAGCCTTTCACTCGCTCTCTTTTCTGTCTCTCTCGCATTCATTCTCTCTCACTCTCACTGACTCTGTACTGCTCTCCTTCTCTCACGCGTCTCTCTCTCTCTCTCTCTCTCTCCAAACCAACATACCTCCGTCAGCAGTCTTCGGAGCCCTTGCTTAATCCCTCGGAAGTCTACAAGTCATCCTTCGTGGCCCCACACTCCATTGCCTCCTCCGAGACTCTCTCATCCCTGCCAAGAAATCACTGTCCTCCATCTGTTATACTTTGGAGCTCTCAACTGGACATTAGTCTCAAGACTCTTAAAGCATCTGGATCCGCTATTCTTCCTATCCATCCTCGCCAGCAGCCTCACAGGGTTTTTTCTGCCTTACGGGCTTTTTCCCTGATTTGGGAGGGGCGGACTCCCCAGGGTTCACCTGACGGTTTATTCGGTTAACGGTCAAGGTGGCCTCCGGAGGAGACCGTCCCTATCTCTTCGAACGCAAGAAGGGTAAAGGACTCCTTAAGAAGGATATTGAAGAGGAGAAGACCCCGAAAGACCGGAGGAGAAGACAGAAGGCTACCTGTCAGAGTGAAGACCAAGGTGAGGAGACTCTAGGGGAAGGAACTTTGGGAAGTGGCTTTGACAACAATAAACCCCATAAGCATGCCAAATGGATCCAGTCAATTGACAGTGCAGTGAGCTCCCGTGAGATGAACATCTTTTGAAAAAAGATAAGAGGACATTTCAAGATAGAGGGGCCAGATAAGACTGGGAATTACCTGGCCTACCAGCTGGCTAAAACCAGAGCTCTGCAGGGGGATTTCATAGAAACAGAATCCCTGCTGTGGGAAATCCAAGTTGCTGCAGTCACCAGGTCACAATCTCATGCGAATAGTGATCTCTCAGTTGCCCAGTGGAACAAAGATACCCGAGATTCAGATTTGATCACTGCACAGAAGGAGGACCCGATCATTGGAAAATTCTATCAACACATTGAAGACACCCGTGAGTTTTCCTCTAACAGAGTCAGATTATACCGGTAAAGAGGATCTCCAGGTGTTGATGAAGTTTTCCAAGATGTTTTGGATCCAAGATGGTTTGTTGGTAAGGAGAGCCCTGTTTTCTGTGACCAGTAGGTGGTACCTTCCTCATTCCGAAGCCGGATGTTGAACCACACCCATGACGTGGCCACTGCCAGTCATAGGGGGTTTCACACGACAGTAGAAATCTTGCGCACGGTTGCCTACTGGCCAGACATGGGCCAATACCTCAACACTTAAGGGAACAATTTCAATGCAGTTCACTCACACACAGAGCTACCCTACAAAAAGGGGGAATGATACTGCCTTGGTCAGATTTGCAGTCAATTTCATCAGGCCATTGATCCGCTCCTCTAGAGGAAACAAGTACATGTTGACTGTGACATGCTTGCTCACAAAGTGGGTAGCGTGTCTTCCAGTCCCAAATTGTAAGGCGGAGACAGCTGCTGCACTAATGATCAACCACATCTTCTCTCATTTCGGCCTCCCGCAAAGGATTGAGTCAGATCGACAAAGTAATTTTACTAGTGAGGTGATGGCGAAGATGTGGAAATTCTAGGGGTAAAAAGAAAACTCCACATTACCTGCCACCAACCCTCAAGCAGGTGGGTAGAGAGATACAACAGAATAATTGTGAGTAGCTTAAAGAAGTTTGTGGCAGACTCTGGACCCAGTTGGGACATCCGATTACTGCTTGTCCTGATAGCTACTAGGTCTACACCATCTTCTGTGACAAAGATATCTCGATTTGAGCTCATGACCGGATGAAAAATTATGCTACCTCAGCATCTGCTCTACAGAAAATAGACCATGATAAATGCGTCCACTACGCATGAGTACATTGAACATTTAAGGATGCACCTCCAACATGCTTTGGCTTATGCTCAGCGCCATTTAGAAAAGTCGCCTGAAGGTAGGAAGACCTATTATAATCTAAAGACAAAGACTGGGCGGGACAAAGACTGATATGCAAATGGATATTTCCCATCTTTGAGAGGTACAGTGAGCAAAAAGCAGTTGTCTGCGAACTCTCAAAGTGGTTAATAACCACTAAACAGGTTATCATGCCGTGTTCTTTCGAGAGAGGGGCGCCTGCTACCTTTTTTGTATTTTTGGAAGGAACTTGGGGTTGGTCACCCTACGTTACCTGGGGGCAACCAGACGTGGACTCCCTGCTCACTGTGCTCAGAGAGGCACAGCTTCACCTCACTGATGAGGCCCAACAAGGCTGGAACACGTGTATGGGGTTGCTGTTGGTACTCTTGTTCAGAAAGGAATTGCCATAGCATTTCGGTGCTGGACAGCCCATGTGGGCGGGACAAAGACTGATATGCAAATGGATATTTCCCATCTGTGAAAGGTAGAGTGAGCAAAAAGCAGATGGCTGCGAACTCTCAAAGTGGTTAATAACCACTGAACAGGTTATCATGCCGTGTTCTTTCGAGAGAGGGGCGCCTGCTACCTTTTTTGTATTTTTGGAAGGAACTTGGGGTTGGTCACCCTAAGTTACCTGGGGGCAACCAGACGTGGACTCCCTGCTCACTGTGCTCAGAAAGGCACAGCTTCACCTCACTGATGAGGCCCAACAAGGCAGAAACACGTGTATGGGGTTGCTGTTGGTACTCTTGTTCAGAAAGGAATTGCCATAGCATTTCGCTGCTGGACTGCCCATGTGGGCGGGACAAAGACTGATATGCAAATAATTATTTCCCGTCTGTGAAAGGTACAGTGAGCAAAAAGCAGATGGCTGCGAACTCTCAAAGTGGTTAATAACCACTGAACCGGTTATCATGCCGTGTTCTTTCTAGAGAGGGGGCCTGCTACCTTTTTTGTATTTTTGGAAGGAACTTGGGGTTGGTCACCCTAAGTTACCTGGGGGCAACTAGACGTGGACTCCCTGCTCACTGTGCTCAGAGAGGCACAGCTTCACCTCACTGATGAGGCCCAACAAGGCTGAAACGCATGTATGGGGTTGCTGTTGGTACCATTGTTCAGAAAGGAATTGCCATAGCCTTTTGGTGCTGCACTGCCCATGTGGGTGGGACAACGGCTGATATGCAAATGGATATTTCCCATCTGTGAAAGGTACAGTGAGCAAAAAGCAGATAGCTGCAAACTCTCAAAGTGGTTTATAACCACTGAACAGGTTATCATGCCGTGTTCTTTCTAGAGAGGGGCGCCTGCTACCTTTTTTGTATTTTTGGAAGGAACTTGTGATTGGTCACCCTAAGTTACCTGGGGGCAACCAGACGTGGACTCCCTGCTCACTGTGCTCAGAGAGGCACAGCTTCACCTCACTGATGAGGCCCAACAAGGCTGAAACACGTGTATGGGGTTGCTGTTGGTACTCTTGTTCAGAAAGGAATTGCCATAGCCTTTTGGTGCTGCACTGCCCATGTGGGCGGGACAAAGACTGATATGCAAATGGATATTTCCCATCTTTGAAAGGTACAGTGAGCAAAAAGCAGATGTCTGTGATCTCTCAAAGCGGTTAATAACCACTGAACAGGTTATCATGCCGTGTTCTTTTGAGAGAGGGGCGCCTGCTACCTTTTTTCTATTATAATCTAAAGACCACCAAGAAAGAGTATGAAGTAGGGGACAAGGTTTACCTGTACTCATTTCAAAGGAATCAGACCAAGGAGCAGAAGAAACATTTGTGATGTCATCTTTGATGTCCTGGGTGTTAGTCTTAACAGTGCACACTGGTGGCGCGAGTTATGGTTGCTTAGCTTACCATAACTGGCGAATTGCTGAGGGTTTTCGGTTTTACTTGCAACCATAACATCCCTTTAACAACATTTTTTCATTGAATTTCATAGGTTTTTAATAGTGCAACTTAACCATAACGTCCCTTTAACAAAGTTTTCTCATTGAATATATATATGTATATATATGAAACGAGGCAGGAAAACTGTTGTGGGCAGTATGGACCGAACTGCGGGTCGGGAGATACCAAGCAAAAATGCAACACTTCAAGTCAAATGACACAGAAGTTTATTAACAAAAATTGGATACAGCAAAGACAGGACTACACAGGGACTAAGTACTGCATGACGCGTTTCACGCTAACGCAGCGCTTGTTCACATACAAAGAGTGTTACAGAATAGGCTGTGAACTACAAAAAAGACTGTTCTCAATGTTTACAGTGTATGTCAATGTCTGGAAACAACATACAAAGCAGGCAGACATCTTGGAAGGGTGATGCAACTAAATGATAGATGGTAAATGTTGATCTCAATAACAATAGCAGTATACATGAAAGCCAGAACACAGTTTGGCAAAGAAATAAAAAGACACATCATCCAACATGTTGAATGCAATGCAGTTGCTTTAACACAAATAAACAAGGGGGTGGAGGGGAAGAGAGGTATGTTGAATATCCCCCACATGGCCCTCAGGTATAGATATCAACCTGTAAGGCCTGGCTCATAAAGTGCAAGTGCTTTTGGGGCCGGTGCAAAATGTCTCAATGCGGACTCAGTGGTCATAGAAATAAAGTGCAAGTGCTGGTTGGGGTTAATAATTAATAACAATCAAAAAATGGGCTAAAGTGCTGGTGCATAGAATCGATAAATGGGAAGCGTAAGGTACCATAAAGAGCTAATGCAGGAACAAAAATGAAGCAGCATTTGACTACTCATGAGGGTAAGCTGCTTGAAATAAGCTGTACAGTGTCAAGTCAAATACTAAAAACAATTGTTGATAAAAATATATATGTGCAATCTCAACACTTTAAAACCTCCAGATGTTTATCACCCTTAATGATCATTGTTGACATCATTGGGACACAATGTTAGAGATGGTCAACCATGTACCTAGTCAAAAAATTAGACGTCATATGTTAGATGCATTCATTACATATTATGAAATAAGGTGCAAATGTGCCCGGTAATGGGGAAAATTAGCAGCAATAACAGAGATAAAAAAAAACTGCATGTGTATGTCACGTATGGTAATAGGATATTTTAGACTTGATATAGATGAAGGACTGGTATGACCAGCAACATAATATGTTTCAAGTAAAGGGCAAGTGCTAGCAGCAATAACGGTGCATGGAGTAATTTACTTAGTGCTCATTGTAAAGAGAAAGAAAATACATAATTAAGGTTTTGTGAAATGGTGAAAATGTTGTGTGTTATAATCATATGCTGTTGTTGTCAATTCTGTCTAAACCTTTCAGGGAAATATGTGTGTAAAAAGTGCTGAACCTCTTTTTCTTTCTATTTGTTAGAAATTAACTCAATTAACTTCCAGCCTGGAGGCAAGAGAGGAGTCCAGGGAAGACCCTAGGGAACCCAGGAAAAAGGAAGAAAGAGGGTGCTGTGCCACACCCCAACCCAGAGAAGGGGAGACTGGAGTACCCACTCCTTATTGAAGGAAATTAAGTCAGACGGGCTCCAACAAAAGCAAAAACATAAGAAGAAGAAAAGGGGACTTCTGATGAAATCCCACTCTGTCCTGCTCATCCCCACCAAAGAATCCTATAATAACAGGGAGGGGGGGCATGTGGGGTGTAATCAAAAGCCCCAATCCAACAGAACTGAAGGGCCATGTGAAAAAGGCCTACCTGTCATTAACAAAGGAAAAGCAGCATTTTAATTCACAAAGGCAGAAGAAATTCAAAGGCCCCTTTCACATGAAAACCAGGATTTTTAAACACTGATACCAAAACTGCTTTGCATGTGTGTTTGCAAGTTAAAGCAAGACATGATAAAAATGTTCCCCAGCCAACATAAAGATGTCAAGAAAAAGACATGCTGCGTTTTGACAAAAAGTAATGTATGTTATGCTTCACGTGCGAAACACCAGCAAACATTTGAAATGAAAGCCCACTTTGTTTCAATGAAAATGTTCCTGTAGGCCGTAGGCAGACCCTATTGCTTGCTTTGGGGCACATGTCACAAAGCACTCTCCCACTGAAAGCCTGGCTTGCACCCCAGCTGTTTACAATTGCAATAAAATGTGGCTTCCCTGAAAAGTGTTGAAAATCAAGTATTCCCCAGACTTCCTCTCTCTGAAGGCAGTTCTATGCAGAGCAAATAGCTCTAGCTGGTGCATCCCAGGTATCTGCGGTCTGCAAACAACCAACTTCAAAGAGCAAAGAGACAAATAGCGTGGAGGAAGCAGAGCTCCCATTTTCCCAACACGAAGATTTACTCTTAATTTAAATGGACTATTATAACATAGGCCTTTTTCCCAGCAACCATAAGTCGTACAGCCTTTATGTTTCATTTTTTTAGGTAATTTCCAGGCATTTGTGCTGATATAAAATTCCTCCACCTGCGACTCGGGCAATTGTAATGGCCAGCTAAAATGGGTTTCTGGCTGATCTGAAAATGTCCCGTATTTAAGAGTTGGCGAACTGATGAGGGTAAAATTAGGAATAGGGGGATACAGTGCATGTTCCTAACGATTATGTTTTCTGTAAGTGAAAAATTGCCAAACGGCCATGCAATATGGTGCGGTCCCGGCTGTTGTTTTATTAAATTCCCCCTCATTAGCTGAAGCAAAATATATCTAGATGATAGCAATTGCTAGTAAATGACAACATTTTGACCTATAACTTGTTTTTTTCCAATAATTTGACATGAGAACAAATGGGGATTGCAAATGAAAGCTGCCATATGTCTGCTCCAGACTGGTAAGCCAATCCTTAGAGAGGGGCTGGATTTGGGAGGTGAGAGAAGGGTAACTGTCCAATCCTATTTGCGAGAACCTTTGCAGGGTACTCCCCAGAATTTTAAACTTGATGGTGTCATCTATTTATTTATTTGCATTTATTTATTTATTTATAGTGCGCAACTAACCAAAAGGTATCTGGGTGCATTCTTAGGAAACAGTTGGTTGCAGTGTAGGGATACAATGCATTACATCTGGAGTACAAAATTAGATAAAGATGAGTGAGACAAAGCAATACAGTGGGGTGAAACAAAGATACATTGTATGATAGGTATTGCATGGGTGTACAGCTACCATGGCAGGTAAAGGAACGTGGGAAATTACTGCTCTTGTACAAAGAGACAAGTTTTCAGATTTTCTTTAGGACGGTTCCGCTCCTATTGACAGGGGCATGGACATCCAGAGTTTCGCAGCTTGTGCTGGGAAACTGTTACCTCCTGCTTTTTGTTGTTTGAATCTGGGCATGTTTAGGAGGTGTGCCGTGTGGACCAGATAGGTCTGTTCATTAGAAGTTTTGTGAATTTGTTGTTTAGATATTTAGGAGCTGCGTTCGAGAGACACTTCTGCGATAGTGCTAATACTTAGAAGATAATCCTATCCTGCACCGGGAGCCAATGAGCGTTGCGTTTTATGACTGATATGTGGTTAGACTTGCAGATGTTAAGAGCCACTCCCATGGCATTGTTTTGTAATACTTGGAGTTTTTTTAAGTTGCGCTTGTTAGTTTCCACATACAAGGCATTGCAATAGTTGAGTCTCTATAGTATCAGGACCCTGACTAGGGTAATGCAGCTGTCTGATGAGAGAAAGGGTCTGCAGACTTTGATACGATTTAAAGTATAGGCCGTTGCCGAGGCGGTTGCATTTACTTGTCTTGTTAGTCTGAGGGCCGAATCAAGGTAAATGCCCAATGTTTTGACTTCTTTAGAGACATTGATGGTAATGTTGTCAATGTTAAATGATTTGAATTGGTTGTCTAATTTCTTTAGTTGGTTTAGCGAGCCAATAAGGAGTAGCTCGGTTTTGTCTTCATTGAGACAAAAGCCGTGCATGGCCATCCAAGACTGAATGGTTTGATACGTTTTGTTAAGTAGTCTAGAATCAGCATTCGCAGGCGCCTGTGATGGGGATGAGGATTTGGGTGTCATCTGCATAGTTAGTATAGGTGACACCCAAGTTGTCCAAGTGGTCGAGCAGTGGCTTAGTAAAGATGCTATATAAGGTAGGGGACACACAAGAACCTTGTGTTACGCTGCAGGAGACTGGGGCAGGTTTGGCGGATGCCGTAGGGGTGAATACCCTAATTGTTCTATTAGACAGGAAGGAACGAATCCATTAAGAGGCTTTAGTTGAGAAGTAGGCGGTCGAGGTCAGATGTTTGCACAGAACTTTGTGGATTACCAGGTCAAAGGCTGCTGATAAATCTAATCGAAGGAGGAGAGCTAAGTTGCCTTTATCTTTCATTTCATCCATTTGGATTTTTAAATCTATCAGGGCTGATTGGTATTAAAGCGGACTTCACCACGATAAGGGAGACAACGCAAAAACATAATGGCACTATGCCATGTCATAATTGCAACAACTGCAATAATTTGATCAGAGGGAATTTTATTAACCATTCCATAAGGGATACGAAATCAATCTCCAGCACTCCTCAACGTGTGACTCTAAGAATGTAATTTACGGGATAAGATGCCCATGTGGTTTATATTATGTAGGCATGACCACCAGGAAAGCTAAACCATGTGGTCAGAGCACAAATCAAACATCAGAATGTCATCAGAAACATCACCGGTAGCACAACATTTTAACAAGCATAAACACACTATTGCCCAAATCAGATTTATTATCTTGGAGCAAGTCAGCATATCAAGGAGAGGCGGGAAGGTGTGGTAATTATAGCTAAGGACACTCTTGACATCAGAAGAACTCAAGGTGAACTAGGACACAATTCAGAATACCTCCTCATCAAAATCGAATTTCACCAAACTCCACCATTGCATTCCATCTTGTGTATCGCCTGCCAGGCCCATCTACTGACTTCCAAGAGGTCCTCGTCCACACACTTTCAGACAACCAGAAAAAAATGTCCAAAGTAGTATTACTGGGTGACTTCAATTTGGGGCTAGACGACACCAACGATGCTAACGCCTTCGGCCTTGCAAAAAGCACTAGCCACACTAGGGGTTGTCCAAGCCATCACCAAGCCTACACATATTAAAGGATGTACCCTTGATTGGCTCGCACAACATAATTGCCCCATTCTCCTCCCTACTATCTCCCTTATCCCTTGGTCCGACCACCTCTGTATCAACTTTCACATCGACACCTCCACGGGACCAGCTAAACCTACCATCTTTCTCCCTGCCGCACTCTCTAGGAGCTTGAAGAAGTTGACTAAAGATACTCTCCTTCCCCACCTGCTTGTTACAGCTCTACAACCACCATTCCCCAATGATCCCGTCCTCCTAGCCAGTATGATTAACAAGGTCATAACTATGGCAGTAGATACCATCGCCCCACCTCACCTCCAAAAAGGCAAAGAAAACTAAGCACTCCAATGCCTGGTTCTCACAAGAACCCATGGACCTTTCGCAGAAGAGAAACCCTACTGAAACCTCAAAAACTGCCTTCAAGGCCATTGCTAGAGAATATAAAACAGCCATTACACAGGCTAAAGCTGCATCATACAATACTAGGATTAACAACGCCAACTCTGGGACAAAGGAAATCTTTGCTATTTTCAGGGAGCTGGAGTCACCCTCAGCTCCCCCATCCACCCTCATCAAGGACGAGGCTTGGTGCAACCAAGTTCAAGCGGCCATGCTAGACAAACTCGACTTCTTGCATACCAAAATACTAGCTCACCAAAAAGCTCTATCCTCTCTACCAGCCTTTCCCAAGGCACCCCCAATTGGTAACACCTCTAACCAGGTACCAAAGTTTGAATTCGCTAACATGAGCGAATCTGAAGTCATTTCCCTCATAAAGTCTATGAAGCCATCCAAATGTAAGGGTGACGCATGCCCGGCTCACATCATCAAAGACTGTACACCAGCCCTCGCCCCCTCATCCCTGCCTTCATCAACTCGTCCTTCCAGTCGTCCCATGTACCGACTTCCCTCAAGGAAGCCTGGGTCCGACCACTCCTAAAAAAAACGTCTCTTGACCCACTGGTACCAGGGAACTACAGACCCATTACAACTGTCCCCTTCTTACTAAAGATTTTGGCCAAAGCAGCTTACCTGCAAATTCAAAAATTCATTGAGGACAACCACCTTCTTGGACTACGCCAGTCCAGCTTTCGTCCTTGTCATGGCACCGAAACGGCACTACTTGACATAAAAAATCAAATAGATGACCTGAGAGACGCAGGCAAACCGGCGCTCCTCCTCCTCCAAGACCTCTCAGCAGCCTTTGATCTGGTAGATCATAAAACCCTATGCCACCATCTCTCCTCCACAGCCAACTTCTCCCCGCAGGCATGTGAATGGATAACCTCGTTCCTTCAGGAGAGAGTAATGAAGGTTTTCTCTGACTCCTCTAATGCCATCCCCAGTCCTATCAAATGTGGTGCCCCACAGGGCTCCTGCATAGCCCCCACCCTTTATAACCTCTTCACCAGGCCTCTGTTCAGAATCCTTGATGCCCTGGGCATCTCATATACTAATTATGCAGATGACACCCAGGTGCTCATGCCACTCCCTGGTGACTATCCAACCGATATGAACACCCTAAACTTCATTTACTCCACAATTCAATCATGGATGGCAAATAATTGGCTCTGCCTAAATAGTGAAAAAACTGAACTTCTGTTGGTTGGATCCCCCTCCACACTGGGTAAACTCGACAAGAAGTATCACTCATTCACCATTGACAACATTCCTATCACAGTTTCCCAAGTGATCAAGACATTGGGCGTGTACCTTGAACCTATCCTTACCATGGACAGGCAGGTCAATGCCATCGCCTCCTCTGCAGCATATCACTCTAAATTGATCAATGCTGTTAGGCCATTTTTGTCCCAACAGAACTGTATCACTATAGCCAGGGCCATCATTGGCTCTAGATTGGATTGTTGCAATGCCCTCTTTATTGGAATCTCCCCAAAAATCAGGCTAAACTCCAGATAGCACAGCATAATGCCTTAAGGGCCGCAACAGGCATCTCACGCAGGGAGCACATTTCAGGGGTCAGAGGGCAGGTACACTGGCCACCCATCAAGGAAAGGGTTATCTTCAAAACACTTGCCCTCACACATAAATGTCTTCAAGATCTGGCACCTATGTACCTAGCTCAGGGGATCACCAAACAAACAGCATCCAGACCCTCGAGGTCAGCCTATGCCAATCGTATCACTGTTCCTAACACGCGCAGAGTGCGTGCTGGAGGCTCCAGCTTCCCAACCATGGCTGCTACCCTCTGGAACAACCTCCCAGCCCAGATCAGGTCAATCAACTCTCATGCAGCCTTCCGTAAGGCTTTAAAAAGTAGGCTGTTTGTCTGAAAGGGCTTGCTCCAAAGAGCGTTGTATTGCATATGTAACTTCCCACCACCCATTGACTGTATTATAGATGGGTATGCCACACTATGTCATGCACTCACTGTACTATGCAATGTAACTTATGAGCAACTGTTACCTATCAAACTGTCTTTAAGCATCTATTCATGGTCCGCTTATTGTAACCCTCAAGCAAGCCTTTGTATATCTCCTTTTTAGCGCCTCGATGCCTGTGGGCTGTAGTGCGCTCTACAAATCCAAAATAAAATAACAGGCTGCTTCTCCAACGTGAAAATCACTGGATTGATCGTCTCAACTCCATGTGCCCGAACGGAATGAATATGGAATGGGACCTTAGCTGTTTCCTAGAATAAACACACCATTATTATGTACTCCATTATTTGAAAGCAATCCACTTGCACCATAGAATGTGAAAATATACCACCACCTCACAATAATTCGGCAGTTAATAACACAGACACAGAAGTAGTTTTATACCCAGGTAAGCGCCTAAATGAGAAACAATGAGGGAGTTCCAAACTGAAACAAAGGCTGAAACTTTTAGCAAAATAAATCTAGGGAAGGAGGAACACAATCAGCAATAGACCATTACAAGATAGCGCCCCCGAGAAATGCATTTGAGTCCTTCTTCTATCCAACTGCGGCCTCAAAGCTGGCTTACACACACAGCCGTTCCCATAGTAACTTCTCACAACACTGCCGCAAGCACACGCGGAGGACGCGAGAGACGCAAGAAAAAATCTGAACGCCGTGGTTTTCATACGCGATAAGAATGGGAATTAATCACACACTGTATATAGTAACATAACAGCAGCAGACCTAAAGTAAATACCTAAATATTGTGCTTACATATGGGGATAGGAAACAAGTGAACTAAGGGAGATAATACAGGGAGCACAGCCCTTTTCATAGCAACAAGAAGCAGTCACAGTGAGGAGAGGAGCATCAAGGAATATATAAATAGTGAGAACAGGAGGAATAAGGTACACATCTATAATCTATCACACATTTACAATGCACCTAAGTTAAAGTACATACATTCTAACAGGGGATCTCCTACCACACGATCCTCTCTGTGCAAAGATTAACGGGGCGAGAAACATCTGAGGAATACGAGTAACTACACTTTGAACTCTCAGATCGTCAATAGGCACAGACGATTCATTTACAGCATACTTGAGGTGAGCTCTATTTTAATGATACCAAAACGTTTGTGCACTATTGATAAAATGGGCTTAGCACTGGGACACAGCGCCAATCTATGACAACTGATCCCGGTTCTAGCCCGCTATCCATTACTGAACTCATCGTAGTAATTATTACTTATTTCCAGGTCCCACTCGCGATAAGAGGTGATATTGACAAATTGGTCAACTGTAATTTATTGAACAGAAACCAGGCAACATCGCCAGAACACTAAGGTCAGTGAGTTGATATTTACTCTGGAAACCAAAAGAAGTAGGGAACAATAAGTCACAAATGGATTGCAACATTTTTTCTTCTTTTAAATTTCAGAAATGTGGGTATTGTCCATACCTCATGAAGGGCTAGAAGGCCCGAAATGAGGTCGTAGCATAGAGATAACAGAGACATACATGGAAAACCATTCACATGTTTACTTGTGTTTATCCCACAAAAATGGACTCAGAACTACTTTGTTCTTATTGAAAATTAATCATTTGTGTTAAAGAATTGTGAAGAAAAACAATATATATTTGATTTGTTGTAAGAATTTATTGCATTGTTTCAAAATGATTGTACTGTTTCAATCACCACAGGGTGCGAACGCAACCACACACCCAGTTGTGTGGTACAGGGTGTGTTGAATTTCACTTTAGATAAATTTGAAAATGTGTTCATTTAATTGTTGTTCTTTAATAAATTTACTTTATTAAATTTGACACACAGAATTTTTAGAAAAATGTTTAGCATGGTTGTTTGCTATAAAGTATGCACAGAGCTTTAGTCCCACCGGAGCTGGTGGCACTTACTTTTTTTTGGTCAGTCGCAAGCCCTGGTCTAAAGCCTCATTGGTGAAGTCCTAGAAGATTGTTAGATTCTAAATGATTTTGTATTTGCAGGTAAACCGTCCTGTCCAGAATTTTGAGTAGAAACGGTATGGTTGTAATAGGCCGCTAATTCGTGGGTATGTTGTGGTCCAGTATCGGCTTTTCTAGTAGGGGGGGTCCCAAGCATCTTTTAGATTTGTAGGGACTGTGCTTGTTGCGAAAGAGGCGTTTATTAGCGAGGTGATGAAGGGGCAAGTTCTGCCACCGCGTCTTTTATAACTGTAGCTGGGCAGATGTTGCCTTGACATCTGTATGATTTAAGACTGGAAATAATGTTTTGTTACTTCTGTTACAGAGCCCGCAGTGAACTCAAATGGTGTGATCTGATTCGGAATGACGTCTGTTAAATTAGAGAACTGAGTGTCAGGTGGCAAGCTCAGTTTTTTAGTTTCAATATTTGTTTGTAAAAGTTTAATTTTGTCCAGCAAAGCTTTTTGAATATTAGTGTACCAGGTTACATCTTTCGTGCAAGATTCTTGTGGTGTCGTAGGCGATTCTAACTCACGAAGGATAAAGGATCAACGCTGCTATATAAAATGGATGCAATTTGAGGAAGGGAGAAAGCTACTGAAATGTACCATCTAACAGCCGCAAGGAATAACCAAAGGAGATTGCATCCGGGTGGAACTGTCTATTGCTAGGTAGGCCTAAAAAATCTGACTGTACTCTATGGTGAAGAGCTGGGGACCATCCTTGAGAGTGGACTGACCAGACCCCTAACCTGTCCTTGCAGAGGGTCCTGACATGCGGCTGGCTTTCCTGAACTTTAAGCAAAGTTTTTCTATGTATGTAGAACTGTAGAACTGAACCCTTTGCAACCAAAAGGTGGGAGAATCGGCTGGCCTTAAATCCTTTCCCTTTATAGCGGGTGGGCGGGAGCAAAACTCTGTAGATCCTTAGCCTATTTAACAAAAAAAATATAATTTTCCTTGGTAGAACACCATGGGGTGATTTTTGTTAAAAACAAAGCTCATTTCCAGTGTGTGCTGAACACTATAGACTGTAATTTAATTGGGGAATCCTATGGGTCCGGCTTCCCCAACACAGGCCTTTAACTTGAGGGGGGTCTGAAATCCCAAATTCTTCAATCATCCCATTTTTTACCATCCAGCTTCCCCAAATACATGCCTTTATGTGGAGGGGGGTCTGAAATCCAAAATTCTCAAATCATCCCAATTTGTACCATCCAGCTTCCCCAACACAAGCCCTTAAGTGGAAGGGGGCTCTGTAATCCAAAATTCCCAAGTCATTAAAATGTTTCTGTCCGACTTCCCCAACACAGACCAAAGCAGGAAGTGGTCTGAAAAACAAACTGCTAAATCACCCTGTGTTATTTTACAGAAAAAGGTGTGGGTGAAATCATAATTGCCATATGCATTCCACCAATCGGTAAACCGAACTGCTAGCCCTTTTAAGCACGCATGAAAATTGAAATTGCACAGCATTGCATATGTACTTGTTTTGTTTATTGATCAGTTTAATTATTCCTTGAAGTGAAATTTGTAGAAAGTAAAGAATTGTGAGTTGTGTTCTTTTCAACTCATTTGTGTGATTTATTTATGTAGGGAGGAGTTTATTGTGGTGTGCCACGGATAAAATGGGGTTTCACATTTTAGTGTGATTTTCATAACATCTAATTTAAATAAATATAAATGTATTTCCTGTACACCGACCTGGTTCTTGGCACATTGGTAGTTCAGGGGGAGGCATCCAAGGGGTATTAGATGAATTGGAAATAGGGCTGAATAAAAGAACTATCATTAACCGTTCATTGTGTGATACTTAGTTTGGGGAGGGAAGAAACTCCCTGTGTTGAGGGTGGCCTCTAAATAAACCGTAACACAATGTGGGTTCTTGGCTGCTTTGCACAAAATCAATGAGCCTTTAATGAACATAGAAATTACCACTTATCTTAATATTTGAGAACTATTCCAGTGATAAAAAAAGTTGTTTTCTTGAATCACTAAGCACATAATGTACACGGGGGTTGAATCTCACATCATTTTTCACAATCTTTGCCCTGACAGTAAAGTGTGTGCGCATGGGCCTTTAATCACAGTAACCAAAATTAGACCCACTTCTTAAGAAGCGAGTGCACGTTTGTCCATAAAGCAAGTTTATTGTACAAATGGCTAGGATGGGCTAGATGATGCTGTGGAGTAAAACTAACCCAAATCTCCTTGAACCACACAATTTGACACATTTTATACATTGTGTAACAGTAAAAACACTCTCACATATTTAATAATAAATTATCCCCCCCAAACATCATTATCATGACCCTTGCCCCTAGCCCTCACTGGCAAGTCAGCCTTCCAGTTAGGGCCAGGTCAAAGGCCTTAAAACCTCATCCAAGACTCTGTTGGAGTCAGTCCTGGCGCCTTTGGCGCCAGCCTCATAACCATCATGAAGACCAACATTAGAATGGGACTATTTACTTGAGACTATTTAACTTGGGGGGGTTCAGCCAACATGGAGGCACACACATAGCTCAGTTACAAGGAACTGAGCTATGCGGTCTAGTCTTTTGGGTGTGGCAGGCCTGGGACTACTTTACCTGGACTACTTTGGGTGTGGCAGGCCTGGGACTATTTTATCTGGACTACTTTACCTGAGACTATTTAAACCGCACCCAATCAGCAGAACATGCTTTGCGTTATTCTGCTGTGGGCAGCGTAACGCTCAACCTGTCCAGATCTTTGACGCCAGCTTACCTGAAACCAAGGACCTGCAGAGAGAGAAAGAACACTACAAAACTTACCTGGAATAGTATCCTGTCTTCAATCCATCGCCGACTTCAGTTCCACTCACCTGAAGGTACGAACTCCATCATCCGGCACCGCATGCATCCAGGAATACCATAACCTGGAAAGAGGAGAAAGAAAGACAGCATTAGTAAGTGTTTACTCACGTTTCCTCCCGAATGAGGAAAGCCACACAATTCTTACCTGGGTCGTCATCTCCTGGTCAGTATCATCGCTGGAACATTACGGCGCTCGGCGAGGAACATCGCAATCTGCAAGGAGAGAAAAGACACAGATTAGCAATATAAAAGGCGAAACAGCGCCACGCATCGCGCATTACTCACCGACAGCATCGCGTACACCGCGCTTTAGCCTACCGGCCCATGCTCATCTTCAAACTACATGACAACACCAAAATACCTTTCCATACCTAAAAGGAAAGAAGCAAGACATTATTATTCAGGCTAATAGAAACATAAAAACTGCATATAAAGACTGTAAAGCAGCAAACCTATGGAGTTGCAGCAGGCCTGGATTCCCACAGGGGGGCTTGCACCAGTGAAGTAACTTGGTCGCTGCTCGCCCCCCACATCTATGCACCCCTGCCACAAGGAGCAGGACAGAGAATCCACCTTTTACAATATTAAGGTGAGGAGAGGGCCCAATGGGGAGGAAGGAGTTGAGGCCAAGGGAGGTGGGAAAACATAAAGACAATCTGGTATCGAATCCAGCTCTCCTATATTGCAGACCCATCTTTAACCAGAGGCCTTACCAAGGGACCAGGAGAGGGTTCGAGAGTGCAAATCATCCAACCAGGCCTGGGTGGCGTCCCCGTGGATACCAGGTGAGTGTAACAGAACGCAAAGCCTCAATAATATTATCCACCTGGGCGTCATGGAGACTTCAGAGACTGAACAGTTAGTTCAGTTGTTGGGATAATTATGCGCTGAAGTACATTCAGCCAGGCAAGAAACCAACGCTCTTTGGAGTGATTTGATTATTACTAAGGATCGTACCGACAAAATAAGTAGACAATTGCTCCAATCACAGGCAGGACAGACCCCATTGCCTGGTAACATTCCGACAGCACCTGTACCAACTTCTTCCACCAATCCAGTACAAATAACCCTTCCTGGGGCAGTTCCTTTAGCTCTTCCTGAACGATTTACAGGGGACCCCAAGAAGTACGCAATGTTCATGAACCAGTGTCGTCTTCATTTCCTTTGCAGACCTATTGGCTTTTCCTAACAACCAAGCGCGGGTTGCTTTTGTCTTGTCATATCTGAGTGGCAGTGCTGCGGATTGGTCGGTACCATTGGTAAGTCAGGATAACCCGTTGTTACATGACTTTGGGGGTTTCCAGACGGAAATGGAAAAACTCTTTGCTTGTCATACCCAAGGCCAAGCATTAGACAACAAACTTTTGTCACTCCGTCAAGGAAGTCAAGACTTGCTTACATATATAGCAACATTGAACAGACTAGTCGTTGAAGCTGGGTGGCCTGAGGAAAAAAGGACCACACTATTTCATCGGGGTCTACGAGGGGAACTAAAGGATGTCCTTGCTCAAGTGGTTAACCCACCTTAAAAACTGTGGACAATTCATCAACCTTGTGGTGCAATTAGATCACAGATTACAAGACCGAAAAGCGGACCGGATAAGGTTAGACACTCGAGCTGTGTATGTCCGGTCAAAGGATAATGTTCCACGTACATTAGAAAATACGGTAGAACCCATGCAAATCGGAGGTGTACGGCCCCCTTTCACTAAAACTGAAAGAGACAAGAGAAGGCAACAGCAATTATGCCTATATTGTGGAAAATTAGGCCACTTCCTCAAAGAATGTCCAGTGAAACCACCAAGGAGAACTGTTGGAGCCACAGAGAAGGAAGATAATAACAAGGAGTCGGAAAACTACCAAGCCCAGCAAGTGTAGAGGTCCGCTTGTCGAGCGAGAAGGATGAGCCACAGACCTCACACTTTGCATTACCAGTAATTTTGATCAATCACCAACAACCGTCTCGGATGCATGCTGTCAAAGCATACATAGACAGCGGAACAGTTGGGAATTATGTAGACCAAGATCCAGCAGCGGAGATGGGGCTTCCCTTATGCTCTAAATCGACTACTGAAAAAGTTACTACTGTTGATGGGACAGAAATAGCTTCTGGACCAGTAACCCAATGCACAGCAGCACTAACCCTACTGTGCCATTATGGACACTGAGAATCTATTGCATTCGATCTCATCAAAGCTCCTCAGTTTCGACTAATCTTAGGGATGCCATGGTTGGTAGCTCACAACCCTTTAATAGATTGGCGTGCCAAGAAGGTGGCCTTTTCCGATGATTGTGCTCGCACCTGTTATTTCCAAGAAAAGGGGAAAACAGACTTATGTAAATCTGCTACTCACAGTACGGCGGCAATTGTACTAGGTGTGACTAGTACTCTACCAAATGAATACCAAGATTTTCAAGACGTGTTCCAGAAAGAACAAGCCAATACTCTACCACCGCACAGGCCCTACGACTGTCAGATCGACCTCATACCTGGTACGCAAATTCCTTGTGGTCGAATCTATGCACTTACTGAACCAGAAAACCTCCATTTGAAATCTTATCTTGATCAGTACCTGGCAAATGGATTTATCCACCCATCTAAATCACCGGCAGCCAGTCCCTTATTCTTCGTACCAAAGAAGGAAGGAGATTTGAGGACTTGCATCGACTATCGTGCATTAAACCAGATCACAGTAAAAAACCATTATCCACTGCCCCTTATTCCTGGAATATTGGATGAAGTCAAAAATGCCCAAATCTATACCAAACTGGACCTTAGGGTGTCATACCATCTTGTTCGAGTGAAGAAAGGAGACGAATGGAAAACTGCCTTTTGTACTAAATACGGTTTGTATGAATACCAGGTAATGCCTTTTGGACTTTGCAACGCTCCTGCTGCATTCCAGTACTTTATTAATGATGTTTTGCAGGAGTTCATCGATGTTTGCGCCCTGGTTTACATTGATGACATCTTAGTGTATTCTGTTACAAAAGAAGACCATGTCAGGCATGTCCGCTCCGTCCTTTCTAAACTCTGCCAACATAAACTGCAGGCTAAACTTGAAAAATGCTCTTTTCATGTCACCGAAGTGGAGTTCCTCAGTTTTATCCTCACACCAAAAGCTATCCGAATGGATAGGCACAAGGTAGATGCCATTCTTAACTGGCCGTCACCAACTTCATTTAAAGGAATCCAGAGTATGTTGGGCGTTGCAAACCTTTACCGCCGATTCATCCCAGATTTTCCCCAAATAGTGCATCCAATTACAACACTATTGAGAAAAAACAATAAAAAGTTCCATTGGACCGAAGAAGCAGAGAAGGCCTTTCAAGAACTTAAGAAAAAATTCACTTCTGCCCCAGTTCTACGGCATCCTCACCCAGACCTCCCTTATATAGTTGAAACAGATGCCATTATCATGGCTATGGGAGATGTTCTCTCACAAAGGGACCCAGGAACTGGCCAGTTACACCCTGTGGCCTTCTGGTCACGAAAATTCTCACCTCCCGAACTCAACTATGCTATCACAGACAAAGAACTCTTGGCTATAAAATCAGCTTTCAAGGTATGGTGACACTATCTCCTATCAATGGTTTTGGTCCTCTGACCTTTCAATTTATTTAAACACCCCGATTTGACCCTTTACGTCCTCCCTAATACAGTGGGGCAATTTGAGCACCTGGCTGTATTGGGGGACGATGTAATCGGGATTTCCTTCTTCCCTTAATTTCCCTTGTTGACTGTGTATTATTCACAAGCAATTGTTCTTGTTATACCAATTGGGTTCCGCTCTGTCTGAATTTATTTTTCTGCACTTGTTGGTTATCCAATTTAAGATAGGCGCATTAATCAGCCTTTGCTAAAATATGGGGACCAAACAATTGGCCAGTACATTTATCGCAATTGTGCCACAGAATAATTGAACAACTTGTTGATACAATTTAAAGAAAACCCTGTTTGTTTTTGTTCACTGTGCACAAGCTTACTGTTCCTTTTTCTTTTGCTGCACTACTAGATGATACTAACCCACTCACTCTGCGAATATCTAACAGCGAGAGTATCGACTGTGACATTGTTTTTTTCTTCCATTGCATTCATGCTTTACTTTTCTGTTTAGGAATGAGACAGTTTTGGATTTTTATTTACTTCTTTTTGGTGAATTAGGAAAAACCCCAATAAATTGAATTGAATTACAACTGAGTAGGAGGGATTTTTTTGCCTCTCTGCTTTATTGGTTGATGTTTTAACAATATATGTAAAGGATATCAGACTTACGTTTTGAAGCTCAAGTTTCCTTAAAATAGAACTTTTGATACACCCCAACATTAGGAGAGTGTTGACAAGTCTATCTGTGGTTGGAGCTCTCTTTGTTCCATATTGTATTCCAGCCCTTTTTCCTTCCACAGTAGGGGCTATCCCTTCCGTTACAAGACATACTGTCACGGTCATAACTGATCATCAAAACCTGCAATACCTAAAAACAGCAAAGGCTCAATAATCCCGTCAACTGCGGTGGGCTCTTTTCTTCGCTGAATATGACTATGTGATCACCTACCAGCCAGGAGTCCGAAACGGAAAGGCCGACGCCTTGTCCCGCATGGGTGTTGATGAAAAGGTATACATAACTCCAGATCCAGTAGCCATCATTCCAGAAGACAAACTCCTGGGTTTTATGACAACATTGACACAGGAAGAACTCCAAAACAAGATCCAACTCTTAATGGATCCCACCTTCTCACAAGAGTGGTGTACTCATGTAGAAAATTACACCATTAAAGACCAGTTACCATATTTTAGGAACCGTCTATACTTGCCAAGTAAAGATTTACAAGAGCAGGTTATTTCGGGTTATCACGACTCCCTGATTGAAGGTCATCCTGGAATTGCCAAAACTCTAGCTAAAGTAAAACGAAACTATTGGTGGCCCACATGGCGTAAAGACATCATACAATTTATCCAATCTTGCGGTGTGTGCACAAAACAAGTCCCAAAAGCAGAAATCAGCTGGTCTTCTCCAACCATTGGAAATTCCTCCCGAACCACAGCACACACTGTCCCTTGATTTCATTACAGATCTACCTCCCAGTCAAGGATTCAACACCATGTTAGTAGTTGTAGACTTGTTCTCTAAAATGGCACACTTTATTCCTTTTAAGGGTCTTCCAAATGCATCCAATTTAGCAAAAGTATTCCTGGAGGAAATCGTACGGCTACATGGCTTTCCATCGGTCTTGATCTCAGATCGAGGTAGTCAGTTTGTATCCAACTTCTGGAGGAAATGCTGTTCAATGGCCCAAATTGACATTCGACTATCGACAAGTCACCATCCTCAAACAGATGGCCAAACAGAAAGAACAAACCAAACCCTCATGCAATACTTACATTGCATGTTACATCAAGTGGAAAGAAATTGGAAGGACTTGTTATGGATAGCTGAATATGCATATAATCATTCATTACACACCAGCACTGGACAAACCCCTTTCTACACTATATATGGTAGACATCCATGTACTTCAGAATTGGATCTCCCAACCCCTTTGGAAATGCCAGCGGTTAAAACCCTACATACGACTATTTCCCAGGCCTTCAAAGAAGCAGCAGAACATTTACTCCAAGCCAAGAACAGACAAAAGAAATTTGCTGACCAACATCGTAGTAAAGCCCCCGACTATCAAATTGGAGACAAGGGGCCTCATCACGACTTTGGCGGTAACCCTTAAAATCGGCAGTAACGCTATTAGCGCTGATTTTAAGGGGCCGTCGGATCACAAGTCCAAATACCGCCGGCGCCATTAGAGCCAGCGCAAGTACAGCCGGCTGTACAAGCGCCGGCCATAATAGCGCCAGGAACCATTCACGCTAAAACATCAGCAATCACAAGTCCAGTGTAGGCGCAATTAGCGCCAGAAAAGCGGCGGATAATCCGCCGAAAATACCTCCAGCAAACAGCTGGAGGTAACAGAACATAGGCCACAGCAATAAGGGCCCAGGTGGAACCAATGCAAATCAGAGGCCTACAAAGGAGCCACCCATGCACAACACACCCTCCCCAACACCATTACACCAGCAGGAGCAGGGAGGAGACAGCAATAAGGGCCCTGGTGGAACCAATGCAAATCAGAGGCCTACAAAGGAGCCACCCATGCACAACACACCCTCTACAGCACCATGCTGCCATTTGGAACCGGGAGCCTTGATGTTGACTTCTACCTGCTGCGCCTGGAGCTCCAGAGGCCAGCCAACCAGGCACAGGTGCACCAGCTGAAGGGTCAATTCTATGCCATTGCCCAAGTCCTGAATGTAATAGCAGCCCTGGACTGCACACATGTGGCACTTATACCACCCCAGGCACATGAGGCTGCCTACAGAAACTGGAAACAGTACCATTCCCTCAACGTGCAGATGACTTGTGGTCCTGGCCTCACCTTCAGCCACTGCTGTGCCCGCTACCCAGGATCCACCCACGACTCCATGGTCCTGCGCAACAGTACCCTGCCGGTGTACTTGGAAATGCACCGAGGCCAAAACACATGGCTACTGGGTGAGTACAAATGTATACCATAAAGCATGTCAATCCACAACTGATGGTGCCTGTCACAGAATCCATTATTCCCAATAGGTAGCACCATTACTGCAGCATTCACATTCAAGCACCTTGCACGATAAACCTTGGGCATGTCCAACACAGCAGAACACACCCATGCAGGATGCAAGAGACATTTGGCGGCACAGTGACATATGGAAGCCCCACCACAATAAAGCCTCCTGTGTGAGTAGCACCGTGGCTCCCAACACTGACACAGTACAGAAATCCCACCCTGGCCACCCGACAGTAATGAAATTCTAAACCATAAACTGGCACATCCACAAATGCACCACATATAAGTCGGCTAAGTAATGGAAATGTACATCCCACGAAGACTGTGCCCAGAATGGCCTAGCAAATGCATGGAGAACAGTACAGAATAGTGACAACCAGCAAATGCAACTGTAGCCAATGGATTTGAGTACTGTTACATCCAGAAACATAGGCGTACCAAGTGGAGAGTACCCCATTGATTCAATCGTGCCCGTAGGACAGCACACTCCACAATGTTATAGACCAAATGACAAATATGGCAAAATCACACTGATGACAGAGCTCTGTACACCCACTGGGCTTACCTTGTCCCCATACCGTCTTTCTCTCCCCTACAGGTGATTCTGGATATCCCCAGTACATGTGGCTCATGACCCCTGTGCGTCATCCACACACGGCAGCGGAGCGGACATACAACCTTGCCCATGCCCGTACACGGATCTGCGTGGAGAGGGCATTTGGACTGCTGAAGGCACGCTTCCGGTGCCTCGACCGCACGGGAGGGGCCATGATGTATGCACCAGAAAAAGTTGTCAAAATTGTACTGACATGTGCCATGCTGCACAACATCTGCTGTCGCAGAAATGTGCCACTGCCCCCTGATGCACATGTGCAGCCACATGAGGATGGTAGTGAGGGTGATGAAGTGCCAGAAGGTGTTGCACATGCACAAAGGTTTGGACTGAGGGAGGGGAGGTTGGCCAGACAGGGATTGATTAATGTATTGTTTTAGAAATGGGTAATAGTTAAATTGGAAATATGTCACTTCAACATTAAATTGTATTTGTAACAATCACTACTGTCCATGCATTGTGATTTTTCTAACGTGATTTATTTACAGTCCAACAACCCCCCTCCCCCAGTGAACAGTCAGCACACAATCCCCCCTCCCCCCAGTAAACACCCAGCACACAATCCACCCTCCCCCCAGTGAACACCCAGCACACAATCCCCCCTCCCCCCAGTGAACACCCAGCACACAATCCCCTCTCCCCCAGTGAACACCCAGCACACAATCCCCCCTCCCCCAGTGAACACCCAGCACACAATCCCCCCTGCCACCAGTGAACACCCAGCACACAATCCCCCCTCCCCCTGTGAACACCCAGCACACAAACCTCCCTCCCCCCAGTGAACTACCCTCAACTGTGCAGATAAGCACATGTGTTTTATCAGGGCACCAACAACGAAGCCATGCACCACTAGGATGGTCGTGGGCGCTTTCCTTTTCGGGCCCCTCTGGTGTGCGTGCCCTCAGGTGGCACATAGACCGGCGCCTAGGAGATGACTCGAGGGAACCCTCCGTGGGTGTGGTCGAAGTCGAAGGGACTGAAGTGGCGGCCAGCATGTGCTGTCGCATAAGGTTGTTTCCCTCCCTTGTTTGCTCAGCAAGTGCTGAAACTGCCTCGGTCAACTCCCTCACTCGTTGCCCGAAGCCTGTCAGGGTAGTGGTACATTGTTCAATGACTCTGCGTGTGCGCGCATTGTCACGCGCTATGTATTTGCATCCATGCCGTATTGATGCACTGACGGCCTTGATGTGACGACTCTGCACCTTGGCCATTGATTCCATCCTGGCCTGTTTGGCCTCAATAATGTCGAGTCGGCCCATCACTGCAGCCCCTGTGACGAAGGGCACCCCTGGTGTGTAATGTGCTGGCCTGTGACTTGTGCGCTGTCGGATGGGGGGACTGCATGGGGACATTGCGCCGGCTTGGATTGGGCTGCCAGGCTCTGAGTGCCGGTCTTCTGGGCTGCCATATGATGGCATATCCTCGTCCGGCGGACATGACGCACAGGCAGATGTGGGCTTTGTGGAAGCTGTGTGCCTGGCCTTGGGCTCCCCTGGGGTGTGACCATCTCTTCGGCGTCACTGCTTCTCGGAGAGTGCTGTCCTTCTGCCTGATGAGCAGGTGGAGATGTTCCTCCCACGTCGGGCTCTGATCTACTGCTCTGTTCCTCAGCATGGGGGCTGTGACTGGTGGCTTCCCTGCGGCCATGTGGGTGCTGCTGCTGTCTGGTAGGGCTGCGTGGGGGTGTAGTGGGGGTTGGCCTGGTTCGTCTCCCTTCCGTGCGGACTCTTTGTGGGGTGGTGGTGCTGGTGGAGGGGCGGTGCCGTGGCCGCTTTGATGGTGTGGCCTCCTCCCCATCATCTTCATCCCGTTGGGATCGACGTGTTCCTGTGGGGTACATAGGGTGTGGTTTGAGTTCAATGCTACATATATTTGTGTGATGCAGTTCATGCCAACAAGTGGGATTGAAGACAGTATCATTCACGCATTCTCCTTGCATTCTGTTCTGTCGCCATGTGGTGGTTGTTGTGAGTGGGTATGGAGGTAGACTGCATGGGAATGTTGGAGTGACAAGATTGGATGTGTGGTTGGGGTGCACTGCGCTCAGGGTTTTGGGGGTGTATTCATGCGCACTTCAACTCTACGTAGCTGTCCTATGGCTATGCATGTCTATCCCCTGCCCCTGTCATTCATGCACTGCACGTGCAGGGTCGTCTAGGCAGCACTAAGGTTCAATGGATGTAGGCCTCACTTATGGGTGTATGCAGTTCCTCACACACATTTCATCCCATTCATTCCCTTAGGTTCTGCATGTGTGGTTCTTTCAGCTGCATGCATTCGGGGGTGGGACTCACCTGCAGTTGGATCGATGCCAGTGCCTGCCTCCGCTCCGCCAATGCCCTCGATGGTGCCAACATCTATCAGGGCACTCATTTTCTCCTCCCATGGTGTGAGTTCGGGTGGGGGTGGTGGTGGCCCTCCTCCAGTGCCCCTGCTTGCACTCCTGTGCTGTGACAGGATGCCACGAACTGGCACGTGCAGGTTGTTCAGGCGCTTGCGGCAATCCTCCCCATCCCGGGGCACGCGCCCCACAGCAATGATCCTCTGGCTGATGTTACGTCAGATTTGTGCTCTGCGCTGGCCACTTGTTTTGCGCTGCTGCAGCTCCTCATGGTGTGTCTCCGCCTCCTCCACCAGTACAGCTAGCTCCTGGTCACTGAATTTGGGCTTTCGCACCCTGTCCAGGGCAGTCTTGCCCCTAGTGCGCTCCTGAGACATGTTTTGGGGTTGGATGGCGTGGATGGCTTCCTGGGGCTGTGATATCCGACGGATTGTGATTTCCAAGATGGCCGCCGCTTTGTTTCCCATTCCGGCGGTGGCGCGTTTCCCGCGCTCTAAGAGCGCGTGCTATGAGCGCGCGCTATGAGCGCGATATGGCGTTATCGCACGGTGCACAAAATTTAAAGGTTCGCGCTATTTGCGATAACGCCATGGAGCGGGGCGCGTGCACAATAAGTCGTGATTTGGCGGATTGTCCGCCGGGGACCATGGCATTAGCGCTATTTACGTCCGGCGGACAATCCGCCGCATTACCGCCGAAGTCGTGATCAGACCCAAGGTCTGGTTAGCATCAAAATATGTGCCCATAAAAGGGACTCAGACCTTTCGTCCCCGATATCTGGGACCTTATTCTATTGAATCCATAATAAATCGAGTGGCAGTTAAATTAGCCCTACCACCTACTATGCAGATTCATCCCGTGTTTCACGTATCACTCCTGAAACCGGTACAACCCGGTACTCGGGTTACAACACCACCAAAACCAGTATTAGTTGACGGAGAACCAGAGTTTGAAGTAAAGGATATCCTAGACTCAAAATACACCAGATCCAAACTTTACTAATTAGTTGATACGGCCCTCAAGACAGATAATGGGAACCTAGTGAATACATCCATGCACCTCGCTTAATTAAAAAGTTCCATCAGAATTACCCAGCCAAACTATGACCAGGCAGAAGTGCCACCGTGAGAGGGCCTTGGGGGGGGAGTGCTGTCATGACCCTTGCCCCTGGCCCTCACTGGCAAGTCAGTCTTCCAGTTAGGGCCAGGTCAAAGGCCATAAAACCTCATCCAAGACTCCATTGGAGTCAGTCCTGGCGCCTTTGGCGCCAGGCTCATAACCATCATGAAGACCAACATTAGAATGGGACTATTTACTTGGGACAAAATGGAGGCACACACATAGCTAAGTTACAATGAACTGAGCTATGCGGTCTAGTCTTTTGGGTGTGGCAGGCCTGGGACTATTTTACCTGGACGACTTTGGGTGTGGCAGGCCTGGGACGATTTTAACTGGACTACTTTACCTGAGACTATTTAAACCGCACCCAAACAGCAGAATATGCTTTGCGTTATTCTGCTGTGGGCAGCGTAACGCTCACCGTGTCCAGTTCTTTGATGCCAGTTTACCTAAAACCAAGGACCTGCAGAGAGAGAAAGAACACTACGAAACTTACCTGGAACAGTATCCTGTCTTCAATCCATCAGCGACTTCAGTTCCACTCACCTGAAGGTACGAACTCCATCATCTGGCACCGCATGCATCCTGGAATACCATAACCTGGAAAGAGGAGAAAGAAAGACAGCATTATTAAGCGTTTACACACTTTTCCTCCCGAATGAAGAAAGCCACACAATTCCTACCTGGGTAGTCATCTCATGGTCAGTATCATCGCTGGAACATTACGGCACCCGGCGAGGAACATCGCAACCTGCAAGGAGAGAAAAGACACAGGTTAGCAATATAAAAGGCGAAACAGCGCCGCGCATCGCGCATTACTCACCAGACACCATCGCGCACACCGCGCTTTCGCCTACCGGCCCATGTTCATCTTCAAACTGCATGACAACACCAAAATACCTTTCCATACCTAAAAGGAAAGAAGCAAGACATTATTATTCAAACTAAAAGGAACATAAGAACTGCATATAAAGACTGTAAAGCAGCCTACCTACGGAGTCGCAGCAGGCCTGGATTCCCACAGGAGGGCTTGCACCAGTGAAGTAACTTGGTCGCTGCTCGCCCCCCACATCTACGCGCCCCTGCCACGAGGAGCAGGACGGGGAATCCACCTTTTACAATATTAAGGTGAGGAGAGGGCCCAAGGGGGAGGAAGGAGTTGAGGCCAAGGGAGGTGGGAAAACATAAAGACAATCTGGTATTGAATCCAGCTCTCCTATATTGCAGACCCATCTTTAACCAGATGCCTTACCAAGGGACTGGGAGAAGGGTTGGGAGTGCAAATCATCCAACCAGGGCTGGGTGGCATCCCCGTGGATACCAGGTGAGCGTAACATGATTGGTCAAACCTAGACAAAAGAAATCCAATCTCCTTTAATCCCCATGCTCTCATTGGATGCATTTATTTAATGACCATCATCAGCTCATATTCGAAGCACACCCCTTTTTGGGATCTTCAGTGGTAGGTCATGACATTGTCACTTAGTTACACATTCAAACACAACCATAATTAATCATAAGTTCCAGCTGGCCTGGGGCCTCGAACCCCGAAAGTGATGCACATGGTTTGCAAGGACACTTTAACGATATGCGGAGTGGGAGAGGAATATCAAGTTCTCTTTGAACTTGCAATAAATGTCTTCTCCGCCCAGACGTGCTGGTGTCCTTGCTTCACCCTAATCTACATGACTACCAATTCAACATGCATGGCCTCTGGAGAAACTGACCGAAACCGATAAAGCATTCATCAACTGTGCCCTTAAGCGGCCCTTGCACTGAGTTTTTTGCTGGGTCACAAACAGATGGCTGGACTTCTCTAGACAATGAATAACACACCCTCCTATGTACTTAAAAAGATTGCATCTCAGGCGTGGCCTGGAGCCGGAGTGAGAAGCATGGCTTCTTGATTGCTTCTGGCACTAGCCCAGCAACCAAGCATGTAGAGGCGGAGTGAGCACTCAATTTGTACCGATACCACTCTCCCAAGTGCATGGTGATTTGGGGGCTTGCTGGTAGAAGCAGGAATTGCTGAGTCCTGTCAGCACTCGAGCTTGGAGCCATCATCCCAGCCGATCCGGGCTCCAATGAAAGTCCCAAAATGGCAGCCAGGCCCCTGAGCGACAGAATCGTGGGAGGATGCCCACCACGGTGATCCACCGACTGCGGTCCTGTGGTCCTAAGTAGGGGGGCCTCAGCTTTGATCGTGTGGCCGCCACCCCACCTCCTCATGGCACCTGCTGGGGTCGGGTCGTGGCCTAATTGCTGCCACAAGTTCTGTGGAGCTCCGGGGAGAGAACGAGTGACCTGGAGCCCCGACGAAGCCGAGTGGGCTGCCCCCAACCCCGGGCCACAATGCCACTGGAGTGGCTGGAGGGGAGGCCGGAGCATGCCATAAGCCGGGAGGTGCCAGCGTCTCCCCCGAACACATACTCACCGGCCCCCTGGGGAGAGTTGCCACGCTGGATCCTGGAAGGGCTCCCACACAGCACAGGCTTGGGTCCTGAGACAAATGCGCAGGGGTAAATCAGCAATCATAGAAATTGCCTGCGGTCAGGGGCTCCAACTCTTGGTGGGCACTCAGTAAGGAAGCCGTTGTGCTATGGTAGGGCTAGTGGAAGCAGGAGCAGACAGCCAGTGCAAATCACAAGAACAGCTCCCCTCTCCCCCTCAGTGGAGGGTTTGTGTCAACTCCTGATAGGAAGCAGCCCCATCACGCCTAATGAAAGAGGCCTATCCCCAGGGGACGCAGCAGTTAAGCACCTCAACCTGCCCATCAATGGCTGCTTTAGTGAGCAAGACCGCAAGAACCATCTGGCGGCTCAGGAACTTTGAGCCGCCACAGGGTGACCGGATAAAGAGGCTACAGTCGCCTGCAAGTGCAACCTGCCAAAGAGAGACATTACATCTCCATCAAGCACCAAAGCAACAAAGCAAGCGCACATCTCCACTTTGCTGGCGGCAAGCACAGTGGAAAAGTCAAGAAGGGCAGAGCACACTGAGGCCATGTTCCACGCAGAGGACTCTGATCCAACCCCGGCACTGCTTGCGCAAGCCGTGACCAAATCTGACCTGCAGGACCTCCTGGCGGCGATGACGAGGGAATATTACAAAGGTACCGATGAGCACTTGATGAAAATAACCAGCCTGGATAAGCGAGTGGATGAAGTCGAGATTACAACAGCCAAGGTGGAGACAGACATGTATGATCAGAGTTACGAAATCGGCATGGGAGCAGACAGGATAGCTTCACTTGAGGCCAGGTGCGAAGCCCTTGAAGTGAAGCAAGAGGATGCAGAAAGCCACTCCCGCCGCAACAATGTTCGCCTGTGGGGCTTCCCGTCTGTAGTCCCTGACACAGAGCTAGAACAATTTGTCCGGGACCTCTTCTGGCCCTGTCTGACAGTGCCTCAGTGGAATTGGACAGAGTGCACCGCACTCAGCCAAGACAACCACAAGCCTCCCCTCCAGATGTCCTAGCGAGGGTCCACTTCTACAAAGTTATGTTATGTTATGTTATTTTGCATTTATATAGCGCCTTATATACCATAAGAAGAGATAATGAAAGCGGCCATGGACACTCCTCATATCCAATTCCGAGATACTTCAATAGCAATGTACCAGGATCTGGCCGCCACCACGCTAGTGAAAAGGAAGAGCCTGAAACCACTCACAGAATGGCTGGAGGAAAGGAAGATCGTATACCGATATGGGTTTCCCACGGCATTGCTATTTACATTGGAGGACAAGAACTGGAAGATACGCACCATGAAAGAAGCAGAAAAGCTCCTTGTGCCATCTAGCCTAGACGAAGAGGGTGATGGTTGTGAAATGCCAGGACCGGTTTCCCAGAGGGGGTCTGCAGACCCCTGGACTTGGGAAAGCAGAAGGCGTAGGCCCAGGGTTCCGATCTGCAAAAACAAGAAAGGTGCAATTGACTGAATAAAAAAGGACTGTCAGAAAGCTGTAAAATCTACACCCGTACCAGGAGCTAGGGGACCCCCCATTCCCGACCTTGAGCTGCAGGTGGACTGAGGCCCATACAAAGGATTTGGGGGGCCTCCTCGGACCTGGGCAGTGGAACCAGAAGCATCATCAAGCTGGTGAAGAAACTGATGAGCGTCTATACCTGGGATACACAACGGCACTGGCTCGAACCCGGAGGGCTCTGGGGGTTGATGGTCGGTGAGAGGGGTGGGTGCCATAAAGCGCCTGTTGCAGCCACACAGAAGCCAAGTTTGTGACTTTGGGGATTTTGGTTGTCCTGGGCTGGGCTGGTTGCCCCAGTGAATGTGGGCTTAGCTCATGTGTTTCTTTCACTGTAGGGGAGGATAAATTGGGGGGAGTGTTCTGAGGAGTGCGACGCAGCACACAGTCACTTATGCAACACACCTTGCTACACGGACAAAGGTTCATTCCTTCAGGTGCTCCCGGGGCAGGAGAGGAATACATCTCACTGGCAGAAACACATGGAGGATAGTTCAGCTAGGGAGCTTAGCATAGTTACCTGGAATTTGCAGGGACTCAACTTCCCGGGGAAGCGTAAGTCAGTGGACCGGGAAAACTAGCAGAGTTGGCCGCGGACATAGTCTGCTTGCAGGAGACACATCTCCTGGCTGCCGATGAGAGGCAGATAAAATGTGGGTGGTTCACCCGGAGCTACTTCGCCACCTCAAGGAAAAAGAAGAGGGGGGACACGCTGCTCTTCAACGGGGATGTACAACTCACAGAGGTTACAGTGAAGGGGGCGGTACATACTAGTGAAGGGGCGTCTGCATGAACAAACCCGTACATTTGCAGCCATCTACTTCCCAAATACCACACAAGAACAATTCCTGCTCACAATCAGCCTTGATGGGGAGATTTTAACTTGATTCCTGACCCAGACAATGATAAAACCCTGCCACGAGGGTGGATTACAAGAGCAATAGGGTTTGCAACGTGTGGCTACTATACAATGCAGGTACACACAATCACACGTTCTCTTCTCACGTTCATAAAGGTCTCACAAGAATAGATTTAACAATGATGTCTAGCGAGCTTTTCCCGTGCATGGAGGGGGTCAATATCTTATCGAGGGGTACATCGGACCACGCCCCGGAACTGGTCCGTATCCGGCCAACAGGGTTCCCAGTCAGATCTCCAAAGCCATGGAAACTGCAGGACTCACTCTTGCAAGATGCAGCAATTAGGGAGAAATATCCAATGCTATAAGTAACTATTTTAGGAAAAATTCCTCTGTGGATTTCTCCCCATCAATGGTCTGGGACGCCATGAAAGCGGTGATATGGGGGAAATTGATAACAAGCGCGGCAGCACTTAGGAGAATCGGGCAGTTACAGCAAGCTCAGCTAGAGGAAAGGGTTGCGGAATTAGAAATTAGAAAAGGTGCATAAAACCAACCAATCTGGGAAAGCATGGAGGGATCTCAAAAAAGCAAAATCCTTACTGGGAATGCATTTAGTTGACAAATCCAACCGAGCCCTAGCATACTTGTACGCCACCAACGTCCTTCTCTCACTCACGCAGCAGGACACATCCCTAGAAGCGCTATGGTGCGAAATGTCAGAATTTGGGGAGGCGTCAGGCTTTAAGGTAAACTTCCAAAATCAAATGCCCTGGGGGTGAATATCCACCAAAGACGAAGGGAAGTATTGACAAGCAGTGAACCGATCCCATGGAAAAAGACCCTTATTACATAACTAGGGGTCCGTATCCCAAATAAAATTGAGAAAGCGTATCAGGCCAATTTCCCTCAACTATTCAGAGACCTACTGAGCCGTCTAGATAGATGGCATAAGCAAGAGGTGTTGTGGTTTGGGAGGAACGCAGCGCTCAAGATGAACCTAGTCCCTAGGGTCCTTTATCACTGTCTGTCTCTACCCGTGACAATCCCTAAGAGGGAGCTTGGGAAACTACAAAATGGGATGCTGAAATACATATGGGGCAGGAAAAAACCTTGAATAGCAAGGAGGGTCATGCTCTGGGGGGTCTCTGGTGGCGGCCTTGGTGTCCCAAGCATCTCTAGGTACTGCCTAGCAGCGCAGCTGTCTCACTCGTGGCAAGAGACCGACAACCCACCCCATTGGAAGCGAATAGCGAAGGCATGCAGCTCAGTTCCTCTCTCAGCTCTGCCCCACCTCAGGCCGATACGACACGTCTTAATGGCTGGCCCACTGGAGTCCACCAAAAATATGGTTCACTGCTGGAGAAGGGCAGCACGGCGGTGGGGAACCCCCTGAGTCCTCTTACTCCAGTTTGGGACAAACCAGATTTCACTACGTGGATCGGATCAGCGGGATTCCACAGATGACGGAAGAGAGGCTTGGCAATGGGGCACCCTTATTCTTCGAAGAATGCAAAGTGAAGTTCTGTCTCACAGAAACTGAAAGGTTCAGGTGCACTCAGCTCCGGCACTGGATGTCACAATGCAAAGCAATGTTACTAATGTTGGGAAGCCATGCCAGAAGCAGTACGAAACAAAGTACTGGCATGGCTTCGCTCAAGAACTGGGCCAGGGGTAGTCCGAAGCTCTGTCCTGAAGCTTTTACATGCAATAAATCTTGATGACTGGTGTACCCAGAAGAACAGGGATTGTGTACTGGTGGGGTGTGGAATTAGTAATCTGCCCTGGTTTCTAAGCATGTGTAAATAACTGCCCATGGGGTCCTCGAATCTAAGACTTGTAGTTTGATATCCAATTGCTTTTGAAATTACCGTTTGTTGGGATCATTCATGATTGACCCTGCCTTTTGATGCGTCCTTCTCTTTTTTTTGTATTCTTGTTATTCATGGGTGTTATGTTTGTAAGTGGTGTTTTTTGTAGCGCTCTGAGGCCTGCGGGCATGTAGCGCTTTATAAGAATTAAATAAATAAATAAATAAATAATCACTTTTAAAAGCACACGTGGAAGGAAGCTCAATGCATTAGATCGCACCCTTACAACAGTTACATCTAAGGGAAAGATCTCAACTTTATACAAGCCCCTAGAAAGGGTCGACCCCATGAAGAAAGAGAAATACATGCTCAAATGTGGGAAAGGGACCTGGGGAGAGAGCTTCGGGTGGAGAAATGCAATCGGATCTGGCCATGCTTGTTTCAAAGCTCTAAATGTGTCACGAACAAGGAAGGGGCAGTGAAGGTGTGCTACAGGTGATACATTACCCCAGAAATTCTGAGTAAAAGTAACACAGCGCTGCCATCACAGTGCTGGAGGGGTTGCAAAGCGACAGGACGGCTCTTCCACCTCTTGTGGTCCTGCCAAAAATCTGCCCAATTCTGGAAGGCGGGTCTATCGCAGATTTGACACATTATGGGGCTAACAATTCCTTGGGACCCAGGGATAGTATTGTTGCAAGACCCAGGAGCGGGACTTCCCATTAACAGGTTGTATAGCAGATTTAATCACCCACCTTCTCACAGCAGCAAACATTACTATCGGCTGGGGAATATGGGGAAATTCCACAGCATCTGGTCCCCCTTCCTTGGGTATGCAGATCGGTTCCCAGGGGTAGTGTGAAAACCACCAACTCTCAGTTGGTGCTCGAAAAACTAATCCCCAGATGGTGGGGAGATGACCTGGACCTATTTGCAAAGGGACAGTATCCAGGTCACTAGTTTGTCCCAACCAAGACACAGGTGGAAGATTAATCTAGTAATGTGCATAAGGAAAATACATTGCATTGTCTGTGTTTGGCAACGTGACTGTTTCTACTGTTTCCTATCGCCTCCTGTAAGGAACTCATGGTGGCAACAGTAAAGACAGACACAAGTGATCACAGTTCAAGGGTGTTTATTGACCAATGAATGCAGGGTGGAAAAACGCCTAACCTAAACCTAAATCTAAGATGGGAGCAAGCTTTGAGCATCATAGGAAAAATAAGGCAGTCCTAGTGAGGTTCTGTCAATTAAAAGGGCCTATACTAAAATAAAGAAATATTGCCCAGTCCTTGCAACTAATTACAGAAAGGGTGTGGGATAGGGTTTCAATAAAGAAAGAAGTGTTCTCAAATCATAAGTCAGTATGGCTTTTAGCCAGGGGTCTCCCTTCCCCACGTTTTGAGCACGGGACATAGTGGATCTCCTGAGCACAATACACGCTCAAGCTTTCCCAGCATGATCAGACAGTTCCGTTTCAGCAATCAGGTTCTTCGATGGCCAAGTCTCTTTTCACAAAAGTCTTTGAGGCCTGATGTAACCAACAAACAAACACAAAGTTCTGCTTCATGTATACCTTGGTGATGGCTTCACCAATGTGTCTCCCTCTTACGGTCATAGACCGTTCACAAAATCATATGCAACAAATCGATTAAGCAGTTCCTTTTTTGGAAAAAAAGGATTGGAAAGTGGCTGGCACACTGTGTAGACCATAAGGTAGGACTTTAAATTAGAATAATCCTAGCAGTGTTAAAAATGCAGTCTTTTCCTGATCTGGTCCATATACGGGAACCTGCCAGTACCCCTTGGTAAATCTAGGGTAGATAGAAAGATGGCTGCTCCGAGTTTATAAATTATGTCATTGATGCTTGGCATGGGATAGGCATCGAAGTCCAATATGGTATTAACTTGACAGAAGTCGATACAGACTCTCCAGGAACGGTCAGGTTTAGTGACCAGCACGATAGGAGAGGACCAAGGCCTTGAGAATGGCTCAATAATGTTGGCTTTCAACTTTTTGTTGACATGGTTTTAAGTGTACCAATTTACATTTAAGTGTTCTGATATAGTGGTATGTACCTTTTATTCTTCTTGGTTTTTCTGAGAATACATAGGGAAATTAAATTACTACATCTTTTAAATATTGTTGGTGTTGAGTAGATAACTGGGAAAAAAATAAATCAAAGTTATCTATGTCTTCAGGGACCAGACAGGCTAGGACTGGCATGGGAGACTGATGGGTTCTCCTTCCACTCTTTCAAGAGATGTACGTGATTTACGTTATATAATTGAATTTTCTGTTTTCTATCCAGTTGGGCTACTCTATAAGTACAGGTTCCTATTCTTTCTACTACTTCATAAGGTCTATGCCACTTGGAGACTAGCTTGTTCTCGGAGGTTGGTAAGAGGACCAGTACTTTTTTGTCCTATGAAGAATAATCTTAAATTCACTTTCTTGTCATAAGTACCCTTTTGTTGACTCTGAGCTGAGCTTTTTCCATATGAGTACAAACTAAGTCTCGGACCAACTTAATATGTTCTCCCATTCGGGTGGCGGCTTGCGAGATGGGAATAGGTGCCTCCTCTCGTTCCTCCCAGGTTTCTAGAAGCAAGTCCAGGACATCTCTCGGCTCTATTCCATAGAGTAACTGAAAGGGATAGAAACCTGTGGAAGCTTGGGGAATTTTCCCCACCTCAAATGGTGTCCATGGGATCATTCGGTCCCAGTATTTCCCGTCATTGTCTACCAGCTTTAGTTTTAGAGTTTTATTGAATCTTTATACCAGGCCATCGGTCTGGGGATGGTACACAGTAGTTTGCAAGGTGGTAATGTGGAGTAGATCTTGGACTTCGACCATAAGTTTACACATAAAATTCGAACCCTGGTCCATTAGTATTTCCTTGGGAAAATGACCCTGGACTAAATACGATAGAAGATGTTTAAGGATCTGCTGGGTGTTACTTTTTTGCATTGGGAAAGCCTTGAGATATCGGGTTGCATAAAATACGATCACAAGAACATATTTGTTGCCTAATCTGGAGGTTTCAAGTGGTCCAATTATGTCCATAACAGTAAGAGTTCTTGAAAAGGGGATTTCTATAATCGGCAATAGGTTCAGAGGGGCAGGTGATGGAATGTGCAGCAGGTGTTTTGACATATTTTGCACGTTTGTACGAACGTTTTTACATCAGCGTGAATACCTGGCCATTAAACCATTACCTTCTGGGGGATTTCTCTACGGTAAAGCAATCCCTGTCTTAGAAAGAAAAAGGTACCCCCCTTCTGTAAGCCTTCTTCTTCTGAATTGGCTTGTAAAAATGCTTCAGCAAGAACTAGATAATTTCGCTGGCCGACGGTTAGGTCGGGTAGACGGTGGGTTCCTCTCCCTTCCTTTCTTCAATGTTAATTGATTCGTCAACTTCCCCAAAGCCTAAGTTATGTCTTTCTGTTGTATATGGTTCCCTTTCTTTAAACTGAGGAAAAATCCCCTGAGCAATTTGATCTCCCCGACGCACCACAAAAGGGATTTCGTTATGGCTTTGTAAGAGAACCTTCACATCTCCCCTAAAGTCAGGATCAATGACGCCTGCTAAGACGTCTATCCCAAAAATCCATGCTAGGCCATATTTCGGAGCCAATCGAATGTAACACCCTTTAGGGGGTATCAAAACCAAGTCTGCAGGAATCATTCCTCTTTTTCCAGGGGGAATGGTAGCTTCCCTACTGCTCCATTTATCAAACCCTATTGATTCCTTGGTGGTGATGGAAAAAGGGCTAGAAGCTCTCTGACTAGGTTTTTGAAATTGTAGGGTTCCCCAATTAGTTTA
The DNA here is from genome assembly GCF_040938575.1 of Ambystoma mexicanum. Lineage (NCBI taxonomy): Eukaryota > Metazoa > Chordata > Amphibia > Caudata > Ambystomatidae > Ambystoma > Ambystoma mexicanum. Next base: position 693,254,572 of record NC_090925.1, read on the forward strand.
AATTGAGTCACATCCCACACCCGACACCATATGTAAGGAACCTGTAGTGACAACAGTAAAGACAGACACAAGTGGTCACAGTTCAAGGGTGTTTATTGAACAATGAATGCAGGATGGAAAAACGCCTAAGCGTCGACCATTGAATGAAAAATAAGGCAGTCCTAGTGGTGTTGTGTCAAATAAAAAGACCTATACAAAAAAACTGTTGCAAACTCCTTATAACTAATAACAGAAAGAGTTTGGGATAGGGTTTCAATAAAGAAAGAAGTGGTCTCAAATCATAAGTCAGGATGGCTTTTAGCCAGAGGTCTCCCTTCCGCACGTTTTGAGCACGGGACAAAGTGGATCTCCTGAGTGCAACACACGCTCGAACTTTCCCAGCATGAGCCGGCACTTCTGTATCAGCTATCAGGTTATTCGATGGCCAAGTCTCTTTTCACAAAAGTGTCTTGCCTTCGAGGCTTGATGTATCCAACAAACAAACACAAAGTTCTGCTTCACATATACCCTGGGTGATGGCTTCACCCCTGGATCTCCCTCTTCCAGGCATAGACCCTTCACAAAATCATATACAACAAATTGATTAAACAATGCACTTTGGGTGACAGCTTTCCACCCCGGATCTCCCTCTTTCGGGCTCAGACCCCTTTTAGACATTTCCTCCCTCTTACCGGCTCACTGTGGCTTTTCTTACTTTCACAAATCTTTTTTTTGAAAGTTTATTTATTGAGTGCTTCACATTACAACAACAAGGCCGGACGGCAGCGTCCACAAGTGACATATAACATATGTCTCATTAATGTGGGGTACATTTAAGGCCCTAAGCAGAAATCCCCTTCAACCAAAAACCGCATTAAAATAATGCCACAAAAAAACTGTGCTTTTCTTATCCTGGCACATGTGTGGTGAGCATTGAAAACTACCACCCAAAGAATGGCTTTTGTGTTGAGTGTTGCAGGGGGAGTGCTTAACCTGAATGCCATCTGTTGCTTTTAAAAACTATTTCTCTTGTGCTTGCTATTAAAGGGTTCTGTATATTGTGTTAGGAGTTCGAATTAACTGTGTTGTGGGGATTTTTGCATTTGTATTGCCACAACATCAGTGGTTGCTGCCCAATTGTTTGATTTTGCTTGATTTTTCCTTTGACCATAACATTAATAAATATTATCTTGTTACACACCGGCCTGGTCCATTGCGACACAAATGTTTGTTAAGGTGGGTACGAGATGGGTTGGGGGCCTACTCAAATAAAGAACCTGTGGTTGATTAAAGATAAAAGGCGTTTTTATTGTGCACCACATTCATTGTCAGTGGAAGGAGTCACTGGCTGGAGTGTGCAGTGTTATAAAACCGTTACATTATATACAGTACCATCACGGATAACAAGCCTTCTCAATCTCAGATGCCCATTACGGGCAGGCAAAATATCATGCATAGTTCAGGAAGCAGATCACAACCCAGCATTCGAGTCCATGGATTCAGACTCCTCATCCCGCATCTACTGCAGGTAGCTGCAAAAGGGGGGCCATATGTCAACGGGCCTACACTGGATGGGCTGGAGCAATCCGCACCGTTCCTCCTGGTCAGAAGCCCATGTGACTGCCCACAGCCACCCCTCTAGCAAGGCAGAGCAACAGGTCAGACCTTCTCTTCCGCTTGCTCTCTACAAGCATAGCATTAGCACCATATATGGTAGATAACAGTAGGGTTTCTGCGAATGCCGCTTATCCATAGTACAACACACCGTACCCAGCCGATGTCCCTGCAAGGCTTCGTCACAAGGTCACAAGTGAGATGCCGACAGCTATTGCCAAATGTCTGCAATTTCATGCCAAGTACCTCCCACCATTGTGCAAATGCTATAGTATATTTCTTTATTTTAATTTTTATTTATTTAATTCTTATATTGCGCAACATGCCGATAGGCCTCGGTGCGCACAAACAAGACACATAACAATACAAAGCATAATATTAAGTAAACATAAAACTAGAGGGAATACAGAATACCAAAGGTTTATTGATGGCCCACTATCAACTTCAAATCAGAGGGCAGGTTGGAGAAATTATTATAATTTGCCAGGAAAAAAGAAAGATTACTGTGGCCGCAGCCAATGACTATACAATCCCTATTAGCTTGCGTACACCACTCCTTCAACTTAATCCTATGCAAGACCTTCAAATTGATATCAATATTAGTGATTGCATAGGATATGCTATATAACCTGCACTCTAACGGCTATCTGACTGCCTCTGACTGCCCACCTCTTGTCCCGCTGTATTTTCCTGCTTATCAGCTGATCACTCTGTATGCTGTGGATTTTATATCTAATATAAGAAGCTTGGTTTACCAATCAGTCTGTGTCCAATCTCCTTATTAGCTTCACAGCAAATCTGAGGCCAAAGTGACCCTTAGGGAGAGGCCGCTTAAGCTACCACAGATGGTGCTATGACTGTTAACCGAAAGGTTGGTGGTTCATGCCCGCCCAGGGGACACCCAGTTATCCCACACCATGCATATGCCCAACCATCTCCTCTTGCTTTTCACCAGGGCCACCAGCTACAACAGACTTTTGCACACCCATTTTCACTTGCCCAGCAACCCCAGCCGGGCCATCCTGTCTGCAGATATTGTAAGCAGACATGGCATCTCAACATACAATGCCCTACCAAACCTGCAGGACCACAGCAATATGGTTCCATTACTCCTCGCAATGATTTTATCTTCCTGGCAATTCTAATTTCATCCCACCACCACCCCCTCCACCTCCTCATTCTCCTAACGGGGGTTACCAGGACATGCATATCTCCTATGGTCCACAATGAGATTGCCAGAGGGACTCTGTTGTGCTGTCTGCTGCTTTCCTCATGCTGCGAGCTGCTGAATTTCCACATGTTGATGTTTCAAAGGAAATTGTCAATGCTATTGGCATATCTGGCGCCACTATTCCACACCCGGTATCAAATTAATTGTCTGTTTCTATCGTTCCCATCACTGAACATCATGCCTTTCTGTTGTGGCCCTGCTCACCTGCAAATCGGTTGAGTATTGATCTGCTATGCAAAATGCATTGTACCATTTGTTGTTCTCCTGTAGGTATTTATCTAGAGGTTCCAAAATCTAGGCAAGCTGAATCTTTGTTTCTCCACCAACATCCCACCCACCCAGAGCCTCCTACAGAGCCTCCTTCACCCCCCACACCCGCACAAGCTACACAGGTACAAACACCTTATTGACTTGACTCATTGCCAGTTGCTCTCTGGGCAGCACATGCCAATGAGGTAGGACACATTCTCTCTGCTAAACGTTTTTGCATCACTCTCAATACGAAGGTCCATCTCACACGTGTGCCCCAGTACAGAATATCCCCACAAGCAGAGGAAGGTATCAAGTCTGTCATCTCTTCCCTCATTGATCAGGGCATCCTCTACTACACCACTAGCCCTTGCAATACTCTGGTTCTCCCAACTGAGAAAAAGGGCACAGGTATATTATGTTTTGTTCACGATTTGCGCACCTTTAATAAGGCAGTAATACCCTCACATCCGGTGGTCCCGGACCCTCTGACCATTTTCTCCTGTATCCTGCCCCATGCCCAATTTTTCACTTGCATTGCTCTTGCCTCTGCCATCTTCTCTGTCCCCATCCACCCTGACTCTCAGTCAGCCATAACAAGAGTATACTTCGCACTGCAAGGACCAAGCACAGCTCAGCCAGTCTATGATATCGGGTTTGGAGCCTCTCAAACTTATGGAATAAGCAGGTCACTGGGCTAGGTTCAGGACATTTTAGATACTACATCACAAACCCCACTCCAAAAGTCATGCAGCCTGGGGCAGGCCCATATCATGTGTAAATAGGTAAGTTCGTCAGAGTTACACCTTGGGCACCAGAGGAGTTTGGTGAAAATAGGATTAGCCTGGCCGGTGTGTAATGGAACTTATGTAACAGTTTGAACTGGATCAGGCGGAATCTAGAGTTGTGTGATACTGTACGAGTCCGCAAGCACATTGCCTCTCAATCCTCAGAGATATCCATACCCAAGTTTATGCCCAAGATGCTCGAAGTTTAACAAGTGGTGCATTGCCTCGGTCCTGAAGCAGATTGTAAAGTCTGGTCACCCGTCTACGGGCAGAGGTGCCCTCCAGAACCAAGCCAAGCAGGTGGTCATCCGGGAGGTGCGTGGGGTATTCCAACCATGTAGCACATATCACGCATCTCATGCCTGCAAAGTGTAGCCAGCTGGACGGCAGCCTCTGGATAGGAGCCTGTAGGTTGTCCCTCTCCACAACCAAACCCATGTCATAAATCTCACCCAAAGTGGCACAGCCCTGCCGCACCCATGTTTCAGCTTCCTCCCTGCCTATCCGGGGGAGGGACAAGTGACAGTTCCACAGCGGGAGGCCGCAGTGGAACGGGCGGGGGTTGTTCACTAGTTCCATATTTTCCCCCACGCCAGTGCAGTTGCGCCGATAGGGTCAATGTTCCCGGAGCAGCTCCAGCGTGGTGGCAGAACAAGAGATCTCACGCCCGTGTACCTGACGCAAACCTCTCGATCTTGACATGTGGAAGAGGGGGTCACTGTCAAATCAGTACCCACCCAATTGTGCTTGAGTGGCTACCCAGTACTTCGTAAAGTCAGGGGCCGCTAAGCCTCCCTGATTATAGGCTCTAGTCAGTGTTTCCCACTTGAGCCTCACTGCGCCCGAACACCACATGAAATTGCTGATTTCGCCCCTCAGCGTCTTGAAGAATTCGGCAACTGGCCAAATTGGAATGTTTAAAAAGTAACACAGCAATTTAGGTAGCACAACCATTTTCAAGAGTGCAACTCTGCCAGCGATAGTAAGGGGGAGTTTTGCCAAGTTACGTAGCTTGTGCGAGAGCTGGAGCATATATATATATATATATACCATAATTGCGTTCATAGAGCAACGCCCGTTGACGCATCACGTTGCCCCCCAGGTATTTAACCTCCTGTGGGGCCCAGGCGAATCCCATGAGGTCTCGGGCACAGCTGTATTTTCGGTCAGCGGGGAGAGTTCAAATTTAGCACAGTTCCGCTTCAGGCCAGACCCTGCACCAAAGATTAGTATGTCATGCAGAATCGGTGCCAGGTTAGACTCCGGGTCATGCACAAACAGCAGCGCATTATCTGCATATAATGAGATGGTTTTGGGTGCACCTGTTAGTCTAATTCCCCTCTGAGCGTGCTTATGCCAGATCAAGTCAGCCAGGGGTTCCATCACAATGGTGTAGATCAGGGGCAAGAAAGGGCACCCTTGCTGAGTCCCCCTACAGATAGGAATGGGATCCGAGAGCCGCTCATTGGTGCAGACCCTGGCTATTGGGAACGTATAGAGCACATGCACCCAAGAGATGAATCGCTTACCGAAGTTACACCTTTCAAGCACCGCCCAGAGAAACCGCCAGGACACAGAATCAAATGACTTCTGAATATCAAGCATTGCCGCAACCGCCTGGGCCCCAGAGTCAATCTGGGGCAGGATGTTAAACAGGTGTCTCAGATTTAAAGCCATGGATCGGCCGGGAACAAAACCTGACTGGTCCGAGTCGACAATGAATGGCATACACGGAGCAAGTCGGAGGGCCAAGACTTTGGCGAAGATCTTCAAGTCCGAATTAATAAGTGACAGTGGCCGGTAAGAAGCACAACTTGTCGCAGGCTTGTCAGGCTTGAGTAATACTATCATAACTGCCTCACGTAGTGAAGGAGGGAGAAAACCGCGCAAGCATGACTCCTCCCACAAGGCCATCAGTTGAGGAGCTAGGAGGGATTTAAAATGCTTAAAGAACTCCATTGACAGCCCATCAGGGCCTGCAGCCTTACCAGACAGGAGAGCATCAATAGCACGCTCTTTTTCCTCCATAGACATTGGACGATCAATCGTCTCCCTAGCCTCATCAGATAGAATAGAAAGTGGCAGCATCTCAAGGAAGGCATCTACCTCAGGGGCTGCTCCCTCACCCCAATTTGCATAAAGTGCAGCATAGAAGTTGCGAAACGCCTGGTTCACCTCGGGTGATGAGTACATCAGTATTCTGGAATTTTCGAGGATAGCTTGGATGTGTCGGCTTCCCCCTTCAAGCCTCATCACTCTTGCCAGAGCCAGCTGGGGCGTTCACTCTCGCCAGATCTCCTCGCCACTCCAGGGTCGTCTAGAAACGTTTGCTCTCTGTCCGCCTGTTCCCTAAAGTTATCAAGTTCCTTTTTGATATCACAGAGAGTGGAAAGGGCAGAGGCCGTCGCGTATTTTGCCTCAAGTCGGCCAAGGGTGTCCTTGCATATTTGGATATTCCGCTGTATTGGTCTAAGCAGGCCAGGTTCCTTAGCCATGGCCATGCCTCGGATATATGCCTTGAAGGCATCCCATAGGGTGGCATACGCGTTAACCAGTGTTGATCTCAAAGTATTCCTCAATGTATTTCTCTATCTTCGCAACGAACACCACGTCCGACAGTGCCTGCGGGTTGAGCCTCCAAACGTGCCTCTCCTCGGTCTCGTCCCTCAATGCAAGTTTCAATATTACAGGAGAGTGATCTGAATAGGTCAGAGGCAGTATGTTAGTCCCTTCGATGTTGCAGGTGAGGGTACCAGATATAAACCACATATCTATGCGTGAGTGCAAATCCTGGCACGTGGAATAAAAGGAATATGCACGGGTCGAAGGGTGCAGTAACCTCCAAGCATCCACCATACCCAGCTCAGTGCAGGATTTTAGAATTTCGCCCAGGCAGCCCAGGACAACTGTCGGAGCTTACACCCAGATCTATCCAGAGTGGTGTCCATAATAGTGTTGAAATCCCCCCTCACACCATGCCACGGGGACCAGGGGGTACAGCGCCAGTAAGTCTGTGACTTGAGAGTAAGATTCCATGTCATCGTTATTAGGCCCTTACACATTTAGCATGACTACTTCCTGGCCTTTCAGTACCCTGTGTATTAAAATATACCGGCCCATCAGGTCTACATGTGATGCCTTGTGGAATGGCTTTATGAACTAGAGTCAGGACCCCACGGCTTTGTGAGGAGTAGGTTGTGTAATAACGGTGCGTGCCCCAGGACCTGGCAAATATATCACACCCTCTGGCCAGAGCGTGAGTCTCCTGCAGGAAGAGAACACGGGCACCGTGTTGCTCAATGTATAGTTGGAGCCTGTGCATTTTCACAGGATTGCCAAGTCCCTGCACATTCCTCATAAAGCTCAGTGTTTATCCTCCATTTATTATGAGAGCCGGGCTGTGATTAGGCACATTCAGTGCCGCTTATAGGCGCCTCGTGCCCCTGGTGCTAAGGGGATACTGACGTACCGCAAAACTTTTCCGCACGTCAAGCACATTTTGTCAACACCCCCCAACTCCCTCCATTCCACATCCACCCCATCCCTCCCCCAATCAGAGAGATAAATATCCCAACCCCCCCGATCCCCAACAACCCAACAGTCATTGCGTCTTTGCATGGGGGGGCTGCACACCGACTGCAGCCTGGTCTACATCACAACAACATGCATTACTGCATTTTAAAGCTAGGTAATAGTAGATTAAGTTCACAATTATTAGTGTCACCGTTGTTATTACAATGGATATGAAACAAACTCGCCAACTGCCGTTTCATGGTGGCTGAGTAAATCTGATATGTCGACATCAACCAGGGAAGTGACTGTCCAGGAATCTCATGGCTTCCTCCGGTATTGTGAAGATGTATACTTTCTCGTCATGTTGCTCGGAACATCATAGCATATTTGACACACAGGTCGCGGAGCCTCTTCTTGACTGACATGAAGGATTTACGCTTGTTCTGTACCGCTATGGAGAAGTCAGGATATAGATGGATCCTGCTGGAGCTCAGCAGCAACTCTTCCTTAGCCCTAGCCGCCCTCAACAGAGCATCCCATCACGATAGTTGAGGACTCAGGCAATTATTAGCCGAGTGGGGGCCCCTGGTTTGTGTTTGGGAGGTAAGGAGCGGCGGGCCTGTTTGATGGCGAATTGAGAGTTTGGGGCCATCCAGCAGCGTTAATAAAGTGTGTTCGACAAAGTCTTCCATGGGATCGTCCAGGTTGTTCGCTGGGATGCCTATGATGCGTAGGTTATTTCAACTAGATCGAAATTCCAGGTCTTTAATTTTCCTACTAATGGACTGCACCTGCCTGGTAAGTGAGGATATGTCCGCCCTCATTGCCACAATGTCATCCTCTGCCGTCCCGACTCTGACCTCGACCTCTCGGATCGGGCATCATTTTTTTCCATTCGAGACTTGATCGCGCTAATGGTGCCACTCATGTCATCCAGCTTGGAGTGCAGGGCGGTGAACCCCTCACGCATGTAGTCTAATGGAGCTTTGCTTCTTTCCACCTCCTTTGGCCATGATGTCAGGGTGAAGTATCAGTAATGGTCCGAGGGTCATGAGGTGAATGGCACACGTGGGATCACAAGTTGGGGCCCGCCCCGCCAGGAGAGGCAGGATGGTACGGATGGAGTAATAATGACGAAATACATCAGGGTGCCCCTGGGCGGCCACGCAGCCCTCCCCCGTGAGTCCATGCCCGCAGCTCCTCACAGGGACAGCGGCGCAGTAGGAGGTCAACCAGTCTGGGCAGTAGAGAGGCTGCAATCCGGGACAAAGCCAGGGGGATCAAGGAAGGAGACCGTCCCAGGAGCAACGAAATTCCCCCTGGTGCGTGCCTCCGGCAGCTCTCAGTAGGGCAGGGGACACAACCCTCAATAGCAACGAATCCTTGGTCAGATCAGCTTCTGCTTATGTCAGGTGTCTGTGCCCCAGGGGGCCAGAGGGATTCACCAAGTGCAGCCAACGCCAGTGGGTCAGGCGTCCGGGTGCGACCCAGTAGAGTGAGGGCAATGCACCGCTCAGGTTAGTAGAAGGGACAGGAGGTGTCTACAAGGCGGCGCGCTCTCACTGCAGCATTGAATTCTGGGGTGTACCCCAGAGCAGTCCAGTATGGCCCATCCAGGGCCTCCAGCAGGCCAGGGGTGGGGCACAGCCTCTCCAGGGACAGATCAGAACTCGAGCAGCGCTCAGGGGTACGTCCAGGCCCCAGCAGGTAGCCACAGTCTCCAGGCCGAGCAGCGCAGGGCTTGATTAGGGTATAATAATCATCCAATGGTGTCTCGCCAGCACCGCCGTTGTACAGGTGTAATGCTGTGTATGCTTCACGGTCGGCAGCACCACCCACCCCTCGACCGGCAGGGCCACGATGGGGAACAGATGAAGGCTGGGCCAGGGACGGTCAATGTGTCAGCAAGCTTTTCGAGGGACAGGATCTGATCCTATCTGTCAATCAGGCTGCCAGCACCCCAGTGCCATCAGCGGGGCAGACTCGCCCCCAGCACTGTAGTCCACGAGGTCTGGAGCAAGGTGCAAGGCAGATGCGGCCAAAGTGCAGCGAGAGAGTTGGGCACCGCCCCCTGCCAGTCTGTCCCATGGGGGGCACCTTAGAGCGTGCAGCCACCCATCAGCCGCCTCACTGCAGCAGTGTCCCAAGTGTCGGGAGGCCGGAGTCCAATTTGCAGCTGCCTCTCCCCCATTCACAGCAGCTATGTCGCCAGATGGAGCTTCGTCCCCACAGCAGAAGCCCATCCTCCATAGCCCGACGGGGCCCCAGACCGCACCAGGAATGGTGAATCAGCCGATCGGGCCTCCCAGCAGATTCAGTGCGCCCCAGCAGGAGCACAGCATAATGACGGTTCCCGGCGTAATGCAGCTGCCAGATTTCACCAGCACAGTGACAATATGTTCCAGCTTAAGGATTCTTCATTAGTGCTTACTGCATGCACTCATGGAGGATGGAGTGCACCATGAAGAGGTCTCGGACTACAGACCCTACCGTTCAGGCGGCCATCTCCGTTGCGTCCAACAGCACCCACCTACAATCACTCAGAGTTTCCTGCCTGAGCACCCATGTTGTGCTGGACTCCTATGTTACCGGATTTCCCCCCCTCTCTCGTCTCTTTAAGTTGCTCAAAAGTTCAAATTTACCGTTGAATATTTATCGTTCAACACAGTTCGGTTTCTCAGTGGCTCTTCCCTTCAACTCACTGGCTGGGATGAACTGCTTGGCTTTCTTCTCCTTTGAGTCAAGGTTGGTACCATAGAGACCCACGTCTCTCACCAGCTTGGTTATCAGTGGAGCAGGGTCTCATGTACGTTAGACATCTGCTGCAACACACACTGGCTATTGTCCACAGACTTATAATTCCCTCTGCAGAGTTTCACGGGCTTTGGTCAGAATGGGCAAGGTCGCTTCTATTCTTGTCACCCTCTCGGTCTGTGCCATCTTTCTCCTCCTCTTGAACTGCTGTGCTGAGTTAGCTCTCATGTCTTGCAGTCTGTCTTGCTGGTCCTGTGCTCTCATGCTCTAACTCTTATCCACATGGGGAAGGGAAAGGGTTGTCCGATGTGTGTGTGTTATGCAATACTAGAACCTTAGGCTAGTTACAATAACTCCCGATTGAATAGGTTTGGAGGTCTTACCTGAGCAGACTGATATGTTCAACGGGAAAGCAAATGCTGAGCTCAAGAATCTCCCCGACCAATGCGTCAACCTCTCAACCGGTAGGGAAACTCAGCGTGAGAGGTACGCACCAGTCAGGGAAACCCTCTGGGGAAGAAAACCCTGGTCGAGCGCAGGATCCGAAGATTGGAGTGTGGTTTGAGTGTGGTTCGCAGGCTGATGACTCCTATTCGATCATGGCGTTGAGTATCTGAAGACTGCTTCTGGAGAGGGGAGAGATGAGAAGCGAAGAGATGAATAGTAGCAGTACAGGAAGGGAAATGGGTAAAAACAGGCAGGAGACTGATTTCCCTGACCTCTTAACCAGCCGGATTAGAAATACCAGGAGAGAAGCCGAGAATACGGGACACAGAGAGTGGTAACTGGAACACTAGTCTGTAAGAAGAAAGTAAAGGTAAGTAGAATCAGATCCTAAAATACTCGAAGAAGGAAGGGACTTGGACGAGAGTTTTTGTTAATACCCAGAATGCAGTAACTCGAGAACTCTGAGGCAGCGTTTCAGAATGAGACGCTAGATGAATCCGGGGAATATGTATCTGCCAAGAATGCTGGATAGAGGATCTGGAAGGTCAAGAGAAGAGGGGTTTAGTAATGGTAGAGGTAGAGGCTTTACGAAGGATTGAGATTGCCTAGTTGCGAACTCACGGAGCATCCGCTAGCACAGTAGCGACGCGAAGAGCTGGAAGTCTCCATGGCCTATGAAGAGTCACGTGAGCGGTACGCCGTACCTCTGGCGAACGTGAGAGGACTGGAACGGCAATAGCGGAACCGTTCGTACTGCGATCCACCATCTTGGAGGTACCATTCCGAACGGAACCGCAGAGCCGGCTTCTAGACCAAAGGGACCAGCGCTTCGTGAGTGTAACAGTATGCCCCCTTCTCCTGGGGGGCGACCCTGGTTTCCCTGGATGCAACCTAAAGAATCGTCGGACCAGACGTGGAGCATGAACTCCAGAGGCCGGCTCCCACGTTCTTTCTGCAGGGGAGTACCCCTTCCAGTCCACCAAGAACTGTAGCCTCCCCCTCCGATAACGGGAATCACAGATACTGGCGACTTCATATTCTGGACCAGTATCGGTAGAGATAGGAGGAGGAGGGGTACAATCCGACCGGTGAAATCGATCCGGTACTGTCAACCGAATCTGGGAGAGGTGAAAAACAGGATGAATCCGGGACCATGACGAGGGCAAATCGAGCTTGACTGCCGCAGAACCCACCATCGATAAGATCCTGAATGGACCGAAGAACCTAGGGGATAACTTGGAAGGGACCAGATGCCGGGGAAGAAAGCGAGAAGCCAACCAAACAGTATCTCCCGGGCTCAAAGGTGGGACGTCTTGGCGATGTTTATCAGCAGTCCGCTTGGCCCTATCTTGAGCCATTCGTAATGAGACTCTAGCCGATTTATGTCCTTCTTGTATTTCGGAAATAAGGCCATCCACTCCTGGACAACTAGAAGGGGATAAAGGGACAGAAGGAACAAAGGAAGGATGGAATCCATAAGTACAATGGAAAGGGCTAGTATGAAGGGCCGAATGAAGGGCATTGTTATATGCAAATTCGGCTAAAGGCAACAAGTCCAACCAATTGTCTTGGGCGGCTGATGTGAAACACCGTAGATAGGCCTCCAAGGTTTGGTTAAGGCGTTCCGTCTGTCCGTTCGTCTGTGGGTGATATCCCGAGCTGAGAGCCCGCTTGATTTCTAAGACTTGGCAAACCTTTTCCCAAAACTTGGAGGTGTATTGAGGGCCCCTATCGGAGACCACTGTGTCCGGTAGGCCATGTCTGGAGAAAATTTCAGAAAGGAAAATCTTAGACATTTCCCCAGCCCCAGGCAGCTTGTTCATGGGAGTGAAATGTGCCAATTTCGTAAGATAATCAATGGTGACCATTATGGCGGTCTTGTTGCGTGAGGGAGGAAGATCTACTATAAAGTCGGTAGAGATCACTTGCCAAGGTTTCTCTGGAATCGGCATCCGGGTGAGCAGCCCCAAAGGTGGAGTTCTGGGATTCTTGGATTGGGAACAAACGATGCAGGCTGCTACATAGTCCTGTACATCCTTGCGGACTTCCGGCCACCAAAAATATCTTAGCACTAGGTTCAAAGTGCCTTGAACGCCTCGATGCCCAGCGGCCCGAGAGTCGTGACACATTCGTAATACTTCATGCTGCAACTCTGAAGTAGGGATGAAGACTTGCGATTTGTGAAAGAAAAAGGAATCGTCCTGGGAAAGATGGTAAGTACTGGCTGTCTTCTTGCAGGCGTCAAGGTTAGAAACCGATGCAGTCCTCAATTCGCTTAAGAAGTCGGTGATGACAGCGATGAATCTTGCTTTGGGGAACAATTGTTCAGAGCTGAATTGGGAGACAGGAACGTCCTTACGAGAGAGAGCATCCGCCCTCTGGTTTTGTTTTCCTGGAAGAATAGTGAATTCGATCCGGAATGGAAGGAAGAAATACGCCCAACGTGCTTGTCGGCTGTTGGTTGTATGTGCATTCTGTAGGACCCTGAGATTTTGATGATCTGTTCGTACCACTACAGGAAAGGGTGAACCTAGTAACAAGTGTCTCCACTCTTCAAACGCCCTTTTTATAGCCAACAATTCTTTTTCGAGCACAGAGTAGTTCTGTTCCGAAGCATTGAAGGTTTTAGAAAGATATGCAACTGGTCTTTCATCTCTTTGGTCGGTTTGTTGGAGTAAGACCGCGCCCAGAGCATGATGAGATGCATCAGTTTCCACAAAAAACTGTTTATTCTGGTCGGGGGTAATCAAACAGGATGCAGAAGTGAACAAGGATTTAAGTGTTTGAAATGCAAAATCGGTGGATTTATCCCAAACAAACGGAATTCCCTTCTTTAACAGTCGAGTCAGGGGCAGAATAATATCCGAAAAGTTAGGGATGAATTTCCTATAGAAATTAGCAAAACCTAAAAACCGTTGGATCTCCTTAACGTTAGAAGGTATGGGCCAATCAACCACAGCGGAGATCTTTTTTGGATCCATGGAAATGCCTTGGGCTGACATCACAAACCCGAGATAGGTTACCTGTCTTTGGTGAAATTCACATTTAGATGCTTTACAGTACAGCTGATTTGACTGCAGTCGTTTGAGTACAGTTTCTACATGTATCAGGTGTTCTTCTTGAGAGTAGGAGTATACTAAGATGTCGTCTAAGTAGATGATTACAAAATGGAATAGAATATCTGCGAACAGATGGTCCATGAAACGCTGGAACACAGCAGGTGCGTTCACCAATCCAAAAGGCATGACGTGATACTCAAAATGCCCAAATGGGGTTCGAAATGCTGTCTTCCATTCGTCTCCAGGGGCAATCCGGATGAGGTGGTATGCTCCGCGAAGGTCCAGTTTAGTATAAAAGGAAGCTCCTCGGACTGCCTCCAAGATGTCAGGGATTAAAGGCATAGGATATTTATCTGCCACTGTGATTTTGTTAAGACCCCTGTAGTCAATACAAGGTCGAAGTTCATTAGTCTCCTTCTTTGGAATGAAGAAGAGAGAGGCTCCGGCCGGGGAAACCGACTCAGTAATGAGCCCGTTCCTTAAATTGGTTTGGAGATATTCTTTGAGGACTACCTTTTCTTGTTGGGAAAGGACATACATCCTCCCAAACGGGATAGGTTTGTCCGGAAGAAGTTCAATGTGACAGTCATCTCTTCTATGAGGCGGTAGAGTAGGGAACTGGGGATTGGAAAAGACAGACTGATACTTAGAATAGCATTCCGGAACAATCTCCAAGTTGTTTATTGAGGATACTGGTGAAGGGATCGAGTTTTCAGTCGGGATGTAGATGCCAACTGATTCCTTGGCTAAACAATGGCTGACACAGTATTCCGAGCCGAGGAAAAGAGTACCTGCTGTCCAATTTATAAAGGGGTTATGTCTCCTTAACCAGGGGAGACCCAATATAATGGGGAAATGGGCTGCCTTGATTAAATCGAAAGATAAGGTCTCTTTATGAGAGGCAATTTGACAGACAACAGGTTCTGTCTGTTCTCGGATAGGACCAGAACTTAGTGGATGTCCGTCCACTCCTTGAATAGGAGTGACCATCGCTTTGGGTATACAGTTAATTCCATGTTTATTGGCCCATTGGTCATCAATGAAATTCCCTGCAGCACCGCAATCTATCAGAGCAGGTATGTTCTGTACCATCTGAGTGTGAAAAACAAGAGTAACAGAAATAATAACCATGTTTTGAGTGGTTGCTACTGAGTCCAGATTTACAGGGATTCTCTTCGGGGAATCAGAATCTTGCGCCCCTACCGTTGTTCCCCCTGCGGTAGGGCTTTGAAGTTTCCCGACCCCTTGGCTGGAGTGCGTCGGGGGGGAACTAAAGGACAATCTCGTAACTTATGAGACGAAGCTCCGCAATACATGCATAGTCCCATACTCTTCCTTCTCTCTTTCTCACCTATCGATAGGGGCCCTCTCACTGTTCCTATTTGCATAGGCTCGTCTGAAGTGATAGCTTTATTTGTTACGGGGGGATAATCGAGTTGAGATCGTATGCCTCTAGTTTTCTTCTTTTCAAAAGTACGTTCATGTAAGCGGTAATCGATTTGCATGATGAGTGTGATCATATCCGCTAGATTTGCCGGACGCGGAACCTTAGCTACCTCATCCTTTAATTCGTCTGAAAGTCCTCGTCGGAATAAGGTGAGCAACCCATCGTCTGGCCATCCTGACTCAGAGGAAAGCTGTTTGAAGAGAGTGATATAGGTAAGTAGGTCTTTGTTACCTTGTCTAAGATCTAACAGTCTTTCTTGCGTGGATACCGAGATCTCTTGTCTACTAAACATTGCTTTCAAACTGTTGGTGAAAGCAGAATAAGAGTCCAAGATCACATTATTAGAGGTCTCTAAAGGTGTAGCCCAGGCCAAAGCAGGTCCGGCCAAATGAGAAATCACAAAGCCAATCTTATCTTTGTCTGTTGGAAAGAAGCGGGACTTGAAGGTAAATTGCACAGTGCAGCTATCAAGAAACTCCTTGAGTTTGTGTGGGTCTCCGTCAAACTTGCCTGTATTCAAACATACTGGAGGAGAGTCTGAGAAGGCACGAGTAACCTGTTGTCGTAATTGGGCATTATCCTGTTTAAGAGCTTGTATCTCTAGGGACATTGATTGCATGGCGGCAATTAGTTGTTGCATTTGCTGTTCCATTGAATCACAGTCTGCCGTAGCCTTATTTTATATCTTTATTTTGGGCGTCGCTAACTGTTATGCAATACTAGAACCTTAGGCTAGTTACAATAACTCCCGATTGAATAGGTTTGGAGGTCTTACCTGAGCAGACTGATATGTTCAACGGGAAAGCAAATGCTGAGCTCAAGAATCTCCCCGACCAATGCGTCAACCTCTCAACCGGTAGGGAAACTCAGCGTGAGAGGTACGCACCAGTCAGGGAAACCCTCTGGGGAAGAAAACCCTGGTCGAGCGCAGGATCCGAAGATTGGAGTGTGGTTTGAGTGTGGTTCGCAGGCTGATGACTCCTATTCGATCATGGCGTTGAGTATCTGAAGACTGCTTCTGGAGAGGGGAGAGATGAGAAGCGAAGAGATGAATAGTAGCAGTACAGGAAGGGAAATGGGTAAAAACAGGCAGGAGACTGATTTCCCTGACCTCTTAACCAGCCGGATTAGAAATACCAGGAGAGAAGCCGAGAATACGGGACACAGAGAGTGGTAACTGGAACACTAGTCTGTAAGAAGAAAGTAAAGGTAAGTAGAATCAGATCCTAAAATACTCGAAGAAGGAAGGGACTTGGACGAGAGTTTTTGTTAATACCCAGAATGCAGTAACTCGAGAACTCTGAGGCAGCGTTTCAGAATGAGACGCTAGATGAATCCGGGGAATATGTATCTGCCAAGAATGCTGGATAGAGGATCTGGAAGGTCAAGAGAAGAGGGGTTTAGTAATGGTAGAGGTAGAGGCTTTACGAAGGATTGAGATTGCCTAGTTGCGAACTCACGGAGCATCCGCTAGCACAGTAGCGACGCGAAGAGCTGGAAGTCTCCATGGCCTATGAAGAGTCACGTGAGCGGTACGCCGTACCTCTGGCGAACGTGAGAGGACTGGAACGGCAATAGCGGAACCGTTCGTACTGCGATCCACCATCTTGGAGGTACCATTCCGAACGGAACCGCAGAGCCGGCTTCTAGACCAAAGGGACCAGCGCTTCGTGAGTGTAACAGTGTGTGTGATTCTGGTCAAATGCCTGACTTTGCCTGACCCTTGTATTGGAACATGTCAGGTAAACGGCTCTGGTGTTAGTCCGTTCCCCTTCGTGTTGTGCAAAAGTGCTCGTGAGGGAAAAGGGGGGGCAGTGTTTTGGAATATCCTGCGTGGTAGGGTGGGAAAAAGGTGCTGAAAGAAGGGGGATACCGCTTCTCACCCGTCAGTGTCTCCCTCCCACTCCCCAAGGACCCCTCATCCAGGTAAACCTCCCTCACTGGTCCACCAACAGGAACTGGATCCAATAGAGATGGCCATATCCTGGCTACCTGGATGACAGATCCCCGGGGACTACCTATTGAGACACCTTCAGGTTTCTCACACTCACCAGCTTATGTTATAATTTATGTTTATTTGTGTTATGTTTCGATGGTTTTAACTTTGAAAAAGAAAATAAATTTGATATTGGAAAAAAAAAAGATTGCATCTCCTTTCCACAATAGTGCTAAACCATTAAAAAAAACATCCTGCCTGCCTGTGGTTGACCATCTGATATTCTAGCAGCTGCTCATTGCCCTTCTTCAGCCTTCATCCTTGCTAAACCAGTTTTTCAAGTCAAACAGAGTTCCTCTCACCAGCCAGGCTCCTCGGCCCTGAACAATCCTAAGCTATGAGAGGATCTGCGGCATACAGATTGTATATTCACCATGTACCCCAACTGTCACAAACACATATCTTTAAAGACCCCTATGTATGAATGTCTGTGCATGTATGTTCAAGACTACTGTGTCCCTTCAACGTGATTTACTCATTGCAAGTCTACTTTCTTGGATGCGCATATGAAACTCCTCATTGCACATCTTCTACGTGCTACGTGGCACACCACATCTTTATAGCATTTATATTTCATCGATGGTTTTGACATGTTACTTGCTGTGCATCTGCAAATTAAGAATGTAGCAACTTAAACACAAAGTAACACTAAAAGTAGCACTTATCCCATTCCATTAACTGCTCTAGATACATGTTAAATTGCATATTGCACCAACTTTGCTGTTCACCAATATGGCACACGCAACATGAACCCCGATTTCTCATTGGGACCTTTACTGACCACCTCAACATCCCCCCCTTTAGTTAATACTTTAAATAATAAACCAATTTCTTGTTCATTCAACCCATGTTTTCGGGGGAAAAAAACCGTACAATCATCTCTCCCTTTGGTCCCAATATGGGCATCCTCCTCTGCTGAACAAACCCAACTCGTGCCCCCAACATTTCCGCAATCTACCCTCTGCTCCACACCATTATCCCAATTTGGAGGAGGACACAAGACAGCTTCAGTCTGAGTACCCATGTGATATGAAATGGTAATGGTTCTAGCTTTGAACAGGGTCACTGTCATCATGGCAGCTGCTTTCGGTACCTGGGCAGAACAGCATCGTAAGACCATTTGACAGCAGCAAAATGTAATAAGGAAAAAAACTAAAATTGGCATTAGGATTTTGACAGTGAGGCTCGTCCAAGACAGTACCAAAGAAAAAAGAGAGTCCACCCAAGGGTCATTTGTGATTCCTGCTTCTTTCTCCATGACCACCCTAAGCTTGTGCAAAGTGGTAATTGTTTCAGTTAAGAGTCCCATTCTTTGAATTATAAGGAGGCTCAAATGTACAGCAGGTTCTCCCTATCTTCTGACAGACTCCTCCCTCCATAGCTGTTAGGAGGTTGAGAATATACCGGTTCTACAAGGCAATGAGCCTCAGGGCCCATAGTTCTTCCCTGATGGCACTGAACGCTAATTCGGAGGAATTCACAAACAGCAAGAGTTCATATCAGGCTACCTGGAACCACTTTGCATTTGCAATAGCTTGGACACCAGGGGCAGGAGGGAGGCAAAAATAATTTCGGTCTGACTGAACAGATGATACTGCTCCGGAATGTCCATCATCGCTTTTGAAGATGTCACCAAAATGTAGTTAGACCAGTTGGTCTGTTGCAAGGGTTCCTCTTCTTCACGATCAGGCAAAGTCATTGGGTTGTCCATATGTGATGACACAGGGGACGCAAGGGGCACAGGAGACAAAGGGGGCACAGATCTTGCTTTGGGCATTGAGCGGGCAAGGACCAAGTGTTCTTAAGGAATAACAAGTACAGGCACATGTAGCATAGTGAGACTGCACACACCTCACCATGCTGATGGCTATCCAAATTGTCCACAAGACCAAAACACATCAGGAAGTGCAACTGTACCTCAAGCCAGATCAGCGATGTGAAGAATGTGGCTGCAGCACTGTGGCATCACCCTTTAAACACAGAGAAAAATCTGTGAGCAACTGACTCCTAAAAGGTTTCTCTGGCTCCTTGAGCCATGTCAGATACTTCAGATACTTCCTCCATACATTTCTACATTATTGGTTGACCTGTGCCACTCATCCCTCCAGCTCTACAACTCTTCACCCCTTGCTCTAATCAGTTGTTTATTATAATGGACCCTTTTAAATTCAACTGGACTCTTTGCGTACAATGCACATTCCACTGCACTTTACAATCTGTGGTCAAACATTCTTCATCAACAGGAGGCTGTGACTTATAGCTCTTGAAACTGCCCTATGACCCTGCACAGAGCTAAATGCACTAGACTCCGCTAACTCTATTTCATCTGGGATAAACGCCCTAGGGACACCAGAAGCATGGGGGATAAGAGAACAGATGTAGCAAAATACTGCAGATCTCTCTCTCCCCACTCTCCTCATATGGCTAAACCATACGTTATCTGCTGCAAAACAATGTGCATATACTATCAGATCTAAATTTACATCATCCTCATTGCTTAGGAAATCAGTGTCAGCATTCTTTTGTGACCTCAATAGTATGTCATCAAATTCTACAATACTAGATACATTGAAAATTTTCACATTGATATTGTCCATCATACTGGAACAAAATAACAGAAAAAATGAGAAAAACATATAATCAACCATCCTAAAATTAATTTTAAATCAATCAAAGTTTAATTTTATCCTTAAAAAATAACAATTACTGGTTTTCAGTCGCTCCCCCCTTTTCTACTGGAATGAACTGTGAATCCTTAGGCCATACATAACTTTGAGCTGCTCCTGTGCAGGTGGGGGGGCACCAGAATACCTTTGGGCATCGCTGATGTGGACCCAGCAGTTGCTGCCCTCCACCTTCACAGCAGATGGAGCCGGGAAAATTGCACGGAGTGGCCCATCGAAACGCAGCTCATTCCAATGTCGGGCAAAGGCGCGGACCAAGACTGGGTCCCTGGGGAGCAACTGTGGCTGGTGTAGATCCTCAGATTCCTTTCTCCTGTAGACTGTTGATGAGAAGATACATCCTGTGAAGATATAAGTAAGGCCCTAAGGCACTCCATAAACTCTTCACCAAGAATCTCTGCTGATTGATGTGCATCTGATGCTGTGTGTGCAGGTGAGAGCGGTGTGTATAACCTATGCCCAGTCACAATCTCATGGTGGGATGAGGTGGTGATTTTCCCTAGCTGATTTCTTAAATAAAATAGAACAATTGGTAAACAATAGTGCTCATTTCTATTGAACTCATTGCGTACGTTTGATAATTGAACTTTCAGAACACCTTTTAGTCTTTCCACTATGCCACTGGCCTGAGGGTGGTACACTGACCAGAACTTGTGCTTGATCCCCAAGAGTGAAGTAATTTCTCTGAACTGAGCATTAAAGAAGTGGGTTCCATTGTCAGACCACAGGACATCACATATCCCCCACCGTGGAAATACGTCCCTCACCAAAAGGTTTGCTTCAGACTTAGTAACAGAGTGTACACAGGGACCAAACTGAAGCCAACGGGAAAATGGGCAAACCACTACAATAAGATGGAAAAAATTGTTACATCTTCGAATCATGTTTATGAAATCTATGTGGAGCTCTCATAATAGCCCACAGGGCCTGGGCAAAACTTCTCTTATCATCCCAACCAGTATTACATTCTCTGCAAACTATACAATTCCCTACACATTTACTTGGAGGTTTGATATGAACCATTCCTCCTGGAACTCTGCAGTGATTTGTCACAGAGAAGTGTGTGACGGGTAATGTAGTTGCTCTAGGGCCAAAAGAAGTAGTTCTACAGGCATTACTACTTTCCACATAAGCAAATCCGTGGGCGAGAGGACACATCCCCTCTTTTCCCAGAGCTCATTTTCATCTCTAGGTGCACTCTCTTCCATCTCTATGATTTGAAGCAAAAGAATCGCAGTGCAGTGTATGGAGCTGGCAACTGTAACTGCTTGGACAGTTTCCATTTTTTAGGAATCTACACAGAACAAGTGTGTGGCTTCTTTCGCCACTCTGTCTGGGGCATCATATTCAAGAGCTATTGGGTTTTTACAGTTAGTGTGCATGGCGCCTTTAACAATCTGTACCTCTGTGGACAATGTTAGAGCTTCAATCAATCTTGATAACAGTGCAGCATGCTGGACAGGGGTCCAGTCAGACCTCCTAAACCCTTTTCTCCACCACCTTGACATGCCTTAATGTACATTGGAGGTTACATATGCAGAGTCCGAATAAAAAGTGACTGCCTTCCCCTTACTCATTTCCAGTGCCTCTATAAGTGCAACTAGTTCCGCCGCGGAGTAATGAGAAGGCAACCGCTTCTTCATCCTGACCAGGTATTCCCCATCCACAAGCCCAACAATGGCCGCACCCATATGCATCTCACCAGTGTTCTGAGTGATTGTCGAGGACCCATCAACAAAGAGTACCTCACCTCCCTCCAAGACATCTTCCTTGACGTTCGTCTTTTCCTCCTCTTCTTCCTCATAAGTTGCACAATCGTAGACAATGTCATCAGGTTTCACTGGCTCGGCTACAAATGTCGCAGAATTGACTAGGTGACAGACAGAGTTTTACTTTGGACTTTCAGACTTTGACAACCCTTAGAAACATCAGTTAAGGGAACCATCCCTTTAGTGTTAGGTCCTGTTAGGCATTAGACCAACTCTGGAACCTTAGTAGATAAAGGTTTTGAAAGTAACATCTTTGAGTCTGTGTCCCTCTTGATACCATGCCTGTGTCACAAAGGGAAATAGAAAAAATAAGTTTGTACTGTTAACTGGTCATCAGTAAAATTGAGTAACGTCACGAAAGCCTTTGTTCAAAATGTCATTTGTGAATATGTTAATTAGTGATGATATATATGGGCAATATTAGGGATGATCCAAATCCTATATTAAGCAAGGCATATATGCCAATCCTCCCAATTGAAGGCAGGAGACTCATGATTTTTCAATGAAAAATATTGCTATTTTTCACGCTCTCCCGCCTAAAATAATTCTAGCCCCAATGCATTCCTATGGGAATATGTATTTCTCCTGATTTCTCAGACAAAATCTCCCTGCCAGGTGCTTTGGAATGTTGGCATGTATGCGATTATGGGGTTTGAGAGTGCCTGAATGCTGGTCAGGTTGATTCAAGGGACCTAAGCTGGTTGAAAGTGAGTGTTTAAACTGCAGTGCTCAGAAGTGCGATGAGGACAGACAGGATTTGAGGAGTTCGAAGGAGTGCTTGATGAGGGTCTGTAGGCAGGCAGCAAAAAGGTGATAAGTGAGTTTACAATTGGAATAAACAGATTGCGTTACAATGATACAACAGAAGGGCAGTTTATTAAGTGACAACAGGAATTAAATAACTCACAGAGGTGAACTGCCATGCACCTATATCAAGAATATCCACCTAACCCTGCCTCACTACCGCTGCAGTTTGGCCTGGTGCAACTGCACTGTAGTACAAGGATCTGAGGTTGGCAAAACATGTGTCACCACATCTATGCATTTTACTGTATGTGCTACTAATTTAATACACAAATTACCCCTTGTTAGCTTGGTTTGGAGCCAGTGCAGACCTGCTTCTTTAACACAGGGATGTGCATCTGAATAATAAACTGTATAGAGAAATACTGATCAACCATTGTTACTATTACCCTTTTAGAGCACCACATTATCTTTACTAATCGCACAGTGACAGACTTACCTAACGTCTATTTTAGTTTAATAAGAAATGATAACTCTATTCCTTGCTAGTGGGTTTGGAGGATCTACCTGAAGCCACCTAATCTGCCGTGGCTATGTGGAGCCACCTTTCAGCCAGCCAGCTTGTTTCGCCAAACGAGTTCTGGATTGTAAAGAAGCGACCCCATCAAAAATCTTCCCTCACAGCTGCAGCTATTCCAGAGTGTACATGCTGCAGTCCTTGCTGCTCATAAAGGAAGCTTCTTGCAGAAGTTATAAGAGAAATATCTGACAAACATCTGCTGCGATAAGTGACATAATGGTAGCGCCTCATGTTCCATGTACGCGCCATGGCCTTAGGACTCAGACGGTGAAGGTGCTGGCTGCAACTGACAATGCCTTGCAGAGTGTGTGCTTCTTTTTTCTCAGTTCATGTCATGTACAATGTCTGTCACCTCACATGAGGGTGGGCACTAAAGTTAAAAACATCCCTTCATCATAAACATTTAGCAACAAATACAAACATCAACAACACAGTCTTCTTAGCACCCCCACAAGCCATCAATATACAATGATATTGAAACACTCTGTTGTTCTGATCGCATCAAACTCCCTCTTCTGCCACATAGTCTTTCATTTTCACAGGCATTTACCTAGCGGGCCTTGATGGATATTTCTGCTCCAAACCCAGGCCTTTTTTATTTCAGATAGGCAATGCCATCAGGACTATGGCTGATTCCTTACCTTCATGCCATGGTTGGTCCAGGGAATGTAGTTCTCAGCCGTTGATGTGGCGTTTTTGGCCTCTACATCTACGAATGGGTTTCCATTGTTCCATGGTGAGAATTGCTTGTACCAATTGCAATTCTGTGTCAACCCTTCACATTGTCTTGCTGTATGGAAACGTTTTGGCTAATAAGTGCCTGTGATGCTGGAAATGGATCGGAGGGACAGGGCCTCCGTATCCTTGTCCTTTACTGCCTTTTTATTGTGTGTTCTGTCGTGTTTTCCGCACAGGAGTTCACGTGGGAGTCCTGGCGGTGCAGCTCTCTCTCTTTTGGTTTGGTGAACAGACCCATGGGATACCCTTACGGCACCCATGGGTGGGGGTACAACCCTGTGCCCCTAGTGTATGTTTTTGGGCACCTGTGGGTGGCCCGCAGAGCAGGGTATGGGCTGGTGGCAGCTCCATGCTGAATTTGACAGGTGCTCTGAGTATCCTCCATTTTGGGATACTCAGGCCCTGCCATTGGAATCAGTTGATTCCTGAGGGAAGACAAGATGGCCCCTGTGGCCTCTTGCTTTCTATTGCCTGTTACCTTGTTTTCCCAAAGTCCTGGGAAGCCTTGACTCTGTCCCTTCCCCCTGACTGTCTGTTGGGTGGAAGTTCCATATATGGTGTTGTTGTGAAGTCCAGTCCAGACTCGCTGGAGCCTTCCCAGTGACTGTATGTTGTAGGTACGCCCTGTGGGTGGGACCTGGGTAAATGGAGTGTATGACCAATATGCACTTCTTGTTGTGGCTGTCTGGTTTCTGGTATGAGAGACAAAGACTGAGACAGCCCTGGCTGAAACTGGCCTGAATGCTGTGTGTAGTGTTGAATGGCTGGGTACTTGTCCCAATCCACATTCCTTGTTGTGAGTGTCTGAGAGGGAGGAGGATGGCCTGAATGCACTGTGTGCCTGATTGGCTGACTGACTGCATGAATGCCCTTCTGTATGATTGGCTGCTGTGTGTGACCCAGCAGTGTGGATGAGAGACAGGATAGCATATCTGGGGACCTCTCACCACTGGAAATTGTTCATAAGCTGTGTCTACACTTGAAGAGTAACTGGAACTGCTGATCCTCGATGCCCAGCTGGAAGAAGAAGACTTGCTGTTGCATTTGATTCGACCTGATCTGAGAGCTGCCGAATTCGTCGAAGACTGATCCGAGAGAGGACCTGGTAAGGCGCCCTCTTCCCGTGCTCCGAGGGACCATCGAGCACCGGTAACCTTCGCCAAAGCTCCCTGGAAGTCAGACCCTTGAAAGGCTGCCGACCCGAGACGGGACCGCTGAGGAGAAAGAAGCAAAGCACCCGGACTTCGGCGCAAGCGAAGTCTATTGTCTTTGACGAGGGTTTGCAGGTTTGTGTAACTGCTGGAGGCCCGTCGAAGTTGTATTGCCCAGCCGTGGGGACAACTTGACGCTGTGCCGCCAACGACCGGAGCCGCCCGCTCCTTTGCCTAAGAACATTTGAATTGAAGGGCTCCCTTGTCCGCAACGTCGACCGCTTTGTCCCGCCAGAGAAAGTCGAGGATGACCAACGCGCTGAGGAGAATCTGCCGGTGGGCTTCCCGCCACCTGAAGGCCACAAAGACTTCAACGACTCGATGCCCACAGTTCTTCTGAAACTCTTTGCGGTCCTGAACAATCAATCGCCGAGGTGCCCCGCACACCTCATCCTCGCAGGACGTCGCTGACGAGCACCGCCTGGATCGACGCCGTGGTCTCGGCACCCTCGAACTTCTCATCGCCGCCGTCGACGACAAGTTCACCATCTTCGGCGCCTCTCGACGATCCGTGGCTCCTGCTTTAAAGTAAGTCACTCAAGAAGGATCCTTCGACGCGTCTTCGAAGAACTCTACTCCACCAGGTACATTGGGGGGGTAAAACCTTAATAAGAGGAAATAAGACTAGTGAACAATATGTGGACGGGGCTTGTGCTATATATCTTTATTTTACAGGTTGCCCAGGTGGGGGATCTCCACACAGAACTGTGTCTAAAGGTAGAGGCCAGTAATCTGCCTATTGTTTCAACCATCTTGCGTTCCTTCCTATCTCTATTGCTGGTTTCCTCGTTATTGATCTGTGTGACATTTTAACCGTACAATTGATGCACTTTAATGAGATTTGATTACATTGGTGGTACCACTTTAGAATTGTATATATTTATCATTGTTGATTTCCGAGTACAAAGTGCGTTATTGTGATTGTGTACATACCTTTAAATATTAATTATATAAAGACTGTGTTTTCAGTAATACAGTGTGTGGACATTCCTTTGTTGGGGTTCAGGGACTACACTGTACTTAAGAACCAGCCTGCATCACCTCCTGAGAAGCTAGGCCTTGATTGCTGGTCCATTGCTACCGAATAGAGAATCTTGGCTGGGGTCCTCTGTGCCTCTCCTCTACCATATAGAGAGCAGAAGTACAGGCACCCCCCACCAGTATCTTTACACTGGTGGCAGCGGTGGGATGCTTATGGTTTTAATAATCAGTGTATGACCGTGCCACTTACAAAATATCTGCACTTTATTAAATTAAGGTTTAGTTGTGTACCAAATAACTGCATTACAAGCAATGGAGTCTATTGCAAATGGTAAATTGACTAGGATGAACTTAGAGGCTCTCCAGAGTACTTGTGAAGCCAGGGAGTTAGACTTTGTGGATAAGTCTAGGGCTGAGCTGATAGCTGCCCTGGTGGACTACCAGACTGATGGTGAAACTCTTGATGAGGGGGGGAATGCAACCAACGAGGACTCTGCCCCTGGGGGTTCTACTGAATCTGTTTCTGGGAATGCCACCATTCCTGCTGCCTCTGTTCCGAAACCCAGCACTGCTCTTCAGGGGGAAGCCCTGAAGATTGAACTTTTAAAATTGAAGCTACAACGGGAACAGTTAGCCATTCAATACAAAAAGTTGGCAACAGAAGCTGAGTTGAAGAAAGAGGAGTTGGCACAGCAAGTGATACTCAAAGATAGGGACACTGAGCACCAAAGAATCCAGCTAGAGAAAGCTAGAGTGTAGACTTCAGCTAAACCAGTTGAGAGTGGCAGGTCCCCAGCCACCAAGTTTATGAAAGATTTGGTTGGTGTGTTTGTGGAGGGTTCTGATATCCTCCAATGGATTGAAGCGTTTGAAATGGCTTGTGCAATTCATGATGTTGACCAAAGAGATTGGGCTAAGTGTTTGTTAAGCAGAGTGCCTCAAACTGGGTATGACTGTATTCTGAAACTGAGTGTGGAAGACAGGGGTCAGTATGAGTGTATGAAATCTGCTTTGATTGCCAAGTTTGGCAAGACACCTACCCAATACCTTAAAAGATTCAGGGATTTTGAGAAAAGAGAGAATGTGTCTTGGGTTGACTGGGTGAGTGCTGCGCACATGAACATGATGGGGTAGATTGATGGATACAAAGTGAAAACGTTTGTTGAATTGTCCCACCTTTTGTTTTTGAGCATTTTTCTGAAGCCTGTTCACCAGAGCTGCATCAGTATGTTGCTGACCAGAACATTTTGGATCCCTTTAAGCTGGCTAGGCTGGCTGACAAGTGGGTCTCCCACCGGGTGTCCCCTAAGGACTCCAGTGGGAAGGACAAGGACAAAGAAAAGGCGGCCTCTCAGAAAGCTGAGGAGTCCCAAAAGCAGTCACAGTCGGGTAAACCTAAACCCTCCTCTCCTAAGACCCAAAAATCTAGTGGGGATAAGTCATCTGTTGGTGGGAATAAGAGTAGTGGTCCACCTGCTGCAAAGCAGGCTCCCAGTGGTTCCAGTACCATACCCCGCACTCCCGGCACTTGTTGGGATTGTGGGGCTCTGGATCACAAGAGGGGTGACTCCAAGTGTAAAGGTAAGGCACTTTGAGTACAGGCTGTCAGCCTGACCTACCCTTACCCCATGTCTGAGGTGGAGGCCACTGTCCTCCCCTCCTCTACCGGGATCACATTTGGTGCTCCTGTAGAGATTTCCTTAGTGTCCCTTGGGGCCTGGGACCAGTATGCGGAAGTACTGGCGACTATCCCACAGAACACCCGTAGATTTTTTAGAAGTGTCCTCTTGAATGGCCAGCCTTCTACTGGTTTGAGAGACACTGGTGCAAGCATGACAGTGGTGGACAGGACCCTGCTCAAGCCAGAGGACTATGTAGGTGCTCCTCTGAGAACCACCAGGTTAGCTGGTGGGCCACCCAAATTATCGCCTGTAGCCTTAGTCACACTCGTAATTGGAGACAAGACAACAAAGCTTCCTGTCCTGGTTCAGGACAATGTCCCTGCAAACATTCTGTTAGGTAATGATCTAGTAGAGTTGGGGTTGATCTCGGATGGTCTTCCCATGACTGCTGCTGCGGTCACTAGGTTACATGTGACACCGGGTCTGGCTGTGAGTCAGGTACCCGAGCCAAATGCGAGGCCTAAGGCAAAACGAAGGAATAACAAGAAGGCCACCTCTGTGGAGGGAGCTCCTTCTCCTCCTGCTGTTCCTACAGCACCCATTGGGATCCATGCTCCGGACGGGCTGGGTCCAGTGGTAAAACCCGTCTCAACTTCTATGGGAGAAGAGCCAGAAGACTCTCCTGTGGAAGAGGTTCTCAACCCAGAGGATCATCCTGATCTTCAATGCATGTTAGCTGAAGGAGGACCCTCCTGGGCAGACTTCTGTAAAGAACAGAGAGAGTGCCACTCGCTCGAGGGTCTGAGGAAACGGGCCCTGTCCCAGGCACAAGGAGAAGTGCCCAGGACATTCCGGATTTATTGGGAGGGTGAGCTCCTTGTTAGTGAGCCCACTAAGCCTGAACCTGGTGTCCTCAAGAGGTTGGTGGTACCCCAGGTTTACAGGCCCTTCCTACTGCAGTTGGCGCATGAGGTGCCCTTAGCTGGTCATCTTGGTACCAAGAAGACTAAGCAGAGGCTCTCTGCCCATTTCTACTGGCCTCCAATGGGAGTAGAAGTGGATTCCCACTGCCGGACCTGCCCAACTTGTCAGTTGTCTGGCAAGACTGGAGGCAGTGTCATTGCCCCACTGCAGCCATTGCCAGTTGTTGGCACACCATTTGAGAGGGTGGGCATCGACATTGTCGGTCCCCTGGACCCTCCCACTTCAGGTGGACATCGGTTCATCCTGGTCTTGGTAGATCATGCCACCAGGTACCCTGAGGCTATACCCCTTCAGACTGTAACTGCCAAGGTGGTTGCCAGGGCTCTCCTGGGCATTTTCACCCGTGTTGGATTCCCTAAGGAGGTTGTCTCTGACAGAGGATCCAACTTCATGTCTAGTTACATGAAGACCATGTGGAAAGAGTGCGGAGTAACCTACAAGTTCTCCACCTCTTACCATCCCCAGACCAATGGTCTGGTCAGAGATTTAATAAAACTCTCAAGGGCATGATAGGTGCTTTGGAAGAGCCCCTAAGGAGGAAATGGGATCTCCCCCTGCCATGCCTGCTGTTTGCTTACAGAGAGGTACCTCAAGAGGGTGTTGGTTTCAGCCCCTTTGAGTTACTCTTTGGACATCCCGTGATGGGGCCCCTTGCTTTGATCAGAGAAGGTTTGGAAGCCACCCCTCCCGGTCCCGCCAAGCAAGTGGGGGACTATGTGTTAGGCCTCAGACGGAGGATGACACAGATGATGGGTCAGGCAACAGCGAATCTCAAGGCCAGCCAGGAATTGAACAAGTACTGGCATGACCTTAAAGCATCGCAAGTGGATTGGACTCCGGGACAGGAGGTCCTCGTGATGGAGCCCACCAAGCCTCTGGCATTGGCAGATAAATGGACTGGACCCTTCAGGATAATCTCCAAGATGGGCGAGGTCAATTATCTGGTTGACATGGGAAGCCCAGGGATAGCCCCTCAGGTATTCCATGTTAACAGGCTCAAGCCTTTCCACAGGCGAGCAGAAGTCTCATGTCTCTTGCTAGCTTCAGAGCAAGACGAGGATGAGAGTGAGCCCCTTCCTGATTTGCTGCATAGCAACCCTCAGGATGGCTCAGTGGAGGGAGTGCATCTCTCTCCCGATTTGACAACAGAGCAGCAGAGGGCCTGCAGGACATTGCTCCAGCAGTATGCCTCTCTGTTTTCACTGACACCGGGCCTTACACCGTGGTGTAAGCACGAGATTGATACTGGTGACAGCGTGCCTGTCAAAAGCAGGAGCTACCGTATGTCAGATACTGTTAAGAACCACATACAGGCTGAGGTTGCCAAGATGTTGGATCTGGGTGTTACTGAACCCTCAACCAGTCCCTGGTCCAGTCCCATGGTCCTTGTCCCCAACGCAAGTTCCCAGGCAGGTACCAAGGATTGGAGGTTCTGTGTGGACTACCGAGGAGTCAATGCCATCACCAAAACTGACGCGCACCCATTGCCCCGGGCTGATGAGCTCGTGGACACCATAGGTGCTGCCAAATGTGTGAACACCTTTGACCTTACCTCAGGCTATTGCAAATAGCTCTGACGGACCATGCCAAGGAAAAGACGGCATTCTCAACACCAGAGGGACTCTACCAGTTTAGGGTCATGCCTTTTGGGTTGAAGAATGCCCCTGCCACCTTCCAGAGATTGGTCAACCATGCACTCAGTGGGCTGGAAGCCTTTTGTGTGGCTTACTTAGACGACATCGCCGTCTACAGTTCCATTTGGGAAGACCATTTGACACATCTGGGTAAGGTGTTGCAGTCCTTGAAAAGGGCTAACCTCACTATCAAGGCCACCAAGTGCCAGATAGCTCAGGGGAGAGTCACATATCTTGGTCATGAGGTAGGAGGGGGTCAATTCCAACCTCTCCCCAGTAAGGTACAGGATGTACAGGACTGGGAGACTCCCACTACTCAAACCCAGGTGAGAGCCTTTTTGGGCCTCACTGGGTATTATCGCAATTTCATGGCGGACTATGGAACCATAGCTGCCCCCCTGACAGCTCTGACTTCACCCAAACAACCTAGAAAGGTTAATTGGACTGAAGACTGTCAGAGGGCCTTTGATGGCTTGAATGAAAGTCTGTGTAGGGCACCTGTGTTGTGTGCGCCTGACTACAGCCGACCCTTTATCGTCCAGACGGATGCCTGCGACACCGGAATTGGAGCTGTCTTGTCCCAGTTAGATGACAAAGGAAGGGGACATCCTATCATCTTCATCAGTAGACAACTCAAGGGTAGAGAACTTAGGTGGGCTACTGTTGAGAAGGAATGTTTCAGTATAGTTTGGAGCCTTAGGTGTTTTAGGCCCTACCTTACGGGGTCTTCAAGGTCCAAACAGATCATAAACCCCTGAAGTGGCTTATGCAGATGAAGGGTGAAAACCCGAAACTGCTCAGGTGGTCCATTAGCCTGCAAGGGCTAGACTTCACCATAGAGCACAGACCAGGGAAGAGTCACGATAATGCAGATGGCCTTTCCAGAAGGTGTGTTGACCGTCTGGATGAGGGTGTCTATCCTGTGGGAGATTAGGCACCCTCCACCTCAGTCTGGGGGGGCGACTGTGATGCTGGAAATGCATCGGATGGACAGGGCCTCCGTATCCTTGTCCTTTACTGCCTTTTCATTGTGTGTTCTGTCGTGTTTTCCGCGCAGGAGTTCATGTTGGACTCCTGGCGGTGCAGCTCTCTCTCTTTTGGTTTGGTGAACAGACCCATGGGAAACCCTTACGGCACCCATGGGTGGGGGGTACGACCCTGTGCCCCTAGTGTATGATTTTGGGCACCTGTGGGTGGCCCGCAGAGCAGGGTATGGGCTGGTGGCAGCTCCATGCTGAATTTGACAGGTGCTCTGAGTAGCCTCCATTTTGGGATACCCAGGCCCTGCCATTGGAATCAGTTGATTCATGAGGGAAAACAAGATGTCCCCTGTGGCCTCTTGCTTTCTATTGCCTGTTACCTTGTTTTCCCAAAGTCCTGGGAAGCCCTGACTCTGTCCCTTCCCCCTGACTGGCTGTTGGGTAGAAGTTCCATATATGGTGTTGTTGTGAAGTCCAGTCCAGACTGGCTGGAGCCTTCCTAGTGACTGTATGTTGTGGGTATGCCCTGTGAGTGGGACCTAGGTGAATGAAGTGTGTGACCAATATGCACTTCTTGTTGTGGCTGTCTGGTTTCTGGTATGAGAGACAAAGACTGAGACAGTCCTGCCCGAAACTGTCCTGAATGCAGTGTGTACTGCTGAATGGCTGGGTACTTGTCCCAATCCACATTCCTTGTTGTGAGTGTCTGAGAGGGAGGAGGATGGCCTGAATGCACTGTGTGCCTGATTGGCTGACTGGCTGCATGAATGCCCTTCTGTATGATTGGCTGCTGCGTGTGACCCAGCAGTGTGGATGAGAGACAGGATAGTATATCTGGGACCCCGCCACTGAAGGCCACAAAGACTTCAATGACTCGACGCCCTTGTTGGGCCACAGTTCTTCTGAAACTCTTTGCGGTCCTGAACAATCCATCGCTGAGGTGCCCCGCACACCTCATCCTCGCAGGATGTCGCTGACAAGCACCGCCTGGATCAACGCCGTGGTCTCGGCACCCTGCTTTAAAGGGAGTCACTCGAGAAGGATCCTTCGATGCGTCTTCGAAGAACTCTACTCCACCAGGTACATTGGAGGGGTAAAACCTTAATAGGAGGAAATAAGACTAGTGAACAATATATGGACGGGGCTTGTGCTGTATATCTTTATTTTACAGGTTGCCCAGGTGGGGGGATCTCCACACAGAACTGTGTCTAAAGGTAGAGGCCAGTAATCTGCCTATTGTTTCAAACATTTTACGTTCCTTCCTATCTCTATTGCTGGTTTCCTCGTTATTGATCTGTGTGACATTTTAACCGTACAGTTGATGCACTTTAATGAGATTTGATAACATTGGTGGTACCACTTTAGAATTGTATATATTATTTATCATTGTTGAATTCTGAGTACAAAGTGCGTTATTGTGATCGTGTACATACCTTTAAATATTAATTATATAAAGACTGAGTTTTCAGTAATACAGTGTGTGGACATTCCTTTGTGGTGGTTCGGGGACTACACTGTACTTAAGAACCAACCTGCATCACCTCCTGAGAAGCTAGGCCTTGATTGCTACGTCCATTGCTACCGAATAGAGAATCTTGGCTGGGGTCCTCTGTGCCTCTCCTCTACCATATAGAGAGCAGAAGTACAGGCACCCCCCACCAGTATCTTTACAGTGCCCGTGGGAAATACTCATGTGGCATACACAATTTATGAATGGGCTTCCTGTTTCGTAAAAGAGCAGCATACCCCGATTGTGTGTGGGATGATAACATTTTCCTTCAGGATGATTGCCTGAGATTGTTGATCACCTGTTTCTGGTGAACTAACGTCACATCAATTTTCTGTGACTGTCTGTACTCCTGCTCAGTCACCAGCGAGCGTACTTTCCTCTTCAAAAACACAGTGGCCGGAGACAATCTTGTGGCTGTGTGCAGAGTTGTCCTGCAAGCCATCAAGAGCATGGTCAGTTCTGTCTCCATTGGTGTGCCGTTTGCATGCGACTTTCAGCCTTGTTTAAAGTTTCTATGAACCACTCCATGTCAACATTAGTTCTTGGCCAGCATGGCATAATGCAGTGATGCAGAATGTCATAGAAAGACAGGAATTTTGCAAAATCTGCACCTGGAAATGGGGGCCCATAATAAAAAGTGACTGCCTTCCCCTTACTCATTTCCAGTGCCTCTATAAGTGCCTCTATAAGTGCAACTAGTTCCACCGCGGAGTAGTGCGAAGGCAAACGCTTCTTCATCCTGACCAGGTATTCCCCATCCACAAGGCCAACAACGGCCGCACCCATATGCATCTCACCAGTGTTCTGAGTGATTGTCAAGGACCCATCAACAAAGAGTACCTCACTTCCCTCCAAGGCATCTTGCTTGACGTTCGTCTTTTCCTCCTCTTCTCCCTCATAAATTGCACAATCGTTGACAATGTCATCAGGTTTCACTGGCTCGGCTACACATGTCAGAGAATTTTTTCACACTTCAACAGCCCTTAGAAACATCAGTTAAGGGAACTCTAGTATTCTGATGCATGAGGTTTGTAGTTCTAATGCACTAGAAGAAATATTTGTTTTTATCATTTAATTTATAATATCCCACAATGATTCAGAGAGCATTTTTCACTTGTTTAATCTCTTTGAAGTTATTTAAACAGCACCTTTTACATCAGCTAGTCCAACGATTGGTGACATGCTGTGGCAAGCTGTGTCCCTTCTTTCTTCCTGACAGATGTAATCCATCAGAAGTGATTATTGGATACCGAGGCTTGAGTATCATTATTCCATCTTCTCGGGTTGAGTGTGTAGTCGTGGACTGGATTTCTTCATGGTCTGTGTGGACTTTTCACAGTAAGGCTGGTTTCACAGGGTCTTTGCTGTCCCGTTGCCTTGCCTTGTTCACATCTCATCTGTGCATGGCCTGCCTGACCTTCTGAAAGGAGTGCTTGATGTTGAACCCTACACCATGTGTGCAGCCTGTTTACCCACCACATGTGTGCTGTCCCTGCTGGCCCCAGCTCAGTGAATGCAATGGCCTGCTCCCTGTCATGACAATAGGCTATTAACTAAAGCCACACTTTTTGGTAGACTCCAGTGTAACACAGACAACGCCAACAATAATGTCTTGTGGATAGTGAAATGGTTTCTTTATTTCAACATATTATCCATACAAAGAAATGTTTGCTGTTTCCAATTGCAACGACAAGATCTGGAAGGGTTTACTTCAGGCAATAAACTTACGCCAATGACATTGAATCTTTTTTGCAATATGGCTGTGTCTTCGTATTACTTTTAAGTACTTTAATTACAATAAAACCCTTTATGTCTCAATGATTGTATATGTTCAGGCGAGGTTGCAATACAGGGGTCCTGAGGTGGGACCTCTGTATTGTCTAGAAGCTGCCCTGGGCTGTTAGAGCGAGATCAGAGTTCACGTATGGCAGTCACTGCTGCCACGTGACTGATCTTCCCTGGTAATGGCGGGCTTTCAGAGGCACGGTCTGTTCGTAAATCACCCCCGGAAATCACCCATTGTTCCTTTGACCAGTTTGTTTCTCACAGTGAGATCTGAGGGGCATCATTCAAACCGCATGATGCGTTCTGACTCTTGCTTTATTGCCTGATCTTCCGGAACGCAATTTGTAGCACGTTTTTGGGATATACCTTTCAAAACTTTATATCAGGAAATACACAAACTGTAAACATTGAGACATACATGCACGCAATGTTTTTTCAATGGATGTTTTCTCACAGATGACCACTGGAGGGCGCATGGAACCACGAACAATTAGACCAGTGCACATCTGTTGAAAAGGGGTAGACCTGCGGAAATACATATTTATTTTGGGAAAGGTAAATATCTTAAAGAAAAAGCTGAATATCTGTGTGAAATTGCTAATCCCTATTTAAATGCATATACATGAGCAACTTGAAAAAATGCATTTAACTGCAATTCACATGTTTTGTTATGTACATCATCTCGATATAGGAGGACAGACAGCTCGAGGCAGCCTTGGCTTTTACCTTTGCATGCTTGAATCTGTAGGCCCTGTGGCGCTGCCCGATGACGGGCGCGCACGCGGCGGCGTGATGTTGCACGCCGTCGCGTGCAGTATAAATAAACGGGGCGTTTCCCGGCCGCGTTAGAGCGACCGGGAAGCCCGAACCAAGACGGACCGTTGGTCTGCGTTCTTGGGGCCGGGGCTTACGGCGAAGCGCGCGGGGGGCGCCAGTCACCCTCAACAGTGGCGACGAGTGGGGGAAACGATGCCCGGGCCCGGCGGTGATCATCGGAACAATTTTTCACCGGAACGAGGTCGAAGGACAGACTTCCTTTCATGCCGCGGGTAGTGCGTTGCCCACGCGGCTGGCGGCCATTTTGTGCAACGGCTGTGGGATTTCAAGGAGCTCCGGTTTGGGCCCTGAAACGACCCCAGGCCTAATTTTTGGACATTTCAGTAGCTGACAGCTACATCTACACGGAGGTATGCATATTTAGTGCATCGACTCAATTTTGGGTTTCCTACGTCGAGTGGAAGCTAGGAGAAGGCCTATCTTGACTGGGCCTGCTGAATCCAGTTACTATTTTGCTACCAATTTTTGGAACACTAAAAGGCATTCTGCTTTTTCATCCCCTTCATCATCATCCTGGTGACTCCATCTATCTTCGTCCTCTTCATCATCACAGAGGTGGCAGGAGTCACTGCATCCAGGGGTGGTCCAGGCTGAGAGTCACTGTGGGCTGAATGTTTGAGTTGCGGCCCCAATCAGCATTATGGGGGTGCCTGTGCGCTCAAACTCATGAGTGACACCGAGGACCAGGACGGAGCACACGGTGTGGCGGCGCAGTTTCATCCTCGTGCACCAGTGGCCCCGCAGGGTCTTCTACCTCCAATGCAGCAACCAGCAGCTCCAGTAGATGGTCAGGCAGCGGTTCCCGCCCTTCAACCCCCAGTTCAACCTGCTGCTGCTCCTGGTGTTCAGCAGGCAGCGCCTGCCATGGCGCAGGTACGTGCGCATGCTGCCCTGCAGCCCATCCCCGAATTCGATGTGTCGGGCCCGCCATCCAGCCTGGGGCCCCGATGGAGAAGGTGGGTGGACCGCCTGGACATGTATTTCAGGGCTGCGCAAGTGGTTGATGATGACACCAGGCTGGCCACAATGTTGTACTCGGCAGGGCCCTCTGTCCAGGAGATTTTTGAATCTTTGCCACAAGGGAATGGAACCTACGATCATTCAAAGGCCGCCCTCCAGGCATACTTTTTGCCCTTAGCCAACGCGGACTATGAGCGGTTCGTGATGCTCTCTGCCAAACAAAAAGATGACGAGACCTTGGACACGTTCTACGGGCGCCTAAGGCGTCTGTCGCTCGCCTGCGCCTGGGGCGATGCAGAGGACATGATCAGGACCATGCTTATCCAGGCGTGCTCATCA
This sequence comes from Ambystoma mexicanum, assembly GCF_040938575.1. Taxonomy (NCBI): domain Eukaryota; kingdom Metazoa; phylum Chordata; class Amphibia; order Caudata; family Ambystomatidae; genus Ambystoma; species Ambystoma mexicanum. The sequence goes on from NC_090925.1 coordinate 693,291,007, forward strand.
GGCAAGCTCAGGCGCCAAGTGCTCAGGGAGCCGGGGAAAACGCTCCAGCGCATCCTTGAGCTAGGCTCCTTCCTAGCTCAAGGATGCGCTGGAGCGTTATCCCCGGCTCCCTCAACACTTGGCGCCACGAGGTGTCAGAGGCGAGAGTGGCAAGAATGGAGGCCGGGTCGCGCCCCATAAAGAATGAAGAGACCTGCGCGATGTGGCGAGGGGGAAGAGGTGCTAGGAGGTATGGGGGGGCACACGGGACAGAGCTGGGAGGGCAGGAGAGATTTGCCAAAAATGCGGATACGACCTGCCTCACCCAGCGGAGTGCCCTGCAGCTGGAAAGACATGTGGACGGTGCGGGTTGCCAGACCACTTCTCAAGGGTGTGTAGGGCGGCCTTGCCCGTACTGGTGCCAAGGGGTCAGGGCCGAGCGGTCGCCATTCGCCAAGGTCGGCCGTCCAATGTCGCCCAGGTGGACCAGGGCGAGGAGGAGGCTCAGGCAGAAGAAGCAGAGGAAGAAGATGAAGAGAATATATTCTTTGTCTCAAGTGTGGAACTCCTAAGAGGCAGGAATCGACGTCAACCAAGGTGCGTGGTCGAAGTGAACCAGTCTCCGATCCCTGTACTCGTGGACACAGGGGCATCGGTGAACGTCATGGCCCGAGAACATTACAACGCCATGGATCGGCCGCCCAGGCTGGTCACGCCAAAGGCCCGCATCTTCGCGTTCGGTGGTGTGGAGCCCATCCCTCTGGACAGGGCCTTTGTGGCAAAAGTGGAACACGATGGCTCCCACATCACAGCCCGCTTCTACGTGACACCAGTGAGTAAGAACACTTTGCTAAGTTGTGCAGCGGCGGAGGCTCTCGGCATCATAAGCTTCGCGTACTCCGTCTACCTGGAGGACATTAATGACTTGCTGGAGAAGCATCATGCCCTATTCAAGGGGATTGGACAGATGGTCGGGGAGCCGGTGCGGCTGCACATTGATGAGTCGGTACAGCCGGTAGCCCTCAAACATCGGAGGGTACCCTTCCACCTCAGTGAGCAGGTAGACAAAGAACTGGACAGCCTTGTTGATCTAGACATTATCGAGAAGGTGGAGGGACCGACTCCCTGGGTGTCCCCCATAGTGGTGGCAAGGAAACTCAAACAACCGGGCGCAGTCAGGATCTGCGTAGACATGAGAATCCCCAACAAGGCCATCAGGAGAGAGAGGCACCTCACACCGACGCTGGATGACATCATCGCGGAGGTGCAGGGTGCTCGGTTCTTCTCGAAGCTCGACCTCAGGGCCGGATATCATCAGGTCGTCCTCCACCCCGACTCAAGGTACATTACCACCTTCACCACGCACCAGGGACTATATCGCTACAAGAGGTTGAGTTTTGGGGTATCCTCGGCCGCGGAAGTATTCCAGAACATCATTCGGGGTGCCCTAGCCGACCTCGAGGGCGTCCTAAACATAAGCGATGACATTCTGGTCTTCACGAGGACCGAGGTGGACCACCTGAGGCGTCTGGCGAAAACATTGGAGAGGCTGCAGTCGATGGGACTCACACTACATAAGGAGAAGTGCGAATTTCTGCGCCCCTCCCTGGAGTTCTTCGGGTTTGTGTTCAGGGAAGGGGGGTGTCTCCTGACCCCAGAACGGTACTGGACATACAGAAGGCCCAACCACCGGAATCTGTGTCGGAGGTGCGAAGCTTTTTGGGCATGGTCACGTACTGTGCCGGTTCATCAAGAACCTGGCATCCAGGTCTGAGCCCCTCCGGGCCCTGACAAGAAAGGACACCGTCTGGAATTGGGGTCCGCTGGAACAGGCGGCTTTTGATGACATGAGGGGCGCCCTCCCGGCCGAGGACATGATGTCATTCTTTGATCCCGCCTTACCATCGGAGATCATCGTTGATGCTAGCCCATTCGGCCTGGGTGCGGTGTTGACACAGATTGACCGTGATGGCGGTGTCCGGCCAGTCGCATATGCCAGTAAGGCGCTGTCAGACACCGAACAACGCTACTCGCAGATTGAGCGCGAGGCTCTGGCGGTGCTGTGGGGATGTCGCCATTTCTGGCTTTATGTACTCGGACGCCCGGTGACGGTGGTTACGGACCATAAACCTCTGCTGCCAATCCTAGCGGGGTCGACATCTAAACCGCCAGGACGCATTGAGAGGTGGATGCTGGCTCTCTTAGAGTATGGGGTGACCCTGGTTTACCGGCCAGGGGTAAACAACGCAGCTGACTACCTATCCAGACACCCCGGAGCGCCTGGAGAAGGATATCGTTACATCTGTGAGCAAGAAGCTGAGGAGCATGTCCAGGTCGTGGTAGATGCTGCCACGCCGAATGCCATGCCTCTCCAGGAGCTGGAGGCTTCGGCGGCACAGGATGAGTGCTTCAAAGTATTGAGGCAGTCCATGCAGCAAGGCTCCTGGAAGTCAGCGCTTGAGGCCCTGGCGGGAAGCACTCGGGAGGCCCGGACTGGTCTAGAACAACTATGGAAGGTTCGTGAGGAACTGTCTTTCTCGGCGTCGGGCCTGCTACTTCGGGGTGATCGGATTGTGGTTCCCCAGTCAAAGGTGGGTGAGGTGATCGCGCTGGCACACCGGGGCCACCAAGGGGCCGCCAAGACCAAGGCCCGCCTCCGGATGAAGGTGTGGTTCCCCGAGCTGGAACGCAAGGTGGACGAGTTTGTGGCGGCTTGTGTCTGGTGTCAGGCAGCCTCGCCCTTACAGCGGGAGCCGGTCATCGAGGCGATGCCGAGGGGGACCCATCCGTGGGAGGTGGTTCATGCCGATTTTGGGTCCACCACCATGGGCACCCACTTCCTGGTCCTGGTGGACGAGTACTCCCGCTACCCCGAGGTGGAGTTCGTGGAGTCTGTGGCGTTTGAACACGTGGTGGTGGCGGTGGAGAAGTTGTTCGCGGCTCACGGATTCCCTCACACGCTGTGTTCGGACAATGGTGCGCCTTTTCAGGGTGAACGATTTGCTGAACTGATGGTGAGCTGCGGGGTGGTGCACCGGAAAATCATGCCCATGTGGCCTCGAGCGAATGGGGAGGCAGAACGCCTGATGAGGACCCTCAATAAGACATTTAGAATTGCCCAAGGCCAGGGGCAGTCCCTACAGAGAGCCCTGTACCAATTCTTGAGAGTATACCGCACCACGCCCCATGCGTCCACGGGGGTGGCCCCGGCAGAGGCAATGTTCAGGAGGTGTCCGCGAGGGCTATTGCCGGAGGTCGGAGAGCGGGAACCTGCGGTGATTGACGACCAACGGGTCGAGATGGACCGGCAAGCAAGAACTGAGCAAGAAAACGTGCGGAGGGGGCTTCGCCCACAACAGCTGTAGCCGGGCGATGAGGTTCTCATTCGCAATCGACACCCGCATGGAAAACTCTTTGCCGTACGAGCCTGAGCCACTGGATGTCGTGGCCGTCCGGGGCTCCATGGTGACGGCGTCGGATGGACGGTCGGAAGTGACGCGCAACGTGAGCTTCTTCAAAAAGATCAGAGACCCTAGAACTGACCCACCTCCTGACCCGGACCTGGGAGGAGTCCTGGAGAACGAGGGAGACCCACCCTGCATGCCGGAGTTCCCAGTGCGGGGTCCGTCGGCGGATAGATCACCCGTGCCGGAGGCGAGCAGGAGGTACCCCCAGAGGACTGGGCGAGGGAAACCAGCTCGCCTCACCGATTATGCGCTGGGACAATTGGCTGAGAATCCAGAGGGTGAGAAAGTCTAGCTAAGAGGACCCGGGTGGATGCCAATAAAGGGGTGCTCATGGGACAGGGGTTGTGTGATTTGTTTTCGTTGTCCCATTGTTCTCATGACTTGTTTCAATTGCAGTGTTGTGTAGTTTGCAGTGAAGAGTTCAATGATGGTTGTTGGTTCTCCCCTAAAAGGGAGGAGTGTGGCGCTGCCCGATGACGGGCGCGCACGCGGCGGCGTGACGTTGCACGCTGTCGCGTGCAGTATAAATAAACGGAGCGTTTCCCGGCCGCGTTAGAGCGACCGGGAAGCCCGAACCAAGACGGACGTGTTGGTCTGCGTTCTTGGGGCCGGGGCTTACGGCGAAGCGCGCGGGGGGCGCAGGTCACCCTCAACAGGCCCTATTAGCAATGAGAAAATGAAAATACAAATCCCAGCATGCAAAGCGAAAAGCCAGGTCTACCTTAAGGTTTTACCCTTGATATGGGGCAATTGAGTAGGTATGTTCTCAGTCTCCATAAATCTGACACTCGGCCACGTCCATGAATTACACCAGATCATGCAAACAATTAGAAGTTTGATGATTACTTCTTTGAACGCTCCAGCACATACAAAATATTAGGGCCAATCAATCAGCATACTTGCCACTATTCTTTGACCAAAAAGATGTAGGATTCTTAAGTTTTAAAATAGTAATTAGCATAATGATGAAGTCGTAGGAAATTACATTTCTGGCCTGATGACATCACAGGAAATAACATCACCTGACATATGGCACTAAACAGATCACAGTAAAACATGGTCTGGCATGGTCTAACGCAGATCATCATGAAAAATCATATTAGTAAATGAGTGACCTCTGGGCACTGTGGTCAGAGTTCATCACAGTAATTTATTTCCATACAATCTTCACTACAGTACAACACACAGCACTCTCATGTTTCCTATGGCCCTTGTGAGAAGGCCGTCTATTCCTGTTTTTTCCCTTAAGTTCCTGGGATGAGTCGTTTTTTCTTTCTCATTTTGATTTTAGGAAAGTCCCAGAATTCCATGAAAAAACAGTACTGCATGCCTGCTCAGGCATGGCCAGGAGAAACCTTAGAGCTCAGCACAGAGTTTTAAGTGTATATTTTTGACTTCATTGCCTAATCTTTTGGGTTATGACAACTTTTGGTGTTACCATCAATGGAGCTTTCAATCCACACAAGCATTGGCACAGAGGATATGGGGGCAGAGGTGGCAACTGCTCTATTGTCCTAGATCAATAGGGATAGGAACATCAATTTGCTCTCACGCAAATATTGAAAGTTTCAAGGAGCAATTCTGTATCGGCGCCCAGTGAGGAGAAATTTGCCATTTTAGAGCTTTGCATGGGGATTTTTAGTTTTGGCTTGTGGCTATAAACCTATAAGAAGACACTGTTGCACTGGAGTACAGCTAGGAGGTAGACTGCATATGAGGAGGGACACAAAGCTTGTAGGTGTTGTTGGATAATTTACCCCCCCCCCCCATTGGCTGTCCATGGCAATGCTAATCCCTATGGCCATTCCAACCCACTTACTGCCCATCCCCGCGCAAAACACATCCTCCATGGATCCCTTTGAGCTATTATATTAATGGCAGTAACATCAAACGTTGTTCTTGAAGTGCCTGCTAGTGTTATTTCAAAGCAGTCTTCTGAGAGTTCATGGTTTAATTGGAGCAGTATAATACTGGTATAATAAAATGCCTTACCCTAGGGTGCCTTCATTCTCTTCATTTATACCGATACCCAAGGTAAGAGGCAGCTTGTAGGCCCCCATATAGTGTGAATTAGAAAATCGTTTTTTTATTTTTTGCCTTGTTGTTTCTGGAAAAAGCACTCCCACGTGTGATTAGCCTCCCTTTCCCGGCCCCTGCCCATCAACCCGGCCCTGGTTCCTCCTCCTCCTGCCCCCTCCCTCTAATTGGCTTCATCCACGCTAGGCCCAAGTCCCACGGTGCTCTGCTCTCAGTTCGACCAATACCCAAGGTAAGAGGCAGCTTGTAGGCCCCCATATAGTGTGAATTAGAAAATTGTTTTTATTTTTTGTTTTGTTGTTTCTGGAATAAGCGCTCCTGCGCACGTGTGTTTAGCCTCGCCTTCCCTGCCCATCAGCCCGGTCCTAGTCCCTCCTCCTTCCACCTCCGCCCCCTGATTGGCTTCATCCACGCTAGGCCCAAGTCCCACGGTGCTCTGCTCTCAGTTCCACCGATACCCAAGGTAAGAGGCAGCTTATAGGCCCCCCATATAGTGTGAATTAGAATTTCGTTTTTTATTTTTTGCTTTGGTGTTTGTGGAATAAGCGCTCCTGCGCACTTGTGATTAGCCTCCCCTTCCCTCCCCTTGTTTGGTCCTTTAAACACTACCTCCCAGGGCAGCCTATGCCGGTGCAGCCCTGCGGCGAGGGGCAGCTCCTGAAGTAGCGGCTCCAGTTGGTGTCTGCAGGTGTCACCAGGGGAGGCCAGAGGCCCTCAAACTTCCTCAAGAATACCCTATTCTCCCGCTTCCTGTGGGTTCCACGTAAAAAGCGCGCCTTTCCACCTAGCTAACCCTGTTAAGTAGCACAAGACTAATCCATAAACCCACTACTATAGCCATCTAACAGTGGCTGGCTGCACAGTCACCTCACCAAACCAGCAATGGCAACAGGCCACAGCACCCTGACAAGACCCATGACAGGTAGGCTGCCGTCAACCAGCATCAACAGATAAGGTAGGAACAGTCTATTCTTTCTTCAACATATACTGACACCATCATACAAACCTCTAATACCATACTGCATTGTGAAACTTAGGCCTCCTAGATTTTAAACTGCTTTAAAATTGCATTTCTACTTAGGCCTCTCTCTGACTATACAGGCCCCCTCCAGGTGCGCCCCCTGTATTTAAAAGTGCACTGAAACTGCTTTTATACTGCATCTGAACTGCATTTGGAAATCGCTTCTCTACTTAGGCCTCTCTCTCACTATACAGAACCCCTCCTACTGTGCCCCCTCTATTTTGAAAAGTGCACTGACACTGCTTTTATACTGCATTTGAACTGCAGTTGGAATCACACTTGAAATTGCATTTCTACTAGGGCCTCTCTCCCATTATACAGGACCCCTCCAAATGTGCCACCTGTATTTTGAAAGTGCCCAGAAACTTTTCAAACTGCATTTTGAACTGCATTCGATATAGCATTTAAGCTTAAGCCTCTCCCCCTATACAGGACCTTTCTAAGTGTGTTCCCTATATTTGAGACTACAATTAAACTACTTTTGAATTTGAACCTGGTTTGAAACCTGGTTCTCTCTCCTACTATATAGGACCCCAGAATCCTAGCATGCTCTTCCGTAATACACTGCACCCTGAAACCTAGGCCTCTCCACCTCACTACTAGAACCTCCGGTCCAATTTCCCTCCAGTATCAACGCGTACTGTGAAAGACTACTCTAGGTGTGCCCACCTCCATCTCATAACTTAAACCTGCCAAATTGTGAGGCTGGAGCGTCTCCCGCTATCCAGGCACTCCAGTCTAGGCATTTCGATTGCTGCCTGGGTCTCCCAGTCTAGGTTTTAATTGCTGCCAGCCACTTAGTACCTTGAACCTTCCTCCCGATATCTAGACGTCAATTTTGGTCTTAATTACCACCATTCTCCTTTCATACCTAATCCTCCCCTTTCACCCAGGCATAGCCTACCTGATACTTGACCACCCCTGCCATCTGCGAAGCCAAACCCCCTCCCGATAGAATTAAGGTCCCAATCTTGATCACAGCCTGCCTTGCGGAACTGAACCTACCCACTGCTGTCCAAGGATCAGAATCAAACCATTCAAGCAGCTTTGGATCCCGCCGAAACCCACATCGCTTCGGACTGATACCCCTCTCCCAGAATACAATCTCATTGTAAACCGCCTGTAATATTTTCTGAACTCTCTACCTCTTGTCCAGTAGTTGTCTAGGTATTATCAGTAGCTGCTACTACTGCATCATAGGAACCTGACCCCTAGGACATCCAGGCAGCACCGAACCCTGTAACTAGTACCATAATCCCCTCCACTGTTACCTGCACCCTCAGCCCAATCCATACACCCTCCCTCTAACGTACAATACCCTAGGACAGCCCTCTAATTGTAATAGGAACAACATATCCAACTGACTGAGCAAAGACAATCCCTCAGAACCTCCAGACAGAACAACTTAAGGTTTGGAAACAACTGACAGAACAAAGTCCCACTGACCCAATACCCAACTGACTGGAAAGACACACCCTCGGAAACTAACAGACGGAACTATTGAAGATTAAAATCTACACTAGCCTGGCACGAGGAACCACAATTGGAAACTGCCCCCATAAACTTAACACCTAGACCAACTCCTCCCAACTAGGACCAAAATGACCCAACGCAGAATTGGACGCAGACAAAGAGAAAAGGAACATGGTACAAGCAACACGGATACACAAGCTCAACCGGCCCCAGCAGAAGATGCCTTCAATACAGAACACACCCCGCAAAACAATACTATCGACAGAACAAACTTCACAAGAGAAAAATCCTTATACCTTACACCGTACCTTGCACCAACCAAAGAACCTAGATACTCCAACGACACCAACACTACCAGATGGATAAATAAAACACCAGAACAACGGAACAAAAGGAGAGGACCAGAGAAGAGAATGGGATGAAGCCAACCCCCTTACTCCCTACATCACAAGAACAGATGGGCACTATCGATCCCCACAACAAATGACAAGAGATGAAGAAACAATAGAAGTCAGTGACCCAATTATCAATCTCATAGATCGATTCAACGACGAAGCCGCCTTCACGGAATCTCTACCACTCGGAGGCAACATAAATACACCCCAACTGAACACCCACAAACCAAAACCGGGAACAAAAAATAAACCAAATGACACCAAAAAGATCCACTGCAATCTAATCAATGCAAGATCCATATCCAAACACGCCACTGAAATCTACGACCTCCTAAGTGACAGAGGCATCGACATCCGTTTCGTAACAGAAACATGGCTAGATGACAACTACAAGATCACCCTCAATAACTGCCTGCCAGATACCTTCAAGTGCATCCAAATAAACAGGAAAACCAAAAGAGGTGGTGGACTAGCAATCATCCATAAGGAACACCTGGAAGTTAAAGCAGAAGACCCATCAAACATCAACAAATGTGAATCCCTAATCATATGTCTATCAACTAATTCCAAAACAAACCTGAAATTCATACTGATATACAGACCACCAACATATGATGCAGCCTTCATAGACAACTTCATAGAAGCAATCACCAACCTGGCCATAGAGCGTAACCAACTGATTATCCTCGGAGACTTCAACATCTGGTTCGATGAAGAAACCACAACCTCACAAAAATCGCTTACCAGCTACTAACTACAATGGAACTACATCAGCTGGTCAAAGGAGCAACCCACACGGCAGGACATACACTAGGCGCAATCTGCACCAACAGAAAACTACCACAGCACCACTGATTCAGATTCTCTGGAGTGCCCACCTCATCATCCCATTCATGATTACATTGCCCTCCCCAATTACCAAGAAACAAGAAAAACTACCAACCATCATGAAAAGAAACTGGAGAACCATAAAAAATAGATACTAAAATAGATATACTTCACAATTGGGTCACCACAACTATCAACAAGATCGCAAAAGAAAAACCCTTCAATCCATCCCGCAAAAGAGCAACAGTAAATGGTTCACCCCACTACTAGGCACCATGAAAAAATTTAAACTAGAACTAGAATGGATGATCAATAAAGACTGCAGAAAAAAATTCAAAGTTCAACAACATACCCATTCATACAAAAAGGAAATACAAAAAGCAAAAAGGAAATATTACGACAACAGAATCCTCAAAGCACCAAACACCCAAAAAGAACTGTTTAAAATCATAAACGAAATAAAAAACCACCCGGCTGCAACAACACTCCAATACCATAGAAGGAATTATGCAATGACCTTGCAGATCACTTCAGAAATAAAATCATGACCATCCAACAGACCATACAAAACAGACCATGCAACCACTATACTGAAGACACTGACCGATGCAAGGTACACCAGAACAAACTCTGAAATTTCCCCACACATATCAGTGGAGACTTTCATCAAACTCATAAACGAAAGCAACAAATCTGGCTCCCCGCGAATCCCTGCCCCCCTGACATCTACAAATCAATCCTCGCACATGGAACACCAATGGAATACTACAGGAACGTCCTCAACCAATCAATCGCAACAGGAAGAGTGCCTCAAGCTTTCAAATCAGCATACATCAAACCAATCCTCAAGGACACAACAGGAAACGTAGATGACCTCTCCAATTACAGACCCATCTCCAACATCCCCTACACAGCTAAACTCTTGTAAATGCACATATACAGAAAAACCCAAGACTTCATAGAAGAACATCACCTATTAAACCAGACACTATTAGGCTTAAGACCAATGAGAGGAACAAAAACAGCACTTATTTCAATCTAGGATGATGTAAAGGCAAACGCAGACACAAACAACAGCACCGCTCTGATTCTTCTAGACCTCTCAGCTGCATTCGACACAGTCAACCACAACATCCTCATCATGAGACTGGAAGAATTCGGAATCACTAACAACGCCTTACTTTGGGTCAGATCCTTCCTAACAAATAGAACAGAAACAATACGGATGAAAGCTTACAAATCAAGCCCTCGAGAATCATCATGCGGAGTCCCTCAAGGATCATCCTTCTCGCCACTTCTATTCAACATCTACCTGTCACAGCTAATTAACATCATCGAAAAAGACATGGCCTCACCTGCTCCATCTACGCTGATGACACACAAATAATCTACAAAATATAAGACCCACAAGAAGACAACACAACACTAGAGAACTGCCTTTGTGAAATATACAACTGGATGAACTTAAACTACCTAAAACTCAACCCAGGCAAAACAGAAATAATTATCATCACAAGAAACGAAGAAGACAACCTCTACATCCCATGGCTAACTGAACTTAGTGAAACTCCAGCCCCATCATCAACTATAAAAAAACCTGGGAGTCCTGATGGACAATGAACTCACTCTAGAACCACAAGTAAACGCCCTAATCAAGAAATCCTTCTTTCTCCTGCGATCGGTTAAAAGAATCCTACCATTCCTCTCATTCGCCAACAAAACAACTGCCATCATCACCCTCATCATGTCCAGATTAGTCTACGTCAGCAGCCTATATCTAGGCCTCCCTGAACGACTCCTAAATAAACTCCAGCGCATACAAAATGCGGGGACTAGACTGCTCCTTAAACTACCTCGAAGAGAACAGATCACACCAGCACTGAAAACGTTACACTGGCTACCCATCAAACAGAGGATCAAGTTCAAATCAATGTGCATAACCCACAGAGCAATCCACAACCAAGGCGCAGAGTTCATCAGAAGGAAAATAAATGTCCACCACACTGCAAGGCCACTCAGATCCAGCAGAGACATCCGTTTGGAACCCAAATCCTCAAGAGAAAACTCAGAGGATCCTGTTACGCTCAACTGATATCCACGAGGATGCCACTCGATACTGGATGGGATACTGTGCGCTGTCCTGGACCCCTTTCTGCTTGTTTGTATGATGGCTGGTAGACAGGTCCTATGACAGGAGAATGGGGGTTTAGACACTGAGCCTGTGATGGGGGTTCCCACTGACCAAGTCCCTTCCCCTTGGGTTATGCCTCACCTTATTTTCTTGTACGTTAAGCTCTCCGTCCTGCGTCTCAGAGCAAGGGCGCGTGTTAGTTGTGGGCATTCTGAGGGCATAGTTGCTTCACTGGTCCTGTGCTCTTGTATCGGGTCCAGTCCGGCTGTGACACCAACTTGTTTAATGTGCTCAGGTGAGTCTTTCAGTCTTAATTCGCTCTCATGTCTTCTTTCGTTCTCTGTGCTTTTCGGTGTTCCTTTTGCTCTTAATGTCTCTTTCTGTCTTCCACAGGGATTGTTGCTGTTGCAGAGCCGCAGCGCCGGATCGTTAAGGCTGAGGTAAGTAGTTTAGCGCAAAGCGCAGCACAATGCAAGCCAGATGCTAACCTGTATTCCTTTCTCTTCTTCACACAGGAGGCGGCGTGCTGATGATCCGGAATGCAGTTTGTTCGGTGACTGGGTATGCAGGTAAGTGATTAATGATGTTTTGCTTGTTTCAGATTAGCCTAGTGCGATGTTAAAACCCGCTGTTAATGCTGTCCTTTACTTTGCAGGTTGAGGAGCACTCCTGAGATGGCCTGGCCACCGAGCGCAGACGGATGCAGGAGCTGTTGCTCACAGGTAATTGTCCCTTTGTAATGCTGTTCTTGTTCTTGCAGGTTGCAGAGCGCTCTGGAGATGGGTGAGCCACCGAGCACGGACAGATGCGCGGATGGATGTTGGAGCTGCTACTCACAGGTAAGTGTTTCTTAGTAATGCTGTTCTTGTTCTTTCAGGTTGCCGGTGGAATCCAGGTTGATGCTGCAGATTCAAGCCGCCGGGAGAAGCAGATGAGCTGGAGCTGGACATGGTGAGCGTTACGCTGCAGGAGTGCAGAATAACGCGAAGTGTGGATTCCAGTTCGGGCGTGGCTTATATAGCCAGCCACACCTGAAGATTCGACCACACCCAAAACACTAGTCTGCATGCTTCAGTTCATGTAACTGAGCTGCAGGAAGAACCTCCATGTTGGATTAAGGCCCAAAGTGGGCTTGCCTTATTCTTTAAGATGAACCTGGCGCAAAAGGTGCCAGGACTGTCTCCATGTCTGTTGTTGCTGGGTTTTTAAGACCCTTGGAGTCGCTGTGCGGCGCTGTAGCCTCACTGCTGCCAGGGGGCTGTTGCAACTGAGGGGGTCAGGGATAGGGGTCATGACAGATCCTCCTTTACTCACCTTGCCCCAAAAACCTGGAACGAACTACCAAAGAACATAAGGAACACAAGAGATCACCTACAATTCAGGAAACTCCTCAAATCATGGCTCTTCACCCCATAACCAGAAAGAATGCCCATAAGGACATACATTGAGGAACTAGGCCGAGAGGAAAACCTACCCTGACTCCCTAAATCATCAACTCTTATCAATAAGGATATACGGACATGTAACGTATCTACTTATTAATTAAAACAATCCTCACCAATTGTAACTAGAACACCCATCTTTCAATCTGAAGGGAGAGCAAGGTATCACCCAGCAATGGCACCAGGCAACCTCAGGGGCACAGGCAGCAATGGAACATAGACAGTAATGCATAAGAAAGAACGGGAGAGTTAGTATAACTCCACCACCTAAGCAGGATTTATGCCCAAACCCTGGGGACACCAAGCTCAACAGCCTGCTGGGGGTCAAACTCTTCCCCGGTCCTGAAACTAGACAGTCAGAAAAGGGAAGAGAAGTTTATACCATCCAAAGAACTACCGACACTAAATAGATAGAAAGAAGCTGAGTAATGATAATATAACCCCACTATCAATCTAGGGACAATGCTCACCGAACCTGGGATACTATGCCAATTTATCTGCTGAAATAGCCACAGTATCACCACAGAAACTAGGAAATCATTAAACCAAGAGAGAGAATATACCAACCCGCAATGACTACCTGATACATAAACTAAACTACAGGGATTATGAGACATATAACTCACTAACCAAAATCTCTAATTTCTGCTTACTTAATTCACACAAAACCAACACAACCACCTCTCCCACAGCAAACCGCACAGACTTCACCACATCGCAACAACAAACAACCAACACATAGATCGCAACAACAGCACGCGAGATCCCGCTTTGGTCCTATTTGCACACCAAAGCTCAGCGCACAGTGAAAACCGAACTGAAGCTGCCAACAGTGCACCATCTCTCACTTTCCTACGCCCTCTTCACCCACTAACCCACCCCGTCCACCTTTCTTTACAGATCCGCCTGAGCGCCTGGAGACCAACTCCGTTGGGGACGGTGTGCTATATAAATACCTTTAGCATTAACATTAACCTTAACATTATAATTAGTGTGTGTGTCTTTACTGAAGCCCTGTTAAAAACAAGCAATGGCAAATCCAGCAGTTTTGTCTTGTGTATGGGTATTAGATACGCTTTTGCCAGCCACTGCTATTATATGCCCAGGTACTGTCACCATATTGCAGCTCCTGCCATTAATGGCCAGTTACAACCAGTACAGCAGTGCTTGGCAAATGCCTACACAAAAACCCAAACTGTTGACATTACCAATGCTTACTTATGCTTACTTATGCCAGATGCTGTCTGCCTCTCAAAGAGCCTTCCAGCAGGCCTCTTGAACAGCAAATATGTTATTTTCATACAGCATTTGTTTCCAGTGGTGTTCCACTGATGGGCAGCAGTTTAATTAATAGTGGCGGCAAACATTTGTAGAAGTGGCTCATACCTCTGAAACATTTCCGCTCTGTTGAAGTGATAATGCGGATGGTTAGTTATGCATGCTTTGCAAAACAAGATGGATGCTTTGTCAAATGGTCACTTGCAAGCAGATGGGTATCATAAAGGGTCTTTTGGGCGATGTCTACTTTTTAATCCTAGTAAGACCTTGAGGACAGTTTAATGCAATCTTCCGTTTTCCAATGTCAGGTATAAAATGATCGATCATTCCTAGGTTTTAGGCTCCTATCATCTTGCATTCTGGTACTCATAGTATAGCATTCATAATGTCAAAAGCAATGCAAAATGACATGCTTGAATTTGCAGAGAATTACTTTAGAGCTTTTTACGTACATTTTTAATATTCATGAGTGTAAATAAAGTAATGACCCTAGATGAAAAAAGTTGTCAGTTATTTATCTGCATTTCTAACTTTGCTGGGCTTTGGAATTTTGATGTTGCTCAGATTACTTTGCATGTAGATAACTGTTGTGCGACAGAAGGGGGAAAATTACCTCTTTCATTCAAACTGTTTCATCCCACGGCAATATCTACACATATATGTGGATCCCCAGAGAACTTTGTGCAACTTACATGCATATGGTAGAATTCAAAAAGGCCATCTCTAAACATTTTTGATAGTAACACCTATTGTGCTGCATTCTCCTTTAGAAAAATGAAAAAAGAATCCAATATTTTAGCGAACTTTGTTTTAGGTTGAGTATGTGCAATGCAATAAAAGATATCACCCCATAGAGAGAAGTAACAGTCGGCACTCATGCACATAAATGAAGAACTACCCTGGCAGGTTCACCACCCTGTGTGGAGCAGCGCAGCCCAGCCAGTCTGGGCAGTGTGCCCCTTAAAACCTGACGTCCTCTGCACACCATATGCAGTGCTGAATGAGCCACGGGTCAGGTCCGTTGCAGGAGTGCGACAACACATCAATCCAAATAAATTACTTAAATTAACAAACAAACCTGCCTAAACAGGAGTCCACAGACAAGACTCGTACAAACAGATACAAGCGTCTTTCACTGGAGATCAGCTCTCTGGTGTCCAGGACCAGACTCTGAGGCAGCAGCCTGTGGAAGCATAGATCTGGCACTGTAAATCGGTAGGACCATACACTGAAATCTGTTGGCGGTAGGACGACATAAAAACAGTGGTCGAAGTGTACGAAAGGAAGTAGTGGAACTATGTTCCCTGCTGGCCTGCACCCACTCCCCACAAACCCCATCACCAGTCCCCTCCCACAAACAATACACACCCCCAAACACTTGTACCTGCTTTTTAAGGGAACATTCAGTGCAGTGCACTAAAAGTGCAAGTTTCAACTTCTTCCTAAACTTTTATTTTAAAACAAAATCATTCCGGAACGGTTTCTTTTTAAAATAAAAGTATAGCAGCTGTAAAAGGTAATCAAAAAAAGTATAGAAGCACCGCTCCCGCTCACTTCGACCACTGCATAAAAAGCAGTATCCTACCGCCTAAATCCATAGGGTTGGCAAGCATGGATCAGCATATCTGATGCCTATAGCACCTTGCACTCACTAAGGTGCAGTGGGCCAGTGCGACGGGACCCCTACCAGAAAAGGCTGCAGGGCAGTGATTCCATGATATACGAAGCATATGCAGGAACCTGCACATTCCATCTCTGACCTTAAAAGAAGTAAGTAAAATGGTGCTAAAAAAGGACGATCATGCATCAACACTTAATACATTTGAGAAAACAGCATCCGCAAAAAATCATAAAAGAATTCTGGCAGAACTAATTCAAAATATTAATTGGGCATAAATCCAGAGTATGCTCATGGCATCAAGTGCACTTACCAAGAACCCACATCAATCTAATATCTAGGCATGAAACTAACATTGTGGTAGGCCCTGAAAAAGCGCGTAGTAAGAGCGAAACACATGTAGGCATTTTTCTCAAAAACAATCAGACCAATCTGATATATTGCAATCCTTAATTAAAAAGATATATGTAATACATTTGTTTTGCATCTATCTCAGCAAATGGACCTCAATTCTTGGAGCAAAAAAAGATTTAGTAATGTGAAGGTCCTCTCAAATCAAATGAAATCAAATGAAATAAAGTCCATTTATGCGGGATGTGGCACAATAAGTGATCTACTTTTCTGTTTACTCAACAGGCCTCCCCCTACATTAACTCTTTCCACACCACCAGGGGCACAGTGTACCCAAAAAAAGCACTGGAACTATGTTCCCTGTATGTTCCTGCCCCTCCACCGACCCCATACCCAGGCTCACCCCCAGACACCTCATCACCAGGCTCCCCCATGCCAATGCAAACCCCACACCTGAGTCCTGTCCTTCCTTTACTCCACCTCCCAACGGAAATGCACCAAAATGTCGCCTCCAGAATTCTGACTCACAAAATTCGGACTTTTATTTTATTTCGACCCCCCCTTACACCACACATATATATGTGGGGGTATAGGATATAATAGTAGTATGGGGGGACCCTGTGAGGGTCTCCCACCACATATGTATGTGGTGTAAAAGGGTTTAAAAAAAATGAAAAAAAGTCGGTATTTTCAGCCGTCGGAATTCTGAGGGTCGTATTAATCACATAGATCCCCTCCCAACACTGTGTTACAGTACAATTGTTTACTCAAGGGTCGAAGTGTACAAAAAAAGTAGGGAAACTATGTTCTCTGCTATCTTGCCCTCCCTTGCCCCACCTTTCCACCCCACCTCAAAGACCCCACAACCGGGCTGCCCCCACAGCGATATAAACCCACGCGACAAGCGGGGAACAGGACAGGGCCTGCCTGACCCTGTCCCCACACGGCGCCTGACTCGCCCATGCCGGGCGCAGCGCGGGCTGAAACCGAGGCTGAGCCTCATTTACATCAGCGGTAACCGCCGGCAGGCGGATCACGCCGGCGGCCAGCTCCAAGGCCACTCTAAGGCCTGTTGAGAGCCTGCCTACCCCCTCACTCCACTCTTCCTCATCGTGGGGCGAGGGCAGGAGCCCCCCCAGCACCCCCAGCCCAGCAGAGGAACCACGCGACAAGCGGGGAACAGGACAGGGCCTGCCTGACCCTGTCCCCACACGGCGCCTGACTCGCCCATGCCGGGCGCAGCGCGGGCTGAAACCGAGGCTGAGCCTCATTTACATCAGCGGTAACCGCCGGCAGGCGGATCACGCCGGCGGCCAGCTCCAAGGCCACTCTAAGGCCTGTTGAGAGCCTGTTTGGAGCATCAGGAGCCAGGGGCCACGGACCATTAATCTTTTGTGAGTAGTGGGAATACCCTCAGTCTATACTATTGTGCTTTCTGGTATGCCCTCTGCTACTCCGCACCCATAAACATTTGAACTCGGTTTCTTTAACTGTTTGCTACATATGCTCATGCTTCCAACGCCACCGCCTCTATGCATTACTGCTGCCACCTCTTTAATAGTACAGGCATCCTTAGCCCTTAGTGCTCCATGCCTCATGACTGCTATTTGGCCGTGCCCTATGGTCGCTAACGTACAACCGCAACTGTGTTGTGCCCTATGGTCGCCTAGACCCCACTTGCATTGTGTTGTGCCCTATGGTCGCCCAGACCCCACCTGCATTGTGTTGTGCCCTATGGTCGCCCAGACCCCACTTGCATTGTGTTGTGCCCTATGGTCGCCCAGACCCCACTTGCATTGTGTTGTGCCCTATGGTCGCCCAGACCCCACTTGCATTGTGTTGTGCCCTATGGTCGCCCAGACCCCACTTGCATTGTGTTGTGCCCTATGGTCGCCCAGACCCCACTTGCATTGTGTTGTGCCCTATGGTCGCCCAGACCCCACTTGCATTGTGTTGTGCCCTATGGTCGCTTAGACCATACTTGCATTGTGTTGTGCCCTATGGTCGCCCAGACCCCACTTGCATTGTGTTGTGCCCTATGGTCGCCTAGACCATACTTGCATTGTGTTGTGCCCTATGGTCGCCTA
This sequence comes from Ambystoma mexicanum, assembly GCF_040938575.1. Classification (NCBI taxonomy): domain Eukaryota; kingdom Metazoa; phylum Chordata; class Amphibia; order Caudata; family Ambystomatidae; genus Ambystoma; species Ambystoma mexicanum. The sequence goes on from NC_090925.1 coordinate 693,309,114, forward strand.
GACCCCACTTGCATTGTGTTGTGCCCCATGGTCGCCTAGACCCCACTTGCATTGTGTTGTGCCCCATGGTCGCCTAGACCCCACTTGCATTGTGTTGTGCCCTATGGTCGCCTAGACCCCACCTGCATTGTGTTGTGCCCTATGGTCGCCTAGACCTCATTCGCATTGTGTTGTGCCCTATGGTCGCCTAGACCCCACTTGCATTGTGTTGTGCCCTATGGTCGCCTAGACCCCACTTGCATTGTGTTGTGCCCTATGGTCGCCTAGACCTCATTCGCATTGTGTTGTGCCCTACCTATAACGCCTATGCCCCCTTCACGCCACTCCCCTGTACATTACCTTAGCCCCAGCATGCTACTCTGCCTGACTGCGATCATGTTCCCTTTCTGTGTCATGCAAAGTAACATACCCTGCACTGGCAACAGTTACCTAGCCTATAATAATGGTTTAGTCAGACCCGCCTGCCCAAGACACCACCCGATCACCTGCCCTACACCATTCCTGCCCACCACACCAGCCTTCCCCCCGGATACCAAGTCCGCCCTTCCCACCCATAGACATGCACACGTTCCGCATGTCGCAGCTAACACACACCTAGCTGTCTATAAGCAGAACCCCATCAACACGAGAGCATCTTGCCCTACCATTGACTACAACACCTCTACATTAGCTAACCCAACCAACTCCCGTAACACTACCCTCATCCCCTCCGATCGGAATTCGAGACTTGGCGCTAGAACCCACTACAGACCTAGCAAAGGCCCTACCAAATCACTTAATAAGATCAACCCTCACACTGTAACACCCATCAACACTATCCATCCCAGTCTTAAAGGAGCTCTCCTAAATGTCAGATCATTAGTCGCCCATGCCTCAGAAGTCGCTGACATCATTCTAACAAACAACCTGGACTTCCTTGCGGTAACCGAAACATGGCTGCACGATGCTGCAGGTCCATCTCTTACCCTAGCCATACCTGATAACTACACCATCCTTAGAGCAGATAGACCGAACGCTCGAGGTGGCGGCGTAGCTATCATCTTTAAGACCACGCTTGACATCAGACTATCCTCTGCTCCCCCACTCAAATCCTGTGAACACATTACAGTCAAATTTCAAACCTCCCCTAAAAGTACTATTACGCTGCACTTAATTTACCGACCCCCGGGCCCTCCTGGCTCATTTGAGGAAGACATCACTTCACTAGTTGCTGAAAGTTCCAAACCATCAGCACAATTGATTATACTCGGAGACTTTAACCTTGGGTTTAACGACCCCCTAGACACCCCAGCCACTGCCCTGGCCATGGCATTAGAGGAGCATGGCCTCCAACAACTTTGCTCCAAACCTACCCACTCGAAAGGCAGAATCCTTGACTGGATAACTACCCTTAACTGCAACATTACTACGAAAGATCCCACACAACTTATCTGGACTGACCACCACCTCCTCCCGTTTGACATTCTTACCAGCAACTCAGCACATAAAAGGCCTATCATGGCACCTGCCTGCCCTACTAGGAAAAAGAGCAATATCACAGCGGAAGCCCTAATACCTCTGGTGATCCCTACTTTAAACGCACTACCCGCCACAATGGACTTGAACCAACTGGTCAACGCCTACAATGAGTCCATGGCCAAAGCCATTGACATCATTGCCCCACTGAAACTGCGCAAAGGAATACCCAAAGCGCACCTGAACACATGGTTCACCCCGGAGCTCAAAACCCTGCGTCAACAAAAAAACAAACTTGAAGCACTCTGGAAATCAGTGCCTTCTATAAATAACAGAACCAATCTCACCAACATCTCCACCCTCTACAAAAATGAGATTATACGGGCCAAGAAAGAATCTCTCAATACTAGGATCTCCCAGGCAAGCTCCAGTACTAAGGAGCTCTTTAACATACTAAAGGAATTAGAAAACCCCATTACCCCCACTGACTCTTGCACTAAGGATAAACCCTGGTGCACAGGGATCCAGAATGCCCTAGCTAACAAAATCTCAGGGCTCCAAACTAAAATCAGCAACAAACGACAACAACTCACTCTCGATCCCACCTCCTTCCCCACGCCCCCTCCACCTACTGCCACTAATTCAGGCTTCACCTTCAAAAAGGTATCCATATTGGAGGTTCAGAAAATTATAGCATCCCTCAAACCATCGAATTGCAAGGGGGACAGCTGCCCCGCACAGATCATAAAAGATGCAGCTAGGGATCTCTCCCCATTTATCACCAAATTAATAAACCTGTCCTTCGCCAACAACATGGTCCCCAGCAATCTGAAACAGTCCTGGGTCCTACCGCTACTAAAAAAAACTACTCTCAACCCTGACATCCCCACGAATTACAGACCCATTACCACCGTCCCATTCCTACTAAAAATCTTGGATAGAGTGGCTTATTTACAAATCCAGGACTACCTTGAGGCCAATCACCTACTAGGAACTCGCCAATCTGGCTTCAGACCACAACACGGGACAGAAACGGCCCTTGTTGATCTCAAATGCCAGATAGACGAACTCAAAGACAAAAACAAGGCTGCCATCCTTCTACTCCTTGACCTCTCCGCTGCCTTTGACCTGGTCGACCATAAAATCCTGTGCAACCATTTATCTCTGGCAGCACACTTCTCCCACTCTGCAGTCACATGGATCCAATCTTTCCTGGACAACAGAACCATGCGGGTCTTCTCCCCCCTAGCAGCGGCTGACCCCATCCCCATCACCTGCGGTGTCCCACAAGGATCCTGCGTCTCACCTACCCTTTACAATATTTTCACCAAGCCCTTATTCGACAAGCTGGACAATCTGGGTGTCACCTATACTAACTACGCAGATGACACCCAGATACTCCTCACCTTATCAGGCAACTACAACAAGGACGCCAAATGGATCAATGAAGTCTTTTCCATCATTCAGGCATGGATGGCCACACATGGCCTATGCCTGAATGATGACAAGACTGAATTGCTTCTTGTCGGCTCACCGAACACTATCAGTAAACTCTGTCCCGGCTACACTAGCTTCACTATTGACGGTAACACCATACCCATTGCCAAGAGCGTAAAAACCCTCGGTTTCTACCTAGACACGAACATCAACCTAGCTAAACAAATCAACATGACCGCCTCAGCCACTGCCTACACCGGTAAACTTATCAGGGCCTGCAGACCACTGATCTCCCCTAGCAACTGTCTCATCCTAGCCAGAGCACTCATTCAATCTAAACTGGATTACTGTAATAGCCTCTATGTAGGTGCCAACAAAACAGTAATCAATAAATTGCAAGTTTTACAAAATAACGCACTCCGTGCCGCCCTCAATATTCCTAGAAGGGAACACATCTCCGCCACCAGAACTGCCTGCAAATGGTTGTCCATCCAACAGAAAATTGATTTGAAAACCATATGCCTTACTTACAAAGCCCTCAATCATCTTGCCCCACCCTACCTCTCGAACAAATTTACACTAAGACAGAACACTAGAACCACCAGATCGTCCAACTCATTACAACTAACAGTTCCCAAATACTCCCTCAAAAGAGCCGGAGGATCCAGCTTCCCAACCTTGGCATCACAACTCTGGAATTCCATCCCACTGGATATTAAATCCACACCTACTTTCCAACCTTTCAGAACCAAGGTCATTTCCTGGTTAACCAACAAATAACTGTCCTACCACATATGTATGCACTCCGAATGTCCAATTTTATGTATATTGTTTGAATACTATTATCTATGCCCTATCAATACTGTACTATTGTCTTTTACCTGTAACCTGATGTTCAAAGCGCATATATACCCCCGGGTCAAGAGCGCTATATAAATAAATAAACAAACAAACAAACAAACAAACAAACCCCATACCTGAGTGCTGCCTTACCTCAACAACAGCCCTCACAACTGTGTTTTACAACTGTTCTCCAAAGACTGAAAAAAAACACAGTGAAGGAAAATGCATCTTAAATGACCACAATTCCTTTCATTCTTTGTCACCAGGGCATCCAGCTTCATACACCCTCCCTTTTCTATTCCCCCTCCCCAGTCACATCTCTTAAGAGACATGGCAAAGATGTAAGCCACCCCTACTACCCACGCATTACTTACAAACACAACTGTGCCTGCAGCAATTTCACGTTAATCGATTGCTTACATGCAGAGGACAAACGCGGATCACTGCGGGAACAGGGTTATGTGGCAGCTTGGGAATGGGCTTTATGTTCCAATCAGGGAGAAACAACATCAGCAAGCCAGAGGCTGCCAGATTGGGATGTAACAGAGCAGTCACAGCAGGGCCAAGGTCCGAATCCCCAGTAAAGGGGCAGCAAAAATTAAGTGCCTTTCGCCTGCCATCCTGGCACAGTTCTCAGCACACAAAAAAGTAAGGAAACAAAGGTTGGTTTTACCAAAAGGTAGAAGGAAAGTTGCACCCTTTAGATCCCGCCCACTTTGATCTCTGGTTGTACTATCATGACTGAAAGAACAAGAGTGAAAGAAAATGCATCTTAAGTGACTACCATTACTTTCAGTCCTTGTACCCCACAGCAAGCAGTTTTACACCCCTTTATACTTGTATTGTATTGTACTTGTCACGTATATCGCGCCTTTTACCATTATTATAGTCCCAATGTGCGAGCAGTGGGAACACCCTCCGTGGACCGAAGTCCAGGGTGTTGGAGATCATAGAGCAAGATTTGAATGAGTGTGGGCATTTGGCCAAATAAGGCTTAGCAGGGCTGGCCAGCCTCCGGTAGAGAGTAACCCATGTGGTCAGGCATGTGGATGGCTGCTGAGAGGAGTCAGGAGGTGGCGTGAGTGCTGGGTGCTGAGAGGAGTCAGGAGATGTCGTGAGTGCTAGAGACTCGCTATGTGATCAGTGTGCCTGAAATTGTCATAGGTCTTCACTGCATTCTGATGTCAGAGGGGTTGAGGCATAGTCTGGTGTAGGTAGGCGGTGAATTATATGACCAGCACAACCGCATTTTGTCATACTCCTTGCTGCATTCTGATGTGCGTGGGTAGCCATGCCTGTGTCGAGTGTCCACCGGAGATTCAGTGGTGATTTGTTGTTTGGGCCCCCAATCAGGTATTGGCTTCTTCTGTTGATTCTTGTGGTTGCAATAAAACGGTTAGCGACAGTCTATGCTCCAACTATTTGCAACTAGAGGAGCACGTGTTGTGCTTTCAGGTTCTTCTAGGCAGATATCGTGGCGAGTCTACCCAGATGTCGAGCGCTTACTGAACCTTCTCAATTGTTACCTTTACCATGGGCGGCCCATCCTATATAGTTCATGCATGCGCAATACCTTCACATCCCACAGTCCTACCAGTGTGATTCTGGGGCCAATTCCTCCCATGACAATTCCCCACAGTGAATCCCAATCTGTCCGATTGTATTGGTGGCGATTCCATCACAACCACTTGGAATTTCTGATTTACTTGTTGTCACGTACATCCCAGGTGCAATGAGTAATCTATCCTGTGACATTTCATAGTGTGAAAAAAGATATGAAGGACTGTGTTTCAGCTGGTGGTGCTTGTGGGAAACTAGGGTCATGATTGGTGTATGATAGTGTACGTGGTCCGGGCTGCTGCGATAACGGTGGCGCCGCAAAGTGCTGCGAGGAGGGAGCTGCCACGAAAGTGGCCGGCGTCGCCTGGTGGTGAGTGTTCCTCTGTTTGGAACCAGGAATTGTAAGCTTTCGGAAGAGGTTTCAGGGTACTGCGGCAAATAGACAGGTTTTGAGGACTTTTTTTAAGGAAAGGAGGTTCTCAGTGCGGCGGACATGCAGAGGAAGACTGTTTCTGATGGTGGGATTTAGGATAGAGAAGGCAGAGCCGCCAACCCTGGTGAATTTTAAGGGGGAATAGCAAGCAGTAGAGTTGAGCCCGATCAGAGTTTTCTGGGGGGTTGGTAGTGGATGATTTTGTTCTGAAGGAACCCAGGTTATGTATTATGGAGGGCTTGGTGTGTGATGCATATGGCTTTAAAGGTCACTTTTAGGCTAACAGGGGTTCTATGTGAAAATGTCCCCAGGGAAAAGTCACCAGGGAGGTGACGTTTTTCCCTGCACCCATAAAAAAGCCTTCCCCCAGATATTCTAGGAGAGGTACAATTTTCTATTCTAACTTCAGTCCTACAGTTTTTGGGGGAAAGTGCTTGATTTTCATGGAAGTGCAAATTTGGGGAAATGTCACCCCCTGGCGACCTTTTCCCAGGCGACTTTATCACTGGATATCCCTAACAGGGAGACAGTCTAGTACTATGAGTGCGGGGGAGATATGTTCTCTGGGCAAGAGGGTAAGGAGCCGTCTGGCTGCTGAGTTTTGGATCTGTTGGAGTTTCCTGAGTTGGTGTGCTGGGATGCCAAAATAGAGGGAGTTGGCGTAGTCTAGGCAGGAGATGCTCCTGGACAGTATTGCAGGGACTCTTTGTGGATAGAAGAGGTAGGGAAAGATTTGTTTTAGGATGCATAGATAGAAGTGGCAGGTTCTGGATATGCAGTTGATATATTTGGAGAGCAAAAGGTCTGTGTCCATGGTGCATCCAAAATTTTTAACGGAGGTGGAGGAGGCAGGTGGGGCTCGCAGGGCTATTGGTCATGGTAAAGGTTGGGGACTCAGAGCAGTTTTGCCGCATAGTAGGATGTCTGATTTTCCCGGGTTGAGGATTAAGTGTTTGGTCGGCATCCATAGGTCAATATCCGAGAGGCAAGTGGCAAGGTCAAGAAGTGAGGAGGCTGGCGTCTTGGGAATTTTGAAAATGATCTGGGTATCGTCTGCGTAATTGTAGCAGTTAAGGTTGTGAGAGCGGATGAGAGCTGGAAGTGGGTTATGGTAGAGGTCGAAGAGGAGGGGCGACAGGGAGGCTCCTTGTGGCACCACTTTTGTGACAGGCAAGCGGCGGAGGAGAAAAGTGGGAGGAGAATGATTTCTGAGGGATTGGGAATAAAAGAGGTGATTCAATTAAGGGCAGGAGTCTTTGATGCCTAGGATGAGAAGCCTGTTCCTGACTATTGTGTGGTTGATGGTATTAAAGGCCGTGGATAGATCCAGGAGTGTGAGTGCAACACACCCTTCTGAATCAGCAGTTCATTTAGGTCCTTCCAGATGGAGAGCAGAGAGGATTCCATTCCACAGAGGGGTTGGAACCCCGATTGGGCTGGGTCGAGGAGCCTATTGTCTTCTGTGAAGAGGCCAAGTTACTTATATGCTGCGCTCTCAATTAGTTTAGCAATGAAGCAGTTGTTGGAGATTGGGGGGTAGCTTGATGGGGAGAGTAGCAGCTTGACAAGAGAGGATTTACGAGCCTCTGGGAAAGTGCCAGATGAGAGGGATTTATTTATGATGGAGTGGACTACGCTGCCAGCAAAGGTGGAGGTAAGGATCTTTTTTAGAAATAGTGGTGGGCAAGAATCTCCAGGCGAGCCAGAGGGTCAGCTAAGTGCTAGTAGGTTGCAGAAATTGGCCTGGGAAAGAGGTGTGAATGAAGAGAAATTTGGTAGAGAGGGTGAGAAAATGTTCGGATTTGAGAGAGGGCCGGATGAAGAGGGCGGGATCACCAAAGACAAAAGCCACTCCCTGCCCCAAATAACCTATATACATCTGTGCCTGCAGCAATTTCACATTAACTGTGCTTAAGTGCATAAGACAAATGCTTGTGGGAATAGGCGTTATGTCCCAAGCAGACTATTGAAATAACCAAACGCAAACCAGAACTTGCAGGATAACTCAGCAAGCTGTGAAATTAGAACATTCTCAGTGCTGTCTAGGAAAGTTGGTCAGCTTTAAAAAAGTAAGAGTTTCACAAAGCATTTAGGGATATCCTAAACCTAAAACTGCCCTGTTATGCTTATAAGCATAACCCCCATATCAAGGTATCAATTAGAAACTTTAAAAATGTAAATGAGCGGCAGCTCAAGCCCTGCTTAGACAAAATTCTGTGCTCCTTTCAGGATCACGACTCCTGCATTGACCTGCTCGACAAATATAATAAGCATTTATCTGAGTTAGTAGAATCCGTGGCACCACTTACCAATAAGCTAACTAGGAGAATTAGCAATAGCCAAAAATGGTATACTCCAGAGCTTCTTGCTCTGAAGAAGGAAAAACGGACTTTGGAAAGGAAATGGATCACAGATAAATCGGCAGAGAGTAAAGCGAGCTGGAAAGGGAAGGATAAGGAATATAAAGACAAAATTAAGGCAGCTAAGGCTAATTTCTTCAACACAGAAATCGAGCAAGCGGACAACAACACAAGTAAACTCTTCAATATTTTGAAGAACATTGAAAAGCCTGTATCTATTACTCCCCCTTTCGAACCTTCTGAGGAGGACTGTAATACCCTGCTAAATGCATTCCAAGCAAAAACGGAAAAGGCAAGACAAAATATTATCAAAGCCAGAACTTCTCCTAAACAGGAGAACTGCCCCATAGAAGTCAAGACCACTGCCAGAGAGCAGCTCTTTAACTTCGACCCTATCTCAGAGGCAGAGATTTTGGAGGTGCTAAATAACATGAAACCCACCACTTGCGCCAAAAACATTCTGCCCCCCGGCATCATTCTCCAACACAAGGATATCTTTGCTCCCGTCCTCCGAAGAATAGTAAATGCTTAATTTCAAGAGGGCATGGTGCCGAAAGATCTGAAGAAAGTCACTATTACTCCACTGGTTAAAAAAGCGGGCCTAGATCCCAAAGACCCCGGGAACCTCCGCCCCATAACCAATTCAAACTTCATTCTTAAACTGTTGGATAAGGTAGCTACTCAGCAACTCCAACAATTCGTAGAGAACCAGGAAATCCTGCACCAGCAACAATCTGGATTCAGAGCATTCCACAGCACCGAAACAGCCATGCTGGATTTGCAGAATCGGATGTTGACTATGCTGGATGACAACAAGTTGGGCATGTTGATGCTGCTAGACCTTAGCGCCGCATTTGATCTGGTGGATCACCCCCTCCTTATCAAGGCTCTTAGAGAGAATGTTGGTTGCTCGGAGGGGGCCATTGACTGGCTGCTGTCCTTTCTTGCCAACCGACAAGCGAGAGTACACTGGGGTAACAGTTTGTCCGACCCTTGTGATATCCTATTCGGAGTACCCCAAGGGGCCAGCCTATCACCAATGTTGTTCAACATCTATATGCGCTCCTTGTGTAGCCTATTGGTGAAAGCCGGAGTGTCGTTTACAAACTACGCAGATGACACCCAACTCATACTGGAGCTAGGGGGTAGGAACCACACCACAGATTGTGAAGTGATCACCAGGGTTTATAAGATCATTGACGACTGGATGCAGGCAAACTGGATGTGCTTGAATGACTCCAAAACTGAACTGATGTTGTTTGGCTCCAGTCGGCAGCTGGAAAAACTGGGGGTAGAGTATAACACATTCCAAATCAAGAACGCCACAATACAAGTGGTCCCTAAGGTAAAGACACTAGGGATGATGGTCGATGCTGCGGTCGGCTCGCATGCCCAGACCAGCTTCCTCCAGAAAAACACAGCCTACTATCTCAGGCTGATGAAAGCCATCAAACCATTGCTGAATGAGGGAAATAGGGCAACGATAGCCAGAGCCATCATCCTCTCTAGACTCGACTATGGGAATGCCCTGCTGTTGGGGGCCTCTTCCAAGGATCTCTCCAGCTGTCAGGTGATCCAAAACAAGGCGGTCAGGTTAGTAAAAAATTTGAAGAGGAAAGATCATGTTACGGAAGAGAGGCTCTCTTTACACTGGCTGAGAGTAGAAGAACGGATAAAGTTCAAGGCTCTCTGCCTGGTTCATAAGTGCCTCTATGGCACAGCGCCCGCCTACCTGAAAACGAGTGTAGTACCCTATAATCCCAAGAGAAATCTACGATCAGGTGGCAAATGCCTATTGATCGTGCCCAAGTTTAAGCTGAAAACCGGGCTGGGCAGATCTTTTCATGTACTGGCTCCCAAATTGTGGAACAGCATCCCTGAACCCCTGAGGTTGGAAACGAATCACTCCACCTTTAGGAAGGTGCTCAAGACTCACCTTTTCAGATAAGAAATCGGGTGACGATGCCTCTAAGAGGCTTTCCGGCAGTTAGCAGACCCTTTAAATGTCGTATGTCACATAGTATCTGTTGCGTATGTTTAAGCGCCCTGATGCCCGCGGGCTACCGGCGCTCTACAAAAATTAAATACATACATACATACATATCACAAAGCATGTAGGCTGTGACTTCACAAACCCGACATCTCGAGAGGTCTCAAGCTTCCATTAGCCATGCGAGAGAATGCCACCTAGTCCTGTTTTTGCTTAGAATTCTGGGACTTGGGCTTTTCCTAAAGTTCAAATCGGGAAGAAAAAACGGCAAGTCCCAGAATCCAGAGGGTTTCTATGGATGGAATGGTTAAGCGCAATGTTCACCTTAACAAGGGATCTTGGAGCTAAAACTCTCCTGCAGTACCACACTGTATTACAACTTAAAGGGTGAGGGAACAGGAAAGTCTTCAGTTTCCATCTGAACTCCAGATTAACAGCAATGATGCAGTGGTTGATAGCAAAGCATTGCATACCGGGGACGCCTGAATCGAGAAAGAACATCCACCCTGTTTCAGATACTCTATATTTGAGGACGATAAGCAGCCCAGGGAATTCACAGGGGTCCACTTTAACAGCTGTGTGACAGAACCCCCCACAAGCCCTCCCACACCCTTTTCGCTCTCTCATGCCATACTCTCCGTATCAATTGGTCATGTGATAGTCCTCTCTGTAACTAGTGGGTATGGTCCCTCCCGGGTCTAGTGCTTCTCATACTCTGCTATTGGTTTTGTGAGAAGCTCCTTATCTTTTATAATCCAGGTGAGTTCCTGGTTCCTTTTTCTTTAGCACTTATTGGTTCATGACGTAGATTTCTTTGTTTATTTACATAAAACCTTTTCCTTCTTTTTGGTTTTGACATTCAGTGAACGTGAACCCCCGGATTTCTTGCAACAAGATTCAGAGTCTTTTTGTTTTGTTTTAATGATGGCAGGCATGACTGATTATTTATTGATTGCCTAGTTTATCGTCCATGTCTGGAGGACTCTAAAGAAACTCTTTATATTCATCCAAATTTAGATTTTGCCCTAACGATGGACCCATGCGTCTAGGACTAGGCCTCCTCTTCTTTCATTGTACATTGAGATGATATTTGGATACATAAAAAGATTTTACAGATAAACTACGCACTGTGGAGTTTCTTGATTTTGATGGAATGTATTTACTGATGATTTAAAAGGATTACAGAGTATTTAATTACTACTTGGGTGCACCCAGTTCCCAGGAGGTTTTCCTGGGTCTTCTCATAGGTGATATTTCTCCCATCTTGTGTATTTGGTTTTTTTTCTGGTATGCACCAAATAATTTGTTGATAGTGCAGGACTGTAACTTGACCAAATGGTGGTGCCCACTTGGAATTCTTCCTCTGTCCCATTAGACCCCATCTACCAGCTACAGGAGAGGGGACCCCAGGAGGATCAACAAGGCAGAACTCTATAGTTAGCTATTGCAGTGTACCCCTTACTACTTACTGGGAATAGCTAAGCAACAGACAGCAATCAATTCTCGCTTCCTCAGGCTTCATAGCACCAGCTGGTCAACCTTGCACGCTTTCAGCCTACCTCTGGGTGTGACACTGATTCTGCTTTTTTAGACTCTGGGGCCCACTTGCCTGTGGCACAAGCTCGCAACCTCTCCAATTATTTTAGAAAGTTACAGAACAAGGGTGCTGAACTGCCTGGTGCTACTGGGAAGAACTTGGAGCCAGCTGGAAATTTCACACTGGATTATAATGAACAACCTTCACACACCAATGTGACTCTACTCATTTTAACGCTTCGCACTCTCCTGCTCATCCAAACACAGCAGCCGAGCATGTACGCACTGAATTCAGACGGCCAGACATTTTTAATCAGAACATTACCAGTATTCTGCAACGACCTTGCAAAATGTTCAATTAGTTTAATGTCTTTCATTGTAAGTTTAATATAGCAGCAGGCGGCCCACATAAAACTTTGACAGGTTGTGCACTATACATTTACCCTCGACAGGCACATATTCTCAGACAAAATGTTTAACTTGGTTTTAGAATCTGCACTAGATAAGCATACACTAACACCCTATTGTGGCTCAGCATTGACCGGAAATGAAGCACAGCAAATTGCAAATCAATTGGGTAGTTTATGTTTACCAACCTTTGAAGAAATTATAGCTATTCCTTGCTGCTACAAATTCCCCCACAATCTTCAGACTGAGAGTACATTCTGCAACAAATCAATTATGGGGTCACTAGACAGAGGTAGCCCGTTCAGCATCGCTTAAAAAGTTATATTAAAAAGTAAAGGCGGCTAAAACTTGGAATTCTCTACCACAAGACCTGAGAGCAGACATGCCCTACCGTTGCTTCAGGAAAAAAGTTATTCAACTCCTCACCTCGACTGACCTTTGCTGACCGGGGGCTCCTACTTCCTACGAACATCTTGACCCCCTTGAACTTGTATACTTGCTGTAATTACTGTATGCCTGATCTGTCTAACCCAATGTAATTTTAATGTACATTTTGCCATGATGTAACCTGTAAGTTTCGTATTTCCTTGCCACTGCGCCCTGTTACCCCTGGGTCTGGCGCGCATAAAAAGTGAATAAAACAAACAAACAAACATATCCAAGTGGGGTTTTTGCGAGGCAGGTTTGGATATGACAATATTAGAACTTTGATTGATATAATGAGTTTGAAGCAGGGTGATTTGTCGGATGTGGCGTTGATGTTTATGGATGCGGAGAAAGCGTTTGATAGGGTGGAGATTTTTGCATTTTGCAATGAAGCAGATGGGTTTTGGGGGTGGGTTTCTGGGGATAATCAGTTGTATTCAGATTGGTGCCAAGGCTAGGATCTGGGTAAATGGAGTTTTATCTGAAGCTTTTCGATTGTCTAGAGGGACGAGGCAGGGTTGCCCTGTTGTCTCCCTACTTGTTCAACCTTGCTTTGGAGCCATTGTTGGCTTATATCCGTAGGGAACGTGGCATTAGGGGCCTGACATTTGGTGATGTGGAAGTTAAGGTCCTTTCTTATGCAGATGACATGGTGGTGGTTCTTTCGGAGCCTGAGCGAGGTAGTGTAGTTCTGAAAAATATTTTCGATAGGATGAGTAAGTTGTCGGGACATAAAATTAATTGGGATAAAACTAAGGTTTTTCCTATTGCTGATACTTGTAGGCGTGACTATTTTTTGGATTGGCGTTGTAAATGGACTACATCTCATGTGAAATATTTGGGTGTTTATCCGACTAAGGATGTCAAAAAGATGGTGGAATTCAATGTGGGAAAGTTGGTGGCTACTTTGAGTAAGCATATTAGGAGATGGGGTCATTTGCCGATGGGGATTTGGGCTAAAGTCAACGCTATTAAGATGACTCTTTTGCCAAAGGTACTTTATGTTATGCAGTCTTTGCCTTTGAAATATTCGAAAAGGATACTAGCTAGTATAGATCGTATTTTTCATACCTTTCCGTGGGGTGATAATAAGAGACCTAAGATTCCAAGGTTTATTTTAGTGCGTAATACAAAAAACGGGGGTTTTGGATATCCAGATTTGGAGCGCTACTATAAAGGGTTTCTTTTGAATAAAGCAGCGTATTATTTTTCAGTAGGGAATGGGCCAGAGCCCTTATGGGTACTAATTGAAAGGTACAAATTGAATGGTTTTCCGTTGCATGCTGTTACTTCAATGGGACGTCTGCCTGGGACAGGTAGTAGGCTTCCGACTATTATGGTGACAAAAGAGATTTTGGTGTGGTGGTTGAGTCTCTTCCAGGGGAACTTGTACTTGCACCAGGGAGCATCTATTTGGCTTAATCCGAGCTTGCAATTTGATAATAAATCCTTTTGCTGGAGAAGTTGGGTCTCGAAAGGGATTTTATGTATCAGGGATGTTGTGCGTGATGGTCGTATATTGTCATTCGAGGAGTTGCAGCAGACGTTTCGTTTGGCAGGGAGGGAAATGAATAGGTTTGTGCAGTTGAAAGCTCTATTGTGTGAGCGACTGGCAATGTTGGCAGGACTATTGGAGGTGGTATCGACGGGTGGTCAGATTCTTGTGTCATCACCGCGAATGGTATGCACTTATATTAGGTTGATGCCGGTCTGTTCTAAGGATGTTGATGCTGACAGGAGTGCATTGGAGAGGTGGAAACAGGAGTTGGGTTGTGATATTACGGATAAGGAGTGGGAATCTATGTGGGGTGTAAGATTTAGGAGTAGGTTGGATCTCCGGTTGAGATTGATTCATTTGAAAGTGTTGGGACGTCTACATTGGACTCCGTTCCGTATGTATAAGTTAGGATTGTCTGCTGATGACTTGTGCTGGGGGTGTGGGAAAGAGAAGGGAACATTGCTTCATATGTTGTGGTTTTGTTCTCAGGTGTTAGGATTTTGGGTAGGTGTGTTAGATAGGCTGGAGGCGATCCTGTCTATAAGTTTTCCCAGGAAGCCTATGCAGGTTTTGCTTTTGTCGGGTGAGGGGCGTTGTGCGGTTGGTCGTCGATATGGACAATGGATAGATAAAGCACTTGTGATTGCAGTGAAGCAAATTCTGTTGGTGTGGAAAACGAGGAAAAAGCCCAGAGTGGAAAATTGGATTGATGATTTGTTGGTATTGTCTAACTTTGAGCAGGTGATGTTTGTGAGGCAGGGAAGTGAAGTTAAGTATCAAGCACTTTGGAAACCGTTTGTTGATTTATATGGTGACTGTGTATCTGAGGATTTGATGCTCGTATTGGATCCGACTATCTGATGACCTATGTGTGCATTACTTGAGGAGTCTCCTGTTTTGTTTATGTTTTGTTTTGTGTAGTCTGTGTGGTATTTTTTTTAATTTTTTTTAGGTTTTGTGTTATGTTTTTGATATGTTACTTTGTGGTTAGTGTTTTCTTTTGGAACATATACAAGATTTGTTTTGATTCATCTGAAATGTTCCATTGCTTATTCATACTTTGGATTGCTTTTGTTTCCATACCTATGTAATGTTGAGTTTTATGCTCTGTTGAACTTTTGGTGAAGTATATTTTGATTGTTGAAAATCTTATAAATAAATTAATTTTAAAAAAAAGTTATATTCCTCAGGTTCTTCAAGCTAATGAAAATGTCAAAGGAGAAATGTGCTGCAAGCACAGCACACTTTGTCCGATTTTGAGATTGTGCGGAAAAGTGCATTCAGATCATTGTTGCTGAACTTGCATGAGATCCATACTTCCAACCCATATCCCTCCTGCTCCTACCCGTGAGGCACATGCGCTGCCTCCCAAAGGTCCAGGTGGGATAAACCATGTCTCTCACCTATTGGGGAGAGGGGCCTTGTTAAGATCCAAATGTTCTATCAGGACTTCTTCTAGCTAGCCTCAGTGTTTTTACTTTTGATGAGCAGCACAAAAACAGGTGTGAGTAGGAAACAGCGCCACTACCACACCCAAGTTAGTTACTCCTAGACCTGTGAGCACCCTAGTTTACACAGCATCATGTAGCAACTTTAGTTCATATTGGTTTACTACACTTTTGTAATTCATGATAAAAGAGGGAACAATGTATTGTTTGATGCGTCCTACTGGCCAGTGCCCTAGGCAGCTGCCTAATTTTCCTAGTGCTTCCACTGCCCTATGTCTTCTACACATCCTGGCTTGCAGTGGGTTTCTCCTTCTTCTGCTGCTACAGTTCAGCTAAGAGTGTCAGTTACAGTGCTGTTTCCCTCCCCCCATGTCGATCAGCTGCTCCTCCCTCACCTGCAGCTGGGCTGGGCGCTGCAAGGGTTAACTTCTTTCTTTATTGTGCATTTAGTTTATTTTTAAAACCTTAAGCACACCAATCAGTCAGTTAAACATCAAGAAAAAAGCACATTTCATCAAAATAATGAACATCATATATAAAATTGACAGTAAAATAAAACACATTTCATCTGTATAATCATACAAAATAAAATGATATATACAAAATGTATAATGAAGAGAAGAAAGCACAAGAGCTATTTACATTATTTACATTGCGTGAAAAAACCCATACCCATTTGTTCAATATTCAGTTATACTATTTTTTTAAAAATGTTTTATTGGTTAATAAAGTATCAACCCTAAACATACTGGGCATTACAGCCCAGCAAATTAATACCAATTGCATTAATCAAATCCTTTCATTCAGTTCCTTGCAGATTTGTTATTTTTTTGTTTTTTATTGGCTACAGTCTCAATCAGCCATCGCTGCATAGAGTGTCAGTTACTTTGTCCATCATGTTCATTGCAGCGATTGTTTTGCCATATTTTTCTGCAGGTAGGATTCCTTCCCACCACATCTCATCAGTCAAATGGGGATATCGCTGATAGTATTCACCTAGTAATGTTTGGCGAAGTTCTCTTAGGCCTAAGCAGGATATCATGAGATGTTTTACTGTCTCTGTGTTTCCAATTGAGTAGGCAGCCAGAGGCTTTCTGAGCAATCAGTTTCCTCATCAGCTTGATTTCCCCCGTAGCAAGAATATTCAGTCGTCTTCTTATCAATAAATCCCAATAGTAGGCTGATGGGAGTTTTTTTTGATAGCTTAAGGGGCGATTTCGTTTCTTAATGTCCCAGCTGATGTTAATGCACATCTTGTAGTCACTTCTTAAATCTGATGCATTTTGCCAGTCATCATCTTGTAATTTTTTCTTTACTGTACATGGTGTGATCTCCAACATCTCTTCATCTACATTTATACCGTCCAGGAAAACTTGACGGGATATTTTCCATTCAGAGAAGTAGATATCCGAGTTTGTATCTACTGTTTTCAGGATATCAAAGGGAGCTGGTGGAGAGTCTATTATACACTTCCTATAAAGGGAGATAGTTTTCCACATCACTATCAACTGCAAATATTGGAGTCGTAATTCAAATCGTACCATATAGCCAGGAAGAGAGTTTGGGAGTCGCAGGATTTTCCTCCAGAAATAACCTTCACATGTATCCCAAAACCTCCAATGCAGATTAATTAAGGCCGCCGCACCATATGAAAGGACTGCCACCACCTTTCGTTTATAGAATGTTATGATGGGGATTAGGGAATATCGATTGTGGATAGCTCTACCTTGGTTTGTCAGCTTGACCAGCTTCTCTCGGACAAACTGATAGTGGCCTGATTTGTTTGAATTTTTGTTAATTCTAACTCCTAACTCCTAAATATGTGATTGAGTCAGCTACTTCTAGTTGCTGTTTGTTCAGGAACCACCTATTTGGATCTTTAGTTTTTTTCCTACCACCAGCCTTTTTGAGGATCAGAATTTTCGATTTCCCCACATTTGCCTTCATCTGATTTTCTTCAAGGAAACTTTGTAAGGCATTTAACGTCTTTGCAGACCGATGGGTGTCTGGTCGATGAACACCAGATCGTCTGCGTACAATATCCACGATATGGGACTTCCATTTACTTTCGGAGGGAAAGTGCGCACTTCCTTTTGATTTTCTTCCCTATCTATCATCTATAGAACAAACAATATGGGCACCAATGCACAGCCTTGCTTTATTCCTTGGTAGGTGCATATCTTATTAGCTAGATGGCCTTCTTTAGACAATCAGACTAGGATTTTGGTATCCGTATATAGGGCTCTTATTGCTTCTATTAAACATTCGGGGCAGCTCCATTTTTCCAGCTTCATCCATAGGCGCTCGTGGCTAACAGAGTCAAAAGCTTGCTCGAGGTCCATAAAACCGAGATATATTTTAGACTTTTTATTGATGGCTGTTTGCTTCAGTAGATTCAATAAGAAGATGTTCAATTCATTTCCCACTCCTGGCAAAAAGGCAGTTTGCCTTGGGTCTAGTATGGCTGTTTTAGTTGCCCATCGTGTTAGGTCTCTTAGCAGTAGGGTGGCAAGAAGTTTGCCTATTGAGTCCAGTAAGGCAATGGGGTGGTAATTTCTGTGGTCCCCCCGATGGTCTTTCTTATATATGGGGATAATTATTCCCTCTTTCCATGAGAGGGGAATTGATTTCATTGTCATAACTTGCGTAAAAAGCAAGTAGATAATTTCTCCCCATTTTTCTTTATTTGATTTGAGTTCCATATTAGAGATGCCGTCCGGGCCGGCTGCTCTTGATGTACTTAATTTCTGGATCATCAAGTCAATATCCATGCGGTCGAAGTTGATCTTCCAGGCGTCCTGAACAGGGTTCATGACACGTTGTTGGCGGATGGAGCAAGTGGAGTCTTCCTTTTGAACAGCTCTGTATAATGATCAACCCAGGTGGTTTCTGATACTTGGTTTGTTGTAAATGCCGCTTGAACATCATCGCCTTTATTAATTATCTCCCACAAGTATCGCACATTGTTGGTAGATATCTCTGCTAACATCTTTTCAGCATTGGCTTGCGCTCTAATTGCTTTAGTGGACTGAATCCAATTTTTATGTTTGATTTAGTTGCCTAATTTCTTCTTTTTTGGCATCATTGGAGTTCTTTTGCAGTTCTCGAATATCTGATCTAAGCTTTTTCATCTTAATGACCAAATATATGTCGTAGACATGCTTCCTGGTCGCTTCCACCTTGCTTTTTGATTTCCTTTCCACCCCATATCCTTTTAGCAGCCATAGATATTCAACTGCTGAGGGATTTGTCCTTACATAGGATTCATACTGTTTTTTACCTTTGGTATATCATCCGGTTTAATTCACAGTCTATTTAGTCCCCAGGTCACAGCCACCGGATCAATTTTGTTGCGGTACTTATTTATGTTTGACAGAGGGATAGATGTTACAATTTTCAAGAGATCGTGATCGCTTGCTTCTCGTTATATTACTTCAAAGCTTTCAATTTGATTCAACATTTTTTTCGATACATAGCAGTAGACAATACATGCCTGGTTATTTCCCCGCCCCCAAGTGGGCAAACCATGCAGATCACCCTTTGTTTGACCATTTCATCTCCTCATGTCTCTTATGGCCATTTCATTTACACATTGTGATGCTCTACCCTTCAGCTGGGACACCGTGATATCCTGGCCATCATTTTGTAGGAGCTTAATGTTCAAATCTCCACAGAGCATAATCAGTTGGTTTGGGACTTTCAACATTGATATGTCAATTTCTTTAGCTGTCATTCAAGTAAGATTCAGGTGAGAGGTCATTTCCATTCCAATATGTATTGATTATTAATAGTTTGGTATGTTGTCCATTTGAGCTAATCATGGTTTCCAAAATCTGTTGGCCGGGGATAGGATTTCGGTAGGGCACTACTTTTATGGTGCTCTTTAGTTTTATCAAAGTCAGTAGGCCTCCATAAGGTCTGCCTTTGGGTCCTTTTCTAGCAGGATTTAGGTAGACCTCATAATTTTCAGAGATCGGCTTTTTCCTTATCCATGTTTCCTGCAGACATAGTATTTCAAACTTATCTAAGTAATCATCTTCTCCTGAGAACAGGTGCAGGAACCCACAGGTATTCTATGATGTACAAATTAGACTCTTGTCCTCCTCCTTGCTCTCACGCTATGGCTCTTTTTTTTCCTAGATAGTGCTTCTGCCATCCACGACCAGTCTTGCAGGTTTGCTTTATCTCCTTGTTTTGTGGTCCTGCACTTAACATGGCCCCTTGAGTTATCAATAGTGAATAATAGCTCATTTTGTTCTTTTAGGTGTGTTGCAGTTTCACTGCCCTTTTACTTAGCAGTTAATCTGTATCCTTTTTCTCTCGATGGGGTTGGCTCTTGTTTAGAGGTTTTTAAGGTCTTTGGGGCTAGTTTTTGCATTTTCTTTTCAACAGGCTTGTTCTCATAAGGATCTGCCGCCACGCTTTTCCCTTTATGTGAGTTCCTATCCGATTTTGTTGGTTTATCATGACCATCGTCACAAGGGAGTTTAGGGTCAGGGTCATCTCTTACCTCATAGCCCATCAGTGCTATTCGTCTCGGGCGTCCAGCAAAGACTCTTTAATTACTTGTTATTTTAGATGTAGTATCACCATATCCATCCGCCGTTCATTTATAAACTCCACTATACAGATTGCATCAAACAATATGTATCTTGTTGCAGGGATTTGTTGGAAGAGTTTCATCACCTGATCCCTATTCAGGATAAGCCTCTTTTTGTTCCTTTTTAAACTTTCGAGGCTTATCCTAAAGCTTGTTCCACCCTTTCTTTTCCCAAAATCTTTCGATGGTTTTTTCTTTGTCTCAGTTGGGTTGGTCCCATAGTTAGTGTTCCGACCAATCGGATTTTTTCCATTTCCGCTTCTCTTTCTTTTTACTGGTGTTAAGCCCAGGTTTATTTTCGTGTCGTTTCTGCTTGATCTTCCTGGGAAGCTATTTTGGTTTTTTATGTTCTTTCTTTTCTCTTCCATGGTTAGGAAACGGTCCTTCTTCTCAGGGCTTATATTTAATACTTTGTCCTTTGCAGACTCTATTTTTGCTCCACCAGGTACTCTGTCTTGTTTGTCCGTACTATTTGTTTGCCTTGGCTGCGTTTTCAAATCATTTTCCACCATATTTTGGAAACTTTTCTCCATTTCTTCCCATTCGGAATTGCTTAGGTTTCTCCAGTCTTCGTCCATTGTGTTTTCCTCAATTGTCTGTATTAGATCACTCAGGCCGCTCCTGAGTCTTCCTCATAGGCATCATCATCCTCCAAGTTGATCTGCTGAGTTCTTCCATCGGTGGCCCCGCACAGCTCTCTTTTGTCTTTTGGTATGACCATTTCTCTGCAAGCTTTCTTTGCTTGTTGCTTGGGTTCAGAGGTTAGATACGACTTTATATTTCTTAGGAAGGATCTTGAGCCATTTAATTTCCTTTTTTGTCTGTTTTTTGTTTTTACTCTTTTTCAGCTCTTTTTGGATATCCGGGACCATCAGCATTGATTCCTTTTCCATTTGATTGTCCGCTACCTGTTTTTCAGCCCCATGGAAGATGGAAAAATTGATAGGAAACTCCAGCGTTTTCAACTTTTGAGCAGTCTGAATGACCTTTGTTTTTCCCTTTGTAGCTACAGTTTGAATTTTCATCGGGGCAGGTCCAATCCGCTGGGTGAGATTTAGCTCCTTATCATCCCTTTTGTTAATCTCTTGCTGGATTGGGTCAGTACCATTTCTTTCTTTGTGGTTTCCCCTGGGCAAAGCTTCATCCTGTTTTTGAAGTGGTGTCGTATCCACTTACAATCTTCCAAGTCTGCTTCCATTAGAGCAGTCTTATCCGTTGATTCCCGACTTGCTAAATTGCAGAGTAGGTTTTGCCATGAGTATGTTAATTCAGCCACTTTGTTCAGACGGTGCTTAATTTTTTTATAAAAATGTCCACCTCCAGTAATTTTGACATAACCATTTGGTTGCCATTTTGTAGGTCTTCTAATGACGTGTTGATCCACTCAGAGTTTTAGAAAAGTGGCTACGGAAATGGTTAATGCAGCCATCACCGTATTTTGAATATGTGCCAAGTCGAGCTCCTGTTCCTGAGTATCGTCCTGGTTTCCATTTGGCCGCAGACCCTTTGGCTTGTTAGTCACCTCCGTTTGGGTTTATGCAGTCTTTCTCAAAGTCTCAGACTGTGACTTAGATTGCGTTGCATTTCCTATTTTAGCTATTCCATCTGCCATACTTAAACATAGGATTTGGAGGGGGGCCTGCATTGACTCGGGCCTCTTTTTAGTTTTACTCAGTGGGGATGAAGCTAAGATTTGGTCATCCATTTCAGCAATCTTTTCCGTGATGAAAGAGAGACTCTTTCATTTTTCTCTGACAATCTTGCCATTTAGAGCAGTAATATCTTGCATTAACTTCTCCACAAGGAATGGATTTGTATTTCTTTCCAGCCAGTTCCCATTGTGTTGGATTTGCCCTGGTTCAGAACCTGGACTCCGTACTTCTCCTTTTTGTTCCATGTTTGAATTCGATAAATTCGAAAGAGGGATGTCTTTGGGGATGCATGTCACTGGCCGTTCCAAAAATGGAGTACTATACTGCTTTGAGGAGGCTCTAAAGGGCAGTTGGGGTGAAGCCAGAGCATCTTGGCCATATTCATTTAGGACGTCCCAAGTCAACTTTCCTGTATCATCAATAGTGGGTGTTATAGACCAGGGCTCAAGTTGGGCATCCTTTTTCCAATTGGATCGATCCTCGGTCGCATCTCTTGGTCCCTCTCTATTTGCCATTGTCATAGGAGATTTCACTGGGTGAATTTTTTCAGCCTCCTCAGCCGCATCTGACCCTGTGAGGTCCACTAGGGCCACTAAGGGGGCTGGCAAAGAGGCATGAGACCGTTCAGCCACGGGCACTTCATTCTGTGTTTCCTCAGATCTTGGGTTTGTTGGCAGTGCTACCCCTAAGGTAGATTTATTTTTCCCATTTCCATTCGGATCATATTGTTCATTGTGATAGAGGTTGGCATAGGGCAGGGATACTCTATCCTGAGGTATCAGAGCAGCTGCAGCGGGTATTTCAGCCCGGTGGGATTGGACTGTATTTAGGAGGGTTGATATGTTGCATTGGGGCTTCACGGCCAGCGGTGCTGCCAGAGTCTGCGCTGTGATTAGCAAGCGCCACATAGCCTTATTTTCCCAAGGTGGAGGCCTCCTTTTTTGGGGGGGAGGCATAAAATCAGCACAGTCCAGTATCCAAAGTTTTGTATATTTATTTTCATGTTGAGGTTTGTAATCCTTATTTCCTAAAGGATATTTCTTGGGCATTGTGTCGGGGGGTAGGCAAGTCTTGGAACCCCACTATCTCCCTCCCGAGTGGACTAGGAACATCCAAGTGGGTGCAGCTTTCTGCCGTTTGCTCCGCTCTTATGGGCGAGTTTTGTTGCTTGCAGACATCCTGCAGGCGTTCGCGGGATGCAAAAAGCAATCATGATTGCTTTAACAATTTACTTCCACTCTGGGGAGCTGTCTTTGTCTTACCTGATTTCTCATGCAGGTCCCTACCATCGCTTTAGGGGATCCTCAGCCATCGCCATAGGACAGTCGGTCTTCATTAAAGCTTCGTCGGCGTGCAGATCCTCCAAGGCAAAATCACAAGCGAAAACCCGGGAACACCTGGAAACACCACTTACGCACCACTTACGCTCCGCTACCGCGGAGGGAAGATGCTTTCAAGTGGATGCAGCAGTCACGCGGCCAACGGACTACACCTCCAATTAAGGCACCAGTAGCTTCTTTACAGCTCCACCAGCATTCTGGGCACCACAGCGGTCTGTTCAGAAATGGATAGGTAGGAAGCAGTGTCACCTGGAAACACCACTTCCGCACCACTTCTGCTAAACAATTTCATCAAATCTCCTCAAGACCTCTTTAAAAACTGCAAAAGCTGCTGGAGTAATTACGATCAACTGCACCCCAATTAGTGATGACCAGAATTGGTTTTATGAAATACTTTGAGCATTTGTGACATAACCCGAGGAACCTTTCATATAACAATTTGTCATCTCTGGGCAAGCCGTTAATATATGTTGAGCGGACTCGACTTCATTGTGGCAAAAGCGGCATGAGCTTTCCATTGGTAGAATGGATTGCCATGAGCCTAAAAGTTCTTTTGTGGGGAGAAAATGTTATCGCAAGTACAGTATAAAACATTTTAACTCGATGGCACATGTTTTTGTCAGGTAGCTACTAGGTGTATAAAAAGGTAAACTTTGGTGTGAGTATTCTTTGTATCTTTTCCTCAAATGCAACCTGTCTGTATTATTGGCTCTGTCCCACATCTTCGATTAGTTTTTTATTATCATCTCATAATTGGGTGTGGATTAGAAAATATCAACACCAATATTAAGAAGCTCTAAATAGGCCTTCGTCAATGATTTTAGTTCTGTTATTAAGCCGTTTTTTTCCCTCACCATTGATTTGTTTTCCCAAAAGCTGCAATAAATCATTTGAATCATGGCTTGTTTTCAAAAGTTTAGCATTTAGCAATATTCTCCGAACATTCCATAACGACACTATTGAAGGTAGACCAAATTCCAACCTAAGTGCCTCTACCGGCAACAAATTGGGTAGGTTTATCACTGCACTAAGCAATTTACCTTGTCTAACCAACAAACTTGAGTGCTAGGTAAAGCGCCAAGCGCGTATACAGTGGTAGGGATGATGCGGATGTGATAGACCCTCAATGTTGTATCCACCACATTATACAATATAGTTTTTCAGGACTAACCACTTTTTCCATGTTTTTGCAATAGCAACCTCAACATAGTATGGTGGTGGAGGTTTTATGTTGACAGAGAAGCCTAAATAAGTGAAAACCCTTGCGCGTTCTAGGACAGCATTTTGTAATTTCCAAACAAACTGATTTTTCTGATGCTTTTACTCAGGCACATGGTCTTAGTCTTAGAAATATTAATAACCATGTGGTATCATTTTGCATATGCCTCTGGTGCGTCTATCGTTCTCTATAGTCCGAGCAGAGTCTGATCGAACAATATTATGTCATTAGCATACGACAGACACAAAATATGTTCACCATTTTGGACTCCTCGCAGTAAGTGTAGTAGGTCAGCAGTGTAGTGATTGTATAGTAAATGGCCCAGAACACAGCCTTGTTTCAGGCCCCGATTTCTATGATAATAATCGTTATGAGCACCTCGAGAATTCAATCGACTTGTGATTGAGGTGTTCGTGTACAACTGTTGTATTTGACGAAGTAGACTGGGGTCAATTCCCCAATGCTTAAGTTTTTCCCAAAGTAATGGTCTTGATATAAGTTCAAAAACCTTACAAAAATCGACGTAACAACAGTACACATTTTTTCCATCTTTGTTACTATACTCCTCAATCAAATATTGGAGCATACAAATGTTAGATACAGTGCTATAATTTTCCCTGAATCCTGTCTGGTATATACAGAATAATTTACTGTTTTTGACCCATATCCCTGATTTGCCTAGTAAGATAATGGCGAAAATCTTCTGACCCTTATAGCCAAGAGGCGATAGTTGGACGTTTCAAATCTATCGCCCCTTTTAACGACTGGAACTAGTACAGATTTGCACCAACTGGCAGGAATAGAGCCCGTCACTTCCATGTGAGTGTAGAGAAATTTCTATATTTTTGCCCACAGTTTGGGATGTCCCATGAAAACTACATTTGGGATTGCAACCGGGCCTGGAGCATGCAAGCCCATGAGCTTTCAGATAATGCTAATCAATGTATCCTCTTGTATATCCAATTTAGTTAGATGGCTTCTTGTGTTCTCCAAAGTCTCTTGTGAGAAAATAAATAAGGGATCATTATAGAGATCATCGATATGTTTGAACCAAATGTCCTGTGATAGGCAATTTATCTCCAAAGGGGACAAGGACTTTCTGAAATCATTATAGCTTGACCAGAATGTATCTGCATCATGGGCTTTTAGCCAGCCAAATAACTTTAGCCAATTTGAAATTCTAGTAGAATATTTGTTCTGTTTCAACCAATTTTTATACTGAGGGGTCAGGTTCACAATAAGTTTTTGCTTTTCGTGATAGCTTAATACAATATCACCCCTAACTGTAGCCCGGTCCTTTGCGAAGCATGTGCTTTGTTTCCTCGATCATACGATCAAAAAGGGCATTATTTTTTTGAGTATTACTGTAAATAGAACCCCCAACACTATTCTTGCCGATGTTTTGCACTTTAATGCTGATCATGTTTTCCAGATCCCAGTCAGCCAATATCAAAGCGTTCTTAATGGTTTATTGGTCTAGCCATAAGATTCCATTTATTTCCTTAATATTTGTAGCTGACCAGTATCCTCAGTTGCCTTGTACATTAGAGGAAACATTCAGATTTCTAGTCATGTGTATTAAACTGGACTTCAATGGGCCCACAGCAGTCTTTAAATATTGCATCTGTAATAATATAGTCAATGTGCATTCCTATAATACCATTGGACCAACTACGACTTGCAACATCAGGCTCAGAGCTGATAAATCTTAAGTATGCCAGGTCATAATTACTAATAAGTCGTGACCAATGGCAGACAGTGTCAGCCTTTAGATAAATGGGCAAATGTAGATTTCTTTTGTTAAAGTCGCCTGCTATTACAATAAAATCCTTAGGGGAATACTCTTACCATTGGGAAATGATATCGTCAATTATACAATGGATATGTTTGGTCTGTGTTCTTCCCGCAGGGTCATAAATATTAATAATCAGAGTACAGGTCCAACTCTCTAAAGCTCAGGATCCAGCGCACTCCACAATAATACAGAGTCAAAAGGTTTAAGCTTTCCCACTTATCCTTCAATGCCGCCCCTGTAGCAACATTCAACTTGGCCCTCCACGCACCAGCGAATGGCAGGCACTCACCCGCCAGCCAACCCGCCCAAGGAAGACAGGAGCACGAGCTCATTCTAAGTGAGGGGAGGAAAAAAGACAAAAGAACAGGCAAAAGGACACAAGCAATAGCTCAGTGAAAATCGTTTACCAGACCATATCTAGGCAAACCTGGAACCAGGCTGGACTAGGCTGGGTGTTAGGGAGAATTCTCTCTTTAGGCTGAATTTCCTAACCTAGTGAGTCCCCCAGCAGCTTTGCTGGATTTCTGGAGTTTGTTTTTTCTCCTGCCAAGAGTGAGACTCTTTTTCTCCCACTCTTGGACATGATTTATGGTGTTCCTTTGACTGTTTATGTGTTTTATGGGCTATGGGGTCCTTTACCCCATAGGGTCTCTTGTGTTTTATCTATGTGTGTTACACAGCACCCTCTGTGCAGTGACACCCCACCATAGACTCCATACCCTGGGATTGACTACTGTCTCCCAGGGCATGTAAAGTCACCATTGGCTTTACTAGTCCCAAATTATTAACAGAAACCGGTACAAATCATCATATTGTGGATGTACTGGTCGGGGCAATTCGATTGCCCCAGGGTCTGTTAGTCGAGGGGGCACGTTTCCGTCCCCCCTGATCGAGTTTTGGCTGGTGGCAGTGGATACTACTTTTTATATTTGACGGCGAATATATCCCTATGGGATTTTCCCATTGTTCGAGGCTACCAACTTTAAGTATTTAATTCTCATAGCCTCGAACATACCGCCGGTTTATTTAATTAATATTAATTCGCTGGTTGGTATTTTTGCCAGGACTCGATTCTAAAATGGCTTTTGTGTTCTCTTCTGTGACTCCAACCCAAGTCGAGTCCTTTGTTACACTTTTTGGCAGGCTTCTCCACAGAAGCCTCCAAAAGTGGTGCCACTCTGTCTGGGTACCACAAGGGGTGTGGGAGGGGGTTTAGGCACCCTGGACTGGGTTACCTTGGTAACTCAAGTCGCACTCTTGTGTGATTGGCCCAAGTGGTGAGCCGGCCGGCTCACCACTTAGCATGTTTGATTGACAGCTAGGCTGAGTGAATGGGGGTGTGCTGCATAAAAGCAGGGCTTGGGGGACTGGAACTTCAGAAGTCGCCACAGGACCTGAGAATCCGACGAGGGAGAAGCTGAGCCGACCTACCACGACGACACCACCGGTGGAGCCCTGCGGAACCGACTCACCACTTCCCAACGACAGAGAAGATCTCCCGGCTGGAGAGGCTTCTTCCCCTGACTGGTGGGCACAACCAGTTTACCTTCTTTCCTTCGCATCTCAGGACGTCTTGTGGTCGAATTGCCCGTGCCAAGCACCTCGGCAACCGGATAGCCACTTACCACTGGACCGCGAATAAAAGGACCACTCCTTTTACCTGAGAAACTCTGCGGCTGGTTTCTTCCCTGACAGTGCAACGGACTCCTGTCTTCCTCCCCGACGAGATCCTCTCTTCCCCCGGATGAAGCACCGACTTGCATCCGCTGCCAGAAACAACTGCCCCCGCTGGAGTATTCTCACCACTTTAAAGGTACCATGTCGGCCAGGCCTCCCTTTCTAAAGATTGCTACAGGGTAATAATAACCCCTTAACCTTCTGGACTGGGCTGGCCACCTTGACCTTCTAACTGGTCCCTTTCTTTATGGTCCAACACTTTTTGAACCTTTGCAAGACTCTTGTGCACTTCAACCGTGTGACCTTGGACACATTTCGTTCTGATCCTCTTAAAGTGGATCCGGCCTACTTAACTCTAACTTCACGGTTGTAATTGCCTTCCTCTCTTGTTTTGATCTTATGAAGGTGTTGGGATCTGTTTCATATTATACTCTGCTTTTTCTCTCCCTTTTTAACGAATTATTAGAGTGCCATCTTCGTTAAGCGCTTACCGATGCCTGAAAATAAGTGGGGCTTTACTTAAGACTTGTCTAAAATTCTTCTAAGGGAGTGTATATCTTTTAGTGACCGTGTTTTTGAATTGCTTACTATTAGTGCCTGTGTGTTTTTCTAGATGTGGTTTTAAATAAATAATTATATCTCTTTTACACCAAGCTCTGGTCAGTGTTTACTTGTTCTATTGTGTTTTTTTGACCTATTGTGAATACTCTGTATACTGCCTAACTCTTCTTGAGGGAAGTCTGACTGCTCAGCCACAGCTACCAAGTGAATCTGTGTGGTACAGACTGCTACCAAATGGGTTTACTGCCAAACACCTGTAGACTTAAATCTTTTGCAGTGGTCCCAGAGGGAACTGCACAGGTTTCTGCCTAACACTGGTGTACAGCGGTGGGATTAGTATTGAGTATACACTTTAGAGTGCTTTTTGAACACTTTAGGACAACTAACCACAGAGCTTAGCACTAAAAAGCTGATTTTCTAACTATGTCTGCTATGGAGAGTTATACCCTAGAATCATTGTCTGCCAAAACTGCTGATTGCTTAAAAGTATTGTGTAGACATAAGAATCTCTCTGAGAAGGGCAAGAAAATGGAACTTATAGAAAGATTGTTAGAAAACCAAAGTCTGGGTGGTACAGAGGAATCTACCCCCCCCCCCCAGCAAATGTAGAAAACAGTGATGGTATTGATCTGAATCAAAGTCTTGATAATGAGTCAGAAGAGGAAAGTGAACCTAATGAAGTTAGCCACTCTGAGCCTCTGTCTGCCTTACCTACTGTACCTACTGGGCCTATACCAGGTCCTACATGTAACCCTGCTTATTTTGAACTTGAAAAAATGAAGCTTGAATTAGAGTACAAACGTTTTTTAGCTCAATCTGAAAGAAACCAAGAGCTAGAGTTCAGAAGAATGAATGCCCAGGCTGAGCAGAAGCAAGCTGAGTTAAGACTCAGAGAAATAGAGCTTAATCATGAACTAGAAATGAAGAAGTTGTCTGTGGAAAATGCTTCTCTCTCCTCTGGTTCCTCTAGGAGTTCCTGTCCCAAAAGACCCCGGATGCCTAAGGAATTAGTGGGTATGTATGAACCTAAATTGGATGTATTGGATTGGTTAAAAATATTTGAGTATAATCATAGGCTCCAGGACATCACAGGGAATGAGTTACTTCCCTGGTTGTTCTCTAGGCTTCCCCCTGTTGCAACTGATGTGGTAATGGAGTTGGGGGAGGTGGATAAGAAGGATTATGAATGTGTGAAACTAGCTTTGATAGCTAGATTTGGGAAAACCCCTTCCCAGTGCCTTAAGAGGTTTCGGACCCTCAAAAAGCATAATGGTACCCCTTGGGCTACCTGGGTGAGTGAAAGTTTGAAAAACTTAGAGGGATGGATTAAGGGTTACAGAGTTAACACTTATGAAAGAATGAAGAATCTTGTAATGTTGGAGTCAATTTATGATGCCTGCTCTCCTGAGCTCAGACAGCACTTGGCTGATTCAAAGGAATTAGATTCCAGGAAGTTAGCTAAGGCTGCTGACTTGTGGGTTGCCAACAGGGCCACTCACAAGGATTCTGGGGCTACTCAGAAAAAGGGTGAGGGAAAACAGCCAAAAAAGGACTCCAAAGAGAATTCTAATAATTCCAAATCCAAAGAGGGCCCCAAACAAAACCAGAAGGGTAAGCCACTAGGGAAACCAAATCAGGCTAGTGTACCTCCTGGTGTCAAACCAGAAGGAGGTCAGAACAAGCCACCATTCCAGAACGCATTTGGTAAATGCTTTGTTTGTGGCTCTACTGACCATGTGAAAGGAGATCCCAGATGTAAGGGTAAATCTTCAGGGGTCCAACTTGTCTCCTTAGCCTTCGCTCCAGAGGAGGAAGTACAAATGGCAAGTGGAAACTTTCTATTACTGGTTGATGAACCCATTGGAGTCTCAGCCAGTGGTTCTTTAGTGTCTCTGGGTTTGTGTGAACAACAGATCTTAGATGTCTATAATTCTATCCCAGATAATACTAAAGAGTATTATAAGGACAGTGTCCAGGTGAATGGTCAGGAGACTCCTGCCATTAGGGACACTGGGGCCAGCATAAATGTGGTGGACAAATCGTTTTTTCAAGGCTGAGGATGTTGCTAAGGCACCCAAACGCCTCACCAGGTTAGCTGGAGGGCCTTTGCAGATGCTTCCCCAATTGCCAGTTCTCATCCAGTGTAATGACATGACTGTGAAGATACCTGTCAGCATACAAAGTGAGGTGCCAGGAAGGGTTCTGCTGGGTAATGACTTGCAAACTCTTGGAGTAGTGTCACATACCCCCAGACCTCCTAGTAAAAGGTTACAGGAGCTCACCAGACCTGCAAGGGAGAGAACCATGAGAGGTACTCCCAAGGAGATGATGAAGAAAGAGATCACTCCTGCTCCACTGGAGATGTCAGCGGCTGTCTCTAAGAAACTAGAAGAAAAAGGGAAACCTAAAACCTCAAAAAAGAACCTCACAGCCAGCATTCCAGTGCAGCCAACAAGGACTTCCCCTACGTTGTCCAAAGTTACACCAGTAACTTCCCCTCCAGCAGAGGCTGAGAGGGAGGTACAAACCTGTGTGGTTGAACTAGACTCTGAAGAAGAGCTAGTGGAAGGCCAGGAACTCATTGGAGATCTGGATACTGTTGACCATCCTGAGCTGCAGCCTTTACTGGCAGAAGGTGGACCCAACAGGGCAGACTTCAGTAAGGGACAGAGAGAATGTCCAACTCTCGAAGGTCTTCGACACCAGGCAGATGCTCAGGCTGAAGGGCAAGAGCCTGGGAAATATAGGCTACACTGGGAAGATGGCCTCTTCTACAGTGAACCAATGGAGTCTGCACCTGGGGACAACAAACGACTTGTAGTACCCCAAGAGAACAGACCACAGTTCTTGCAGTTAGCCCATGAGATTCCTTTGGCTGGTCACTTGAGTTTCAAGAAGACTAAGGAAAGGCTCTCACTCTACTTTTATTGGCCAAAGATGGGGGCTGAAGTAGATAAGTACTGCAGGAGCTGCCACACCTGCCAGACTTCTGGTAAGGTTGGCTCCAAGAAAGTGGCACCTTTAGTGCCTCTCCCTGTAGTGGGAGTCCCATTTGAGAGAGTAGGGATTGACATTGTTGGTCCCCTTAATCCTCCAACTTCCTCAGGCAACAGGTTTATACTTGTTGTAGTAGACCATGCTACTAGATACCCTGAGGCAATTCCTATGAGGACTGTTACAGCTCCGGCTAAGGCCCTCCTTGGTATTTTTACCAGGGTTGGGTTTCCTAAGGAAGTAATCTCTGACAGGGGGTCGAATTTTATGTCCCACTACATGAAAGCCATGTGGAAAACCTGCAGAGTTACTTACAAGTTCCCAACCGCACACCACCCTCAGACAAATGGGCAGGTTGAAAGGTTCAACAGAACCATGAAGAGCATGATAGGTGCTTTAGAGAACCCCCTTAAAAGAAAATGGGACCTTCTAATGCCATGCCTTCTCTTTGCTTATAGAGAAGTCCCTCAGGAGGGAGTAGGTTATTCTCCCTTTGAACTTCTTTATGGTCATCCGGTCAGAGGCCCATTGGCCCTGATCAAGGAGGGGTTGGAGAGTGCTCCTTCCCCCAAGCCGGTCAGAGTGACTGACTATGTGATAGGTCTCCGAAGGAGAATGTCACAAATGATGGCAGAAGCAAGTGATAACTTGAAAGCTGGACAAGCATTGGTCAAGCACAAGCATGACCAAAAGGCTAACATGGTCGAGTTTACTCAGGACCAGCTAGTTCTCATTATGATTCCAACAAGGCAGAGGGCCTTGCAAGACAAATGGATGGGACCCTTCAAAGTTGTGGGTAAACTTGGAGAGGTCAACTATCTGGTGGACTTGGGCAATCCCAAGGAGGCTCCAACAGTCTTCCACACCAACCGACTAAAAGCGTATGTCTCCAGGCCTGATGTAGGAGCTTTGCTTCTAGCATCATCAGAGTAAGAAGAAGAGAGTGAAGCTCTTCCTGATCTCCTCAGAGGCTTACCTTTAGATGAAAAGATTGAGTAAATCTCTCTTCAAATCTGACACCTGAGCAACAAGAAGAGTGCAAATCTATGTCAAATCAGTTTGCCTCTCTGTTCTCACTTTCACCAGGCTTGACCCCTTGGGGACAGCATGACATACTCACTGGTGACTGTCTGCCAGTCAAAAGCAGAGGATATCGAATGTCAGAGAATGTAAGAACCCACATCAAAGGTGAGGTCAACAAGATGCTTGATCTCGGGGTAATAGAGCTCTCTACTAGTCCATGGTCTAGCCCAGTTGTGTTAGTACCAAAGGCAGGATCTAAAGAACTTAGATTCTGTGTGGATTACAGAGCTCTTAATGCAGTCACTAAGACTGATGCCCACCCTTTGCCAAGGACAGATGAGTTGGTGGATAGACTTGGTACAGCCAAGTTCCTCAGCGCATTTGACTTGACGTCAGGCTACTGGCAAATAGCCCTGACAGACCATGCCAAGGAGAAAACTGCATTTTCTACCCCGGTTGGCTTATACCAGTTTAAGGTTATGCCTTTTGGATTGAAAACTGCACCTGCTACATTTCAAAGGATGGTAAACCAGGTTCTGAATGGGATGGAGGACTTCTGCATGGCATACTTGGATGACATAGCAGTGTTCAGCCATTCCTGGGAAGAACATGTGGACCACCTGAGATATGTTTTGCAGGCTCTTGGAAAGGCCAATCTGACCATTAAGGCAAGTAAATGCCAGATTGGACAGAGTAAAGTGGTCTACCTTGGACATGAGGTAGGAGGTGGAGAAATAAGGCCTTTGCCCAGTAAAATTGAAGCTGTGCAAAATTGGACAACACCTACTACTCAGACCCAGGTGAGAGCCTTCTTAGGTCTCACTGGGTATTACAGGATTTTCATTGAGAACTATGGGTCCATAGCTTCTCCAGTGAATGTCATATCCTCTCCTAAATTCCCTAAAAAGGTTAGGTGGAGTGAGGAATGCAATCAGGCCTTTGAAACCCTGAAAAAGGCTCTTTGCCAAGCCCCAGTACTCAGAGCTACTGACTATCACCAAACTTTCATTGTGCAAACAGATGCTTCAAATGTAGGAATAGGTGCAGTCCTCAGTCAACTGGATGGGAAAGGTAGGGAACATCCCATTTACTTCATCAGTAGAAAACTGATGGCTCCTGAAACAAGGTGGGCAACCATTGAACGAGAGTGTTTTGCTATTGTGTGGGCTCTGAAGAAGTTTACTTGTATGGTTCTACTTTTGTCATTCAGACTGACCACCAACCCTTGAGATGGTTAATGCAAATGAAAGGGGAAAACCCAAAACTATTGAGATGGTCAATCTGCCTGCAAGGGTTTGATTTCACCATTGAGCACAGGTCAGGGTGTCACCACCAATATGCTGATGGTCTCTCTAGGATGTATATTATCGACTAGAGGTATGAGATTCATCCAGGAGTGGATTAAATCCTCCTGTCCCTTAGTCTGGGGGGGTGCGAGTGTTAGGGAGAATTCTCTCTTTAGGCTGAATTTCCTAACCTAGTGAGTCCCTGGAGTTTTTTTTTTCTCCTGCCAAGAGTGAGACTCTTTTTCTCCCACTCTTGGACATGATTTATGGTGTTCCTTTGACTGTTTATGTGTTTTATGGGCTATGGGGTCCTTTACCCCATAGGGTCTCTTGTGTTTTTTCTATGTGTGTTACACAGCACCCTCCGTGCAGTGACACAGGGGTGTCATAGTGGCACCCCACCATAGACTCCATACCCTGGGACTGACTACTGTCTCCCAGGGCATGTAAACTCACCATTGGCTTTACTAGTCCCAAATTATTAACATAAACCGGTACAAACCATCATATTGTGGACGTACTGGTCGGGGCAATTCGATTGCCCCAGGGTAGGTTAGTCGAGGGGGCACGTCTCCGTCCCCCCTGATCGAGTTTTGGCTGGTGGCAGTGGATACTACTTTTTATATTTGACCGTGAATATATCCCTATGGGATTTTCCTATTGTTTGAGGCTACAAACTTTAATTATTTAATTCTCATAGCCTCTAACATACCGCCGGTTTATTTAATTAATATTAATTCGCCGGTTGGTATTTTTTGCCAGAACTCGATTCTAAAATGGCGTTTGTGTTCTCTTCTGTGACTCCAACCCAAGTCGAGCCCTTTGTTCCACTTTTTGGTGGGCTTCTCCACAGAATCCTCCAAAAGTGGTGCCACTCTGTCTGGGTAACACAGGGGGTGCGGGAGAGGCTTCTTCCCCTGACTGGTGGGCACAACCAGTTTACCTTCTTTCCTTCGCATCCCAGGACGTCTTGTGGTCGAAATTGCCCGTGCCAAGCACCCCGCAACCGGATAGCAATTTACCACTGGACCGCAAATAAAAGGACCGCTCCTTTTACCTGAGAAACTCTGCAGCTGGTTTCTTCCCTGGCAGTGCAACGGACTCCTGTCTTCCTCCCTGACGAGATCCTCTCTTCCCCCGGACGAAGCACCGACTTGCATCCGCTGCCAGGAACAACTGCCCCCGCTGGAGTATTCTCACCACTTTAAAGGTACCGTGTCCGCCAGGCCTCCCTTTCTAAAGATTGCTACAAGGTAATAATAACCCCTTAACCTTCTGGACTGGGCTGGCCGCCTTGACCTTCTAACTGGTCCCTTTCTTTTTTGGTCCAACACTTTTTGAACCTTTGCAAGACTCTTGTGCACTTCAACCACGTGACCTTGGACACATTTCGTTCTGATACTCTTAAAGTGGATCCGGCCTACTAAACTCTAACTTCACGGTTGTACTTGCCTTCCTCTCTTGTTTTGATTTTATGAAGGTGTTGGGATCTGTTTCATATTATACTCTGCTTTTTCTCTCCCTTTTTAACAAATTATTAGAGTGCCATCTGCGTTAAGTGCTCACCGCTGTCTGAAAATAAGTGGGGCTTTACTTAAGACTTGTCTAAAATTCTTCTAAGGGAGTGTATATCTTTTAGTGACCATGTTTTTGAATTGCTTACTATTAGTGCTTGTGTGTTTTTCTAGATGTGGTTTTAAATAAATAATTATATCTCTTTTACACCAAGCTCTGGTCAGTGTTTACTTGTTCTACTATGTTCTTTTGACCTATTGTGAATACTCTGTATACTGCCTAACTCTTCTTGAGGGAAGTCTCACTGCTCAGCCACAGCTACCAAGTGAATCTGTGTGGTACAGACTGCTACGAAGTGGGTTTACTGCCAAACACATGTAGTCTTAAATCTTTTGCAGTGGTCCCACAGGGAACTGCAGAGGTTTCTGCCTAACACTGAGCTTGGCTGGGCTCCCTGCAGCACGGGATTCTTTCTTTATCAGCCACTCATTTCTCCAGCAACTCTGTGTGTCTCCTTCAGTATTCGACACAATCAGAGGAAAGGACCTAGCATTTTAGCATAGGCAAGGAGCGGGCCGTCAAGCCGCACTGAGTGAACACAAAGCGTCGCATCAGCCGCTTCTGACTACCTCCAATGACCTCCAATGGGAAACTTTTGTGGTGGGGCCTGTAGTAATAGGAGCTTCGTCTGATCTCTTCCTGGCTTCTCCTGAGTTTGGAACCCAGCAACCCAGCACTCGCCGGCAGCCCTGAAGACTAATCCACCTTCTTCCCACTCTGTCCCTCCAACCATTTTCCACTCCAACAGTCCCCAGGCTCATCCTTATCCACAGGCCACCTGAGGGCCGAGCATTTGTCCAATCGAACTGTTCCACAAGTCAACGTTCAAAAGACCCCTGTAAGCAGAGTGTTGTGGCCTTAAAGGACGACAGGATGCTGCAGTGGGTTCTAACTCTCTTTATTGCAAGACAAACAGGTGGGCATAAACTTGGCTGAGTGCAACAGGGGAACTACTCACAGTTCAGTTCAGGGCCCTCCCAGTTACATCACGGGGGGCCAGGTGTGCACAAGGATGGCACGCTGCAAGTTTCCAGGGCCCCCATGTGGCCTCCTATGGCTTTGGACTTATGCCCTGGAAGCTGGAGTCATTAGGCTCTTCAGGGCCTCAGCTTCAATGGCTCCTTATCAGGAGCAGCGCTCTCGGTCGACCTGCTTGGTCTGGCGCTTCGCCAACACTCGCGGGAACGTTGTCTCGCGGAGCGCGGGCTCGCGAGATCTCGTTATGCCCAGATCTCGCAAGACCACGCTCCCGCGATCACGTGACGTCCCCACACAGAGCCTGACCGTGCCAGCCAGCTAATACAACAATGAAAAGCAACTTCATTAACAAGTGTTTGCTCCATTGCCTCCCTAACACGAAGACACATACAGAGACATTGCTTTTTTTCTAAAATAAAATTAGTATTATTAGATGGCGAAAGAGTGGTGTGTGCTTATTTCTCTCTGCAGGTATCACCCTCATATCACCCAGAACATTGGCTTAATTGAGCCAGACGCTCCACTGACCTCTCCTCTTAAAAGCGGATAGCGAAACCAGCTATTACAATAGTAGATTTAGAGAAGAGGCAATGGTCACAAAACGGATCACAAAACTGCTCTGCCAATTCCCAGGAGCCAGAGGTCAACTTCAACTTCTCTCAGACCTGGTTGAAAAAAATCTGCGTTCAGTGCAGAATGAAGCTGTCAGGATTCTGGCCTGCACATGAAAGACTAGAAGAGGGTACATTTTTATAAAAATCGATCAGGGATGGGGAAGGTAGGATTCTCTTTAAGGTTTAAGTCAAATTGAAAAGTTTCAATCCTTTTACTCAAACGTATACAAGGTTGAACCATTAGATGTTTATAAAATAGGCACCAACCTCACTACACTTGAACTCCCTGACCTCGAATGAGGATGCAGGGGATCTGGAAGGTGATTTTATTTTTTTTAAAGATACCATTTTTTTATTAAGACATTCGGAAAATTACATAGCAAAACAAAATCATGAACACAGGGAGAGCTGCACATAAAAACCATGCCAGCCACCAAAAGATAGAATGCAAACCTCTGCTAGGGAAAAACGAAAAGAAAAACAAAGTGAACACCAACAGTTTCTCATTGAGGCTGCAAACAGAGCATAGCCTACTCTTCCACTTCTCCACACCCCCAACGGTGCAAAAAACAAATCGACGAAAATGGACATTGAAAAATGACCATGTTGACCTCGAGCGTGCTCCCCAGAGTTAAGCCTCCTGAGGCACAAATAACATGTTACATTGTGAATTTTACCAGCACCTATTCCAAACGTGTCACCGTAAAATATGGCTTTCATCGCTTAGTCTTGCTGGCAGACCGATGTATCCGACCAACCTCCGCGGCTTAGTGCACAATGTACATCCCTGTAGTGAAGGGCAAAGCCAGAGGGCATCCCCATCCCGCCTGCGTCACATCACTCACCACTAGCATCTCCACAGATCAAATACAGTGAATATTGGGGTTCGCCCTCGCCATCACCTTTACATGACCTAAAACTAGTTTGACAATGATCGCTGTACAAATGCCTAAATCACTGCAGTAATCAAATCACAAAATGTATCCATCTACAACATCTACAACATGCTCTCTCCGCAGCGTAGGTTGACGGTTGTGGCTAAAAGCGTCAGCCATTTTCTCTTGATAGGAGGTATCGCGTTCTTCCAGTATACAGCCTTGCGGGACGTAGATAGCATAATGTGTATGAGCCTACGTGTCACAGCATCCTCATGCCATTCATCACAGTTTGCTCCGATTAACACAGATGCAGGGGATGCTGAGGTCAAGGCATCCTGTATGCCAGCTATTCGTCGAGAGACTGCCGACCAGAAGGGCCGGATTTTCCGACAAGACCAGAATATGTGACCCATAGACCCAAGACCTCCACATTGTCACCAGCATTCAGCAGATCGAGTGAGTTTCCTACTATATAGCTTTGATGGGGTATAATATGCTCTGTGTAGGATTTTGAATTGTATCTCTCAATTTTTCAGGATATAGGATGTGTGAGCAACCTGAGCAAAGAAGTCATAAATATTTTTCACACACACCAAGATCCTTAGGTCCTCCACCCACGTATCGGCCAATGTCGTGTTCCTCTTGAGGTTGTTTGGGATCCATAATGCGTAAAAAAAAATATTCTGGGATGCTCTGATACATCCCTGCCAAATTCCAATTCACATCATGGTGGTTCTCTCGTCAATGATTCCTGTGTCGCTTGTGTTCTAACAGCCAATTGTATAATTTTATATTGGAGCCTTTCTCCAGTGGACAGCCCTAGAATGTTTTGAGCCTCCCCAAATGCAACAAGGCAGCCATCATCCAACAAGTCCTTAATTCGCACATTCTGCCACTCTGTATTTTGATGTCTGTGTATGACAGCGTGTGTACTGTACGATAAGCAGGCTCTACTGGTTATCCACACGGGAGTGGCATGGACATCTGTTACAGTAACAACATGCTTTTTATGCCACTGAGACAGTGTGGGTCCAACTATTGGATGACGTGTCCGAGTTTTTGGGAGTTTGCAAGGAGGAATCGCAGGAATCATGCAAAGGGGAAAATGGTAGGAACGTCTTCAGTCCCATTGAACACCAGCTGGATGTATCATCTGCATTCAACCACTGTTTGGCCCAACACACTTGGGTAGTGAGATAGTTCAATCTCCAGGAGGGTGGGGTGAGTCCCCCGTCGCCTTTAGGGGCATGCAATATAGTCTTGTTCAAACACAGCTGTCACCAATGACACTGGGAGCATGTATGCCATATAGATCACTTTTGGGAGTCAATTCATCTTAAGAGCATTAACCCTACTGGAGAGTGATAGTGGAAGTATGCTCCATTTCCCTATATCATGGTTAATCCTATCTAGTGGGGGGTTACAGTTCAGTTCCAGCAGGACCTGACTGGCTTCCCCATAATATCATGTGTGATTTCTTCATCCGTAAATGGGACATTCAATGAGACTAGCTCGACTGATGTAGCCGTTGGGAGACATATTGACTGTAAAAAGCCATGTACCCGACTAATATCCCTATCAGGGGGAACCACATATAGTTTGCGGTAATATTCTGCAAGCCTCTCATTGATGGCGAGATCTCCTTCAACTAATTTGCCCCATTTGTCATGCATTGTCAAGGATGACGTCACGAGAATGGGACATACCTGTTTTCTTCACGGTTGGCATCGGTCTTGAAGCTAGGCTGTCAGGTTTCCATGCTGCCAAAGACTAAGTAGCATGGGGTACCAACCCAACATCTCGCTGATACACAGACAGGTACTGGATCAGCTCCCAACGGTACGGGTTGGCACGTCCCCAATTTTCATGATGTCAGGATAGTGCAAGCACTGATAGGGAAAGCCACTGCAGATGTTGAGGTTCCTGGATGTCCAAACCACGGATGCCGGTAGAGCTGGTCCAGATGTTTGCTGTGGCCGAAGCACCAGCAGAGGCAACAGCTAGGTAGACCAGAATGGGGTAAGGGGTAAGGTGTGGAAGACAGTACGGGATCCAGGGAGGCAGCAACAACCCAGGACCCAAAGAAGGAAAAGGGAAGACCAAACCCATGAACAGAGAACCAACAGGGAGCCACGCCTACCCAGAACCAGCTGGGCAAGGAAGGAACAAGAGGTAAGGAACCAAGGAGCCATGGTAGGCAAGAACAAACAGAGCACAAGGCAGGGCTCAGGCCAGCAAAACCAGAGAGCTGGGGAGCGGAGCACGATTCAGCAAGAACTGTGTTGAGACGCAACTGGCAGTATCTGCTGTTGCCGGATATAGCCCTTCATATGAAAACGAGGTTTGAAACAAAAGCTCTTATTGTCACGGGGTCCACGCATGTACAAAGCAGAGAGAAACGAGGACCGCGCGTGTGCAGACCCAGGTGCAGCAGGTACTCCCGAAAGCCTAGTGCGGTGTGCCAAGGCAACCAGGAAAGGTGCCAAGAGGGATAGAGCCTCCAGGAAGGGGCAACCAAAGCCTGGCAAACCCGTTGTCGCCCACAGGTGAGTGGCATGACATGCACCGAGATGAAAACGTGAGCGCGCTGTCTGCCTTAAAGCGCAAGTGCCATCACACATAACAGTCTGTGCCCCTTCACATAGAGGGTAAGGGCCCATCTGGAGAATGCTTTCTTAGTGCGCAGGTTAGTGAGATGTGCTATCTCAGCATGGATACTACGTATTCAGACATAGGCGTCGGGGTCCGTAGAGAGTTTATGAATGCGTTCCGCGACCTGTAGTTCCTTGGTTAAGGACGTTCCTTTTTCGGCTTATGATTTCCGCTTATGTGCCCATCGAGAAATAAATTGCCCTCTAAGGTAGGACTTGTATGCATCCCAACATCTAAAGGGGGTGTAATTGTCTTGTAAGTTATCATACCAACATTCTCGGAGTCCTGAAGTAGATGTTCTAGAATGACAGTGTGTTGAAGATCCATAAGATTCAAACGCCAGGGCAGGGACTTTTGCATGGAGTCTGGGACTGTGATGTACATCATGAGGAGCGGGCATGATCGAACAGCGTAATGGGTAGGATAGCACAGCGATCCACACACAGTCTGTAGGATGTTGGTCGGAACCAGCCAATAATCTAGGGGGCCACCCTGTGTCAACGCAGGGTTATTTCTGACTAGGTCCGGCAAAAGCGTAAAATTCAGGTCTCCCTCTGTGAAGGGGAGTCGCCCCATGTATGGCGCACATTGTTGTTGGGCCATACACATGTGGAAAGGTAATTATTTGATTCTATATCATTCCATGTAATAGAGCGTAACAATCTTCTTTGTCTGCTTTAGTGTCTAATACTGTCAAGGGGACCCGTTTATGAATTAGAATAGAGACCCCACGTTTCCCATAATACGGAGAGTTTACCGCAGCACCCACCCATCCTCTACAAAGTTTGTCGGATTCTGTCTTTTATAAAAGTGTCTCTTGTAAAAATAAAGAAAATGTCCCCCTGTAGGTCCCTCACATGGTTTACTAGTGGACATCACTTAATGGGATACCCCAAACCCTGTATGTTAATTGAGATAAAGGTAAGAGAAGCCATTAGACCTGTTAGATCAAGTGCCCAGTAGGTTGCACCCGCCTGAACATATAACATACGTCACCGCATTCGGTGAAGGCACTGAAATGGGGCGAGTATGCAAGAGAAAAATGTATCTGCACAGTTAAGATCATCCACAATAACAAAACCCAAACATGCATAGCGATCAAAACAGAAAAATTAAGGTTCCCAGAACATGACCCCAATACAACACTGAAAGAGCCCATGCAGTGAGTGAAAAGGGGACCAAAAAGAACCCTCCTAGGCCCTTCCACATTTCAGGCAGTTGAAAACATTGCAAGTAACTTAATACCCCCATATGGATCATAGGGGAGTGTATTGTTACCAGGAAGGCCATCAAGCCGCCGGTGACGAGCATTTCAAAAATGCAGTCCGCCATCTCATGTGGGTGCATAAGTGTCAGAAGAGTTGACCAAAAGACAAGGATGTGCACCCACCTCTAGATGTAGGATTCCCAATCACGGATCCCTGCCAGGATGTTGACAGAGGCGGGCCAATCCTGCTGCCCTATAACGCACGTGCTCCGCAACACACCCCGTCAACATAGCTCAAGATGCAAAGAGCGAGGATAGGATGATGGTAAGCACTGGAGAGCGTAGTCCACTAGCCATCACCTCTTAGAGAGTTTGTCCAGTTTGCGTCCGAAGCCTTTGGGTTGACAACATGCTTTTTTTCCACCTCTGACACGTGGTAGGATCCCACTGTGGTCGCACATCCGAAGGGCCTGCTCCTACGCTGGTAGCGTCATCCAGGATGTGATCAGTAGCAACCAAATCAT
Source organism: Ambystoma mexicanum (assembly GCF_040938575.1). Lineage (NCBI taxonomy): Eukaryota > Metazoa > Chordata > Amphibia > Caudata > Ambystomatidae > Ambystoma > Ambystoma mexicanum. The sequence goes on from NC_090925.1 coordinate 693,351,083, forward strand.
GCAATTTCAAAAACGTCCTGGCTTCATCCAGAGCATCAAGCATATGCCATTGGCGGTCTATTTGGACCAAGAAAATAGCTGGAAATCGAAGATAGTGTCTGTGATTTGAGTCCTTCAAGGCCTCGAACACAGGGTTAAAGCTTTTCCTGCACTTTACGACCTCGATAGAAAAATCATTAAAGAGACGCACTGTCGATCCATCAATCTGAAAAGTGCCTTCTATACGATACGCCTTCAGGAAACTAAGGAGGCAGGCTTATAATACAAGGGTGTTCCCCCAGAGCAGGGTTTGGGACAAGAGCTCTGTGTGCACATTCTATGACATATGATCTGGGGTCCGCCAGATGGAGCATGTCACGGGAAAGATCATACATAAAACTCTCCATGTCCGTACCTTCCACATTTTTCCGGCGCCCCTACCATCTGTATGTTATTCCGCCTTGATCTAATTTCCTGATCCTCAACTTTGCACTTCTCTGATGAAGGCATTGATGTCCGTTGACACCGTGTCTTGATTATCCTCTAAGGCACCTATGTGTCTCTCATTGTCTGTGGAGCGGTCTGACTGTGCATTAAGGCGCGTGTTGATCTCCTTCAATTCTTTAACAATGTCCTGCACAGCGTAGTTGGTTTTCTGTGGGCGCTGACCGATGGTCTTCATTTCGGCCAATATCAGCTGCAATTGCATTGGAACATCCATCTTGGCCACACAGCACGATGATCTACGCAGGCTAGATATTTCAGGTGTCAGGATAGTAGAACAATTGGTTGCAGGGTCGATGTGCACCTTGGTCATAGCCCACACGTAGTGCATCGGCATGTGTAGTACCTGTAATTATAGGAAAACCTGCTTTGCACCCACAGCACCCAGCCAGTAGCCTGTGGGCCCATTGTGATGGAGCAATCCATTTCCAATGCTTCAAACAAGTTTTCTGCCAAGTACAGTGGTTGAAAGGTGCACCGCCAGGTGAATTGGCAGCGGTCTTCCATCGGCACCAATTTATACTTCCAGCATGGTTTTCTGTGGGAAGGGTGAAGCAGAGAGCCTTGATGCTCTTTGTGCCTGAAACCTTAAGCTGCACGTGTTGTGTGCAGCTGTCAGCGCCATATTGTTCAATAGGAGGTCAAGAGGCAATGGTGGAGCCACGACGTAGAGACAGTTTCACAGGGAAGCCCCGAGCAGCTCGTTCCACTCGGAGAATGCATACAGAGCTAGCATGCTCCATGTAGGTGTCACTGCTGGCCCAATAATGCGGTGTGTGAGGCATACACCGACCCCCAAAGGCTGGCGTGGGGAGGCCGCGCACACTTCCAAACAACATCGGGCTTCCCTCCGAGCATCAGCACCATCCTCAGTGCTGCCTGCAGTTGCAGAGCAGCCTCCAGTGCTCAGCGAGTCAGCAAGCCCATATGCAGCGAGCAGGCCTCTACACAGTTGAAGACGATTGTGTCCTTGCCTCAGCGATCACCAAGTGGCCTGGAGGCCTTGGTGCCAATAGCACGCCTCAGGCCGCGAGCTGCCATCATTCCTCTTTAATAGATTCCCGGACTCTGGCAGAGTGATATGGTCTATGGCTGAATCTACCTCTTCCTTACTGTCAAAGCCCTAGTGAGAACCATTAGTGCGACTCTTTTATTGGTCAATAGGACTTTTAAATAAATACGCTAAGATTTTTGTAATAATTTTGGCCTCAATCCGATTATACCCAAACTAATTCAGCCATACAGACAGACTTCACTAGCCACATGCAGGCTTTTGACAACTTGAGGTGGGTGGTGGGTGTTATGGCACTTGGATGCCTACATGATGGTCCTTCTCCTTTTAGATACCATGAAGGCTTTTGATCGTCACACTTGTAAAATGTTTAACCATTTTTATTGTGTGGCACTCACAACACCTTTATCTATACCTTCTAATCTATTATTGTAGCATTCCCAGGGCGATTGGTGCACATACTCTTGTTCCGCTCCTCTATTGTCGCATAGTTGCCAGTTCCGATGTTCCTTCTGTGCCAGTTCATTCCAAGCTTCCATTGCCTCACTTCCCTCATACATTGCTTTCTGCAACGGCCTATGCCACACCGCTGTCTCCGCCAATGACCAACATCTCAGATCCGCCCACCCTTGGTCCCTTAGCTGATTTTCAGGTGATTGCTATCCTGCGCTGGCCAGGACACGGATCAAATCCTTCATTTTGGAGAGGTGTGTAGCCCGCCTCCCTCCCCTCGGGAACAATCCCAACAGGCACAACTCTGGGGGCCATTCATGCATCTGTATCCCTCCTCCGTTCACCTTGTCTGCAATGCACTGCCAGAATCCCAATATTCCTGGGCATGGCCAGAACATATGCATCATGTCCGCATTCTCCTTGCTGCACCTCGGGCAGACCTGTTCCGTGTTCTTGTATATACATGACATGCTGTGTGGGGTTAGATACGCCGTATGTGTCACGTATATTTGAGTATGTTTAAATCTCGTGTTTCTAGAGACTTTTTTGGTGTATAACAGCACACTCTGCCAATCAATGTCTGTAAATTCGCTTTCCAAATCCTGCTCCCATTCTCTGTGCACCGCCAGGTCCTCAGTTTCTAGCCCTTCCAGGAATAAGTCATAGATCCTAGAGACTGCATGTCCCCCTTCCGACACATCATACAAGGCATCTAGTACTATTTTGGACTCACTCCCATACCTTATGCCATACCATACCCATCTCCTATCCATCATGCCTACCAAGCCCAAATGTGTCAGGTACTGCCCTTTGTGTATGCCGTATTCGCTCGCTACTGCTGCAAATTCCAGCACTTTTCCTTCCTCAAGTAGGTCCCCTGCCGCTGCTATCCCGCTACTCTTCCAATATTTCCTTATCTGTTTACTATGCCTAGTTGTGATCCCATTATACCTGCTATAGTAATGTGCCTGTGTTAGGAAAGACTTCGATTTATGTGTAGTTTTCCCTCCAGCTGTGAACCATTCTAGCCTGACTTTTGCCAGTGGAGCAGAGCCTTCTGCTGCACTCCACTAGGATTTGCTCACTTTTTTATGTGGAAACTGACATGTCCTTAAAGACAGTCAGTACTGGGAGACTTTGTTTCCCTTAGCCTTTCACTTTGTTGCTAGTTTTTAGCAACATGTTACCAGTGCTCTAAGTACCTTACAGTACAGTGCGCTGCGGTCTTCCTTTCATTTTTAAGGCCCTTGACACCCTCAAAGGACTTTTTGGAAAAAGTACAAATGTGCCTTGGCAGCTGTTAGTTTTCATATATTTTTAACCCCTTCTTTTGGTTCATATCGCGTTTACTGCGTTTGGAGCAGGACAGTGGCTCAGCCCCAAAATGGCCATTCCACAAGGTCCTTTGTCTGTCCTTTGGCCATCTTGCTTTCCCCAGGTCAAGCAGACCCGGGAAAACCCTTATTTGGTCATGCAGATCCCTGTGCAAACCGAAGCTTTTGCGGGCCTCTACATGCCTTGTGTGTGTGCCTCCGGGATGTGGGCTGGACCGTCTAGTTCCAATATGCATCCTCGGTGCCAGAGAGTCTGGTGTGCTGGGAATTACTGGAACCAACGTGGTCCATGATTGTTCCACGTCTGGAGTGGCTGTATGTGAGCAAATCTCTCATTGGGTCCTCTTCGGTTTGGCACAAAGGAGATTCTGGATAAGAGAAAGGCCCAAACACCCACACCAAGTTACTCTCTTGAGTTCACACCGAACTTAGGGTAGGAGCCAAGTATCCTGAAACCAAGAAGCCGAGTTGAAGAACCGCTGGTGACCCGCTGGAAGGTATGGTACTCTGATCCCGCTTTTGTCCCGCTGGACCCCCCTGCTTCTGATCGTAATTAGAAGGTCTGCAAAGGCGCTTCGACCCATTTGAATAGTGGGACCAACTATTCACGGTACCTCCACCTTGACCTGAAAGCAAGCCTTCTCGGAAGTGTTCCTGGGCCAACCAGTAAACTAACCAGCTTGCACGGGACCTTTGCTCTGGAACCGCGGCCTTCTCGAGTTGACACTTGAGACTTTGGAGATCATAAGTACTGGGTATAAGGCACTCTCCAGCTGAGATTCGTACACTTAGGCGCCCTAGGTCTAGAATTAGGAGCGTACGCCTGAACCCGAGTGCACACGGTCAACGTGTCGCCCGGCCGTGGTGACGAACTTCGAGAGTGCGCTGCTGCTGTGCCCCCTGTGCCCTGAATCGAGCTGCAGTATATTCAAGCTGATCCCTTCATCAGGAGTTGAGAAATCATCACTGTCCCACCACAGAATCATCCCTGGAACTCAACGCTGATAGCCGCAGAACCGCACATTTGCAGCATTTGAACCCGCAACCGGAGTGGACTCGACTGCCGAAGTTTGGTCTGGAGTGTGCCATGGGTCACTGAGTACTTGCAACCCTTACTGGTGGCCCCTGGCACATCCATCCATTTTTACGCATGAGTGTCCCCTGAGGGCCACTCACCTTTATTGAGGTAGCCTGTGCTACGGAGTTATTCCCAACTCTTGGATCATGTTCTGCCCTCTTGGGGTGACCCTCCTCGAATAGTGGGAACTTATTCTTCACTGCTTCACCTGCCTTGCTGAGCTGTAACAGCCCCTGCAAGAGACCCCGTTTTTGCCCAACCGCATGATCGCGTGCATCTAGATCAGAAAGTACTTTTGAGCATAAGGCTCCACTCTTCTTAGGGATTTGACTGCCTCTCAGTTAGGGTTTGATAAGTGAAGGACTGCTAAAGTATATTTGCACTATATGCTCCGTTTCTTCACAGGTTGTGGACCCTTACTGTGTGCCATTCCGTTAGGCCATTGGTAACTGTATATATGTTTGATAGTAGTGTTATGTTGGTTTAGTTATTACTGCTGATATTTGCTTTTTGTTTGAGTTAAAAGGCCTTTAATAAATCTATATGTATTTTTGATATATACACCTAACTGAGAGTCATTTGTAGTGTTGTTTACTGTGTGTGCTCATTGTGGTCTTTCGATCACCCTCACCCCTCCTGAGACCTAGGGCGTCATTCTAACTATGCCGGTCGAGTAACAACAGTGCCGGTAAGCCTACCAGCACCGTTGTTACCGGACTGGCACAGTACGACTCTGCGGGCGGGTGCCGTCCCGCCGGCCAGGGTCAGAGCTGGCGGGCGGAACAGCACCAGCCTGCAGAGTTTAACGGAAGCACCGGCACTGTTATTAACGGTGCCGGTGCTTCTGTGGTCCCCATTCCCATTGAGTCCTATAGGACTTCCCGGAACGCCAGGATTGTAATCCCCCAGTGTTTCCGGCAAGCCAGCCGCCAGTAAAATTTGCAAGTCCGGTGGCAACCTGCCTGTATTACCGTCATGGTTACCGCCAGACTTTTGATGAGGCCCCTAGTCTTGACCACTGCCAATGCTACCTTGATTGGTCTAGCTTGTCCAGAAGGTTACCCTGTTGCAAGAAACTAGACTGGCCTTCGGAACCTCTGCTCACCAGTCCAGAGTTCAGAAATCCATCTTAACAGCCTGTAATATGGGGCCAAGGTCCCCAGGAGTTACCAAGCTCTTTTCTACAGGTCCCTGCCGAGTTTCAAGAGCCCAGAGGGTCTCGATAGCCTGATGTCTCCCACCCATAATACTTCCTTTAGGTAGTGGAGTTCCAGCATTGGCTGCAGTAGCTGGGTGTACAGCGATACTTCGTCTGCGAGCCAGTTCGCTACGAAATGTAGCTGACCTGCCAGGTAATACAACTCAAAGTTGGGTATCCTCATTCCGCCACTGCTATAGTCTTTTTGTAGTGTGCTGAGGGCAATCCTATTTCTACATGTCCCGCACAACAATTTCCTTGTCAGTCCATCCAGTCGCCTGAAGAATCCCCTAGGGATGTCATGTGGGATGTTGGTGAAGTGGTATAGAAGGCACGGGAGTGCCACCATTCTCAACAGTGCTGCCCTGCCCGGGACCCCAAGGGGCCGTCTTATCTAATCTTATTAAAATTTGTAAAGCGCAGTGTACGCCCAAAGTCATCATGGCGCTGAAGCTACAGAGGTAAGGCCAACTAAGGACAGAGGCTAGAAAAGGAAGGTTTTCAAAGTCAGACGGTAGCTGGGATGATCCTCGATGGTACGAAGGAGAGGAAGAGGATTTCAAGCCTTAGCAGCCGCACTGAAAAGGCACGACCGCCCACCCGTGCAAGTCTAGCCCTAGGGGGCTAAATAATCCTCAGAAATTGTGAGCAAAGAGGCCTGACTGGTATGTAGATGCAGAACTTCGCTTGAAGAAATTCTGGTCCAATTTTATGCAAAGCCTTGTGAATCAAACAGAGTGATTTAAATGTAATGCGCTGCTCAACAGGGAGCCAATAGAGCTGGCGCAAGAACGGAGTCATGTGTGCACGAAACAGAGGATGAAGAGCTGCTCTCGCTGCCATATTCTGCAGCAGCTGAAGACGCTGAAGCAGTTGCTGTGAAACAGCAAGATATAAGATGTTACAGTAATCATTATTACTGATGACTAGGGAAGAGACAACCAGAGAATGGAATTTCAAAGGGTTGCAAGAAAGTACCTTCCGAAAGGGTCGAGAACTTAAAGTGCGCCTTCTGACAGACAAGAGATACATGTTCGGCCATAGAAAGGGAGGCCGATATTTTGACCCCCAGATCCGTCACCGTGGAGACCGGGAGGGGAAGGGGCCAAGACTCTCAGGCCAGAACTCAGGGGTCCAGAACAGCGAGGGTGATGTGGTGCCCACCACCAACACCTCTGTTTTCTCCCCATTGAATTTAAGCCAATTGAAGGCCATCCAATCACCAACTGCTTTCAAACAATTCCTCAGCAGACCCGCCATCTCAGGTTGAGTTAGGTCCAGCTGCACGATAATTTGCATATCGTCAGCATAGTAGTAACACAAAAAACCAAAAGCGTGAATTATGCCCAAGAGAGGTTGAATGTACAGATTGAATAAAGTAGGAGATCATGAGGAGCCCTGGGGAACTCCACAGAGCAGAGGGATCGAGTGCAAGAAAAAAGGGGAAAGAGACCCAGATTGGGAGCGCCCTTCCAAAAAAGACGAGAACCAACCAAGAACTTGGCCGGAGAAGCCCGCTGAGGAGAGCCGGGCAATCAGGGTAGGGTGGTCAATGGTGTCAAACGCCGCTGACAGGTCAAGCAAAATCAGGGCCCCCGCCCCACCCTGATCAACCAGGTGAATCTTGTCATCCAAAACACAGACCAGTACAGATTCCGTACCCCGGCCAGGGCGAAAGCCTGAGTGAAATGGGTCAAAAAAATTGGAGGACTCCAGAAAGGAACTGAGAAGAGGGGCAACCCAGGACTTAAGCAACTTCATAAAACAGGGAAGCAGAGACATTGGGCGAAAATTGGACAGAACAGCATAGTCCAACCCAGGCTTTTTCAACAGCGGGATGACAAGAGCATGCTTGGGGTTATCAGGAATGACCCCTGAGGAAAAGGAGTCATTAACGGCCTTGGTGAGCCACGGGACAATATCATCAGGGATGTTCTTAAGAAGAGAAAGCGGAATGGGGTCATTGGGTGAGGCAGATTTCAAACTGTTAAAGGCTACCAGGACCTCCTTGTTAGAGAACACCGGGAAGGCTGACCAAACACTGGGCAGGGTGTCAGCAGAGTAGGGTGGGCTGAGATGAGGCTCAAACTGCACCTCAGAAGAGCGGGACACGCTAATAGCTTCTCGTCAAAGAAAGAAGAAAGAGAATCACACAGTTCCTGAGAGGGTGGAACGGTGGACTGGGGCTTAGCTTAAACAGTTAAGGAATGGACAACTGCGAATAAAGCTCTGGGTTGGTTAAAGGCCGGTTCAATTGTGGTGCTAAAGTGTGTTTGCTTAGCAGCCAGGATGGCTTTTTGATACTCTAGAGTGGCCAGACAGTTTAGAACTCGGCCAGAGGAGCCCTAAACTGACATCCATTTTCTTTCTGCCTGCCTACGATGAAGTCTGAGATTTTTGAGTAAACCAAGGCTGAGAATGACGACTCTTCAAAGGGCAGCATTTACTAGGAGTGAGAATATCTGCCACTGAGTTTAATGTCTGAGAAATAGTTGTATGGGTGCTACTACACTCCTTAAAGAACAGAGAGGTGAGATAAGGGGGCAGGGGGACTGAGTGCCAACCACGCTTAAGGATGAACTGCTGGGAGTGAGGAGGGAGTGAAACAGCCGCCATCAAGGAGAAGGGAATCACCTTGTGATCAGACCAGATAATGGGAAATGCCGGAAAGATAGATAGCACTGCAGGCGGGGCAAATATAAGTTCCACGGTATTGCCCAGTTGATGGGTAGATCCAGTGACCAACCGGGACAGACCCAAATCAGAGATAGAGGCCACAAATTGTTTAGCTAGGCAACAGTTGGCTTTGTTGGTGGGAAGATAAAAATCACTGACAATCACCAAATTACAATATTTTTGGCGTAGTATAGCAGCAAGCCCAAAGAATTAATCGCAAAATTTATGATCATAGCCCAGAGGGCGATAGGCCAGAAGCACATATAGAGTGTTAGTAGCTGGCACAGGAATGCAAATCAAAATTCCATCCATATTGAGAGCACTATCAAATTGAATAGAAAGAGCTATAAAATCTGATTTGAAAAGAACTGCAACCCGAGCACCAGAACGAGGAGGGCTGCGGTCACAGCGCAGCAACTCATAGTTGGAGGGGAAAGTTCGGATAACAGCAGGTTCAGAGTGAGGGCCCAACCAAGTTTCAGAGATGAAAACAAAGTCGGGAAGGTGATCTTCCATCAGATCTTTGCAATTTTGGGCGTGCATCACCAAAGAATGTGCATTCAACAGGAAACTATTCAAAGTGGATTTCCCGTTGCTAATCAAAGTAGCATCATGAGCATGCATACTATAAAAATGTGTAGGAAAAATTGTAGCCTCCGGGGCTAGAGCAAGAAGCTCAGGCCGCGGAAACCCGATTGCATAATGGGGAGAGTCATAACACGGCAGCAGCCATGGCCCAGCCTGGGCACAGACGGGCTTGCCTCAAGCACGACAGCTGCACCCGTCCACTGTGTGGGCATTCTCTCAGGCACATATATGCCAGAGAAAGAGAAGAACGCGGTGTGCAAACACTGGTATGGAGATAAAAGAGGACTGGCCGCGGGAATAAGCAGAGTCCTAATACCAAATAGCTGTCACAATGTAGCAAACACTGACATAGGAATCAATTAAAACACATAAAGTGCAGTAGTGCAGAGTAAAACAATAAGGTAAATACAAGAGTAAATTCATACGAGTGGCTTTAAATGGAAGTCCAACTAAGGACGACCTCACCTCTTGCAGCTGTAGAAACTCATGGAGCTCTCCACCCCCTCCAGCGCCTTCTATGTGTTGTCCGCATGTGTAGAGGCTGGGTCATGTCACACATTTAGTCTCAGGTATCTGAAGGTTTTCTCTGCCCACCTCAGCCCCAAGTTTGGGAGTTGTTCTTAGGCTAGGCCCTTCAGCCTCCCAGTGGGAACAGACTAGATTTTCCCCTGTTTATTCCAATGCTAGAGAGTTTGTTGAACTGATCCACCACATCTAGTAGTCCCGGTAGGTTGTCCTCAGGTTTGTTTACATATAGTAGCATGTCATCCGCATACAGGGACACCATGTGTACCACCCCATCTATCTCTATTCCTGCTTCCGCATACTCCGTTCTAAGAAAGGCTGCCAGCAGTTCCAGTGCAAGGATGTATAGCATCGGCGACAGCGGGCAGCCCTATTTGGTGGCTTTCAGCACCTCCCACACTTCTGAGATCTGTTTCCCAGTTCTCACTCTCACCCTGGGCACCATGTACATTAGCCTCATCCACTTCATGAAGGTCTTGCCTATCCCAAACCGCTCCAGGCTCTCTTGGAACCAAGCTCACCTGACCGAATCAAAAGCCTTGACGGCGTCTAGAGAGGCTACAGCGTAGTCCCTGTTTAGGTGATTCGTGCTGTCTATTATGTGGTGTAGTCTGAGTAGATTCCAGAAGGTGCAACGCCACGGTACGTACCCTGTCTGGTCTGTGTGCATCAAGCTACCTATCACTCTCTTGAGCCTGTTCATCAGTACCGCCGCCAGAATTTTACTGTCTTGCTTCATCATTGAGAGCGGCTTGTACGATCCGCAGTCTTGTGGGGGCTTGTCGGGTTTAAGTATGGGTATGATTACTGAGACTGCTGGTCAGTATTCCTACCTCGTCTGCTTCTGTGAAGACACCCAAGAGCTTTGAGGCCAGGACGTGCTCCTATGCCTTATAAAATTCCCCACGGAGCCCAACTGGTCCAGACGTTTTGGCAGTCGGGAGTTCAATTATTACAGTGCTTATTACCTCTAGCGTGAGGGGTGCATCCAAAGCATCCACCTGTTCACCCTCCAGCCGTGGTAGGTCTATCTGACCCAGGGCCTCTTGAATGTCTCTGTCACATCCCTTGGCGTCCCTTGTGTATAAGGATTCATAGAATCTAGCGAATCAGTCGTTGATTTCCCTTTGCATCCTGACAACCTTCCTGTCTTTGTCCATAATTCTGTACTGGAGAGACCCCCAGCCGGCCCATAGAATCAGGGTTTGCTCTGCAGTACTTTAAGACGAGATAGCTGCACCTTGAGGTGGATGGGGGTGCAGGTTTTCTTACTCCAACACCAATCAATAAGGACAACTCAATTGTTTGGCAAAGGGGAGTCTGTTTAATGACAAGTACAAAAAATGGGGAAACATGGAAATCAACAGTGATGCGATAGCCCGTCTCTCTTCATCTCTCAAGAACTTCATACAAACAGTAACATGTATACTCAAAACTCGTCATCATTGACGTGTAACACTCGAAAAGTTAACATTCAATTCTATTGGTTAGGAAAAGGTAACTTTACTACAGGTACTATATCTGTATATGGTAACGGAGGGGATTGGCTAAACACTATCAAGTGGGCGTCTAAGCCCATCCTTCTAACATTACTCTTGTAGACATCACTAAAAGTACGACGTCCCATTGGTTCTACTATCTATAGGACCCTAGATTATTTGGTCCATTGTGATTGGGTTGGCTTCAACCCCATGTATAAATCTCCACTTTACTTAGCAGCATGCAGAATGGTCAGCCAGGTGCAAGATGCCCCAAGATTCACCCGGCCTCCCCTCAATCAATCATTACTTTAGTGGCTATGTGTCAATTAGTTGGCTGTGGTTGGTATCGAAACTGTATCTTCTTGTCAGAAAAAGTTATGATATCTATATCTGGGCGACAGCCAGGCGTAGGTGTGAACACATGCCTTTTCTTACTCGGCTGGTCACGTGCTGCTCACACCGTGGATGTGCCTAGTTTCCTTCAATTTGTGCATTTAATTCTTGTTCGGCTTGCCACCTGCCTGAGCCTCCTTATCTCGTCCTTCCTGGGATAGGCTGTTCTGCTCTTAAGTTTTGATTCCGCGAAGCTACTGTTCGCGCCCTCTATTGGTCTGACCTTGGCTCACCCAGGCACGAGTTGCTCTTGCTGAGTTTCGATTCAGCCATCCCTTCTAGTTTTAGCTGGAATACGAATCCTGTCGTGTTTGACCTCTAGTAACCTGAGTTAATTCTGCTTTGTGTAAAGTGGACTCGCACTTGTAGAGTGTGCTTCATTGAGGTAGATATGTATAGGTGGCGCTTGCCGCGGTCTATCTTCTACTAAGCATAGCAAGCCGCACTGTTTTCTTAGCTTTCTTTAGGTTTCAAGCATATGTACAGGCGTTTAGCTGGTTGAATGACTTCATACTGCTTTACTGCTCAAGTTTCCTTATTTCAACATCGTCTCTCCTTCTAGGTTCACAATATCCTTATTCATGGCGTTTCGTCTCTGTGTGTCATCTTTGGATCATCTTATCTTCTATCTGCAGGTCTGTCTGGGCCTTCGTGATGTCACCATTCGTCTTCAATTAAGGCCTTTTGAGTTTCTTCCGGGTCAGTGTTTAAGCAACCTTCATTTTGTGTCATTTGCTGGTAGGGTTTTCTCAATGGATACCTTACTGTCCAATGTTGTCTGGTTATTGGTACTTCAATAGGTATTGTCCTTCTGATAGGCACTGGGCAGAGACCTACTGCGGCTCTCTGCTGGTTTATTTGCTCATCATACGTCACATATTTCGGTGTGAACGTTCCTGGTACTTCAAATTGGGCGACTGGAGTACAGGCTTTATTTAGGACCTCCTCTACACTGCTGGTGATTATTTCCCATGGCTCCTCCCGCATACATAGCCAGGTTAGCAGTCTCCCTGGCTTGTACTCGTCTGCATGCAACCTTTGGGTATACTTCGCATAATCTAATTTCCCCATCCGTTCCCGTTCAGATATGCATTTTTGGCAAAATATTTGCAATCCTGCCTCCCCCATGCCTCCACCTGCTGTTATGCTTTCCTCCCATGCTATGGCATTTTCCATGCCCTGCAGGGATCTCTAAATATCTGCCCTCAGGCCATCCATTTTGCCTATTGCTGCCCCCTTATAACCACCTTAAAGGCTTCCCACAGTGTTCCTGCCTTTGTTATGCTGCCTGTATTGATATCAAATTACTCTACCATTTCATCTTCCAGGTGGGCCCTAAAGGTGTCGTCATGTAGGGCTTCATCTCTCGGTCTCCATGTGAGTATCAGCGTTCTCAGTGCCGTCACCCGCCAGGTCACCTTTAGCGGGGCATGGTCTGACAGTACCCTAGCCTTGTATTCTGTGCCCCCGAACTCTTCCAGGGTTTCCTCTCCCATGAAGATATAATCTATTTGGGTGTACGTTCCGTGAGGGGCCAAGTAGTGTGAGTACCCCCGCTTCCCTTCATGTTCCTCCCTCCAAACGTCTACCAGCTGTAGGTCTTTCAGTAGGGCTCCCAGTGTTTTAGCCAGTGGCACAGGTGTTTTGCGTCAGATTTGGCCCTATGGGGAAAGCCCTGATACTTATGTCTCCCCGGCCCCCTTCGCAAAAACAAGTAATTGGACTCAGAATAGCAGAAAAAAAACACATACATCATATAAATGTATAAAACAAACCGGCTCGTTATAGGCCCTTTATTTATATCATATAAACATATATAAACACCAATAAACAAACACACATCTGGATATATATAATAGAAGAGATTTTTCTACAGTTCTCTCATCCTCCGGTTCGAGGTCTATTAGCGGCACTCCTGCCACTTGTTCATGCAGTTTTGCCACGCCATTTTTACCAGGTTTAGCACGGTCTTGTATGTACCATTTCCATTTGATAATACTAGCTTCTTGGGCATGCTCAATCCTGTGCGCCACTGCATGATAGGTATTTTTGTCCGAATGATTACATCATGACCCACAGACATCTGTTCAGTATCTACTGGGCCCAATAACAGGACAGCAATTGTTTTTCAAAAGGGGTATATCTATCACCTGCATCAGGCAACTTCCTACTCCAAAACCCCAATGGCACTCGTTTTCTGTCCTGTTTCTGCCATAAACTCCAATTTGAATAGGAATCTTGAGTGAATACATTCAACTCAACTTCGCCATCTCTCACAGGCCGTAAATCGAGCACTCTTTGGTTGGTACTCTTAGCCAATTGAAATTACATTTCTTGTTCTTCACCCCATAGAAATTCAAACTTCTTACGTGTAATTTTGTAAAGGGGTGACAAAATTTGCCCCAAATGTGGGATGTGCTGTCTCCAGAATCCAAAAAAAACAATATATTGTTGTGCTTGCTTTTTGGTTTTCGGAGTCGGAAACTCAAGAATCGTTTGTTTAGCCTTAGGCACCATCTCTCGATGGCCATTGTGCCACTGAATTCCTAGAAAAATAACAAGTTTCAGCCGGACCCTGCGTTTTAGCATAATTTATTTCCCATCCTTCCTTACGCAAACCATCCCTAATGAGGTCCAAATGTATTTGTACACTCTGTTCAGTTTTCCCTTGAAATAAAATGTCATCAATATAATGTACAATTTGCACAATTGGTTTACACAGGATTTTATCCAAATGCTCCGCCACCAACCGGTGACAAATCATTGGACTATGCATATAGCCCATAGGCAGACGATTAAACGTATACTGCCTACCATTCCAAGAAAATGCAAATTGCTCTTGACATTCAGCCGTAATAGGCACAGTGAAGAAGGCGTTAGCCAATTTTAACACGGCATACCAGGTGCCCTCAAATTTGTGTATATTTTCAATCAACGTTATGGTATCAGGTACCGCTGGCACCAATGGAGGAGTATATTTGTTCAATTCGCGATAATCAATAGTCATCCTGAAACTGCCGTCTGGTTTTTTGACAGGCCAGATGGGATTATTCCAAGCTGTAGTAATAGAACGTAACACACCTGCCTCAACATGTCCTTTGATCGTTCCCGAAATTTCCTTTTGCCCACCGGGTATCCAATACTGTTACATGGATACTTTTTTTGTAGCTATTGCAACATGCATACGGGGCATTTTTAGCTGACCAACCACCACTGGTGTACAAGTGAAAGCACTCACACCAAATTGATGAGTTTAACCTCCCAATCCGAGGGTCAATTCCTCTAGAATATCAAATCTAATAATGTATTCAGCCAAGGGAATGATCAATACTTGGTAAGTGTTTCTTTTTAATTGCCCAATCTTCATGTCAATTTCCGTTTATACCGCTTAAGTTTCCTTGCCACCCAATCCAGTAATCATAAAATGTTTACCTTTAAATCTGGAAGGGTTCCCATGAATCAAAGAGGTCTCTGGCCCGGTATCAATTAAGGCTCGACCCTTGTGTGTATTACCCAAATGCAAAATAATTTCACTTTTACATGAGATTGTCTGTCTACCTTAAAATGGGCTGTAGTTACCGGAGTTTGACCAATATCCTATTCATCTTTAGAGTGTGTACCCTTTTTATTCTCTCTCTATCATGGCGCTAACCATTTTTCTCAAATCAGCATAAGTCGGTTGGGAGAGTATCGATATAGTAGAGGATTCCTCATCACCCCCATCCGGGGATAATCCAAAAGGATTCACCTCGTTTTTTGCTTAATGTAAATCCTGTCGCTTCACTTGTTTATAGCGCTCTTTACCATCCAAACCTCATTTTTTATGCAATAAATACATATCGTGTGTTGCAATTTCATCAATTTCCTCCCTGGGGACACCATCTTCCAACAAAGCTAGGAACATTTCCTTTCTGGATACAGAGGAATCTCGACTATCAGATCTTTTGCCAGGAGTGCGTTTTTCATTTCACCCCTCCCTCTCCCGAAATTGTTCCTGGGGCTTTTCCTATTCACCCAAATCTGCAAGTTGTCTAATTGCATCGACAACTTCATCCATGACCTTTCCCGTCATTCCCACTAAGAAGGTCATTATGGCGTTTTTATATGCGGGAGGGGCTGTCCGAACAAATGTGTTCCTAGCCAAAACAGATAGATTTACCATTCCATATGCTCTGGAGTATTTAGATGAATTGCCTCCTTCATAGCATGTTCTCTAATCCTTTGAATAGCTTCCTTCAATGTATACCAGTTCTTGTCATCAGTCGGCCAATCCGATGTAATTGGATATTTGTGGTTACACCCTTGTGCAGCCAATTGTAAAAGGGACAACTGCCCATCATCACCGTTAGCATCACAAGGAGGACCCGCACGCAGGGTCTCCTGTATCTGAACATCATTAGACAAAGGTACAAACCTAGCAGAATCTGTCGAATCAACTAGAAGACCTGCAGCCCCTCCATCAAACATTCTGACCATCCACGCAAGCAAAGATTCACCTGCTCTCTGTTTTAATCAATTGATTATTTCCCCAACTTCTTGTTGTGAATAATCCTTAAGGGCAGTCATGTAGATGACACCGCCCCCCGGATTCAATGGATGGCGACCCAGTTTCCTGCGAATGACGGGATTAACCGTCACTTCTTTACATGCAGGTTTCAGCTTCATCACGGGATCTGATACATCAGAATCACTACTAGTAGTAGTACTATCAAAAACATCACCAACCCATCGATCGGGATCCCATTCCATACCTGCGGCAACAATCACTGTTGCTACCTTACGTGAATTAACCCTACCTCTTCTCTTTTGATATTTATATCGAGCAACTCTTATTGCAGCTCGTTCAGCTACTGCTCGATATTTATCTGCTTTGTCATGATATAACTTCATCTGAAGTTGTTGCATTAATGCCAGCCAACTATTTTTCTAAATTCTAAACAGAACTTTGTAATTCTGTATTTAATTGATGCATTTTTCGAAACGCATGCAACAAAATGCAGCCTCTTCTCCCCAGGGATGAACACTCTTTCCCCTTTCCACTGGGACCAATTGTAAACATTGAATCAATTCATCAGGACTTGCTTCTCCTATGCTAGTATCCCAGGTTTGACTCAGTCCTGCACCACGTGCCCAAGTCTGTGCTATTTTATTATAAGGGCTTTTGGACCAACCCGGAATAGTTACTTTGGGCAATCTCCACCAGCAGAGCTATCTTTCTTTTTAAATAAGGAAGTCATCATACAAGAATGAATGTTTCACTTCCCCTATTCCAATATCATCATACATACACATACAAAACAAAAATACATATAACAGTCCTTTCCAAGGGAAAGAAAAGAGAGAAGAAGAAAAATCGAATAATAATAATTAATCTAAGTTTATCCACAGGATTCTTTGGCGTCCATACCAGCACAAAGACCCTGCTCACAGCGCCAAAATGTTTTGCGTCAGATTTGGCCCTACGGGGAAAGCACTAATATTTATGTCTCCCCGGCCCCCTTTGCAAAAACAAGTAATTAGACTCAGACTAGCAGGAAAAACACACATATATCATATAAAGTTATAAAACAAACGGCTCATTATAGGCCCTTTATTTATATCATATAAACACCAATAAACAAACACACATTTGGATATAGAATATAGGTCACTTCACCGTTAGGAATGAGGTAGAAGAAAACTTCATCCTGGCCACCGACAACACTGCTTAGTCCCTCAGCAGGTAGGCAAAGAGATCACTGCGTCCACCGGGGTCTGAAGCGGAGCGTCCTCCCTTTCAGCGAGACTGCATCACCCGAGGTTTCAATGTCCAACTAACTTTCTCCATATAATGCTCCCTCCTTTATGGAGGAATTGCCCCGCCCCTCCCTCTCGCATGCATTCCCAGACTCCTATTCATGCACATGCAGTGCGCTCCGACTCCCTTTCTGTATTCGTCCTTCAAAGGACAATACAATAACTATTCTCCGCAGTTAGTCCACTCGAATGATATTTATGTGACCTTGCTCTGTTTTCCCTGCTACTTGCTCATTCTGTGAGGCCCACGGAAACGCAGACTTTATTACTGTGATGGAAGATGAGTGTTCAAAATGGCCGTGCATCAGCGGGCTTCTCATATTTCTCATCAGATCTGTCTAGTTTGGGATTTAATGTGCAATTGAAGTCACCTCCCCACACCCACGTCGCCCCTCTGTAGGTTGTCAGCTTCGGGTAGAGTGACCTAAAGAATTCTGTCGCCTCATGGTTTGGAGCATAGGTGTTAATGAAACACACCTCCCTGTGTTCCAGCAGGCCATGCACCACCACCATTGTATCATCCTCATCCTTTTTTAATTCCAGCAGCTAGAAGGGGAGCGTGGGGGCTATCCACACCGGAAACCCCCGGGCATATACTGAGAATGATGAGCCATACAGTTTCCCTCCCCATTTCCTAGCTATCAGAGCCTGCTTGTCCGCTGTGCGGTGCGTCTCTTTCAGTAATGCTATTTGTATTCTCATTCTTTGCAAGTATTTGTGTACGCGTAGCCTCTTTATGTAGTTGTTCAGTCCTCTCACATTCTAGGTGAGTATTCCCAGGCCGCTAATGCCCATTGTGGGTGGTCTTCCAGAGCCGTACCCTTCCCACCACCCGTTCCTCTTGCTTGCTTGTTCCCTTCCCCTTTGACCCCTCCTCTGATGATGGGAGCACAGCCCCGCCCCACGTGCGTCTATTGCCCAGTAGGATTTTTGTGGTTGGTCTCCCCGTTTTACATTCAGGCATTACCACACTGCTCATGCATCTATCACATCTTTTAACTTCACACGTGTCACAGTTTAGTCCCCTAACAAACCTCCCCAACCCATTCTGGCCAGCCGTTTGTCCATGTCCACCGCCCACCCCCTAACTCCAAAAAACTAAAGCCTCTAACAATTTATTGCAAACATTGGATAACTGCCTAGCCGCATACTGCTTTCTCTGCCTCAGCCACTTCTCCCACCCCCTCTTCCCCTTCCCATTCCTTAAGCGGCACACAGCAGCTTGATGCCTTCCAACTGGCATCTGGTTCCTAGATGGGGGAGTCCGGTAGCCGCCTATGGAGACAGCTATGTGACGTTGGTGCACATCCCTGCCGTGGGGCTCCCAACTTCAATATATCCATTTTGCGTCATTTGTGTCTGTTCGTTTGTTCCATAATTAGCTTCTGGGTTTCTTTTCAGTATTCTGCTGCAATCTTATTTCAAGGTCCGTTATTGTTCCTGCCTGGCAGCTGCGGAGGTCAATGCTTGTCCATCGATGAGAATGTGCCTCCTGCGTGTTTTTGAAGAAATATGATCTGCCGTTATGCAGGACTTTTAACTTTGCTGGGTATATTAACATATATCTCAAGTTGGCTCAACGTAGCCTCTCTTTAGTTCTTCCAAACAGTTCCCTTTGCTTTTACACCTTTGCCGTGTAGTCAGGATATATTGCCAGTTTGGAGGAGTTCCATGTATTTGTGCCTCCTTCCCTTGAGAAAGTCAGGATCCTTTCTCTATCCCTGAAGTTCATTATTCTTGCTATCATGGGCATCGGAAGCGCTCCAGGCAGTGGTCTCTTGGCCAGAGAGCTATTTGCCCTTTCAACTGTGAATCCTTGAGTCAGCGTGCCAGGTCCTATCTCCTGCAGCAAGGGGTTCTCCACATAGCTTGTCGGGTCTCTACCTTCCCCCTGTTCCAGAAGGCCCACTGTTCTAATGTTTCTTCTGGCTCTCCCTTCAGCATCCTCCAAGCTACGTTCCAGTGTCCGCAATCTTTCCAATACATTCGTCATCTGGGTTTGTGTGCTGGCTATGTTGGTGGTGTTCTCCTGCACTCTCTCTTCCGCCGTGCCCAGCCGGTCAGCCAACTTGCGGACGATTACTGTGTCTATCTTGTGCTCAAGTGCGGTTTTCAGCGCATCTACCACCGCCAGAAACGGGCCTTCCTCTTGCGGATTGACCTTTGTGTTCTGTGTGCCATTCCAAGTAGCTGTTGATGTGGTCACCTCATTACCATCTTTCCGAGCGTATGCGTCCATCATTCTCTGTCTGCCTTTACTCTTACATACCTTATCCGGCACTGGGGTCGGCGGCATGGAGGCCTGCGTGAGTATCATGAGCGTTACGTATGTCACAGTTGCTTTGGTATTCCCCACTATTTGTGGGAGTTGGGCGTGTGTGTGAGGGTGCTGCCCTGCCTTCGGTAGTGTCCTGCACATTTATTGCTCCTGCAGGGCTTCTCTTGGGTTGTTTGTTGTCAGACCTGCCTGCTTGGGGGCCGCCTTAAATTCAGCACTGCAGGCCCAGCCAGGCGCTTCCCCACCCCAGCTCCTGCGTGCGTGGTGTGCAGACCCGTCCCTTTGTGGGGATCAAGCGTGTGTTTTAGGGTGTTGCCTTGTTGGGGCTCAGTGTTCTCTATGTGTTGCCTTATGCAGGACCCTTTCCTAATTGGTGTTACAGGTCAGGCCAGTCAGTTCCAGCCCCTAACATGAGCGCCTGTGTCCACTCCTCCAGCCAGGTCACTTGTGCTTCTTGTGGTGTCTCCCTGCCGGCGCCCCAAGGTTCATCAAGCAGGATGTGTGTCGTGTGAGTGTATTCTTGGATTTATATACGCATTGTTCCTTCCTATCCAGCGCCTTAGTTGGGCATTTGCATGCAGCGCTGGCGGTTCCTTATCGCCAGCAATTGCTGGACTCCCTACTGCCTCTCAGCTTTGTGGGTCTTTCCCTACCTGGTTGGCGCGTGCTGGATTCCCGGGCCGCCCAGGCTGCTGCCGAGTCGTCAGCCGCCGGCTGTTCCGTCTCTGCACGGTGATCCCCTCAGTTGCCTCCTCCCCGGAACTGTGCAGTATAACCGCAACCTCCCGCTTTATCCGTGAGCCCCGCTCCTCGGTACTGTTATCTTGCTGCGGTCCGCTGGAGGCTGACTCCATCTCCCTCTCCTGCACCACGTTGCTTCTGCAGACCTCCTCCAGGTCTCTGGTGCGCTCCTCTCCTCATGTGGGTCCGGGTGTCAGGCGGCTCGGGTGGCGCTGGTCGCCATCTTGGGCTTGGTACGCTCCTGATTTCGGGAGCCTGTAACTCGATCAGCTCTACACCCCTGCAGCTGAAACTTCCCAGAGGTGTTCCACAGCTTCTGTTACACCTTAGTATGCGGTCGGTGTACAGAATCGGACACCTTGGAGTATCAGAATCCAGGATCTAGCAGGAGCTTACTTTCTTGCTGCCTCACTCCATGGCAGCTAGACACGCCCCCTTTGATCGCCATACTTGTGAATACCTATCAGAAGTACCGACAGTATTCGGTTTTGGTCCAATCATGTTCTATTTTATATTGACCACCATCGACAGCTATGCCTGATTTGTCTCAGTTGATTTTTGCTTTGGCAGTAGAACCACTCTCGGAAGTCATCAGGCAAATTGACAGAACTCTAGGTACAGTGCTCTTTCCGCACAGCATAAGCTCATGCAATTTGCAGACAATATCATTGTTATGGTCATGGACGCCATGAACACTTTAGCAAAGTTTCTTATGTAACTGAAATCATTTTGGGAGGTCTCTTAATTATGCAAAATCCAAAGGTCTGAACTTAACGGAATCGGTTGAGATAGTTGCTTTCCTAAAATACCCCTTTTCCTTTTCACAGGAATAGATTTATTATATATTTAGATGTCAACATTACCCCCAAGCATGATCTCCTTTATAAACATGTCTCAAAACTATTGGCCACGCTGTACCAAGACATGAGCAGTTGCTCCCATATGGAGATTTCCCTGATGAGTAGAATTTCCAGCCCATAGATGAACTTTACGCCATGCCTTCTTACCTGGGTTTCAGGCACTCCTGACAGACACAATGGACACGGTTCTCTGTCAGATCCAAAGTAAAAGGGGTTGTTCATTTAGAAGGGCACACCGACACAGATCTCGCGTAACATCCTTCAATGGTCAAGTGTGATCCAGATGGTCATACAGATGCTTTTGCCGCGCAGTTCAGAGCAGTCGTAGAATGGATGTTAGAACCTTTTGATGACTAATGGTTTCTCTTAGAGGGGGGGGGTCATCCCCTAGGTTTCAACAAGGACTTACTCCGGGTGTCAGTGAGACCCCTGGGGAACATGCCGGGTGTCCCTTCATCCACAGCCATCCCCCTATATTATTGCAGGAAATCTATATAACATTACACATTTTCCACCCACATTTCTCCCCATTGCCCCAGTATTTGAGCACACTTCCATCTCCATGGGGATTTCAGGGTGTTCATTTCTACACTTGCAGTCATGGGCGAGATCAGCCTTCACAGGGTCAATTGTATCATGAAGGTGATTCTCTAGATGTCAAGGCATGCCAACAGAGCTTCCATACTATAGGGCTGATAGATTCACTTAGATAGATTCGGGTACGGCATTGGATTACCCAGCATGACATAAAGAGAGGCCGTACGGGGGCCATGACACCCTTTCAAAACCTGCTCCATGGGGACTATTCATGCCACCTGGGCTCCTGGTTATACAGGACTTTGTTGTAGCTTTTATCGTGGCAGACGGCCCCACATGTCCAGGTGGTAGGAGGAAGTGGGGTTCCAGATCCCAGAGACTGCGTGGTCGCAGATTTGTTAAGTGGTGCAATGTCATCTAACTGCGTACAATTACGGTATATGGCCCTCTATCCAGCTTCATAAGATGTCTCCTACGGCCTCTCCTTGGTGCTGGCAGGACTGTGGTGTGCTGGCATAACTGCTGCATGCATGATGATCCAAAACAGACATCATAAGTTGATGTATCCCGCTTGCCCTGACTTGCTTTGGCACAAGGATGTTTGTGAATCTGCAGATGGAAATGGGTTTCATTGAATTTATTATTAGACATCTGAGTCCCATCACTACCCTGAGCTGGAAGTGAAACAAAGGATATGACGTTCCCTGAGGAGCCTGCTATCAACCACACACACACTGGGGTAAGGATTAAATGCAGTTTTGGAATGTGAATTTTAGATATATACCAAACTGATTTCGGATACAAGCGTATGAGAATTCAACTGGAAGTAACCCGATTGGAAAATAGATGGTTAAAGGAAGTTGATGGGATTGCCCAGGAACTACAGTCAAGTCTATTTTCTGTTTCCTTTTCTCCTCCTACCCCTCGTTTTTCCTTTCTCCTCTTCTCTCACCCTGCATGTTAGAGAATCTAATGGCCACAGGTGGATGATGTTGAGATACACAAATGCAGGAACTTAATTGTGGCCGGGCAGTGTGTAAAGCTTCGAAAGAAAAAAATAATTGGTCCCAATCAGCAAAATAGGGCAATTTAGCCCTGAAATCTGGCGACAGCAAACTAAATCTACCCGTTTCATGGACCTGAGGAATGTCCTGGATGAATTCCACATGGGGATGAAACATGTGACATTTAGGCTAAGAAGAATCGGAAATGGAGAAGGCAGACATCTTGGATTGCTAAAGAAAATGCACAGGCTAACAGAAAAGAGGAATAGGAGATTGAGACTGTGCATAATTTGAATGTTTGTTGTAAGCTTCTTTACTTATTGTTATAAGATTTGCTGATAAAGTAGCATTTATGAACAAAATATGGAGGTAGCCGTGTGATTAAATTGCTTTCCTGCCCAAGTCTGATTTTTCTTACTTTGTGTAAGTGGTAAAGATAGGCAGGGGAAGTAGATAGGTAGCGCACACACTCAAGTCCTGCAGGGTAAGCTTTAGGTAAGTTAATGTAAGGTAAGCTAAAGTGGTCTTGTAAAGTGCCCTTCTGCGAATGACGTTGGCCTCGCTGTGTGTGGCACTTTAAATAAAAAATAGCCTGGCATGGGTGTTATTCGGAAACAGGGAGAGGTAAATGCAGAAACCTGACATTTTGATGAGTGCCGATCAAAAGCATCTGTTATCTATGTGGTAGTATGGATTCTCTGTGTTCAGTAGGAAAAGGACGCTGAGGCAGGTTATTCAGAAGGGAGGCCTCATAGGAGAGCTACGATGGGTGCAGTGTGGGTGTTGATAGCAGCCAGAAAGGGTTGGGGGCTGCTTGGTATGCTAGACCTTGTGGCTCATCTGATGGGGATGAGTGTGTTATAATATCAGAGATATTAGCAGTAAAGATGTTAGTGTGGGAAGAACAATAGTGGTAAGGGGGAAAGGGAGCGAGGGCTCAGAAAACATCCTCAGATGCTGGCCTGGAGTTTTCCCTTTTTTCGAGAGATTGTAGACTGGTTTTGAAAATTGTAGGAAAGGAGATACGTTTTCAGACTAAGTTAGGGTAGTTGTGATCTCGAGGTGCCAAAATAGCACACCAATCTCCTTGAATAGCTTCGGACTGGCAGTTATAGCGCCTAGTTATCCGAGAGAAGAAAAGAGAGGGTTGTGAAGTTCTGGATCCAACGGTACCGCTGATCGGTCCTCCTTGTAGCATGTCTTTGATTGCCCGTTTTAGCTCCTGATCTCTGTCCATGGGGAGGCACAAGGATCAAGCAGCTTCTCTTTGGGTTAACCTTGGTCCGCTCCCGTCTAAAACAGTTCAGTTAATTGAAGAACAACATCTTGGGCTGTTTTCTGAATATCTGGAGGTCATCTTCCAAGCTACATTGCTTGGGTGGTGGGTTTCAGAGTTTGGTGGTCAGTAGGGAGAATGAAGACCACTCTTTCAATTTACTGCTGAAGGCAGGAACTAGTACTAGTACTAGAGCAGCGTTACTGAGGCAATATGCCCCGAGGTGGCGGGCCGACCCTAAAGGTAACAGCCTGCAGCCTAAATTAAGGACCAGAGTGCAGCCAGAGTCCCTTAATGTGGGCGGCAGTGTCCAGTTACCAAAAGGGTCAGACTCCCACCCACGGGCATATCGCCATTAGCACCTGTGCAGTTATCTACATTGGTGTTAATCGTGTTTATACTTTTAAAAGTACCTTTGAAGTGCGGGCCGATGCCGCGCAGTGTTGTTGGACAGGAAGTCAGTTTCAATGTTGATGATGTTGGACGTCATCAACATTGAAAAGGGGCTTTCTAGATGACAGTACTGCATGGCGCTGGGCTATGCTTCAAAGGTACGTTTCTTTTCTTATTTAAAAAAAAACACACTCTTAGTGCACGGGAAGGAAACTACGTGGGTGCTAGGATATGAAGTTGGAGGGGCAGGGGGGAAGCGGAGGGGGCGCTGGCTGCCCAGGCATTTCAGAACACAGGTGTTTACCATACAATATAGGCCTCGTTCTGAGCCTCCCGATTGGCTGGCGCCACCCTGCAGGATGCAAATGGACCTTAGAGTTCTTGATGGTGTGTAGTGTTGGAATTCCCCTTTGAAAGAAAGTGGGCCTTTTCCATAGGATGCACGGTGGTTGATGCAGAGGGTTTTGAAGAATAATCGTGCTTGATGGTGAGCCAGTGGAGATTGTGAAGCCCTGTGGTGATGTGTTCGAACCTTTTGATTCTATGAAGTAGTCTGGCTTCTGCATTTGGACTCTCTGTAGATTTTCCATGAGGTATTCCTAGGGAACGAGAGGCTATTTATGCAGTTGAGTCTTGTTACAACTAGTTGTGCCCATGATCCTGTGGGTAAAGGACAGATGAGGCATGATGTGTTGTAGAGTGCGAACTTGGATTCAAGTGCAAGGCCGCTGTCCATTGTGGTTCTAAGTTTCTTTACTGAAGAGGGTGATAGTGGGCATGGGACCCTCTAGTCAGATCAAGAGACAGGGATAACATTTAATGCAGCTGCAATGAAAATCATGAATTCTGTTTTGGTGGTGTTGACATTTAGGCTGCTTTTTGTTATGTATGTGTCTACCTATGCCAGGCATGTTTTAGTTCTGATGACTCTGTTGGTTTTGTTGTTGAGTTTGAAGATTATCTGTGTATGTTCTGTGTAGCCGTAGCTGGTGAGTTCAATCAGACTGATGAGGTCCAGGAGGAGAGTGTAAATGTTCAATAGAAGAGAGGAACTTGTGGATCCTCGGGGGACCCCACAGGTCATAAGGTGTGGCCAGGATCTGTAGAGAACTGGGATTGGTGTTTTGATTCTCACTGTGAGGAAAGAGGTGATTCAGCATAAAGCAGCTCCTTTTATTCCAGTGTCGTTTAGTCACCTTAGAAGAATCTAGTGCCTGATTGTGTCAAAGGCTGTTGAAATGTCCAGTAGGGTGAGTGCACTCTCTGAGTTGTCAACAGCGTTGGTCTCTAGAGTTTCCAAGATCCAGCAGAGGGAGATTATGTACCCCTCTTTGGCTGAAAACTGTGCTGGGTTCCATGAAGTAGGTCATTTGTCTCAATGAAATCTCAGAACTGATGGTATATGAATTCTTCAGTACATTTCCGATAAATGGAGTGCTAGAGATGGGGCAGTAGCTGTGGGCTTTTTGAGAAGTCATCTGACAAAAGCTGACTTCAAAGTCATTGGAACACTCTCAGTAGTGATAGAGCCTTTCAGAAAAGAGAATAGGTATCAGTTATGGCTGTTTCTTGACAGTTTGTGATACGTTGGGAGGTCATGAGTCTTCTGCGGATCCAGCTGGGTTGTTCTTAGATTTGTACAATATTTTTGCTGACGTGTGCAGCAATATGGGCGCAGAGTTCATGAGTCAGAGTTGGGGTTCTGTTCCATTTAGCCGTGTTGTGGCATTGAATAAAAAGCTTTAGTGTTTATTCTTGGCTTTGATGATTTTAGCCCTATGGAAGCATAGTTGGTGGTGGTAAGCAGCTTGTTTGCTCATGAGCTGTTTTTCCTCCAGATTCTTTTTACAATTTCTGGTTTTCTTGTCCATGTGGCATAATTTGGGAATTGTCCATTTAGTAACTTGGTTCTTCAGTGAGCTTCTAAAGGACTTTTCCCATGCTATGCTGTCCAAGGCTAAAATTATCCAGTTGTGGAGGTTGTGGAGTTGCTCATTTGGTGTTGTAATCGGTGGATCCAGTATAATGTCATGCTTGTTTACTTCATGTCTCTCCATGAGGGTATTAGGGCATATTTATTTCCTGGGTCTAATCAGGGTGGTGGGTCCTTGGGATGGTTCAGTGAGTGACAGCGTTTCTGTAAAGGTTATGGACGGTCTGGACTAGTGATCTCCCCAGAAAAGGTAAACCAGTGTGTGACCAGCTTTGTGGATGGAGCCCATTTGTTTGCGATGTAATTTGGCGTGGTCTTCTGCTATGAGTAGCCCTGTGGTAGTTGTGTCTTCTTTTTTGAGCCAGATGTTAAAATATCAGAGTAATGTGAGATGATGGCAATCGGCAGAGAGATTGACCACCACGTCTGCAAGTTTCACATGAAGGTTGGGCTGTAAAATGGTGGTCTGCAGACGAGAAGGAAGCTTAGTGATGATGTCTCAAAAATAGACCCGCTAAGGACGAGTGATTCACAGTCTGGAATGTTGTCTATGGTAGGCTTTGAGACATTGAATGAATACATGTGGACCCGAGCTACCCTTCCTCCCCTATTGGTATGATTTGTGCATTTAAACTAGGAGCCTTGTGGGATGCCTTTATAAATAACTAGTGATTGATTATCGGATAGCCAGGTCTCAGTGGTGAAAAGTAGATCTATTTGGTTTTTTACTGAAGAGGGTGATAGTGGGCATGGGACCCTCTAGTCAGATCAAGAGACAGGGATAACATTTAATGCAGCTGCAATGCAAATCATGAATTCTGTTTTGGTGGTGTTGACATTTAGGCAATTTCTGTACAGAGAGGAGGTAAAAATGGTCTGAGGTGCGTTTTTAGCAATATGGCAGGCTGTCAGGGTTCCATTAGATGTCTCTTTGTCTGATCATAGATCGGTCTCACACAGGAACAAACATTCCAGAATCCCCAGTAGAGCGAACAGTTTTAATTTGAAATCAGGATTCTCTTTAGCACCTCGGAACCATGGTTCGTCTTCCCTTCAGAGAACGCTATGGGTTGCCTTGGAGACGCTGGCACCCTTTGCATTCACATAGGTGCTCAGGCCTACGGCGCTGTGTTGTGCGTGCGGTCAGCTGACCGGTATTTAAGCCCCACCCCCGTGTACGGCGGTGCTTCTGAATTTGTCATTTTCAAAGCTACGCATCTTGTTACCTTGTCTTCTGGCTCCTTGAATCCCTGGTCTGCCTTGTGAATTTCCTTGCCTCGTTCTTGACATTGCCTTCGTCTTACCTACTCATTGCCAAACCCGGAACGGCCACGGACTGCATTCGTCTCATCCGTCAAGTCTTACCTGCTCGATGCCAAGCCCGGAACGGCCACGAACTGCATTCGCCTCATCCCACAAGTCTTACCTGCTCGTTGCCAAACCCAAAACGGCCACGGACTGCATTCGCCTCATCCCTCAAGTCTTACCTACTCATTGCCAAACCCTTAACGGCCACGGACTGCATTCGCCTCATCCCTGCACGTCTTACCTGCTCATTGCTAAACCCGGAACGGCCACGGACGGCATTCGCCTCATCTCTGCATGTCTTACCTGCTCATTGTCAAACTCGGAACGTCCACGGACTGCATTTGTCTCATTCCTCATGTCTTACCTGTTTTTGCCAAGACAGAAGTCTCTTGGATTACTCCAACTACAACCAGTGTCACGTCTTCACTCTCTTACCGCTCAAAGACTCTAAGGAACTGAAAGGACATTCGCGCATCGGCGTAAGGATCAAAGGACATTAGCGCAACGGTGCAAGGATCAATAGACTCCTTAGGCGTCCTCGTGCCAGCGGGTATAGGAAATGAGACATTGTGTTTCCAGGACTACCACTCCATTTCCAAAATGTCATCTGCAGCATCTATCCAGATCACTTATTTGGTAAGCACAAACAGTTTGGTTTGTAGAGGAGGTCCCAGATATGGCCTGCACCCCTGCCCCCCAGTGCGAGTTGCCAGTAAAATACTTGCCAAGGTATGTGACGTATGAGGAGCAACTGAACCAACAGAGAGCCGCATTGGGCCTCTGCCCTGTGTACATTAGAAGATCAGTACCTGTTGAAATGCCAATAGGCAGACAGCCCTGGGCAGCACGGTACCCAATCAGACAACCATACCAGCCGCTGATACGAAACGATGAGTATTTACAGACTGTCCGTGAGGAGACACAAAGAGCCCTGATGGAAGGCAAACGATGATGAGAAGAGGGCCTAGACAGACTAACACATGAGAAAAGGCAACACACGAACGCGTGTATCCACGAAAACAGGTGCAAGAGACACAAAGGACAACACAATGTTGAAACGTAAGAAACGTCATACCAAAAGAACCAAGATGAAATAATCGAACCTGTTAAATGTGTGTAAATAGGCTTGAAACGCAAGATGCTAAGAAATCGATACTGCTTGCAATGCTTAGTAGAAGATAGAGCAGCAAGCGCCAACCATTTATCTACCTCAATAAGGCACAATGTACACGTGCGACTCCATTTTGTAAAAGCAGAAGTACGCCCAGGCGGCCAAGGCCTAACTGGTCGGGTTTCATATCCAAACCCAAGCCAGGGGAAAGAGCGGAATCGAAACTCAACAAAGGACGGCTCAGGCCTGGGAAATCTAGGTCAACCCAAGAGAGGGAGGCGAGCTTCAGCTAAGGAGAATCAAAACTTCAGAGCATACCCGCCTGCCCTGTGAAGGTCAAGATAAGGAGGTGGTGGTGGAGCAACATGGAGAATTAAATACACGAAAAGCTGGAAACTGAAGCAGATTCACGGTGAACCAACACGTGACCAGCCAGGCGCGAAGATGTACCACTGTCTGATGTCACCCAGATCCAAGGGGTGCCATAACTTTTCCTGATAAGAGACTACAGTTTAGAGGCCTTCCTTAGCCAACTAATTGACACATGGCCCTAAAACCACTGATTGATGGAAGGGAGGCAGGGTGAATCTTGGGACACTAGGCACCTGGTTGTCCATTCTGCATGCTGCTAATTAAAGTGGAGATTTATGTTTAGGGGTGTAACTTGCCCAATCACAATGGACCATGTAATCTAGGGTCCTATAGACACTGTAACCAATAGGACGTCGTACTTATAGTGACGTCCATCGCGTGTGTAGAAGGATGGGCGTAGACGCCCACCAGATAAGAGTTAACCAATCCGCATGCTCTATTGTCATATACAGATATAACACTTAAGTTACCTTTCCCAACCAAATATATTGCGTGATCATTTTTTATAGAATTAGACGTCAATGATGACGAGTTTAGCCTATAAAAACGGCTTTTGGACTAAGGTTCGGGGAAGTCGGAGCGAGACAGGTGTATGCAATGCTGCTGATTTCCATATGCTGATGTATGTATCATTAAATGGAATTCCCTTTGCCAACTTACTGAGTCCTGATTTTTTAGATGTGCTGGAGAATGTGAATCCTGCACCCTGTCCTCACATGGTGCAGCTATCCAGTATTACAAGTTCTCAGGGGTTGAGTACTGACCAATGGGCCCATCAGTAATTTCCTCTCCTCGTGAACACTTGGTAGCGTGAGGACGGTTTTGGCCATCGATTATTGATAATCGATTAATATAGTTATAAGACACCCTTAGACCGACGGCACGAAGTAACTCTGGGCCTTCGGTTACATCACGAGTCCTTTCGCCATTCCGGCTGAGTAGGCCGAGAAGCTCCCAGTGGACAATGATAGAGTAAAGAATTTCAAAAAAAAATCTGCAGTGGGTCTGAAGGAACCCGCCTTTCCAAGCATAACCCTTCTCATTCCCACGGGCAGAGGATCGGACGAAAACGTTAAAAGCGGGAAGAGGAAGGGGCAGTGATCCTGAAGTTCCAGAGAGGAAAAGAGGCGATCAGTGAGGGAAACAACGAAACTCGTTACCTTGGTAAATGTCTCATAGGCATTAGAGTAAGTAAGGGAAAGGTAATGGAGGGTGGCGGAGAAAAATAAAGTAGCTAGAGGTAGAGTAGACGGTATATATTTAACGGGTTAATGATTCGAGTATAAAAAGAAAAACATATATAAAGAGGAATACCAGGGGGGCACCTGAGCCAAAACGTAAAAGGATACCAGGGGGGTCCCTGAGCTAAAACGTAAAAGAATACCAGAGGGGCACCTGAGCTAAAACATAAAAAAATACCGGTGGGGTGGGGGGAAGACACCCGAGAGAAAAACGAGATTTCGCCTTGTTCCTGCGCTTTAAAGAGTGGTCAGAAGGAACGTGAACCCAGAGCCCACAGAGGGGGATAATTTAGGCTACGATTACGTTTAAAGACGGAATTAACGGGGTTCGTTCAAATCCCATGGTGGGGTATTAATTAGAAGGCAGTTACATGTATGACCAGCTGGTGTCTGTCTAGTCTGTCAAGTGTCTGTCATGTGTGTCTTACTGCATGTTAAATGTACAACAATTGTATTGGTGATTAATTGAAATGCATTTTGGCTTTACGCGATTCTGTAACTAAGAGGGAATCGCCAGTGAATTGATGGCTTCTTTTGAGTTAATTGATAGTATAGATTTTGGCGGGAAGAAGTGGATTGGAGCTTGCAGTTGTGGTGCTCGCTCATACTAGTGGGAAGAATACAAGATTGTGTAAATATTGCTGATGTCGAAGTTAAAAAATGGAAGAGGTTACCCCACTTGCGCACTTGTGCAAGCAACTGCCCAAGCATGCAATAAAATTGAAGAAATATAGCCAGGAGTTGGTTAAGGGTACTGCCAATAAGATGTTTATGCCTTGGCCCCAGAATGGGTCCTTGTCTAAGGCTGTTTTAAAGCACATGACAACCTTCCTACATGCCACATATACTGGCAAGAAGCTTGAGAAATGCCTTGCTGTTCTCGAACTTTGGAAGATGTTTGAGCAAACGAAGGAAGAAGACCATCCTGCAGACTGGATATTAAATGTATGCACAGAGGGGGGTGAGACGCGTACCGCGCCACCAGCCCCGCCAGAACCAGTCATTGAGGGAAGCAAATCAGAGGGTCTTTACCCGTTACGAGGACTCAAAGCAGCCACAGGGTACAGTAACCCCGCATATGAGTCACCTACATGTAGTAGTGACGAAACTAAAGAACAGGAGCAGGAAATTGATTTGGCCTCCACAGTCCCGAGGGACAAGGAGAGGCGCGGCGATAGTAGTAAGGATCGGGCACAGGCTAGTGCACCTCTCGATAAAGAGAGAGAGGGAAAGAAGCAGAAAGGAAGTGATGAGACAGCATTCGCGAAAGACAAATGGATGGGAGGACAGATACTATTAAAGCTAGATGGAAAGGGAAGTGATGATGTGCGGACGAGAGGAAGGCACTATGAAGAGCAAAAAAAGGAGAAAGAAGCAAGGGACGAAAGGACGAGAAAGAAGGATAGATTAAGGCGAGAACAACTATATCACGAATAGCAAGGGATACCGCTCAGTTGCACACAGTATGCAGCCTATGAAAAATACAGGCTGAACATGTTAAAGTTGGAGGAAGAAAGGAGAGTGCACGAAAGGAAGGTGGAAAAGCGGGAAGACGAGGAGAGTAGAAGGGCAAAGGAACGTAGAAATGAACGAAAGGACGAGAAAGAAGGATAGATTAAGGCGAGAACAACTATATCACGAATAGCAAGGGATACCGCTCAGTTGCACACAGTATGCAGCCTATGAAAAATACAGGCTGAACATGTTAAAGTTGGAGGAAGAAAGGAGAGTGCACGAAAGGAAGGTGGAAAAGCGGGAAGACGAGGAGAGTAGAAGGGCAAAGGAACGTAGAAATGAACGAATGAGAGAAGTAGATAAGGCTAGAGAAGAAGCGAAAAAGCGAAAGGAGATAGATGAGGAATTGGAACGAAAATGCGGACAAACGGCACGAGATCTTGAGTATTTGGAGCGGGTAGTCATTAAAACCAATCCTACAGTAGAATGAGAAGACATAGAAGAATTCTTTCCTGCAAGCGATGCGGTACCAGGTAGAAGCGGGATAAATATTGACGATGACTTCGATACCAGAAGCATCGGGGAAACGATTGACGAAATATATGATGAGATGGGACTAGAAGCAGCCTACCAAGGGGGAAGGGAAGATCGGCGCTTAGAGAGCACTCAGCTATATGACACTGAGGATGTTACTCGAAGTAGTGGGAGTAGGGTACTGTCCCTAGATAGATTAGAAATTGGACAGAACGAAGATGATGCAAGAAGTTGTGTAAACTGGGAATATTCAGAGTCTGACTCCGGTGGGGATACGGAGGCCGAGGCACAGGAGGAAGGGAGGCGATGTGAAAAGCCGCTCCCTCGAGGCCAAGAGGTACGATGGTCCAACGCCAGTGAATCTGAACCTAGGACATCGAAGCCTACCAAGGCACATGGCAAACATGAGGGAACACCCCGCGATCAGAGGGGGGAGCCAGCATCCACCTATACAGGCAGATTAAGAGCATTGCCGGGTAGACGGCAAGGTGGTAATACTGCCCCGCCAGTAGACGGGAGGAGTGGGGGAAAAGAAAAGGAAGATTGTGCCTTTCAATTCCCGCTGCTAGAAAAAGGGGGATTGAGGCCACAATACATTCCATGGCCACACATGGACAGAGAAAACTTAAAAAATAAGCTTCCAATGCTGACATCGGGCGCTGGGAAATGGATACACGAGTTAGAAAAGATGACCGGGGGAGTCACCTTAACTATAGGGGACATCAAGGGCCTCTTGATCGCCATACTTGGTGAAAGGGCTGATGATGTGTGGAAACAGGCTGGGTATCCAAGGGTAACGATAACTAACACTACCCATGACGGAGCACCGTTTAATAATTGTAGAGCAGCAGTGTGGAAAGCGCTGCAAACGCTGTACCCAGAAACATCGGACATGGGAGCTATAATGACTCGGAAAATGAAAGAGTCAGAGGATCCGTTGATTTATATCCAAAATTTTCAAGACGCGTGGGTGCTCGAAATGCAAGAGTCTGGGTCAAAGTCTATCCCTGTCTTTTACCACATACTGTGTCAAGGGTTGCCTGAACCGGTGTAAAAACAGCTCAAGAAATTGGTAGGGATCGAAGCCAAACTGTGGGCCGAAATTCAACTGACAATTGCACACTACTGCAGATTGTTACAAGAAAAGAACCGGAAAAAGGAAGCAACCCGTAAGGGGGAAGAAGCGAAAAAGGTACAAAAGAAGCTCTCGAAGTATACTCTCGAGGGAGCCATGTTGACCAGCCCAGCCAAGCCCAGCACGCAGCAAGTAAATAACCAAGCAAATACGGGATATTACCCGAGGGGTAGAGGATTTAGAGGAAGAGGATGGCCATGGCCAGGGAGGTTTCCATGGTAATCAGGGAGGTTTTCAAAATAACCTATGCGGATTTCAGAATGAACAGATGAATGGTCAAGCCATGCCGGACGGGCAGATGGTCTGACCACCGCCATTATGCTGGCTGTGCAGAATGACAGGACATGTGGCGCGCATGTGCAGAAACCAGGGCATGTGGCAAAATGGCCAAGGAATGGGAGCAGGTATGGTGAATCAGCCTGCCGCCCCCCAACAAGGCAGTGCGCAGGGCCACATAGTACAGCATCAGGCAGCAAGCTTGCAGCAAAGTGCACAACAAGGGTTTCAACCCTCAAACATGGGGAACTTGCAACAGGTGCAGCCCCAACAGGCACCACCGCCAGTGCCACAAGGAATGAACAATGGAGGAGGAACCAACCCCGGCAATGGGGGTATTTCGCAAACTTACAGTGGGCCAAACCTATACATAAAATAGGACAGCTCACGGGAAACTCTGATGTGCTCTATCCTATCGGTGACACCAGACCCTAATACGGAACCCAGGGTAAATGTCAACATAGAGGGTAAGGAATATTCCTTCTTAGTTAACACGGGTGCGACGCGTTCGTGCCTACGAGAAGGCAAGGTTTCCTTGCCGGCGAGGCTATAGATACTCAGAGTGTCACTGGAGCTCATAGCAGAGTTCCCTTTACAGACACACTCCCAGTCTCAGTGGGAGAGCGTGAAATGAGTGTGCCCTTATTGTACTCACGTCAGTCCCCAGTAAACATCATGGGTCGAGATTTGATCACAAAGTTGGATATGACAATCTCGTTTACTGAGGATGGTATAGTGTGCTCCACGCCAGGAATGCACTATTCTAATGTGTGCGAAATGATCAGAGCATACTCTGGACGTGCAGCCATGAGAGCTATACCGCTGGAGCCAGAAGTTTTTGCATATGGCGTACGAGTGCTTATGGCGGGATTGCCAGGCCTCGCAGACAAACCTATGAGAACCCCTGACGAAGAGGGGGGACAAATATTTCCCTTGGAAATACAATCTGCCGCAGTAAAGGAGAAGGTGGTTCTGGTAGAAGGATATGATGACGAAGGAAGGCAATGGTGCGCTATTATTACCATTGAAGAAGGGTATCGAGTGACTGACGTCACGGATGACAATCTATTCGAAGAACACCCTGACTTAGAAGAGACAAGAGTGGAAGTAAGTCTCATATTCTGGGTCAAAATGATCAAACGAGAAGTACGACAGAGAATGATGCTGGCGATGGTACGTCCAGAATACTTTGAGGAGGACATGGCCCAGGTGCCTGTCGCAGTATGGTCCACAGGGCCTTATGACGTAGCACTCCTGAAGGGGGCGGGAGAAGTGAAAATTAAACTAAAGCCAGGAGCGACCCTACCAAGAGCGTGACAATATCCCATGTCCAGAGAAGCGGATGAGGGGATCGCGAAGACAATTTCCGCCATGATGGAACAGGGCATCCTAGTGACATCAGAATCACCCTGTAACACAGTGATCTATCCCGTCAAGAAATCGAAGGGTGGGTCTTGGCATTTAATCCAGGATTTAAAGGCATTAAACGACATTGTCGAACCAAGTTCCCTCTAGTCCCTAACCCGTCTACAATTTTGTGCAACATACCTACTGAGGCAAAATATTTCACGGTGATCGATTTGAAAAATGCATTTTTCTCAATTCCGTTGCACCGTGACTCGCAAGACTTGACATCGTTTACGTTCAGGCAAATGCGCCTGAAAAGCACAAGGCTGCCACAGGGGTCTTGTGAGCCCCCATCCATTTTTAACAGAGTCCTGCAAATGGACCTAAGCAATATTGCGGTAGACAGTGTTGTTTTGCAGTATGTAGATGACATTCTGATCTGCAGCACCACTGAGGAGCAATGCAGGAGTGACTCTGTCCAGCTACTAATGCTACTAGCTAAGAAGGGGTACAAAGATGATAAAGAAAAGTTGCAATACTGTCAGCGGGAAGTGCTGTACATAGGGCAACTAATCTCTCATGAGGGGAAAAAGATAACCCAAGAAAGGGCTGAAGCCATCATGAACACGGCCAAGCCATGCACGATCAAGCAAATGCAAAGCTTTTTAGGCCTGTACAATTATGTCCGAGCTTGGGTCTTTGACTACAGCTCGTACACCAAGCCCTTGCTTCAGGCCTTGAAGAAGGCCCAAGCGACAAAGGAAGAAATCGAGTGGACTGAGGCAATGGAAAAGGGTTTTTCAGAACTCAAGGGGGCAATTTGTAAGGCCCCAGTTCTTGGGATCCCTAATTATGCAGAAGAATTCTATCTGTTCTCACATACCGGTGGCAATATTATGACGGCAGTACTTGCTCAACGAACATCGCTGGGGTGCAAACCTCTAGCGTATTACAGCGGGAGTCTGGACCCGGTTATGAGGGGCCACTTCCCATGCAAACAAAATCTGGCCGCTGCCGCATTTGCCATCGAGAAGGCATCTTCCATTGTGATGGGGTGCTCCATGACATTGATGTCGAGCACTCACTGTTCGCCATATTGGAGAAGCCAAAAGGCACATTGACATCACAGAGAGCATCCGCCTATGAGGTGATCATCTCAAATCCATTGATCAAAATAGTTCGATGTAAAACGGTGAACCCTGCAACGTTCATAATAGAAACAGTAACCGAGGGTGAACCAGTCCATGACTGTGCAAACAAGGAAGACTTCTAAGATGAAATCCCAAGGGTAAAGGAAAACACCCTGCCAAGTGGGGAGGCGTCTTCATTGACGGATCTTCTAGAATTGACCAAGAAGACAGACAAAGGTATACAGGCGTAGCCGTGGTGAAACACCAGGTGAATGGAGGGTTTCAGGTACTCATCAGTGCGCGAATATCCTCTCACTATTCAGCCCAAGCCGCAGAACTGGTGGCACTGATACTCGCCATCGAAAATCATGCGGATCAGGAAGTGATGGTGTACAGGGATTCCACCTATGTGACTTCCACCATGCACGCAGGTTTAGCATGATGGAAAAGGAGGGGTTACCTCCGAGCAGACGGCATGCCAGTGCAACATGCAGCCTTACTGGATAGGCTGATAAAAGCACTACAGCTCCCAGTGTGCATAGCGGTCGTGAAATGCACTGCTCACACTAAGGGGACAGATTTCGTGTCACGTGGAAACCATGAAGCGGACACGGAAGTCAAGTGCATGGCATCCAAGAATGAAACAATCATTGACGTGGAGGTGGCACGTACCCATGAACGAATGATAGTAGCGCGAGCCACACCAGAAGCCTATAACAATATGGGGCAGACTCAGTTAATGGAGCTCCAAGGGGAGGCACCTCAGGAGGAGAAAAATGTATGGAAGCGTCAAGGGTGTTCTTTAAACCCCTCTGTCGGATTGTGGAGGCAAGACAGCACTGGTAAACCAGTAATGCCTGCCACCCTTCTAAAGGTAGCGTTAGAACAACTCCACTACCCCTTACACATGTCAAAAGAAAATCTTGCTGCAACGCTCGCAGAAGACTGGTTCACGCCGAATTTAGCTGAACATGTTGCATTTTTTATGGTCAACTGCATAATTTGTCAGCAATTCACCTCTGGGCACACATTAAACGTAGTGAGAGGAATCATTCTCGGACCTAATGGACCGTTCCAGTACCTACATATCGATTATGTCGATATGATTCAGGTGTGTAATGGGTACAGGTATTTAATTGTGGCGGTGTGTCCTTTCTCAAGATGGATAGAAGCAGGTCCCTGTACACACCCCGATGCAGCCTGTTCCGCAAAATTTCTGGTGAGGGAAGTGTTCCCTAGGTGGGGGGTGTGCTAGGTAATGAGATCAGATAATGGGCCCCATTTTGTAAATACAGTGTTTGAGCAGATTAGCTTGTTGCTTAGTATAAAGCACAAGTTCTCATCGGCGTATCACCCAGAGGGAAATGGGATATGTGAGCGGCTCAACGGCCTGTTAAAAGAGAGAATAGCCAAGTTGAAGCTCACAGTAAAGAAGGGATGGTTGCACTGTCTACCACTGGCATTGTATGCTCTTCGGAACCAACCAGGCTCCGACCATCATCTTACGCCGCACAAAATTGTTCCTGGTAGAAGGATGAGGACCCCTTTTACCCCCGAGACAGGGCTAGATGTGATGTCCAGCCTGCTAGGGAGGTTCTGGGAGCAGAGATGAAGGATTACCTTGACTGTCTTACATCCAGCGCGACTGTCATTTCAGGCCAGCTGCAGAGACGGCGTAAAGGGAACAGCACAGCACAAACCACAACAGACACTGCTGATGCAGGCGCAGCTCACAGCCTTCGTGCGCCCCTTGTCTTCCCTGGCGACAGCGTCCTTGTACAGAATTTTGCAAGGAAAGAATGGGACAAGCCAAGGTTTAATGGCCCTTTCATCGTAGAGGACTGCACCCCGTCCGCTGTCAAACTCGAGGGCAGAAGAGCCTAGATCTTCCTAAACAACATCAAACCGTTTCTAGGAGAGAGCACTCCTACTGCATCCACCCCCAAGGAATCTACAGACAACAGGGAAGGACCTCAGCACGTGCAGACAAGATCTATGGCGAGGAAGAAGGACGCATGAGCAGAGAAGAAAGGAAAAAAGCCCGTTTGTGAAAATCGTGTCCACACTGAACTTTTCCTTTATGCACAGAAAGAGACAAAACCAAGCAACCAAACACTCTGTGCAGCCAAAAGTGCAGGGTAAAAAGGAGAATCATATATTCCGAAACCGCAGTGACACTGGTAACTCGAACACGTTGAACCACACAAAGCATTGAACATGAACTCTAAGTCTCTGATAAATAGTAAAATAAGACATTTCTGAGAACCTAAAAATGGTATTCTAAAGCATCCAGTACCAAGACTTTGTGCACAGAACTTATGGTACATCCCGGCAGAAGTCTCAAGTGGGATGTACTCACCTACTTTCAGCTTGTGCTCCTAACATATCCGTCACTCAGAGGGAGAGGAACAAGTGTCACAGAATAAATTCAAGACCCAGAAAATAAGAAGGTAATCAGGCAACTACTGACTGTCATCACAGAGGTCTTCACCGAGTTGCCCAAGCACAGTAAACAAGAGACTAATGCTCCCACCCCAAGTGATCATTGATGAAAAAGCGTATACATTATTCTTCCGAATCATAGAGGAGTGCCCAGGACTTGTCGGGAGAACCACAAATACACTGACTTTCATCAGAGATCCCCGAAACAATGACTTTCTGAACCAAGTGTGGTATAAACTGAACCATGTGGTAGCAATCCACGCAGAAAAAAAGTGCAAAAACTGCTCACAACAAACGAAAGACTTGTGATCGGGACCCAGCAAAACAAAGCAAATTACCCTGTCCCCTGCAGACACGCAGCTAGCCCACAATGTCCTGATTAGACTAGTCACAGACTATCCAGAAATGGTGGGAAGGCCTGCTGATGTTGATGTTGTCACTTTCCTCAGAGATCCAGTCAATTTCCTACACATGACGACTCTTCTGCACGGGATCATGCTCCAAGTGGAACTGTCCAACCTCCAGCGAGAATTCCTAAGGATATTCCTGTGAGACTGTTCGCCGAGGGACAGATCGACGGACGTACAAAGACTGTTCATGGCACAAAAAAGGGCCTGTGATCTAGAGGCCAGAAAGTAAGAGCGAATGTCGTTGACACCAGGAGACAGCATATAAGCATTCTGAGTCTTCTTCCATCTCATTGAGAACTTTCCAGAACTAGTGGGTAGACCCATCACTGTCGGCGTGCCCACCTTCCTCAGCGACCCAGCAAAGAACGCGCAACTCAACAGGCTCCTGAGAGCTATCATCTCGCAACTGAGAAGCAATTACGGACATCCATTGCTGAGGAGACCCTTAGGGGGGGTAGATCCACGATAAAACTCTTCATCATCCTTCCGCCGAAGACAAAGTAAGAAAACAAGGACAAAGTTCTCCATTCTGCTAACATAGGACAGATTGAGAAGAACGGAAACAAGGATAACCACATCGTGTTCGTATTTTATTTTTATTTTTATTTCTGTACTTTTCTTCTATTTTTCATCATCTTACTGCCGTGGCGCAGATGGAGGAGAGAGACACTACTCTTCAACGTGTCAACGAGCGACCAATTGGAAGGAACAGACACAAGAATTTCACCATTGTTTTTTCCATTTTCAACATCTTTCTTATTTCTTCCTACCTTCTCATATGTTCACTTTTATTTTTATTTTTTCGACATTTTATTTTTGCGTGATTTGTAGCGAATCCATCTCTTCATGGTGTCATTGCAAACAGATTCCTGCATGTCCTCAGGGCCATGGTGAATTGGAGAGGTGCCCTGGGACTGTGTTTATTATAGAAATGCAAAATGAAAATGATATGATAAAGACGGTAGTCTAACCTTTCTCCATAGTCTAGCTAAACGGTACTGTGCCGCATATCTCGAGACTACTGGTTACACACATAAAGGGGACATTTGAATATTATTCGTCACTTTAGTATTTGTTGAACCTTTTTGAGCAACGAGATCAAAGTAAGAAAGGAAATAAACTATTGACTATGGACTTGATCGGCATGGGGTCCCAGAACAATAACCTATTTTTGCCACCTGCAGAGGGGTGCCCCCGCTTCCCTGGAAGGAGATGCTGCAAGCTATCATTTAAAGCCATTATATGTATATGCATAGTGATTATTATTGTGTTTTTGTCTCTAACTATCAGAACTGCATTTTTTATTGGTGCACGGAGTGTCCCATTGTCTGTGCATCCACCAGATAATGAATATCTGGGTCCCACAAAAACACCCAGACCATATATCGTCATCCCTGTTCCTAGAAAAGCTGGTGGCAAAGCAAACGAACTGAAACTGAATGTAATAAATAGTGACAGCTACACGGTTGAGGTTATGAATGATGAGAAAAGCTGGAGACAGGGTCAGCTCGGAATGAATGATAACATAGCACTGTCCACGCGACGCACCCACACACTGAGTGCACACGAACAAGGGCAAGTATCAATGGCTACGGGACCTCAGACCAAATCAACAGTAAAAGAAAAACTGCCTAAGGAACGACCGGCTCCAGAAAATAGTGGAAGTAAACAAGATGAGCCAGGTGAGAACGCAAGCAGAGGGGGCATGACAGAATCCCTCAAAGAACCAGAAGAAGCCATGAAAGAACCTACTGAGAAAACACATGCATTGGTTGAATATGTGTTCCCGTTCATACTTAGAGCAAAGAAGCTACATGAGGAGCTGAGCAAGAAAACCACAGAAACTGTAATAACGAGCATGCCTGCTCCAACGCCAGAAATAAGCATCAGGCCTACAATGCCGCCACACGTTGGGA
The DNA here is from genome assembly GCF_040938575.1 of Ambystoma mexicanum. Taxonomy (NCBI): domain Eukaryota; kingdom Metazoa; phylum Chordata; class Amphibia; order Caudata; family Ambystomatidae; genus Ambystoma; species Ambystoma mexicanum. Next base: position 693,391,799 of record NC_090925.1, read on the forward strand.
AGAGGACAAGCCAATGGTGGTGGGAGGAGGTCTACAAAAGAATGCATGAGGGAAGGAAAAGAAATGCAAAACATCCCGCTGTTACTGCAGGGCAGGAAATGAAACCTGCCCCACCAAGGATAGTACCCGAGAGCCTACCCGAACGGAAGAGCAGTACGGACGTATTCAGAGACATAGTGATAGCCAATTACAGAAAAGTGTTAAGAAACAAGAGAAGCCCATATGAAACCGACAACAAATTAAATGATTACTTGGACAGCACAGCCCATCTAGGAAACAACATTTGGTACCAACACATGAAGGAAGTTGGAAGGAGTCAATCAGAAGGGGAATGTTTCGTCTGTGCACTCCTACCATACAGCATGGGCAAGTCCAAAATCTTTGTGGCGATAGAAGTTGATGTCCCCACTGCACACTGCATGTCACACGTAGCAATGTGCAACACCAGAGGGCAGTTTATGGGGAGAGACGCCTCCCTGATATGGGCCAACGAAAAGGATTTCCCTGATGAAGACGGTTTTGTTCAGGACATCAAAACAAGAAACAGGGCACACACCAAGAATCATGTGATTAGATATGAGAACCCTGACGTCAAAGGATCAGGAATAAGATGGGAAATAAACCTGAGACTGAATGTCCAAGGGAAAACAGCTGAAGAAGCTCAAATCTGGAAGAACCCAGGCCAGATGCAGATCTGGGGGTCAGTAGTGTCCCCAAACGGATGGGAAGAAGGGGTCGCGATCTGCCGAGCCTGCATGGTCCTTGGAGCCTGCCAAAAAGCAATAGAAAATTCACAAAGACTATGCAAACCATTGTGGCCAAGAGTGGTAAAGCTGCTAACATGGGTCGAAGACAGAGGAGGACCCCTGCAAATAGTACCAGTGGAAAACCCGAAACTGTGCTTCAGAAGTAATGGCACAAGGAAAATGCGGGAGAATCAAAACTGCGGACGAATATATGAAGCCCCAGGGATGTTGCAAGAAACCGCAGTCCTGATGGACCATTACTGGGCATGTGGATCCAAGGCATACATAAGGCTACCAAGGAACTGTGGAGGCATATGCACACTGGTGAACGTCCATGTTCCGGCACTGGTGATTCCAAAAAATGAACTGAATTTGGACAGCTTCCCAAAAGCAGATGCTCACCTGAGGAAAAGGAGGTCTGTGAAGTTAATGTCGAGGATGAAGAGAGAAAATTACTTCTCCACCAAATCAGAGAACGCATTTCATGCCATTCCCTACGAACACAGGCTGTTTAGCCTAACATCATCCATATTCACAACAATACTCTTGCCGCATATCCAAGTTAGTTCAAATACTAAATGGTTGCAGATAACCAGATGGAAATTACTGCAGACCATCAATACCACCATAAAAGGATTCAACGTGGTTAAAGAAGAGCTAAGAGCAGTCCGCCTGATGACTCTCCAGAACAGATATGTGCTTGACATGATTACAGCGATGGGTGGAGGTGTTTGTGCAAAAATCGGAGAATCGTGTTGCACATTTGATACCATCGCACGATGAGGAAAATGGAACCCTCACCGAGGCCATAGACATGCTGACAAGCCTACAGAACCAGATGACCGAGGAAACAGATGAAGTGGACGATGACAGATGGTTTGGGAAATTATTCTCCTTGGTCCCACAATGGATGGCTGACATATTCAAGTTTCTGGGAGCCTTACTAGCTATGGTGCTGCTAGGATTCTGTGTTATCAAGATAATCATCACACAGTGCCAGAAAACTGCAAAGAAGGCCATTGGGATGGAAATTATGGTCGATATCGAGCCAGGGTGGAAGCCCAGAGACCTGACAGACGAAGAGATAAAGGACTTCATGAAGGCCAGTGAATTTGCACCAGAGGGAACAAAATTCACTTATCCCAAGAAACAAAGAAGGTATGAAGGAAAATGGATTTATTGCAGTCCAAATGGACAATGCCAGTGGATGACCTGGAACAAAGATGAGCATGTGAAAACAACAGGAAGTTTGAGAGGGGTGATAAAGATATGGACGCCAAAATTGCATGCATTCACGCCATCTTGTGTAAACCCGGAATACGATGAACAAGACATTGAAGAAACAAAGAAACTAAATATAAAGGAAGAAGCAGAAGTGGTTGATGAACCGACCAGAGGGGGGAGTGTAGAGGAGGTCCCAGATATGGCCTGCATCCCTGCCCCCCAGTGCGAGTTGCTAGTAAAATACTCGCCAAGGTATGTGACGTATGAGGAGCAACTGAACCAACAGAGAGCCGCATTGGACCTCTGCCCTGTGTACATTAGAAGATCAGTAGCTGTTGAAATGCCAATAAGCAGACAGCCCTGGGCAGCACGGTACCCAATCAGACAACCATACCAGCCACTGAGACGAAACGATGAGTATTTACAGACTGTCCATGAGGAGACACAAAGAGCCCTGATGGAAGGCAAACGATGATGAAAAGAGGGCTAAGACAGACTAACGCATGAGAAAAGGCAACACGCGAACACGTGTATCCACGAAAAAGGTGCAAGAGACACGAAGGACAACACAATGTTGAAACGTAAGAAACGTCATAGCGAAAGAACCAAGATGAAAGAATCGAACCTGTTAAACGTGTGTAAATAGGCTTGAAACGCAAGATTCTAAGAAATCGATACTGCTTGCAATGCTTAGTAGAAGATATAGCGGCAAGCGCCAACCATATATCTACCTCATTAAGGCACAATGTACACGTGCGACTCCATTTTGTAAAAGCAGAAGTACGCCCAGGCAGCCAAGGCCTAAATGGCCGGGTTTCATATCCAAGCCCAAGCCAGGGGAAAGAGCGGAATCGAAACTCAACAAAGGACGGCTCAGGCCTGGAAAATCGAGGTCAACCCAAGAGAGGGAGGCGAGCTTCAGCTAAGGAGAATCGGAACTTCAGAGCATACCAGCCTGCCCTGTGAAGGTCAAGATAAGGAGGCCCGGGCAGGTGGTGGAGCTACATGGAGAATTAAATACACGAAAAGCTGGAAACTGAAGCAGATTCGCGGTGAACCAGCACGTGACCAGCCAGGCGCGAAGATGTACCACCGTCTGATGTTACCCAGATCCAAGGGGTGCCATAACTTTTCCTGATAAGAGACTACAGTTTCAAGGCCTTCCTTAGCCAACTAATTGACACATCACCCTAAAACCACTGATTGATGGAAGGGAGGCAGGGTGAATCTTGGGACACTAGGCACCGGGGTGTCCATTCTGCATGCTGCTAATTAAAGTGGAGATTTATGTTTAGGGGTGTAACTTGCCCAATCACAATGGACCATGTAATCTAGGGTCCTATAGACAATGTAACCAATAGGACGTCGTACTTATAGTGACGTCCATCGCGTGTGATGTAGAAGGATGGGCGTAGACGCCCACCAGATAAGAGTTAACCAATCCGCATGTTCTATTGTCATATACAGATATAACACCTATACTTAAGTTACCTTTCCCAACCAATTATATTGCGTGATATTTTTTATAGAATTAGACGTCAATGATGACGAGTTTAGCCTATAAAAATGGCTGTTGGACTAAAGTTCGGGGAAGTCGGAGCGAGACAGGTGCATGCAATGCAGCTGATTTCCATATGCTGATGTATGTATCATTAAACAGACTTCCCTTTGCCAACTTACTGAGTCCTAATTTTTGAGATGTGCTGGAGTATGTGAATCCTGCACCCTGTCCTCACATGGTGCAGCTATCCAGTATTACAAGTTCTCGGGGGATGAGTACTGACCAATGGGCCCGTCAGTAATTTCCTCTCCTCATGAACAGGTTCTTCCTTTCTCTTACTATCCTGTACTTCTGGTAATAGTTACCTTTCTTGTTTTAGGATACTCACCAATCTAGCTTGGAACTATTCAGTCCCAGTCTGATTTTCTTGCTTGTGAGTATCGGTTCATCTCCTTGTTTTGAGATTTCATTGCCTTAAGTCTTGTTAATACTTAGTTAATTTTTCTTGCAGCCGGCTGTCTGAGTACCAGGGTGTACCATTATTTTCGGGCAATACTCACCTCAACCTGTCCTTTTGTACTCTTGAGGGGTATATTGTCAGAAAGACGCAATTGAATCACGCCGTGTCACGCCACCACTACGGGATTTAGCCCTTGGGCCCTAACATATTCAGAAGCCTTTAAAAATTGAAGAAGCCGCTGATCATTTGGCGGCTTTATCCAAAGTGGTGGCGACCTCAGGACCGACATGACAGCAGCACATGATGCTACTCAACGTCGTATCAATGAGTTACATGCTGGCTTGCAGTCAGGGGCTGGAGCACCTAGTCCTGGAGCTGATTCAGCTTCAGGAAGGGCTCAATCGAGAACTGAGTCAAGTCCTGTCTACATGGCAGCACAGTTTCCGTTGGCTCCTTCAGAAAAGTTTGTAAGGGATCCTAAGACCTTTCAAACATTCATTAATCAGTGCCGTTTACATTTCTTGTGTAGGCCTGCCTCCTTTCCTGATGCTACTACAAAGGCAGCTTTTGTTTTGTCTAACCTTAGGGGTACTGCTGCAGTATGGGCCAATCCCCTGCTGGAACAGAGTAGCCCGCTACTGTATGATTGTGAGGCACTGATTACGGCAATGACCCGTGTTTTTGATACCAGATATAAATCCCAGGCAACAGACCTGGAATTGCTTTCTTTACAACAGAAAGACAAATCTTTTTTGGAGTACTTGGCTAAATCTAACCAGCTAGTTGCAGAAACAGATTGGCCAGATGGAAAGAAAGCTGCTTTGTTCTATAAAGGTCTTTCAGAAAGCTTGAAGGATGTTTTAGCAACAGTACCGGTTGTGCCTAGTGGTTTCACAGAACTGGTTGACCTTGTGTTGCAAAATGACGCCCGCAAGGCAGAACGAAAGGGTGAACAAAGAACCACCCTAGCTGTTCTGCCTGTGTTGACTCCTGTTTCAACCTCCGAGCCAATGTAGATTGGTTCCATTCGAGTTCCGCTTACTCCCTCAGAAAGGAGTTTCGAAGGGCCAATCATTTATGCATCTACTGTTGGTTCGTCAGGACATTTTTTGAAACTTTGTCCCTAGAAACCTAAGAAGGCGGGAAACGCCAAAGCTCGACAGACGGGGTCCCTTTGTCGAGTCAAGTTGTCAAGGACCCCAGATCCTCGGTTCCTTTCTCAGTCTTGGCTGCCTTGTCTTCTACATCTGAGACAACCTGGTCTGTTGAACCCATGCTTGGTTCAGGTGCAACTGGAAATTATGTGGATGCACAATTTGTATGTGATCATTCCATTCCATTGATTTCCAAGAAAACACCAGATGGACGGTACATCTCTGATTTCTGGTTTGGTGACGGAACAAACCATTGACCTTGTTTTATCAATTGGTGACAATCATTCAGAGATCATCCATTTTGATGTTATTTCAGCTCCCCAACTCAAGCTGATTCTGGGTCTGCCCTGGTTAACTAAACGCAATCCTACCACCGATTGGATGTCATGTTCTGTTGAATTTACCTCAGACCAATGTCAGAAGTCTTGTCATGTATCTACGGTTGAATCCAGAAATCCTAGTTCCATGCTCCTGGATACAGCATTTACGATTGGGGCGATCACTACAGCGCTCCTTCCTAAACAATAGGATTCTTTTAGGGACGTTTTTGATAAAAAAGCGGCAGAAAAACTACCTCTGCATCGTCCTTATGATTGCCCGATTGTACTACTGGCAGAGGCCCATATTCCTTCTGGTAGAATCTATTCACTTACGCAAAAGGAGGATATAGTGCTAAAAGAGTATTTAGATCAAGCACTCAGGACGGGATTCATCCGTCCCTCTGGGTCTCCAGCAGCATCACCTCTTTTTTTCATTCCCAAGAAAGAGGGAGACCTACGCCCCTGTATCGATTACAGAGAACTGAACGCAATCACAGTCCGGAATCAGTATACTATTCCTCTGATATCAGTCCTGTTGGATCAATTAGGTTCTTCCAAGTTTTTTACCAAACTTGATTTAAGGGGAGCTTATAATCTGGTGAGAATCAGAGAAGGTGACGAATGGAAAACAGCCTTTAAGACAAAGTACAGTCTTTTTCAATACTACGTTATGCCATTCGGCCTATGTAATGCCCCAGCTACGTTCCAGTATTTCATCAATGATGTGTTCAAGGATTTACTGGACCAGTACATGGTTGTCTATCTTGATTATATTCTCATTTATTCCTCTACCTACAAAGAACATCTTCAACACGTCTCCACTGTTTTACAGAGGCTGCGTGAAAACAGTCTCTATACCAAACTGGAGAAGTGTGTCTTTCATGCTGATCAGATAGAATTCTTAGTATACGATATCACCAGTGAGGGTGTTAAGATGAGCAATAATAAGGTTAAAGCGATCTTGGACTGGCCTGTCCCAAATTATGTAAAGTCCCTTCAGTCCTTTTTAGGGTTTGCAAACTTTTACAGGCGGTTCATACACTCCTTTTCTGCTATCGCAGCTCCCTTGACTGCACTAACCAGCTCCAAGACTCGCTTTGTATGGTCTGACCAAGCCCAAGAAGCTTTTGACATGCTTAAGTCCACGTTTACTTCAGCCCCGGTGTTACAGCATCCGGATCAAAAACGTTCATTTGTTGTTGAAGCTGATGCTTCTGATCTGGCTGTAGGGGCTATTCTGTCCCAGAGATGTGAGGATACTGGTCTTCTACATCCCGTGGCCTATCATTCTAGAAAACGTACTAAGTACAAGATGAATTATACTATCACTGAACGTGAACTACTGGCAATACATGATGCATTCCTGGTGTGGAGACACCATCTATTGGGTACTAAGTACAGGTCTTCACCGACCACCGTAATCTTCTTGCTCTTAAATCAGTACATTGTACCACCGCACGCCACGCACGTTGGCATTAATTCTTTTCAATGTACAACTTTCAGATCACTTACCGTCCCGGCAGTTTGCATTCTAAGGCAGACGCTTTATACAGTTTGAATGAAGGTGGACAGACGCCTCTCTGGGAAGGGAAGGTTTTACAGCCGTTGTTTGTCATTTGTTCTTGTACTGTTGATTCTTCTTTGAAGGGTTTGATTAAATCCTGGATGGCGACTGGTGCCCCTGAACTCCATGACCATGAGATAGAAGTCATCAATTCCATGCCATATGTACAAGGACGGCTTTATCTCCCTACACCTGAAACCCGTGTGTTGGCGCTCCAGTGGTGTCATGATGCGTTAATGGCCGCACATCTGGGGAGACGCAAGACTCTTGAACTATTAAAACGATGGGCATTCTGGCCTACGATGTCTAAAGATGTGTCGGATTACATCAGGAATTGCGCTATTTGTGCTCAGTGCAAAGGTACGGTGTCCAAACCAATGGGATTTATTCATCCTATGCCTGTCCCGAAGAAACCTTGGCTAATGATCTCAATGGACTTTGTGGTAGAATTACCTCTTGTCGGAGGTTGTGATACCATATGGGTGGTCATTGTCTACTTTTCTAAGATGGCCCTGTTTGTACCTTGCCAGGGCATACCTTCTGCTCTGGTCCTGGCGAATTGTTCTTGCAGAACGTTTTCCGTCATTTTGGGCTACCAGAGATCATCATTACTGATCGTGGTTCACAGTTTACCTACTGTTTCTGCCGTCATCTAGTCACTGCCTTGGGTATAGATGGACTTTATTCCACGGCCTATCATCCTGAAACAGATGGGCAAACAGAAAGGGCGAATGCCACTATGAAACAATTCTTACGCTGTCTAATCGCTCAGCATCAAGAGTCATGGTTAAATGTTTTAGGAGCAGCAGAATATGCGTACAATAATTCAGTCCATTCGTCTGCTGGTATCACTCCGTTCTTTGCCCTTTATGGCCTACATCCCAGGTCAATTCCTGAGGATGTGATTCCTACCACTGGCAATCCGGCAGCTCAGGGTTGCATTCGTGACTTAATTTCCCTGAGGGAAACGGTAGCTGATCACTTGGAGGCCGCGCAACGGCAAGCTAAACTCTATGCTGACAAGCACCGGACTCCTGCTCCCGATTATCAACCCGGAATGCTGGTCTGGTTGGCTTCTAAGAACCTCCATTTGCCTGGTCGTAGATGCTTGATATCTCGTTTTGTGGGTCCCTTCCCTATTAAAGAAGTGCTCAATCCGTTGGTGGTCCGTTTAGAGTTGCCTTCCCAATGGAAGATACATCCAGTCTTTCATGATTCCCTTTTGAAGCCATGCCCCGCAGCTACCCGCCTCCCTTCTCGTCCTGCACCAGTGATGGTTAAGGGTGTGGAGGAGTATGAGGTTAAAGCTATTCTGGATACTAAGAAGATACGTGGGGTTCGTCATTTTCTCATTGATTGGGAAGGTTATGGTCCGGAAGAGCGTACATGGAAACCTGAGTCAAATGTGCATGCTCCTCTCCTCTTGTCCAGGTTCTTGGCCACTCACTCCGGGGATTCATCTTTGGGGTAGGAAACTGTCAGGATTCCATTAGATGTCTCTTTGTCTGATCATAGATCGGCTCGCACAGGAACAAACATTCCAGAATCCCCAGTAGAGCGGACAGTATTCATTCCAAATCAGGATTCTCTTTAGCACCTCGGAACCATGGTTCGTCTTTGTCTACGCGCGCCTTCAGAGAACGCTATGGGTTGCCTTGGAGACGCTGGCGCCCTTTGCATTCACGTAGGTGCTCAGGCTTACGGCACTGTGTTGCGCATGCGGTCAGCTGACCGGTATTTAAGCCCCACCCCGCAAACGGTGGTGCTTCTGAATTTGTAATTTTCAAAGCTACGCATCTTGTTACCTTGTCTTCTGGCTCCTTGAATCCCTGGTCTGCCTTGTGACTTTCCTTGCCTCGTTCTTGTCATTGCCTTCGTCTTACCTGCTCATTGCCAAACCCGGAACGGCCACGGACTGCATTCGCCTCATCCCTCAAGTCTTACCTGCTCGTTGCCAAACCCGGAACGGCCACGGACTGCATTCGCCTCATCCCTCAAGTCTTACCTGCTCGTTGCCAAACCCGGAACGGCCACGGACTGCATTCGCCTCATCCCTGCACATCTTACCTGTTCATTGTCAAACTCAGAACGTCCACAGACTGCATTTGTCTCATTCCTCACGTCTTAACTGTTCTTGCCAAGACAGAAGTCTCTTGGATTACTCCAACTACAACCAGTGTCACGTCTTCACTCTCTTACCGTTGAAAGACTCCAAGGAACTGAAAGGACATTCGCGCATCGGCGCAAGGATCAAAGGACATTAGCGCAACGGCGCAAGGATCAATAGACTCCTTAGGCGTCCTCGTGCCGGCGGGAATAGGAAATGAGACATTGGGCCTCATTGCGAGGTGGGAGGTAAGGGATTACTGGCACCAGTAAGGGCACTGGTGCCGGTAATCCCTTACCTTCCTACTACGAGTTCCCTTTGCGGGTCCTTCCTTAACGCCTGGCTTTTGCAGGAGTTAAGGACGGGACCCGCAAAGGGACTCTAGAGCTAATAACGGTACTGCAATTTGCGGTACCGTTATTAGCGCCTTCCCCGTTCCCATTGAGCCCTATGGGGGCTCAAATGGGAATGGGGAATGCCCTGGTGAATGGGGAATTACCGGTCCCTCCGACCTCGGAATGGACGGGTAATTGCTCCATTCACCAGGGCAGAGTCGGAAGGGTTTTGGAGGCAGCCATGGAGCTAATAGCTCCAACCTCGTAATGAGGCCAATTGTTTTTCCAGGACTATCCCTCCATTTCCAAAATGTCATCTGCAGCATCTATCCAGATCACTCATTTGGTAAGCACAAACAGTTTGATTCTTCCTTTCTCTTACTATCCTGTACTCCTGGTAATAGTTACCTTTCTTGTTTCAGGATACTCGCCAATCTAGCTTGGAACTATTCAGTCAAAGTCTGATTTTCTTGCTTGTGAGTATCGGTTCATCACCTTGTTTTGAGATTTCATTGACTTAAGTCATACTTGGTTAATTTTTCTTGCAGCCAGCTGTCTGAGTACCAGGGTGTACCATTATTTTCGGGCAATACTCACCTCAATCTGTCCTTTTGTACTATTGAGGGGTATATTGTCAGAAAGACTCAATTGCCTCACGACGTGTCAAGCCAGCACTACTGGATTTAGCCCTTCGGCCCTAACACAGGCATTGATCAAAAGACATCTGGTAACAACCATTTTATTGTGGGTCTTGATGGTGTCCAGAGTGTGGGTGGGCCATTCATTGTTGTTTTCAATTGCGTTCCCAGGCCTTCCGGTTAAGTCTTCCATTTTTTAAAAGGCTAAGTAGATTCTCTTCCTGACATCATAGGAGGTGGTTACTGGTGTTGCCGTTTGTCTTGTGATGGCGGGTGTAGTAATTAAAGGTTCCTATGCTTGTGACCTTGTGGAAAATCAGTTTGTTGTTGGGTGGTTGTGGCCATGGTTGATGGACTGAAGTTGTATCCTGTTTCTCAGCAGACTGTTTATAGCTAGAGTTTTTTGGGATGGTCAAGTAGCTTTACTCGGGTGGGTGGTTCAGGATATAGCCGTATATTAATTTCATTAGTGGTCTTTAGAGGTGTGGGAGTAAGTTGCCTCCCAGGTTTCTGGGTGGCTGAGCTCAGGTAGTTGCAAAGGTGGATTCCATTCCATTTCTTTCCTTCTCATCTCTCCTGCTCGGTTTCGACTTCCTTTACGGTTTCTTGGCATGCTTCTGCATGTCTTGAAGTGGATTTGGGAATGTAGCTAATCGGGTGAGAAAAGGGACATTAGGGTGGGTTTGACAGTGGTTAATACTTAGTTTGGTACTTGCTTAGAAAGGTGTGCTGTGAGCAGAGTTTTAGAGCACGCTCTTTGATAACTGAGCAGTGGTGATTCTAACTGGTTTAGCTATACATTGAAATTGTAAGATAACATATATCTAGCTGTGCAATTAAATTCCTATGTCTCAGTCAGTGAAAGAAATTAAACTAGTTGTCCAAGGTGGTTGTCTGAAAGCATGTCAGGTTGATCTAGCTATGCAATGACTTTCGAAACCGCAAACAGTATATCAGTCTGGGTGTGCAGTCAGATGGCAGTCAGCAAATAAGATAACAGCAATGCAATTGAGATCTCTGGCAGCAAACAGGAGTAGTACTAGCAACAGGATTAGCTTTCTTTGCCACTGAGTGAAGCAGACAGGCTATGTGATGAAGTTCATTAATCTAGCTGTGCATTGGGACTGTTATGCAGTAAGATCCATCAAACTAGCTACAAAAATGCATTATTAGGTGACAGTGTGCAAAACAATGGGAAATTAGGTATTGCTATGCCCGGTGTAGTTAAGCAGAGCAATGGTGTACACAATGCAACGGTCTTGGTTGGTAAACCTTACACCTATAGGTAGCTTATGTATATAGCACAATCAACTTTGTCTAGGATATTTAAATACAAAACACAGTGTAGGTAATGTAATGTACCGAGTCTATGATATTCAAATGTAGAACAGAATAGATGCACAGCACAGTGAAAGCAATGTAACGTGCTCAGTTTGGAATATTCAAATGCAGAATGTAAATGCAGTAGCACATTATAAGTAATGTAATGTGTGGATATGGAAATGCAGAACAAAGTGTAAATGCAGTAGCACACTATAAACAATTTGGATTTATTATTTAATGTGCTTTGGTTTAAAGTAAACTTATACACATCGCAACAATGCTAATAAATTATATCATAACAATTTATAAACAAACAACCATCTAAAAACATCTTTAAACCCACAATCGAATCAGAATTTAACAAAATACAATTATTTTCTTAAACAATAGTCAATTTGGATTGCAATCTCTTCCAGAATATCAATGCAACTAGAGTTAGCATTATTTGTTTTCCCTGCATGATTCCAATATAGAAGTATTCCCTATTAAGGGCCTGATTCACAGAAGCATTTTATAATTGTGGAATCCCATAGGAAAATGCTTTGCGGATCAGACCCTAAGTTGTTTATTGTCAACAAAGTGTGCTTTGAAGTTTCCAGGCATTTTATATGCACATTCTGCAAATTCGTTCTTCCTTCTGAAGGTCACTACCAGCTCCAAAAACATCCAATGTCTCCAATGTATTCAATTTCAGCCTGATGAATTCATAACAAAGATTCTTTGCAGGAAATATTTTTTATGTTATCTGCTAAAATATTATATTTTAGGACTATTTTCATATATTCCTTCAATTATGTGTTTGCAATCCATCCCACTGATATGCCTTCCTTTTTACTTCCCAGAATTCAGACTACTTTTAGCCTGCATTCAATAATCTTTTTCAGCCAGAAATGTACCTCATTCATTTTGATAAACGCTCATAAAATTACCTCCCCTTTGTCCACCATGACATAATGAAAAAAGCTATGCTCTCTGAATGGATCCAGTGCCTCCGAGATTAGAGCACAGGTTCGCTAATGGTAAGCCTGAAGGTTCAAGTTGCCTTAGTAGAATGAAAATACTCAAAGTGGTTGGTTGTGCTGTGTGTTGAAAGAACATAGGGAAACACATATTTTACTGTTACAAACGTATTGTTATATCTTTATTTCCATTACAGATGGCTCAAGGAGGGCTGCACCTTTTTTTGTCTGAACCAGCATTGCTAGTTCCCCGATGCATCATCATCAATCACACCTTTGACCAGCAAAACATAATGCAACAAGCTATGATTTCTAAAGAGAGGCCCAGTGGTTCCGAAGATAGAGGGTGGGGTCACAAATGATAACTTTGCAGGTTCATGTTTCCTCACTGACATGAAAATACCTAAACTGGAAGGATGAGCTTTGTGTTGAGAGGAAATACGTACAATGATTAAAATAATGTTGTATCTTTATTTCCATTACAAATGACTCAGAGAGAGAGGCTAGCACCTTTGTTCATCCCAACCGGCATTGCTATTTTCCAGATGTTCATCCATTGCACTTTTGACCTCCATGTTATAGTGTAAATAGCTACGATTTCTAAAACGAGACCCAGCGGCTCACAGGGTCAGCAGAGGCAAGATTACAGGTTAAATTACTGCCATTGGTATGAAAATGCCAAAACTGGTAAGTCAGTCTGTGTTTTGGGAATAAGTAAGAATCATTTGGAATGTTTTTTACTGTTAACAAATATTGTTTTCATTTTATTTCCATTACAAATGAGAGAGAGACCAGCACCTTTGTTTATCCCACCAACTGGCATTGTGAGTTCCCAGATGTATCTTCATCCATCAAACATTTGACCGCTATGTCATAATGCAGAAAGATATACTTTCTGATAGGGGGGCAACAGTGGCTCAGATGTTTGAGCATGGATTCACTAATGGAAAAGTTGCAGGTCCAAATCTCATTGTTTGCACGTGAATACTTAAACTGCTAGGTTGAGCTGTGCATTGCAAGGAGATAGGTAAAAACCTTCATTTAAAATGTTTTTTTACTGTTATACAAATATTGTTTTATCTTTACTTCCATTACCAATGGTTCAGAGAGATTTATTTATTTTATTATTTACACGTTTGGCTTTTTAGGCTTTTGTGACATCACAATAGAATACAGACAATAGATATGCATAATATAAACAGTTCAGTACAAATAAGAGCATCAGAATAAAAACGCACAACACAACATGTTGAAATAGTTAAAAGACACAACTAAGATCTTGAATGATTAAGTAAAAACATGTTAAAACCCCTTCACTTAGAACATTTTCAATATCCTAGATAGCAAAGAATTAGATCAACATAAAATAGACATTTTTAAAACTAAAAACCCAAGGGTCATTTTTTATCAGAGGGGAAAGCCAGAAGTAGGCAGCACAAAATAACATTTACATACTCGCTTGCAGCCGTAAAAACCCTGTATCTCAAACACTCTGAACTCAGATACCAATAGACTGCTTTGCCCTATGCCTACAGGCTCCATCTATAAAACTTGCAGTTGCTTTGGTGATATTAGTGGCCGCCTTATCTAAAAGGAAAGACAAGGTAGCATTGGGATTGTCCAGAAGTCCTTTGCTTCTTAAAAGGGGAGGATACGCTGTGCCTTAAATGAATCATGAGTGGGACATACAAGAAGAAAATGAAACTTTCTCTATCATACACATAGTACAATTTGTGTTTGACTCACCCTTACATTTATTGATAATGGAAGCCAGCGGAAGAATGTCTCCTCGAGCACTAGCGAAGTGGCATCTGATCTGCAGGTTGACAAGTGTCGACAGATATGGTTGGTGGCCTCCTCTTGCACAAATATGTTTGCCCAGGGTATGTGGGCCAAACCTGCCAACTCCTCCTCCATCATCCTCCTTAGTCTTATCTCCTGAGCTTATTTTTATGTTTATGCAATAGGGGCTTATAATGGTCTGTTAGATGGTGGCCTTGATCCAAAATGTAGCTGAAACCGAGTTCAGTGAGGTCCTTCGACAGTTTCTTCCTATATGAGGAAATGTAGGATTGAGAAAAGTGTTTGTGCCATGCCAAATCAACCGGCCCTCTTGCATGGGAAGCTGCCCTCTTAACATCGTATCTGACCAGACTATCTATGACCGTTCTCTCCTGTTTTTTAAAATTAACATCTGCATGTAAAGCAGCCAATAGAAAGCTTTTGGGTAAATACAGCAGGGTCTTCTAAAAAACCTGAACACAGGTACCTACTTGATTAAAAGACTTCTCAGGACCCCATAGCTCAGCACTGTAAGCAACGGTGCCTCCCAACTTTGCACAGTAGACCTTCTCTATTTTGGTGTCAAAATTGTCCCTGTGTTTCTGTACCAACATTGTAATTGCTCTGTCTGCAATAGAAGCTTTTCTAGAGACTAACTCTATTTGGGCTTTCCAGGAGAGATTTGGAGTGAATAAAACACCCAAGTAGGAAAAGCTGTCCACCACGTCTATTGATTCCCCATCAAACCTGAAGCTGGGCTTTGATCTGCCCCTATTTCCATTGTTAAGGATCAATACTTTGGACTTGGCTCTGTTCAGGATTAGATGATTGCAGGAGAAATAAGAGGAAACTGCATGTAGTTGGGCTGTGAGGACATTGGGAGTCCTGGCAAGTGGAACAGAGCCGTCTGCATAAAAGCATAGGTCGCAGTCCTCGCCTCTATGTTAGGAGTGTCTCGTGGAACTACCTCAACATATTTCAGCATATCGTTTAGGTATAAACAAAAAAGGGCTGGGGCAAATAAGCAGCCTTGTTTAGCGCCTCTCACGTTTTGGATTTTCTGTGTCAGTTGACCATGAGCCAAACTTTATCTGTACTGTGGTGTTGTTGGATCTATGTCCGATCTATGTCCGAAGACCGCTGACAAAAGATCACACCCGAGCTTCCACTTACCTGCTGCGGGCTCTGGCCTCCAGCTGCCCGTCCCCATCTGCCATCTACAGTGCGTGGCCAGATGTCCGTGGGCATAGCACAGTGTGCTTTTGTGCATGACCTTTTGTGTTCCTAGGCTTCCGGACGTGCTCTCTAGACGGTGAATGGGTGTTGTCATGTAGGAACGTGATTATGTCAAGCAGTTTTTTGCCTATTCCCATGGTTGTGTGAGGAGCCAGGAATTAATTTTTTTTTTTATTGTAACAATTAGTTATTTTCACAACTTTAATTACAAAAATAAAGTCAACTTCTTCATCCTATTTCTTTTTCTTCTATGGTCGTCCGTATAAGTTCATCATTAAGTTAACATTTTAAAGTTAACATTTTAAAGCTCTTTCGAATTAAAGACCTTTTTCTTAACAAGAGTCTTCTTCCAAAATATTTTCAAGAAAATCTACCAAGGCACAAATTAATCTAACATTATTTCCAGCTATTAGAGAATTCCACAGGTGTTCAGTTTGTTGAAGGGTCGATGTTAAGTGCTGAAGAAAGAATGAGCGCTGGGTTGCCACATAGCCACATTCAGAGACTAGATGTTTGAGTGATTCTGATTCATTTTTACAGAACCTGCATCTACTATCAGATATGTCCTTGTAATGTCTCAAGTACATCATCTCTTTGGTTTTATATGTGTTAAGCCGAAGTCTTAGAAACTTGTTGCGATGATATCTTGATGGAAATCTTGTTAAATATTTGAGTAACTTATCTAGGCCGTTGCAAGTCATGCCTAGGTTAAGTGATGATGGCATAGCCTCAAGCAGTTCACCATTTTTGATCCAATACCAACATCTCCGTTATTTTTGGCAATCTCTGGGGTATTGCATACAGTGTCCCATGAGATGTCGGTGACTGCCAGTAACTTTCTAATTTTCGTAGCCCAGATATATAACATGCCTGAATATTGTGTTACCGTCGATTCTTTTAGTATTTCATAAGCTGGTGCAACTGTATTAAGGTTCATTTTTCGTAGCAAGGCGATGGATTTCCATAGGATCAGGCCAGCTAATGGATCAAGGCCCAGTTCACGCCTTATCGCCACAATGGGAACACAAGTTGGAAGGGCCAATACTCCTCTCCAGAATTGGCCTTCAAGAACTGGCCAGATACGATTGTCGATGTTCAATCCTGCCTCCGCCCCATAAGTCAAGGTAGGGATGACTTTCTGACGATAGAAGGTCATAATTGGAATCAGGGTGAATTTGCCGTATGCATTATGTAGGCGTTTGCCTTGTAGAGTAAAGGCTGTCATGCGATGCTTCAGATCCAAAATCCAGGCTTGTTCTCTGATTGAATTATTTATTTGGATCCCCAGGTATCGTATGGTTTGAACAGAGTCAATCTTTTCTCCTGCAGCGGACCAACTGAAACTCTCAGCCGATCTTTTTTGTGCCGAACCAAATGACGTTATCTTTGATTTCCCAGCGTTGATTTCAAGATCATTAGCTTGTAGATACAGAACCAACGCTTGTAGAAGCCGGTGTAGGCCAATTTCGGTTTGATTGAATAAGACAATGTCATCAGCATATATTGCATAGCTGATTGGTTGTTTATTCAGTTTTGGCGGAAAACAGCGAATATTCACAAACGCCTCAGGTAGGTCAGCAATATTTAGCTTAAACAGTAGAGCTGCTAAAGGGCAACCCTGCTTCACTCCCTGGGAGGTTGGGATCTCTTTCGTCACGGTGCCTCTGTTATCAATGCACACTTTTATTGAGGTTCCAGTATGTAGAGCCATAAGTGGATGAAGAATATTCGTGGGACATGACCAAGCTGTTAATTTGTTCCATAGAATGGTGCGGTGGATTCGATCAATAGCTTGACGCATATCTATGAAAGCTACAAAGATTTTTCCCTTGTTTTTCATTGTTTCAAGCTTTAGTATATTTACTATGAGAAGATTGACTTCTGTTCCAACGTCTTTAGTGAAGCCTGTTTGCCGCGTATCCAGTAGATTGTTAGAGGATGCCCATTTGGTAAGTTTGTGTTGTAAACATGTGGCAAAGATTTTGCCTATTATATCCAAGAGAGCACTAGGGCGATAGTTGGCAGGGTTATCCCTATTGCCCTTCTTGAATATTGGCACAATAATCGCGGTCCTCCATGAGCTCGGGATCAGCTTAGCTACTGCAATTACTCTGAATAGTTCTACAATAAAATTGGCCCAAAGCTCCTTTTTCTCTTTTAAGATCATGTTCGTTAGCCCATCAGGACCTGCAGCACGGGAGTTCTTTAGTTGTGTTATGAGAGCGATGATATTGACTTTGGATTCACATACATCCCAAGGGGCAGTTGATATCACAGACTCTGTGATGCCCTGTGCTGAAGTATTTTCAAAAACTTTCCTGAAATGTTGTTCCCAGGTTAACATAGAGATTCCGTTAGCTAGACTAGAGTCTTGGGTATGATTGTTATTTAAGATCTTCCAAATGTCTCTTGAATTACGCTGAATAATGAGACCGAGCATTGTTTCTGCCCGTTCTTGATATCTAATTATTTGGAAGGATTTTAGCCAATTTCGATATTTCATTTTGCAGTTCTTAATTTCCTTTTTTTTTTTAATCAGAAATATTGTTATGTTTCCTTTTGATTTGTCTATGTTTTTCTGCATTTGTTTCTTTTGCTGGTTTAACTGGGCACTGTATACATATTTTTTCTGATGTTGCAAATGCTTGTTTGTTATTTTTTTTGTGGTGCCAAATTGAATCAACAGAGGTGCGTAATTTACTTTTTTGGAGTTAGTTGTTATGTCATCCTTAAGACCATCACTCAACTGACAGATATGATGATCTTTAATACGCAAACGATTCAATCCCTCATTCACCTCCAATGGACAGCTGTACTGAGTCGAGGTTGGGCACCGTTCTAGTATACAGAATAGTTCCAGTATGCTGTTATCGCTTACAGATGTTTTAATTATGGTCAGTCTTTCTACTTTCGGCCAAAGAGATGCAGAGATCCAAATATAGTCTAATGTTTTTAGACTTTTATCTCTATGCCAGGTGGGTCTTGGGGGAATATCCCCTTGGATGTGGCCATTGACCATCTCGCAGCTTCTTGATTTCATGGCTTCCATCTATTTATCTCCTCTAGTAGATACTGTAGTAGATTTGGTCCTGTTTTTGGCTGAAACTTCAAACCATGAGATGTTGAAATCTCCACATATTATAATTGTTGTCTCCAGACTAGATGTTAGACAAGGATCAATAATTGCCATCACTGTTTTGATGAACCTTGCTGAGGAATTCATAGCTGAGTTCCAGTATAGATTAATGATCAATAATTGTGGAGAGAGTTTGTTTTCCTTTGGGCTTAACTGCAATAGTGATCCAAGTACAAAAAGATTTGGCACAAATGTTTGAACTAGCTCCCAGCCATAAGCATTGTTTACCATTGTAACTAGACAAGAAAATGGTCTCCCACGCTGATTCTTTCCCGCTTTATTTAGAACAATGGTGTAACCATCTTTAGACGGGGGCTCACGGAGCCACGTCTGTTGAAGGCAACTGATGAAATTGTTTGCTAGAGAGGTGGGAAAGTTGTTAAATAAATGGAAAAAACCTCTGGTATTCCAAGAGAGGATCCCACAGTTCTCTATGCCTATTTTTACTGATGGTTATGCTTGTTGGATTTTCCGTGATGGAACTCGTCTTGTGATTTCAGCCGAATCTTTTTGAATTGATTTTGTTCTCGATCCACGCTCTCTTATAGAGAAATGACTCCTCAATTCTTCACGTCGATGATCATTTCTTGATTTTACCTCATCACTTTTAACAGAGTTACTTAGCCTTCTCTCTGATTGTATTTCAAATCCATAGGATAGTAGCCCATCTCGTGCAGCTAAAAGGGTTTTTTCCACTGCAGATGATCTTATATGTAGAAAAACCTTATCAGCAGATTTCTCTGAGATATATTCAACAATTAATATATCTTCTGTAGTAATAGTGCGAAGTGATGGGATGTTATGGAGTAATTGCATCACATTCCTTCTATTTAGATTTACGTCTTTATCGTCAGAAAACACATTTTCCACTCTGATTTTCCAAGTTTGTTGTTTAGAGTCAGATTGACATATGTCACTCGCCTTGGTTTTTATTGGATTTTGCTTATTCCGCTGTGCAGAGGTCATTCTAGGATTGAAATTTTGAGGCGATTTGAATCCATTCTTTGTGATTGAATTCTGCCTTGCATTAGACTGATTGAGTGCCGAGGACTTAATTGGAGAGGCTGAGGGAAACACAGTGACTTTTCTGGACCCTTTTGCCAGTTCACTTGTTTGTTCTCTGGATTTAGATTCTTTCATGCCATTTGGCCTGATTTTATTTCCTGATTCACCAGACAAGATCGAAGAAGTGGCGGAATCAATTGAATATGTCGAGAGATCACATAAATCCACTGAATCCTCATTGTGTTCTGTTTGTTCGGAGTCTGAGTCTATTCGGGCCTGCTTGTTTGGATTCTGCTTCTGCTTTAAAGAGGGCTTGGCACCATTAGACTGACTCTGGGCTCTTTTGAATGTGCGGTAACTAAATTATCTGATGGAACCTCATTTGTGTTGCGTTCAAAAAGAGCACGTTTTTGAGGAATTGTTATGTTTCTGACAAATTGTTTGACGTTAGTGGGGCGTTTTTTAACTAGGTTGTTCGCTGTCTTTTTTGAAACTGATCGAACTATTTTTGCAGGCAACATTGGTGCCTTTATGTTGCCAACAGGAAAGTTCTTAGGTGAACCTTTAAATATGTCAAAAAAACTTATGGTCCCGGAGACAGATGTTAGGGCTTGAGTTGATGCCGAACTAAGAACCTCAGGCACATGTGTGGGTTCAGTTATCACTGTATCTGCTTGGATCGATGCTGATTTCACTGGAAAGCTGTTAGATGTCTGGGGTGCTTGTATTTGTTCTTTTGTGACTAATAAACTGTTTGCGAGACCCCCACCAGTGCTTTTGTGTGGACAAGACAACGGGGCTGCAGAGATTTTCTTCGCTTTTGTTGATTGTTTTGAAATTCCTTGGAGTCGTGCATTTGCCAAACTGTCTCTGGAGGGTCCAGCTTGCAAAGTATTCGTGGGAGGCTGTACCAAATCTGGCACAGAATCAGCGTTTTTCACGTGAAGATGAGTTTTGCTTCCAGCATCTGAGCCACTAGGCTGCCCAGGATTCTGTTCTCTATTCTCCTGGCTATTGTGCCTTACCCATTTCATACATTCTAGCATCGCGGCCACTATAGTGAAATTATCCGCGTGGGTACTTGTCAATAAACCGCTGAGGCGATATTGCCATTGTGAAGACGTCTCCGCCTCTCTATCCAATCTTTGCAACAGAACACTATTCAGCTGTTCCATCGTGTCCACTTTTGAAATGAGATGGTAAATTTGAGCGCCCTGATCTTTTATGGACACATTTAAACTTTCGTAAAGTTTTACGAAAGGAATGAGGGAAAGGGAGGTGGCGGCTAAAACATTATTATGAATTTGAATGCCAGCTGCAACTGACAGGTTCGATTTATTCATTTGTTCCTGTGCCGAAGTTGCAGATAAAGAGGATGGCATTGTTTCATGTATTTTTTCTTCCGCAGACTCTCGCTTCCTGCCTCGTTGCAGCAGACTCATCTTCCACATCATCTTTGTTCATATTTTTTATACTCTCAATTTCAGAGACGTAAGAGGCGTTATTGCCACGAAAAGTAGTACAGTTATTTACTGAGCTGTGATGAGAAGAATTCTGCACAGGAAATACAAATTTGGATTGACGGGATGTGTCACTTAAGATGCATTCGCACGAGGCGGTATTAGCCAATTTGTTGTTAGAGTTCTCCCCAAAGCTTTGTATCAGCTTTTCTTTAATAGAATTGTAGTCAGCAGTTATCCCCTCTGTTAGACGAGCCTCTCGACCTGCAAGATCAAGGACTTTTGGTGAGGAGCCGAAAGGCGTTTGTGTTTTTTTTCCTGTTTTTGTCAGTTTAAACTGAGGCGCTGCAAAGATTGCATATTGACACAGCGTTTCCACCCCATGTGCGCGTCCGCAGCTGTTTGCAATTGTAAGTGAGCGAGAGCGTGACGAATTAAGCTTTGCCAGACTCTCTTTGCGGCTCTCAGTACCCGTATTGGTAGACCCAGGGGAGCCTTGTAGTTGTGCTGTCAAGTTGAGCCGGGCGCCTAGTTGCTGAACCGGTGCCATAGCCTTAGTTAACATCGATTCTTTGTTTGCTTGTAGTCCACTTTGTGGCTCGTCAGCCTGCAAATTGTAGACTGCCTGCACACTGAGTTGGTTTATTGGTGGCACGAATATGAAATTTGCCTCATTAGAGTTATTCATAGGCACTTGAATTTGCAGAAGCTCTGAGTCCATTACGTCAAAAGGAGACTGGAACGAGGAGGTATTTACCTCAATCGCATTTGTCTCCACTGTCAATTCCGGATTGAAAGGGGTAAAGACCGGATTTGTAAAGGTTCGCATTTAATGCATTTTGCAACTGATAATGTTTTGTCTAAGGCATCAGATCCTTCGTAGGCGTGAGCATGTTTACTGTGTGCAGCGCAGTTTAATGTCTCTTCCGGTAGCATCGTCAAACACGACGCACAAGGAAATGAGAGGGTTAGACGTCGGCCAGCATCCGGAATCGGGTTGAGTCGACAGCGAGTGAGGAGTTGGTCATCCATAATAAAAGTTACAGTCAAGGTAAGCAAAGGAAGTGCATTATGTATTGGCGTTATTGGCGTTATTGGAGGCACAAGTTCCGGTCGTGTCGTTTGAAGCAGGGGTGACATGTTTAAAGGAACAGATCTTACCTTGTTTGTTTCACTCACTACAGCTGTATTTGGCTCGAGGGTGATCGAAAGTGCTTGAAGGGAAGAGTCTGACCACTCAGACTCAAGCCTGATTTTCTGCTTTAGTCGTGTTTGCGGACTCATCATACAATTGTTTTCTGCTTCCACTTGAAAGCGCTAAGGCAGTGGGCCGTGGGCCTAGGGTGGACTGGGGTAGACTAGGGACTCTCCTCGGGACTCCACGCGGCGCTCCACGCACGCGTACACCTTTTAAGGTGGAGTCACCCAGAGGAAGAAGTCTCAGTTAAAGCAACAGCAACAGCAGGACAAGCAAGAACACAGTCCGTAGCACGTTGCTGCAGCTCCTCTTTCACACAAGGACTGGGGTAGACTGGGGACTCTCCGCGTGGCGCTCCGCGCATGCATACACCTTTTAAGGTGGAGTCACCCAGAGGAAGAAGTCTCAATTAAAGCAACAGCAACAGCGGGCCAAGCAAGAACAAAGTCCGTAGCACGTCGCTGCAGCTCCTCTTTCACACAAGGACTGGGGTAGACTGGGGACTCTCCTCGGGACTCCGCACGGCGCTCCACACACGCGTACACCTTTTAAGGTGGAGTCACCCAGAGGAAGAAGTCTCAGTTAAAGCAACAGCAACAGCGGGCCAAGCAAGAACACAGTCCGTAGCATGTCGCTGCAGCTCCTCTTTCACACAAGTACTGGGGAAGACTGGGGACTCTGCTCGGGACTCCACGCGGCGCTCCGCGCACGCATACACCTTTTAAGGTGGAGTCACCCAGAGGAAGAAGTCTCAGTTAAAGCAACAGCAACAGCGGGCCAAGCAATAACACAGTCCGTAGCACGTCGCTGCAGCTCCTCTTTCACACAAGGACTGGGGTAGACTGGGGACTCTCCTCGGGACTCCACGCGGCGCTCCGCACACGCGTACACCTTTTAAGGTGGAGTTACCCAGAGGAAGAAGTCTCAGTTAAAGCAACAGCAACAGCGGGCCAAGCAAGAACACAGTCCGTAGCACGTCGCTGCAGCTCCTCTTTCACACAAGGACTGGCATAGACTGGGGACTCTCCTCGGGACTCCGCGTGGTGCTCCGCACACGCGTACACCTTTTAAGGTGGAGTCACCCAGAGGAAGAAGTCTCAGTTAAAGCAACAGCAACAGCGAGCCAAGCATGAACACAGTCCGTAGCATGTCGCTGCAGCTCCTCTTTCACACAAGGACTGGGGTATACTGGGGACTCTCCTCGGGACTCCGCTGGACTTTGTCTTTACCTGGTGACACGGTGACTCACGATTGGTTCTGAGCCGATGTTCATGGTGGGTTGGGCTGGCGTTACCTCCAGAAGAACAATTAGCACTGCGCTGCAGTCCACGCCCCTTGTGGAAAGTGTATTCTAAAGGTGCAAAGGTCTCATGCGAATCGATCTTAATGCCAGGAATGAAATGCAGACACAGAGGGTTCATGGTTTTGGGCATAAGCTTTTATTGACAAAAGGAAAGGGAGTTGTAAAATGCCTCTCTGTTCCTACAGAGGTGTTTCCCTACCTCAAACAAAACTAAAGGTTTGTCGGATGTCAGAATGTCCTAAGCAAAGCGTCTTCTGTCCAAAGTACTATTTTGGCCCTCATATTCTAGAAATCAATTCTAACGTGGAAAGGGAAAATGTCTTTGGCCTTGAGTAGTGCACAAATGTTCAAAAGGAAATATGCAACTCCAATACATTCTAGGAGGATAGAGTTCCTTGATTTAGAGGCTGGTTCCCTTACCCTGGATTTCTCTTCACTCTAATTTAGATTTTCAAGAATATAAGTACTTTGAGTTTCTCTTGTTCAACAACATAACTAGTACACAAAATAACTTGGCTGTTAGTATGTGCCTTGATAGGATACCTGGTGTACTCTCCTGCCAGGTTTCTGCTCCTTTTCAATATGCTTTCACACAGCATTCTGTGATCCTGATGTGCTCTTCTCAGGATCTCTTTAGATGAGATATTTCACACACACACACTGGTTTAACTTGTCTCTGCCTGGTGCGTTTCCTTACCAGGGCTTTCTCCCATTAACACACTTGCTCATGCATCCACCTGGTATACTCTCCTGCCAGGCCTTTCTTATATGAACACACTCACAACTGCCTGGTATACTCTCCTGTCAATGCTTTCTTATATGAGCATACGTTGAACTTCCTGGTATACTCTCCTGCCAGGGCTTTCTTAAATAAGCATACTTGCAACTGCCTGGTATACTCTCATACTAGGGCTTTCTTATATGAATTAAGTGTTGCCTATTAGTATGTTATTTTGCCTGGGCTTCTCTCTCATGACTTCAATATGCCTGGCATCTGCTCTTGCCACTGCTTTTCTCATATGTGCACTTTGCATATTCACAAACTTGACAGTCTTTTTATTATTATTATCTTTATTGTTTTGGTTTGTTTAAAACCTTTACAATTTTAGAAGAAGATCAAATATTATCTAAAACTTTACAATAACAATACAAAATTCACAAATATATAACTATAAAATTATTAAAACACACCCATTCCTAAATAGTGTAGCATATAATTCGTACATCAATCTTAATTATCTTAAAATTAGGGCCCAGTTGGGTACATTTACGTGCAAAGTAACATTTACATCGTTCTCAACTAGAGAGATCTTTTCTTTTCGTGTCTCCATTTTAAATCAATCAAGCAGCATTGACATTGTTGTCCTGTTTTAAATCTGAGGCATGGTACAATGTTTCATCAGAGATTCAGCCTATTTGATCATTCTAAAGCACATATGGTATACAAGAATGTATGTACTTTCAATTTTAAGGCAGTTGTATTTCCATGTAACATTTCCTTCCACAGTTTGTCTCTATCAACATTGGATGTATCAAGTACAAATTTTGAGAAACAATCGGTTCTTTCTCGAGCTAAATTAGGACATACCAAGAGTAAATGCAGCAAAGTTTCTTTTTCGTCTGTTATGTTACAGAATCTACAACCAACCTTCTGCATGTTTAAACCACGTATTGTCAAAATTTCATTGGTACTCAGGACATTAAATCTAAATCTCATCGTTCTATTCCTAAAATTCCTTGATGTATATTTTGCAATATATTTTTCAGGAGTCGGGAACCATTTCCAAAATGAGACTACCTGGGAGTATGGACCTGAGTTAAGCAGAAAAGCGTTGTTTTCTAGCCAGTCATACGCTTTTATTGTTTCCTTAACTTTCCCATAGTTTCTTACCAGGGTCTCCACTGTTAATCCCACATTCATCAGTATGGCTTCACATTCCGAAGTTAGGTCAGACATAAAGTTTCCCTTCTCTGCTATTCTCAGGTAGCCATATATTGATTCATTATCTGCAGTCAAACATTTTCTATACAGTGCTAGTTTCTTTAGGTGCATCGTACATGCAAGGGATGTTAGACCTAGTTCGTATCTAATCATTTCGAATGGGATACATTTCGGAATAAAGAATACAATGCAGGGGGATAAGGTAAATTTGCCAAATCTTCTTTCTATGCCTGAAATTTGGTTCGTAATTTTCTTTGCTTTCATTATTAAATTATTTTTTAGGATCACATTAGAGTTAACACTATGTACTGTGTAGCCCAAGAATTTTAGTACTGATCGGCTCTTGATCTGTACGCTCCCACAGTTCCAAAATGAAAATGCAGGAGTCAGCTTTTTACAACCCCCTTGAAAGATGATCGTCTTTTTGGGGTTGATTTTTAGTTTTCTTTCTTCGATAAATGACCCGAAATCGTTGATCAATCTTTGCAGGCCTATTTTCGACCTGTCCATTAATAGGAAATCATCTGCATAAGCTATCCATCTAATAGTACACCCTCTAAACTTTAAGCCAATCAGCCCACTGGAGTTTAGTTTTTTCCCTGCTTCCGCAACATACAAGTTAGAGAGAGTCGCTGCCAATCTACATCCCTGTTTTAAGCCGTTGGCTGTTGAGATCTCATTAGACAGTAGACCTTTATTATTTAGCCTCACTCTCATGACAGTATCTGAATAAAGATGAATGATTACATTTAGTAAATTACTTTCTATGCCCAGAGATACTAGCGTTTTCCATAGAGTAGGGCGATCTACCAAATCGAATGCCGAGGTCAGGTCCATTGAGGCTATGTATAACTGTTCTATGTTTTTACCTTTGACCAGGCTCATTAAGTTATGCATTAGGAGACCACCCGCATCGGTGCCAATATGTTTTCTAAATCCTATTTGTCTAAGGTCCAAGATCTCTTTCTCGTCTATCCATGTTGTCAGTTTCTCCAGTACAATGGCGGCAAATATCTTGGATTCAACATTTAGGAGAGTAATGGGTCCGTAGTTTTTCGTATTCATCCTATCCCCTTGTTTAAATATCAGAATCACATATGCCATTTTCCATGATTGTGGAATTTGTTTCTTCTTACAGATGTCACTGAAGAGTATATACAATAATTTCGACCATATGTGAGGATGGCTTTTCAGTGTTAAAAAGGATAACTGGTTCGGACCTGGTGTGGAGGTTGATTTGGCCTTCTTGATATAACTTAGTATATTTGCTTCCTTAATATTCAGGGACCACTTTTCTTCATCATCGTTTAACGGCATCCACAATTGTGTTGGGTTTTTATATAAATTGTTAAAGTGTTCCTTCCATGTTTGGGAATCAATAGGATTGGCTTGAACAATATGCTGCGCTGTTTGCAAGCTATTTATTATGGACCAAAATTTTTGTGGATTGGCAGCGTTCATCGCTTTCAACATCGACTCTCCGTCTCTTTGGGCAATCTGAGCCTTGATACTTATTTGCCAATTTTTATATTTCTGTCTAATTAATCTAATTTGGTAATTACGTACCATAACATCGCCTGACTCTTTCTTTAGCTTTCGAATAGTTTTCCTCATGATCGATTTTTTTATTTTAGTAGCCTGACTAAATGTATGTTTTGGCAGTTTAGTCTCCTCTAGGTTAGTGCCGTTAAAGGCTTTGCTGCGTTCTAGTGTATTAGCTAGATAAGTTGAAAACCGGTTTACTGAATAGGTTGCACATTTTATATCATATGTTGATATTTCAAAGTCTTGGGATAGTATGCTATTAAATTCCCCCAATTTGGATTTGGACCATTTTACACATTTACCATCATTTCTAACTTCTATCTGTGTTGAAAAGTAAGGCGCTTCTACAGGCTTCCTTTCCCAAGGTAGAGCTATGCTAAGCATTATATGATCACTGTTTTCTGAGGGAATTATCTCTAGATTATTACAATTCCACGTGTCCTGTGTAGTAATGAAGATGTAATCTAAAATTGCACTCTTACCTCTAGCACGCCACGTAGGATTAGCATTAAAGACTTGCGTCAAGTTCCTGCTTTCGCAGAACTCTAGCCATAGTCTTCCTCTATTTAATTTGTCTGAACTTTTCTGTATAAGCATTCTATTCCGTAACAGATCCTCTTTGGATTGATTGCAATCTGCGTTTAAGTCACCAGCTATAATGATGGAACCTGTTGGATGATCAACTAACCAATTCTCAAGAGTATCATTGAGGCAGACAAATAATTCCTCGAGCTGTTCATTGTTCATACTGCATGAATTCCAATAGATGTTGCATATCATTATATGTTTTGGAGACACATTATTCAGCAATACAAAACTCGCTACTATAGAACACTCCATGATGAATACCCTGTGTTCCAACACAATATTATTTTCTATTCGGAATGCTAGTGCTAAGCTGCCACTAGGTCTTCCTAATGGGCCCTGTATTGCCGGAAGACATATGGTTTTGTACCCATCCATATATATCATACTCTTTGCCCATGTTTATTGTAACAGAATAAAATCAAAGTCTTTTAGCTTTACGCAATCAAAATCATCCTTTAGCAGCTGTTTGTGACCTCTAGAGTTCCAGGTAACTAGCTGATAATGGTTTGCATTGTTAAATAGGTTTCTGTGTAGATTTCTATTGTTCTATAGACTCTCTGAGCGAGTTGGCTAACAATCGCCATTCCTCCATATCTTTTAAACATGCCTTCGCCTCAGATACAACAGAGAGCCCATCACCGTCGGCAGACCGTATACCACTATTTGTACCAATATTTCCATCTCTTATTTTTTGTGTATTGTTTTCCACTTTTTTTGTCATTATTGGAGAATGGTATAATTTCAAATCCCTTTTTTTGCAGAGAACCTACTTCTTTTAAGATCAGATTTCTGACCAAAGGTGAGTTGATCACTAGACGGACATAGTCATACCGATAATTATGAATGAAGTCAACTAATTGTATATCTGAAGTGGTTATCAAACTTAGCTCGGGAATATCGCCAAATAGGTTTAGGATATATGGTCTGTTTAAGGCTCTGGGTCCTCCCTCCTCGAAAACATAATACATTGTGAGACTTGGCTCATTAGAGAAAACTGGCGCTCTAAGATAACATATATCGTTGTTGACAAATTCAGAGTAGTCATGGTCTACAACTCTAATATTCATATTTTGTTCTTGCCCTCCATCTACAGTTTTCCATACTGTATTGGTTGATTGTTGTAAGCTAGAATGGGAGCCTAAATGTGCCCCCAGACGCTTAGGTTTTTCCTCTGGTTTTTGTGACAGCCCAGCTATTTTGTCAGATAGCATCTTATCTATTAGTTTACTCAGTGCTTGTTCTGGGACACCCTTATAGCTCTCTTCATTTGATGTTTGTAGTACATTCCCATCTATACAGATCTCAGCACCCGAAGGATTTTTTTCCATACACTCGTTCTTACCCATGTGCAGCTTGTTTGCCAACTTTCCCTCCATGTTAATAGGTTCTGCTTTTTGCTGCATCTCTTCGGCATTTGGTATCGAATGAACATTAGCATTAGTAGGAGTGTTGGTATACACAGAGCCTGCAGAGACTGGGGTGTTACCTCTAGAAATCATCTCTGGGTTTTTAAAGATATCAAAGATGTCGGCAACCCCTCTTTCCAACATTCTTAAGTTTGTATCTATTCTCTCGGACACCTCCTTGTATTTTAAAGCGTCTATCAGTTTTGTAGGACCTTCTGTGTAGTCTTTCATGGTAGCATTTGGGACACACTTTACAGTTTTCCCTTTCTTTTTCCCTAAGAGGACTGGTATCGTAATGGTTTCTTTTTGATTAGTTTCTTTAACTGTCAGGTAATCCTCCAAGTCTTCACGCAAATCTACATCACGCATGAACTTGCGGGAAGACATTTTCAAACTCCCATTCTTGTTTCCATTTCTTTTTCGGGTACCTTTTTTTTTCCTTCCTTTTAGGGGATTTAGGTGCCTCTTCAATATTACAGCTAGTAGTTATTACATTCTCTGTCCTACTCGTCCCCTGGGTGGATGTTAAATCCACTATAGTATCTGGCTCTTTATCTTTCGATATTGCGTACTTGTTTGCAGGCTCGCTATTAATAGCGATCTTATTAGGCGCCTGAATCTCTGACACCTCATTGAAAGATACGGACTCTGGATGCCTTTCCTCTTGGTTGACTTTCTTTTTTGACCCATCCAGCCATTCAGCCATAAGCATTCTACATAAATCGGGAAGGGCGGTAATAGCCATTGCTATTTTGTTTAACATTCTCGAATGATTTTTTAATTCTGAGAACATCAGGCTGTTTATATTTTCGAATGGCGCTCCTAATTCCTGTTTATGAGAGTTACCTTTGTTACCCTGGAGTACTCCTTCTTCCTCAATCGGTTCGAGATGCTGAGACAATTCTAATAAGGCTATTTCGCCTGTCCCAAAAATAAGGGGAGTATTGGGATACAATAAACTCGAATTCAGTGCACAATTATCGGCTGTTTGTTCCAATTGTTTTAAGCCTTCAGTATATAGGCATTGTGAGTTGTTTGTTAATTCCTCATTATTTCCATTTTCTAACTCACTAGCTTGACAGTCTTTTATTGTGGCTTTGTTCTGTCTCTTCAATAGCACTTTCTTTTTTGTATATTGCATTCATCATTATATGCTTTTGCCATCCTTGCCAATGGGCCCTGGTGGCCCTGATTCCCTTGGGTGGACTCACTGGTTCTGGCGGAGTGTGCAGGTTCTCATGCAGCAGCTTTTCAGCATTCTGCTCCCTTCCACCACCTCTGCGCTGCAGCTTCTCTCCCTCTTACGGCTCCTGCTCGGCTTCTCTCCAGGTTCGGGCAGTAGGAAAGTGGCTCTATGGTGCCTGCAGATGCTCTGGAGCACTGCTCCTGCTTCGGACAGCCCCATAGCATACCACAGTCATCTGACAACTTCCCTCAGTCTCTTTGATATGCTGGTTGGCTCTATGGACTTTGTACCAGCGCTGCAGTCCCTCGGTCAAAACCGAGAGGTGGTGAGTTCTCTAGCCAGCATCTGGTGATCAGCTGGTTCACTGGTTTAAATCTCCCGGCTTCAGGCAAGTGCTCACAACCACTAGAGCGCAGCTTGCACTTTTGGCCTTCAGTAATCAGCATCGTTCAGGTCATCTTTCTCGTCACAGTACTTTCGCATTAGGAAAACAAGTCAGTTCTTGATAACCTGTATGCAAAGTCTGGGACAGTGTTCTCAGTGATCTTGAAAGGCACATCAGTTCTTGGTGCAAAGTATGGAAAGATATTTTTAGGAGTCTTCCTAGGTGGGTAAGTGGGGGTATGACAATTGGCCTTAAAGGCATGAGGAATGGATGGGGTATCCGTAAAAGGAAAAGGATGATAACATGTCTCTTCCAATGATGTCCTGCTACTCCCCTGCGGTTGCCTCTCCCATTTGATCCCCCCTCATGTAGCCACCCCCAGGGTCAGGATCAGGTGGCGGCTGCCATGCACTGGCCACATGGGGAGAGGCCACAGCTGGGAAAGGAGTGATGACAACATCGGGTTCATCAGAATTGCCAGCTTTACCCACAGCCTCTCTCTGACCACCAGGTCTAAAGCAGAGGAGAAAACTAGAAATGCTGCATAGAGGGGCATTTTCTTAACTATGGCATATTTGTATCACACATTCAAATGCCAAAGGCCTGATCCACAGTTGAAAGACCTGATCTAAAACCTTTTTTGGGCCCGGTCCAGGATTTCATTCTCATCAATCCACCTGTTCAAGTTCCAGAGGATTATGTAAGAAAAGATTTTACAACCAATAAAGTTCAAAATTATTAGGCGATAGGACTTGACCTCATTTATGGGGCCCTTCTCATACAGTGGGACAATAGTTGAGTTCGACCAAGATGAAGGATATATCCCACTGCTCGCAAAAAGGGGAATGAAAATACTGAACATCTGAGCCCAACAGTCTGATAAGAACTTGAAGGCCTTGGCAGGAATCATATTGGCACTTCTAGATTTGCCACATGCTATGTGGTCAATGGATTTGTAGATTGTTGCTTCTGTAAAGAGTGATCTTTATTATGGACCTAATTGCTTTGCTCGGGGGTTTCCCATCCTAGTGGATAATCAAGAGGACCCCCTGCTTGAAGCAACAAATGTATAAGATGAAACTTGGCCCAACTGACTAGTTTGGGCGTGTGTGGTCTCCACTCCCATTCCCCCCAAAATCTGTGGGAAATGGTCAACCCACCTACCTCAGCAATGTTTAGTTTGATGCACAAATTATATTTCCCTAATACCTGTGACACTACTCTCCAGAAGGATTTCATATCCTTCACATTGGCTGCTTTTATCAGTTTTTGCCAACTACATTTCCAGAAATCTTTCTTCTTTTCGGCAATAAGGAATTTGTAAGCTTTCCTGATTGAGCTGACCTCTACCCTCCCCCAAACCTGCTTAATCCTAGAGCGCAACAAGCCCTTCAATTCTGCACATGCTTATTCAAACCATCCCAGATTTGCTGATTCACAAGGAATCTTGTTATCTTTAATTCTCTTATCTTTAGTCAAATAAGGGAGCAGGGAAGTGATTAGTTGATCGTAAAAGTCAACAAAATTCCCATCAATAGATATACCAGACTCAGACAATAAATACCCCATAGGAATTCAGGGATTTGGGCAAACCCCCATTTTCAATAGTTAGTTCAATCCACTCAGAGAAAGAATCCTCCAGTCTTGCGCCTCATCTGACTCTTACTTTATTTGTCACATCCACCGCTGCCGATACCGCCATAGGTTTGTCCCTGTCACTGTGGTACACAAGATATTTGGTTAGACAAAGGGCATTATCATCACTTTCGACCATAGGCCAAATTTCAAAATCACCACATGATGCCCTCAAATAAATATGAAGAAAAATATAATCAATTACAGAGCTTGTCCCTCTTGCTTCATATGTTGGTTTGGGGGTTGAGGTTGAAGCATTCGTATTTTGGGCAGAGAGTAGATCCGGGTCTGTGCAAAAATGTCCCAGCAACTTTCCTTTAGCATCAATCTTTGGCTGACCATGGCTTAGGATTCCTTGTGCAACACCTCTTTCACCTTGAGCTTCGTCAGTGCCTCCTCAAGGTCCCATTTTGGCATTCATGGCCCCATAGATGATAACTTTGTGTTGATCCACT
Organism: Ambystoma mexicanum; assembly: GCF_040938575.1. NCBI lineage: Eukaryota > Metazoa > Chordata > Amphibia > Caudata > Ambystomatidae > Ambystoma > Ambystoma mexicanum. The sequence continues at coordinate 693,424,392 of NC_090925.1, forward strand.
AGCCTCCTCCTCAACTATGGATAAGAGGGATACAAAGCCAACAACTTTTTTGCAACATGCATACACATTAATACCTGAGCGTTTTCCCTTCTAACAGGACTATATGAGCTGGCATTGCAGATTTGCAAGTCAGTTGCCATTAGGAAGCCTACCTACATACACTGGTTCTGCAAGATATCTGAAGACCCCCCATATGTCTTGATACGGATCCTCTTTCTGCGCTTTTAGAAAAATTGAAGTAGTCCTCTAATGCCCCTGATTCCAAAGACCAGGTTTCCTACAGTATGATGAGATCAAAACTACTAACAAAGACCTTAGAGTCCAGATCACTCAGTTTCCATGGCAAGCCGGCCACTTTCCAGCTCACTAGTTTAAGAGAGAGGCTTGGTGATGAAACAGTCTCCCTGTTAATGTTATCAGGTGTAGGGAAGACATTTCTCATTGCTTGTCAACTGGTGTCAGATATAGGAGAAAAGGATACTCTGTGGACTCCTTGCTTATGTTCCCCAAGTGTGCAGCATCCCAAGGCAGGTTGTAACCCTGGGATGTAGATGTTCGACAAAGTATCATTGGACACAGTATGAGCTGGGGTTGATTGCATTGAAGCTTGATGGGTTAGACCACTTCTTTTGGTCAAAGCTGCTTGTATTATCCCACTACAAATCCTGCTGGAAACACATGTGGAGGATAGAAATTATTTGAAATGGGTCTTAAAGGAATAGTGCACTCAAAAATATTATTGTCCCGAGCGTTCGGGCATGTGCTTTTAAGCATACGTTGATCGATCGTACAAACGTTTCCTATGTATCTTACTGTAGTTTTCCTTACTTTTACACATGCAAAATCAGGCAGCAGGGCGCGGCCATCTTGTGCTAATCTTATCCCTTGCTGCAGCGCCCTAAGGTGAACTGCCCTGGTGGAACTAAATCATATCCCCCGCCCCTGAGGCTGACATCACTAGATGCGTACGGCCCATTTCACAACGCCAATGCACGTCTCGTGTCAATGTTCTCTGCGCTCCAGCTAATGACTTGTCTCCATGGAAATGGCAGGACTCCTCTTTCCTCAATAAGTATGAACAGACGGCTTCTCATCAGACAACATCAGGGTTGCTTTTTCAATCGTTTCACTGTATTTTATTGTGTATCTTGTGGCTCGTTTCTGCTCTGTTCAGCTATCTTCTTTGCTCGTAGCCCGTGCAAACAGATACTAGTACTATCATTACTATCTATTTTAATTTTGTTGCATAATGGTAACAATACAGCCCTACCAGTACGAACCGGAGTATTCCGAGGCAGAATTACTGGAAAGAGAAAGATGCAGAAACGATGGGGCTTCGGTGGACAGTTGGGAGGAAGAATCACCAGATCAAGAGCCTGAGCCTAGTCGATTGTGGAATTGGATGAAATGAGATGCCTGAATTGTTATCATTAGGAGAATCATAAGACTCTCTGTAGAGAACCATTACCCATTATTAGGTATTTAGCTATCCATATTATTAGACTGCTACCTTTGTATGCATTTGCAATTTGCTTATAGATTGCTAGACACTTTTGCCATTTGCAATAGAATGACACTTGCACGTATTTGGAGTGCCATGATAGTGCTTTAGAGACAAGGTATATGTGCATCATGATTTGCTATGCATTTATGGTTGCCTTAGAATGTAGTGCTTAGAATGAGTTTGCTTATTGTTTTCACTAGAAGAAAACGAATGAGGCCTGGAATGACACACACAGTGCATATTTGAAATGACATGAAAAGCCATTCACATTGTTATGCTTTGTAGAGACACATATATAGACTGTCATGTATGTATCCATGTTGAGTATGTATTTATAATGAGTTTTGCATTATGTTAGTGCTTGCATTCCGAGAATTGTAAACATTAGAAAGCGTTAGGCTGGCATTTGAAAGCCGTTGCTGATGGAGAAAGACAGAGGGGCTTTGCACTGGGCTCAGTGCAGAGAATTGTTATGAATTAAGGAATTTGTAAACATTTGCTTGGAGACAGATAAATTGAACCCTTGTCAGAGATGGAAGCTTATCAGCTTGAGCTCTGAGCGTCGCAGAGACAACACGAGGGTTGGCGCGTTGAAGGGAGCGACATGGAGTGGGTAGAGAAATAGGAGGGAAGCCTTCTCAGCAAAGGGAGTTGCTTTGAAAAGGGGCACAGAGAGAGCTTTTTGTGATGCCTACAGTGGAGTGAATGCAGGAATAGGGAATAGATGGTGTTTTTCGCCGCACACAGAATGGCCATGAAAGAAAGATATGATGTTCAAATGTCAAGCTGACAGCACACGAAGTGACAGGACACGAGTGTACACGCAAAACACAGACTTGCAAGCGCGGCCCGAATATAGAATGCTGACACAGAGAGAGACATTCTTAGAATGTCACCATGGAGAGATATGTGCGTCATTGGAGACTATAACCAGGGCTGGAGAGAAAGGAGTTAGAGAGTTGGAGAGAGCTAAGGAATTGAGAGAGTTGTGGCTAGTTCGATATAGATGCTGAGAGTCTGATGGAGGATGCAGCTAGAAACTGATGGAGTTTGTTCAAGCTAGCTGCTGATGGAGTTTGGATGGAGAATGCAATCCTGAGAATGAGAGAGAGCAGAATCCGATGGCTATGAGAGAGCTCTTGGCAGAACTTGGCAGAAGCAGTCGTGTGACCAGATCTTGGGGGGCCTTGGGGGCCTGCCACAGCTGACTGACTGATTGCAGAGTGTAGCGGGAAGAGAGCTGGAGACAGAGAGATGCACAAGCAGATGGGAAGTATGGTGCATTGCTAGACAAACTGATTGATTATATTTAGTGGGGTAACTTTGCTGATGGGTTGGAGAGGACATGACATCTGAAGGGGAGGTGCCCGTGCCAAATGAGTGGGGACAGAATGGTGTGCCATGGAGATTGGGGAGACGTGCATCGCTGCCCCACCCCCAAGAATTATGCCCATGGATAGAATATGACATCATCTAGTTGTTGGTCAGACACTCACACAAAGAGCTTTGAAGGGGAGATCAGACAGGGATTGTCTTAAAGAGAGTGAGTGTGAAGCATGGTGTGGATTGGTGTGGATTGAAGAGGGGTTTGATTCTGTATGAAGGAGAGGATTGTTGGATGTTTTGACGCTTGCACAATAGACTTGTACTTTTGGACTGCATTAGAGACACACGCCTGCATTGGACTGTATTAGAATGAAAGGCTTGCACTATAGGCTTGCATTAGGAACCTGAGAGGCTTATAGTTATGGCATTTGCACCAGAAGCATAAAAGGTGCAAATTCAATCTTGGCTAGAGTTTTAGCATTGTCTGTATCATGCTTTGGTGTGCCCAAATAAATGTGTTCCATTGTTATAATTGAATCGATTCATGTGTTGTTCTTTGTGTCTTGTTATTTGTGTCCATAGGAGTATCTTGCCCCTCAACTTTGGAACACCATGCGTCTCTTGTTCTAAGATTCCACTGATTCTTCCCTATAAATTCCTTCCAGATCTCAGAGGACTGGGTTTGCATCCAAATGTCTTCCAGGAGACTGATTGCTTGGGCTACAAAAATTGTGTGGGGAAACATCTTTGGGAAGGACCGATCTTCAAGAGTTTCGTAGTCGGGACGTCGGGATAAGGCGTCAGCAATTATGTTCTGTGATCCGGGGACATGATGGATGTGGAACTGGTACTGGGCAAAGAAGAAGGCCCAATGGGCTTGACGACTATTCCTACATTCCAAAGATTGTAGAACTTGAATATTTCGATGGTCCGTATGTACCTGAACAGGATGTTGAGCTCCCAGAAGTAGATGACGCCATTCTGTGAAGGCTTGGCGGATGGCTAACAGCTCCTTTTCCAAGACGGAATAATGAGTCTCGCTGGGAGTCAGGGTTCGTGAAAGGTAAGCAATGGGATGTTCTAATTTGTCCTCGAATTCCTGTTTTAGCACTGCTCCTATGGCATAGTTAGAGGCATCCGTCTCCACTAGAAATGGTTGTTTAATATCAGGTTGAGCTAGGATGGGGGCTTGAGTAAACTCTGCTTTTAATCGTTGGAATGCCTTATCTTGAGCTGATGTTCAGAGAAAGGGGGTATCTTTCATCAACAATGCAATGATCGGTTGAACTATCTCAGAAAAGGATGGTATGAATTTCCGGTAAAAGTTGGCAAGCCCCACGAAGGATTGAATCTGTTTTACGGTAGTGGGAATAGGCCAAGATAGTATGGCTTTTACCTTTGAGTGGTCCATTCCAATTCCTTCTGTACTAAGGACAAATCCTAGATAGTGAACAGTAGAGACATGAAAAAGGCATTTCTCGGATTTAGCTACGAGTTTGTGTTCACGTAGCCGTTGTAAAACTGCCTTAACATGTTCTTCATACTTTAGATGGTCCTTGGAGTAAATCAAGATATCGTCCAGGTAAACTATGACGAAGAGGAACAGCATGTCAGAAAACACCCGATCCATGAAACGTTGGAAGGCCGCTGGGGCATTAGCGAGTCCGAAGGGCATGACCAGGTATTCAAAGTGACCAAAGGGTGTTCTAAAGGCTGTTTTCCATTCGTCTCCTTCCCTGATACGGATCGGATCAGGTGGTAGGCACCCCTGAGATCCAATTTTGTGAATACTACAGCTCCTCTCACCGCTTCCAGGATATCTGAGATAAAGGGCAATGGGTAGCGGTCCTTGAGGGTGCATTGATTTAATCCACGATAATCAAGACAAGGCCTAAGCTCTTTAGTATCTTTCTTGGGAACAAAAAGCGACGAAGCTCCAGCTGGAGATTTGGATGGTCTTATGGTGCCATTTTCAAGGTTGGTATCCAAGTATTCTCGGAGGGCCCGTTTTTCTGGTTCGGATAAAATGAACATCCTTCCAAAGGGAATCACTGCTGAAGGTTCTGTATCAATAGCGCAGTCTTCAGGTCTGTGAGGGGCTAGGTCCTGGACTATAGCAGTTGCAAACACGTCAGCGTATTCCTGATAGGCCTTAGGAACCTGTATGATATTTGAAACCACGAATGGGCCTTGCTGGTCTGTTGGCGTACCTTCAGAAGATGTCAAGGAGGAATCCAGGAATAGACAGTGAGACATGCAATGCTCAGAACCAAGAAACAAGGATCCTGCTGCCCAGTTGATATATGAGTTGTGCTTCAGTAACCAGGGCATTCCCAGTACCATTGGGTAATGAGCTGACTTTATGATGTCAAATTTGATCACCTCTTGATGATGGTTTATCGAGAGTTGGATCTCTTTGGTCTGTAAGGTTATGGGTCCTGAAGAAAGAGGTCTTCCATTGATCGCCTCCACAGGTTGCATGATGCCTCGAGTTTCGTATGGAATGTGGTGGCTAAAGACCCAATCCCGATCTATGAATATCCCCATGGCCCCACAATCCACCAAGGCCAAAATGAGGTAGGTCTCATTCTTGGATGGCGATAGAAAGGCCTGTAGAATCACTAGGTTGTTCTGTCCAGGAGAGTTCAAGGATGGAATAGATGCAGAGTAAACATCTCTCTCCCGAAGCCTTGCTCCATCTAGGATCGTGAGCTGGCGTTTCCCGAACGCCGTCGAGGGGCTAGAGGACACTCTCTAACTAGATGTTTATCCGAGGCACAATACATACATAACCCTGTGTGGATCCTTCGCATCCTTTCTTGCGGGGATATGGGTCCACGGAAAGCCCCTAATTGCATGGGTTCTGGATCGTTAACAGAGGCAGGAGTAGGGTCAGACTTCGAGGAGGTCTCAATGGAAACCTCCTGGAAGGGCATCTTGGTTTTCTTCTTCTCTGCCTTCCTTTCCTGGATACGAAAGGCTATCTGCATAGCGAGATCCATAAGGCCCTGGAATTAACTTGGGCGAGCCACTCTGGCTAGTTCATCTTTGATGTCTTCATTTAGCCCCCTTCGGAAAAGAGTAAAGCATGCTTCTGAGGACCAATCCGCTTCTTTAGCCAATTGTTTAAATTGTGTTACATTCGTAAGCTTGTCCTGGGAACCTTGCTGGAAATCAAGTAGACGTTCCTGGGCGCTAAAGACCTGTTCTGGACGGTCAAACATGGTTTTAAGGGCCTGTATAAATCCGTCGTAATCATCCAGGAGGGCATCTCCAGAATTGACTAAAGGTGTGGCCCAGGTTAGTGCATTTCCAGAGAGGTGCGAAATTATAAAGCCCACCTTAGCCCTGGGGGTAGAAAAGTAGTAGGGCTTAAAGGTAAAATGGACTAAACAGGAGTCAAGGAATCCACAAAGGGTTTTTGCAGACCCATCGTATTTATCTACAATGCTGCCCAGTAGTACGCTTTCCTTTGTGGCGAAATCACGGGACAAAACTAATTGTTTTAATGCGGCATTTTCCGCTTTCAGATTCTGCACCTCGGTCGTTAATTCTTGCATGCGACGCATGAGATCCTGAATGGCCGCCTCCATGTCCGATTCAACTTCGGTCATTTGGCGTCTCAATCTGTCACGGATTTCCCCCTTTCTCACCTAAGTTCGATCCTTGCAGGAATTCTTGGAAGGAGCCTTCTTGTGTACGGATCGGGTTTTGTACAAGCCTGCGCGAGCCTCTTCTGGTTCCAGCGTGCGTTCAGTGTCCAAGGGTACTTGGAGTCTCCGAGAAGTCCATGAAACGAGGGATGTGTAATCGGAGGCGGTACACAAGATCCGAGAATCAAGGCAGAGTAAGGAGGGAGGAAGGGAAGAGGGGGAAATCGAGGGTCCGGCAACCAGGAAACAAGAGATTAGTTACAGCGAACTACAGAGTACACGTCTAGCCACTGCAAGCGGTAGCGTTGAGATGTGCGGGGCTGCGGGGGCGTGGTCTCTTTGTAGAATGAGCTAGGTCTGACATGGAGGCTGGTGGAGACCGTACCACGTTAGACAGCCATGTTGGAAGTACAAAGGAGTGCAAGCCCGCCCTGTTGTGACAGAGACCAGGAAGTCCAAAAGGGACGCGTTCTATGGATCAGGACAGCCGGGTTGCATTGGTTTCAGGAGAGACACATGGAATACCGGGTGGATGTGTAGATTAGGTGGTAAATCCAGTTTCACGGCTGCTGGGTTGATAATTGCCTTAATGGTATAGGGTCCTAAGAATCTGGGATGAAAGGTCCGGGTTACCTTGATGGGTATGAATTTAGCGGCTAACCAAACTTTGTCTCCTACTTGATAATCAGGGGCATTTTTCCGTTGTTGGTCGGCGAATCTCTTGTTTTTCTTTGGCATGAATAAGGTGTTCCTTAGCTCTTTTGAAAGCCTGAGTAATGGTTGTGTTTTTACCGTCTTTACCGCTGGCATTTCCAAGCTGGCTGGAAGGTCTAGTTCAGAGGTACATAGATGTCTGCCATAAAGGGTATAGAAGGGCGTTTGTCCCGTGCTTGAATGCAAAGAATTGTTATATGCATATTTGGCTATCCATAGTAGGTCTTTCCAATTCCTTTGTTCGTGGTGCAGCATGCACCGTAAATATTGCTCGAGTGTCTGATTGGTTCTCTCAGTTTGGCCGTCCGTTTGGGGATGGTGACTGGTAGATAGCCGAACATCGATCTGCGCCATTGCACAACATTTTTTCCAGAAGTTTGAAACAAACTGGCTGTCCCGATCAGAGACCAGAACGGAAGGGAAGCCATGTAGCTTAACCACGCCCTCCAGGAACACTTTTGCTAAAGTAGCTGCGTCTGGGAGGCCTTTGAGAGGAATAAAAATGGGCCATCTTCGAGAATAAGTCCACAACTACAAGGATGGTGTTGAACCCTTGGCTTGGAGGTAGATCAGCGATGAAGTCAAGGGAAAGAGTGTGCCATGTAACTGGAGGAATGTCCAATGGTTGTAGGAAACCAGATGGTTTTTGTTTCTGTGATTTATTTTGTGCGCAGACACCGCAGGACTGAATATACTGAATGATGTCCTTACGCCAGGTAGGCCACCAAAAGTTCTCTTTCACCTTAGCTAGGGTTTTGGTGATCCCAGGGTGCCCTTCGATCAGTGAATCGTGATAGTTTGAAATAATATGCTGTTGTAATTCCTTCTTGGGTACATATAGGCGATCCCTAAAAAAGGGTAGATGGTCCTTGATGGTATATTGTCTCCTCGAGTTTGCCAATGCGAGGTAGGCATCGGGATTCATTGTCCGTTGGATTTCTTTTCGTAGTTCTGCTTGTGTTAAGGCTGTCATGATACCCAAGAGTTTGTCTTCAGGTATAATAGGTACTGGGTCTGGAGTTGTATATACTATTTCATCTATGCCCATGCGAGATAAGGCATCCGCCTTTCCGTTTCTGACTCCTGGTCGAAATGTGATTGCATAATCATATTCGGGGAAGAAAAGGGCCCACCGTAATTGGCGCGAGGACTGGGCCATGGCTGTTTTGAGATATTGCAGGTTTCAATGGTCTGTGATGACTGTAATGGTGTGTCTGGCCCCTAGAACGTAGTGCCTCCAGGCTTTAAAGGCATATTTGATAGCCAGGAGTTCCTTGTCCGTGATGGCATAATTAATCCTTGGAGGTAAGAACTTTTTCGACCAGAAGGCCACAGGATGTAGCTGGCCGGTTTCCGGGTCTCTCTGTGAAAGGACAGCCCCCATTGCGAGACTGGACGCATCAGTTTCAACGACATTAGGGAGGTCTGGACGAGGATGTTGCAGGTTTGGAGCGGAGGTAAACCTTCATTTAAGTTCCTGAAAGGCTTCTTCTGCGTCTTTGGTCCAAGCAAACTTTTTATTGTTTTTACGTAATAGTACTGTGATTGGGTGCACAACCTGAGAGAAGTCTGGGATGAACCGGCGGTAGATAGAAGTTTGCGAAGCCCAGCATGCTTTGTACCTCTTTCAGAGACGTTGGTGAAGGCCATTTCAGAATGGCATCTACCTTGTGCACGTCTATTCTGATGCCTCCTGGAGTAAGGATAAAACCAAGAAATTCTACTTCGGTGACGTGAAAAAAGCATTTTTCAAGCTTTGCAAACAAGCGATGTTGACGGAGCTTGGTGAGGACTGAACGAACGTGCCTGACATGATCTTGTTCCGAGGCTGAGTATACTAAGATGTCGTCTATGTACACTGAGGCACACACCTCAATTAACTGCCTTAAGACGTCATTCATGAAATACTGGAATGCCGCAGGAGCGTTGCATAACCCGAAGGGCATGACTTGATATTCAAACAAGCCGTACTTAGTACAGAAGGCGGTTTTCCATTCATCTCCTTTTCTGACTCGGACCAGGTGGTACGCTCCTTGAAGGTCCAATCTGGTATAAATCTGGGCATCTTTAACTTGGTCTAGAATCTCAGGGATAAGTGGCAAGGGGTAGCGGTTCTTCACGGTGATCTGGTTCAATGCGCGGTAGTCAATACAGGTTCTCAAGTCTCCTTCCTTTTTCGGTACGAAGAACAAAGGACTGGCTGCGGGGGACTTTGAAGGACGGATAAATCCATTTGCAAGGTACTGGTCTAAATAGGATTTCAAATGAAGGTTTTCTGGTTCTGTGAGAGCGTAGATCCTGCCGCAAGGGATTTGTGCACCAGGAACAAGGTCGATCTGACAGACATAGGGCCTGTGCGGCAGCAATGTATTGGCTTGGTCCTTTCGGAAAACATCCTGGAAATCATGGTATTCACTTGGCAAGGTATTAGTTGCTCCCAGGGTTGATACTGTCGCTCCGGGATTCTTGGGGATACAGACGTCGGGTTTCTCCTCTTGGTAATAGCAGGCAGGGGAGCAGTCACCGGGGAAGGTTCATTTTTGTGCCCGCCAGTCCATCAAAGGGTTGTGAGCAACCAACCATGGCATCCATAGTATTAGCCTGAACTGAGGTGCCTTGATGAGATCGAATGAAATAGACTCCAGATGTCCGTCCAGGCACAGCAAGGTTACCCTGGCTGTGCACTGGGTTACTGGTCCAGAAGCGATTTCTGTTCCATCCACGGTGGTTACCTTGTCCATAGTTGGCTTAGAACACAAAGGAAGCCCCATCTCTGCTGCCAGTTCTTGATCAATATAATTTCCAACTGCTCCTCTATCGATGTATGCTTCAACGGCATGCATTCTTGATGACTGTTGGTGGTTAATTAAGATCACTGGTATTGCAAAGTGCGAGGTCAGCAACTCTTCTCATTCGACAAACTTACCGCTACGTTTGTCGAGCTTGGTAGTTTTACGATTCCTTAGCTTCATCCTTCACTGTGGTCCCGACTGTTCTTCTTGGGGGTTTTACTGGACAGTCCTTCAGGAAATGTCCTGGTTTCTCACAATACAAACAAAGCTGCTGTTGTCTTCTTTTGTCCCGCTCTTGTTTTGTTAATGGAGGCCATATCCCTCCAATCTGCATGGGTTCTACAGCATTTTCAATTACACGGGGCGTGTTTTCCCTTGGTCGAACATACACGGTCCGAGGGTCCATCTTAGACCGGTCTGCCTTTCGGTCCTGCAACCGGTGGTCTGGCTGCACGACCAGATTTATGAATTCTGCACATTCTCTGGGTGGATCAACCACCTGGGCTAAGAGGTCCTTTAATTCGCCTTATAAGCCTCTATGGAATAACATGGTTCTTTTTTTTTCTGGCCACCTAGCTCCGGCTACCAGTCTGTTGAAGGTAGTAATGTACGTTAACAAGTCCTGATTCCCCTGTCGGAGGGACAAGAGTTCATTGTCTACTGCTTGTTCCTGGGTATGGCGAGCAAAACGTTTTTCCATTTCTCTCTGGTACCCCCCAAAGTCATGTAATAGAGGATCGTAATGGGTTACCAACGGCACCGACCAATCTGATGCACTACCACTCAGGTATGATAAGACAAAAGCTACCCGAGCTTGGTCGTTTGGAAATGCTCCAGGCCTACAAAGAAAATGAAGGCGGCACTGATTGATGAATGCCGGAGGTCGTCTGAGAACCTTTCTGGTGGTGCCAGGGGCACTGTTCCAGGTAACGTGATCTGTACCGGAGTGGGTGGTATGGCGGGGCTTTGCATCGTTGGATTGCTTCCAGGTAGAGGCGTCTGTCCTGCCTGTGATTGCAAGTATTGCCTGCTAATCAGATCAGTGCGTTCTTTGGTCACTATTAGGTCTCTCTGGAGGGCATTAGTCTATTGTCGGGCAGAATGAACCTCAGCACGAAGCTCTCCTTGTAATTGGGCCAATTGGTCCATTTCTGATGTCTCCATGGCGCCCAGGTAGATTTGTTATGGTAGCCTTGTTACTCGCTGGTATGCTTCTCAGCTTTGCCCTGATATGGTCTGCGGGGAAGGTTCTGCCTGAAAATACAGGACGACTGTGTTCAAGACTGACCGACTGGGGTAAGTATCCTCCCTCCACCCCCGTATGATTTCAGTCCCTCTGGCCCCCTCTCCTCACCTTGTGGTAGAATTAGTCGTGCTCTCCATCCTGCCTTCTTTGCAGGGGTGCGTTGTCTTTCATGGGCGAGTGCGGTCCAGTTACTTCACTGTCGCCGGCCCGTTTGACATTGTTCAGGTAGGTCTTATTGCTGTTCTTTAGTTTTGTTGCTATCCTGCATGCCTTTCGTTGTTTAAAATGTCTCTTTATTCTCCCTTAGGTATGCAGAGCTTCAGCGTGGCGAACTGGCTTGGTTGAGCCCCGCTGGTAAATGAAGGGGCATTAAGAGCGCTATGATGCGGTAAGTAAGCGCTATACGCAGCGCTGCAAAGTCTTGCCTTTGCTAACCTGTGTTTTCCTCCCTTGTAGGTCGCAGTGTTCTTCAGCGCTAGTGGAATGTCCGGAGTGGTGCCAGCCGAGAGGCGACCAGCCAGGTAAGCCTTTTGAGCAGTTCGTAATTTGTAAATGTCTCTACTGCTTTCTTTAATGTTGCCTCTATCTTCCTCTTTCAGGTCGTTCTGTCCGGGAGGCTTGCAGATTCGAGGATGCTGTTCTCAGTAGCTGCAAGTGTTTAAAGATAAAGACTGCAGGTAATATGCTGCTGCTAATGATGTTCCTTTTGTCTCCTTGCAGGTTCTGCTTCTCCGAGGTTCGAGGGAATAGCTGGACACCGTGAACGTCATGTTGCAAGCTGAAAAGTAACGCAAAGCGTGTTGTCTTGCTCGGGTGTGGTTTAAATAGCCCCAACAAAATAGTCCAGGTAAAGTAGTCCCTAGGCTGCCACTCCCAAAACACTAGACTGCATAGCTTGGTTCTTAGGAACCAAGCTATGTGGTTGCCTCCATGTTAGCTGACAATACAATAAAGTAGTTTCCAAGCACATTGTTTTCATGGTGTATGAGCCTGGCGCCATAGGCGCCAGGACTGGACCCATGAGAGCTTTTGAAGAGGATGCCAGGCTCTAGAGGCCCGAGTCCTGACTCCACCTGGCCAATGGGTTTGCCAGAGGGGGTTTTGGGCGAGGGTTGTGACATGGGTGCGGGGGAACGATGTGTATCCGCATAGGTTTTGGCGCTCGTTTGAGCTTCTTGAAGGCGTTGCTCAACATTTCTATGAACGACCATCAACTCCCTCACACAATCTGAAGCCGCAGGGTTGTTCAGCGATAGTAACGGGTCGATGGGCAAAGCCCGCGGATGCTGACCATAGAGAGCAGAGAATGGTGAGGTCCCCGTAGAAGTGTGTAACGAGTTGTTGTATGCGAATTCGGCTGCAATCAGTACCGACACCCATTTTTCTTGATGTTGGAGGATCAAACAACGTAAATACTGTTCTAACATTGCGTTGAATATTTCCATTTGGCCATCAGTTTGCGGGTGATATGCACTCAAAAACCGATCCTCAATGCCAAAAGAGGCTGTTAGAGACTGCCAGAAATGGGACGTGAACTTTGAACCACGATCAGAGACTAAGACAGAAGGAAGACCAAAATAGCGAAACATATGTTTCAGAAACAAGTCAGCTAAGACAGGTGCTGATGGTAAACCATGACAGGGTACAAAGACAGACATTTTCGTGAAGTAATCCACCACAACCCATATGGTGTTGAAGTCCTGTATCAAGTGTAGTTCCACTATAAAATCCATGGACAGCATGGTCCAAGGACGTTGTGGTATAGGAGGGGAATGAAGCAGACCCATAGGCTTAGCTGGTGTGGTTTTGCACTGTGCACACATGCACAGGACTTGATATATTCATGTACGTCTTGTCGCATGGCAGGCCACCAACACCACCTTTGTAACAGATCCAACGTCTTCCGCCTACCAGGAAGGGCTGAAAACATGGAATCATGACACCATTGTAAGGCGATTTGATGGGTTTTAACATTGGGCAAAAACAGACGTCCCTGGATATAAGGCAGGGAATGTATGACATCCAGGTTGCAGTCGGCGATCTCGACAGGCTGAAATGCAACCCACTCTGTGACAGAGGACCGCAAGGACGGTTGTGGAGTACAACTGCACACCACCTGATTGGGAAAAAGCAACTGTCTGTCAGTCGCCCTCTCTGGACTCGAACCATGCATACGCGAGAGTGCATCCGCCTTGGAATGGAGACGCCCAGGCCGGTAGGACATTTGAAAGTCAAACATCGAGAAAAACTCATGCCACCTAGCATGTCGGGAGGTAGAACACTGGATGGATTTCATGGCCAGAAGATTTCTATGGTCAGTGTAAACTTGAACTAGGTGAGAAGCGCCCAACAACTGATGTCTCCATTCCTTGAAAGCATCACGAATCGCGAGGAGTATCCGTTCCATTGTGGTGTAGTTACATTCGTAGGGGGTGAGTTTTTGAGAGAAAAAAGCAACGGGATGAAGGAGACCAGAGTCGTCACATAACTGGAACAAAATGGCCCCTAGGGCAATCCCTGATGCATCTGCTTCTACATATAAAGGTAGAGAGGAATTGGGGTGTTGTAGCACCGGGGCTGAGGTAAAAGCCTCTTTTAATGTATCGAAGGCCTGTTGATGCTCAGAAGACCAAACATATGAGCGTTTGATGCTGGTAAGCGCGGTAAGAGGGGCTACTAAACATGAAAACGACCTGACAAAACGCTGATAAAAGTTTGCAAACCCAAGAAAGGATTGTAATGCCTTCAGACTGGTAGGGACAGGCCATTCCAGAACAGCTTTTACTTTAGTCTGGTTCATCCGTACACCTTTACTAGTCAGGTCATACCCCAGAAACTCCACTTCGGTTGCATGCAAGACACATTTCTCCGCTTTGGCGTAGAGATGGTTTTCACGCAGACATTGGAGTATGGAGGTTACATGATTGATGTGTTGTAGCGAGGTGGAGTAGATCAAGATGTCATTGAGATACACCATTACATAATGGTCAATCATGTCTCTAAAGATGTCATTCATAACATTTTGGAATGTGGCCGGGGCATTGCACAACCCAAAGGGCATAACACAGTACTCAAACAAACCATACCGCGTTTTAAATGCCGCCTTCCACTCATCGCCTTTTGTGAATCCTAACCAGATTGTAAGCTACTCGAAGGTCGAGTTTTGTGAACAATACTGAAGTCCCTAACTGGTCTAAAAGCGTGGATATCTAGGGCAAGGGGTATTGGTTCCTAATGGTTATGGCATTCAGAGCCCTGTAATCAATACAGGGCCTCAGGTCCCCCTCCTTCTTTGGGACAAAGAATAAAGGAGGTGCGGCAGGCGAGCGAGAAGGTCGTATGAATGCAGTCGGTAAAGCATTGTCAGTGTACTCCTTGAGGATGCCGTTCTCCTTCTGAGTAAGATAGTATATGCGCCTGTTAGGGTAGCTGCACCATAAACCAAATCAATCGGGCAGTCGTATGGTCTATGCAGGGGCAATATTTCTGCACCAGCCTTATCGAACACATCCACATAGGACATGTACTCAGTGGGTATGGCAACTACTGACGGACCCCACTACCTGGGCAGTATCTGTAAGTTGACAACAAGGACTTCGAGATTGGTGTTTCTGTCCTTCAAAATAATGGGAATCATAATATTCAGACAATTAAAACACACCTCTTGGGTCTGCCAGTCTATGCATGGATTGTGCAATAAAAGCCATGGAAGGCCCATGATCACCTTGTATTGAGGTGCAGCGATCAAGTCAAATGAGATGACATGACCCGGCAGACTGACCTCATCTACCGCCGAGTCCTGGCGTTTCCCGCTTTTTTGGCTGTTTTTTTAGGACATGAGCCGATGTAATGCTCTGAAGAACCGCAATAAAAGCAGAGGTTGTTCAATCGTCTGCTCTCTCTTTCCGCGGAAGTGAGTTGACCCCTTACAGCCCCTATCTGCATGGGCCCTGGTCCGTTGTCACTTGACGGCTGGGCACGGGGCGGAGTAGGTGTTAAAAGTCTGTTTTCACCTTTTCGTTCTGCCCTATGAGCGTCGATTTGCAGTACCAAGTCAAGGAGCTCAGGGATCTCTGCTGGTACTACAGGGACAGTGGCAAGAGTGTCCTTCAGTGATTCGGATAGGCCTTTGTAAAATACAGCAGCCTTTTTGTCATCGGGCCAGCTGGTTTCAGCCACCAACTGGTTGAACTGGGCCAAATACATGAGCTGGGGTGAATCGCCTTGACGTAAATTCAAGAGCTCCAGATCAGTTGCTTGGGTCTTGTATTGTGTGTCAAAGACACGAGCCATAGCATTGATCAAAGCGTCGCAGTCGTATAGCATGTGACTGTTTTCTTCCAGAAGAGGATTAGCCCAAGCAGCTGCAGTCCTGCCTATATATGACAGGACAAAGGCGGCTTTGGTGGTGGAATCTGGGAAGGAAGCCGGCCGATATAAGAAATTAAGCATGCATTGATTGATAAACGGCTTGGGGTCGCCATGAAACCTCTCTGGTGCAGCCAAAGGAAATTGAGTTAACATAAGTACTGGGACGGGATCCTGTTGTGGCACGGGGAACCCAGAGCCAGAAGCCACCTGAGGGGCATGTCCCTCTGCCCCCACAGGCTGAGCCGTCTGTTGTAATGCATCAATGCATCGATGCGTGGCATCGTGTGCAGCTGTCATGTCCGCTCGTAATTCTGATACGAGGCGAACCAGGTTCGCAAGTGCATCTGTGGTCTCCATATTTTTAATAGGCTTCTGATTCTGTTAGGATTCAGTGCCTAAACCTTCATTAACAAGGCAACCGTACGTCTGACCGGATAGGAGTCACTGAAGAACTCTTCCTACAATTGTAACTTTCTGCTGAGTAGGTTCCAGACAGAAAGATCAAATAGTTGGAAGAGGAGACACACCCTTGCAACGCCAACTAGAAAAAACACAGGAACAGTAATCAATGCCAATGACTGTGTACAATGAACCAAATAGAAAACAGGATTTGCGCACCAACTGCAGAAGGAAGTACCCAAGAATAGGAATGAAGAAGCTGGTAGGGTGAGATGACAATACTCCTCAGGGTATTTGGGGAACTGAATACCTAACGAAAAGGAGATACAAGATATGACCTACTATAAGATTACTGATGGAAAAGAGGACAAAACTATTGCAAAGTAACCAGGAAGTAGTCTTACCAGAGTCTGACAGTGTTCCACTCCTGAGCGTGTTGGTGTATCCCAGGTCCTGGTCTGATGGTATCAAAGGGCTGAGAAGATCCGTGAGGCAAACCCAAGTTCCAGAAACCTACCCCGACGGCACGACGATACCTAAAATACTTTGACAGTCCCAATTTCGCCTTTGCAGATGGGAACAGCAAGCGTCTCTAGTCTCTGCAATAATCCAAATGGAATGTTGAATAAAGATGAGTCGGGAGCTGTTATCTGGTGGCCGGAATGAACAGGCAAATGAGTGTAGAACGAGGATTCCTTTGATGAAATGTCCTATGGGCAACAAGTGGATGGTGTGCAAGGACACAGCAGAGTTGTGCCGGAGTCCGTTAATACAGGAAACAATTAGGCAACGTGCGTCAACGAAGGTACCAATAGGAGAAGGCAAAGGGCAGTCCGGTAGACAGAAGGTAAGGTTTGTCAGCGTGCGGGCAATGGAGGTACAATTGGGAGCAGGCAAAGGACAATCCGTTAAACAGAAGGTAAGGTTTATCAGCATGTGGGCAATGGAGGTACAATTGGGAACAGGCAAAGGCAATCCTTTATGCAGAAAGTAGATACAGCATCCGTATATAGATAATGTAGCCACGTGCAAAAGGCACGTAGCACCGCAGGCTGCAAGCGAAACAAAACGAAACAAAGTCGTAATTCCCAAAGTCAAGCCGAAGTCCGAATAAACAAGAAACAAGAATCAGAGGGCAAGAACGAAGTCTGTAACTTCAATCAGAAGCAGTGAGCAACAGGCTGGGGGTTGGCTTTATTTTCCTCATGCTACGTGTTCGGGTGTCACGTGAGTGGTTGCTGGCGGCATCGCGACGTGGAGTTTGCTTACTCCGTTGCCATATCAACCGATATTGAGTCAGAAATGGCGCTCTCTGTTGCAAGGCATTAGAGCGTATGTATCTGGATGTCCTGGTTTGTCTTGCTGGCTGCATTTTGCAAGCAGAAATATGTGGCTGGGGTAACCCTTGGCGGTGATTCCCAACAGTTTACTCTTGGACAGAAAACCTACATTTTCACCAATGTGCACATGAACCTTTATCGGAGGAGCAGGAATGCAAGAAGAAGTGGTTGGTTCCATCTTCACCGCCACACAAAGCTCTTGAGAAGATCGTGTTTGATAAAACTCTATCGAGAGATCTGAAGGGACTCACAGAATTCTGTCACACTGGAGAATTGGAGGTGTTGCACAATATGTGCCTAAAGTAAAGGCCAACGAGATTGCATTTCTGCATAGACGGGATGCAATATAGTGTCACAATCACACTTGACTGGTGGGCATTCCCAAAATCAAACCAAACTGTGGTGCAGCTATCAAATCAAAAGTAATGTCTTCTCTGTGACCTGATGCAAATGACATCTGCAAATTTTGTGTTTGTTGTCTTACAGGACCTGACACTAAAGGAGACCCGTCCACCGACTGCACCCCTTCCACTCTTTGTTTGTCTTGTAAAGGTAGCCCCAATTGGTTGGCCAATGTAATATCCACAAAATTACATGTGGCCCCTGAATCCACCATAGCTAATACTTTCTGCTTGGACATTGCCCAATATAACATCACCAATATATACAAATGAGATGTCTTACTCCTAACCATATTTGCCACCAATTTGGGGAACTTTGTTTCCTTCGGGCCTGTCACCTGAGTTCCCCCTAAGGTCGGCCCCGTTCTTTTCCCGCCTCCTTTTTGCTCCGTTCCCC
The DNA here is from genome assembly GCF_040938575.1 of Ambystoma mexicanum. Classification (NCBI taxonomy): domain Eukaryota; kingdom Metazoa; phylum Chordata; class Amphibia; order Caudata; family Ambystomatidae; genus Ambystoma; species Ambystoma mexicanum. The sequence goes on from NC_090925.1 coordinate 693,442,535, forward strand.
TCCTATATTTCTCTGAGGAGTATTAGGACAAGTGCGTATAAAATGGCCTGCCTGTCCACAATACAAACACAAATTATTGATCTTCCGTTGTTCTTTCTCTGCCTCTGATAGAGGTCCTCGTATACTACCAATTTGCATTGGTTCCACCTCACTACTCCTTCCTCCCCTACTCCTATCTAATCGCACAAATGGAACAGCCTCCTGTTTCTTCTTGTCTCCCTTTCTCTCATTCATCCGATGATCCAACCTAAGGGCTAGATCTATCATGGCCGTACAGGTAGTGGGTTGCGGTTCTACCTGTGCAATTGCATCTTTCAGATCCTCCCTTAACCCTTGATAAAACAGTACCGTCTGTTTCGCCACAGGCCATTCCGTTTCAATCACTAATCTATGGAACTGTGTCACATAGGTTACCAAATCTCTTGACCCCTTGTCTTAACCCCAACAACTCCAACAAGTCCCGTCTATCAAACAATGTCCCAAATTCTACTAGGAAATGATCCCAAATGTATAGCAATGGGTCATCTTTCTGTACCAGAGGCATCGCCCATGCTGCTGCATCGCCTGTCAAATATGATATTACAAAGGCGGTTCTTGCTTGGATAGTTTCAATTGTCGCCAGTTTACACAAAAAATTGAGTCTACATTGTGTAAGAAAGGTCATGTATTTTCTAGGGTCCCCTGAAAAATGTTCTGGTGCTGCCAAGGAGGCACTACTAGGAGGTTGAACAATGACTGTAGGATTTCTACTATTGGAGGTGCCCACAGTGTTGGATGTACTGGGCCCCCCTAAAGGCGTGCTTTGTGCTACCACTCCTTGTACCTGCGTCTTCAGCGTGGTAGCATCCTGCCGAGCATGCGCTAATTCCACCTGAATATCGTGTAAAGCCTTTAGCACATCGGCCAAAGGTGGAGGTGTCGTGTCCATTTGGCTTGGGTGGTTGTGAGTATCCCAATATGGGGGTGGCTTATTATGCCACAATCACACTTGACTGGAAGGGAAGAGAGATCGACACACTCCCCCGAACCACGGAAGCCGAATGAACTCGACCCTCCCATCGTGGATGGCACAGGCGCCTGATATAAAAAAACAGGTCGCCACGTGGCAGCCAATGGGGGGAAGAGGGGTTAGGGAGAGGTTGTGGATAAGATGGGGGAATTAGGAACACCGGAAAGAGGGTAAGGAACTCCTAAATTGGATGGGACGGGGGAAGCACCAGGAAAGGACCCTACTCTATCTAACATGTAACCAACAGTGATACCACTTGCACTAATGATATAGCACACCTTAATACATGTACCACACCCTGCTGGTTCACCAGAAAACACATAAGCAAGCAATATGATGTAGACACACATAAGGGAAAATCCCCATCATGGTTAGACAGTACACATGGCCCTTCGGGCAGCAAATGCAACATACAAACATAAATGCTACTTTCCCACTAGTTCACTGCACTAGTGAAAATGAACGTCATTTCCATATGTCGTATACCGTTTTTGTCCGTGAATATTACCTTGCTCAGGCATATGCTAAGAGGCTTTCCCCAGTTACAAAATATGCTGTATTCAGCATGCACTGTAAGGGTTAACTTGACACTCACAGAATTTCCCCAGTAGTACATGAATGGAATGTGCTATGCTACATAACTTCGGTCTGGGAGCCCCGCAGGACTTCCCAGACACTAAATGCTCAGCTGTAATTCACTTCTAACACCATTCAACATTTGCCAATAACACAGTGCTTTCTCTAGTACTTATCTTTGGTCTGGGGAGCCCTGCGGGACTTCCCAGACAACGAGCGAAATGCTGTGATTCTTGTCAGCAACCTCGCGCCCTCCTGCTCCGGCCCGCGTCCATGTGGAGTTTCAGATTTCAGGCATACTTGATCCTCTTCACATGCGGCCGCCTGCCTCCGACAGAAAATTCCAAAATAAGCCACACCTGCACACTGCCGTTTGCCTGCTAATAAACTGTTCTTGATCAAAGACAGCTGGCAGTGCGCGCACCGTGCAGAACTACAGAACAGCTCTAAGGATGCTGGGAACTGTAGTCTCCAAGCCCTAAACATCTCCATTGTCTTAATAGGTGAATTTTAGCACTCCACGCCTTTGCCAGCCCTGATTCCTGACATATAGGTAATTACTAGCGGTCTTAGCGCATAACGAGAACGTAGGGAGAGAACAATCGAGGACTGCATGAAACTTTGCGATGATCCGTTACACAATGGCGCTTTTACGAAAAGAAGCAAAAAATGGATGGTCAAGCCAATATACTGGGAAATGGAATTCGGTTTTGTGAAAGATCTCATGTTGACTTTGTTGAACATACATACTCATGGAATCGCTCATGATTTTGTTTTCCGAGGACACATACATTGCCACAAAACATTGCAAACGTGCCCTGTCCACCGAAAGCAGACCTCGTGGAACAGTTCACTTCCTGGTTCAAATGATTAGCAGCTATTTATTTGTTCAACATTGTTTATATAAAATGTCCAAATAAAGCGTCCAAATTGTCTTTTGAAATGTATCCTATTGATCAATTATTTTTTGAAAGCAGTTCTTTTGGAGGATGCCATACAGTGTAACACTGTGCTTTCACACTTGCCGCTTTCGTCAAGCTCTTGTGGGTCCCTCACTGATCGGGGGAGGGACAGATGGATATCAGCATGAAAGCAACTTTGGGGTTCTGCAGTTGCCTTTCTAAGCACGTGTCCAGGTAGCTGTATGAATACGCGTCCCACAAAGGAATGAGACCTAGGCTACATAAGAAACCTGGCATGCAAGAACTACTGACTGTAAGCAAACAGTGCATCAAAGGGGGTTGTTGGTGAGAAATAGGTGCATTCTGACCTATATTTTTATGGGGGCATGTGTTAGGGTTTGTTGCTATCGGATGCCTTATCACAGGGTCCGATCTTTGATTTGTGTCCCTCGGAGTGTTACGATTTCAAACGCAGTGGGGATAAGTGTCAGAGTTACCAAAATATATGACCAATCCTGATTAGGTATATGGGAGGTGAAGTTGAGGTGGTGCGGGGGTAGGGTCTGGGGACCAGATGCATACAAAGGGAACAGGGATCATGGGTTCTGGGGACCACAGCCTGGCAGGAGGGGGTTGGAGATGGCATGAGTCAGTGAGCAGAGACGGATTGTGCACTAAGGTTGGAGCTGGGCTTGCTCTGACATTGTCATGGCTAGAGACTCGCTACTTGCAAAAATGTTTACACGATTTGCCGTGTGAACAGGAGACGGGCTGAGCTGACAGGTGATGTGGGCTGGCTGTGCGAGTCGCTAGCATGGTGAGAAGTTCACCAGAGGGACATTAAAAATAAGGCATTTGGAACTAAACTAACTATAACTGATTTCATTAAGAAAAAGTAAATCACTAGAAATTTCACGCAGCATTGGTGGATGGCAGCAAACAATTCATTTGTTTTTCAAAAATATTTCAAATGCCACTGTGGTCTGAAGGGCTATTCGCTCCCATTGCAAATGAAGGTCACCACATTTGAATTTTGCATGTGAGCTGTGCACACCCACGCATCGTATACAGTATAAGGTTCGATTGTTTTTCGTCCTTGGAAGAAAGGGAGTATTCCGAATGGAATGAATGAAGGGAGGTGTGTAGTACCATCAAATATGATAAGGTTCACCATTCCAAAACTGCACAAAGGAACATGTAATTTCATTTTAGGAAAATTCGTTGACCTGAATGGAGACGGAGACGTTACGCCGAGAGAATGGAAATGCTGAATATTATGTACGTTTTACTGTAGACTATTTTATAAACAAACAAGTCAAGGTTTCATTTTCTGACCGGTATTGCTGGCTTACATTGTAATGGGTTGTTGTGTGTGGCATATTGCAACAACACACAAAAACAACCTCTGTGTACTTGTCTTTGGCCCGTGCATATGGGCAGCCCAGCACCAAAATGCATGCAGTCCACATCTGGGTTCCCACAGGTTCCACCAACGCCAAATTCTACGCTAATATTCTGTTAAAATGCCGTCTATGCGTTCTTTGAATTCTTGCGTCAACTTCCGCATCCCATTGCGAGCTAAAAATACTCCATCGCACTAACCTCTCAAGCAAATCGTAGACTGTTTTCCACAATGTTTTCTCTGTGTTTACATTGTTTCACGTTTGTGTTCAACATTAGTTTTCACACGGTGCAGAAGTAATGGGTAAATTGATAAATTAGAATAAAGGATGGCTACTGAGACACATTTCTGTTATGATTTTCACACAGCTACATCCTGTATTTCTGCGAATGTCATCGATTCCAGATACCAATTGATGGCCTCTTTAGCCGGTAGATGCAGATACACTTAAATGGCTGGATTATAATGACAGTGTTTTGGGATGATCGGCCCGGGCCGATATGCCCTTTCGTGGTACCAGCGATAAGGAGCAACCCGCCATCGTTTACGGTGGCTTAGCGCCAAGCTGATGCCAAAGCCTTGCGATTCACGGTGTGTCCAATGCACTTCTTATACCCAAAAGGAACACTGTGTGGCTCACAATCAACATTTGTGGATCGAGAACAAATAAAGAAATTACCAATGTGGTTGAATTGGCAATCGTTGGATGTTCTCGGAGCGTTTATTGTGAAATAAAACCATATCATAAATTGCAGAGTATTGTGGTTTCCTTCAAAAATAATGTTTTATAATCCAAATTGGGGCATGCTGTGTTGTGAGAGGATTTGTGTTGATATTCCGGGTTCTGTGTCAATTGACGTCAACACGTAGGTGATGACTGGGCACGTTTGGCTATGCTACCCAGTAACGTCATGGAGATAGGCAGAGAATATCACTAGCAATGGTGATGTCAGCCTCAGGGGCGGGGGATATGATTTAGTGCCGCCAGGGCAGTTCACCTTAGAGCGATGCGGCAACGGATTAGATTAGCACAAGATGGCCACGCCCTGCTGCCTGATTTCGTATGTGTAAAAGTGAGGAAAACTACAGTCAGGTACACGGGAAATGTTTGTACGATCGATCAACGTATGCTTAAAAACAGATGCCCGAACCCTCGGGACAATAATATTTTTGAACGCACTATTTCTTTAACTCATTTCTCGACTGTACAAGCGATGCTTGTAAAGGAGTACTCCTAGAGTGCCTTAAAGTAATGTTGGTGTCAATTGATGGTCAAATCAGTTGGATTTTGGAGAAGGGGTTAACAAGGGGATCTGCTTTTCTAATAAAAGTAATCAGGTTGGAGTTGCACCGTCGATCAACATTGTGTAACATAAGGGGCCATTTGAAGAAGCATTTAGACACAGCCTCTTTACCAATTTCAATTCTGATCTCATAATTGTGCCCTCCCCAAATTTGCTACTTAGCCACTTGTGCGCCTTGTTTTGTAGACCAGACCAGTTTTCCAGTTCGGTAGTGTCAGGGACATTGGTCATTATTATGTTTCTTTGGGCTTACTGCACAAAACACCAATACTCGCTTGTAGTATGACAGGCTAAAGCTCACAAATAAACGCTAACCTGGCCCCTGATCTTACAGAATAACAAATCTCTTTTTAACAACTTGCCAAACAAATTAATAATTAAACACTTTCAATTCCCAACAATTAAATAATTAAATCGGTTCCACATCCTCCCTTCCTATCCCTTGGTCCCTACCGTCTCCTTACATCTTCTCAAGGCTTCCTGATTTCTCCCCGGAGCCATGCCCCTCCATCTTCAATACCTGTTCCCCCGGGGTAGCCCGTTTGTGCAAACAGCAACATCCCCATCATTTCACGCGCTATTCCCCCATTGTGCTTCACTCCCCCCTGATCCAAAGGGGCCATGCCCCACTTCATACCCCCTCAACTCCCTTCTACACCAAACTCCTCCTTCCTATGACCTGCTGCCAGGCTGACCTGTCACATCAGCAACAAAACCTTATAACATAACTTCCCCAACTAATGCCCCAGCCTCTCACACGAAATCTACCAGCTCCCGGGCCCTTATAACCTCCTGCCAAAATCCCAGAAACCCTGCTGCAGGGGAAAACGAACAACCCCCAAATAGCAACCCTCCTCTCCCAGCATTTCACACTCTTACAAGGCCCTAATAAAAGGGTGGGCGGGTGGGGACAAACGCTCGTCCTAACCGCTGCCTGCTCTCGAGCCTTCACTGCCCCCCGTAAATACCCTGATGGCGCTCTATGCACAGGCCAGCTGGCTGGCCCGTGCAGCGCCCAAAACAACCCGAGGGAGGAAACGCAAACCCCCTTTGGGCTTACTGCACAAAACACCCAGACTTGCTTGTAGTGGAAAAGGTCGCTTTAATGTGACAGGCCAAATCTCACAAATAAACGCTAACCTGGCCCCTGGCCTTACAGACTAACAAATCTGTTTTAACAACTTGCCAAACAAATTAATAATTAAACACTTTCAATTCCCAACAATTTAATAATTAAATCGGTTCCACATCCTCCCTACCTATCCCTTGGTCCCTACCGTCTCCTTACCATCTTCTCAAGGCTTCCCGCTTTCTCCCCGGAGCCATGCCCCTCCATCTTCAATACCTGTTCCCCCGGGGTAGCCTGTTTGTGCAAACAGCACCACCCCCATCATTTCCCGCGCTATTCCCCCATTGTGCTTCACTCCCCCCTCATCCAAAGGGGCCATGCCCCGGCAACAGAAAAACCCTCCACTGAGGTGTTCTTTCTGCCCCACCCCTTCTAACTTACCTCTCCTTCAAATTTGTATTATGTCCTGGACCGCCCTCTTCGCCCCCTAATTCACTAACTATTCCCATAAACCGATAGATGCCCTCCCTCCTCTTAAAAAGCAATCCTCACACAGATGTGTCCCCGAGTACCAGCGCTCGTGCCCCCCACTGCCACAACAACCCCCCGTAAAACTTCCTCCTAGACCTACTCGCTGCCCCTTCAAATACCATTCCCCTGCAACCCTGCTTGGTGACAACTTTGACCAACCACCTTACCGTGATCTCCACTCCTGAAAACCAGTTAGTTCCCCTGTTATTTCTTAAGCAAAGCTACTCCTCATTAAATTACTAAGCCTTACCTCCTGCGTGTACTATACATTCCTCCGAAACCCCATGACACTCCTTTCCTGCCGCCAACATGGGCAGCAAATAGAGCCCCCCTAAATCTCTTAACTCCCTAGAACACAGTTATGACTGCATCCTCAGTTCCGTCCAAACAATCCGATCTCTCTCCCCACATACCCTGCCCCAATAACCCTTCGCTGGCTGCAATTCCACATCCATGGCAACTCACCTCTCCTTCAAGCCCCCATCTGCAAAATAAAATAGATAAGAGTCTCTCTTCTCAATTGCCAAATCATCCCCTTGTTCCTACCCTCATTCCCAATCTGCCCCCCGTTCCCAGAAATCTCCACTTATATCCCCCGAAATGTCCTTATTTCCGTGCCCCCCCTGTTCCCCCTTTCTCTGCTAGTCCCCCTACAACTTCCTTCCCATCCCTTGCGTCAACTTCCTTCAGGCAACAATCCCCACATCCGCTCACTGTCCCACTTCCTCAAAACCCTCCTTGCTGCCAGCGCTGCAGACCCAAACTTAACTCTTAAAACCCCACCCTTCATTTACCCCCATCAATCTCCCCCAAGAGAACCCATTCTCTACTGACCACCTCCTTACTCCCACTACGGAAACACCCCCGTCCTTTCCTACCTGGCCCCCTATACATCACACCTTTAACACCCATCTTTTAAACAAAGCACCTACCCCCACTTAGAGCCCTTCCTCTCTATCCTATTACCCTCCTGTTCACCCTTATCCCCCACACTCCATCACCTTCTTACTATTGCACTGTGTTGCCCACCCTGCACCGGGTGCCCACATGCACCCCCGTCCATGCAGGCCCTTCTCCTCATTTCTCCTCTCTGTCACTGCACCAGGGGCCAAACCTGCGCCCCCGTCCATGCAGTCCAATCCGCATAACTTACTCCTCCAGCATCTTGTGTCCATAAACCATGTTTCCCACCTTCACCAGGGGCCCTCGTGCACCCCCATCCATGCAGCCACATCTCATCACTTCCCCCGTCTGCACCAGGGACGCTCCCGCACCCCCGTCCACGCAGTCACCTCTCCTCATTCCCCCACCTGCACCAAGGGCCAAATGAGCCAAGTTCCTCCCGTGATGTGCGTACTCAATTCCCGCCCTAGCACGTACCCTGTCTCCTGCCCCTCATGCGAACCGGGACTACTACTGTACGCTCGAAGTTGTGATATCCTCTTAACCTCCGTCATTCTCTCCATATTGACTCTGTGCTGCTATACTCCTCTCACGTCCCCCCGAGGCTTGCTCACCTTGTCGTGCGGCAAGTGAGGGCTTCACCACCGTCTTCCATGCCCTCCCATGATGGCCACCACCCCTAACAGTTTTTTCCCATTACGTCCCATCCGCGGACCTCCCCTGCCCTCCCTAAATGTCTTCCTCCTTACCCCTCTCCTACTCCCCTGGGATTGCCCCAAAAACCTCTCCCCCACCTTTGCGCCCTCCCTACCGTTTCCGATAAAGTGATGCCCCACCTACAGGAACCCCCCACTTAAACTGGCATACAGACCTTCCCCCCACCTCCTTGTCCCGCTCCTCGCTCTTTCCTTCTGTCACCTGCCTGAAAACACTGTGTAATCGGATGCCGACCCATGCACCTGCTGCACTTGTCTTTAAATTTGCACATCAACCTCGTGCGGCCTTCTTTATTGAAAGCCCAACATGCTGCTGAGAGCTGACCTCTGCCTTCTCCGCCCGCCCCTTCTGGGGTGGGGAGACCAAGAAAGGGCTGGTAAGGCACAGGTAAGCCACTTGCCGTGTTTACCATTGAAGCTGGCCTTGTCGGTGCCACTGCAGCCAGAGATCCATATCTATCTCACCCCAGACCGCCTGGCTGTCCTCTGCCATCCTTGCCCTAAATTCCTCATCATACCACACCCACACGAAACCCCTGAAACTCATGAATGCCTTTCAAGTCCATGTAATTCAACAGAGCCACACATCTCTCTGGACATTTCTCACAATAGAACCTTGCATAGACAATAAAAGCCAACGTCCAATTCTCGATAGTCACCGGCACCTTTGGACGCAAGGCCAGCTCCCTCTCCTCCTCCTTAGAACCCTCCTTGGCTCTCAAATGTAGAAGCTTGAACACATCCACAAATTCCACCGCCCATATCGTATCCTTTGTTGTTGTCATCAAATGTGCTCCCAGAGGCTTCACAATGCCCATGTATGGCAGCTTTTTCTCCTTGCCCTTTCCCTCTACCTCCTTCTCTTTCGGAACCTGTACCTCGGGTTGCATGGGCTCAATTGCCTTGTCCGTCTGTGCTAGGCCATAAATGACCATACATGGAACTAAGGCAGAATAACTATATACCCCAGGACACGTCGGTCACAAGGTTTGTTTTCCAAACAAGTCTGGTTTTATTCAGAGTATCTCAGTCGGCCGACTGTGTCTCAACGCCTCACGGCGTGTGTTCCCAGACAGCGTGAGATGCGAGAGAGCGCGAACAGCGCTCAAGCAGCAATATATATATACATCATACATCAACCTTTGCTAATCCTATTGGACCCACCCTCATACATATCATACAGGCTAGGATTCAGTGATTGACAATTATGACACGTTATGACAAGTCTTCATTCAGTCTAAACAATAGTTATTCTAGCAAAGGCTGCAGAGACAGTTTTCTGTTATGAGGAACATGGAACTCTGGCTCGGTAAGGATATCTTGTTCTTAGCAGAGAAACATTCCATACTATGTTATCTGTTTGCTACGGCTCATGAGCTAAGGGTCAGACAGTTCTGAAGGAGAAAATACCATCCTCCGTGATGGAGCACCGCTAGAAGACTATAATTCATGTTTAACTGCTTTTTACAACAGTGCTTGTAAGACAAACCAGCACCTGGACTACTGATTAGGGGCGGCTTCTGCACGGCTTCAAGGACTTAGTGAGAGGGAAAACAATATTTCTGCACAGTTCTGCATTCCTGTCTGCGTTAGTATTTCAGAGCTCAAGCCGTGGCCTCGCATTGTGTGCAGATCTAAAGCATAGAATATATTTGCAAAGCGTTACATACAGAAAATTGTTGGCATTTCACAAATTGGACTCCCTAGGTTACATTCAGGTTTCTCGGATTGTCACATGATGCGATTTGCTTCTGGCCAACATATTATACGTATCATTCGGCTATGTGATAACAAACCCTCCTTTTGGCCTCAAGCCAATAGCATCAGCCAAACATCTTGTCTTCATTTTTTTGATGTTTTACACCATCATTTATCATATGAGGAGGAGGCTTCGTACTGATTGCATGTACACATTCATTTGTATTTGGGAGCAAATGGCTGGCAGGCATTGTATGCAACAACAGCAGAATATGAGGATCCCAAATATCATAATCAAGATTGCAATTAGCTTCCATCCCCAGGATCGTAACAGTTCCCAGAACCATGAACTTATATTTAGATTCCAACCACCTGTGGGGACATGAATTTCGGATTTTAGGACATGCAATTTCTTAATTGCTTCAAATATCGTAGGGGAGGAGTCACTTACAAATACACAGCACGCTGATCCCACTAATTTGCATACAACTCCATAATCAGCCAAAATAATATCAAGCACCATTCTATTCTGAAGTGCAACTAGTCTAATTGCTTTTTTTTCCAGTCTCATATTGTAAAGTATATCAGTGGTTCCATTTATTGTTCTCTCCAACACCCTGGACAGTTTTCTTATATTTCATGAGTTTATTGCTTGTCCCCAAAATGGTATAAACGATTTTGCTATATCCCCAACAATTTGCCCAGCAGTATCTTCTAGTCGTGGCCAAGATCTAGATATTTTTGTTATTTCAGAGGTTTTGGCAAGAAATACACCAGGTAAAAGTATCCCTAAATAACAGGTCCCTCCCCGGTTTCTAGGTAACCATGGATAAGCCTGATCTCCACACACAAAATAAACAGAACCTCCTATATATAATGTTTTTTCTTCTTGTTCAAGCACAGCAATATTCATACATCTAGTAAATGTTCCCACTGGGTGGGGACCTTTTTTCCGTAAGTAAAATGGGACAGGATGTGGACTATGATTAATAGCATAGGAGGGAGGCATGGAATCCTTGTTTCCAACGGGAGCTATTGTGTAAGTAATCAGGGACTGGTAAGGCCTAGAGAGCCTATCTACTGGACTTGTTGTTGCAGTGTTTATTTTGCTTCTGTTTGTAAACACGGAACAACCTAACGGTTCTAATGCCAATAGTTCAAATTCATTTATGTTTGTTCCATCAAAGTTTCCAGTGACACTATTATTCCATTTTCCAAAAAATTGTGCTCTTAATGATGCATAACAGGCAGTATTAACAGGTAAAGGACGTATATACCAACCCATTCCTCTTTCCCTGTGATGGGGTAAATGGGAACAAACCCAGCAATTGGACCTATTCAAAATAGCATGGGTCATATTCATAATCAGTAGTAAAATGTTATTTTCATAACCTTTTCCGTGTTTCACCTCTCGTGACGGAAGAGTGTAGGAGAGCACATGAGCTGGGGTACTCATAGTGGGAGCATTGGTAGCTGACAATAGAGTGTTTAAGGGATGCATAATTTCCAAGTACCAAAACATTCAGATCAATGTAATTAAAATGCAAAGAGGTATCATAATCAAAAGCAGGTTAGTCCTTCTACACCAAGTCTCTCTTGGGGCATACTTAATGTCAATGTCTATATCAAAGACAGCATTGGTGCAGGCAGCAGCAGGAGCGAATACAGGCATGGTCTATGAAGTTTATTTCAGAAAAAGTTTCTCAGCTTCCGTCGGAAAAGTTCTCCACAGCAACACACATTAGCAGCAAAAGTTCAAGCAAATTCAGATCAGCCTGCTTAAGATAGCAGCAAGCTGATATTTAACTCCAAAGAGCTCCAAAAAGGCAGGAGCAAGTATCAATGCTATAGTGTCGGTACCATTTGCCCCCGCTTGTTCACGCCAGGTTGCAAAGGCATTCACTTTCAATGATAGCACCGGGAAACCGCGTGTAAGAGCTCTCATCTGATACAGCTCATACGCTCCTTTTCCCTAGGCCTCCGTTCCCAGCTCTATCCGTGAGCTAGAAACAAAAGCGAAACAAAAGCTGATCACTTCCGATTTCGTGAAAGTAGATTGTACTTTACAGCTCCAGGTACAATATGATCGATGAACAATGCATTGTTATCTCCAGATGCAGAATCAATACCAATTCATGATGCAATAAGTGATGATGAGGCAGCAGTCAAACAATGTTGAGGAAGCACTGGCCTTTTGATTTTCGTTGCAATCTCCCCAGGCCCTTTCTCGGGCTCAGGAAGGAATTCTGGCTGGAATTCGGCGGTGTTGTCTTTGTGATCAGGCACGGCTGTCTTGCTTTCGATGTCAGGATTGTCGATCTCTTTCTCATGTGGCAAAGGAAACAGGATTCTTTTCGTGTGTGTGTTGCATGGATACAATGCTTTCGACCATTCACTCTGATTGCAGTCTGTGTGGCCAGCAACACCTGGAAAGGCCCCTTCCAGCATGGTGCAAGCAAAGATTTCTTTCAAAATTCTTAACCAATGTCCAGTCTCCTGGTTGCAGACAATGTCCTGGGCCTGTATATCTGACAGGAAGAGCCTCCTGCACCTGCTGATGAATCAAACGCAAGTTTTGAGTCAACTGTTTACAGTAGTCAATAAGCAATGGATACTCAACATCCCTCAATCTTTTTAGACGTGGCACATTCCAGACACTGGTTGGTCTCCCCATAACTATCTCATATGGGGAGAGGTCAGTCCTTGCCTGCACAGGTGTGCACATGCACAGTAAAGCTAGTGGCAATGCATCAGGCCATTTCAAATTGCTCCCTGGGCAAATCTTGTGCAGTTTGTTTTTCAAAATAACGTTTTGGTGTTCTACCAAACCAGCACTCATTTGGAGGCCTGCACAAATTTACAATATCACGGCCGCTATAAAATGCGGTCCATTATCTGACCATATGACACTGGGTAGTCCGAATCTGGGGAAGTATTCTTTTAACATGGATTTTGCTGTGGACATAGCTGTACAATCTTTCAGGGGATAGGCCTCCATCCATTTGCTAAATGCACAGACCACTACGAGGACATATTTATAAATTTGGCATCCCTCCATTTCTATAAAATCAAAATGGATGACTTTGAACGGCATAGAGGGTGGAACAGAACTTCCTAATGGTGTCACTGTTCCCTTCCCAATGTTATGTTGCAAACAAGTCATGCAATTCTGAACCAATCTTTCAGCAGTTTTCCTAATGTTCGTATTATACATTTTTTTGCACATATGTGTGTTGGACTGTGAGCCATAGTAACCATTGCCATAACTTATGCATTTGGCTACATCCATCTGTTATTCTCTTGGTCCACCCAACAACCCGCAGTATCTAAATCTGCTGGACTGTCAGACCATTGTTTTATTTCATCTGGAGTGGCTGCTGCTTGTATCTCTTTAACGGTTTCAATTCCGTCCTTTATCATGCAGGATACACCTTCTGTTGTTTCGACATACATTTTTGTGTGCAAATTAATGGCAGTTTGTTTTGTGATTCGGTCTGCAAATGCGTTTTCCTTTCCTACATTACATGTTATCTTTTGAAATGCTTCACATTTCATTATTGCTAATAGCTTGGGAAGCGCAAGTGCTGACAACAGTCTCAGTATCAAAGTGCCATGTTGAATTTTAGTTCCATGTGACGTCAAGAAACCCCTTTCAGCCCATAATCGACCAAAATTGTGGAACACTCCAAATGCATACTGTCAGTATATATGTTAACACTGAGGTTTGCAGAAATTTCACATGCTCTGGTTAACACTATTATTTCCGCAGCTTGTGCTGAGTTATATGGGATTTGTTTGCTCTCTACAATAGTTTTCAGTGTCGTAATGGCATAAGCAGCAGTTGATGTGCCATTCGGTAATTTAAATCAAGAACCGTCACAAAACAGTTCTCCGTCTGGCTCTTTCTGTGGAGTATCAATTAAATCAATTCTTCCTTTTGTCTCTTGCTCAGTAATCATTAAGCAATCATGTGAAAATTGTTTCTCACCCCTATTTTCACTGGGAAGGGGCATTGACTCGGCTGGATTTAAAGCGCAACATCTCTTAATTCAAATATGTGTTGCAAACAGGATAATTTCATACCTTGTTATTCTGGCGGATGTGAAATGTTGCGTCTTCGTTCTATTTAAAAGATCGTCTACTGAATGAGGTACCATCACGGTTAAAGAGTGACCTAAAACCATTCCCTCGGTTTCTTTTACTGACGCAGCGGCTGCAGCAACAGCTAGCAAGCAACGTGGCAAAGCACATGCAACAGGATCCAACGTGGAAGAGAAATAACCATATGGTCTATTTCTATCCCTGTGCTCCTGAGTCAAAACAGCCAAAGCACATCCATCATTTTCATGCACAAATAACTTAAAACACTTGTCGTATTTTGGCGTGCCCAAAATCAGAGCTGAACATAACGCAGCTCTGAGCAGGTCAAATGCTTCTTGACATTCCATGTACCATGGCAAAGTTAAGGTAATATCCTTCCTTGTCAATGTCACTATCGGTTTCACAATCATCGAGAAATTTGCGATCCACTGCCTACTATTTGAAGCCATGCCAATGAAAGCCCTGACTTCTTTCTGCGTGTTTAGAATAGGCAAATCAGATATGCTTTCTATTCTTTCTGGTGTCAATCTTCTTCACTCCTTCGATAGGAGGTAGCCGAGACAGGCCACCTCCGCGCGACAATACTGAAATTTCTCCAATGAAGCCTTGTGATCATGTGCCGCCAAATGTGTCAATAATGTGACAGTTCCTTTTTTACATATGTCCTCTGAGTCTGCTGCTATAAGCAGGTCATCTATATATTGTAACAATATACATCCAGGTGGTAATTCAAGCATATCTAGTTGTTCTTTTAATGCCCTACTATAAATACTCAAGACTTTCTGTGTAGCCTTGAAAATTAACAGTGCGTAAATCAATTATAAAAAGGTAAGGAATATCATTACCTCCTTTCTTATAAACTGGAAGAATAAGGCTATTACAAACACTACCAGAAATGTCTTCAATTACATTTCCAGCAATCAAATCTGACACAATAGATTTCAATGCCTTTTCACCTTCACTCGAACTTTTGTATTGCGGAATACGTGGCAATGTAATTCCTTCTTTCAAAACAATTTTTACTGGTTCTACTTTCAAACATCGAACATCATTGTAGTTCACTGCCCAAATACAAGCTGGTACTTCACACAATTCAGTTGGCAACCGCATGGATACAGATTGCGATACAGGAGTTTTTTGTGGCGAAATCGTCAAGTACACTCCATCAGGAGAACAATGAATTACCACATTCAACTTTTTTAATAGATTCAATCCCAACAAATTTCCGCCGCAATTTGTCGTCAAGAGAAACGGACATGATTCAGTAAATGGACCTAGTGTAATTGGCACTGGTTGTGAAACTGGACTAATTACTGGTGTGCCTGAGAAACCTACTGAGACATATTTATGCCGTTACAGTGGTATGTTTGGAACCCGCTGATGATCAATCGAACATTTTTGTGCACCTGTGTCCCCAAAAAAAATTGGCTCCCTATTCCCAACCTTCATTTCTAAGTATGGCCCTTTCTGGTCAATGGGAATAGGCACTGGTTCCAACCCCTGTTTCGGGCTGTCCTAATGGAACAGTACATCGTCCGATGTAAAGTCGCCAGAATAATATGCATTGGAGGGGTTATCAAAAACATTTCCACCTTTCATGGTGTTCCGTTGTTGATTCTGATTACCCTGATTATCCTGAAATTGTGGCTTCCTTTGATTTCTATTCTAACCTAGTATTCCTGGATGACTTCTATTCTGTCTTCTTGGAATAGTCCCATTTCTATTATGTATATGCGGGTACTGTGCTCGCCAATGGAATAGGCACATTGATTTATACCTGTTGGACCCCCTTGCATGTTGGATGTTAAGGCAAATGGAACTCTAGATGGCACGTTTCCACCACCTCTATTATTGTTTGCTACCTGTTGCAATAACACTCTTGTTTCTAAATCTCCCTTTTCCCTTATTTCCTTATCCTTCTCTGAATTCACTCGATTCTCGCTTTGTGATTTTGCGTGCCATGCACTTTCAGATGTCATTATTAATGTTTGAATTTTCGGTAACAATGCTCGCACAAACTTATCAACAAACAATCTCTTACCAGTTTCAGTACTTAGATCTTGACCACTAAATTCTGCAAATACATCTTCAAATCGGTTAAAATAATCTGTCGCTCCTTTCCGATTTGACCTGTAAGCAAGCAGTCAATTTATCCCAAACTATTCTCTTCTCAGGCACTAAAGTTTTCAATTTCTCTACTGTCTGTAAAGGCAAAGTCAAAATTACTTGCGGAGGCTTCTCCCCCGCCTTTCTTTCACTATCAATTCTAATCAGGTTCTCCCAAGTATCGCCTAATATCGGCGCATTATTTATACTTCTAATCCGTTTCCATATGTCTGCAGGAAGAATCACAGGGAACAATAAATCAATGTCACTCAGCGTATAAACAGACTAATTTAAAACAGATTCAATTTCCATATGGAATCCCGCCAGATTTTTTCTAATGTCAGGAATGGTCTGCTTTATCGTATTCACTTCTTGCGTGGAAAAGGGAACATGTACAAACTGTGATTGATTGATTGATTGATATTTTATTTCTATTGAGCTCGTCCACAAGTGTTTCAGAGCGGGACAAGGCAAGGGAGAGGAACAGGGGAGAACAAAACAGCGATTTTACTAGGCCCAGTGACATTGAGAATGCGCAAGTGCATGTGCGATATAATGGGCTTCTATCGTTCACACTGGAATCGCTCCATCAGCGGCAACCTCTACTTTCGGGACAAATGTGGGACCTCCCTCATGGGTAATTGCAAAGTAGGGGTTTCTACATTTGTTTGTCTATTAAGCAACAAAGCTAGATCAAGAGAAAAATCAGTCGTTCCAGTATCAGGTGAAAATGCTCTTTTATAAATTGTCATTAAATCAGCAGGACAACACATCTTATTCTTTATACATTCATCCTGTAGATACTTCACCATAACTTGTAACACCTTTCTCTGCATTTGTGGTGTATACTGACTTAACGTATCATGCACTTCAATCGTGGAAAGGGCGGCATCCGTCATCCATCTAAGAGCATCTCGCCTACAAATTTGCATCTCTTCATGAACAGTTTCAACGGCGGTAAAAACCGTTTCTGAACATACCACATATGTGGTTCAGCTTTTTTCATTATTTCTTTATGCAACCGATCAAGTTCTCGCTTAAACACAAATATTCGCCCTACGTATTCTCGTACTTTCACTGCATTATCTTGCAAATTCGAAAGGACAACCAAATCACGCAACTCTTGCGGTACCACTGTATTAGTCAAATCACTCCATATTTTAAAAAGATAATCTCCCATACATTCTAACAATACCTGTTGTACACCAAGGCCTCTATGATCAGATATGGAACTTTGCACATCTGCTTCATCGTCATCATCAATATACGTTTCGGCCCATTCTTTCAGTTCGTCTTTCCTTCCCTCGCTTATCGTACTACGGGTCTGTCTAATACTTCCTCTTTCAAGTCCCATTGCTGCAGAACTGCTAGCTAAAGCGTATACCTCATGCTCTGAAGGAGGTGGAGGAAATTATGTCATGGGGGCAGATGGGACGGCTACTACAGGTGCAGATGGGATCGTGGGAATAGCAATAGCAGCAGGAGGGAGTCCATAGGGAGGCGGTGCAACTGGGTCAGTGCTTAAATGTTCATTCCTTCGCTCAGTCAATATCTTATTTATCAGTTCATCTGATGTATGCAAATCTTGTGAAGGATATATTTTCTGTATGTCTAATTGGAATGCCCTATCCATGTTCCTAATGGCTTCTGTCTGCTGCTGCTGATCATGCTCTAGCGCTTTCTCTCTGTTTGTTTTATGTCTACTTGCGTGTTTCTCGCTACTTTTCAAACGGGATTAGCTTCCTTTCTCCAGACTCTTACAACATCGAATGCTGCATGTCTGGCCTTTTTACGTAGCAAAACAGATTCTAAATGTTCTATACGCGCTAATTCAAAGCTCCCATTATTAGGCCACTGAAGGTCTGATACACGTCTGGTCTGCCTATGCCACACTCCATTGAACACTATTGCCCCTATTCCATACTTTATGTACATCTCATGTGCCGGCGACCCTTCGGGTGGCGCGACCTGGCCAGTTTCCAAAGATTGTCTACTGCAGTGAAAAAATCTCACTAAACAGGAAGAGAATTTCCCAGGCATGGTTAACTCTTACCCTTTTCTTACCATGGGTGTTGGAACTTGCAAGTGCAACTCTCGACCAATATCAGGACGTTTAAGAATCAGGGCACGACTCACCTGATCAACCAATTCATCACTCAGGACGCAATTCGCCCGTATACAGACGCAACCAAGAATCGTCGAGACTGCATGTCTGGCTCAATTTGCCTCGTTTCCAGGACCCTCCCCTCGATGCTCTCTGGGCGCTGCTCGTCGATCAGGGATGGGCTATGTACAGATCTCCGGAGGAGTCTCTAATCACTTCTGCAGAGGCGCCCCGAGCACCTTCCGATCCCGGTCCAACAGCTTCATCCTTGACTCGTTCTTGCCTTCCTTCAACTTCAACGTATGCGATGGAGCATTAATGGGAGGGTCCCTATTCAGGCGCCATATTTGTTAGGCCATAAATGACCATACATGGAAATAATGCACAATAACCATATACCCAACGACACGTCAGTCGCGAGGCTCATTTTACAAACAAGTCTGGTTTTATTCAGAGTATCTCAGTCAGCCGACTGGGTCTCAACGCCTCACGACGTGTGTTCCCAGACACTGTGAGATGCGAGAGAGAGTGAACAGGGCTCAAGCAGCAATATATATATATATATATATATATATATATATACATCATACATTAAACTTTGCTAATCCTATTCGACCAGCCCTCATACATGCCATACAGGCTAGGGTTCAGTGATTGACAATTATGACACGTTATGACAAGTCTTCATTCAGTCTAACATTATTTATTCTAGCAAAGGCTGCAGAGACAGTTTTCTGTTATGAGGAACATGGAGCTCTGGCTCGTTAAGGATATCTTGTTCTTAGCAGAGAAACATTCCATACTACGTAATCTGTTTGCTACGGCTCATGAGCTAAGGGTCAGACAGTTCTGAAGGAGAAAATACCATCTCCGTGAAAGAGCACCGCTAGAAGAATATAATTCATGTTTAACTGCCTTTTACAACAGTGCTTGCAAGACAAACTGGCACCTGGACTACTGATTAGGCGCGGCTTCTGCACGGCTTCAAGAACTTAGTGAGAGGGAAAACAATGTATTTCTGCACAGTTCTACATTCCTAGCAGCGTTAGCATTTCAGAGTTCAAGCCGTGGCCTTGCACCGTGTGCGGATCTAAAGCATAGAATATATTTGCAAAGCGTTACATAAAGAAAATGGCCGGCATTTCACAAAATGGACTCCCTATGGTTACATTAAGGTTTCTCGGATTGCGATGTTTGTCACGTGATGTGATTTGCTTCTGGGCAACATATTATACGTATCATTCAGCTATGTGATTAGTTTTTCAGTATAACATCTGCACCTCCACCGAAGAAATCTTCTTCTCGCCAACCAAGGCTCCCATAGCCTGCACGCCAATCTCTCTCCTTGCCCCTTGTGCCCCTGACCCTACCCTTCTCGCCCCCAACCTCGTGTCCCCCCGTTGCCATGCCGCTGACCATTTTCCTTCCCGCTCACCTCTTTCTGCCCTGCCATCGCCCGTCTGCAGCCTGGCCTCCACACCAACACTCCTCATCTCCTTCCTTAATGGGCTCCTGCTGCGGGGACAAAACATGTCAACAGTCTCACCCCCCCTGCCCCCCAAACCCCTTGCTCCTGTCTTTCCCCTTCCCAACTCAAACCCCTTCTCGCCCTATCCCTCTTCCTTACAACACTGTACCCTTCATCCTCCCACTGCCCCACGTATTCCTCCACCCCTTCATCATCTCCCCTGTAATACCATGTCTGTTGCAAGCACATGCTCGGGCCGGGCAGATCCTCCTCTTGTGAGTCTAGGACGTCCACCCCACCACTCCTTCGGCGTCTTCTCGGCGGGGCCGTGGAAACCCCTTTGGGGTCCTCTTCTCTCAGGCGAGGGGTCGTCTCCTCCACCCTTCGGTCCTCCGTGTCAGGGGCCGTACTGCGCCCTCTAGTCCATCCTTGCAAATCTTGTGGAGGGGCCATTCTTAAACCCTCTCCCGACTCAGCCTCTGGAAAAGCGGGGGCCGTACTATGCCCTCCACCCAAACAACTCCTAGCCGGGGAGGCCATTCCGTGGTCCTCACTCACCTCACTAATCGACGGGGACCGCTCATTCCTCCTCACACCTGCACTTTATTGCAGGTATCTTCCCCCGTTACCCCTCTGCCCTACTGCCCCTCTCTGCAACCCAGCACCCCTTTCCTTCTCCCCTACCCACCTTGCACCTTTCTGCAACCTCCTGTCATCCACTTCTTCCACTGGGCCTGTATCCCCAAAACCCCTACCGGACCCATCTCCTACCTCACCAACCCCTTTTGACGCTCTCTTGGGTATCTCCCTCCTACTCCTCCTAGCCCCTCTATCCCAATATTCCCTACTCCCAGCCGCAAGGGTGCAGGCACCACTGCCGCAAGGGCCCCGTCCGCTGCATCTCTCCGTTGTGGCCTCCCCCCCATCAACCTGTCTCTCCCCTGTAACCTCATCCTCTGCCCCTTCCAGCTGGGCCTTCGACACCCTGCTGATAATTGCCAGGGCCTCCCTCAATGCCTGGGTATCAATTCGCCCTTTATTATTTGCCCCCTGCCACACCATCCTACTGCAGCAGTGCTGCTGAGTACTTGCGCACCACCTTGCTGCAACCCCACATACTAGCCCCCGAGCAATTACTCCCTTAAAACACTGCCCCCGAGGAAGAAAGCTTCTTAACCGAAGCCCTGCAGCTACCCAGGCCAGCCGTAACTAGGGTTGTCCCCCAAATTAAATATATAACCCTACACGTGCCAAAGCAACTGCACTGGCAAACTGCTAATGCTAACTAATCCTTTTATGTATACCCCACCTGCCTGTCGCCCAAACTACAAAATGCCCTTTCCCATCACCCTCCTAGCCCCCAAGCCGAAACTGTAGCCGCTGCCCAGCTCTGACTTACCACACGTGTGAGCTAAACACACAGGTGCAGCACTGCCAACTGACGCAGCCCAAGCATAAACACCCAGCTGCTCCTCACTACCATGACAGAGGCGTGTACCCACTAAGTTAAATAAACCCTACTTCCCTTGAAGTAGTATATTTTATTTTTTATTTTTGCCCCCTAGCCCCACCAGGTACGTGCCCCCAAACGTATGCAACTCTTCTTCAATGAAAAAACGGCGTGTGCGGCCCATTAAGGGCTCTGCACAGCCCCTGGCGGCCGACTCGTGCTACCGCGCACAGTCGCGAAACACGCCTGTCTGCCCGCCCGACAGGAGCAAGCAGCACCAGAGCTCAGTCAGCGACAAATTGCCCCGCTCGCAGACGGTCCCATCCCCAAGACGCCCACAATAATGGGCACTTCTGCCCCCCAGGCCCGATACTCCCTCACGACCAACAAACAGGAGCCCAAAGCAGCCCGCACCAGCCAACCTCCGAAGGAGGAAACCCTACGCCGTAACTTATTAATAACTAATTAAACAACGGCGCCGCTCAGCTGACTGCCCACAGACCGACCAAGACCACGGTAAGGGTGGTTTTATTTACAGCACACCCAGACTATCTTTCCCACTGTAAATCCTAATTTATTATTATTATATATATTTTTGTTTAAACTAGGAGGAGGTTCTAGGGGGCGGGTAGGCATAGTATAAACACAAAACCTGTCCTCACTTACCGCTACCACCACCACTACAAGCCCACGCAGGGAAGGCTCGGGAGCAGGCAACAGGACAAGCGCTCATCCTAACCGCTGCCTGCTCTCGAGCCTTCCCTGCCCCCCGCTCCCCCTAAATCCCAGGCTGATGCGCGCTTTGAAAATACGAATAAATAAATAATAAATAAATAATATCTTCAGTCGCTTCTAAAGCAGACCTAGGTTGCCATTCTATAGAACTATATGAGTCCATAAGTAAGTTCGGAGTCATGCTATTTAACCCAAAGCTATGCCCTGTGTTTATTCTTCTGTCCTCTATCAAACCTCCTACTCAGAGTGGAATGGGAGATCAAAGTCATACATGCCGATTTAGGCGGGAGACTCCCGACTTTTCGTGAAAAAATATTTCTATTTTTCACGTTCTCCTGCCTAAAATACTCCTAACCCCAATGCATCCCTATGGGAAAATGTGCGACTCACGATTACTCTGATAAAATCTCCCTCCCAGGTTAGTCGAAATGTTGGCATGTCTGCACAGTTGCTCCAGTTAGGCCAACCCCAGAAATAGGGCCCTGTAGCGGCGGACTGCCACATCTCTACTGGGACCGGTGGGGATAGCTGGAGGCGGAACAGCTTCTGAGAGCAGGCCTCATCTCATAACTCTTGCGGTTTCACTCAAAACTTCCCCTGCCATCACTCGCCCATTTCAGCTGCTCTGCTGAGTCCTGTTTGAGGAAAGACTTGTGGCACAGATTCAGCCATAGATTGATTGAAGATTTGAGCGCTAGTATGGATGTTTCAGAATGTCAAGTTGTGAAGAGCATAATTGCGCCTCAGGAGTTGCAGTCTGGCATGGAGGCAACATACGTTTAACAGATTTGTTTGCCCCAAGGAAAGGAAACTGAGTGGCACTTTTGTTTTCGACACCGTAAGGGATTGCTAAAGGTTTAGTGCTCGTCAGGTATCCCTGCCAACGTCTGCCCAGTCGGCTCCATTTTATGAGAACAAATCGGCTCCAAAGGGCTGGCACTCTCATATATTAATACAGGTCACTTATCTTCATTACTAATTGAGCTCGAAGAGATGTTTTTTGCACCCGGCTGCGAAGTCTCCTGCGATCCACTCACTGCAGATAGCGTTATATCGTATGAGGAAACCATGTCTTCAATGCCAGAGGCATGCCGTTAATTTGAAGCTCCATTAGGCATAGCGTCCCTGGTAGGATCACACCCCATCCCCACTCCAGACTGCCAGATTTTAGGAACGCTTGGAGTTACTCCAGCTTTAGCATGGTTTATAGATTTGTGGAGATTTCTCATTCTGGCTTCACTTTTGGCTATTGCTTTATTGAAGGAGTCGACAGATATTAGGGTTGAAGGGCAATTGGGCGGGAGGTCCATTTTGACATTCACTGGCACAACATGAGGAACCTCTGGCTCATGGACCTTCCCATGCCCTAGGTGCTGCTCTAAGACATCTGGGGAAGTAAAAGAAGTGTGAGACACACTGAGTGGTTGACAGAAATCCAATTTTCTTGCTGGACTAAGGATGTGGGTTAAATTGAGGCGGGGTGACAGCTTGTGGTCTCTTCCATGGGTACTCAGAATCCCAAAACTGAAATGATCCTTCAGATATGTAGAGCCTGGAGAGAGTTCAGGAGAATTCATGTGGTCTGCTTCCAATTCTTTTGTATTCCTATGCCTGTCTGTGTGAGACCCCATTGCCATCCTTTTGCCATAATGGACTACAATGTTACTGAAGCTAACTTTGTTACTGGTATGTTTGTAAAGAGGATACAGGCTTGGCAGAATCTGCAATGGCTGGCTCAGTTCCACTCGCACATGTTGGGGGCAACATTTGCGATTGGACTGGTGCTGGAGGAAAGTTTGGCACCAAGGGGCTTTTAGCTGATTTTGCAAGTACTTGGGGAGCTGAATCAACATCTGCTACCCCTGCAGACCCGCTCAAAGAGCAACCCTCCGACCCCACCAGCACCAGGCGGGGCTCTGGAATACTTTCTGGCCACTGCTCTGACTTAATGTCATGCAAAGATTCTTTGCAAACAACGCCCATAAAGAAGCTTTACTTCACTTTAGCGCTTGGTTTCAGCTGGGAATTCCACTTAAGATGATGTTAAGATGATGCTGGGTTCAGATAAGATAGCCCCAGGGCCACTCAAAGCACGAACCCTACCAGTTATCCAAGATGTCCAAAGGCTCTCCCAGTCTAGTAGCTGTCTGCTCCCAACCTCAGGGCGTTAGATGCGTGGTGCGGATACTTGAGGTATATGTTTATTGTTTACTTGCCAAATGTTAGACACCAGCTTATCATCTACTCACAATTTACAGGACTGGAATGACTTGCCCTACTTTTCACCCATCACCTTAATCCTTTCTTACATTGGCAGGTAGGGACTAAGGTTGGACCCAGGAAACAAAAGCTGTGCAGAGGGTGAGCACATTACATACATTGAGCACCTCAACCATAACAGATTTCCGGCTTGAAGGGCAGAAGTCACCCCAGCATCCCTCAACAGCCCCCATAGAGCAACCTCCAGTCAGCACCACTCATCAACACACTGGGCTATTCGCGGCTTACAACTCACTCACTAGAACCCCTGGCTCTGCTCGCTGATGTAGTTACCCTTTTTTCAGAGTGTAGGGCCTTGAGCACCAGCTGCTGTTTCCGCTGTTGCCACTGTCACCTAACTGGACGTTGCTTGGACTGAGGATCGAGGGGTGAGGAGCGACAAAGAGCTACGACACCAGCGGGCAACAGGGGAACGTTGAGAAATGCTGTGTGGCATGAGCATGGAGCTAATGCTAGAGGACCACATCCAGCGGCATAGCTACAGAGCCAGCAGAGAGCAAACATAACGCCATGCCATGTGCTGCGGCCGCTTCTGACATTGACACCAGTTGAGCACCACCTTGGAGTGCCTACGGTGGGAGAGTACCTGGTTCGGAGAGAGAGGCACATGCCTTTGTTTATGCAAACCGGCATTACTAGTTCCCTGATGCATCTTCATCCATTACTCCTTTGACTGCCATGTCATAGTGCAAACATCTATACTTTATGAATGAAGGCCTAGTTTGTTTGTTTGTTTATTAATATGTAAGGTGCACCGAACCCGTAGGTAACTGGGTGCCGCATATATAAGGATACTTGAAGCTTAGTTTACATAGTATAATAGGTTACATAGAGATAGAATGATACATATATGGCATTTTACATGGATATAGGGCGGTACAGATAGGGTAACATAGTAAGACAGGTTGCTTGTAGATAGACGGTGGTAGGGAGTAGACCAGGTGAGTACATAATACAATTACACATTATGAGGTAAGGCCAGGTGAGTACAAGAGAATCAAAGTATGGTTGCAGTGCATTGTTCAGGAACACATATCAGGTGAGTACGATAATTACAGATCTGAACATGCTAGGTCAAATGTCATTGGATCGTAGCCAATTCAAAGTGTTTCGTCTAAAGCTGGGGAAGGATTGGTCAGTTATGAGAGAGAGAGAGGTAGAACATCCCAGGACTGGGCAGCTTTTACTGGGAAACTGCTACCTCCAGATTTGTATAGCTTTAATCTGGGTATGTTCAGGCAGAAGGCGTTCGGCGCTCTAGAGGGGCGGGTGGAGTGTTTTCTTGTGAATCTCTCTGTTAGGTAGGGGGTGCTGCATTGTTTAGGCATTTGAAAGTAAGAGAGACTGTTTTTAGCAGGATTCGGTCATTTATCTTTAGCCAATGGTGTTCTCTTCTGATTTCTAAAACATGTTCTCTAATTGGTATATTCAGAGCAGTTCTTAGCGCATTATTCTGTAAGATTGGAATTTTGTCTAAGATACACTTGTTGGCGCCTAGGTATAGGCCGTTACAGTAATCTAATTTTGTCAGTATTAGTGCGTTAGCAAGGATAATGCAGCTAGCCTCGGATAGGAATGGCCGACAAGCCCTAATTAGCTTGCATGTGCAGGCAGAAGATGATGCCAAAGGGTTTATCTGTTTACTAAGGGTTAGAGTGGAATCCAGGTAGAAGCCAAACGTTTTCACTTTTGTAACTACCTTGATTATGTTTCCATCTTTAATGAAGTCATAGTAACTGGAATTTAGTTTCTTTAAATTGGCAGCTGATCCGAGAATCAGGAGCTCCATTTTGTTGTCATTCAGGCACAGGCCATGGGTTACCATCCATGCCTGAATGAGGGGGTAGATTTTATTTACCATAGCCACGTCATAGCCCTAATTGCCCGAAAGGGGAATCAGGATCTGGTTGTCGTCTGCATAGTTAGTATAGATGACACCCAGCCTGTCCAATTTGTCAAACAGAGGCTTTGTACATATATTGTACATGGTCAGCGATACACAAGCTCCTTGTGGAACGCTGCATGTCGTCTGGATAGGGTCTGCAGATGCCGATTGGGAGAAAACTCTCATTGTTCTGTTATTTAATAATAATTGCACCCAGGCTATGGCGTCCCTTGAAAAGTGGGCAGCCAAGGCCAGATGTTTACACAGAACTTCGTGGTCCACCAGTCTCAAAGGCGGCCGACAGGTCAAGAAGGAGTAGCATGGCAGTTTTCCCAGTGTCCTTGAGTTCATCCATTTGGGTTTTTAGGTTGATTAATGCCGTTTCCGTACCATGTTGTGGTCTCAAGCCGGATTGGCGGGAGCCTAGGAGATGGTTAGCCTCAAGATAATTCTGAATTTGCAGGTATGCTACTTTGTCAATTATTTTGAGGAGGAAGGGCACTGTCGTGATGGGCCTGTAATTATTTGGGATGGAAGTGTCCAGAGTCTGTTTTTTAGCAAAAGTAGCACCCAACACTAGATCATAGAGCATGGGTTCACCAATAGCAACGTTGCAGCTTTAATTTTCCTCATTAGCATGAAAATACTGAAAGTGTGTGTTAAGAGGAAATAGGTTAAATCTGGACTTTTTTTATTGTTATATACATTTTTTTATATTTATTATCATTACAAACAAATGGCTCAGAGAGCACCTTTGTGTATCTCTAACATAGTTGTTAGTTTCCAGATGCATCTTCATCGATGACACCTTTGACCATCATGTCATGATGCAAAAGGCTGTATTTTTGGAAGGGAGATTCTGTGGTTAAGATGTTAGAGCATGGTTCACCAATGGCAAGGTACAGGTTCAAGTACCTATGTTTGCATGAAAATATGCAAAGTGATCAGTTGAGCTAGTAATGATTTTTACTGTTATAAAAATATTGTTTAATCTTTATTTCCATTACAAATGGCTCAGAGAGAGGGACCAGCACCTTTGTTTATCCCACCAACTGGCATTGCTAGTTCCCAGATGCATCTTCAGCCATTAACCTTTTGACCTCTATGTCATAATGCAAAAAGATATACCTTCTGATGTGAGAGGCAGTGGCTCAGGTCTCAGAGCATCGGTTCACCAATGGCAAAATTGCAGTTTCAAGTCTCATCATTTCAATGTAAATACTCAAATCTTTAGATTGAGCTGTGCATTAGGACGACATAGGTAAAACTCTCAATTTAATACGTGATTGACCGGAACAGCCTGATGCTGTATAGAAAGACACTTTCGCCATCTCGTCCAACATGTTTTGAAATAATCCACAATGAACTCTGCTGGCAAAAACACCACCTTGAAGACCTGGTCAACTAGAAATAAAGACACTCTTGAAAAGATTGGTAGTTCAGAGGAAGAATTGTGGCAAAATCTGACAAAAGTCAAGAAAAACTTGAAGATAATGATTGGATCAAGACACTTGAAATAGCGTCCACAAGTAAACTAACAGCAAGTCTTCAAACAAACATAAAAAGACTAAACCAGCTACTAGGATATATGGAAACATTTCCTAATAATTTTCATGAGGACCCGCTTGAATCTCCTTGCAACCAACAAGATCTTGTCAATTAGAGGATTGTCCAATTAAAAAATTGCTGTTTCTGTGGAACACCAGATCAGACGGAAACCATCAGACATCTGTTGATGTTGTGTGTGGCCCTCAACAAATTGAGGACCACTTACATGGGCCATCTATTCTCGGGTCTCCAAATTTATGACGAAGACTGGTGGACCCGTTTGATGAGCGGGGAAAAAACAAACCTGGTGATAGCAGTGGTATCATTCTTCAAAAACATTGGACTGTGAAAAGGAAAATGAACACAAAGAACCAGCCGCCAAAGATTGGCAGATAACACAGTAACATTGAAGGAATGAAGAGCACATTGGCAGATGAGGCCATAGGCAGAAAAGTTAAGGGGTAATGGACTGAATACACCCCAGGCTAACACATTGAGATTTAATACTTTGAGAAAGCAAAGGAGGATCTGTTTTATTACAAGTTGT
Source organism: Ambystoma mexicanum (assembly GCF_040938575.1). Taxonomy (NCBI): domain Eukaryota; kingdom Metazoa; phylum Chordata; class Amphibia; order Caudata; family Ambystomatidae; genus Ambystoma; species Ambystoma mexicanum. The sequence goes on from NC_090925.1 coordinate 693,470,869, forward strand.
CTTATAAAAATTGAAAAGCAATTAAATTATGTAAATAAAATACATATATATATATTTACTGTTATACAAATATTGTTTTATCTTTACCTCCATTACCAATGGTTCAGAGAGAGGCCAGCGTCTTTGTTCATACCAACCAGCATTGCTAGTACTCCTATGTATTTCAATCGAATACACCTTTAACGCCCGTATCATAATGCAAAAAGCTATAATATCCAGAGGGTAACCCAGTGTCTCAGCTGTTAGAGCATGGGCTTGCTAAAGGCAAGGTTGTAGGTACAAGTCCTCTTCTTAGCATGAAAATATCTGATATCTTAATATGTGTTTTTGAAGTAAATAGGTAACATTTGTAAAATGTGTTGTTTTTTTCTGTTATAAGAATATTATTTTATCTGTACTTCCGTTACAAATGGTTCAGAGAGAGAGTTTATCCCATTTGTTTATCCCAACCTGCATTGCTAGTGCCAAGTTGCATCTGTATCCATTACACCGTTGATCGTCATGTGATAATGCAAAAAGGTATGCTCTTGGAAATGAGGCCTAGTGGCTCAGAGGTTAAAGCATGGACCCACCATTGGTAAGGTGGCAGGTTCAAGCTCCTTTGTGGCCATGAAAATGCACAAACTTCTAGGTTGAGCATAAATAGGTAACTTTTTTTACTGTTATAAAAATATTGTTTTATCTTTATTGCCATTACAAATGGCTAAGAGAGAGAGACCATCACCTTTGTTTATCCCAACTGGCACTGCTAGTCCCCAGATAGAGAGTCATCCATTAAATGTTTAACCCTGATAATTTATTTATTTATTCATATTTTTAAAGCGCACATCAGCCCTAGGGCATTGTGGCACTGTTACAGATATACATTGCTGGTTACAAAGGAAGACTCAAAAGTTACATTGAAATTTGCATTTACGGTTAATCTTAGAGTTACATAGAAATTGCAATTGCGGAGTAGTTTAGGGTATAGCAGGGCTGTGAGTGCTGGGAAGCTAGAGGTGTAGTGTGGGGTTATGTGAAGAGTGTGGTTTTGAGGGATTTGCGAAAGGAGTATAGAGAGGGTTCTGCTCTGAGTGCGTTGAGGAGGGCATTCCAGAGTTTAGATGCTATATGAGGGAAGCTAATGCCGCCGGCATTGGCTCTTTTTATGGAGGGTACACAGAGTTGGTTAGCAAGGTGGCGCCTTTTGGGGCGGGCAGAGACGTTCTTGGTTATGGTTTCTGATAGGTAGGATGGGGCGGTGAGATTGATGCATTTATGAAGTTGATCTTTTCCTTGATTGGGAGCCAGTGGGCATCACGCCTGGCCTGAGATATTTGGTCATTTTTGGGAATGTGTAGAGCGGCATGGAGCATGTTATTTTGTACTATTTGGAGCCTGTTTATGTTTTTTATTTAGGTGCCTGCCAAAAGGGCATTGCACTAATCAAGTCTGGCTCCTATTGTGGCTCTGCAATTTTGAGTGGTCAGAAAGGGTTTTAGGGCAATTATAGGTTTGATGGTGAGAGCAGAAGCAGATGAGATTGTGCTGATCGGTCTTGTCATTGAGAGTGTTGAGTCTAAGTAGACTCCAAGGGTCTTAACTGATGTGGAGACTGGTATATTAGTATTGTCGATGGTGAAGTGAGGGTATTTGGGGTCGAGTTTGGAGAGTATTTCTTTGGGGCCCAGAATGATTATCTCGGTTTTGTCCCCATTTAGACAAAGACCATTGATTGCCATCCAAGCTTGGATGGTGACATATATCTGGAGGAGAGCTTCTATGTCATGGTCATGTTCTCCCGTAAGGGGGACGAGGACTTGGGTATCGTTGGCATAGTTCGTGTATGCTATGCCGAGCGCATCCAACATGTCAAAGAGGGGTTTGGTGAACAGATTATAGAGGGTTGGTGCAGTACAAGAGCCCTGGGGGACTCCACAGTTGATGGTGGTGGGAGCTGCATTGGCCATGTCTGAATATACTTTCATAGCCCTTCCTTTTAGAAAAGAGGTTATCCAGGAGGTGGCTTTGTGAGAAAAATGGGCTGCGTTGGACAGGTGGGAGGTGAGGATATCATTGTCAACAAGATCAAACATGGCGGAAAGATCGAGGAGGAGCAGAAGGGCAGGTTTGCCGTTATCCATTATTTTGGTGATTTGGTTCTTTAAATCTAGGAGGGCGGTTTTTGTGCCATGGCCTTTGCGGAAGCCTGATTGTCTTCTGCTTAGGATAGCATTAGATTCCAGATACTGTTGGATTTGGTTGTGGAAGGCTTTGTCTGAGATTTTGAGGAGGAAGGGGACGGTAGTGATGGGGTGGTAGTTGTTGGGGCAGGCGGGGTCTAGGGTGTTTTTTTTTAATGTGTGGGCGAACCTAGGCTTCTTTTAGGCTTTGAGGTACGATTCCAGTAGATAAATTGCATTAATAAATGCTTTGGTGATGGGGATAATTGAGTCTGCGCATTCTTTGATGATGGTTGGGGGACAGATGTCCCCTTTGCAAGTAGACGGTTTGATGTGTTTGAGGAGGTCAGTAACCTCCGTCCCAGTGACGTCTCTGAAGACGAAGAGAGGTATTTGAGAGAGAGGATTAAGTGGGGGGGGAAAGGGCGGAGGTGGACTGTCCTGATTCGGGAGAGCTTTGGGTTGAGATGTTATTTTTTCTTGGAGCGTTTTAACTTTGTTTATAAGAGCATCCTGGATGCTGGAACACCAGGCTACGTCTTTGATCATTTCATCTGGGCTGGTGGCGGGGGCAGTGAGATCTTTGAAGATGGAGAAAATGTCCCTAGATTTTGAGTTAGCTTTGGAGATTCTTGAGTTGAATGATTCTGATTTGGCTAGGGATATGGCTTTTTTGTACGAGGATGAGATCTCTTTGAATTCATTTAGAGAGTATTGTTTAGGCGAGGATTGCCAGTTGGCTAAAGCTCAGCGTTTATTGGTGCGTAGTATGGATAGTTCTTCCGTGAACCAGGAGTTAGAATGCATAGATTTTATTTCTTTTTTGGCGTTTAAGGGAGCTATGGACTCAATGGCTTGGGTGAGAATGTGGGCATATGTGTTGGCCAGAGAGGTGGGGTCGCTGTTAAATGGAGGTTTAAGTTCAGGGATATCGAGTAGGGGTGCAAGGTTGATTTTAGTTTGTTTTTATAGTTCTGACTTTAGCGGGTCGGGCATACGAAAACATTCTGCGAGTGGGAGTGGTGGGAATAGTGAATTGGATAAAATGGCGATCTGCCCACGGGAGGGCTGAGATGTTCGTAATAGATGAGGAGTAGTTGTAGTCTGCGATACAATCAATGCATCAGCCTTTACAATGAGCTGGCACTGTGATTTTATGCTTGAACCCAATGTGGGTGAGTTCTTTGGCTAGGGAGGCGGCTGCTTTGTCCTTAGGGTCATGCAGGCGTAGGTTAAGGTCACCGAGCAGGATGGTTTTGGTTGAGATTTTTAGATTGCTTCCTATGATTTGGAGGAGGTGCTTTTGGTAGTCAGGTGGTGAGCCTGGTGGCCTGTAGGTGATTAGGATGTTTATGGTACAGTTGGGGGACAGCGATAGTTTAACATTGAGGAGATCAGCGTTGTTTTCCCATTGTTGGTTGGAGAGTCTAATGGAGAGGGTGTCCTTGAAGATGAGGGTTATGCCTCCACCTTTGGATGTCTTGCGGTCCTGTCTCAGGATAGTGTATCCTTGAGGGAGGGCAAGGGAGATGGATGGGCCTGATGCTTCATGGATCCGGGTTTCAGATATGGCTAGTAAGTCAAGTTTTTGGGAGGTGATGAGGTCATTAATCTCAAGTGCATGTGCTGGGAGGGAGCGGGTGTTGATACGCGCACATTTCAATTCGGTGAGGGACAGTGTATGTGGTCGCTCGGCGTGTCCGATGGAGTTGGGGTCGGGGGATTGGTGAGTGGATAATTAGAAGGTTGAGAGGGATTGGAGTTGGGCTTCGTGCATTGGAAGTGGGGAAGGGTATTGGGTAGCTGGTGGTGTAAGGGATGTGTGCATATTGGTAGTGAGGAAGTGCGAGAGCAGAGTTTGATGTTTCTCAGGTAGGTGGTGGGCGGGGTGCTGCGGCGAGTGATGAGCAGCTTAGTGCGTGTTCTGAGTCTATGGAGTCTGGGGAGAAGGAAAGGCTGGTCCTTGAGCTTGATGGTGTGGGGGCTGGGCTGGACGTTCTTTAAGGGGCTAGATGTGGTGTGATTGTGGTCAAGAGGGTGTCAGAGTTCTGTGTGTGACCAAAGGGCAAGTGAAATGAGTGAAGTGGCGAGGAGGGTGGGGTGAAGTGTGGTGCGCTGGGGTAGTGGTGTTGCCGAGTGGGTCATGAAAGAATCCATTTGTGCAGTACAGTGATAGTAATATGTCTAATGTTAATGCAGATTCAGCTAGGCAGTTTCAATAAAACATTGTGGCATATGCCCATGCAGTCATAAGTGGGCAGAGATACACGCTGGGTGTGGATGTGTCATACATAAAGACTGGTAATCAAGCTGAAAAATCGCAGATCCGGTATGTTGAAAGCAACAGGTTTCTAGGAGCTAGGGCAGTAGGATAAGAAAATACAGTATGTAGAAAACAAAAGCCTCCCTAATACTGGAAGCATCAAAATTACAAAATATACAGTAGGTGGTCTAGAAGTGATATGCTGTCATGACGCAATTTGGGAAGTACGGCTGCAGTCGAATCGTTTACAAAACATTAAACAGGTGGCTAGTTGAATTGGATGTAATACGTCCTCCGCATGCCTAAAGCGGCTGGTTCATGGAGCACATGCTATAGTTTGGATGTGTAGCGCGCTGATAACACGTGCTTTTACAGTCTAGAAGTCACAGTTGGGTGTCAACGGTTTTTTTTATTTCTTTTTTTAGAGTTTCATGTGGACGTGGTCTGTGGGAGGTGCTGTACAGTGATATGTGAGTTAGACTTTGTTGTGGTTCTGTGTATGCTGGGAGGATTAGGCTAGACAGGCTATAGTTGTTGCTGTGATCAAATGGATAAAAGGATGTCTAAGATGGATACACATTAGGAGGAGTACTTACTGCAAGGAAGGCATAATTGAGAGGCTGGCAGACCGACCGCAGACTAGCGCGGACAGGCACAGACAGGTCTGGTGCCTTATAAAGGGTGCCTTGCAGGAGGGATGCCGGCTCTCGCCTTCAGACGGAACTCAGCTGGTAATTTGCTGCTGTGCGCAAATGCGCATTGGGAAGGTGTTGCTAGGCAACACAGTGCATCAAGACAGTGGCGGCCATTTTAGAGATTACCACGTGTTATGCACCATAGTAAAATGGATTTAAATCGTACCATGTTAGAGCCGAGTGGCGTTGCAGGGACGGATCGCCGCTCCTCTCTGAAGCAGGGCTCCTGCCCTACCTTGTGGATCGTGCCGCTGTGGTCAGGATGGCGTCTGGAGTGCGGCCGTGGGGTCAGCTGGCAGGGACAATATGGCTGGGCTCCTGCCCCCCCCCACCAACAACGAAGCAGAATAACAGGCACAGGCAGGTCTGGTGCCTTATTAAGGGTGCCTTGCAGGAGGGATGACGGCTCTCGCCTTCCAGCGGAACTCAGCTGGTAATATGCTGCTGTGCACCAATGCGCGTCGAGAAGGTGTTGCTAGGCAACACAGTGCATCAAGACAGTGGCGGCCATTTTAGAGATTACCACGTGTTATGCACCATAGTAAAATGGACTTAAATCGTACCACGTTAGAGCCGAGTGCCGTTGCAGGGACGGATCGCGGCTCCTCTCTGAAGCAGGGCTCCTGCTCCAGCTTGTGGATCCTGCCGCTGTGGTCAGGATGGCATCTGGAGTGCGGCCGTGGGGTCATCTGGCAGGGACAATGGGGCTTGACTCCTGCCCCCCTCCCCAACAACGAAGCAGAAAATATTTTTGGCATTTTGCAAAAAGATATGACTTGCACAATAAGACCTAGCGGCTCAGATGTTAGAGCATGGGTTTACCAATAGCGAGATTGCAGGATCAAGCCCTCTCATTGGTATAGAAATACCAAAACTGGTAAGTTAACTCATATTTTGGGAGTGAATAGGTAATTTCTGTACTCTTATAAAATATTGGTTTATCTTTATTTCCATTACAAATGGCTCAGAAAGAGAGACCAAGGGCCTCATTTACCAAAGAAAATGTTTTTTTTTCCAACATTTTTTATTATTTTATAACAACACACCAAACAATACAATAACTAGGACTTCCATGTGCAGGTCTAACAAGGTAACATTACAAACTATGTTCTTCAGTCCCGCTCCCTCCCACTCCCCCAACTAGAGCCATAAAATCCGTATCATCAGCCTGTACATCCTTAGGCGGGTCTATTTTCCTCATCTCATCCATATCATCATCACTGTGATCGGGCTTGGGAGGGCCCACCATGGTGGCCACCAAATTCCTCCATTCGATTAGGGGTCCTACCTCCTCCTCGCCACCCCTGCTGATCGCTTCGAACCAAACAGCCGTTTCTGCCTCGGCCCACTTCAAGAGGTCAGCCCACCACAACTCCATCCTGGGCCTGTGAGCTGCCTTCCAGCACATTGCAATCCTCCTTTTGGCCAGGATGTATGCCAGGTCCTTCATCTTGCTGATGTGCCTCAGATGACGTGGTCTAGGGAAACCTCCTAGCATGCATGCCCAGGCCGACTCCACCTCCAGCATAATGCCTTTTTCCGCCAGGCGTATCTTTAGTTCAGACCAAAATCTGCCCATCTCCGGACAAGCCCAGAACATGTGTAACATCCTGGCTTCCTCCTCCCCGCACCTGGGACATCTCTGAATCGTCTGGCCCCCGAATTTAGCAATCTTACTGGGGGTCAAATATGCCCTATGTGTGACGTATAATTGGATCTGTTGGAGCCTCGTGTTTCGGGACACTTTCTTATGATATCTCTGGGCTCTATCCCATAGCCCATCCGACATAGGCTCTCCCAACTCTTCCTCCCAGAGCTGTCTCAAAAGGGACAATTCCTTCCCCACCTTGGACCCCAGTAGCTCGTATATGCGGGATATCTCGTGCCCACCCTCCGAGATGTCATATATCATCTCCATGGTGGCATTCGGTTGTTCTGTGAGCACCACTGCCGGCCATTTTTCGCGCACCCGCTTAACAGTCCTGGAGTAGGTTATATGATGCCCTTTGTGCACCCCGGTATCCTCCACCAATTTCTGGAATTCTAACGCCTCCCCTTCTTGCCATATGTCTTCCAGAGTGGCCAGGCCCCTCGGTTCCCAGTATCTACAGACCCCTTTATCAGTAGGGTATCCTCTCTACATAGCGCCGCCAACGGAAACTGCATAGAAAACGGAGCCGGGTATCCCACCATCTGCCATGCTCTATGCCAAACCTCCCAGCCGAGCGCCAACAGCCGCGCCATCTCTAATACTTTAGGCTTAGACAGCCACACCACCTCTCTAAGGAAGTAGGGAGCCGGTTCCATGCACAACAGCCTGGTTTCAGCTGTTTTTTCCTCAGACAGCCATCTGGCCACATATTGCAATTGTCCCACTAGATAGTATAACTCAAAATTCAGCAGGTTTATTCCCCCCCCCCGTCCCATGAATTCTGTAATTTCCAAAGAGCCACCATGTTCCTGGAGTTATGCCATATGAAGCCCCTGCACAAGCTGTGGAGACCAGCGAAGAAGCGCCTAGGGATCACATGCGGGATATTTGCAATGAAATGTAACAGTCTGGGCAGGACTACCATCTTGATTAGAGCCACTCTCCCGATCATGGCCAGGGGCAGTCTGGACCAGAATCCCATGCTATTTTTGATACCTTCCACTGCCTTCACCATGTTTTGTTTATGTTCTTCTACTGTCGTATGGTATATGTCAATTCCGAGATACCGGAACGACTTGGTTCGCCAGGGTATTGGCAGTACCGGCAAGCCCCCTGGTGGGACATGTCTGTATCTCCCCAGGGGGAACATGCTAAATTTTTTGGGGTTTACCGCTATGCCAGAAAGGGCAGCATAACGTTCCATCACCTCCAGGATGTATTGTGTATTCTCTTCTGGGAAGCGCAGATACAAAAGCATGTCATTAGCATATAATGAAATGAGATGCGGGCCGCCCGCGTTGCGTATCCCAATTTCCCCGTATTGTTGTCTAAAACAGACCACCAATGGCTCGAACGCTAATATGTACAACATGGGCGACCACGGGCAGCCCTGTCTGGTGCCCCTGCTAAGTTGCCATTTGTCTGAGATCGTGGCACCCGTTTTAACCCTAGCAATTGGGGAGCTGTATGCCATTTTAACCCACCTAAGATACCCGGGACCCATTCCATAGGCTTCTAAAGTCGCCAACAGCCAGGGCCAACTTACTGAGTCAAAAGCCTTGACCGCGTCAAACGAGACGATCGCCAGCTCACCCGGGTCCTCCTCTGTCTGATCAATAATGTGATGCAGTCTCCTGTGGTTATCAGTTATATTCCTACCAGGGACGTAGCCTGTCTGGTCACGATGTATCAGTTTGCCAACGACATGGTTAAGCCTGTTTGCCAGCACTGCCATAAGGATTTTGCTATCCTGGTTGAGCATTGATAGGGGTCTGTATGACCCACAGTCTGTGCTCGGCTTGCCTGGCTTTAAAAGCGGAATGATCACCGCCTCTCGTAGGGACTCTGGCAACCTGCCCTGCTCATACGCCTCATTAAACAATGCCAGCAACGGGGGAAGCAGTTCTTGTTTGTAGGTTTTATAGAATTCGCTCGGGAGCCCATCTGACCCCGGAGCCTTACAAGTGGGCAGGTGACAAATCACTAACTCAAGCTCTTCAATTGTGATTGGGGCATCCAGGTCGGCCCGTTCTAAGTCGTCTAAGGTAGGCAGGCCTATGTCTCCTAGCGTGTTCCGGATTTCTTGGTCTCTAGCTCCACCTGGGTCCTCATAGAGCCCTTTGTAGTATCCCAGGAACTCATCATTTACTCCCTCCTGGGTTTCCAGGATCCAACCTCCCTCCCCTTTAATTTCCCTGATCGCGGGCCTTGGTGCCTCGGTCTTATATAGCCAGGCCAGCAACCTTCCAGGTTTTTCTCCCCCGCATGCTGTCTCTCCACATATAACTTGTAGCTTAATTTACATAACCTGTCCAAATGTTCACAACTAGCTTGTTGAAGCTGTCTCATCCAGACCCCGTCTTCCCTAGAGGTGCCTTCCCTACGCATAATGTCTTCCTGCTCTTCCTCTGTTCCCCGCAGCTCCCGTTCTATGCCCCCCCCTGGAGCCCTCTGGATTTCGACATAGCCGCCCCCCGCACTGCCAAAGAAAATGTTAACATGGGAATGTCCCCATTGAAAACGTGTGTAAAGCAGGCCCCAACACTTTTATTGATCCCAACCCTCATTGCAAGTTCCCTTTGAAAGCCATATCATAATGAAAAAGAGCCTTTTGCAAGAGACACAGGGCCTCATCATGAGTTGGGCTGTAGCCCTTAAATGCAGTGGTAACGGTATTACAGCCGCATTTAAGGGCTGGCCCTATCAAGAGTTGGGCGCTAAATGGGCTGTTTTAACTCCAACCTTTCTCTGGAGGTGAAATCCCCTGTTTTTGGCTGTATTACCACCGGCTGTATTAGCCTGCATAATTAGCGCTGAAAATTCCCCATTGAATCCAATGGACCCAATGGGGAATGGGGATTTACCGTTAACACCCAACTCGTGATCCGGCGGTAATACAGCCGGACCGGTCGGTGCTAGGGCTATTACAGTCGGCGGTATTACAGCTGGAAATACAGCCCAACTCGTGATGAGGCCCACAGTATTGGCGTTTGATCGGCCGTTTTAAATATTACACTATTTTTCTCAAATGCTTCTATTTCATACACATTGTTTTGCCAAAGTTAGAAAGCAGAAGGTTTAGTATGGTTTACAAATGTGTTCTAGTTTATTTATCATCTGTACATTTATTGAATTCTATATCTCTAACCCATATAGCAGCAATTGCGTAATTGTTTTCTTGGTATGCTGTAATTGTGGGTAATAGGGAGAATCCCCACTGCTGTTTATCAAAACCTCATAACAATGTTACAACTGGCCATATTTATTTTCTTATGTGTTTATACATTTGTGAATAAAATTTGGAATTGTAAAACCGAGGTAATGATATGGACAATGTCATGCCTTTCCCTCGCTAAAGCCCATTTAAAAGACTCTTGTTTGTTCTTGTTCCTAAAAAAGTAATTATTTTCATTACTTTAGTATTATTAATATACACCTAGAGGTCATGTTCCGTAATGTAAGTTCTAAAAGCATTCAAACATCCTAACAAACTCATTTGTGTCTGATAGAAAGGGATGATGTTGGCAATGTAACGTAGGATAACCAGTGGGCATGATGTTGTTCTGTTTTAGGGACTACGTTGTTGTAACTCGTAGTGACTGGGCCTTGATTAACATAAAAAGATTTTCCGGGCATAGGGACATGACACATCCTTGTTTAAATCCTTTGTTAGTGTTGACTTTATCAGACAGCAAGGCATCCGCAATCACTCTCATTCGTACTTGTGTATTTCAGTATGCATTTACTTACTTTTACTTTAGTTGAATTTTTCTTTATTCAGAAAATAGTCATTTCATCAAAGAATGCACAATACAAACACAATACAAACATAACAATGCATGTATAAAAGAAATAAAATAAAATAAAACAGCCTAAGAACATGGTACTTTGAAGTAAGCAGCACATGGAAAATTATTTTCGCAGTAGTTTGCTACGCAACAAACAGCGCTTTCAATGTAGGAGTAAAACCACTGGGCCTCATCACGAGTTGGGCGGTAGCCCTTAAATGGGGCAGTAACGCTATTGCTGCCACATTTAAGGGTCCGGACAATCACGAGTCTGGCAGCATTTACCCCCAGCTCTAAGCTGCGGCTAAATGCAGCAATTAAACGCCCATTTTCGGGCGCAATTAGTGAAGCGCTACTAGCGCGTGCTAATTGCGCCGAGAAAATGCCACGTTGGGGCCAATGGACTCAATGGGGAATGGGGAATACCCATTACTACTCAACCCTTGATCCATCGCTAATAGTGCTGGACCGGTTGCCGGTAATGCTATTAGCCCGGCCAGTATCCCATACCGCCCAACTCGTGATGAGGCCCACTGTGCTGTGAACAAATCTGAGACTGATAAAAGAAGCCTAAGGGCTGAGTGGACGTGTCTCACTCCCCATCCCCTCAATATTGGGCGGTGGAATGTATTCCTCGGGATCGCAAAAGTAGGGCAGAAAAATTAAAAGTGTTGCAAGCCATGCGCGTTGGGCAAAGAACACACACAGTTCCGCCCGGTGTTACTATTGCCAACCGATGGTTCTTCACTCAGGAAACGCATGCAGTCAAGCTTGTAGAGAGATGACTTAATGTATTTAGCCAGGGGGAAGAGCCACTGACATTCGAGGTCATTTCATCTTTCACCAAGGCTCTGGTTAGTGACAGATGGGAGTTTCCCCATAGTGGAAGCCAATAGATTAACGGTTATAATGATACAAGATTTTCTATATGGACCAGGTTGAGTTCTTCGTGTAGCAAGTACCCTGGGAAACCTTGAGGCTGCCATGATTTTCCTCAGGAATTTATTTTAACTGACCTGGGCTGTCTTCACCAAGTGGTAAACCCACACAGCTGCATCATAAATCAACAATGGTGCTGATTTTGCCAAGTAAATACGAACAATATCCTCTAGTGGCAGCTCACCCAATCTTGAGCCATATCTCAGAATTGAGCCATTCATCTGCAAAGCCTTCAGTGGTTGTTCCTTGATATGTGAAGACCATCTAAGGTCACGGGAAATAGTAACGCCTAAATAGTGAAAGGTAGTGACCCAGTCCAATTTTTTACCTTCTATGCAAAATGCGTTTCCATGGGGTTTGCTACTAACCACATACATGACCTTTGATTTCCCCATGTTTATTTTCAAGTGTTTCTGTCCCATATAATTGCTAAATCCATTGACCAATGTTTGGAGAGCCTGCTTTGTTTGGGCCATCAGGATTGCGTCAACAGCATACAAAAGTACACACGTCTGTTGGCCGGCCATCCTGGGGACATCACTCATCAAGTCAAGCAATGCATTTGGTAGTGACTTTATATAGAGTTTAAAGAGTAGCAGGGCTATTACACACCCCTTCCTCACTTCTTGAGTGATTCGGAATGCCTGGGTTGTTTTACCTCGGGCCCCACCCTTGCTCTTGCAGATACATTTGAATGCATTTGTACTAGGACTTGCAAGATCTCCTCTGGGATGCCTGGTGCACAAAGTACTTCCCAGAGCTTGCCATGATTAACGCTAACAAATGCAGTTCAAAGGTCCATGAAGCCCAGATAGATCGTTCTTTTGTAACCACGGATATACTTATCCATGTCCAGGCTCAAATCAGTATTTTATCTACTACACTGACGCCCTTAGAAAAGCCATACTGGTACTCAAGGAGTATTCGATTTTCTGTGATCCAGGATATGATCCTTCTATGCAGCAAATGTCCAAACCATTTTATTGAAGTATCAATTGGGGAGATTGGACAGTAGCATGCTGGGTCACATCTGTCACCCTTCTTAAAGATCAGCACCATGATCACCTCCCTCCAAGAGTCTGGTATTGCCTTCATATGCAGTATCACATTAAAGATCACAATAACTACTGGCACCCACACTACCATCTAATTTTTTTTAAAACTCGATCGGAGTTAAGTCCGGTCCTGCTGATTTGACATTAGCCATTCCAATGAGAGCTTTAGAGACTTCACTCATCGACACCACCAGACTGGGGCAAATAGTCTGAGAAGTATTACAAGCAACAGGGTATTGGTATGTATGCATTTACAATAACATTCAAGAAACCCAGGTCAGGGTCCTAGTATTTTTATTTCTTCCATAACTTGAATTATTTACCCTATCAAATGCAGCAGTTAGGTTAATAAATGCAACAAACAATGGGTGGCTATATTTTAACACACTTTGTTCTTTAACTACAAGCTTTACATTCAATTTTCTAAAGTACTTTGTATTGTGGGGCCGGCTGCGGTCACGCGACGGCCTCACTGGTGCTGGGGGGCCCAGCCCCATGTTGGTGTGCCAGGGTCACCAAAACTTACTTGGTTGCAGGGCAGGAGCCAGTGAGCTTGTGGGGACAAAGCCTAGGTGCCGGAGCACCTTGGATGCCTGAGCTGGACCCAGGGTACCAGGCTGGTCTGGGAAGCCCAAAACAGCAGAGACCTGCAGGGTTGTGATCACACAGCGTGGGCCTGCTGGCCAGGTCTGCAGGGCTGTGATCACAGGGTGTAGGCCTGCAGGCCCAGAATGAGAGACAGAGACAACAGATTTTCCATGGTTGGGGTCTACAGCCGTTCTCATGCATGTGCCTGCAGTTGCTTCTTTTATTAGCTTGGGCCATGACACAGACATGGCCCATCTTAAAAGGGCATTACACATTGGGAGGGATCCACATCTTAAAAGGGCAATACACATGGGAGGGTCACACATCACACTTTCAGGGTAATTCATAGAATTTCGCACAAAAGTGACGCACGCAGCTGGCACAGCTAAAATCGATTTCCGCGCACAACGTATTCATGGATTTTAGCCTCCAAAACCAGCCGTGGCGCAGAGGGGCGCAGCGACCCTGCAGCAGCGCCAGTTACGCCCCCAAGAACGTCCTCGCTCAAGGAAAAGCCATCAAAATTCCCAATCCAGCGCAAAGGGCTGTGCTAACCCTGGACCAGTATACAGAGCTGCCAAACAGCAAACGCCAAGCGGGGAACGTGTATTACTGGGGTGCGCGGGAAGTTCCACAGGCGATTTCAGCAGGGTACGTGTATTTCTGGGGTGATGGGAAGTTCAACACGCAATTTCAGCAGGGTACGTGTATTACTGGGGTGCGCGGGAAGTTCCACACGCGATTTCAGCAGGGTACGTGTATTTCTGGGGTGCGGGGAAGTTTAACACGTGATTTCAGCAGGGTATGTGTATTTCTGGGGTGCGCAGGAAGTTCCACACGCGATTGCAGCAGGGTACGTGTATTTCTGGGGAGCGGGGAAGTTTAACACGCGATTTCAGCAGGGTACGTGTATTTCTGGGGTGCACGGGAAGTTCCACACGCGATTTCAGCAGGGTACTTGTATTACTGGGGTGCGCGTGAAGTTTCACACGCAATAGGCCCTGTGCGAGTGGGGTACGTGTATTTCGGGGTGCAGGGGAGTCCTACACATGAATTGCCAGTGTGGGTCCTCCCAGGTGTTCCCTCTACACCCTCCACGGCCCCTGCAGGCAGCCCACACCACAGGGGACTACCCTGCACCCCTGGTCATGTCCCGCAGGCAGCCCATCCACCATGGGCATGCCCCCCCAGCCAGGCCACATGTCACCTTGCACTAGTGATCACCAACGCATTACCCCCTTGCACCCCCATCCCCCAGCAGTGCAGGGCACCTACCAACAGGCCCCCACTCATGTCACACTCATGTCCCCTTGCACCCCCACCCCCCAAGCAGTGCAGGGCACCTGCCAGCAGGCCCCCACTCATGTCCCCCAGCACCCCCACCCCCCAGCAGTCAGGGGCACCTGCCAGCAGACCCCCACTCATGTCCCACTCATGTCCCCTTGCACCCCCACCCCCCAGCAGTGCAGGGCACCTGCCAGCAGGCCCCTACTCATGTCCCCTTGCACCCCCACCCCCAGCAGTGCAGGGCACCTGCCAGCAGGCCCCCACTCATGTCCCACTCATGTCCCCTTGCACCCCCACCCCCCAGCAGTGCAGGGCACCTGCCAGCAGGTCCCCACTCATGTCCCCTTGCACCCCCACCCCCCAGCAGTGCAGGGCACCTGCCAGCAGGCCCCCACTCATGTCCCACTCATGTCCCCTTGCACCCCCACCCCCCAGCAGTGCAGGGCACCTGCCATCAGGCCCGCACTCATGTCCCCTTGCACACCCACCACCCAGCACTGAGGGGCACCTGCCAGCAGGCCCCCACTCATGTCCCCTTGCACCCCCACCCCCCAGCAGTGCAGAGCACCTGCCAGCAGGCCCCCACTCATGTCCCCTGCACCCCCACCCCCCCAAGCAGTGTAGGGCACCTGCCAGCAGGCCCACACTCATGTCCCACTCATGTCCCCTGCACCCCCACCCCCAAGCAGTGCAGGGCACCTGCCAGCAGGCCCCCACTCATGTCCCCCAGCACCGCCACCCCCCAGCAGTCAGGGGCACCTGCCAGCAGGCCCCCACTCATGTCCCACTCGTGTCCCCCAGCACCCCCACCCCCCAGCACTGAGGGGCACCTGCCAGCAGGCCCCCACTCATGTCCCACTCATGTCCCCCAGCACCCCCACCCCCCAGCAGTCAGGGGCACCTGCCAGCAGGCCCCCACTCATGTCCCCCAGCACCCCCAGCACTGAGGGGCACCTGCCAGCAGGCCCCCACTCATGTCCCCCTGCACCCCCAAACCCCAAGAAGTGCAGGGCACCTGCCAGCAGGCCCCCACTCATGTCCCCTTGCACCCCCACCCCCAGGCAGTGCAGGGCACCTGCCAGCAGGCCCCCACTCATGTCCCCTTGCACCCCCACCCCCCAGCAGTGCAGGGCACCTGCCAGCAGGCCCCCACACATGTCCCCTGCACCCCCACCCCCAAGCAGTGCAGGGCACCTGCCAGCAGGCCCCCACTCATGTCCCCTTGCACCCCCACCCCCCAGCAGTGCAGAGCACCTGCCAGCAGGCCCCCACTCATGTCCCCTGCACCCCCACCCCCCAAGCAGTGTAGGGCACCTGCCAGCAGGCCCACACTCATGTCCCACTCATGTCCCCTGCACCCCCACCCCCAAGCAGTGCAGGGCACCTGCCAGCAGGCCCCCACTCATGTCCCCCAGCACCGCCACCCCCCAGCAGTCAGGGGCACCTGCCAGCAGGCCCCCACTCATGTCCCACTCGTGTCCCCCAGCACCCCCACCCCCCAGCACTGAGGGGCACCTGCCAGCAGGCCCCCACTCATGTCCCCCAGCACCCCCACCCCCCAGCAGTCAGGGGCACCTGCCAGCAGGCCCCCACTCATGTCCCCCAGCACCCCCAGCACTGAGGGGCACCTGCCAGCAGGCCCCCACTCATGTCCCCCTGCACCCCCAAACCCCAAGAAGTGCAGGGCACCTGCCAGCAGGCCCCCACTCATGTCCCCTTGCACCCACACCCCCAAGCAGTGCAGGGCACCTGCCAGCAGGCCCCCACTCATGTCCCCTTGCACCCCCACCCCCAGGCAGTGCAGGGCACCTGCCAGCAGGCCCCCACTCATGTCCCACTCATGTCCCCTTGCACCCCCAGCCCCCAGCAGTGCAGGGCACCTGCCAGCAGGCCCCCACACATGTCCCCTGCACCCCCACCCCCAAGCAGTGCAGGGCACCTGCCAGCAGGCCCCGACACATGTCCCCCAGCCAACAAGTCATCACAATCTAGATCCCTGGCCCTCATGGCCAGCCTCCACAGGCCAAAGACCCACCCAAGTATTGCATCCACCCACATAGAAATGCCAATTACATGATACAACCCCAATGGCAAGTATGTAAATGAACACATGTCCGTCACACACACACACACAATGGGTGCAAGTGAATGTCAAAACCCATATCATGACATGCATGAAACCAGTGAGATAATACCACAAATGCAAGTATAAAAAAATATATATTAAAGATAACATGAACGTAAATCAAATTAAACAAACAACAATGGGAATAACAAAAGAAATGGTCCATGTCCCATAAATAATGAAAATCAAGAAAACATAAGCAAAAGAAATCCAAAAAGAAATGTCCAAAGTCACAGTCCAAAAAAGCAAATCCAACGGAAAATAAAATGTAAAAACCATTGCTCCATGGTGAACACAAAAAAAATACTAAAAAAGATGAATCCAATGTAGAACTATGTACAATTGAAGAATCCAAGGTCCGTGAGCCCGATTTATGAAATTAAACCTACCAAAAACTACTACCTAATAAAAAAACTATATACTAAAATGTGGTGCATTGTCCAATCGGTCCAAAATAAAGAAAAAACTAAAGGAAACCTAATTCTAACTAACTATTTACAAGGGCAGCGGGCAAGTCCAACGGCTCACTTGTTGATGTCCCGGGCCAGGGCATCATCGAACTCCTGCTCGATGTCCCTGAGGCGGTCCTCTTCCATGGCCCCGAGGGTTCGCAGGGACGATGACATCTGGATCTCCAGGTTCTTGCGAATGGCCTCGAGGCACTCGGCCCGCCTCAGGGCCCTACGCATGGAGTTCTCCGCCCTGACCATTGTGAGCCGCGCCTCTTCCGCCCGCCGCCGCTCCGCATCTATAGCATGGCCCAACCGCTGCCACACGGAAGACACTTCCCGTCCTGGGTCCTCCTGCCCTCTGGCCGATGCCTGCCCCACCGATGTTGAAGGCCCCAAGCCATCATGGCTCCCACCTTGTTGCTGCTGCTGCTGCTGTGCCTCTGCCTGTGCCCTGGCTCCTGCTGCCTGCACATCCTCCTCCGGCTGGGGTGCAGTTGTTGATGTGGCCACCCCTGCTGGACGTCCGACTCCCGACTGTAGCAGGGATGTGTCCTCCACCAGCCTGGCCGCAGGGTCAGAGGGAGCTCCACAGGGCACCCAGGTGACACATGGGTGGGAAGATGGCACGGAGGACGACTGGCGCATAGGGGGTTCAGTTGAGGAGGGGGTCGGAACAAGGTCCAGAAAACGGAGGAATCCGGCCCTGGAGAGCTGTCCCAGTGGGTCAACACGGTCAACGAGCCATGCGAGAAGACGTGCAGTCTCCTGAAAAGACTGCAGGTCAGCTTGCATGGCACGTTGACGCAACGCCACCCCACCCAGGACAGGCTCAACCCGGTGCCGGATAGCCACATCCGCAGGGAGAGGAAGGCCAGTTGGTGTAAGCCGATCCCCTCCTTGAGAACGGGTCTGGACGTAGGTATCCCTGCTGGTGCAAGATGATGCAGTCACAGGATCAGGGAAAGGATTACACACAGGCACCTCTGCGGCGGCCTGTGCTGCCTCCTGTCCCTACCCCTGCACTGCACCACTAGCACCAGTGGAATCCCCACCTCCAGACCCCGTCTCTGTCCCTTGCACGGCCTCCTCCTCCACCAAACCCCGCACCAACCTGGATGACTCTGTGCCATCTTCCTCCGTCGGGCCCTGTGGGGTCTTTGCTGCCCCTTCGGCTTCCGAGGAGTCCTACTCCAACCTCTGCCTCTTGGACCTCCCCTCGGCAGCTGCGACCTGGGACGCGGCACCGGACTCCTCACTCCCCGACGAGATGACAACCTGGGAGGGGAGCTGGGCCTCACGTCTCCGGCTGGCGGTGCGATCCTTGCCGCTGTGCTCCACAGCACCCTCTCCGCCCTCTTCATCAGTCGACGCTGCAGACAGGGAGAGATAAGACACAGGCATCAGGGCACTGTACAATGGACTCATACACACATCACAGTTGCACACGAGTGTCATTGTCAAACTTCAGACATGGCATCACAATCCCCAACACACATGTCATTTCAAATCACACACATGACCTATTCCACAGCCATATCGCAACAGCCAGCACCATCCATACACATACAACAGCATGAGCAGGCAAAGGTGAGCCTGACATCACATGAGACACAGGGAGTGCACTAGACATGCACACACGCCACCACACTTACATGCATGTGTACACCTCCACCAAGTGTCGCAGTGATGAGATCGGCATCCATGTCACATCTGGCAATCTTCTACATATCAGTCTCACATGCATCCATGTTGCATGACAGTTGCACACTTGTCAGATACACATACATGCACATGTACACAGTGCAGATACATGCAGCTGGAACCAACATCCATGTGTGACACCACAACCTTGACAAATGACATACACAATCATTCAAACATGTGTGCTCACACATCTGCATTTGGCCTGCATGCTTACCCACAAATACACCATCCATGTGTCTCACACATGAAAGGACTTGCATGTGTCAGCCACACGGCCCTGTACATACACATCCACACATGGCCCTACAAAACCACATGTGCAACCTGCACACTATTGGCACACCACCACATGCACAGCTTCCAATCAGTATGCATGTACACTTACCGCTCGACTCCAAACGGGTCTGCCTCTCAAGGACCTGGACGTGGAGCGCTGGGCATATGCGTTCCAGGACCCTCATTTGGTCTTCCGACAGGTGGCCCCGGCGCCCCTTAGCATCCGCTGCCTTCAAGAGGCGCCGGGCCTTGTTGAGGGTCCTGGACCTGAAGTCCTCCCCGCGCTTCTTGACATGATGGAATTCACGGACTGCCACCCCCTGCGCGTTGATGGCAGTCACAATGTCTGTCCAGATCCTGGTCTGTCCTTCCTTGTCGGAGCGCGACCTTCAGAAGAGGGCATCATACTGCCCCAGGACTTGCTCCACCAGGACACCAACTTCGGTGGCAGTGAAGCTGGTGGCCCTCTGCCTCTCTGGCTGGGGGTTGCCAGTGCCGCCAGATGGTGTAGTGCTGGACATGGCAACCCCAGAGGCAGGAGTGGGTGGGCAACTGGGTCCTGGGGCTGGGCTGTGGAGCGATGGAATCCCAGTCGGGAGTCTTCGGTTCCAGCAGGGGTGGTCACAGCAACAGCACCCCTGGCTGACGTGCAGGCAGCAAATGGCAGGGCACGTGGGCAGCAGGCAATCAGGCAGCAGCAGATGGCAGGTGGGAGCGTGCTCGGGGCTCTGGGGGGCAGTAATTCGGCATTCTGGGCAGGAGCGTGGTCTTCCGTGTGTGAACGCGTGGCCAGTTTGATATGGAGTGATTTGGCACGTGAAAATCTTGCACGTCGGCGTGTAATTCGAGGAAAGGCCCTTAGCGCATAAGCGCGTCAGCGCACGTATGCGATTTCATTGGACCAAAGGCCCTTAGCGTGTAAGCGCGTCTGTGACGTGACACGCGCAGGTGTTTCCCTCATAGCACGTGATGACAGAGCACACGTGGAAAAGCTGCACGTCCGCGTGTCAGCGCATGTAATTGGAGGAAAGGGCGCGTACACGCGTAAGTGACGTGTACATGTGGGCCTGTTTAAAAGGTACGTGTAGGGCGCCATTTCCTTGTACGTGCTTTTTGTGGAGAGCAAGTGGGTGGATTTTGTACTTCTTGTTGGTTCACACGCAATTACTTCATAGCGTTTCAAGTTCGTACTCCCTGTTACGTCTGACAGCTTTCATTTTTCTACTTTTTTGGGCCTGTTTCCTCAAACAGTGTTCACTTCTCCTTGTGTCCTGTCTCTTCAGACAGCGTACAATTCTTCTTTTGGTGGGGGTGTTGCCAACGCGCACACGCGCATATTTTTCACATTCTTTTTCCAGGCAGACGGTGAGTTCCGCACGTACTTAGCAACTGTGCTTGCCCCGTGTGTCGCGTACCCCTTCAGAGATCATTGTAGGCTGCGTGTATCACACCTACGCTTATTTTTGTGTTTCTGGGTGCCACAGCGTAGTGTGGGTTCATTTTTCCACGCACATGGTCTACGAGGGGTTGCGTGCACGTTTATTTTTGTTTTTGGGCTGCCTGTGCGTTGCGTGACCCGTCATCTTCCCCCAGGGGTCACAGACAGCCTTGTTAGAGCACTAGGGTACAAATTCCATCTAGTACCCTACCCCTTTGACCCCCAATTGCCCAGGACAATAGTTTACTGCTCCTCCCATCCGCAGAACATCAGTGCCATGGTTGGGAGGCGACCAAGCGGTAAGGGAGGCAAAGGTGGCCGACCTTCAAAAGGTGGACATGGTGGGCGCGGTAGGGGACGTGGTCAGGATTTGCAGGGTGCCCCTAGACCCCCATGTGTGGAGGACCAATCAGGGACACCCATGCCCCCCCCCCCATGGTTGAGGGAAACGTGGCTGAGACATCCCAGATCAGCCCCTGTTGGACCAGCCCATTGTGGCACCTGACCTGACACAGGATGACTCCCTGGCTGACTTCCAGGTCAGCAAGTCTAGGCCACGTGTGGCGGTGCAAGTTGTCACCAAGGCACGTGGATCTGGGGCAGCTATGTCATCTGCTGCCCCAAGTATGCAGGGCGGCGAGGCTGCAGGGGCAGCTTCAGCTCCATCCGCCCCAGCTCTGACTTTCCCAGCCAGGACAGTGTCGGTCCTGGTCCATCATACTGATGTTCCCCCTGCCAACATCACACTTCAGACAATGCCTGCACCAAGTCCTATGGTCAATGTGCATTTGCAGACTCCAACAACCCAGTCCACCGGTGATTCTGCCCCTACTGACCAGAGCGGCGTTAGCCACTCTGGCTCTGCTCCACCTTCTAAAAAGAGGAAGAAGGGTGCTCTGGCACGACAGGCTGAGACCCCAGGCACGGCTACACACTCCGGCACGTCAAAGAAGCCTTGCTTTAATGACGCGCAGTTTAATGCACTTGTGAGCTGTGTTGCAACATAGCCACGAAATGGTGGTGACTGCAGGGTCCAAGACCACACCTGGTCAACGTAAGGCACACTGGCAGACCATCGCCAACGACATAAGTGCCCTTGGATTTGTGAGGCGCTCAGCTGATGATTGCTACAAACGGTGGAACGACCTGAAACGCAGAGCAAAGGACAAGCTGGCCTCAAGTCATGCCGCTACTCTGGTGACTGGCAGTGGGTCTCCACAAGAGGACAACAAACTCACTGAACATGAGTCTGTTGCTGGGACCTTCGTCACAGAGGAACAGATCCGAGGTGTGGGAGAACTACCCGATTATGACACATTGTCTGGTGAGTGCCCATGCGCGTGTGTGTAATGCATGTGTATGTTGTTTGGGTGATGGGTTCTGATTGAGTGGCAGGTGAGGGTGTGTGTGACTGAGTAGTATGGGTCACCCATGTTCTTCATCCAAAACATTCTGCGGCCTTGAATTTGGGTGTGACACTATCCCTTCTGCCCACAGTAGTAATTTAGCACATCATTATGGCAGTTGCCCTTGAGGTGGCATCATGCAACAACATTGTTTGTATTTTTCAGTGTTCTTTCAGGCTGATTGTTTCAATTCTCCCATTTTTGCAACACATTCCTCAGCCCTATTGTGACATATGTGACATGCTTCTGTCAGTGAAGAACCCCACATAGGCCCACATGTGTCACCTTGGTAGTTGAAAGATCTGACCATTCAGGCTGAATGAGTATTGTTCAGATACACATACATGCACATGTACACAGTGCAGATACATGCAGCTGGAACCAACATCCATGTGTGACACCACAACCTTGACAAATGACACACAGTCATTCAAACATGTGTGCTCACACATCTGCATTTGGCCTGCATGCTTACCCACAAATACACCATCCATGTGTCTCACACATGAAAGGACTCGCATGTGTCAGCCTCACGGCCCTGTACATACACATCCACACATGGCCCTACAAAACCACATGTGCAACCTGCACACTACTGGCACACCACCACACGCACATCTTCCAATCAGTATGCATGTACACTTACTGCTCAACTCCAGACGGGTCTGCCTCTCAAGGACCTGGACGTGGAGCGCTGGGCATACGCCTTCCAGGACCCTCATTTGGTCTTCCGACAGGTGGCCCCGGCACCCCTTAGCATCCGCTGCCTCCAAGAGGCGCCGGGCCTTGTTGAGGGTCCTGGACCTGAAGTTCTCCCAGCGCTTCTTGACATGATGGAATTCGCGGACTGCCACCCCCTCCGCATTGATGGCAGTCACGATGTCCGTCCAGATCCTGGTCCGTCCTTCCTTGTCGGCACGCGACCATCCGAAGAGGGCATCATACTTCCCCAGGACTTGCTCCACCAGGACACCAACTACGGTGGCAGTGAAGCTGGTGGCCCTCTGTCTCTCTGGCTTGGGGTTGCCAGTGCCGCCAGATGGTGTAGTGCTGGACATGGCAAGCCCAGAGGCAGGAGTGGGTGGGCAACTGGGTCCTGGTGCTGGGCTGTGGAGCGATGGAATCCCAGTCGGGAGTCTTCGGTTCCAGCAGGGGTGGTCACAGCAACAGCACCCCTGGCTGACGTGCAGGCAGCAAATGGCAGGGCACGTGGGCAGCAGACAATCAGGCAGCAGCAGATGGCAGATGGGAGCGTGCTCGGGGCTCTGGGGGCAGTAATTCGGCCTTCTGGGCAGGAGCGTGGTCTTCCGTGTGTGAACGTGTGGCCAGTTTGATACGGAGTGATTTGGCACGTGAAAATCTTGCACGTCAGCGTGTAATTCGAGGAAAGGCCCTTAGCGCGTAAGCACGTCAGCGCACGTACACGATTTCATTGGAACAAAGGCCCTTAGCGTGTAAGCGCGTCTGTGACGTGACACGCGCAGGTGTTTCCCTCATAGCACGTGATGACAGAGCACATGTGGAAAAGCTGCACGTCCGAGTGTCAGCGCATGTAATTGGAGGAAAGGGCGCGTACACGCGTAAGTGACGTGTACATGTGGGCCTGTTTAAAAGGTACGTGTAGGGCGCCATTTCCTTGTACGTGCTTTTTGTGGAGAGCAAGTGGGTGGATTCTGTACTTCTTGTTGGTTCACACGCAATTACTTCACAGCGTTTCAAGTTCGTACTCCCTGTTACCTCTGACAGCTTTCATTTTTCTACTTTTTTGGGCCTGTTTCCTCAAACAGTGTTCACTTCTCCTTTTGTCCTGTCTCCTCAGACAGCGTGCAATTCTTCTTTTGGCGGGGGTGTTGCCAACGCGCATACGCGCATATTTTTCACGTTCTTTTTCCAGGCAGACGGTGAGTTCCGCACGTACTTAGCAACTGTGCTTGCCCCGTGTGTCGCGTACCCCTTCAGAGGTCATTGTAGGCTGCGTGTATCACACCTACGCTTATTTTTGTGTTTCTGGGTGCCACAGCGTAGTGCGGGTTCATTTTTCCACGCACATGGTCTACGAGGGGTTGCGTGCACGTTTATTTTTGTTTTTGGGCTGCCTGTGCGTTGCGTGACCCGTCATCTTCCCCCAGGGGTCACAGACAGCCTTGTTAGAGCACTAGGGTACAAATTCCATCTAGTACCCTACCCCTTTGACCCCCAATTGCCCAGGACAATAGTTTACTGCTCCTCCCAATCGCAGAACATCAGTGCCATGGTTGGGAGGCGACCAAGCGGTAAGGGAGGCAAAGGTGGCCGACCTTCAAAAGGTGGACATGGTGGGCGCGGTAGGGGACGTGGCCAGGATTTGCAGGGTGCCCCTAGACCCCCATGTGTGGAGGACCAATCAGGGACACCCATGCCCCCCCCCCCATGGTTGAGGGAAACGTGGCTGAGACATCCCAGATCAGCCCCTGTTGGACCAGCCCATTGTGGCACCTGACCTGACACAGGATGACTCCCTGGCTGACTTCCAGGTCAGCAAGTCTAGGCCACGTGTGGCGGTGCAAGTTGTCACCAAGGCACGTGGATCTGGGGCAGCTATGTCATCTGCTGCCCCAAGTATGCAGGGCGGCGAGGCTGCAGGGGCAGCTGCAGCTCCATCCGCCCCAGCTCTGACTTTCCCAGCCAGGACAGTGTCGGTCCTGGTCCATCATATTGATGTTCCCCCTGCCAACATCACACTTCAGACAATGCCTGCACCAAGTCCTATGGTCAATGTGCATTTGCACACTCCCAACAACCCAGTCCACCGGTGATTCTGCCCCTACTAACCAGAGCAGCGTTAGCCACTCTGGCTCCGCTCCACCTTCTAAAAAGAGGAAGAAGGGTTCTCTGGCACGACAGGCTGAGACCCCAGGCACGGCTACACACTCCGGCACGTCAAGGAAGCCTTGCTTTAATGACGCGCAGCTTAATGCACTTGTGAGCTATGTGTTGCAACATAGCCACGAAATGGTGGTGACTGCAGGGTCCAAGACCACACCTGGTCAACGTAAGGCACACTGGCAGACCATCGCCAACGACATAAGTGCCCTTGGATTTGTGAGGCGCTCAGCTGATGATTGCTACAAGCGGTGGAACGACCTGAAACGCAGAGCAAAGGACAAGCTGGCCTCAAGTCATGCCGCTACTCTGGTGACTGGCGGTGGGTCTCCAAAAGAGGACAACGAACTCACTGAACATGAGTCTGTTGCTGGGACCTTCGTCACAGAGGAACAGATCCGAGGTGTGGGAGAACTACCTGATTATGACACATTGTCCGGTGAGTGCCCATGCGTGTGTATGGAATGCATGTGTATGTTGTTTGGGTGACGGCTTCTGATTGAGTGGCAGGTGAGGGTGTGTGTGACTGAGTAGTATGGGTCACCCATGTTCTTCATCCAAAACATTCTGCGGCCTTGAATTTGGGTGTGACACTATCCCTTCTGCCCACAGTAGTAATTTAGCGCAACATTACGACAGTTGCCCTTGAGATGGCATCATGCAACAACATTGTTTGTATTTTTCAGTGTTCTTTCAGCTTGATTGTTTCAATTCTCCCACTTTTGCAACACATTCCTCAGCCCTATTCTGACATATGTGACATGCTTCTGTCAGTGAAGAACCCCACATAGGCCCACATGTGTCACCTTGGTAGTTGAAAGATTTGACCATTCAGGCTGAATGAGTATTGTCCTGATCACATGATGTTTTTGGGCCTGTTTGAATGTGGAACATGCTAGTTGTTTCCTGTCATGTTGAAGTGCACACCCATTGATGTGTACATGGCCCTGCAATCACTGTATTTTTGTACACTGGATGTGTTGCAGTGTGTGGCACATGGCGTATCTTTTCACACTATGTGGCATTTTTCATCTCTTCATGTCCATCTCACATGGATGGGTGACAGTACTCATTCACTGACATATAGATGTACTTGTGGAATGTACCATGGCTATGGTACATGCCATCTGTGTGATGGCATGTGTCATTTATGTGTATAGGACATGCCACTCACAGGCCAATGTGTGATGGCAGTGCTACCCAGCATGCAGCAAATGTGTTGCTCTTCCATCTTGGTGTCATCAGTGTCAGACTTTTGCCTCCCCTTCCAACTCTGTGACAGTGCATGCATGGGAGGGTTATAGTCATGTGGGACATGTGTAAATCATGTACTGGTTCTGTAGCTTGTCAGGCCTATGTGTGTGCTATGGTGCTAATGCCTGTTTCCATTTTATGTCTTTCATGTTTTTGCAGGGGATGATGCACTTGATGCTGGTGAGGTTGTGGAGATGGTGCAGACCCAGGAGGAACCTGAGGCACAACCGGCCACCAGAGGGGGACGTGGTGTGGTGGTGGGTGAGAACCCACTCTTGCTGCAGACGATTCTGTCAAGGGGTGTCTCTGGGTGCACCTCCCTAGACCTCTATTCAGGTGTTGATTCTGATGATGAGACCTATGTGGCGTCGCAGGGAAGGGGTTCTGTTCTGTCCAACCCACCTGCACCAGGGGTAGTACCCTCTATGGGGATGTCAGTGTTGGTTAGTCAGCCTTTGGCGGTTACGGGTGCAGGGTCACACTCCACAACATCTGCTCCTGTTCCTGGGCCTGCAGATCAGAGGGGGAATGCAGTCCTGCAGCCTCAGGCAGTGCCGGCACAGCAGGGCGCAGATCGCCTTTCCCAAAACAGGTGTGGTGGCCGTACGCCGCCAGGCAATACCGCATGGGAACAATCCATTTACAGTATGGCAACCCAACAGGCAGCATCAGTTGAGATGATGGCTCAAGCAAAGGAGAGGGGTGGCCACTTCCATTGTCCCCCCTGAAAGGCAGATGGAGC
The DNA here is from genome assembly GCF_040938575.1 of Ambystoma mexicanum. Lineage (NCBI taxonomy): Eukaryota > Metazoa > Chordata > Amphibia > Caudata > Ambystomatidae > Ambystoma > Ambystoma mexicanum. Next base: position 693,497,556 of record NC_090925.1, read on the forward strand.
TACTACAGCAGGCAACAGACTGCATTTGCCAATCACACAGGGAGGACATGTTGGCGTCCAACAGGGACAGACGGGCGGCACTGGAGACTCTACGCCAATCGATATCAATAGAGTCTCAGGGCAACAGGGAAGCCCTGGGGTAGAACTCCATCACCTCAGGGAGACTCTTGTTGACCTTGAGACTTCCACTAACTTGAGGACAGAACAGCAGCTGGAGCGGCTCACACGTTCGCTCTCAGCTGAGATGCAGGCAACTCGGGAGGAGATCCGGGCATCACGTCAGGTGCTGCATGGGGATCTCCATGCTATAATCCTCCAGAACGAGACCTTCCACACCCGCATGCTTGCTGCCATGGAGGACTATACCAGGGCTTTGCGTGGGCTGCCTCCGATAGCACCACCACCTCCTGTGGCAGCAGCAGAGGGTGTTCAGAGCGACAGAAGCAGTTCTCCCACATTGGCATAGCCGTGCAGGCCATGAGCCCATGGAGGTGTTTCTTTTTCCCCAACATCCACACAGGCGGCTGTTGGTGCGCACTCTGTCCTCAGACCTCCTGGGTGACCTCCCCCCCGGTCCCCACATGGCCATTTTTGATTTTTGCTTTTTTGATTTTTGATTATTTTTTAACAGTGTGTTGCCTTGTGTGGCACCCGTGGGCATCCACTGTATTCCGGCTGGGCACATGCAGGCTTGTCCTGAGTTTGGGTTTGATGCTTGGGTTCGTGAGACACACACCCCTCCTGCTTCCCGTTTCCATGGGCTTGCAAAGGGTGTGACCAAGTGACAGTGATGTACACAGTGATGTTGGGCTCCCATGAGCTGTGTGGGCAGTCTGTAGTCAATACTGTGTAGACATTCCTTGTGTATATTGTTGTTGTATTGTACACTGCATGTTGGAATTATGTATGCTTCTGCTTCCATGTCTCCCTCTGAATTTGCATGTTCATTCCTCATGTCTTCACAAGGCCGTCTACTTTGGAAATGGAGTTCATGTTGTATGCAGTACACAGACAAGTTTTGAAGACTGCAAGACTACAGTTGAAAGGGGGCGATGTGGTGGCATATTCAGGTTGTAAGACTACAACTACTTTAACTTAGTACTGTCATGGTTTAGTTATGTTTGAGCTTGTGTAGCTGCATTGTATTGTTGGTAAGTATTTTGTCATGTGTGTTGTTAGTTCAACATTACTGGGAGCATATTGTGTGTGGCCAGTTTCCATTAGGGACACTGTACTTTGTGACACTTGTGTCAGGTTTTCGGGATTGCTTTGTTTGCTCTCACATAGCATGACATGCCATGGTGTGTTGGGTGGTGGTGCTGGGGAGGGGTTGGGTGACATGGCACTGTTCTCATGTTGTATTTTGCAAGGGGGTAATGCATTTAGCAGCATATGTGTCTTTTGATGACACAGCATTGGTGGTGTTTCTGTAGGTAGGGATGCACACATTGTGACACTTCCAGGTGTCATCATCGATTGTCAGCTGGTACGTGGCAGGGATGTGTGCACTCCACTGTGGTGTGATTCTAAGTGAAGTAATTAGCCACCAGCTGCGTTCGGGCTGCCTCACCCCGTGCCCTTTCCCCTCCCATGCGCAGTGGGCGTGCATGTGGTTGGGGATGTGGGGGCACCACCATGTCCACCGGCAGGCCCCGGCGTGTTGAAACGTTGTGCAGGACACATGCTGCCACTATGATCCTGCACACTACTGGGGGAGCGTATAACAGCTGCCCCCCAGAACGGTCAAGGGAGCGAAAGCGTGACTTGAGCACTCCGAATGTGCGCTCCACTATGCCCCGGGTTGCAATATGGGCTGTGTTGTATCTTACCTCGGGTGGCGTGGTGGGGTTCTGAATTGGCGTCATCATGTGGGTGCTCAGAGGGTAGGCACTGTCCCCTGGGGAGGTGGTGATGGGTATCATTAGTAGGGTTGTGACATTACTCAGTATCTGGCATGCATGCATGTGCTGTGGCATTTATACTCACCGAGAAGCCATGTATCGCCATGCCGCCCAGCTTCTAGGTCCCGGTTTAGGGTTGACATTCTGTAAATGAAACTGTCGTGGGTGGACCCTGGATAGTTGGCATATACTGAGGTGATGATTCCCTTGGCATCACATACTACCTGGACGTTGATGGAATGCCAGTGCTTGCGGTTTCTATAGATGTGCTCTGATGCCCTGGGGGGACGTAGAGCCACATGGGTGCAATCAATGGCACCTAGGACTTTGGGGAATTGTGCCACCCTGTAGAAATCCTGGACGGCAGCCTGCCTTTCTGCAGGTGTTCTGGGCAGGTATATGTGCCTGCGGACTGATGGGCGTGCAGTCATGATGGCCAAGACCTGGTGTAGGCAGCGTGACTGCGTGTCCTGTGACACCCCCCACTATGGCACTTGTCCGCTGAAATGATCCGGTGGCCAAAAAGTGCAGTACATTGAGGACCTTCTCCAGGGGGCTGAGTGCTTGGGAGCAGAGGGTGGGTGATGTGAGATCATCCTCCCACTCACTGACCAGGTCGAGTATTGTGTGAGGTGGAAACCTGTACCTCCTATACACCTGGTCATCAGGCATGCCAAAAAGGCTGGTTCTGGGTGTGAAAATTCTGGGCCTGGCTATCCTCCTCCTCCTCCTGCGGTATCCCACGACCACTGCTGCTAGGAACGGTATGTTCATCCTGGCATCTGAGCTTGCTTGTTGTTTGCGTGCACTTTTATGCTGCGCGGGTCCACGTACGCCTGTTTCCTGCTGGCGTACGTGTTTCCGGATTAGAGCGTCTTTTTTGGCGCGTGCGTGTGGGCGTTCCACGCATTTGCTTCCTGTACTTCCCCGCCCACCCCAGTAATACACGTACCCCGCTCGCCCAGGCCCAATCGCGTGTAAAACTTCCGGAAAGCCCCTGAAGTACACGTACCCTGCTCACCCAGGCACAATTGCGTGTAAAACTTCCGGCAAGCCCCTGAAGTACACGTACCCCGCTCACCCAGGCACAATCGCGTGTAAAACTTCCGACAAGCCCCTGAAGTACACGTACCCTGCTCACCCAGGCACAATCGCGTGTAAAACTTCCGGCAAGCCCCTGAAGTACACGTACCTTGCTCACCCAGGCACAATCGCGTGTAAAACTTCCTGCGAGCCCCTGAAGTACACGTACCCCGCTCGCCCAGGCACAATCGCGTTTGAAACTTCCCGCGCACGCCCGGAATACATGCTATTTTTGACACAGCGGGTGTCCGTGTTTGTCGCGTACCCCTTTGCACGCCATTTGTCCTAGAGGGCCACAGTATGGGACATTCATCAGAGCTGTATATACAGGCTTTTTGTTAGCGCAGGGAAGCTACCGCCTGCCTTCGTGTGGCGGACATGTGTTGATGTACATGGTTGACTTTTGGTTTGTGTCATGAGATCGCCATTTCACTGCTGGGGTGTGGGGGTGCAAGGGGACATGAGTGGGGGCCTGCTGGCAGGTGCCTTGCACTGCTGGGGGGTGGGGGTGCAAGGGGACATGAGTGGGGGCCTGCTGGCCAGTGTCCTGCACTGCTGGGGGGTGGGGGTGCAAGGGGACATGAGTGGGGGCCTGCTGGCAGGTGCCCCCCAGTGCTGGGGGGTGGGAGTGCAAGGGGACATGATTTGGACATTAGTGGGGGCCTGCTTGCAGGTGCTCTGCACTGCTGGGGGGTGGGGGTACAAGGGGACATGAGTGTGGGCCTGCTGTCAGGGGCCCCTCAGTGCTGGGTGGTGGGGGTGCAAGGGGACATGAGTGGGGGCCTGCTGGCAGGTGCCCTGCACTGCTGGGGGGTGGGGGTGCAAGGGGACATGAGTGGGACATGAGTGGGGGCCTGCTGGCAGGTGCCCTTCACTGCTGGGGGGTGGGGATGCAAGGGGACATGAGTGAGACATGAGTGGGGGCCTGCTGGCAGGTGCCCTGCACTGCTGGGGGGTGGGTGTGCAAGGGGACATGAGTGGGACATGAGTGGGGGCCTGCTGGCAGGTGCCCTGTACTGCTGGGGGGTGGGGGTGCAAGGGGACATGAGTGGGGCCTGCTGGCAGGTGCCCTGCACTGCTGGGGGTGGGGGTGCAGGGGGACATGAGTGGGACATGAGTGGGGGCCTGCTGGCAGGTGCCCTGCACTGCTGGGGGGTGGGGGTGAAAGGGGACATGTGTGGGGGCCTGCTGGCAGGTGCCCTGCACTGCTGGGGGGGTGGGTGTGCAAGGGGACATGAGTGGGACATGAGTGGGGGCCTGCTGGCAGGTGCCCTGTACTGCTGGGGGGTGGGGGTGCAAGGGGACATGAGTGGGGGCCTGCTGGCAGGTGCCCCCCAGTGCTGGGGGTGGGGGTGCAAAGGGACATGATTGGGACATGAGTGGGGGCCTGCTGGCAGGTGCCTTGCACTGCTGGGGGGTGGGGGTGCAAGGGGACATGAGTGGGGGCCTGCTGGCAGGTGCCCCTCAGTGCTGGGTGGTGGAGGTGCAAGGGGACATGAGTGGGGGCCTGCTGGCAGGTGCCCCGCACTGCTGGGGGGTGGTGGTGCAAGGGGACATGAGTGGGGGCCTGCTGGCAGGTGCCCTGCACTGCTGGGGTGTGGGGGTGCAAGGGGACATGAGTGAGACATGAGTGGGGGCCAGCTGGCAGGTGCCCTGCACTGCCGGGGGGTGGGTGTGCAAGGGGACTTGAGTGGGACATGAGTGGGGGCCTGCTGGCAGGTGCCCTGCACTGCTGGGGGGTGGGGGTGCAAGGAGACATGGGTGGGACATGAGTGGGGGCCTGCTGGCAGGTGCCCTGCACTGCTGGGGGGTGGGGGTGCAAGGGGACATGAGTGGGGGCCTGCTGGCAGGTGCCCTGCACTGCTGGGGGTGGGGGTGCAAGGGGACATGAGTGGGACATGAGTGGGTGGGGGCCTGCTGGCAGGTGCCCTGCACTGCTGGGGGGTGGGGGTGCAGGTGGAGATGAGTGGGGGCCTGCTGGCAGGTGCCCTGCACTGCTGGGGGTGAGGGTGCAAGGGGACATGAGTGGGGGCCTGCTGGCAGGTGCCCTGTACTGCTGGGGGGTGGGGGTGCAAGGGGACATGAGTGGGGGCCTGCTGGCAGGTGCCCCTCACTGCTGGGGGGTGGGGGGTGCAAGGGGACATGAGTGGGACATGAGTGGGGGACTGCTGGCAGGTGCCCTGCACTGTTGGGGGTTGGGGCGTAAGGGGACATGAGTAGGACATGAGTGGGGGCCTGCTGGCAGGTGCCCTGCACTGCTGGGGGGTGGGGGTGCAAGGGGACATGAGTGGGACATGAGTGGGGGCCTGTTGGCAGGTGCCCCTCAGTGCTGGGGGGTGGGGGTGCAAGGGGACATGAGTGGGACATGAGTGGGGGCCTGCTGGCAGGTGCCCTGTGCTGGTGGGGGTGCAAGGGGACATGAGTGGGACATGAGTGGGGCCTGCTGGCAGGTGCCCTGCACTGCTGGGGGGTGGGGGTGCAAGGGGACATGAGTGGGGGCCTGCTGGCAGGTGCCCCTCAGTGCTGGGGGGTGGGGGTGCAAGGGGACATGAGTGGGACATGTGTGGGGGCCTGCTGGCAGGTGCCCTGCACTGCTGGAGGTGGGGGTGCAAGGGGACATGAGTGGGACATGAGTGGGGGCCTGTTGGCAGGTGCCCCTCAGTGCTGGGGGGGTGGGGGTGCAAGGGGACATGAGTGGGGGCCTGCTGGCAAGTGCCCTGTACTGCTGGGGGTGCAAGGGGACATGAGTGGGGGCCTGCTGGCAGGTGCCCCTCAGTGCTGGGTGGTGGGGGTGCAAGGGGACATGAGTGGGGGCCTGCACTGCTGGGTGGTGTGGGTGCAAGGGGACATGAGTGGGACATGTGTGGGGGCCTGATGGCAGGTGCCCTGCACTGCTGGGGGGTGGGGGTGCAAGGGGACATGAGTGGGGGCCTGCTGGCAGGTGCCCCTCAGTGCTGGGTGGTGGGGGTGCAAGGGGACATGAGTGGGTGCCTGTTGGCAGGTGCCCCTCAGTGCTGGGGGTGGGTGCGCAAGGGGAAATGAGTGGGGGCCTGCTGGCAGGTGCCCTGCACTGCTGGGGTGTGGGGGTGCAAGGGGACATGAGTGGGGCATGAGCTGGCAGGTGCGCTGCACTGCTGGGGGGTGGGTGTGCAAGGGGACATGAGTGGGACATGAGTGGGGGTCTGCTGGCAGGTGCCCTGCACAGCTCGGGGGTGGGGGTGCAAGGAGACATGAGTGGGACATGAGTGGGGGCCTGCTGGCAGGTGCCCTGCACTGCTGGGGGGTGGGGGTGGAGGGGGTCATGCGTTGGTGATCAGTAGTGCAAGGTGACATGTGGCTTGGCTGGGGGGCATGCCCATGGTGGATGGGCTGCCTGCGGGTCGTGACCAGGGGTGCACGGTAGTCCCCTGTGGTGTGGGCTGCCTGCAGGGGCCGTGGAGGGTGTAGAGGGAACACCTGGGAGGACCCACACTGCCAATTCACGTGTAGGACTCCCCTGCACCCCAGATATACACGTACCCCACTCGCATAGGGCCTGTCGCGTGTGAAACTTCCCGCGCACCCCAGATTTACACGTACCCAGGCCAATCGCGTGTGAAACTTCCCACAACCCCAGATTTACACGCACGGCGCTCGCCCAAGGCCAATCGCGTGTGAAACTTCCCGCGCACCCCCGAAATACACGCACACGCTATGTTTGACACAGCGGGTGTTCGTGTTTGTCGCGTACCCCTTTGCACATTATTTGTCCTAGAGGGCCACAGTATGGGAAAATCATCAGAGCTGTATATACGTGCTTTTTGTTAGCGCACATTTTGGTGCACATTTTTTTCATGCGCAGGGACGCTACCGCCTGCCTTCGTGCGGCGTACGTGTTTAGGCCTGTGCGCGTCTTCGCCGGTGCGCTGGTTTGCCCTATTCGATTCCATGAATACATGTTGTAGGCGAGCGTGTGGGCGTTCCGCGCACTTGCCTCCTGTACTTCCCCCGTGACGCCCACATTTTCACGCGTTGTTCCCCATTCCGCGTGTCACGCCCCGTGTTACGCCTACTTTTGTTATGTGCGCCGCGCTATGTGCGCTTTCGCTGTGGCCGTAGCGCACGCCGTTAGATGACCTGTGCGCCGGCGTGTGCCATGCAGATTTTCGCGCACGGACTTCCATGAATCGATGTGCGCGGGTTTTGCTGGGATTTTCGCACTTGCTCTGCGATTCACACGGTTTCGCACACTTGCGCGGGAATTTTCAGCGCACATTAATTCCATGAATCAGCCTGTTAGTCTTTTGTGAATACCTTCTTGGAATTCTGTTCAAATATTATCATCAGCCCAATCCGTCACCTCCATCCTTAAATAACATAGGAGCATAAAAGGTTGCTTGTGGTATCCTGGAGTGCTATTAACATAATTATTGGAGTCATCATAACTCCCCAATTTCAGGGCTGTCCCAAGATGTGGTGAGGCCTAGGGCAAAAAACTTTGTGAGGTCCCCTTTTTTTGCACTGGACCAGCAGCGGCACCTCCGCAAACAGGAGACTCGAGAAATCTCCCCTTGAGTTTGTGTGGAGGAACACAAATATTGTTCATTACTACAACTGCAAATCAACTACAGAAAAGTTAGATTTCGCTACTGTAGAAAGGTTTATGCCTGACTAACTTTTGTATCATATGCATAAATGTAAATAGGTTGGCATGACGGCATGTGGTGCATGACGCCAGCATTAAAGAGCGCCTGTGTGTGCAACAAAACACACATCATAGATGACGTACAGTGGAGGCTGGTACATTTCTCAATTTAAGAGGCTTAAATGTTTCCTGCAATTATGCAGATTTGACGGAGCACAGTGAGGAAGCCCAAATCAAAAAAGGGTTGCTTGATGGGTTTTCTGACTCCCAAGAAAATGTTTGAAACAGTGGATTAAAATTATGCATTTTACAGCACTTTCTTTGCAAAATTGGATAGCAATCCATACAGTTTGCAATTGGTTTTGTATGGAAGCACATGGAAAGTCCCAATAGTTGCAACCGCCAACTGTGCACAGGAACATTTTCCAATACATTTCATGCCGCTTTTCCACACAACATATGCTAGTATAAAAATATATTCATGCTGGTTGTTTCCATGTATGTCCATGCAGGCTGCATCAATATATGCCATTATTACCATGTATGGACACCCAACCAGTAAAAATGCCATGCCACGGAAAGTAAGTCCAGGGTGACTGTGCACCCCAAGTGTTATTGCTGGCTAGATTGGCCTAAATTCAATGTGGGCCAATTTAGCTAAGTAGTATGTTTGCTTTAACCTGGATTCATAGTCCTGTGCATCAAGGGTAAAGCAAACAGAGCATTGGCAATGCAAACAGTTTGGGCTTTCTCGTATAGGCATGGGAAAGGCACTGCTGTATTGGTATTAGCTGGCCGTTGATGGTAACAGGTCCAAAATGGTTTGAATACCTGAGCAGCTAATAGCAGTGCCTGGCAAATGCCTAATACTTATGCACAAGCCAAAAATGCTTGTTTTCAACAGGACTTCAGAGAAAGACATGCAGGGTGCTTTTAAATCGAGTGTCTTAAGGCAGACCTGGACAAGACATTTTTATTACACCAGTACTGTGTTTACAACTCAAATTAAGTCATTAACTCTCAGAAGACTCCTTTGAGAAAACACTTGCAGGTACATTGATGGCAAGGTTTGATGGCAAGGCTTGTTTAAAGCGTGCTCAAAGAGTTCCAATGAGAAGGTGTTTTGGGTGGGGAGGGCAGGAACTGGGTGAGAATTGCCATAGGGATTAGCATGGTCATGAGAAGTCAATGGGCAAATACCTAAAACAACATTTACAAGCTTTGTGTCCCTCATCATATGCCATTTCTTCCTATCTGTACTCAATGCTGTCATTGGGACAGATCTTCCCAGATCCGGGATCTAGCAAAGAATTACTTACCAGATCTCAGATCCAGCTCCACAATCTGGGGAATCTATGTGCACTATATGTTTATTTTAGAATGCTTTGGTGTGTTCATGCTTTGAACTATGCTGGGCAGGGATTTGAACCGTAGTCGCTAGGTTCCAAAGTGAAACACTTCCCCATAAAACCACTTGAGGGTCTCAGCTGGAGCACTGTGAAATCCCTTGTCAATGTTGCTCTGTACTGGAAATATTGATGTGCATTTTGTAGGTTTAAAAGGGAAGCAGATTTTAAACTTTGCGGATGATAAATCCTCTGAGGGGAAGAGGCAAATGTTCATGGGGTGACTAAAATACTTGCCCTACTTTCTCCTAATCCTCCCATCGCTGGACGCGGCATCTTTCACTGCGGTAGGTATAGCAATCGTTTTGGCTTATTGGTGCCACACCTAATAACCCAAACATAAAGAATGCCATGCAGTGGCGCAACACCATTGAGCAGATCAGGCTCTAGCCCACTGCCAAAACTTTGGGCTTTATTGACTCGACCTGGCTGCATGGGCGGCACTAGCCCTTGGCCACTTTGAGGAGGAAGGCCTCTATCAATGTGTCGCCAGCCCGGAGCACTCGTTAAGGAGCGGCAGCAGCATCAAACATTCAGAGCACACAATCCTATCCATGCAATATCAACAGACTGCCATTGATAAAGCCAAAGTCTTAACTTCTGGTCTGAGCTTTTAGATAGCCCACCTCTCAAGTGATTAGCATAGCATTATGAAAGTAAACCGCCTCTGAATGGATGTGAAAGGTACAACTAGTGGCCAAAGGGAAAGGGAAATAGCTATTCAGCTTCCTAACTGGGCCAATGGAATTGGGAGGGTAGTGTGAGCAGGGCTGGCTGAAGATGTCTCAACGCTGGTGGGGCCCATTTCTTTTTGCTGTTTGGGAGGCACCCCTTGCCTTACAGATTGAAAAATAGGCCAAGGTACATGTGGAGTGCTTACATCAATAATGAAGTCAATACATCAAGGTGCTTAAAATCTGCAGATTATCAGTAGGTTTCTGTGTCATATGACTGCGAAGACGGGGGCAGCTGCTTGGGGGCCCATTACAACTGTAAAAGCTGAAAGGCCAGATGCCATCCCTACATGGGCAACAGCGCAATGGGTTTATTGGCTCCACTCACTATCCGCTTTCAAAACTGTCATCCAGCCCCTGTCGGGCTGACCAACAGACCTGTGGCCAGACGGACCAGGACACAGACGTTAAACGGCGCCTGGGCTTCGCTGTTAACAAAGGCCCTGCAATTACTAACATAAAACATTTCACTGTTAGCACCTGCATTCATATGCATACATTTTTAGGTAATTGAAATTATGATGTGGGGTTAGCACTTGTATGCTAGCCCCACATCATAATCATGGGAGTGATTAGAAGGGAATTGGTGACATGAGACATCTCATACTCACAGCAGTCCTTAACGGCGAGAGTTAGCTGCTTGTAACCTTGAAGCTTCACCAGAATAGTCTCATTCGAATATGGAAAGATGTTAGATGCCCCCACGCAAGTAAGTTTGCCCTTCCCGCAGCCTCTGAAGTTAGCACCTCTACCAACATTTGAAGTGTTAGTCCCCCCTGAAATGTTAGTCTAAGTGCACCTATGATGCCATGACCCCACTCTAATAATAATAATTCTTTAATGTGGTATAGAATGAAAATAAATTCAAACTTTACACATATTACAATTTACAATTACAAAACATTATACTTGGATCATAAATATACACAGATATGTAAAAAACATAAGTAAATCTCAAATATAAAAACAGCAACTAAAAAGGAACAGTTACACACCACCTTTCCTTATAGAATTTACAAACAATCATATCGGAGTAGTGACTAAGTTGGAGTTGAAATGAGTATATTTAGGAATAATAATAAATTTCTGTCTCAAATAAGGTACTCTATGTATTCCTTGATCTCCTCAATATTGGGATAGTTCCAGTCCACACTCCAAATCAAGTTCAACCTGTTGCCAGATATTGTAAAGTGCAATGAATAAATGCATATTGCTGGTGTTAGTGCAATAGCGCCAGAAAGACATTTTGCGTATAGTTGCAACATCATGTACGAATTCACCCAAGTGATGTAGAATTGTGTCCTTCAGTATCTGGCATTCAGTGAGAAGATGTCTGGCTGTCTCTAGACATTCTGAGGATTTACAGAGACGGCAAGTATGCTCATCAGCCGGGATATTCTCCCATGCACCTCTAATGTACAAAGTAGGCAATTGCTCTAATCTAAACAGGATGATGAAGCGTCTTAGTCTTCTAGAGGGGCAGAGGTATAGGTAGGCTTGAGGTTTCATGAAATTATACAATCTATATTTCACAAAATGATAGGTCTTGAGGCTACTTATGTGTGCAAAATTCTCAAGCCAATCCCAGAGGTCTACTTTTTTTCCTAGTGCATTTAAGGTTTCCTTGGTGACAATTGCCCCTCTATGTGTCCATCCAATGTCTAAGAAAAATTCAGTCATATCTTTATGTAGGGGCGAAGTAGTATATTTTTTGGTCACCTCCTGATGGATCACAGTTAATAAGGGGTTAATAGAGCCACCTATCATCTTAAGGTGAAACCCTGCTCTTTTCCTCAGTACCATTGCTTTCAAAGACGGGAGGCCCAATTCTAGTCTAATTAGGGCCATCGGTACCCCAGGGGGTAACCCTAATATCCGTCTCCAGAACTTGCCCTCCAGCACTTGCAGCCACGCAAGATCCATTGTATGCAGTGACTCAAGGCCATAGATGATCATGGGGGCAAACACTTGGATGTAAAGATGGCGCGTCCCCCAGAGGGTAAAAGCACCCTGCTTGTTTGTAAAAGAGGAAATTAGTGAGGGGACTTGCATGGCCCTAGTGATTCGACCCTGTCTACAGAGTGAGTAATCGCCAATGGGCTCAATTTCAACTCCTAAATAGCGATATGATGGAGCGTAGGGTATGAGATTTCCATGTACTATCAAATTCACGCGCGATACTCTTCTCCTAGTAAATCTTAGCACCTTTGTCTTATCCAGATTAATGTTCAAGCCATTTATCCTGGCATAATCCCATAGGGCAGAAGCAGAACGCCTCAAGCCACCTATGGTATTATCAAAGACAACCAGATCGTCCGCATATGCTAATACCGCGCACGATACTTCACCTACTTTAGGAGGGCAGTTATCAACCTCGGCTAACACTGCAGGGATGTCGTACACATAAAGATTATAAATCAGGGGTGCTGTGACGCATCCCTGCTTTACCCCACTGTCTTGGATCACATTTCGGGTCATGTTTACTTCCCGATTCAATCTAAGGCACGCCGTAGTATTTTGATGGAGTAATCTCAGATAATATAGTAGACCTGACGGGCATCCCAATTTCTCTAGCTTGGCCCATAGCCTCACTCGGGGGATGGAGTCAAATGTGGCCTTAAAATCAATATACAAGGCGTACAATGGGGGCTGCCCCTTACCAAGTGCCCGTGTACAGAGTATATCCATGACCAAAAGGTTATGTGAGGTGGAAAAGTCCTGCCTAAAGCCACATTGAAATCTGCTGAGTATTTTATAATTTTCTACCCATTTCTGCATCTCGCCAAGCAATAGTGAGGCAAACAGTTTACCTGAGATATCCAGCATGGATAGAAGCCTATAATTATTAGGGTCAGTACGACTTCCTTTTTTAAATACAGGAATTAGAATGGCTGTTTGCCAGGACTGGGGAATTATCCCCTGCTCTAAGATCTTGTTGAAGAGTAGGGAGAACAAGTCAGCCCAGAATAAAGGATGACTCTTGATCACTACGTTAGCTAGCCCGTTGGGTCCAGGGGCTCTAGAGGACTTAAGAGCAGCTATTTTATTCCGTATTGCCTCAGCTGAGACATCGAAAGGGGCCTTCTCCGAAGATCTATTCAAGGTTTCCACTCCTCCTGAGTTTCGGCCTAATAAGAATTTTTCCCATGTCTCCTTACTTATTGGATTAATTAAGGGGCCTTTGGCCTTCTCTTTGTTCTCATTTAGGAGTGACCAAATGCCGCGGGAATTTCTAGAGCAGATAGTTTGTACCAACTGCTGGTGTCTAAAGTTTTTCTCTGTTATCTTAATGTTCTTAATCTCTGCTCTATCGATTTTTGATTTTTCTTAATTTCTCGCGGTACAGGGCCCCCGATAGGTTTATAGATTTCAGACCTCGAATATCCGCTCTTAATCCTCTCTTGGCATCCCTAATTTCCCTATTGAACGGAAGTATAACCCCCCCTGTTTTTAGCATATGTCTCTTATTAGCCGTGGCATGCTGACCTGAGAATCTGGATATCCAATCTTCAATCTCATTTATCGTCATAAGTTTGAAGTCACAGAAGCCTAGAGCTGAAATAGGTTCAAGAGCTTCAGTGGCCAATCTTATGTTTCTCTCGGACCACACTATTCTGGATCCTGCACAGTTGGCTTGGATGCTACCCATGTTCAAAGGCGCAGAGGTAGGGCTGGGGAAGCGAAATGTGCACTGCAGCGACGCATGGTCGCTCCATACATTAGGATTCACGGACATGTTGACTACTCTAGACTGCAGCTCGGGGCACATAAATATGTAATCTAATGTGCTAGATGATGATCCATTAGACCAGGTGTGTTTCCCCGGCCGATCTCCCAAAGTACGGCCATTAATCATAGCCATATCCCAAGCTCCGAACAATTGCAGCCAGCCTAATCCTTCAGCCTCCCTCTTTCCATGGGTCATTGAACACCTTGCACTGAGATCAGGATTAGAGGATATGAGTGTTTCATCTATCATCTGACAATTGAAATCCCCCATGACCACCACGGCGACATTGCCCGTTCTCAACCACCAAGAGGACAATAAGTCCTGTATTGCCTCTTGTAGTGAGTCACGAACCAGCTCTCCTGGGGGGTTATAAAGATTAATTAGTAGGAACCTTCCCAAACCATTTTCATCATAATATTCAGCTTCTACTGCCAAAAGCTGCTCTTCAGCTTTACACTGAATCTTGCGGGACGTGATCGTATTCACTACCCCAGTTAGTAAGCCACCATATGGGCGACCCTTACTGCCCCGTTTAGCCACCGATTGATGCATAACAAAACCATCCAGTAATAATGGGTCCAGAGACCATGTCTCTTGGAGACAAATGCAGCTATATTGAGACAGTAGGTCTACAGAGCCCTCCGACCTCAAAAGATGAGAAAAGCCTCTGCAGTTCCAGGAAAGTAGTGACAAGCATCAATGGTTCTTTAACAGTTGTGGAATGGATTCTAGGAGCGACTTCAGCACTTGCTGTATTTCAGCCAGAGCAGGGTTTTCCCCTCCTCCAGATTTAAGCACATTAGCCGCAGGAGCCGTTGTCATAGTATCTTCTGGTTCGGGCAAAGGAACCTTCTCCAGTGGGTCCACATCAATATCAATGTCCACAGCTAACAGATCTTCTTTGTATTTTCTAATTAAAGCCGCCGTAGTCGGGAAAGTACAATGTGTAGCAGAGACATTGGGGTTTGGGCCCTCCAGGGGTTCAATGAATAGAAAATCCTCAGATTTTAAAACACGGAGTTGAGGTATATGATATAATCTTGCTAGTAACTCTGAGCGTGCTAGCCAGGGATTTTTGCCACTGGGATACAAGTTCTTGATGAAGCAAATCCGATTTGTGTTTATATCATTCACTGACCTCTTCTGGTCCAATGATGAGGGCTCAACAGCTTCTTCTAGCGCCCGTATCTCAGGGATATGCTCCAGCTGTAATTGCATACTGGATTCCAGATCACGCTCACAAAACATCACAGATACTTCATTTACGTCCACTCCAGAGGGCTTCTCTTCGGGTATCAACCAGTCTGATAAAGGGCCCTTTGCCTTGGCCGCCCTTTGGGCTGCTCTCACCATTCTTTTCCTGGCCTTTTTTGATCTGTCTCAGGTGCTGGTTTAAGTCCTGCTATAGGCGGTTGGGTACATTTTGCAGCTGACTTATTTTTCAATGCCTTTTTTGCCAATCTACACTGTTTCCGTGTGGGAGGAGACCGGGGACTGTGCTCCCGCTCCTGATCGTCAGCCTCCTGGGGGATTATCTCCATTATACTATTGCTGTTAGGTACATGTTGCACCTCGCCCTCTTCCATCACCACTTCCTGCTCGTCAATCTCATCAGCTATATGCAATGCAGCTGATAGATTAGTTTTTGCCTCTTCTCGAGGGAGGCCCTTTGGACCTAATGCCATGATGATGGAATTAGTGTTGGCCAGGATACGTCCCGACATCTGTAGGAGTATCTTAAGGGCAAATTGCAAAGCAGCCACCGATGATTGGAGCTCAATTATCTTTACTGAGCTAGGGTGTTGTTCGATATTATCTTCAATCTCATTATCCGGTTCATCCTCCATCGATGCCATTACTAGATTAGGAGAAGCAGACAAGCGTCCGCTGCTTCCCACAGCATTATGCTCCCCCGTAATGCTATTCATGCTGTTTTCTTTCATGGGTGTTATACCACTAGGTAACCTCAGGGGAGTTTGTGCCCGCATCCCTCTCTGTATAGTCAGACAGAGATCGAGGAGGGAATTGTTGTCTATGTCATCGAAATTGGTGGTATTTAAAGAAATGCCATCATTATGTATCAGTGCTGCCGTTTCCTCGATTACAGTGGAATTGGTGGCCAGGGGAGGATTTACAGGAAAAAACTCAGTTATGGCCCCTTGCGCCACCGGCAAAGCATATTTGGTATTCTTTTTAGATTTACCCCCTTTCTTATGGGACTCCTTAGGTTCCTTTACGGGTTGAGACTTATTTTTGCGTAGATTATATATCGAGTGGGAAGCTCTTCTACCCCGCTGCATGTCTACGTTGTAACTCACTTCGATTCAGAGTCCAGAGAGTATAGATCAATCCAGACAGGAGTGGTGAAGTGGGCTGGTGTTGATATGCAGAGATAATTCCCCTTATTCTGCACTGGTGAGATGAATGGATTTCCCACCTTTTCCTGAGACCCCCCCTTACCAATATAGTGTACCAGGGAGCTTTAAAAGCCGGGATCAAAGGCCGAAGTCCACAGTCTCTGGGAGATACTAGCAGGTTCCCCTACTTCTCCAATTCAGCTCCAACTTACTTCTAAGGTAAAGGGTCGCGCTATCAAAGCGGGACCGCCACCAGCTCAGGTGGCCAGGCCTGAGGAGGGTGTACCTATTCCCTGCACTGCGGCCACACTTATGGGGGACTCACTGCCTCTTCTGATCCCTGCCCCCCTCCTCCTGTCAAGGAGAGAAGCCCACCGGGATAGAGGCACCCAGTGAGTATACACTCTCAAGCTTATTTATAAAGTGGGCACTGCTGAGACCAATCCAGGCCATGCCCACCTCTTTCAGGAGGGCTCCTTTCAGTAGAGGAGCCAGTCACCCGGTACCCCAGCAGCTAACTGCGTACCGTGACCAGGTAGGCTGTAGGGAACAAGTGCCGCAGGGAGCCGCAGAAAGCCGCCGCACCGTGCCGCGCAATATTTACATCAACAGAAGAAATTTCGTGTCTCAGTGCAGCGCGGCTAAGCGGCAAGCATCCACGGTATTCCGTGCCTCCAGGGCTCTCACCTGCTTCTTGCCTGCACTTGCCTGCACTTCTCCCTGCGGCCTGGGCCTCTCCTTCTCCTTCGCTCCTTCCCTCCTTCACCCGCGAGGTTTTCCTCGCCCACTCGCTCACTCACTCGAGACGCTCGTAACAAGACGAGTAACAAAACGAGGGTCAGATTCGAGGAAAGGACCCACTGACGTGGGTTTGCGTGTCAAGCCGCACCTCTCACTCCAGCAAGACTTCTCATAGAGGCCGCCTCCGACAAAGTCTATCTCACAGTCACTCTTTGATGAAGTGGCCCGCAGGATGGCTAAATGTAGGGGTGGGGCTGCACAAACACTCACATACAACACTTTCACCCATGCATTCATCCATCAGTCACACACTTTCATACCCAGGAGACATGGGCGGTCGCTCTGGGGCTCTGGAAGCATTCTAAGGTATACAGCGGTTTCCTTTCCAAGATGGTGCCTCGGATGAGGAGTAACGGTGTAGTCATCCCAGAGATCCCTGTTGGGTTGGCTCCTCCCCCTGCACAGGCAAGTGTTCATCTCCCGTCTCCTCTAATGCCAGGATGCGCTGCTACTCTGCTGACAGCTACGCTCCGTGAGTTCATGAGAGTCTCAAGTATTTTAGAAAACCCTCTTTCTGTTGAACTACTCTTGTTAACCTTGCCTCATTTCTCTATCCTCAGCAAAACCGCTGTCACCCTCTGACTCACTTTGTTTTCATCCACGCTCCGATTGCAACTTCAGTAGCCAGGGGACTCCTCCCCCTTCAGTACGATACGTTCGTCCCGGTTTACCTCTTTCCGATTCTTTCACCCACCAACCTGCATTAACCATATCTGTCTTCCGTGTGTTTAGACATTGGCTTTCTCCCACGCAGACTGTTACGTCCCTCTGCGGAACCCAACACTGCTGGTCTCATTAAGCACACGTCAATGGCAACTTGCACTCCGTGGCTTCCACAGAACCATCCTGGTAGGTGTCGCCTCTCTCCCTCCGGATTTCTCATACCCTTCCTTTCCTTCTTTCACTCATCCCTTACTTGGCAACCATATATATATATATATATATATATATATATATATATCCATATATATATTACATGGACGCGGTAGCGTCCATGTAATATCCATATATATATTACATGGACGCGGTAGCGTCCATGTAGTTATGGTTAAGTTGGTGTTTCCATAGGAAGAGCATTTTTTGGGTGGCTTATAACTTCGCTCCCTCTGGACGAATCCTCACTAAACTTTGCAAAAAAAGTATATGGCCCACTCTGAATTATTTTGCAAAGTTTGTTGAGGTTTGGTCCGGGGGGGGCAAAGTTATAGGGGGGGTCCCAAAATTTCTTTTTTTCCCATAGACATAATGGGAAAAAACTTTGCTCATGCACATAGCTCAAACCGCTGGACGGATTTCCACCAAATTTACGGCAGGAGCGGCGGCTTCGTCCCGAAAACGTGCTTTTGTTAATTTGGTGTAAATTTTGGAGAGGTTTGGTCCAGGGGGGGCAAAGTTATAGGGGGGTCCCAAAATTTATTTTTTTCCCATAGACATAATGGGAAAAAGATTTGTGCACGCCTACAGCCCAAACCGCTGGACGGATTTACACCAAATCTGCGGCAGGAGCGGGGGCTTGGTCCCGAAAGCATGCTTTTGCAAATTTGGGGTAAATCCGTCCAGTAGTTTTTTTTAAAATGACCAAAATGTAAGGCAAAAAAAATTAGTGATATCTCCGTTCGCTCCGCGGACAGTGCCCTGATTGGCCGAGCGGCTTGCGTGATGTCCGCGGACATGCGACGTGTTCGCTGATTGGACGGCGTGGTGCATGAAGCATGTCAGATTTTCTGTGGCGCCCGCCATCTTGCATTCGCGGATGACCGCGGACAGCGTGGTGAAACTTGGATTAAAAATTGTATTTAGTGGAGTGTGTTGGTGTGTAAGAGTGTTTGGGGAGTGTAGGGGAGTATGAGGTTCAATGTTCTGTTTTTTTTATGTGCTAGACACTTTTGTTGTGTTTGATTTTTCTGCGGATAACACGACTGTTCTGAGATGTTTGTAAATAAACAGAATGGATTTGGTGTCAAGTTGAAAGTGTTCTAAGAAGAATCGTGGGGTCCTGGAATGTTTGCAGGGGGTGTGCTGAAGGCGTTGTCTGTATTGTTCGTTGTCAAGCTGAAAGTGTTCTAAGAACACTCGCAGTTTCCTGAAATGTTCATACATAAAGAAAATGGGGGTGTTTTGAGGACGTTGTCCGTATTGTGTGCCTGCCTAGCTGTATCCAATGAGGGAATGGCACAGAGAATGAAGTGGAAATGGTGGAAAGGCTGCCTAAGAGTTACGCGGTCCGCGGACAGGGCGTGCTACATCCGGGGTTTTCCAGCAAATCCAGCATGGAAAGAAATCTGTAGGGATCAGCCAATCAGATGTTGAGGTTGCATGGAGAGAAATCTGTAGGGATCAGCCAATCAGATGTTGAGGTTGTGGATTTGTGTTCAAAGAGACTGTGTGTAGTGAAGATGGCAGAAGTGGAGAAAGTCAGGGTGCTTGGAGATATGTTTGTGCATGGTTTACAACAGTATGCTCAATGCAGGAATGTTGCAAAGAATTTTGATGTTGAAGGAGTGGAGGTGGTGTGGAGCACTGTGCCTGATTGCAATGTACAGGGAATTGTACAAGTTTGTGAAGATATGGGCAGGATGAACAGTCCCCATGTGGTAGTTTTGCACTATGGTGCTTTCCATTTGGGCTATGTCCCTACTTTGTTGGCAGATTTGGAACACTTGGTTCAAGCAGTAATGAGCATCCTTCCAAATGCCAAAGTAATTTTTTCTGGATTAGTACCTAGGGCAATATGGGACAATAGTTTAGTTTTTTTTCCTCAGCAAAACAATGTTAGGTGTGTAATCAACCAAGGCAGGTGTGCCTTCATGCTTAGAGCTGGTATGTTCTTCTGTAATAATGAGAATATTGATTCCAGTAATGCTGTTTATTTTAAAGAAAATGGTTTTCCTCAGCAAAACAATGCTAGGTGTGTAATCAACCGAGGCATGTGTGCCTTCATGCTTAGAGCTGGTATGTTCTTCTGTAATAATGAGAATATTGATTCCAGTAATGCTGTTTATTTTAAAGAAGATGGCATTTCCTTATCTTTTATGGGAAATGCCATTCTGTTTTGGAATGTAAGGGTTGCTTTGGAGAAGGTTATGTGAAGATTTTAGGAGTAAAGTAAGAAAAAAAAAATACAAAATAACAGGTGTCTGTCAAGCATATGCAAAACCCCCCCCCCAAAAAAGTCTCTTTTCAGAGCCAACCTCAAAGGGGAAATGGGGCACACTATTTAAATTTACATTCACCACGCTCAGATTTTCGATATGTCCGCGGACATGGCGGTAGTCTGCGGATATCGAAATCACTAGCTAGGGGTTCAGTATGTTCTATGTTACATGTATATAAAGTCAGGGATATTATGGTTAAGTTGTGCTACTAAAAACATATGAAATTCAGTAAAAGACTTTGTTAAAAGGGACGTTATGGTTAAGTTGCGCTAATAAAAACCTATGAAATTCAAGGAAAAAAGTTTGTTAAAAGGGACGTTATGGTTACGTTGCGCTACTAAAAACCTATCAAATTCAGTAAAAAAAAACTTTGTTAAAGGGACGTTATGGTTCAAAGTAAAACCGAAAAACCCCTGAAATTCGGCAGTTATGGTAAGATAAACAACCATAACTCGCGCCACCGTGCACTGCTAACACTAACACCCAGGGCATCAAAGATGACATCACAAATGTCATTGATGACATCACTGATGACATCACATGGCTGGTTCTCCCGTTTTTTCCTTTACTGACATATCTAAGCTACATAGTTTTCTTCAGTAACAGTCAGGAAGTAAAAATTGAAAAGGTACTATATTTGTAGAGTTAGGGTCAAGTCATATCATATGAAACATATATATATAGCGGAAGACACAGTCTTGAAAGAGAGCAATCCTTTCTGTGCATGAAGATAATCATTAGAGTTATCAGCACTTTCTCATAGTTTTATTTGTATTACTATACCTTCCCTGTATATGCTCATATTTGTATACATTGTACTCACACTCCTTTCCTTAGGGTTCACTGACATCATTTGATACACATATATACAGTAAGTAGCAGCTTTTAAACAGAGCAATCATTTATTTGCATAAAGATAATCAGTTAGGTTATGAACTCTTTCTGCTACTACTTCTGCTTTTTTGCTTACTTCTCTGTTCCTGTATATACTCATATTTGTATGTGTTGTTGTCTCTTTGTGTTTTGTCTGTAATAATGTAATTATGTATTAAGTGGGTTTTATTAGCTACTTATTACATGTTTCACACTACGCAAAACTCTAATAAGAAAGCAGTTATCATTTCATTATTCTACATGGCAAGATTATGAATATTGCACCTTCATCATGTATACTGCATATACTGCCTAAGTTTCTGCATGAGTTGCTTATTATACTGGATAGAACTTCATAATAGAATGCTATTTATATCAATGCATTGCTTAATGCACTAATTAGCTCATGATATTTATTCAAATGATCCTTGACACTTTTTGGTCAACATTATAAGAATCCCTCCTACAGAGTTTTCATGAAAAGTAAATGCACATGTGATGTCATCAGTGATGTCATCAATGACATTTGTAATGTCATCTTTGATGTCCTGGGTGTTAGCGTTAGCAGTGCACGGTGACGCGAGTTATGGTTGCTTATAATTTCAGGGGTTTTTCGGTTTTACTTTGAACCATAGCGTTCCTTTAACAAAGATTTTTTACTGAATTTGATAGGTTTTTAGTAGCGCAACTTAACCATAACGTCCCTTTTAACAAAGTTTTTTCATTGAATATATATATGTATATATATATATATATATATATATATATATATATATATATATATATATATATATATAACATGGCCTGCGGTAGCAGCCATGTAGTTATAGTTAAGTTGCTAATCCCATAGGAAGAGCACTTTTTGGGCGGTTTATAACTGCGCTTCCCCTGGACTGATCCTCACCAAGCTTTGCAAAAAAGGTATATGGCCCACTCTGAATTATTTTGCAAAGTTTGTTGAGGTTTGGTCCGGGGGGGAGCAAAGTTATAGGGGGGGTCACAAAATTTCTTTTTTTCCCATTGACATTATGGGGAAAAACTTTGCTCATGGAAATAGCTCAAACCGATGGACGGATTTCCACCAAATTTGCGGCAGGAGCGGTGGTTTAGTCCTGAAAGCGTGCTTTTGTTAATTTGGTGTAAATCCGTCCAGTCGGTTTTTTTTATGACAAAAACATAAGGCAAAAGAATGAGTGATATCTATGTCTGCTCCGCGGACACACTTCCCTGTTCGCTTCGCGGACAGGACACCGATTGGTTAATCGACTCGCGTCATGTCCGCAGACACACAATGCATTCGCTGATTGGCTAGAGTGAGGCGTGAGTTGCGTCACATTGTTTCGATGCGCCCGCCATCTTGGATCCGCGGACAGTGCGGCGGCGAACAGAGACAAAATGCAATTTTGGGCAGTGTGTTGGTGTGCAGGAGTGCTTGGGGAGGGTTGGGGAGTAGGAGATGGGTCAAATACCGTATTTGTTTAGGTGTCAGGTGCCCCCGATGTGTTCGCCATGTCCGCGGTTTTCGCGGCTGTCCGCTGACAAAATAAATGCACTACTAGCTATTTTCCTTTAGTATGATGTTGGTTTTGGGTTGTTGCATTGATTGTAATTAATATCCCCTATAAGCGGCCCACATACCACAGTCAAAATGTTTGCTAGCATAGGTGTGTTCGGCCATGCACCCAAACCTCTAGGCCCTGGACACAACCACCTCAGCATAACACACCCATAGAATCAAACACCCATCAAATATCCACAACCCAAAAGTTTGTGTACTGTTTCATTTGTAGAGTTTGTATGTGAAGTTTTAGCTAGGCTATGCAGTTAAGATTGTAGAGTTTGTAACAAGGACTGCGTCATGAGATACCCATGGAAGTAAACATTTTGGATTGTGGTGTATGATTAGATGTTTGCTTGAATGGGTGTGTTATGCAGCAATGTTTGGGGTGCATTTATTTTATACTTACTGGTTGAGTTTTTTGTGTTTGTATGCAGTTTTTTCATGACATGGGTAATTGGACCAGACATACTTTTTCGATTTCTGTGATAAAAGAAAAGATCATATGTTAGTGTAGGTAGTTCATAATGAGTTATTGCATTGCATAATAGACATTTCTGTATTTTTATTACCCTCATATTTAGTACTTTACAAGTACTATCTTTCCAACCAGTGTACTGCGCAATTTGCTCAGTTTCTGTGTTTGGTTTCTAAATCATTGGGTCTGTGGGAGAATAAAATCCATTCTGGATTAAAAAAAATCTATGTTGTGGTACAATATATTTCTTTCATTGTTTTACTGTTTATTTCGTGTTTCTTGCTAATCTTCTATCTGTTGGCTTGTTGCAGATTTTTGGGGCAATTCGATACCTGTTGCAGTATTCTAATTATTTATTTCTACTTTTATGCTATTCATCTCTCTCTTGGGTTGTTGCAGATTTTATGGGGCAGTTAGATACCTGTTGGCGTATTCTAACTGTATATTTGTTTGATTTTAGTGGTATTTATTTATCTGTTTGCTTGTTAAAGAATCTTGGGGCAGTTAGATACCTGTTGGCGTATTCTAACTGTGTATTTCTTGTTACATTTTAGTGGTATTTATTTATCTGTTTGCTTGTTGCAGAATCTTGGGGCAGTTAGATACATGTTGGTGTATTCTGATTGTGCACAGTTTTGAAGGTGAAGTTTTGCTTATGTTCATACACAGATTCTGTATTGAATTTTGGTTTTAAGAAAATTAAGTAAGCGAGAGGCGCTGTTGCGCACAAGAGAATATGGTCGCTCCCGTGTGAGCTCTGGCGGATTCCAAGGCCGACATGCCGTTATGAACGTAAATTTGGTCCGGTTCTGCAAAAATTCAGCACAGAACGTGTCGCAAGGGTGTTAGACTGTGCACATGAATTTTGGCGACGAAAGATTGAGGGACTGCTGAATTACAATGCTGCTAAGATCTCACGCTCTGTACGAGGCGAGAGTCAGCGACGCGCCGAAGACCGAGGAGAGGAGCCTGGCTTGGATCAACACAAGGAGCGGTTAAGGAAGGTGCAACCTGTCGGACCTGGGGGTGAACCGCGGGCACTCCGATCCCCGTCGAGCGCCTGCGAACCCCCCCTCTCCTAGACATATTACGCTCTACACTCCACTGGAAGTAAGACCCGTGACCGCTAACGAGCGAACCGGATGAAGTGAGGTGAAATTGCAGGTCCCACCTCGCCATGAGGCTACATGTTGCTGCTTGGCTGCACGCCGGGCCCTTGTAATGGGTGGAGGCTCTTCTGAAAAGGTCAGCAATACCGCAATCTCACATGAGGCACCAAAGTTGAAAGCAAGCGCGCAATCACTGAATTGAAGGCACCTTCGACCCCGCGACACACACAGGGGTAAAGATCTGCCCCATATATTGGCACATCCTGAGGGGACGCGAAGGGACAACTGTGGGGAAACTTACAACCCCTCCAGTGGGGTATTAGGATCCCACCACCAGGCAATTGAAGAGCTCAAGTGCAGCATTTGGACCCCACGTGACCGGCATTAAAGGGGGGCACCCGCCCAACACATAATTCAAGGTTCGGACGAGTGCAGAGACATACAGCACAGGCCATAAATCCATAATGTCACTGGGCCTGGGCAGCAGGGTGAGCTGTTCAAAGAGGAAAAGGTCAGTCTGAGATAGAGGCCCACAACGCAATAGAGGCGCACACACTCTACATGAATACAACACAAGTTCATACCCGGTCAAAGATGAAGTAGCCCCCAGGGTCACACCAGTGGTTGCTACAAACCTGCTCAGAGGTCATGCGATAGCTACAAGAAACAACGACTGACAACGAAGCAAAGCGTGGTTAGCACCAACCTACACAGGTTAGCAGCATCGACTCTAAAGACGAACCAAAAACCCCATACGGGATCAGCGTTAGGCCCACTCCACACCCTCCAAGTACAGTGTACGTGAAAAGGCGAACCACCACGCTGATTCCCAGGACCTATCCTCTTTAAGGTAAAAACGATGCCCAAAAACTTTGGTCCTAAGAAGGGTAGAGGAACCATGGACAAATACACAAACGGCAATACAGAAAGATACAGAACTCGAGATGGACGAGGAGGCGCCCGCACAAGAACAACAGACCTCCGCGGCCTCGACGATGGACCGTCAGGCTGTCTTTCTGGCCATGCAACAGGGCTTCTCAGCTCTAAAGGATAAACTGGACGGGATAACAGCAAATGTGGCAACCATTAAAACAACTAGAAAAAAACAACATTGCGCATTACTGAAGCCGAGATGAGAATTTCGGGCACAGAAGACGCGCTCGAAACCCTGAAAACCACTGTATCCACAATGGCAATAGAACTAGGGACTGTGAAGGCCAAATGCAAAGATTTGGAGGCAAGGTCTCGGTGGAACAATATTCGCATAGTTTGAGGGGTCAGTGGAGAAGGCAGTTGAAGAACTTTTGTGCAGCCTTTTGGGAGACCCTGGGTGGTCACCAATGTTTATTGTGGAAAGGGCGCACAGGTCACTTGCCCCAAAGCCGAAACCTGGGGCATACCCTAGACCTATAATAGCCCAAGTGATGAATTACATGGATAGAGATTTGATCTTGAAAACTGCCAGAGAAAAACAAGAGCTACGATGGGAAGCTAACACTATATGTATCTTCCGCAACAAGAAAGGAAACTCTTCACAGGGGTCAAGAAATTGTTACATGAGAGACAAGTGCAATGCGCTATGCTGTACCCGGCAAGACTCAAAATCCAACATCAGAACAAAGTATATTTCTTCACATTTCCAGAAGAAGCGGCGAACTTTGTAGAAACACACATCCCTCCTCCAGCAAGAAAATCTAGAGAAGAAGAGAATTTGTGAACACCTGTAGTCATGTAACAGGAAACATGCTCATGGTATACCATAGATTTGCAAAAGCAAAGGGCCTCCCCTAGGTGGCTCTTATTGGGGACAATCATGCTTTCTCTATAAAAGGTGTTGATAGACATTACCCCTTAGATGGCAATATGAGTTAGAGCAACGACACAGAACCGGGCACACCATAAATGCCCAATGTTGGCACTGGCATTGGTAACCGCCACAGTCTCCCCTATAGCAGGTGCACAGGCAGTTGACGGGTGGGGAGGGCATGATTCAAGGGGCACAGTGGAAGTTAGGGGAACTGTGAGGGGTGGGGGGGGACAAGTTGGGACTGTTGGGGTTTAATTACGGTAAAATATGTATTAAAATAAAAAGCACACAGGTACTTTGCACAATGGTTATTGAAGATACAACCGAAACATACTGGCATCCATATCTTAACAAACACTTCATAGATAATGGCTAAAGCAGAGACTGAAGACATTAAAATGATGAGCTTGAATGTACGAGGCTTGGGATCCAGAATTAAGAAAAGGAAGATTGTCGTATGTCAATAGACAGAACCCCAAAATAATATTCTGCAGGAGACACACATAGGACCACAGCACAGTGGGCAACTGCTTCCAAATTGGGGGGCACACCAATATGACACAACGTACTCCAAGCGGGCGAGGGGAGCGGCGATCCTAATACATAAATCCTTGCCGTTTACATGTATGAATGCAGAATGCGACCCCGAGGGGAGGTATGTGTTAGTTCATGGCACGCTATGGTATGGGGAGATACTCCTTCTTAATATATACGGGCCAAATATAGATGACCCAGAATTCTACACCCAAACATTCCAAAAACTGGCAAACTACCCTACGGCCTATTTGATATGTGGAGGGGATTTTAATACCATCCTTGACGTACACTCAGATCGCACATCAACGCAAACTAGAACATTGACCAAGGCAGCACAGACAATACTCTTACATATGGCAGATCTAAATCTAAAGGATGCATGGAAAACATTAAATCCCTCTAAACGAGAATATACATATTACTCTTCTGTTCACGACATGCATTCTAGATGATTTATGGCTGGTAGACAACGATGTCTTGGCATGGGTTACTAGTTCCCATATCTATCCCAGGACGTACTCAGATCATTCACCAATACAACTAACACTGCGAATCCCCGGTAGTACGGTGAACAGACCTCCTTGGAGATTCAAACCCGCAGCTCTGCGGGACCTGGTCTGTAAGAACACTATGATACAGCAAATAAAAGAACACTTTGAAATAAATGAAAATTCGGTTACCAGTCAGGCCACTTTATGGCAAGCATTTAAGGTATTCATCAGAGGCAACTCAATATCCACAGAATGTGGAATCCTCAAAAATATCAGGGGTAGACTGGAGCGATTAGAAACACAAATAAACACACTACAATTTCAGTATGCACACACTCCATCGACACAGCTCGCCTGCGAAATAAAGACCAATTTAGATGAATACACTGAGGCAGCGGATCAGGAGATCCGATACTTTGATAAACCTGCTACAGCGCCGTTACGGGGAGGGTGAACGCCCAGGGAGGCTATTGGCCAGAGCAGTAAGAGGGGAAAGAGGTCCAATGACCATACCATGCATACAAATGCCGGATGGCACGGTGACCACTAAACGTAATAAGGTGGAAGAGACATTCTACACATTCTACAAAAAACTGTACTCCCCTCAGTGCAACGTTACTGATGATGAGATTCAGCATTATCTCTCACAGATACCAACGGCACTCCTGGCTGACACCTCTAGGGACTCATTAGAAACTCTGATCATGGAAGCTGAAATAATGGAGGCGATCAAGGCACTTCCCAATGGGAAAGCCCCAGGAACAGATGGCCTCTGGGCAGAATTCTATAAAAAGTTCAGCCAGTTGCTAGCCCCCAGATTATATGCAGTATGGGAGAAAGCCTTAAACAAGGGAGAACTCCCTGAAACTACTAGGGGGGCAGTGATTACACTACTGCTTAAACCAGAGAAAACCCTAGAAGACTGTGGCTCGTATATGCCATTGTAATTAATAAATATAGATGCAAAGATTTTTGCAAAAATTCTAGCAACCAGACTGACACCCCTGATGCCTTATATTCTACATGAAGACCAGGCAGGGTTTATCACTGGCAGATCCACAGCAATGAATATTAGAAAATGTCACAAAATATTGGTCACAGTCCCCCCAGAAACACAAGGAATAGCGGTATCTCTCGATATGCGAAAAGCATTTGACACTGTCTCCTGGCCCTTTCTATTTGGGATACTACGGAACTATGGGTTTGGCCCTAATTTTATAAAATGGATACAAATATTATATACATGTCCCCACGCCAAGATCAGAATGAATGGGAAGTTAACAGGCAAGCTAGAACTACGAGGAGGCACCCGGCAGGGCTGCCCATTGTCACCTTTACTGTTCGCCCTAGTAATAGAACCCCTGGCTGATATCCTTAGGTCATGCTACAGCTCACACAGACTATCGCTAGAGGGCAACTTACAAATTATAACCCTATATGCCGATAAGATCCTATTATATCTTAAGAATCCAGATCGCTCATTGGGCAGGGTTCTAGCTGAGGTTGAGAGATTTGGCGAATACTCAGGCCAGCTTCTAAACCCCAACAAATCAGTGTTATTCCCACTGACAGAAAATACAATACAACCCAAAAATGTATATGGTCTCATCTGGAGTCCGACACACATTCAGTACCTAGGAGCATACATAGCTAGGACGACCCAACTATCACGTGCCCTGAACTATAGCGCATTGGCTGACACATTATGCACTAAGATAAAACGCTGGACTGCCCTACCCATATCGATGATGGGAAGAATAGCACTAATCAAAATGGTAATAATACCAAAACTATTGTATCTATTCAGCACAATACCGGTCTGGCCGAGGCGTGCCCTGTTTGCAAAAATGAATAGCGCCTGCATCGTGTTTGTTTGGGGAGGACATCCTAGACTGAGCTGGAGAACATTAACAGATACTTACCCAAGGGGGGGCTGATGGCACCGGACCTGGAATTATACTATACTATCTGGCGGCACAGGCACACCATGCTGCCCGTTGGGCCACACACTTTCTCAACCCAGGGACCCAACCTCCTGCCCAGAGAGAACGGAAGCAATCACATATCTACACAAGATGACTATACCATCCCTGGAGCACTATAACACTATAGACCCCGTGAAGGTGACAACCACGGCATGGGCTAAAATTGCAGATATATTTGGCACGGACAAGCTATACCACCCAAGTTTGCCACTCTGGGGGGACCCTCAAACACCTTTCACATTCGACAGGGAAATTGTTATGCATTGGAGTGCTAGGGGCATTGCTCAATGGGGACAGATATTTCCTGCAAAGCGCTTTGTCCAATGGGACGATATAAAGGATATAGTGGGAAACACAAAGAAACATAAACAACAATATGCGTGTGTAAAAATCGCCATACAAAAGATATGCCCCACCTTCCCAAATGAACCAGTGATAAACATGGGGCTCGGATACATAATTACAGGGGGGAAACAGAAAATCACAGCCTCGGCATTGTATAAAGTTATTGTGCAGATACGCCTAGCAGATACACACACGGCCAGGAATAATTGGGAGCAAGATCTTGGACAACAAATAGAGGATCTAGAATGGTCCCAAATTTGTGCACTGACTAAACAAATAGCATGCAGTTCCAGGTACGAACTAATTCATTATAAAATAGTACATATGACACATTATACCCCAGCAAAGCTCAAACGGATTTACCCAGACACCCCGGGTACATGCCCGAGATGTAACAAAGAAGACACAAATAAATATCATATGCTCTGGGAATGCATAAAGTTGAAAGACTACTGGGCTGGGGTATGTGAAGCACTGGATGGGATGGCGGATCAACCGGTGGAATGGTCCCCGCGGATATGTCTGCTAGGGGTGGTGGAGAAAATGAACCCGACATGGAGAAAATTGTTGAATTTGGGCCTCTTAATAGCCAAACGAGCAATATTAACCCGCCAACTAAGGTGGATTGGGACAGAGACATGGTATGGACAAATGACACAGAAGAGCTATATATAGACTTGTTGCTGCCGCCATCCAAACCTAGAAATATATGGGCAAGATACAAACAATATCTGGCAGATAAGGCCGAAAACGAAAACTCAGGATCTGAGGAGGACTAAATGTATACTATGTAATCTAATGCATGTGCGATACCTGTGTGCAATAATAAATAAAGTTAAAAAAAATGAATATTAAGTAAGCGTTTACAAGATTTGCTGGTAATCTCTGCTTTAGAGTAATGGTACTATCATTACATCCGAACCATCCATAATTCTTTTTTATATATGCAGTGTAGTGACCTGCATTGGTTGTGGCTCCTGCGTGGTAGATTATACCTATTGTTGTGAAGGTTTTCTTACCAAGCGATAATTGACCATGGCCCTCATTCCGAGTGGGGTGGTAGGGGATACCAGGCACTGGTAAGGAGACCGGTGCCGGTAATCCCTTACCGCCTGATTCGGAGGTCCCCCAACGGGAACCGTAAGGGACGTGTGGTCAAACCACACGTCCCTTACGGGTTCCGTTAGGGGACCAGGGCGCAAATAACAGGCTTGCCATTCGCGAGCCCGTTATTTGCGCCCTCCCCATTCCCATTGAGCCTATGGGGGCTCAAATGGGAATGGGGAATGGTTTGTTCAATGGGGACTTACCGGTCCCTCCAGGGTCAGAATGGACAGGTAAGTCCCCATTGAACAACACCGGAGGCGGTACCGGTATGGGAGGCAGCCATGGAGCTAGTTGCTCCATGGCTACCACCATACTCGGAATGAGGGCCCATGTGTGAATCCAGTCAGCTTACAGTTGTTTTTGGTACCATCTGCATTGTAACATAAAAGCATTACTATTACGTATTTACTATGTGTCTGTATTTGTAAGGTGGAGCGATTAATCTGAATTGCAGGTAGTACATAATCTGCTATGGTTTGCATTTTGTACAAGTTGCTGAAATGGAATGGATTCACAGTTAGCTATGGATACATACACGAAGCGTTCATCAGAGACTTGTTCCTGTGCCACATGGCTGCAGAGAGTGCATGTATGTTTCCACATGTTTGAAATCTGGAAGATTTCATTTATAGGTATGTTTTTGTTTTCCAGTAATAGTAGTAAGTACATTAGACATTCTTTTGGATCTTCTTGTACGTTTATAGTGAATTTGACCATTCCAGCACAGTAGTCCAATTCTTGTCTTATTCCATGAACACTAAGTGTTGTCAGGATTGTTGGTTGCATTTCTATGAAGGACTAACATTTGCAAACACAATTGGTCTGTACTGTGTAAGTAAATGTTGTCAATAACTGGCAATTGGAATAGAATATTTATTGCTACATTTGCGTAGCAATTTACACCAGTTGTATTTGAAAATTTGAATGGACCTGATAGTTCTGTGTCAAAGTCATTTGTTCGGAGTGTGTGTTGCTTCTTTGAAGAAGTAGTTGAGTTACTTTGACCAGAAGATTCTTCTTTGGTTGTGGTACTTGATGAAGTATTAGTTTTTTCTTTGGAGGAATTGCAGTGAGATCCTGTATCATTTCAGTTTGAAGTAGTTTTCTTTTACAACGTTTTGCTTTTTGTGGAACAGAATAGGTTTTTATATGGGGGTGTAGAGTGAACGCAGTCTATTGTATTCTAGAATGCAAGGAATATCAGCATTTACTTTACTTGCATCAAAGTTGAATAGAAATAGTCAGTCAAGTATATGTAAGCGTGATAGTGCTACATAGCTCACGCCTTCTTTAAAGACTGTGCTACCAATATCTATCAATGCTTTATCTAAGGTAAGACCTTGTGATTTGTGAATGGTAACTGTGTATGCTAGAGTTAGTGAAAATTGTTCTCTGCGTACATACATGTCTTTGAAAAGAAGGAAGTGGGCTGTTGAGTGTCCTATCCTTTTAACTTCTGATAGTTTGTCAAAGAGAATATTGACAAATTGAATGTTGTTGTCACGTGGGTATGTTTGAAAGCCAACAACTGTACCAAGTGCTCCATTAACTAGTCTTTGCTGCACGTCAAGGTTACGTTTAAGCAGTACTCTACAGTTTAAAGATAATTTTAATATTTTCTCCAAACCAGCTGTGTTAGAGATAGAGTTTTATATGAGATTCTAATCTTGTTGTGGCTTGTTGACACATGGGTAGTGTCATACCATGTACGTCCAGTTTATCTGTGGAGCAAATTTCAGTTATTGGTTGCATTTCTTTTTTCAACATTGTTTCATTGAATTTTGAACAGCTTGCAAGAGGTGGCATCAAGGACATACAATTGACATTTTTGTGTGCTAATTGTTCCCTGACATCAGTAGCACATGAGTTATGGCCATAGAATGCATGCATGTGCCTGGATTTTAATATTGATTGTGCTTCTTGAGATAGTACACCAACTCTAATACTTTTTAAAATGTTGGCAGTTTGTGCCCTAAAGTTTTAAAAATATGTTCACCTTTCACTGGTGTCAATTGTAGAAGATCTCCAAAAACAATAATGTATTTTCCTCCAAAGAGGTCGTTGTAGTCTGTTTTGAGGACCTCTTGTAATCTGAGCTGAATCAAAGCCAACATTAGGTTGGAGACCATGCTCACCTCATCTATTAGCAGCATTTTCATTTGTTTGAAAACTCTGCGTAGTTCCATTGCAGCTTCTGTGGAATGTTTGTAATAGTCTAATTTGTTTTGGTGTTCTACTGGAAGGAGTAGTAATCGGTGTAAAGTGACAACGCCTATGTTGTAGGCAGCTAAACCTGTGGGGGCAGTTACAACAGCTGACAGTTTGTCAATTGTTGGAGGAACTTGCTGATAATTTTGATTAAGAATGTTTTGCCTGAACCAGCTTGACCACTCAGGTATAGCACTATAGGTGTGTCGTCTTGGCAGGTACAGTTTTTATTTTCATGTTGCACACCATGTTCAATTGTTTTTGTTATTTCTTGGAAAATGCTACGCTACTCATTGTTCAGTTGTGATTTCAGTACAGCGAAGTCTTCTGTAGCTTGTTCATACTGACACATGGTGTTTTCTACTTCTGTCATGACTAATTCTGCCTCATTTGCTATTAGTGGCTGTCCAAGTGGTTCTTGGCTTCCCGTTACAAAAGGTTGACTACTGTCGGGAGTGTCCACTTCTAGTTGGGCCTGGAGTTCTTCTTCGTGTTGCTGTTCATTATGTAACATTGTTTGGTACTGTGTAAAGTTTACGTCTGTTATAGTGCTTTCATTTTCTTTGAAAGCGCCTTCATAGGAGTCATATATCCAGTAACTCTTCTTCTTTTATCCATGGTTTAAAAAGTTGTAGCAGGGACATATAATACAGTTCTTTATGTTGAGGATTTTTTAATGACAATTTGATATGATTAATTAAGCTGTGTTTGGTAAGTTTCACTAAGCTGCCTTCACAATTTACAACTCTGTATCTACCTTTCTTTTCATCTGGTTTAATATTATTTTTGTATGTGACGTTTTGGGCTACGTGGTAGAGACACATGGTTTCCAAAGTGGTACTCCTGTTTGGGTAGTATGTGTTTAGTGAATTTTTTTTCAAAATGTCTTGGCTGTTGGGATAATTTTTGGCTATTGTTTCTATGTACTCATATGATTTGAGAACTCTTTCTAGATTTTGCAGGACCAAGACTTAGCGATAATATATTGTCAGATTTTCCATAGAAGGCAGTACTGGGTAAACGGTCTGCAGCTTCATAGCAGCCACATTCTCTATGAGAGAGCATTTGTATGCCTAAGCTGTACAATTTCTGTGATAGTGTTTTGTCAGATGATATGACATCCCAGAGGTCCTGAAGTTCTGTTTTCTCTGCTTTGGTTAAGTAGGCTGTGACATATCGTGCAACTGGAGTGGAATTCTCTGCAATGTACTGCACATCTATGTTTGCATTCCATAGGAGGGTAATGATTGCATTGTAATCATTGATGTATTTTGATTCTTCTGTTCTTTTTATGTAATATGTGTTCTTAGGTAATTTACCTTTGACACTATGCCTGACTGAAGACATGAAGTTGTTTACTTGACCTGTTGCTGAAACTGGTCTAGGGAAACCAAAGGCATTTGGTATAGTATTTCCCTTTTTTTTATATATTTGCGACAACAATATTTCCCACATTTGTGTCTTTGAAATTGTAAAATTTGTGCATGAAGGTCACTATGTGTTGTTTGTGAAGGGATTTCACAAGTGACATATTTTTGGATGAACTGCAAAACAGTGGCCTCACTGTCTTGACCAAATTTAGGAGCATCGTTAATCCATAATAGCATGTGGATGTGTGGTGCTCCTCTGGCTTGGTATTCTTTTCTCCAAAAGAAGTGTTGAACTTCTCTGAGGGGAGGAACAGTCTTATTACAAATAAAGTGAAGCATAGCAATGAAGCGATGATGGAAATATCTTGATATATTTACAGAATCCAGAGAACAGAGTTCTGGTGTTTTTATATCGATGTTTGTTTTGTTTTTGTTTGCTATGCGTAGGAAATCGTGTAAATCTTACCATGCATATTCTGCACAACTTAATGTAACAAACCAAGCCAAGGTTTCTTATCATACAGTGTACATCTCTGTGATGTCGGAACCAGTATTCTTTTATACCACGCATATTTGCTAAAAGATTTGTAATACTTGACTGCAAAACCTCATCTTTTTCTTGCACTTTTTGTAATAATTGCATAGCTGACATATTTTGAAAATGGGTACCTGATTTTAATGTGAAGGTGGAATATGTATTCCACGTTTTGTCTGAATCTGGGGTCGTCAGAATACATTCGTAAAGAGCGATATTCTGATGCTGTTGTCCGTGTGGGTCTATCATCGTACCTTCCTCCTTTTCCAGTAGGAAAGAGTAGAGGAAAGGCCCGTGCTTGTATACTTTTTTCTCATATGCTGATTGGCGATCCTTTGGCTTGTTGCATTTGGTACGTTTCCAGTGCATCATCTATAGTGTCTTTAGAGTGTAAAGGATGAATTGCATAATGGTCTAAAATAT
The DNA here is from genome assembly GCF_040938575.1 of Ambystoma mexicanum. Taxonomy (NCBI): domain Eukaryota; kingdom Metazoa; phylum Chordata; class Amphibia; order Caudata; family Ambystomatidae; genus Ambystoma; species Ambystoma mexicanum. The sequence goes on from NC_090925.1 coordinate 693,532,173, forward strand.
TGGATTCTGTAGCAGGATTTAGTAGTTGAAATTGACCAGTCTCTGGTGACTCTTGAATTATTTCATTGGTTTCTCTCAGGTTTTCTTCAATATTAATTTCTTTGTAGTATTCATTGTTGTTTTTTAGATATTGCAGGGCTTGTCTAACTTTATGTAAGTCCACGAGTTGTTGCCAATTTTCTTGTCTTTTGTAGGTACGCCATTTACTAAGATAATTAAAGACTGATCTATTGGCCGTTGCACTCCTAGAGTGTGTACATTTTCTTTGAGATCTAATGATAAATACACTACTTTGCCACAGATGCCTTTCACTAATTCAGAGGGAGGTAATGTTGCTATTTTTGGTTGAAGGCGTATTATTGCTTGATATGGGTGCATGGATTGAATTATGATGCTCTCATATACATTTAGTTGTTGCAGGGGTTTTGGTAGTGGGAATAATTCCAAGTTATTTGTGATAGCACGTGAAGGTGTTTGGTTGTTGTCAGGTTTTGCAGTGCAGTAATTGCAAAGTATTAAGGGGTCAGTAATTTTGTATTTGTTTTCTGCTATAAGGTAGAGAGCTAATTAGAACCATTTGGAATCTTCATTGTCTTCTATTTTGTACGTTATGTCTACAGTTTTTGTGCTACTTTTATAAAAAGTCCTGCGGCAACACACACACACATGGTTTGGTACTTCAGCTGAGGTACTTTTAAACTTTAGTATTTCTTTTTTGTATGTGTTTAATAGCAGGTTGCTATTTGTACAGTAGTTGCTAGTTTGTTATAAAACTATTGCATTTTGTAAGTGGCTTTAACTTTCAAAATATTTTCTCTAGATATGCTCTATTTCTTCGAGTAGTTGTTTGGCTGGTTATAGTTGAATGATGTGTTGATATCATTTTGATATGATGGAAGGTGCTTTTGCAAATAGGTCCCAAAATGCAGGCTAATGAATGTCCTTGTAGTTCTGTGTGTTTGCGCACTGGACAGGCATCCATATTTTGTAGTAGGTTCCTTTTGAATTTGTCTTTGCTTTTTACATACTGATTGAGGAACTGGCGTAAAGATTTGAAAGATTGTTTGGCAATGCTACACATTGATGTGCATGGCCATTTGTAGACTGGATGTTTTGGTTCAGTAGAATGTAGAGGTGATACTGAGTTTTCTGGGGTTATTTTTGTGAGCAGAGTTTCTTGTTCCATAATGGTGTTATTAAGTTTTTCATAACCTCGTCCACTGCTATGTGTGGCAATTGGGTTTGTTTGCTTTTGTTTATATGCTTCTTCATTACAATATGGTTCTGTGCGCGTGGTGGGACTCCATTCACCTCCACAGATGTTTAAGAAGCTGTTTTTGTTGATATTCCGTTCATTGAGAAGTCTTTTTTGAAATTTAGAAGTTTGTTTTGTTAGTGGTTTCATTCTGTTTAAAACTAAAATAAATAACTTCCTTTTGAGAAGGATTGCACTGTCTATGAGAGCTTCTAGGATTAATTTTCTACGGTAGGTTTTAAGGGTTGTGCATGATTTCTCTCCTGTTTTTATAAGGTTCTGAAGGACTCTGTGGCAGAACATATTTTGTAAAATATTTTTTGGTATCGTTACTTGCCACTACATCAAGATTTATAGGTGCAGCATTAGCAGTAGTGGTAGCTGAAGTAATGTTAATCACTTTCTGTTTCGTTTTACATTTTGATAGAGGAGGCAAAGTTTCTGTACTGGAAGCTTGTTTTGTTTCGCTTAATGACTGTATTAGCTGTTTTGTTTGAACTTTTTGTATAAAATCTGCTAGAGATGGATGCTTATTTTGGACACTTTTATTTTGATTTGCTCTACTTCTGTGTTGATTTCTACAGAGTTGATTTTTGGTAGGGATTCTTTGGGGTCTGTTGGAGAAAAAAAGAAAGTGTGGGTTGGGCTGTTGTGCAGTGTATGCGTGCTTTGTGCACGAGTGTCTGAGTATGATGCTAAGGATGATTGTGGAGGCGTGTGATTGTGCAATGGGCAGCTACATCAAGTTGGGAAGGCTATTCTTGTATTTGTGTGTTACTATACTGGGCTTCAGATGACAATATAAAGTATGCAGCTGGTAAGGGGAAGCACTAATGCTACATCTAATGGTAAAGGGTTAATACACTTGTTCTACAATACTAAAATATTAGTGTGTTTGAGTAACAGTTAGAATATTATGTTAGTATTGTACTTCCTTTTTTGTATGGAAAGAGTAGGTTTCTTCTAAGTTCTTGTTCGTACTTCAGACACACTGCTTTTCAGGAGAGTGGTCTTCAAGGCAATTGTAAAAGAAAGAGGTTAGTGAATATGTGTGTTTATAGCACTTTTTTTGATGTAGACTTTTTTTTGTAGTAGTAGTGTTTTCTTATAACTGAACATAGTATGCACATTCACTTTCCTTTGCCTATGTGCATCCTGTATATTTTATTTAGAATCTGTTAGTTGAATATGTTTTACAAATGAGTATAATAGTAAACATATGGAGCACACTTGTTTTTTTAATGTTATGTTATTGGATGTTAAGAGATAGAAGAAATAATCATATGCATTTTTTGCTATTTCTACAGGGTAAATGGCACAGATTGTACAGAAAAGCATGCGATGTATACATTTGTGAAGGTGTGCGAAATAAAGCAGAAGGATTTCATATAGAGGCAGTGGTGTTGTTTGAGCTGGGAGCCTTTCTAATGATATTGTCTGTGTGTGTGCTTGAATGAAGATGCATGTACTCATCCTGGCTGTGTGTAATTTTATAACACACTGGACAGCCTTTTTCATACTTATACTGTTATTTCTCCCATCTTTTAATATGAAATAACATTTTTTAGATAGCTGTGTGTGTAAACAAACATTTGGAGAGCAGAAAGGTTTTCAATTGACACTTCACCATAGCAGATGGCAGAAATGACAGTAAGTTCATTTTACAGTTTATACAGGGCAAGTGGCAGTTACTTTGTTCATATGTATTCCTAGAAGAGCTGTACATATACTGTGTAGAAAATATTCATACCTGTAGTCTGTGTTCATGCATGTGGATGTGCATGAATCTGCAAGTAGAAATCTTGGGGAGTGTTATAGTAGTTGTTGCTGTAGGTCCTTTGCAGTCACAGCCCAATTGTACTGAGAGTGATCAATAGTACATCTAAAGTGCTGATGTATGTGTGATGATAGAGTTAGATGTAGAGTTATTGGATGTGATTGGTGGATGAGTGTGTGACTGCTTAACAGTAGCCAATAAGGAAATGGTGCAGAGAGTGAAGTGGAAAGGGTAGAAGGGCTGCCCCAGTGTTACGCGCTCCGCGGACACCGCCGCTGTCAGCGGACAGGGCGTGCCACATCCGGGGTTTCTCAGCAAATCCAGCATGGAAAGGGGACTGTAGGGATCAACCAATCAGATGTTGAGGTTGTGGTTTGTGTTGAAAGAGGCTGTGTGTAGTGAAGATGGCAGAGGTGGAGAATGTCAGGGTGTTGGTAGTTGGAGATATGTTTGTGCATGGTTTGGAGCAGTATGCTAAATGCAGGAATGTGGCAAACAATTTTGATGTTAAAGGAGTGGAGGTGGTGTGGAGCACTGTGCCTGGTTTCAATGTGCAGGGAATTGTACACGTTTGTGGAGATATGGGCAGGGTGAACAGTCCACATGTAGTTGTTTTGCACTGTGGTGCGTTGCATTCAGGCTATGTCAGTGCCCCTACTGTGTTGGCAGATTTGGAACACTTGGTTCAGGTAGTAATGAAAATACTTCCAAATACCAAGGTTATTTTTTCTGGTTTAGTACCAAGGGCAATATGGGACAATAGTTTTGTTTTTTGTCCTCAGCAGGTGGAGAGAGGAAGATATAGGGTGGGCCTTATTGAGGTAGGTCGCAGACCTTCTCATTCTCTGTTTTACAGTAATGTTAGTATCATTACATTTGACCCATCCACACTTCTTTTTTATATATGCAGTGTAGTGACCTGCATTGGTTGTGGCTCCTGCATGGTAGATTATACCTACTGTTGTGAAGGTTTTCTTATCAAGTGATAGTTTACCTTGTGTGAATCCAGTTAGCTTGCAGTTGTTTTTGGTACCATCTGCATTATAACGTAAAAGCATTACTATTACGTATTTACTATGTGTCTGTATTTGTAAGGTGGCAAGAACCCCACACTGTTCATCTCGCTAGTGACCGAAAGTGGGATAGTACAAACACACGTGTGCAAATTATAGGCCTCTAATATATAACTGCGGTCATGGGGTCAGGGGACCGCGGTCTGGCCGGAGGAAGTTGTAGCAGGGTTTGCTCATACGTTCTCATACAAGCACATTTTGTAGGGACTCGAGACTTGCTCCTTTGAAAAAATTTTACTTGATTTTCCGTGTGAAGAGGAGATGGGCTGAGCTGACAGGTGGTGTGGCCGGGCTGTGGGAGTCGCTGGGAGAGTGCGAAGTTCTCCAGAGGAACAAAGTAAATCCGTAGAAATGTCTCCCGCATTGCTGAATGATAACAAACAATTCATATGTTTTTCAAAAATATTTCTAACGCCACTATGGTCTGAAGGGCTATTGGCTCCCATTCTGAGTGAAGGTCAGCTCTGTTGAATTTTTGCTTCCGAGCTCAGCAAACCCACGCATTGTACACAGTATAAGGTTCAATTGTTTTTCAACCTTGAAACAAAGGGAGGATTCTGAAAGGAATGCATGAAGGGAGGGATGTAACACTGTCAAATATGTAAGGTTCACCATTCCAAAACTGGACAAAGGAACATGTAATTTGATTTTATGACAATTCGTTGACCTGAACGGAGTGTCTGCATTACGCCAAGAGAATGGAAATGCTGAATATTATGTACGTTTTACTTTCGACGATTTTATAGACCAACGAGTCAACTTATAATTCGCCAACCATTATTGCTGGCTTACTTTGTACTCGGTTGTTGTTTGTGGCATATTGCAATGACACACAATTACAACCGGTGTGTGTACTTGGCTTTGTCCTGGGCACATGGGCAGTCCAGCATCGAGATCCGTGTAGTCCACTAGTGGGTTCCCCCAGGTTCCACAAGCACGTAATTCAACGCTAATATTTAATAAAAATTCCGTCTATGTGTTCTTCTTGCCCTTAGCTTGCTCCCTGATTGTAGCGTCAGCGTCCGCATCCCATTTCGAGCTGAACATACTGCATAGCACTAACCTCTGAAGCAAATTGAAGACTACTTTCCATGTTGTTTTCCCTGTGTTCCCATTGTTTCACGTCCGTGTTCATGAATAGTTTTAACACAGGGCCAAATTAATGGTTAAAAAACTGTGATAAAGATCGGCTACTGAGACACATTTCTGTAATCTTTTTTAAACAGCTACATCCTGCCTTTCTGTGATTGTCATCGATTCCAGATACCAACTGACAGGTTTTTTAACCAGCAGCTGCAAATACATGTGAATGGCTGGATCACAATGACTCTTTTTTGGGACGATCGACACAGGCCGATATGCCCTTACGCGGTACCAGCGATAAGGAGCAGCCGGACATCGTTTATGGTGGCCTAGCACAAAGCTGATGCCAAAGTCTTGCGATTCACAGTGCGTCCAATGCGCTTCTAATACCCAAAAGGAACACCGCATGACTCAAGTTAACCATTTGTGGATCGAGAATGAAGAAAAAAATTACCCATCTGCTTGAATATGGCAATCGCCGGATGTTCTCGGAACGTTTATTGTGAAATAAAAGTACTTTACAAATTGTACAGTTTTGCTATTTCCTTTAAAAGTATGGTTTTATATTCAAAATTGGGACGCGCTGTGTTGTGAGATGATGTGTGTTGATATTCCGGGTTCTGCGTCAACTAATGTTATCACGTAGGTGATAACTGGGTACGTTTGGCTATGCTGCCCAGTAACATCCTGGAGATAGGCAGACAATATCACTAGGTTTGGTGATGTCAGCCTCAGGAGCGGGGCATATGAATTAGTGCCGCCAGGGCAGTCCACCTTGGGCGATGCAGTAACGGATAAGATTATCACAAGATGGTCGCGCCCTGCTGCCTGATTTCTCATGTGTAAAAAAGAGGAAATCTACGGTAAGGTGCATAGGAAATGTTTGTACGATCGATGAACGTATGCTTAGAAACACATGCCCGAACCCTCGGGACAATCATATTTCTGAGCGCACTATTCCTTTAATAAATCAATTTTTGGCTCCATTCGCTGCAGATGATTTTCTAAGGCCTCTGTTTATATATTATTTTTAATGTCTGTATGGTCTGTTAAAAAAGAAGTGTGTTAAGTACACATAAACTAATGGGTAATAATTGGTTTATATAGAGAAGTTTAGTGTCTACCATTAGTATCACTGTTTTCACTCATTTGGTCACAAGGAAAATTTCTTCCAGCCATTCCAAAGTACTAGACATTTCTGTGTAAAAATAAATATATTATTTTTACTGTACCTAATACAGAAAATTAATAAATATATAAAATAAATGTAGTGCACTCACTAGTTTCTTGCTACGTTTTGCTGTTACAGCTGCGTAGGTGTGCTGCTGATTTTTGCTGTGCAGTTTGTGTGAGGTAATTCTGTTGGAGGCATAATTATTTTGTTTTGGTATATTGCATTATGTTGCATATGTTATGTAATTGGACGGTTGGTGTGTTACATATACAGTTTCCACTTATTTATTATTGAATGTAATGTATTTATGTGCTGCTTTTTGAACATTTTTAGTGTTTATATTGCATGATACAACAATGTAAAATACCCTCTGAGTTTTTGGATAGTGTTGATGTTGACCGACTCCGTCCAAAACATACGCATGGTCAGCAAACATCAGACCCACTAGCGCAGGTAGGGGGTTCAGTATGTTCTATGTTATATGTATATAAACTAAGGGAATCCTAGGAAACATGTATCCAATTTATATTGTCTATATCTATATTCAGTGAAAAAAAATTTGTTAAAGGGACGTTATGGTTATGTTGCGCTACTAAAAACCTATGAAATTCAGTAAAAAAAACATTGTTAAAGGGACGTTATGGTTCGAAGTAAAACCGAAAAACCCTTGAAATTCGCCAGTTATGGTAAGCTAAGCAACCATAACTCGCGCCACCACCGTGCATTGCTAAGACTAACACCCAGGACATCAAAGATGACATCACAAATGTCATTCCCAGTTCAAGAAAGTGGTCTAGTGAGGACATAGATAGAGTCATGTCAAGAATGTCATCACTGGCAGATTTCTATTCCAAAAACCCTGAACATTTTCGCACTTATAACCCCGACGGGTCAGCACCCTCAGGTCCCAAAGATCCAATCCCCCCCAAGTAAAAAATCCCGGTTCGAAACAACACGGTCTTCAGATCCCTTCCACCTTCACCCTTATTCTCAAGAAGAAGATCCTTCCATTTGTGAGGATACAGATTTGGGCATGTTGGAAGAACAGACTGGGACAGGCTACTATGGGGACGGTGAGGAACAAGAGGAGGAAGAGGACGACCCATAAACCTACAGGGTAGATTCCCCGGTAGATAAGGAACTACCGGTTACCGACTCCCCTGTCGACAACCAGGCCCTCCTAAATGAAGTCCTATCTCGAGCAGCAAACCACTTCCACATTGACACCCAGGGTGCTCAAGAGGAAAGAGATTTTGCCGAAGAGTTGGTGGGAGAAATGAGACCTGTTGCGCAGGCCATCCCTATGCTTAGGTCGATCCAAAGAAGAATAGGCCCTTCACTGGTAAACCCCAACCTCACCAGGGCAGTCAACCCCAGGATTGAGAAGCTTTTCAGGGCAGCCCAATCAGACCCACTGTATATAAGAGGGCATCTGAAACCGGACTCCCTAGTCGTTACAAACACCCGCAAGAGGGCAGGTGTCATCATCAGAAGCTCCTCCCGACAAGGAGAGCAAGAACATTTAAGGGTTTGGCAGAAAGGTTGCCTCCACTTCTGGCTACCAAACAGGAATCGCCAACTCCAAGACCCTGCTGGCGAGTTATAACTGCCACCAATGGGAGGAAGTCGAGGCACTCATAGATTCCGCCCCAGAAACCCTAAAGAGCCAATTGGCATGAGTCTCAGCGGAAGTTAGAGCCGTATCCGGTTGCATTTTAAAGGCAACCTTTGATGCCGCAGATAACGCCGGGAGATTGATAGCAGAGGGTACTGTTATCAAGAGACATGCTTGGTTACGGCAGTCTGGATTCAAGGCTGAAACCCAAGCATCATTGTTAGGCAAACCGGTGGAGCCAGATCTATTGTTCGGTAAGGCGGTCGAGGACACGCTGAAAAATGCCAAGGATGAGTATGAAACACCCAAATCCCTAGGTCAACTAACCACTAAGCCCCCAAATAAAAGGGTAATGGCAATTTTCGCTGCACACACGGACAAAATTCCCAAAGAGGGTCAAGCTATTCCCAGGGCCAGGGTACCCAGTGGAACAATAACTAACAGTCTACCCAATGTTATTGCAGGGGCAATAAGAGACGACGGGGTAAAGGTAGAGGCAGCCCCAGTAGAGGCGGCGGCACGTCTCCACCAAAACAGTGACGCTCCGCTCAGAGTCCCTTCTCACGCATCCCCAGTAGGAGGACGCATTTCCAACTTCACCCAAGCTTGAGAAGGGATCACATCATACAGATGGGTGCTGTCCACAGTGTCCGCAGGATACTGCATAGAACTGTTAGAGCGTCCCTGAAACCACCCTCCACGACAAAGAACACATTCTTTGGACCACCAAAGAATACTCCTTGAGGAAATCGTCAATCTGCTAGCAAAGGACGCGATCGAACTCGTCCCGGGACACCAGGTAAACAAGGGTATTTATTCAACCTACTTCCTTGTACCAAAGAAAGATTTAACAATGCGCCCAGTATTAGACTTACGGCCTGCAAACAAATATGTCAAGCCCCAAAAGTTTTGCATGACAACTCTCCAAGAGGTAATCCCCCTCCTAAAAAAGGGGGACTACATGGCAACATTGGACATGAAAGATGCCTATTTTCATATTTCCATGTTCCCAGCGCACAGAAAGTACTTGCGGTTCAAGGTGGACAGTCGGCACTACCAGTTCAAAGTACTGCCCTTCGGGATAGCTTCAGCTCCAAGGGTATTCACCAGGTACTGGCGGTGGCGGCAGCACACCTACGCAGGGAGGCAATCCCGGTGTACCCTTACCTAGACGACTGGCTCATCACGGGGGAAACCCCAGCGATTTGCAGAACAAACATTCAAAGAACAATCGACCTCCTCTTCGAATTGGGTTTCTCAATAAACGAGAAAAAGTCAAGTCTGGTGCCAAGCACCTCCAAATAGTCCTAGGAGCTATCCTAGACACACAAGAGGGGTTGACCTTTCCATCAGAGGAGAGAATTCGGAATATACTACTGAAAATTCCTCAATATCAGGCCGGTCGTCAGATAACGGTACGCAAAGCAATGCGTTTGCTAGGCATGATGGCGTCATGTATTTACCTGGTCCCCCACGCGCGCCTGCGCATGCCTCCCATGCAGGAATGGTTGGCGAAACAGTGGTCTCAGGCAAGTGGTCAGTGGGACGATCTAGTGGTCGTTTCGCCAACACTGGTACAAAGCCTTCACCTGTGGACAAGAGAAAATCTGTCCAAGGGGAAACCCTTTTACGATCCCGAGATACAGGCGGTAGTCACAACCGATGCATGCCTGACAGGGTGGGGAGCTCACCTCCTCCACCACACAGCTCAGGGTCTCTGGTCTCACTCAGTGGCCAAGAATCACATCAACCTGCTAGAGCTTCTGGCAGTATTCAGAGCGCTTCAAGCGTTCAAGCCCTACCTGCTGAATCTGTCAGTGCAAATCCGGACGGACAGCACTACAGCCATGTTTTACATAAACAAGCAGGGAGGGACTTGTTCGCCAAATCTGTCCAAACTTGCCCAGAGAATTTGGATATGAGCACTCAAACGGAACATCTTCCTGTCATTGCAACATGTTCCAGGGGATCTCAATTCTCTAGCAGATGCACTAAGCAGAGATCCCCTCCCAGAGGAGCACGAATGGTGTCTACACAGAGAAATCGTAGAAGATCTCTTCTCTCAGTGGGGTTCCCCCACCATAGACCTATTCGCCACAAGCGAAAACAGACAATCCCAAGATTCGCGTCCCGATTCCCACAACCAGGCTCCCAGGGGAACGCCCTGTGGATGAACTGGTCAGGAATGTTTGCATACGCTTTTCCACCAACTCCTCTCATCAGGAAGGTAGTGAACAAGATGAACAGGGAATTGATGACGCTCGTAATAGTTGCTCCCATGTGGGCGAGACAACCGTGGTTCCCACACTTAAGCAGACTAGCGATGTGCGAACCCATCAAACTCCCGGGCTGGTACAACCTACTGTCCCAGCATCAAGGTCAAACAGTACATCCTCTACCCAACTCAATGAACCTAGCAGCATGGTTCCTGAGGTCATAGAGTTTGGACATCTCAATTTACCTCAAAGATGTATGGACATCCTAAAAGAATCTAGGAAGCCTAACACGAGGCACTGCTACTTTGACAAGTGGAAGAGATTTGTTATCTGGTGCCGGAATAGACAGGTCAACCCAGTTGATTGCACTCCTTCAACTATTGTTACATACATCCTCCACCTGCTGGATGCAGGACTGGTTTTTAACTCAATGAAGGTGCATCTGGCAGCTCTGTCAGCATACACCACCTACCATAACAAGGTGTCGTGGTGGAAAGTTCCAATGGTTAAAGCCTTCATGGAAGGAGTAAAGAGACTTCACCCTCCCATTTAAAACCCACCACCAGGGCGGGACATTAATGTGGTGCTAGCTAAACTCATGGGCCCCCCATTCGAACCCATGCATAAAAGCAGTCTCAAACACCTGACTTATAAGATAGCCTTCTTAGTAGTTATTACATCCATAAGAAGGGTTGGTGAAATTCAGGCTCTGTCAGTGCAGGATCCTTTCTTTACAGTCCACAAGGATAAACTAGTTTGCGTACACACCCTAGGTTCTCACCTAAGTTTATTTCCAAATTCCACGTGAACCAGTCCATCGAGCTTCCAGCTTTCTTCCAAAACCCACAAAGCTCGGCTGAGGTAAAACTACACACCCTAGATGTACGTAGGGCAGTCCTCTACTATGTAAACAAGACCAGACCGCTAAGGAAAACAGACCAGCCGTTTGTCTCCGTAGCTACAGGCAGAGAGGGGGATTGCGTCTCTAAAGGTGCCATCTCTAAGTGGATTGTTAACTGTACCCAGCTGTGTTACTCCCTTTCTGAGAAAACTCTGCCTTTCACGCCAAGAGCCCACTCTACAAGAGGCATCGGGGCCTCTCTGGCTTTCATTGCAAATGTACCCCTAGACACCATTTGCAAAGCAGCTACTTGGAGCTCTATTCACACTTTTACTCAGCACTACTGCATTGACACCCATTCCAAGACAGATACTCAAGTGGGACAAGCGGTTCTAAGACATTTATTTGCTCATGAGCCTCCTCATATCCCACCTCCTTATTCTAACATTGCTCGCTAATCTATGCACAGCATGTGATCTAAGCAGATTCCACAAGCCTCAGAAGAGATACATTACTCACTGTAATCGTATTTCTGATGCTTGTATCTGCTTAGATTCACATGCAGCCCACCCTTCCTACCCTCTGAGAGAAGGCACATGGATGCTTGTAGTCTTATCTTCTATCTATCTGCTTGGATTATCTGTACTCGCGCTACTCCTCATGCTACCTCATGTCACAAAGAAAAAACACAATCTGAGAGTCCTAGACGCGTGAAGGATCATGGGTACAGTGGACGTCACACTAGGGATAGTATCACTGGCACGCCCTGTGTCGACGCACATTTTCGAGTTTCGAACAACAAACTGTAATACTCTGCAACATCCACTAGATGTCGGCCTATGCACAGCATGTGAATCTAAGCAGATACGAGCATCAGAAATACGATTAAGGTGAATAATGTATCTCATATATATATATTTCGGGTTCCAGAGTTTCAAACCTTCACTGACAGAATTGTGAGTCCGTCCTCATACCCCAGATAAAATAATTCCCTGCAACAGGTAAAACTATCATCCCTCTAGAAGAGTAAATATGTTACACAGAAGTCCTTTACTAATTTCTGGCATTAGGTTCACAGGGGTTCCTGGGGTTCCGTTTCTACGCAGCACATCAAGGACAATGTCTGAACTCATACATCTGAAGACGTGAACCAGTTCCACCACAGGATTTTTTCTCCCAGAGGGTTTCCCTGGGAACTCTCCCCTTCTCCACTCTGCCACAGAGAGGAGGAGAGTGACCAGGTGAATTCTCACTACTGCAAGTCTGCTGCTTCTGAACCAGGTCGGTGAGTTTTCTGTTTTACAAAACCGCATGCACAGATATTACTGTGGAGTTTCAAGTCCTGGTATCACACAACTCCTTGCATGCATGCATACATAAAACCAAACACAGGATTGACACAAACAGAAACACCAACCGGCACACATGCATTCATACACATATACATACTAATTGAATTTAAATACACATATATACACATTTAATTTTAAATAAAAAACCCATACCTTACCTTCGTGCACCCTTCAAAGGTACCTGCGCAACCACGGGGGGACCAGATGACCCACCCTTCACTCCGACACATAGACATGTTGCCTTACAGGAGAGAATCAGAGTCTAGAGGAGTCCTCTATGTTGTCAGCTGAATAATGGGAAGCAGCAGAGCTCACTTCTAAGCCCTGCTGTCTCCCATTATTTTGCTGTTTGTTGCAGAGGCAAATGGCTTTGCAAAAACAGCAAAATAATGGCGTACTATTATCCTTGAGTAGTACAGAATCTTTGCACAAAGAGTATTGTTACTAACCCTCACTACAATGCATAGTTTAACATATCATTGTATATTTTTGCCCTCATGGGCTCATGTATGTCTCTTTTAAGGCCCAGTGTGATTAAGTGGCCTACCAACTTTTAGATGTGTGTTAAAAAAATAAATACTATATACACCTTGCTCTTTCCCCGACCATGTTTTGTGACTAGTATTTGTTAAACCTAGTCCTCTGCTGCAATCCTTACCTGTGTCTTTAAAAAGGGGTAGCTTCTGACTCCTCTTCTTTCTCTTGTATAAGGGGCAGAGAGCAGACAGCACAGTCCTATGTGTGAATAAAGGACACAGGTGGACTGTGCTGCCTTCTACTTAGGAGAGGGTGCCGCAAAGCCCCACACAAGCGTGAGGCCCCAGGGCAGTTTGCCCCTCCTGCCCCTCGTGATGGCACTGCCCATTTTACGTGTAGGTACTACATTTGTTTGTGACCATGTTTCAGGGACAGTTCATGTTACATTTATTTAATCAAACAAAGCCTCCAAGACTAAGGTCCATTCCCCAGGGCCATTCAGTCTCTATGACCACATTGGCTAAACCCTCTCTTGAGGGTCTCTGCGCCTTTAAGATACAGACAGGACACTGGCGGGAAGCGGGAGTGAGGGACGAAAGGAAGGAGGATAGGAGGAAAAAGTAAGATGTTGGTAGTTGAAAAAAGTGGAGGTGCAGATATCCCACTGGTGTTGCGTCCTTATTTGAGGTATATGGGCCTCCTACAACAACTGGCGACGAGAATTTCTCCACGCTCACCAAGCTCCTCGCCCTCTGCTCGGAGCACTGATCCCACTGCGTCCGTCCTCCTTCAGGCGATCCCGCCAGCGGTACAGCAGTCCAGGAGCACAAAGCGATCCTGCCGAGCACCTGCTTTCCCGTGGCAGTCCGCCACTGTCTTCCTCCACGATACGCATCCTGCAGTGGCCGGCGATCCTGCCATGGGCCTCCTCCTAAGTGGCCATCCACCACTCGCCAAGCAGCATTTCCACCAGCAGTCCACGCCCGATGACGGCGCAGCAGCTGGAGCTTCTATTTAAAAATGACACACCACACATGAGGCAAGGGCTGCCATCGACGTATTCGCCATAGCAGACAGTAAGTGAACAGACATTTGGACGATCGCAGAGCGGCGATCGTTACTCTCACTCTGCCTGCAAGATCTCACAGCAGCCCCACCCACGGCCCCACAGCCCCACGGCCCACCAGTGGAAAAAATAATAATAATAAAGTTGGCACATCAGGGAACCAAACACGCAGTAGAGACAGGAACAGGGGCACACCCCAGCAGGTGCCATGACACATTCCCACACGTCTGGCCCATGCAGAGGGGTCTGCCACCAAATGGGCAACACCCCAAACCACCAGAGAACAACATCCCAGACCAGAGAGCGCTGTACCACCACGCCGAAACCACACCTGGGACATGTGCAAGTGGGCTCAGATCACAAGAACGGAAACGACAGATCGCCCTGCCATCATGAGCAACTCAGAGGCACCACCGCCCACTGTTACCGCCCACTGTTACCACCCCCACATCCAAGGCGACATTACTACGCAAGCCACTCCCGTTCACCCTGATGCCCCAATCCGATAAAGGGCTGAGGTGGATCAAATGGGTGGAAGTTTTCAATCACTTGGGGAAAGCGTCAGGAGAAGAGAAATCTCTGAATCCCAACGACATGTTCATCAACCTGGTGGGCGGCAAAATCAAGACCATTGTCAAAACTATTCGACCAGAAGACAAGACAGATTTCGCTACATTGATCACGGCCCTAAATCGGAAACTTATAATTGAACCAAACAGAGACTATGAAAGGCACATCTTCAATCAATGCGCCCAAAAACCAGAGGAGACCATCAATGAGTTTATCACTCGCCTCAGCACCCATTGCCAATTCCACCCTTTTTCCACCAATGAGGCAATCAGACTACGCATAATTGAAGGATGCCTATGACCAGCCCTCAGAAAACAACTATTAAAGAAACCTCGCTCCAAACACCAAACACGAGAAGGGAGAGACAATCGCCGCCATCCAACCGATACCCCAAGGACCCACAGATCGGGGGACGATGCCCAACCGAATGGCTAACCAGGTGGGGTTCAGGACACAGAGACAATGCTACCCGTGTGGCATGAGCTTCCCACACTCAGGGCCCTGTCAAGCATTAGCACAAAGGTGCTCCAACTGTGGCAGGGAAGGTCATTTTCAGTCAGTTTGCAGAGAAGGAAGACCCTTCCCCACCCCCCGACTGAACACCCAGCCTCCAAACGGGACATACAGCCGTCCATCGCAGCCCCAGTCTACCAAAACTGACCAAACATACCCTACTACCAAGGCCATAGGCGATACATCAGAGCAATAGAGGACATTCCCTCACAAGACAGTGAACCTACCCGAGCAGAACCCTGTCGGCCACCGAGTTGGCATATTCACAAGTCGAGAATGAGAGCTTGACAGCAGTCTGGGCATGTGAGCATATTCACAATTGTATAATTGGAAAGAGATTCATGCTGGTCACTGACCACCAAGTGCTACTTTGACTCTTCGGAGGCCCTCACATAAAAAAGCCACGCGGGATAGAACAATGGGGCATCAGATTGTAGGAATACGACTACACCATCGTCCACAGGCTGGGAGGGGACCAAAATCCGGCAGACTATATTTCTCATCATCCATCTGGGGCACTGAAGACTCGCAAAGGAGACGTCGAGTACATTAACTACGTGGCCACCAACGCCCTACAACCCGTACTGTCCTTAGAAACCATTGCTACGGCATCGGCAGCTGACCCATCCATGGCGCTAGCCATCAGCCTCACATGCAACAATGAATGGAAGGATTACCGCCAAGCAGTCCAGAACCACCCAGGGGTGTTCAAGGAAGAGCTGGAAAGGCTGACGAGAGTGCTTAACGAATTTGCAGTTAGGGACCACTACATTCTGCTGAGAGGGCGTTGGCTGATCATCCCTGCAACACTCAGGGCCGAAGTCATTAAAACAGCGCACAAAGGACATTGGGGAGCTGACAATACAAAGAAACACCTGAGGTGCCACGTGTGGTTCCCATTCCTAGATTTGCTAGTGGATATGTGGGTCAAGAACTGACTGCCCTGTCAATATACTGCACAAGCAGAGGCCCCCATCCCGCTTCAACAGACACACGTACTGGATCGACCACAGGATCGTGTTAGTCCAATGGAGTCGGGGGAATACTTCCTAGTATGTATTGATGAATACTCAAGATTCCCCATCGTAAAAAAGCTGACAACTACGGCATACCCTGAGGTAGCCGTAACCTTCGACGAGGTACTCAGTGAATGGGGCATTCCACAGTCCATCAAATCAGATAACGGTCCCCCATTCAACAGCTATGAGTTTGCAGCATTCACAAGTCACATGGGTTTCACCCACCAAAAGTGTATCCCTCGGTGGCCACAAGCCAACGGCATGGAACAACGATTCATGGCATCAATTAAAAAAACAATCCAAAGAGCTCGCTTTGAAGCTGCCAACCAACACCAAGCACTCTGTAGGCTGCTATAGGACAATCGCAACATGCCCCATGAGGCCACCAACAAGACACCCGCAGAAATAATGATGCGCTATCAAATCCATACCAGGATGGTGAGAGATACCAGTGAGCAAGAGAAGGATGGTGATGAAATCATAAGGAGAGACACAGAGAGAAATGAATGTGCAAAAGCAGATACGGACAAGAGGAAAGGAGCGGTACCAAAAGACTTCCAGATCGGAGATAACATCCTAGTACAACAGGCCATGACCACGAAGACAGATGCAAGATATTCCCCAAGACCAATGAAAGTAGTTAGTGTGAAAGGGTCCATGGTCACAGCTGAAAACTCGTCACATGAAATAACAAGGAATAGCTCACAGTTCAAACATCTAATCAAAAGAGAAGAGCCCAAACTACTCCCACCAGAACCCGGCCGCTTAACCCAGGCAATCCCGTGACGACATATGGGTTCCCCCTGAGGTAGATAGACAAGAAATCCAGGACCCATCGAGAGCACCAGAGGCCGCAAGGAACAACGAGGTGGGGCTACGCCCACAGCGCATAACCAGGAGACCCGCACGCCTGGTGGAGGAATGTAAAGCCATACCTCTCAACTCACCTGCTTTTGGCGGGTGTCACCCACCACTTATGCTGCTCCCTCACCCGCCAAGCTCCCCACACGCCCATAGCAATCGATGCCCTTCTCACCCGCCAAATGCAAAATTGGGTGTTTTCACCCGCCCAGCAACCCTGAAAGGTTGAGAGCTATGGTAAAGCACAACGAAAGTACATTTGTCCGGGGTGATGTTGAGGGTCTCTGTCTTTAAGACACAGACAGGACACTGGAGGCAAGCGGGAGTGAGCGAGGAAAGGGAGGAGTCAAGGAGGAAGAAGTTAGTTAGATGTTGGTAGTTGAATAAAGTGGAGGTGCAGATATCCTAATGGGGTTGCGTCCTTCTTTGAAGTATATGGACCTCCTACAACACCCTCCATGCCCGCAGCATGTGAAATTTTCAAAGCTTTAATATTTAATTTCATCTCTACCTCGTTGAAACTCTCCTTCCAAATTACTCAATACAGAATTCTATGACAAGACAGGAGGATCATATTATGCATTTCAATCTTTACTCTGAAACCACAGCAGCAAAGAAAACAACTTTTACAAACAAAAAGGTTGCAAAGAACAGAACTAAATAGAGTTCAATGTCAATGTAAGGGAGCTCCCCAATCCATCATGGAGGACAGGTCATGCCCTGCAGGAGACCAATGAGCAGGGACCCTTCCTTATATAAGTCCATTACTCTAAACCCAACTCCTCTTTCTTTGCTGCTGACACCACAGTTAAGTCCCCCATTTCAGTGTGCCTTACATGTTAGTCAGTTGTTGGCATATGAATTCTATGTATATTTGTATTATATGGTGTGAGGGTAGTGTTTACTTTATAGTAAGGCTTACTGTTTTCATCTTGAAAAAAAAATGTGTTCCCTTATGTTAAATGTTACTTGGTTTTATTGTGGTATTAATGAGTCGCGTACGACCGGAGCCTTGTTTATGGGGCTTTACATTTTGTGAAGCGAGTATTCCGCTTCTAGTGAAACATTTTCTTTCTGTTTATCTAACGCGCACAGGCCTGTTTGAAGCTCTTGCTTCAGGCCCGTCACCCGTGGCTTGGTTGCAATTAGCAGAGCTATGTTGTTTTATTACATTTTATTGAGTGGCGCAGGTCTTTTGAAGCCGTTAGTTCAGACCTCTTGCGCACAGGTTGTTACTTCCTCTCGCCGTCGCGTGCCTTCCAGAAGCTTTTTGCCTCAGACCCAGCACGCGGCGGGAGGTTTTGTTTTAAGTGTCGGCTAACCACCGACCGGCCCCTCCCTCCCCAGACACCTCGCACTCAGGAGTTAAAAGCTTTGCTTTAATCCTGAGGTGGGGGGAAGGGAGGGAGGGGGCTGGAGCAGTTTTCCTGTGTCTAGGGGAACGTGCGGCACAATTCCTTGTATTGTGTTGCTGCCTGCCGTCTAAATGAGACTGTGTTGATCGAACATGGGTAACTGACTCTCTCTAATGCATTAAGAATGCTTAGGTACACAAGGCACGTATCGCACAATTGCACTAATTTATGCAATAGTTACCTAGCAGGGGAGACTCCATAATCACTAAGGTGGTTCTCCCAGCATGAAGCTCATCCATTGCACACTGGATGGGCGGACCCCTGCTATGTCCTCAAATGCAAACAATGGTGCCTGCGGGTTAGTAGCGCATATAAAGGCTAAATAAATTTAAGTTTACCAAAAGTGAGAGTTTTTTCCTTTTCAAGGAAGATGAATGTACATGTTTCCATGAATGAACACACTTCAGTCCCTACGCGCAGCCTGGCAGCAGTTTTGTTTAGGGGCTGCATGTATCATCGATCTCCCTCGTGAATGAAATTAAATTAAATGAAGAGAGTGTCTCTTTCACTATTTATGGCAATACAAGAAGGTTGCGCAGGAAATCTATCGGCACATGTATTATGAGTGATGCTGCCTGAGTTTGAATACGAGGTTTGTTCCTCATGTGCTGCTGGTTTCCACACCCTGCTTGGGTGAGCAGCTTGAAGTGCGCTTGCTCACCGTATTCCTCTATTACAGCAATACTTTGCCTGCTCGGCTTCAGGCTTCGCCTGAGTTTGAATAAGAGGTTATTTCCTCATGTGCTGCTGGTTTTCACACCCTGGTAGGGTGAGCAGTTTGAGGTACACTTGCTCAGTGTATTCCTTGCTTAAAGTCGGCAACTTTGTTTGTGTGCTGCATATGGCATTGGTGATTACCTTAACTAGTTATGTGCCATAACCTGCTCGGTTTCAGGTTCTGCCTGAATGCTAGTACGAGGTTGCTCCCTCGTGTACTGCTGATTATCACACCCTGCTCGGGCGAGCAGTTGGAGGTACACTTGCTCAGTGTATTCCCCCTTAAAGTCGGCAACTTTGTTAGGTGCTGCATGTGGCAGTTGTCATTATCATCCCTGTAGGTGTGCGGTCACCGGCTCGGTGACAGGCTTTGCAGGTGTTCTCCTGCGAGGTGTACCCCTCGTATACTGCTGGTTCCACACCCTGCTGGGGTGAGCAGTTGAGATGCACTTGCTCAGTGAATTTGTTGCTAAACAATATGTTTGAATAAGGCCTGGAACACAGTTGCGTTTTCAGAATTGTCAGTAGTCCGGATAGCTCAGTAGGTATCAACTTCTATAAGGGCTGGGGTTCGGACCTCTGTGAGGGCGTAACCCCTCTTCTTTGGATATTTTTTTATATTTTCTATATTTTTATATATATTTTTATATTATTTTATATTATTTATTTAATACTTTAAAGAAAAGAGTGTGTGGAGGTAATTGTAAACAGACCCATGTTCTTCCTCTCTAGCCATCACTCTGGTGTTAACCTTCGTCTTTTAGTAAAATTCTGTCGCCCTTTACCTTATTTAGTTTCAGAACAACTCAGTCCTCTCCTTAGGTTTTTTGCTTTCCCCAATAACAACTGCTCCACCCAGTACCCGTGATGATTAAGCTGCAGAATTTTTCTCTCGACATGAGGAAGAAAAAATGATGCGTTATACCCCTATTGAGGTCTGCAGGGCTGGATGCTCTCTTTAATGGGTGGCGTGTTTCCCTTACTATTTGTCCCATTAGGACATTCATTATACTATTCAGACTATTGGTGGAGACAAGGTCAGCTCAGGGGTATCTGTTCAGTTTTGTTGCAAGGCAAGTTGGGCAACCATGTTCTAATTGGATGGAGTGTTTAGAAACACTTGCTGGTATCCGAGGGACGAGTTCCCAAATAATAGCTTTCAGGTGCCTGCCCCATGCTTTTCCTCCCAGGGCTTGGCCTGTTTTCAGCTAACCGTCTAGCAGTGTGTTACAATTTCTCCACTGCTCGAGGAGTACAAGCAGGTTTCTGTACCCTCTAGAGAGTTGTTTAGCCTCTTTCTTTATATATATCTTTTTTCTACAGTGCAGCGAATAGAGTGCTGGCTTCAGTTCTGTGCTGAAGCTACTGATGAAGGTTCCTAATTTGGAAGGGTCTAAATCAGTCTTTTCATCCTGCTGAGATCGATGAGTGAACACCTCACACCACACACACCTTTGGTAGTAGTGTTGAGCAACACCCGTATACCTGAGGGTTCGTAGCACTATTTATAAGTGATATTTTGCTGTGGGCAATGCACTTTTTCCTTCCCTTGATCCCCATAGTAGCTAGTCAGCCTCACATGCATACAGAGACTCAGACCTCAGTGTTTGAAGGGACAGTGGTCCCAGTATTGTTTCACAACCTTTCATTTATGGGGCATGATAATTATCCCAAAGTCCTTTTCCCCTCATTCCCCTTCCCGCCATCCTTGGGGGAGATTGCATCATAATATTACACCTCTTGGAGTAACACCTGATGCTTCCGTTCTTCCTTTTACAGGAGTTCTGGCTCATGACCAGTGCAGACTCGCACTGAGCGTTTCACTCCTGTCAGTTTATTTTCCTTTGCACTGCTTCCTGGTATTTCACTAAATTAAGCGTATTTTAAGGGTGTAAAGCGGAGCTTTTGTGTGGTCATCACGGTAGCCTTGTTTGGGTTGCAAGGTTGTTTTCCTTAGATAGGTGGGGGGAGGTTTCTCCTCCTTTGGGAAGGCACAATATCCCTTGGTGGGATAGAGGGGTCTGGGAGTGATACTCATCTTCCATCCAGGTTATTACGGCCCTCTATCACAAGGCGTTCCAACGTCTACATTAACTGTCTCAGAAGATGTCTGTCACTGCGATTTCCAGAGGGCTGGGATTCATTTAATTAATGACTTGGTTCTCCTACTCACCTGCATGGCAGGTAGACCCTTTGGGGTTTTTCACAGGAGATTGTTTCGCAATAGGGTTCCAGCATAGGGTGCTGGGGGTTTCAAGGTTTCTTCAGATTGGCTAGGATAGAGGTTAGTCCGCTTCTGGTGCGCAACTGCATTTTAACTGTTTAGTGACCAGTTCTTTGCAGTTTAGAGTTTTTTTTGCTAAAACTATGGAATTTAGTGGTCCTCCTTCGGTTAGTTTATGATCCTCTAAGGGATTTATCAACCATATAGGAGGGAACAAGGTCCAAACACATCTACAAGGAGGTTCGGATATCACTATAATGGTAGGGATTGGATGTAAGATACATTTTATCTTCTGGCCAAGTTAGGTCCCTTAAGGGTCAGGTTTTTGTAAATATATTCCTTTTGTCATGGTAGCAGAATCCTTCTTCAAGAGCTCAGGTGGTCTGAAGGTCTCTGTCATGGCGGTTTGGCAGGTTAACTTTTCAAGTGGGACCCCTCTCTTCCATTCTGCTTCTGCCTCCAGAAGACGTACCTTTCTTAGTATATAGTATACACATATGCCTGGGGCCATTGTGTGTTAAGTGTATGGCTTTCTAGCTCCGCTCAGGATAGGTCGTCCTATTACAGACTAATAAATGACCTTTTTTACTCTCATTTTTCCTTTTATGAGGATTTGTCTTTCCCACTTGGTTCCCCAGTGTGGTTATGTGACATGCCCTGTTTCTAATATGATTTCTTCCTTTAACACATGGGATGGAACCTACAAAGCTTTCACCCTTAAGGGGTATTTTTATTTATCTCCAGGAGAGCTATGTGTTTATCTTCTTTGGTTTACTATCTAGGTTCCCAAAGATGGTATGAATTTAAGTGTTCTAAATGTTGATTGGACAACATAGGAGTTTATTACTCCAATGCTTTCACTTACCTATTAATATAGGAAAACTTTGTCCGGGGTCCCCCCCACCTCTTTAACCAGTTGGTTTTGGTGGCCTATAAGGAACGCTGAAATTGGAACATATTCCAGTTGTTTTCTTGCAGTAGATTTGGGAATGCCTTATAAGACAGTTATGTGGGCAGCCTAGCTTTGAGCAATACTCTTGCGGTCAGCTGATTGATCTAATGAAAGCATTTAAAACATGTTCTTCTCCTATTATTTTATTATATTGTCTCTATTGTATTTATCAGGTGGTTCTAATGAGATGCAAGGGCTTCGAACTTGCATAATATGAGCCTCCTGTCTTGTCATAGAATGGATAATCCCCCATACTAAAGTGAGATGGGGGTTTAGATTCTATTAAAGACAAGGAGGCGATTATTATATATGATATGATATATGATATGACAGTTTTGACACGCATGTGTACAGGTGTTTCAAGAAAGAACTTTCTTTTGTTTGTCGTTTTTCCCATCCACCCACCCTTCTTGCTTGTTGTTCTTACAGCTACGAGTGGAAATTCTGATCAGGAGTGTGGCTCACAGTTACAAGTTGTGGAGTGCGTGGTACGAGAGCTTCGCTGGATTTGCCCTCATCGTTTATCATCTGATCTGTGCAGTGGACATCTGGTTCAAGACAGCTACAGAAAGAGGAGTTGGGTTTAGAGTAATGGACTTATATAAGGAAGGGTCCCTGCTCATTGGTCTCCTGCAGGGCATGACCTGTCGTCCATGATGGATTGGGGAGCTCCCTTACATTGACATTGAACGCTATTTAGTTCTGTTCTTTACAACTTTTTTGTTTGTAAAAGTTTTTTTCTTTGGTGCTGTGGTTTCAGAGTAAAGATTGAAATGCATAATAATCGCCTCCTTGTCTTTAATAGAATCTAAACCCCCATCTCACGTTAGTGTGGGGATTAGCCATTGTTATTTCTCGTCCCATAGGCATATTCTGAAAAAGTGTGGTCGGATACTAAATTGGTCAATGCCAAACTTTGATTATGTTTTGAACCATTGACTAATTGCCAAAAACGGCTACTGTCATTCCTTAACCAAAGTCTATCTTTTTTGCAATATTGTGGTGAACTTTGCTGTGTCTACTGAATGTTTTTAAGTACTTTAATTACAATAAAAACTTTAAAGTAGGTGGGGTTGCAATACAAACACCGTGGGGCGGGGTTCTGCATTATCTAGAAGCTTCTCCGGGCTGGAAAAGGAAGCCAGAGTTCACCACACCGCAGTCACTCTGACACGTGATCTTCCCTAGTAATGGCGGTGTTCTGTAATATTTGGTATCCCATACCGATGCGGTATCCCCTGTCTTCGGCTGTCTTCGTAGATCACAGACCAAAGTAGGAGAGTTCCGAGCCTCGGTAAGTTTTGAGCCACGGTATAGGATAGCAAATGTTGCATAACACCCGAGTTCCATACAGCCACGGTGAAACCTACTACTTTCCCCTATCAAAACTCGCTACTTTCCCCTCTCAAATGGAGTGCACGCAATTCCAGGTTGTCTCATCATATCGCATTTTAACACAATAAAAACGGCAGAATCAAGGAGCATCATCAGTCTTTGATACTTGGAGGCGCCATGGAAGTGGCTTTAGAATAAGTTGTCATAAGTAAGCCAAGAGGCAAATAATTTTGTGAGGCAAAATACCTAAAATGCACTGTTCTATATGGAGCAAGTAAGGCTTTTTTAAAAAAAAATAGCATCATATATTAACACATAAGCTTTGAAGTGAATCACTTACAGAGCTGCAGATAAGACAGTCTGATTAAATGATCTGCCCAGGATCACACACTGGTTAAAATAGTGGAACCGGGATGTGGACAATTTAAGCAACTGAGCACATCTTTACAGTCATTATTTCATAAAGCATGCAACATTATGCAAACTTCTCACACCTGATCACTTCCTGCCGTGTACATTTCAAAAGGGACACAAGTCCCTGCTAATAGTCCCCCCTCCCTCCCATCATTGCCTAATGGCTCACATTGAAATGCTCTGTTGACACAAAGCAACTTGAGAGCCCCTCTGCTGCTGCCCTGAGCTCCTTGGGACATTGTCCTGCCAGAGGTTTCGGAAAGGGTAAGGTGTCCTGCTGCCAGGACAATTACTGTGCTGAGCAGGAATTACTCAGCACACATTGTCCTGCCAGCAGGACACCTTTCTCATTGGGTACCCTCATTAAGGTGCCGAACGGGACGGGTGGCCCACTGACGAAAGTCCTGGTCAGGCTCTAAAAAGAGCCTGTGGGGTGGCAGCTTGGCCCCCCCCACTCCCGCGACTCGGTACGCCACTGTTACTTGATGAGTCAGCCGAACTGCTTTGAGTTGAATGAAACTTAGTTGGTTATATGGTTATTTGTAGCTTAAAAAATCATAGCTGCCAACACTTAGTGGGTTATATAATTAGTAGCTTAATAAATCACAGCTGCCAACAGTGATGGAAATGACTACACAAACTATGGCTGGAAATTGAAAAAATACTCCGGAATACTACCTCCTTAGGGAAATTGACCCGATAGATGGGTTCACTGTAGAGGGTGTGGCGTAGCGGTGCAGTCATCATGACAGGCACGTAAAACACATACAAATAATATTTCATTTTACAGGGTTGACATGAAACGCAGATAAATCACACAATAAACCAGACCGGCAATATATATATATTACACATCTCATAGCATAGTGGGAGTATTTGTGGTGTTTCCCTTTTAAGAACATGTATTGTCCCTCTCAGGATGTGTCATGACAGCCTCATACCTGACTGGGAAACGAAGGAGCCTGCGCACGCACGTGCAATACCACGGCGGTAGACTAAATGTAATGGCACTCTGTCTCTGTGTCTCATTGTGTTGGGCCTGCAAGCCTACCCTGTGTGATCACAGGCCTACGGCCCTGCTAGTCTGGGTGCAGTCTGGGTGCCCCCAGACAAGCATGTGTAACCTGGGTGTCTCCAGGCCACTGGCCCTCTGTGTGATCGCAGAGCAGCTGCTTGTCCGGGAGCCCACGGCAGCTGCGGTCTTGTCGTGTGACCACGGTGATCAGGGTAATCCCTGCCACATTAATTGTGTGTCGGTGCCCCGAGCACCCCTTGGGCTGGCCCAGAGTCACAGTGCACAGAAAAAATATGTGTACTCCACTACCCAATTCAAGGGATAGTTCAATCAGTATTTTGTTAAATGTTAATCCTCAAAATTAAGGGGATACCAAATATTACAACCCTATATTAGCTGTAATATTTGGTATCCCCTTCAAAAAAGGATGAGATGGCTTCCAGATGCTGTCACAGTGTAGGCTTATGATGTACTCCCCTCCCCAATGCAAGGGATAGTTCAAGCAGTGCGTTGTTAAATGTTACCCTTGAACATCAAGGGGATACCAAATATTACAACCCTATATTAGCTGCAATATTTGGTATCCCCTTCAAAAAACAGGTGGGATAGCTTCCAGAAGGAGGCATAGTGTAGACAATGTACTCCGCCCTGCAATGCAAGGGATAGTTCAAGCAGCGCTTTGTTAAATGTTACCCCTCAACATCAAGGGGATACCAAATATTACAACGCTATATTATATCAGCTGTAATATTTGGTATCCCCTTCAAAAAAAGGATGGGATGGCTTCCAGAAGCTGACACAGTGAAGTCTTATGATGTACCAGTGTGTTGTTAAATGTTACCCCTCAACATCAAGGGGATACCAAATATTACAACCCTATATTAGCTGTAATATTTGGTATCCCCTTCAGAAAAAGGATGGGATAGCTTCCAGAAGCTGTCATAGTGTAGGTTTATGGTGTACTTCTCTCCCCAATGCAAGGGATAGTTCAAGCAGTGCGTTGTTAAATGTTACCCCTCAAAATCAAGGGGATACCAAATATTACAACCCTATATTAGCTGTAATATTTGGTATCCCCTTCAAAAAAAGGATGAGATGGCTTCCAGAAGCTGTCACAGTGTAGGCTTATGATGTACTCCCCTCCCCAATGCAATGGATATTTCAAGCAGTGCGTTCTTAAATGTTACCCCTCAACATCAAGGGGATACCAAATATTACAACCCTATATTAGCTGTAATATTTGGTATCCCCTTCAGAGAAAGGTTGGGGTAACTTCCAGAAGCTGTCATAGTGTAGGCTTATGGTGTACTTCCCTCCCCAATGCAAGGGATAGTTCAAGCAGTGCGTTGTTAAATGTTACCCCTCAAAATCAAGGGGACACCAAATATTACAACCCTATATTAGCTCTATTATTTGGTATCCCCTTCAGAAAAAGGTTGGGGTAACTTCCAGAAGCTGTCCTGGTGTAGGCTTATGGTGTACTTCCCTCCCCAATGCAAGGGATAGTTCAAGCAGTGCGTTGTTAAATGTTACCCCTCAAAATCAAGGGGATACCAAATATTAAAACCCTATATTAGCTGTAATATTTGGTATCCCCTTCAAAAAAAGGATGAGATGGCTTCCAGAAGCTGTCACAGTGTAGGCTTATGTTGTACTCCCCTCCCCAATGCAAGGGATATTTCAAGCAGTGCGTTGTTAAATGTTACCCCTCAACATCAAGGGCATACCAAATATTACAACCCTATATTAGCTATAATATGTGGTATCCCCTTCAGAGAAAGGTTGGGGTAACTTCCAGAAGCTGTCATAGTGTAGGCTTATGGTGTACTTCCCTCCCCAATGCAAGGGATAGTTCAAGCAGTGCGTTGTTAAATGTTACCCCTCAAAATCAAGGGGATACCAAATATTACAACCCTATATTAGCTGTAATATTTGGTATCCCCTTCAAGAAACAGGTGGGTTAGCTTCCAGAAGGAGGCATAGTGTAGTCAAACAATGTACTCCCCCCTGCAATGCAAGGGATAGTTCAAGCAGCGCTTTGTTAAATGTTACCCCTCAAAATCAAGGGGATACAAAATATTACAACCTTATATTAGCTGTAATATTTGGTATCCCCTTCAGAAAAAGGGTGGGATAGCTTCCAGAAGCTGTCATAGTGTAGGTTTATGGTGTACTTCTCTCCCCAATGCAAGGAATATTTCAAGCAGTGAGTTGTTAAATGTTACCCCTCAAAATCAAGGGGATACCAAATATTACAACCCTATATTAGCTGTAATATATGGTATCCACTTCAGAAAAAGGATGGGGTAACTTCCAGAAGCTGTCATAGTGTAGGCTTATGGTGTACTTCCCTCCCCAATGCAAGGGATAGTTCAAGCAGTGCGTTGTTAAATGTTACCCCTCAAAATCAAGGGGATACCAAATATTACAACCCTATATTAGCTGTAATATTTGGTATCCCCTTCAAAAAAAGGATGAGATGGCTTCCAAATGCTGTCACAGTGTAGGCTTATGATGTACTCCCCTCCCCAATGCAAGGGATAGTTCAAGCAGTGCGTTGTTAAATGTTACCCTTCAACATCAAGGGGATACCAAATATTACAACCCTATATTAGCTGTAATATTTGGTATCCCCTTCAAAAAACAGGTGGGATAGCTTCCAGAAGGAGGCATAGTGTAGACAATGTACTCCCCCCTGCAATGCAAGGGATAGTTCAAGCAGCGCTTTGTTAAATGTTACCCCTCAACATCAAGGGGATACCAAATATTACAACGCTATATTATATCAGCTGTAATATTTGGTATCCCCTTCAAAAAAAGGATGGGATGGCTTCCAGAAGCTGTCATAGTGTAGGCTTATGATGTACTCCACTCCCCAATGAAAGGGATAGTTCAAGCAGTGTGTTGTTAAATGTTACCCTTCAACATAAAGGGGATACCAAATATTACAACCCTATATTAGCTGTAATATTTGGTATCCCCTTCAAAAAAGGATGAGATGGCTTCCAGAAGCTGTTGCAGTGTAGGCTTATGATGTACTGCCCTCCCCAATGCAAAGGATAGTTTAAGCAGTGCTTTGTTAAATGTTGCCCCTCAACATCAAGGGGATACCAAATATTACAACCCTATATTAGCCATTATATTTGGTATCCCCTTCAAATAAAGAATGGGATGGCTTCCAGAAGCTGTCACAGTGAAGGTTTATGATGTACTCCCCTCCCCAATGCAAGAGATAGTTCAAGCAGTGTGTTGTTAAATGTTACCCCTCAACATCAAGGGGATACCAAATATTACAACCCTATATTAGCTGTAATATTTGGTATCCCCTTCAGAAAAAGGTTGGGGTAACTTCCAGAAGCTGTCCTGGTGTAGGCTTATGGTGTACTTCCCTCCCCAATGCAAGGGATAGTTCAAGCAGTGCGTTGTTAAATGTTACCCCTCAAAATCAAGGGGATACCAAATATTAAAACCCTATATTAGCTGTAATATTTGGTATCCCCTTCAAATAAAGAATGGGATGGCTTCCAGAAGCTGTCACAGTGAAGGTTTATGATGTACTCCCCTCCCCAATGCAAGAGATAGTTCAAGCAGTGTGTTGTTAAATGTTACCCCTCAACATCAAGGGGATACCAAATATTACAACCCTATATTAGCTGTAATATTTGGTATCCCCTTCAGAAAAAGGTTGGGGTAACTTCCAGAAGCTGTCCTGGTGTAGGCTTATGGTGTACTTCCCTCCCCAATGCAAGGGATAGTTCAAGCAGTGCGTTGTTAAATGTTACCCCTCAAAATCAAGGGGATACCAAATATTAAAACCCTATATTAGCTGTAATATTTGGTATCCCCTTCAAAAAAAGGATGAGATGGCTTGCAGAAGCTGTCACAGTGTAGGCTTATGTTGTACTCCCCTCCCCAATGCAAAGGATATTTCAAGCAGTGCGTTGTTAAATGTTACCCCTCAACATCAAGGGCATACCAAATATTACAACCCTATATTAGCTATAATATGTGGTATCCCCTTCAGAGAAAGGTTGGGGTAACTTCCAGAAGCTGTCATAGTGTAGGCTTATGGTGTACTTCCCTCCCCAATGCAAGGGATAGTTCAAGCAGTGCGTTGTTAAATGTTACCCCTCAAAATCAAGGGGATACCAAATATTACAACCCTATATTAGCTGTAATATTTGGTATCCCCTTCAAAAAACAGGTGGGATAGCTTCCAGAAGGAGGCATAGTGTAGACAAACAATGTACTCCCCCCTGCAATGCAAGGGATAGTTCAAGCAGCGCTTTGTTAAATGTTACCCCTCAAAATCAAGGGGATACAAAATATTACAACCCTATATTAGCTGTAATATTTGGTATCCCCTTCAGAAAAAGGGTGGGATAGCTTCCAGAAGCTGTCATAGTGTAGGTTTATGGTGTACTTCTCTCCCCAATGGAAGGAATATTTCAAGCAGTGCGTTGTTAAATGTTACCCCTCAAAATCAAGGGGATACCAAATATTACAACCCTATATTAGCTGTAATATATGGTATCCACTTCAGAAAAAGGATGGGGTAACTTCCAGAAGCTGTCATAGTGTAGGCTTATGGTGTACTTCCCTCCCCAATGCAAGGGATAGTTCAAGCAGTGCATTGTTAAATATTACTCCTCAAAATCAAGGGGATACCAAATATTGCAACCCTATATTAGCTGTAATATTTGGTATCCCCTTCAAAAAAAAAGGTGGGATAGCTTCCAGAAGGAGGCATAGTGTAGTCAAACAATGTACTCCCCCCTGCAATGCAAGGGATAGTTCAAGCAGCGCTTTGTTAAATGTTACCCCTCAAAATCAAGGGGATACAAAATATTACAACCCTATATTAGCTGTAATATTTGGTATCCCCTTCAGACAAAGGATGGGATAGCTTCCAGAAGCTGTCATAGTGTAGGCTTATGATGTACTTCCCTCCCCAATGCAAGGGATAGTTCAAGCAGTGCGTTGTTAAATGTTACCCCTCAAAATCAAGGGGATACCAAATATTACAACCCTATATTAGCTGTAATATTTGGTATCCCCTTCAGAAAAAGGATGGGATAGCTTCCAGAAGCTGTCATAGTGTAGGCTTATGGTGTACTTCCCTCCCCAATGCAAGGGATAGTTCAAGCAGTGCGTTGTTAAATGTTACCCCTCAAAATCAAGGGGATACCAAATATTACAACCCTATATTAGCTGTAATATTTGGTATCCCCTTCATTCAAAAAAAGGATGAGATGGCTTCCAGAAGCTGTCATAGTGTAGGCCTATGGTGTACTTCCCTCCCCAATGCAAGGGATAGTTCAAGCAGTGCGTAGTTAAATGTTACCCCTCAGAATCAAGGGGATACCAAATATTACAACCCTATATTAGCTGTAATATTTGGTATCCCCTTCAAAAAACAGGTGGGATAGCTTCCAGAAGGAGGCATAGTGTAGACAATGTACTCCCCCCTGCAATGCAAGGGATAGTTCAAGCAGGGCTTTGTTAAATGTTACCCCTCAACATCAAGGGGATACCAAATATTACAACGCTATATCAGCTGTAATA
Organism: Ambystoma mexicanum; assembly: GCF_040938575.1. Lineage (NCBI taxonomy): Eukaryota > Metazoa > Chordata > Amphibia > Caudata > Ambystomatidae > Ambystoma > Ambystoma mexicanum. Next base: position 693,562,702 of record NC_090925.1, read on the forward strand.
TTTGGTATCCCCTTCAAAAAAAGGATGGGATGGCTTCCAGAAGCTGACACAGTGAATGAAGGCTTATGATGTACTCCCCTCCCCAATGCAAGGAATAGTTCAAGCAGTGTGTTGTTACATGTTACCCCTCAAAATCAAGGGGATACCAAATATGACAACCCTATATTAGCTATAATATTTGGTATCCCCTTCAGAAAAAGGATGGGATAGCTTCCAGAAGCTGTCATAGTGTAGTCTTATGGTGTTCTTCCCTCCCCAATGCAAGGGATATTTCAAGCAGTGCATTGTTAAATGTTACCCCTCAACATCAAGGGGATACCAAATATTACAACCCTATATTAGCTGTAATATTTGGTATCCCCTTCAGAAAAAGGATGGAATAGCTTCCAGAAGCTGTCATAGTGTAGGCTTATGGTGTACTTCCCTCCCCAATGCAAGGGATAGTTCAAGCAGTGCGTTGTTAAATGTTACCCCTCAAAATGAAGGGGATACCAAATATTACAACACTATTTTAGCTGTAATATTTGGTATCCCCTTCATAAAAAGGATGAGATGGCTTCCAGAAGCTATCACAGTGTAGGCTTATGATGTACTCCCCTCCCCAATCCAAGGGATAGTTCAAGCAGTGCTTTGTTAAATGTTACCCCTCAAAATCAAGGGGATACCAAATATTAATACACTATATTAGCTATAATATTTGGTATCCCCTTCAAAACAAGGATGAGATGGCATCCAGAAGCTGTCCAAGTGCAGGCTTATGATGTACTGCCCTCCCCAATGCAAGGGATAGTTCAAGCAGTGCTTTGTTAAATGTTGCCCCTCAACATCAAGGGGATACCAAATATTACATCCCTATATTAGCCATTATATTTGGTATCCCCTTCAAAGAAAGAAAGGGATGGCTTCCAGAAGCTGTCACAGTGAATGTTTATGATGTACTCCCCTCCCCAATGCAAGGGATAGTTCAAACAGTGCGTTGTTAAATGTTACCCCTCAAAATCAAGGGGATAACCAATATTACAACACTATATTAGCTGTATTATTTGGTATCCCCTTAAAAAAAAGGATGAGATGGCTTCCAGAAGCTGTCACAGTGTAGGTTTATGATGTACTCCCCTCCCCAATGCAAGGGATAGTTCAAGCAGTGCTTTGTTAAATGTTACCCCTCAAAATCAAGGGGATACCAAATATTACAACACTATATTAGCTATAATATTTGGTATCCCCTTCAAAAAAAGGATGAGATGGCATCCAGAAGCTGTCCAAGTGCAGGCTTATGATGTACTGCCCTCCCCAATGCAAGGGATAGTTCAAGCAGTGGTTTGTTAAATGTTGCCCCTCAACATCAAGGGGATACCAAATATTACAAGCCTTTATTAGCCATTATATTTGGTATCCCCTTCAAAGAAAGAAAGGGATGGCTTCCAGAAGCTGTCACAGTGAATGTTTATGATGTACTCCCCTCCCCAATGCAAGAGATAGTTCAAGCAGTGCATTGTTAAATGTTACCCCTCAACATCAAGGGGATACCAAATATTACAACCCTATATTAGCCATTATATTTGGTATCCCCTTCAAAAAAAGGATGGGATGGCTTCCAGAAGCTGTCACATTGAAGGCTTATGATGTGCTCCCCTCCCCAATGCAAGGGATAGTTCAAACAGTGCGTTGTTAAATGTTACCCCTCAAAATCAAGGGGATAACCAATATTACAACACTATATTAGCTGTATTATTTGGTATCCCCTTCAAAAAAAGGATGAGATGGCTTCCAGAAGCTGTCACAGTGTAGGCTTATGATGTACTCCCCTCCCCAATGCAAGGGATAGATCAAGCAGTGCTTTGTTAAATGTTACCCCTCAAAATCAAGGGGATACCAAACATTACAACACTATATTAGCTTTAATATTTGGTATCCCCTTCAAAAAAAAGGATGAGATGGCTTCCAGAAGCTGTCCAAGTGTAGGCTTATGATGTACTACCCTCCCCAATGCAAGGGATAGTTGAAGCAGTGCATTGTTAAAGGTTACCCCTCAACATCAAGGGGATACCAACTATTACAACCCTATATTAGCCATTATATTTGGTATCCCCATCGAAAAAAGGATGGGATGGCTTCCAGAAGCTGTCACAGTGAAGGCTTATGATGTACACCTCTCCCCAATGCAAGGGATAGTTCAAGCAGTGCTTTGTTAAATGTTACCCCTCAAAATCAAGGGGATACCAAATATTACAACACTATATTAGCTGTAATATTTGGTATCCCCTGAATACCAAATATTACAACACTATATTAGCTGTAATATTTGGTATCCCCTTCAAAAAAAGGATGGAATGGCTTCCAGAAGCTGTCACAGTGTAGGCTTATGATGTACTCCAATAGGACTCAATGGGAATGGGGACCAAGGAAGCAACGTCACCGTTAATAACGGTTTTGGTGCTTCCGTGAAACTCTGTTGGCGGGACGGCACCTGCCCGCAGAGTCATACTGTGCCGGTCCGGTAACAACAGTGCCCGTAGGCTTACCGGCACTGCTGTTACCTGGCCAGCACAGTCGTAAGTCAACTTTCTGTGTAGAAATGCTCATTTCTACACATATCTCTCAGGCATATTACCTCCATGTTCCTCTTCCTTGTCCCAGTACCTACTTTTAAGGTATCAGCCTCTTTGACAGAAACCCTTCAGTTGTCGGCATATGAGGAGGGTCACACAGCTTGCAGACTTAATTGCTGCTGTAAACACGCTACTAGTGTAATAAAAATGCTGAAGCCAGGTCTGCAGTCAGCCACTTAATTTATAAGCACTCTGTGTTGATTTCATTGAAGTGCTGTTAAGCACAAGCATTGGCAAAGCCAACAGTTTTGGCTTGTGTATACTATTAGGAACTTGCCGGGCACAGCTTAGATGCCCAGATACTGCCACATTTTGCACCTGCAACTACCAATGGGCAGTTAATACCAATACGACTGTGCCTGACAAGTGCCTTTGCCATGCCTACAAAAAAGCCCAAACTGTTTGCATTGCTAATGCTTGTTGTATCAGTGTGCTCCGTCTTGTCGATGTTCCTGTTGCTGTCTGTCACAAACACACCTTGTACCCACCGACTTTCCTTATGTATTGCTGTTTGTGGTTGTTTTTATTAGTGACTCTTTCATGGAAAATTGTATTTGAAAGGTTGCATTTCTTGATTTATGTAAGGAATCTGTGGCGGTATATGATGAGGATGTATCACTTTGTTGAAATTACTGTTCACGCTCTTTCTTGAAAATAACATTTTGACAAAAAAAGTGTAGAACCTAAGGGGGGGAAGTCTTATGTGGTGTGTTAAAGCCCTTCAATCCGTAGGATGGGTGAAATGCACAAGGGTGCTTCATAAACTCATAGATGTGGCACCAGGGACTGTAAAGCTTCATATCTTGATCGGCTGGAGAACACCTGGACACAGTGGCATACCAAGCGGGGGCTGGGGAGGGCACACTGCCACCCCACAGGCTCTTTTGAGAGCCTGACCGGGACTCGTCAGTGGGACACCTCTCCTGTTCGGCACCTCAATGAAGGTGCCCAAACGGGAAAGGTGTCCCGCTGGCAGGACAATGTGTGCTGAGTAATTCCTGCTCAGCACAGTAATTGTCCTGGCAGCAGGACACCTTACCCTTTCCGAAGCCTCTGCAAGGACAATGTCCCAAGGAGCTCCAGGCAGCAGCAGAGGGGCTCGCAAGTTGCTCTGTGTCAAGAGCATTTCAATGTGAACCATTAGGCACTGATGGAAGGGAGGGTGGACTATTAGCAGGAACATTTGTCCATTTAGAAATGTGCATGGGAGGGAGTGATCAGGTGTGAGATGGTTGCATATTGCTGCAGGCTTTATGAAATAATGAGTATGGCTTTACCCAAGGGGGGTTTGTTAGGCTCACATTAATCTGCATGATGCTATTGTGACTTTGCATGCAGGATAGGGACAATAAAACTAAATCCATCATCTTATTCCTCAACATATTTCTATAATGATGTATAGTTAAAGTTAATAATGAAAGGGTAGTTTCTTATGTAATGTGCTTTGCTTCCAAGGCATTGCTATAAAGTATTATGTAATGTGTGCAGTTGTACTAGGAAAACAACATCATTCCAAATTGAAGGAAAGGAATGGAAGATCAAACATTTCTCAAATTGTAAAACTACAAATGTTGTCTACATCATTGAATGTCCTTGCGGACTCAGATATGTTGGCCAGACCCAGAGGCAAGTCAACAAAAGAATTAGCGAACATCGCTCTAGGATTCGATGTCGAGTCCACACAGCACCACTAGTCTCGCACTTCATGGAGTATCAACATAGTGCGGATGATATATACTGGTGGATTGCAGATACAGTAGTCAACACCACCAATGCATCCAATGCGTTGAACAATAAGGAATCATGGTGGATTTTTAAACTTAAGGCTACCACTAAGGGTCTCAACAAGGCCATGCCAAATACCTTCAGATGACCGGTTAGTCCCTACCCCTTTCACTAAACTCGTGGGGGGACCCACCACTTCTTTTCCTTCACACAAATAGGACAGTCCACTATGTGGCTGTACTCGAACAATATGCCAGGTGTGCTATCAACGCCTGAACGCACAAGTACACATCATGTCCTCGTATTGTTAGGTGCTTTATATTTTCTATAAAGTGGAGCACTAACTAGCAATGTGCTTCCTTATGTACCATTCGTGAAAATGTACACGCAATCATTTCATGCAAAGCAATTAATGTTATGCACAATAAGAGTTTATTTGCTAATGGGTTTCATCCTGTGCCAACCTTGTCTTTCCTGCATATGCCATGGTTCACTCCTATTTGGTATCACTTGTACATATATATATATATATATATACACTGTATCATCATACGCACACCAATTGATGCTGAGCCTATTTACTTTGAGTTTTGAAATGCTTGTGTCACTGTCTATTTTGTAAACAACACGCAGCCTACAGTCATTGCGGCAACAAACTGCCTTACTATTCAATCCATAAGAATCTACCAGTATATGGGGGATGTACATCTGTGCCCTCCGTAATCGCAACCAACATCTTCCCTATTCAATATTCCCATTCACAGCCCACACGATAGAAGCTCTGATTCCACCCCACTCCTTTAACGCCATAAACGCTTCGCATAAACTGTTCGGTTACCATGCCAACCCTTGGACCGGCATGGTTCGCGCATGCGCAGGGGTACAGACACTTCTTACCTGCGCCTGCGCTGAGCGTACTTGCGACACAGCTCTGACTGTCTCTGTTCCGACGCCGGCTCTCGCAGCCGACCTCCACAGCCCAAGAAAGCGATCGACTCACTTTTGGGACACATGGGTAAGAGCGCCCTGCAGGGCTTGCCACGAAGGAGCCGGGGGTTTACCGCCCCCTCCACGGAAGCTACCCGTGTCCTAAGCTCCTGTCTTCTCACGATGGCACGATCCAACCCAACACGGGCGGGCGCGTTCCGGCCCTTGCTTTCAGAAGTCTCATAGCATCAGATTTTTCTGAATCTCTTTAGAGCGTCTTCTTGATAAACTCTACCCTGGTTTCTCATTTCCAGGGTCCTACAGCCACATTAAGGCGCGGCAAAATGCAGACCCCATAATCCTGGGAGCTCCACCAATATGTGGACCACCGCCTGATTGCCTTTTACAAGCATCATTCATAAGGTCCTCGCACAACTGAACACAGCCAAGAATCTCCAAACGGCTGCAAGACTGTGCCAACAGGTACTTGTATGTCAACTGTTTTAGTCAAGCATTCCACTACAAAATAAGTGACTACAATTTATTTACTCATACATATATGCTTTCTGTGTTTTTTTTAATATTTTTCCCAATACCCAAGTGCATCCAGCACACCAGTTACCTAGCGGCAGAAATCCCCTCCTACTGCTTGAAGAGGTCCGCCACTCATTTTTCCCAGTCCCCTGGTACCACCAACTGGAAGAAAACACCACTTTCTGATTACTGTCCAGGTCAGTAACCAAGTGCCAGCAAGCCAGTGGACAATGACATATTGTTCACTCACATGGTCTCAATTAGATTTTATTGCATCCCAGTATAACTAGCATCAGATTTTAACCTCCTATACGAGCTCTACAATATTTTCTGAGCCCATTTCCCTCTTTTTCTTTTCTTTCCTTTGTTTTCCATATAGGGGAGACCAAGTCAAGGCAAATGAAGAAGGCTTTCCGCCGAAACGTCACAGGACTACATCATTTTGAGGGCTTTATTCCCCCATTCCCGCTTCACAACTCAATCTGTTTCTAGTCGTTGACCAACGACTAGGTCCCTTTCCTTTAGGAGCCAGTAACAAATCTACCCACTCTCAGAAAGAAAGAAAGTCTTTTCTCTGACACATGGTCTGGACTCCACACATCCCACATAGGTGTTTGCATTGTGTTTAAATAATACACCATGTTTCTCTGCATCCATTGCACATCTAGGCAAATCATCAACGATTGTGCATTCATTTGCCTTGTTTGTTAATTTCCCTTAAGCATTTGCTATCTTTTCTTTGTTGCATTTGTTTAATAAGATGACTGTAATTTGATCCTCATGTACACCAGAAAACAAATTAGTTTCATGTTAGACTTAAATGCAGGAAAAAATTCCCCCTGCATTCACTGACAATGGCTAAATAAAAAGCTACAGTGCACCTTTGAAGGGCTCCAAAGCTCGTCTTTTTTGTATATGTACGACAGTTAGCTTAATGAAATAGCTTTTGCCATACTAAGCATGCTGAGTAACTTAGCCTTGACCAAAATGTTTAGGTCAAGAGACTAAAAGTAAGTGGCAGGACGCCATCCCTTTCGTTTCAAGTATCATTAGCTCTTAAGTCCTTCCACTTGTTCATGAGCTGCCCCTCCAGTTACATAGATAAAGTATTATTTAAGCAGATGAAATGCAAAGGGAAACATTAATAAAAATCTATATAAACTAAAACTGTGAAGAAGTGCTCAGTTGCTTAAATTGTCCACATCCCAGTTTCACCATTTAACCAAAGTGTGTGATCCTGGGCAGACCATGTAATCAGACTGCGTCTTATCTGCAGCTCTGTAAGTGATTCACTTCAAAGCTTTAATATATCATGCTGTTATTTTTTTTTAAAAAGCCTGACTTGCTCCATATATAACAGTGCAATTTAGGTATTTTGCACCAGAAAATGATTTGCCACTTGGCTTACTTATGACAACTTATTCTAAAGTCAGTTGCATGGCGCCTCCAGGTATCAAAGACTGTTGATGCTCCTTGCGATTTGCTTTCTGTGACGTAATTTCTGTTGGTGCAATCCATATGCAAATGAGTTGATGTGTATGTATTTTGCCCCACAGCGCATGGACATAGCTCTAATAGATGAGTTCCCTGTAACTGTAATGATTCTGCCCTTTTTCATTTTTGTTGTGTTAAAATGCGAGGTGCCACTAGTAATGTTACCAAAAAAATAGAGTGGGGCAGGGGTGGACGGTTTGTGGGCGCGAATGAGACAACCTGGAATTGCGTGCACTGCATTTGAGGGGAAAGTAGCGGGCGTTTCACCGTGGCTGTCCCCCTCACCACATCTTGCAATGCTGAATACTCCAGTTACAGGATAATATAGGGAGGCTTTTCATAAGATGTCTTTTTTTTAATAAAAAACCTTTCTTTTATTTTGCTTGACACTGCATAGAGGGGTGCGTAGGGGGTACATACATCAACTTTTACAAAGATCATACAAAAAACCATGTACTTGCAGTAATATACATCTTCATGACAAAATCATATCGGTGAGATGTAACTGTCTTGTTAATATCACAAAGCGCAGCTCGACATTTCATGAACTGTAACGAGTCGTTAATGGCTTCAGTCGAAGCCTCGTATTTTAATGACAAGTTAAAGTTTATGCAATGCCGAGCTTCGTTCCATTTTGGGTATAGATTAATGACTGTTTATTATTCTGAGAGAAAGCTTTACATCAGCGGCTTCCTCAGAGGCAGCCTCGCGTTTTAATGCAAAGCTTTCTCTCAGAATGAACAGTGTTTTTATCTATTACAGCAACGTGCTCGCGTGGTGCTCTGCTGCTTATGTCTGTGACAGCTCGGAAGAGGGGCCACTGCTCAGGGTAATACAGCCAATCAGCGATGAGCCGAAGACCAGGGGATACCGGATCGGTATGGGATACCAAATTTACATAACAGCGGCCTTTCAGAAGCCTGTTAATATATGGTCAGATTGTTCTAACAGCAAGAAAGGAGGTGCATCTTTCAAACCACATCATGCGCTGTGTCTCTTGTTTTACATGCCTGATTTCGGAACACAATTTGCAGCCCGTTTTAACGATATAACTTTCAAATTCTTTATATCAGGAAATGCGCAAAAAGTTAAAACTGAGGCATACATGCGTACAATTTTTCGCCAGGGAATGTCTTCTCGCATATTACCACTGGATGGCGCTTGGAACAACACACAACAGACATTTCCCCAGGCTGCTGTATTGTGGTCAGTCCAAAACTGTCGGAAATGGGCGGGCCTACGGAAATACGTATTTTCTTTATGAGCCTGGCCAAAAGTAAATATCTGAACGAAATGGCTATTCATTCGAAACTTGACGCCTAACCTAGAATAAAATGCATTTAACTGCAATCTCTATTTTTTCTTATTTAGATCATCTTGATATTTTGACCAAGGTTGCACGACATATACATGACAGACACCTCGACCTCGAGCCAGTAACATACATGCCAACATTCTGTGACCAAAAATCTGTAGGAATCTTAAAGTTTCAAAAATAGTCAGTCGAGGAGGTAATGATAGGAATAGGGCGCGTCAGCAGCCCATTGTCATTGAATGAGCCCGCCGCCGCGGGTGCATTCAATGACAATGAGGCGCCTGCCACGCCTTCTGCCATCACGCCAGCTCGGGGGAGCCCTTGAAAGACTCACCAGAGTTGACGTGGTGGGGGGGCTAATGGCGCCTTTTGTGAAAGGCACTCGCGGCGGAGGGGCGCCTTTAGCCCACCGCCGTGGACGCCTTTTACATCAAAGGCCTGCATGCTGCGCCTTCTCCCGCTACGCCAGCTCGGGGAAGTCCTTGAAAGACTCCCCCGAGCTGGCGTGGTGGGGGGCTAATGGCGCCTTTGACCAAAAGGCACCCGCGGTGGAGGGGCGCTTTTAGCCCACCGCCGTGGGTGCCTTTGACATTAAAAGCCTGCATGCTGCGCCTTCTCTCGCTACGCCAGCTCGGGGAAGTCCTTGAAAAACTCCCCGAGTTGGCGTGGTGGGGGGCTAATGGCGCCTTTTGCCAAAGGCACCCGCGGCGGAAGGGTGCTTTTAGCCCACCGCCGTGGGTGCCTTTGACGTTAACAGCCTGCATGCCGCGCCTTCTCCCGCTACACCAGCTCGGGGAAGTCCTTGAAAGACTCCCCGAGTTGGCGTGGTGGGGGGCTAATGGCGCCTTTTGCCAAAGGCACCCCCGGCGGAAGGGCGCTTTTAGCCCACCGCCGTGGGTGCCTTTGACATTAAAAGCCTGCATGCTGCGCCTTCTCCCGCTACGCCAGCTCGGGGAAGTCCTTGAAAGACTCCCCGAGTTAGCGTGGTGGGGGGCTAATGGCGCCTTTTGTCAAAGGCACCCGCGGCGGAAGGGCGCTTTTAGCCCACCGCCGTGGGTGCCTTTGACATTAAAAGCCTGCATGCCGGGCATTCTCCCGGTGCGCCAGCTCGGGGGAGCCCTTGAAAGACTCCCCGAGCTGGCGTGGTCAAAAAAAAAAAAATGTAAAAAAAAAATTTTTTTTTTTTTTACAAAAAAAAATCGGTATTTCATGTCAAAAAATCGGTAGGCGGTAGGACTGCTTAAAAAGCGGTATCCTACCGCCTAAATCGGTAGGGTTGGCAAGTATGCAGTAATGGCTTTTCCCTGATGAATTTGTAGGTCATATTTGTAACACGAACATGGAACAACAAGTCCCATCATGCAGAGCGAAACGCCAGGACCGACTAGAGACATTTTACTTGACCTGGGCCAACTCGGCAGCTGCGTTCTCATTCTGCATAAATCTGAATTTCGGCCACGTTCATGTATTACAGTATGTTATGCAAACAATCGGGAGTTTGGTGATAGATTCTTTGAACACAACAGCCATACTTGCCAACCCTACCGATTTAGGCGGTAGGATACCGCTTTTTAAGCAGTCCTACCGCCTACCGATTTTTTTTTGTAAAAAAAAAAAAAAATTTTTTTTTTACATTTTTTTTTTTTTGACCACGCCAGCTCGGGGAGTCTTTCAAGGGCTCCCCCGAGCTGGCGCACCGGGAGAATGCCCGGCATGCAGGCTTTTAATGTCAAAGGCACCCACGGCGGTGGGCTAAAAGCGCCCTTCCGCCGCGGGTGCCTTTGACAAAAGGCGCCATTAGCCCCCCACCACGCCAACTCGGGGAGTCTTTCAAGGACTTCCCCGAGCTGGCGTAGCGGGAGAAGGCGCAGCATGCAGGCTTTTAATGTCAAAGGCACCCACGGCGGTGGGCTAAAAGCGCCCTTCCGCCGCGGGTGCCTTTGGCAAAAGGCGCCATTAGCCCCCCACCACGCCAACTCGGGGAGTCTTTCAAGGACTTCCCCGAGCTGGTGTAGCGGGAGAAGGCGCGGCATGCAGGCTGTTAACGTCAAAGGCACCCACGGCGGTGGGCTAAAAGCACCCTTCCGCCGCGGGTGCCTTTGGCAAAAGGCGCCATTAGCCCCCCACCACGCCAACTCGGGGAGTTTTTCAAGGACTTCCCCGAGCTGGCGTAGCGAGAGAAGGCGCAGCATGCAGGCTTTTAATGTCAAAGGCACCCACGGCGGTGGGCTAAAAGCGTCCCTCCACCGCGGGTGCCTTTTGGTCAAAGGCGCCATTAGCCCCCCACCACGCCAGCTCGGGGGAGTCTTTCAAGGACTTCCCCGAGCTGGCGTAGCGGGAGAAGGCGCAGCATGCAGGCCTTTGATGTAAAAGGCGTCCACGGCGGTGGGCTAAAGGCGCCCCTCCGCCGCGAGTGCCTTTCACAAAAGGCGCCATTAGCCCCCCCACCACGTCAACTCTGGTGAGTCTTTCAAGGGCTCCCCCGAGCTGGCGTGATGGCAGAAGGCGTGGCAGGCGCCTCATTGTCATTGAATGCACCCGCGGCGGCGGGCTCATTCAATGACAATGGGCTGCTGACGCGCCCTATTCCTATCATTACCTCCTCGACTGACTATTTTTGAAACTTTAAGATTCCTACAGATTTTTGGTCACAGAATGTTGGCATGTATGCAACAGCGAATAAAAAATTGTAATTCATGGAAAGGCGATCGACAGCAGATGTATTTATAAATGGGAAACCACGTTTCTTCAAATTAAAAAAACGATCAACCTCAAACGAGGAGCGACACAACTGGGCACCAGTAACTCGGGACCATTAACATTCTTGTCGCTCTCCACCCTTCCGCCATTTTCCTGTTGAGGCCGGCCCGGCTAAGCTCCCATTCTTCCCCCGTGTAACGGCCCGTTTGTTGTCTCCAGGCGTTGCGCGTGAGTTCTAACACCAGCGGATTACGGCATTTGCTGTAGCTCACCACCCGCGCCTTCTCATAACCCGATTCATCACCACGCACACATAGGGTCTCCATTTACCCTTATCGATCCTGGTTAACCCATTGGGACGGTAAAGGCGCGTCCCTCACAACGCATTTTATGCTGAATCAAAAAAATGAACGGAGTCTCAATTAACCGCAGACACACATATTGTGGCTCACTGAAGCTTTAGTTAATATGGTCAGAATTGGACTCAGTTAGTTTAGTGTGTACACTTCTATCAATACTGTAAGAACTCAATAAAGGTAGAAGATTGGGTTATCAGAGCTCTCAAGTTTCCTACAGCTATGGGTGAGGAGGACATGCAATCCTGTTTTGGCTTGGAATTCTGGGACTTGTAGTTTTCCTAAATTTCAAGTGGGGAAGAAAAAACTACAAGTACCAGAATCCAAAGGGACATCCAAACAACGGGACTGGATGGCCTTCTCACTCAAGGTCATGGGAAACTTGAGAGCTCTGGGTTAGCTATGCTAAAGGGTAGCAACTCGAACGGCAGAGAGGTATGTGCAGAACGTTCATGTCGCCCACATGAGGAGACACTGATTCCTCCTCGTTCATAAGTATTTTTATGCTTTCTTATTCTGTACTCATTCCTTCCTCCATCCCCTTTGTAGGATTAGCCTATCTAATCTTCACAGCACCTTTACTCTCTAAGAAGTGTAAGCCAGTGCCCGGTGGGGTCCGATACTACCAGACAAGGCTGCTGGGCAGTGATCCGATTAAGACTCAGAGGCAGTGAGCTGGACAGGCCACCTCCTATAATTATTCTTTCCTCACCACAGGGTCCACCACCTGTTTGTTTACTGACACAGCACGTAGGCTGCAACTTCTCCTCCAAGGACGGTGGAACTATTCATGGAACATGAAAGTCTTCAATTTCCACCTGAACTCCTGATGATTAGCAATAATGCAGATAGTTGATGGAAAAGCAGTCTATAACTTGGCCACCTGAACCAAGAAGGAAAGTACACCCCATTTCAGATACCTATACTTGAGGACGATAAGCAGACCACGGAATCCACAGGGGTATATTTCAACAGCTGTGTGCTGGAACCACCCCACTCTCTACTCGCGCTTTCATGCCTTACCCTTTCGTGCTATGTACCTGTTGGTCATATTCGTGTGGTTCTCTGTTCCACTAGGCTCCTTTCTAAGAGACAGGTTTTACTCTCTGTTCCTATATCTATTTGAATTGCAGGATAACAAATAATTATCGGTGCAAGGTAAACAGGGAAACTCATCCAACAGTCCCTTCAACATACTCATCTACTAACCCTGCCCACCCTGGATAACGTAAACCCCTGCACTCTCTTTGGGGACTAAACTGCCAATGTGATTGTCAAAAATAAGAATACATGAATAGTACAGACACTTTTTTTTAGAAACTGTAATTCTTTTTTATCAATTCTTAAGCTTCAACAAAATCCATACATTCTTAAATAGTTCATAAGCTTAACATTGACCTGAAAATTAATAGCAACAGGGAAATTAGGTCCACAAATACTAATGGGTAATCGTATGAAATGGACCCTGTATGGAAATCTAATTCAAAGAAAATATGCAGAGCAATGGGCATGTTAAAAGCAAACATGTAAACTGTGGCCTATGCTCAGCAGTTGGAAAACACACGTGCAAGCAAAATGTGCGATATTTTCAAGTCCCCCCCAACTCAGCATCTACTGACAAGGCCCGAAATAAGCATTTCCAAGGAAAAAGAAAGCATTCTGCAACTTTTAGTAAAATGGGAAACTGATGAATCGGAGGAGAAAAATAACAGCAATTCAAGTCACAGAAAGAAAAACGAATTTTGCTGTTGTTTCTATTTTCCTTTACAGAAATGAAGAGTTAGGATGGAAAATCCCCCTCACTAACGTGACTGGGGTTTCGATTCTATTAAAGACAGGAAGCGAGTATTATGCATTACATTCTTTACTCTGAAACCACAGCAGCAAAGAAAAACTTTTACAAAAAAAAAAAAGTTTCAATAACAGAACTAAATAAGAGTTCAATGTCAATGCAAGGGGGACTCCCCAATCCATCATGAATGACAGGTCATGCCCTGCAGGAGACCAATGAGCAGGGACCCTCCTCTATATATGTCCTTTACTCTAAACCCAACTCCTCTTTCTGCAGCGGTCTTGCACCAGCCGCCCATTGTAACGATCCAACTGCGTAGCGCGGAGAAAGGATCCAGCGAAGCTGGAGGAATCTCAACCTCTCCGCAGCCTGAAGCTATGACAAAGCTCTTCTGGATAGGAGTTCTCACCCGAAAGCTGAAACAATATGAAACAGAACAGGGTGGGTGGGTGGAATAAGAAACAGAAAACAAACAGAGGGTGGGTGGGATAATACTCACATCCTGTCTTTAATAGAATCTAAACCCCCCTGTCACGTTAGTGAGGGGGATTTTCCATTCTATGGCATGACAGGAGGCTTCATATTATGCAAGTTCAAAGCCCTTGCATCACAATAACCCCAACATGAACCATACACTTGAGATAAAATAAAATGCTTTAAATGATTATTCCTTAGGCCAATCAGCTGCTTGATAATCCTTCCCCGGCCACCCCCAGGAGAATGTCCTAAACCCTAGTACCTTAACTCAAGAACCAAATGAGTAATTAAGTCCCTCTTCACGCATAACCTATACGTCTATCTAGACCAAAAGGGGGCGGGTGGCAAGGGACCCCACAATAATGTTCCCACAAGGAAAGCCGCTGAGAGGTATTTAGAGGTTAAGAGCCTCTGTACTTCAATTCACAATCTTTTTTAAAAAACACACTTGATTATTCATACATCAAAATCTCTGGAAAACTTGGATAAGAGATGGAGGAAACCAAACACATACACCTCCTGACAATAAGGAAAGTGACCCCCTGAGGCGAGAATCTTTATATGGTCCCAGTAAAAGCTCTGATACCAAAAAAAACAGGAACGAAACCCATATAGGTGACTCGGAAACCGTTATAGCATAGACAACCTTTATCAGAAAAGGACAAAACAGACTAATCTTCCTAGAGGAAAAAACACCTAGCGTGTGTGGAGCCTAATGTACTAGAAGAACCTACGCACCAAGGACTGTTTATCCACTAACTCCACTCCTAGCGACAACATATTTCTTTGAGATAGTGGCAGAGAAATTAATTCATCTACATGTAATGTTGCTTCTCAAACAACTCCCCTAGGAGTTACCTATTTGTACTGTAAGGGAGAAAAACTGAACCTAAAAGTGAGCCATACACCACTAACCCAGTGGATCCAAGCGAAAGGGTACCCTGATTTATCAGAGGTTGCGCCGAAGTCCTAATGGCACAGACACAGTCCTGTGAAGAAAACCCCCCGGAAAACACCAGGAAGAGATGAAAAAATCCACTTAACTAAGACTGAGAAGATCCTGAAGGGTCAGCTTCAAAGAGAACAAGTTTTCGGGACGGAGAGAGGCCACGGGTAGAGAGGGGTACAATTAGTAATATCCACCATCAGTACCAGTGGGGCTGGGAAAACACCCTCGAAAAAGGCCAACACTATCGTTGCCGAGTGCCTGCGCACCCAAAACAGGACTCTTGCTATCAAGGCAAAGGAGAAACACATACGATAAAAGGGGGGAAAACTCAACCAATCCTGGAGGAAAAAATCGGAAGGCAGTGCACAGGGATCCCTACTCCAAATGAAGAGTCGGGGAAAACTTAGCAAATATGTCACGAGGCAAAATAATCACTGAAAAGAACCCAAGACATCAAATCTTTGCAAAGAGAGAGTCCTGACCAACAACAAGTTGCTCCCGTCCCGGAGAAGTCTGGAAAAAACCCACCATATCGTAACATGGATATTTACTCCTGGACAATACTCCACTTTCAACACCACTTCTCAATGTAAACAGAACAAACCCCTTTCTTCTTGTTAAACTTGCTAGGACCCTGGACCTGGACCCCCTCTCCCCCCGGATGATTGATGTATCGCACAGCAAAACCTTGCCCCTCTGAAAAAATACACAAAAATGTCATTGATCCTAGAGAAACTCATGACTGCAAGAGAGCCCGCTAACAGTTCCAAACGGCTGACGTGCAGCTGCTAAGCTCAATTGACTACTCTTGCCTGAGGAAACCTATTCTATGTTGGTACCTAGTCCAGTCTGGTGGTATCAAAATCCTGAAAGACTCCGAAGAGGAGACTGAAAAATGCTCTGCCAATCTAGGCATCCATGAGTCTGAGCCACTAAAGGAGCTCCAATTGACCTCGGGGTACCGAACCCTAACAGCGAGGAAGACAGACTCTTGCGAAGACATTTAGTCCTGGGGCGTTAATGCCCTACAACGGGGAGAGGAAGAATATTTAATCTAACCGTTTAAACCTTTCACACTTATAATAAGACTACACAAACCATGACTGTAGCAGGGATACCGCTAACTATTTCAAGAAGATTCATCCAAATCCCTAGGACCTGGAGAGAAACATCACCGTCAACAATACCCTGGGCCAAACTGAAGGGAAGGACATTGGAAAGCGTGAGCCCCGCAGTGGAACTGAAGACAAAACTTCTGATGAGTAGGGAAACATCTTCGGGACCTGATAGTCATCCTTGAGGTCCAACTAAATGAGGAGGACACTGGCACCACCGTCCTGCCAATAATGAGGTCATTGACCCCCAGCACTCATCAAAACTTGCCTGCCCTTATCAGACCATAGGGGGAGATCTAGCACATGAGACATTACTGAAGGTACCCTAGGGTTTACCAGGACCCCTGCCGGCACTCCCCCTCCAATGGAGCCGAAAGAACTCCTTTTAGGGTAAAACTGTGCTTATAGTTCTCGAGCAGAGGAGTAATTGTGCGTGCCTCTTAAAGCGCCTTGCCGGAAATGGGTAGAGCTATGGGAGAAAAAACAGCCAAAGGATCAGGCCCTATCCCCTCAGGGGTACCCTCATAACCTTACTTAGAGTCAATTTGGGATGAAGTCACATGAAAAAGGACTTACGCCATTCTGTAGAAATGTTGGCGCTAGTGATGCAGAGCAGGCAAACCGTTTCCAAAAACCTGTCCCGCAGGACTTGCCCATCAGCAGGCCATCAGCCAGTTCCAAAAGTCTGGAGACCGGACATGCCTTTACCACTCCACCAGAACTTATCCCCCCATTATGGGGTGCTTCCCTTTGTTTGGGACCAAAAGGGTACCATGAAGTGGTCGGTCCCTGGATAGAGGGACAATGTATAGCCCCCCCCTAGCAACACAGACCAAGGAAAAACATGGGGAACCAGAGTTTCTCTTGCGCCTCCTTGGAGGCAAATCCAGACTTCTGAGCTATCAGAAGAAGAAATAGAGACTGCGGAGAGCAGCTATTAGAACTAAAGAGGAACAGGGCAGGAGTGTCGGAACTAGTCCAACTCCCTTTCCTGACCCTTACCCTGGAAGGGGCGGAGGGGGGCAGGGGGTTAGGGGGGTGAAGGTATTACTAAAGGAAATTGACTGAGTTGTCCTGTATCTAATTGAATAGTAACCTACAGGGAGTTTGCAAAGAAAATAATGCTTTGATTTAGCAATCACTAAATAGGATTGGTTGCGGCACAATTTGCTGATTAGTCAGGTAGGGCTCCGATATTTGTCTATCAACCTTCTCCTTTTATTGGAAGGACATAAAAATGAAAAATGTCATCATTTACAGTTAGTAAAACCGCAAACCGAGCAGGTAAGGGTTAAAACCCCTTTAACACACGTCTCCTATTTCGCCGTAACAGAGGAAAAACATATTGCGCAAGCGCACATCAAAGCTGCTCACCCTAGCAGGGTGTGGCACCCAGCAGCACACGAGAGAGAAACCTTGCATTTTAATTCAGGCAAAGCCTGAAGCCGAGCAGGCCGAGGTACGCCTATAGTAAAGCTAATCAGCTGTGCCAAAGAAACTGCAGGAATATCATGGAATAGTGCTTACACCTAAGCTCTTTTCCCATGGAGTTAAAAAATAAAATCAATATCCCCCAAACTGTGTTGGTACTCATTCATTTACATGAGAAGGATGAAAGGCTGAGATGTCTTTGCTATAATCCGAACCTGCAGATCATGCACACATCGCAGTAGAAAGCGAATCCTCCCACCCCCTCACCTGAAGCAAAAAGCTCCTTAAAGGCAACAGCAGGGGCAGGGGTAATTTTCCAAAGCCCTAACACAATAAAATAATAATTTAGCGTTTATATATGGCTCATTTATCGACCTCAGAATGATGAAAGGCTGAATTTGGCCCTGCCGGGATTTGAACCTGCAGCTCTGCACAATTGTCAAAGCGAACGCTCTACTCGCTGTGTTATCGGACCAGCCCTATAGATGTGATTAAAATTGACATTATTTTTACAACACTTTCAAATTTGAATTTGGAGGATTGCTCAAACCCCCAACCTTTCAGGTACAAGCCTTACTGACTGTGTCACAGAGACTGGCTCAAAATATATAAAACATTTCATAACATTTCTTAAAATATATATGTTTAAAATATATATATACAACTCTCCCCTGAGAGTTTTCATAGCACTAGCAGAATTTTGAGATTGGAGCAGTGGCTCGAACCCCCAACCTTTCAGGTACAAGTCACAACACTTAGGGACTGTGCCACAGAGACTGGCTTTCATTCTTTAACCCTGCGTGCTTTCACTGACCAAGCTCCGTTGAGCTATTGGGCCCCAATCCTCGCGCGACTGGCCTGAAGCAAAGCTTCTACCTGGCCCGCGCCCTGCCTATGAAGGGGGCGGCCCCGTAACCCACAGAGAATGGTGAAAGAATGCTGCATATGGACGCATAATTTTAAGTATAAAGGCCCACACGCGTCGGGTCTGAGGAGAAAATTCCTGACAGACCTGCGCGTGTAGGCCTGGAGTGGGCTCTAGAAAGCAGACGCGTGTCTGTCCTGAAGCTAAAGCTTCCAGCAAGGCCGCGCGCATCGGGTGAAAGGAAGCAGGAACTCCGTAGAACGTGGAGCTGCTAATGAAAAACAAAACACTGCTAAAAATAAAGCTGCCGTCACACACGCTTTACAAAATTGAAAGCCTCAGTGACACACAAGGATTACACACCATAATAACAAAAGTAGTGACACCAAAGTGTAGCAGTAACAGTGTAACTAAAAATAAACACTACACTCTACACAACAATAACATATATATATATATATATATATATATACTACAAAAAAAACTTTGTTAAGGGGACGTTATGGTTAAGTTGCCCTACCAAAAACCTGTGCACTTCACTAAAAAAACGTTCCCACCTCCCCACTATGGTTCAAAGTAAAACCGAAAAACCCCTGAAATTCGCCAGTTATGGTAGACTACGCCACTAAACCTGCCATCACCACTGTGCACTGCTAACACTAACACCCGGAACATGAAAGATAGAATCACAAATGTCATTGATGACATCACTGACGCCATCACTTGTTTAGACTCTTTGTTTTCGTTCACTGCTATATATATATATGTCCATTCAGTAAAACAACTTTGTTAAAGGGATGTTACACTTCACAGTGAAACCAAAAAACACTGCACTTTCCCTAATTTTGGTAAACTAGGCAACCATAGCTCGCACCACCTACGTTCATTGCTAAGACTAACACCCAGGACATCAAAGATGACATCTCAAATGTCATTCATGACATCACTGATGACATCACATGTGTACCTCCCCCATTTTTTATTTACTGACATATGTAAACCAGGTGCCTTTCTTCACTATCAGCCAGGAAGTGAAAAGGTTAAAAGTGCTATATTTGTAGGTGTAAGCCTTCTCATATGTTCCTAAAATACTTTCCTTAGGGTACAATGACATGATATCATACATATACATAGGATAAGAAGGAAATCTCAAACACAGCAATTTCTTCTGTGCATGAAGGTAATGTGGACGGTTATGAATAGTTTCTGGTAATACAGCAGGTTTTTTTGTCTACGTTACGATCCCTATATCTGCTTCTATTGGTATACATTGTGGTCTCTGTTTTGTGAGTAATAATACAATTATGCAGTAAGGGAAGCATTCGTAGATGTTTATGTAGTATAGTATTCAAAAATCTGTAATGGAAGCATATACCAGTTTAGTAGTGGACATGGGAAGATGTAGAATATTGCATCTCTGTAGCACATGCTGCAGACAATGGCTATGTTTTTTTAGGGTGTTCATGTATTGAAAGAACGCACTATTTCAATGGAATTTTTTAGCAATGCATTGCTTAATGAACTATTTGGCATATGATAGCTCTGCAATGGTCTGTTACACTTTTCGGCCAATATTCTAATGACAATCACTAGTGGAGGTGCAGCGTGAAAATGAAAAGCACATGTGATGTCATCTTTGATGTCCTGGGTGTTAGTCTTAGCAATGAACGTAGGTGGTGCGAGTTATGGTTGCCTAGTTTACCAAAATTAGGGAAAGTGCAGTGTTTTTTGGTTTCACTGTGAAGTGTATTATCCCTTTAACAAAGTTGTTTTACTGAATGGACATATATATATATATGGCAGTGAACGAAAACAAAGGGGCTAAACAAGTGATGGCGTCAGTGATGTCACCAATGACAGTTGTGATTCCATTTTTCATGTTCCGGGTGTTAGTGTTAGCAGTGCACACTGGTGATGGCAGGTTTGGTGGCATAGGGCCTCATTACGACCCAGGCGGTAAGTTACCGCCTGGGCCGTGACTTTACCACCATGGCGTAAACTACGTTTACGCCATGGTGGTTGGCGGATTTACCGCCCCATTCCAACCTTGGCGGGGCGGTAAATCCCCATTTACCCATTTTCCCTTCCCCATTCCCATTTTGCCCCATAGGGCATAATGGGAGTGGGGAAGGCGTTAATTACGCCACCGTAAATTACGGTGGCGTAATTAACTCCATGGTCCCTTAGCGCCATGGATTTTAACACCTGCTAAAAGCAGGTGTTAAAACCTCCATGGCGCTAAGGGACCTCGTAATCAGGCGGTAAGGGTCGGCGCTGTTTACGCCGCCGTAAAACCCTTACCGCCTGAGTTGTAATGAGGCCCATAGTCTACCATAACTGGCGAATTTCAGGGGGTTTTCAGTTTTACTTTGAACCATAGTGGGGAGGTGGGAACGTTTTTTGTAGTGAATTTCACAGGTTTTTGGGAGGGCAACTTAACCATAACGTCCCCTTAATGTTTTTTTGTAGTGAATTTTACAGGTTTTTGGAAGGGGAACTTAATCGTAAGATTGTGCTGAAGATACACTGTTGTCATGTGATTTTGGGAGCAATGTAGTATAATGTACGTACTTGATGTACATGTAACATAGAACATACAGAACCCCCTCCTATTTTTTTTTTT
The DNA here is from genome assembly GCF_040938575.1 of Ambystoma mexicanum. Classification (NCBI taxonomy): domain Eukaryota; kingdom Metazoa; phylum Chordata; class Amphibia; order Caudata; family Ambystomatidae; genus Ambystoma; species Ambystoma mexicanum. The sequence goes on from NC_090925.1 coordinate 693,583,617, forward strand.
TTTTTTTTTTTTTTTTTTTATTGATTTGGTTGAATTTAATCAACCTTTCAAACAGTACAAAAGATAAAATGAATGAAATATACAGCATTTGACATGGTTTTGACTTTCATCATGTAAATCTTAAAAAGTACAGCATCTTATTTACATTACTTGCCAATTAAAAAGTTGGAAAAACATCAGGTGCAACATTTGATTAAATTCTCGCTTTGATTAATTGTCTAATTTAAGACTAACAAGAAAATTAACAGCTGCTATTTGAATTGCACTATTATTAGAACCTAACAGAACCGACCAGCATTCATCCTGTGAAATGTTACCTAGATATTGACAGTGTCTAGCAAAAGCAATTTGTCTAATAGGACTGAGTGGTACACATTCTGTAAATAGATGAGCCAATGTTTCACCCGTAGGTGAGGCTTGGCAGAATCTACAGATGTTTTGTTCTGGACTAATTAGTTTGCGTTTGGCTCTAATTTCCATGGTAGCCCAGAGGTTAAAGCGAAGGCGCATTATTCCTGTTCTATATTTGGGGGCTGGTGATCGTACTAGGTATGCTGGTAATGTTTTGATTTTTTTTGGAGGGAAGCGGACCGTATCGCTGTCACGATACTTGGTGCTTGATTCACATGTATTAATCCAATCTGTTTGATGTATTTTGAATTTAGCTTTTTCGGGGTTCAGCAATAATAATTCAAGTGAGACTTCTGCTTTCGTCATTATTTGGTATACTCTTGTTAGCCAGTCCGCAATATATCTAGATTTCTTTGGTGCAAATATGTGGCCGGAAAGCGTGTTTAATAATACGTTTTCATTAGTTGACAACAAGCATTTCCCAAAGAGTGAACATATTCGCCAGTTATAGTGGGCTTCAAGAGAAGACAGACCAAGCTCGTATCTCAACCATGATGTGGGGACGCATTGAGGTAGGTGGAGGAGTGCACGCCAATATTTTGCTTCCCACTGATCGAATTTGAATGCAGAGTCTACAGGTAGTGTCTCTAAACCATATAATAGTATGGGGACAACTTTCTTGGTCCAATAATGCCATGCTGGAAGAATGGAGAATTTGCCAAATCTGTGCATGATAACCCGAGCTTGGGAGATGGAAGAAACTAGCTTGGACTCGAGCCTCTCTATCTGCCCATGAGGTTTTGGGTGTCCTTCAACGATCATACCTAGATAGCAATAGCTTGGAACAATGCTTAGTGGGGCGCTACCTATGGACCACACAAATGAGGCTGGGCCTAAACGCTTAGGGGAGTATTGCATGATGTAAGTTTTGGACGTGTTAACTGACAATTCATTAGAATGCACATACTGATGGAACGTATCCAGGAGTCGCTGTAACCCCACCTGGGTTCTGGATATAAGGACTAGGTCGTCTGCATACATGAGAGATTTGACTTCTTGATTACATAGTCTGGGAGAATCGGAAGTAACAGCAGAAAACGCAAATTTAACATCATAGATAAAGTAATTGAACACTGCTGAAGCTAGAGAGCAACCTTGTTTCAAACCACGGAAAGTCGGTATGCTATTTGTTAATAGACCATCTAGTGTGATGCGTACTCGGATCGTCGTGTCATGGTGCAATAGATGTATGATATCGTATAGGGTCGTTGGGCAGTTGTCTCGGGCAAGCTTATTTAGTAATAGAGGACGACTGACGGAGTCAAAAGCTGCATGTAAATCAATGAAGGCCAGAAACACCTGTTGTTTTGTTTCTTGACACTGAGCTTTGATCGCATTCAAGGTCATAAGATTTATGTTGGTCCCCATTCCTGCCATAAAACCAGTTTGATTAGAATCCCTCAGTTTGTTGTTGCCTGTCCAGATGTTAAATTCAGCTAGTACCAATTTTGTGAAAATCTTCCCGGGGGCATCTAATAAAGCAATCGGCCGATAGTTGGCAGGTAGTGACCGATCGCCTTTTTTAAAAATTGGTATTATGATAGATGACTTCCATGAAGTTGGAATCATGCGATTGCGAATGATGTCGCAGAAGATCCTGAATAAGATCTTGGACCATATGTCTGGACGACTTTTGAACATATGATTTGACAATCCATCTGGGCCTTCGGCTCTTGATGAGCTCAATTTTTTTATTATGCCATGTATGGCCTCAACTGAGATTTTTAAATTCCAGCTAGATGTCGGTGCCGGCGAATAGTTGTCGTGTTTATAGTAAGGGTCGTCATATAGTGTTGAAAAGTGGTTAATCCACATATGTTCAGAAACCCCATTCAGTTGAGTATCTGCTTGGAGATGACATGATTGGTTATTTAAAAGAGCCCACATGCCAGATGAATTTTTGTTCCTCATGGCATTGCCCATAGCTTCGCTATCTTGTTGATATAGCAGAGACTTATGGCCACTAAGCCAATTTTTATATTGACTTTTCGCAGATTTCAGTACTTGCCATTTGTCGGCTTTAGTTGAAAGTAGGATTTTTCTTTTGAGCATTCTATATTCTGTCCTTCGTTTACAGACTACCGGGTCAAATGTATGTGGATGTTTGATCCTATTTGATTGTGGTATGTTGACGGTCTGGACAAATGCCCCTAATAGATTGATGTATTCAATGCTGGTGCAATGGTGTGCCCCGGTCATTACAAGATCTTTGAACTGGTTCAAAGAGTTAGCAGTCCATTTGAGCCGTGTACGGGAGTTATTCACTCCCACTGTACCATGATAATACGTGTGTCTGGTTGGAATTATGGAGTGCAACATACACTGTAAAGACAGGAGGCAATGGTCGCTTTTGGGATGGTCTATGATGTCAAGGGAGACTACCTGTTGGAAAAGCTTAATGTCAGCATAGATGTAATCTATGATGCTATTTGCAGATCCTCTATGCCAAGTGTAGTGTGGGGGGACATCATTATGGACTGAGCCATTCACCATGTGATAATTGCGCTCAGCCATGATCTGTTCCCATTTGCGAACACCTTGGGTTTGTTCTCCCACCTTCAAACAATTGAGGTTCAGGTCACCGAGTATGATGGTATACGAGATTGTTTTGTCCAGATGAATTAGGTCAAGCATATCGTTTAAGCCTTCAAAGAACAACTCATCAGGCATACTGCGAGGATTACGATAAATATTTAATAAGGCAAAGTTTATATCTTGATTGCAAATTCTCACAAGTTGAATGTGTGCGCCTACAGAAGCCCATGGAGTGATTGAAAAGCTAAATTTAATGTTGACGGCCACTAGGAGTCCCGAGGATGGTCGACCTCCAGTCAGTACTGCGGGAATTAAGGCAATTTCATAGCAATCCCATAACGGAGGTTTAGTAAGCCATACCTCTTGTAGAGCGATGAGATGGTATAGTAATGACATCTCACTAAAAGAGGCCTGGAGATGTTTATGCCCTCTTGTGTTCCAACTGGCCACAAAAAGAGCATTTCGAATTTCATCTTTTGGTTGTTAATACCGAGAGTTTTCAGGTAACCATGATGGTCTGGATTCACTGCGGGAGCCCTGATATATCTTAGGGACCATATCAGAGATGTTTGAGGGCAGGTGAACGGAGTCAGGTTCCTCTGCCAACAAGAACCCCATATTAAATAGAACCATTTTGTTGCGCCATATTAATTGATGTACTATGCCCGATGGAATCCAGAGTCTGACTATTGATAAGGAAGTTTCGGAAATGAATTCAACTCTATCTATATCGTGTGAAGAAATGTTGCATAATTCCTCCGTGTCACCAAAAATATTCAGGACACTTTGTCGGTTTAGATCATATTTTTGGTCGGTGCCCTCCCGACATTTAAGGATTAAAGTATGAAATTGGGATTGTCTTGGGTTCGATTGCCCAGTTGGCCAGCGCTTGTTGTTATTGCGCGGGGGCCCTTGTGCATTAGGGGGCCTGCTTTGTCTAGGATTTCTTGTCACTTCCGATGCTAGATTTACAGGTGATTGATTCACATTATTTGGGTGTTCTGCTGGTCTTGTGGGGACACCTTGAGCCTGTGTGAATACAGAGACCACCTTTGCAGCAAGATATTCGTCTACTTGCTTTTTTAGTTCATTTGTCAAGGACTGGATGCTATTTTCATTAAGTTTGTGTGTATCATTTGGCATAGGTGCAAACGTGACCGTCTTGGACTGGTTTGCAAGCACAGAAGGAGCTTGTACGGAAATAGGGATTTGCTGGGGAGAGAGGTTTGCAGGGAACAAGCCAGTACCACTCTTGATAGATGGTTTGAGTGGAGTTTGGCCCTGTGGCTGCACTGTATGTGAAATGGTGGAATTTTGAACAGAAATATTTTTTTCTGGAATCAAAGCAGTTATCGGAATTTTCTGTAGCGCACCCAAAACTTGTACTAGTTGTGATAAGGGAGACAGGGGCTCAGGTGGGGGGACCATGGTTGTATCATTAGAGAGGGGTGCTATAAGAGACCCTGCTACTTCTGTCTCTCTGGGATGTAGGGAAGCGGCAGTTTCTATTTCGCCTAACTCACAGGCTTCTGGAGCTATTTTCTTTTTGCTAAGTGCTTTGAAAAAGGTCGCTAGTGTGTTTTTTTGATGTTTAAATCCAATCATATTTTTCGTTTTTTTTATTTTGTTATTCTTCTTTATTATTTTTTTTTTTTTTGATTTCTCCACTAATGAGGGCTGAACACCACTCAAACTTTGTGTATCCATTGGAGTATCGCCAGTTGGAGCAATTGGGCTCAATATCCTATTGATATTGATATTAGAGAGTGACAGACTGAGCGCCTGTTTGCGGACGGCCGCGGACGAGGGCAAAAGTACCCAAACAGGCAGGGGGTATCTGAAAATGTACAATTTTCTTACACAAAAAATGTTGAACTTAGAAAAAGGACAGAAAGACATTATAAGTATTAATAAATAAATATGGAAACCTAAACGTGTGAAATGAAAACGATGCATTTAATAACCATGTAGAATGAAATGGATGGTATCATAAAAAAAAAAAGGATGCCTCCATCGTAATTACTTCACAGAAATTCTGCAGCTTGGACCGACAGTGGACGGACGCAGTAGGACGAAGGGAAATAACATCAAAATAGTAAGTGAAGGTAATTTTTTTGTATGTGTGTATTTTATTTATATGTGGTGCAGAAATAATAATGCCTTTCTGTTGTTTTGACACAGAAATGACGAGTACTTTGGAGTGGTTGGAACAGTACTTTCCGCTTGGAGAAATGTCGGAAGAGAGCGATAACAATGGTACACAGCACTCTGCGTATGCAAAGTAATGGCCAGTATTTTATGGGCATTTAATAGATATATATTTAATTTTTAAAAGACCAGGAAAGAAAAGGAGGAAAGCCAACAAATGACGCAGAAGAAGACAGGATCAAAAGGATTGAATTGAAAATGGACACATTGAATGAGAATTTTAAAAGTTTAAGGGAGTTTGTGGAAGACTGTGTGAGAGGAAAAGTATGTTACCACTGTCCCACCTGTACCTGCCCCCCTTCTCCATTCCCTAGTGAACCATCCCCAAACCTTCAGGAAGAAAATAGACGTTTCGACGAAACATCCATCCCTGCTTCCCCTCACAAATCTTCCCCTCATAACCAGGCTGTGTTGAATCCTAATTCCCCTATATTTGTGTCAGTATCTGTTTCCCCCGGTTTTTCTTTGGAATGAAGTTTGTGTGTGCGTTTGGAATGTTTTTGTATAGTAGTTGTAGTTAAAGAGTTTGAGGAATACATTTTTTTTAAAAAGACTTAAAATGTTCGCGAACAGCGCGCCAGTTCGACTTATCCGAAAGGAATGGAATGTGGATGTTGTAAAGGCAGTACACCTACCCTTACTAATGTCAAGTAAGATGGAGTTGATGTTTGACCGCGCCATCTGTGCAAGTTGTGCGTACATAAACAGAAAGGGGCGTCCTAAGGACATTATACCTCGGCCTACCGGTTACAAACGAGATAAAACATGTTCGTAGAACACACCAGGTGTCCGGGATGGCAGTAAATGAGCAAAATGGGAGTGTGTTAAGGACAGTATACCTGTCAGTATTGTCCGCAGTCAAGATGGTGCCGTCCATAGAACAGGCGCAGTGGCCGGCAAGGTCGTAGTCAAACAAAATGGAGTTATCCTAAGGACACTGGACCTGTCCGTACAGTGAGCATATCATGTACGCACATGCGCAGTACAACCATAAGTACAGGGAACATCGTGCCTGAACCTAACTGTCCATCTCACTTGTGTCGCACTTTGAATTAGTTTGAGAACCCGAACACTGTCCTTAGGACAGTTGCGCGCGTGCGCAAGTTTGTTACTCTGCATTTCCTGTCCAGCGGACACCCATTTCTGTCGTGGATGTGTTCAGGACGTCATCATGTGACCTCACCCACGCTGAGCGTGTGGACTAATTTGCGCAGTTTGTGTGCTTCCGCAACAGTACAAAAGGAACCTATGCACACAAGGCAAAATATTGTACAGTCTAAAAATATAATTTCACATATTCCAGACAATAGCTTATCTGTGGACATGTTGTGTGAAATTTTCAGAACGCTTTTCAGTGATGAAGATGGTAACGAGGTGCACCCCTCCACCCCTATAAATGGCCACACCCCGAGCGTATCTTCATTGTGTGCTAGCTATAGCCGATTGAGGTGTACTGCCTTTACTGCTGTAGTGACCAAAAGGAAAGTAATTGGTATGGCATCCAAGGCTGCTGTTGCTTCATTATCCTCTGCACCACCCCCAAACCCGCCACCACCACCTCCCCAAGGGCCTGCAGAGAGATATAAGGGTGAGGATGTAGAGATCGAGGAAGAAGTGGAAGAAGAGAATGAGGTGGAGGAACTCTGTACTACAAGCACTCGCCGGTAGCCGTGGGTGTGGGTGTGGCGGTTGTTTTCCGTTTATGGGAACGTACCAAAAGCACATGCAAACCTGGTGAGGTTTAACCAGTGCCAAGTGCTGCTGAGCCGCGGGAGACTTGGTGCGTACAGCTTTGGTACGACAACCATGAAGCGACACCTCACTTCGTTCCACAGTGCGGACATTCGCCAGGTGGTGCCATGTGAAGAGCGTAGTCGTTTCAGTTCCTCCACAGCATCCTTCGTGTCCGATCCTGTCACCACAAGAGACACTCCTGTGGTGGAGCGCCTCCCTCCAGCTGCCTCACAAGCCATTCACAATACTGTTGACCCTAACCTTTCAAAGGAGACAGTAGTGTGTATGTATTGTGACGCAGTACTCTGCAGGGGGAGAGTTTTCGAAGTGCTTTTGAGGCTACGGTCACGGAGCACCAGAAGATCTGCTCCTTACCTAAGTAAAGCTCACCCTACATCTTTCTCTGTCCACTTGCCCTTTCTTATCCCCGTGGTTGGTGTCCCTTCCTTACCCTCTTTTGTCCTCCTCTCCTAGTGTGTCATGTGGGCAAAAGCAGGAAAGTGTAAAACAACAAAAATTTAAGAAAATGGCTCTTTTCAGAGCCGCCTTTCTCAGTTTAACAATAGAACTATCAAGTGACCGATGTAGGCCTCCGCGCATTTATGAAAAAGTTTGCGGACAGTCGTAGGACACACAAAAAAGGAGGGTGCAAGCGGAGTAAACCCAATGAAGTGGACGCTGGGAGTAAGTGGTGGCTCTGAAAAGAGCCTTTCGGTGGTGTGTTGTGTGGGTCAAAAACTGTGGATTGGAGAAAACGGATTGTCACATAGGTTATTGTGAATGCAAAAGAGGTTGCAATGCATTTTGTACATGTGAGATGGACTCCATCTCTTTGGAAAATGAAAGAGCTGCCAAACAAAATGTTTTCATTGTGGAATGAGGACATGCCAACATCTCTTAGAAAGGTACAAACAGTCTTATTCACATTGCGTCTCGCTTTCTCCATTTGTGGACCAAATGCAGAAGAACACAGCCATATTTGTCTTTGTGCAATACGGGAAAAAAGTATTTGACAATTTGAAAACATGTCCATGACATTCGCAAGTCCTTCCTTCATTGCAAATTGCAAAGAAATTCCAGAAACATGGCCTAAACTATTGCCTCCACAATGAATGATAAGTATATCTGGAGGACGCTCTGTCAGTAAAGTAACACAGAGAGGTACCAGGTCCTGCCACCTCATTCCACGGACGCCATGCCAGTGCACTTCTACATGAGGAAATCTGAGATCTACAGATAGACGGCAGCTTTCTGCATGCACCTTCAACCAATGTATCCATGAGTCTCCCAAAATCCAGATAATCTGTTTTCGAGCACGCAGAGCCATGGCTGTGTGGTCTCCTGTGAGGAGAAGACGGTCTTACTGAATCTCGCCGTTCAGAAGACACCTCCTGAACTTTATTGACCAATCCCTAGCTCCGCTCATTCTCATTTGCATGCGTCTCTACCCCAGAATCCCCGTTGGTGATATGCGCAGCCTGCAAACTACCGCCATATCCGCGGACATGTATAGGATCAGAGCGTGACGACGGTACATTAAAGTATTATTCCCCTTTTTCCCCTTTAAGGCGGGCTCTGAAAAGAGACGTTTTTGTTTTTTGGGCAGATGCCTTACAGACATCTGTTATTTTGTTTATTTTTTTGTCCTTACTGTACTCCTACAACCATTACAGAACCTTCTCTAAAGCAAGCCTTACATTCCAAAAGAACATGGCATTTCCCAAAGAAGATAGCGCAACACCATCTGCTTCAAAATAATCTGCATTACTTGGAACAATGTTATCGTGGCTGCAGAAAAACATACCAGCTCGTAACATGAAAGCACGCATGCCGCGATTGATGATACACCTCCCAATACTTTGATCTGGACAGAAAACAGAATTGTTGTTCAATTTTACTCTAGGTAGTAAACCAGAAAAAATTACTTTCGTTGTTGGGAAGATGTTCATGAGTGCTTCAACGAACTGTCCCAAATCTGCCAACAAAATAAGTGAACTCACGTAGCCCAAATCGCAAGCACCGTAGTGCAAAATTACCACATGAGGAGTGGTCATCGTACGCATGTCTCTGCAAACTTGCAGAATTGCCGCAACATTGGCAACAGTGTCAGCACTCCACACCACCTCTACTCCTCTCACATCGAAATGGTGTGCCGCTTGCCTACTCTCAGCATAGTGTTGTAAGCCATGGACAAAAAATGTCTCCAAGCACCAAAACACTGACCCTCTCCACCTCTGCCATCTTCAGTATATGCACCGTCTTTCGATACAAAAGAGTAATGTGAACATCTGATTGGCCGATGCCTACAGTCCCCTTTCCATGCAGGATTTGCTGTAGAAACCCATATGTGACATGCCCCATGTAGGGGAGGAGTGGTCCAAAAGACCCTCTTTGCCTGCATCCCCTCCCCAGGTGAGGGCCATGGCTCATTGGGCGTCCCTTCAGACCACCCGGGCCCAGGTGGTGGAGGGTTTACCTGCTGAAGACATTGCCCACACATATTGAATTTAGCTAGGCCCAGAAACCATTTTGTCTATCAAAGATGGTGTGAGCTCAGCACACTGTAGCGCGGCCCCCACCCTTGGAGAGTTTCAATTATCCCTGTCGCCGCAGCACCCTGGCAGATCCGCTGTGAGCCCGTTCCCACGAACAAGACGGACATGAACTAGCATAAGATACTAACACTGTAACATTTCACCGCCCACAGTGTATCACTGCTCCCAGAGTGACCCGGTCAGCGAGGCCTGGGTGATGGGAAGATCTGTAGAATGGTCATCCGATGAAAGCAGAAAAATACCCAAATACGAATGTCAAAAACTACTTTTAATACGTGTATCCTTTCCATAAAAGTACTTCTACTAAAGAAACCTGTAAAATTGTGTAAACGCATGTTTACATGACACCAGCAATGAAGGACCCACACCCCTGCAGGGGTGTGCAAATGATAAAAGCATTCCGGGGGATTATTCTTTATATGTATCATTGAAAATCGTACACCCCGCGGTCCCGCGCCATAACTGAACTAATGCTGCTAGAGTACACAAGAAAACGAATGTAACCATACAGAGGGCTCATGTAAAGGATGTGCGAGAATGCACTCGTCACGCGTGTATGTCTAAGCCCCTTATATGCCACCACCGTCACATACTGTAGCGGGTCATTTTCTATGTACTCCACCAACCTCAATACTACCTCACTTACTGCAAATGTATATGCATATAACTAAATACTGTAATTGTTAAAACATAGTGTACGAATAAGGTGCTCAGACTGGATATAATTGAGACACCTCCAGCAAAGTGAAATGTATGTTTTCAAGTGATTCAAACAAATATTATAAAGTGTTCTAATGATTGTGATGTTTTCACCTCTAAAAGCCGGCAACACACGAGGAAGATACCTTTGTGAATATGTGCAAGGCCATTTCCCCTCCCACCCTGCGAAGACTGCCAAACATGAGAGCAGAGGCCCGCGCCGCGCTGCTCCACCTCCCCCAACCAGACTGGAGCCGCTTCAAAGATTTGTAGCCCCCTCTGCAGCACCCAAGGCTACGGCCCGCCACCTGCATTATTTACAGTACAGCAGTAAACCTCTGCCTGAACACACACTTCCAAAGGCGCCCCCTCTTAAACCCCACAACCCACCCGATCATCTTAGACTTATGGCCCTGTGCAATCAGGACACCCAACACTGTGGCAACACACAGCGGCACATTTATAACCACATCTAACAAGACAGGGAGGCATGTACCGCCCGTCCCATGCCCTGGAGCTTAGCCCCTCAACCTATGGCCCCGGTCAACAGGACACTGGTAACCTTGCCCTGACGAATGACCATCAGACCCCTCACAAGGTGCATTCCTCCTGTGTTGCATTAACCTGTAGAATAACCTATTGGAAGATTTACTAAAGAAGATAATATTGTAATGACTGAATGACTGCGGTGTGCATGGCCTAGGGCAAATAAGTCAGGAAAAGACATTCATCTCTGACACTGGCCGCGAGGGCACAACAACACCGCCCGGATGAACTCAGCCAACTTGCCAGGCCCAGCCCAACCCACGAGGCTGACCAGTGACGTCTTCCAGCCAAAGCCAACCGCATCGCAGCAGCACCTATAGTTAGTCATCGCCACCCAATCCCATCGAACTTGTGCCCCCTATAGTATGTAGGTTCTTATGACGTTTTTTGTAAATATATACGCTTGTCTTTGTTATTGTCAGACAGAGCGCTCTCGGAGTTTGCAGAGTTCTTTGCATGCCCTATTCTGATTGATAAACTCCCATTTAAGCTCACCCGCACTCTGTCTTGGCTTTATTCCCGATTTGGGAGAGTCCTTCATTGTCTCTCATTGCGGGGAGGATCGTGCTGGTTGGGGATGCTTGCCTTCACCTACCCGCGGACAAGCTTTGCCTACGTGCGGCACGTAGCTCTTACCCAGTCCTTCTACCCTTTCCACATCGGTAGCAAATCGAGTCCCTCATTGGACACAACTAAGCAGTCACACAACCATCCACCAATCACATTGAACATCGCTAAATCTAACTCCTTCATCAACATTGTGCACTTCAAATGTACTGTCGATGACTCTTGACTGGAAGTCGCATATCATTGCAAAGCACCTACTTCACAAACTACTGTGCAAGTGTTGAGGATTTCTACGTACATTTCCATGCATGCGCACATGCATGAGTATAGAGTACAGATATGCATATTTTAATCAGAGAACATGTGCAACCCTTATGATGTAATTTAATTAAATTAATGCTGCTAAATGTGCATAGGCAATACATACCAATGCTCTCCCTTTTAAGTGCAAGATGTCCGATTTATCGTTGATAAACCGCACGACTTCTTACTGTCTTCCGCATAACCTATACATACTTTACAAGCATGCCTATTTAGGGCGAAACTCGATTTTGAATTAGAAAATGTCGGAGTTGTGTACTGTGTATGGCCTACAGTAAAGATACTTGCAATGTGATCATATGAGAAAAATAAGGGCTCCCGATTGCTGTGGTGACATCTCCCTCTGAGGGTCTTCCGATGTGTCGGCATCGTGCTTATAATTTGCAAGTAGAAACATTTTTCCCCATCTACTATTATGCCCTATCGCTTACAAACCTCTCTCCTACAGATAGTATACCTTTTAAAAAACAAGGCATTACCATAACCTTAAAATTGTTCTCAATTCAGAAGGACTTGCAAGTAACATATTGCAAGTAACATACAAAGGCAGCACAGAGTGAAGTGAAATGCACACGTGCACTGGGTTGAAATATGAAAGGAGAATGCTCTGACAAAAGATGCACAATTAATGTGTGCATTATCATCACTGCTGTAAACTCACAAAGTAATTAATATTTTTTTTTCAATCGCAGTGAAGACTACTCTCCTGAGAATCAATAGCATCTACACTGCAAACGACATATTCGAAGAAACCTGGTCATTTCGCAAAAAAAAAGTAAGCCCAGTACTAACTTTATATAGTAACTATTCCTCAAAGAGGCTGCGTGGGTTATTTGTTTAATTTATACACCAAAGCAAACAATGATTTCTGAACCATTCTACCTACAAATACCCATTTATTAAACAGAGAATAACAGGCAGATTGGCTGACAAATCCCTGTGTGTTTGGAACTCAAATAACATACAGAATCATTAGAAGGTTAGTTCTAGAAAAGAAGTTGCTGTTTCAAGTTTATGGCATTTCATTTACTAATAATGCTTCTCGTCACCACTAGGCCACTTTGTACTCTCACCTGAAGCACATTATAGTAGTATACAAACAGTAAAATAGCCTTACCAAATCATTGTAAGAGTCCAATGCACATTCACACACCATGACAAAGAAATTCCCCATCAGACTCATGCACGCATGCACACAGCACACATACATTGAACAACAGACCAAAGCATGCCTTCTTTTTGTCAATAGGCACCAAAGAATGCCTACCAAAAAGCAACTTTGTAGAAAGGAACGCAGAAGTAGAGCAAATAAAAATAAAAGTATTCAATCTAAGCATCCATCTGTAGTAGAGGTTGTAGAGAACGTTGGAACAAACCAGCTAATGCAGTCGTTTAGCAAAACAAAGGAAGCTTCAACCACCGAAACTTTACTACCTCCTCCATCAAAATGTGTCACAAAACACAAAAAGCGTGTAAAAAAAAAAAAAGAAATCGGCTACCAGTACAGCTAACAATGCTCCTAATAATCCTGATATAGTAACAAGAACCCATAGTAAAAAAAGTATTTTAGCAAAAATGTTTCGTCACAGAGTGCTTCAGAATCTACTAAGAAGAGGACCGAAATCATCCTCACCCCTTAAAACCTACCGTAGAAAGTTAATCCTACAAACTCTCGTGGACAGTGCAATCCTTCTCAAAAGGAAGTTGTTTATATTAGTGTTAAGTAGGGTGAAAGCACTAACAAAACTAAGTACCAAACTACAAAAGAAACTCAGCAATAAACGGAATGTGAACAAAAAAAATAATTTCTTAAATGTTTGTGGAGGTGAATGCAGTCACACGACAACCACAGAACCATATTTTAATGAAGAAGCATACAAACAAAATCAAACAAACACAATTGCCATCCGTAGCAGTGGACAAGGGTACGAGAAAATCAATAGTACCATCATGGAACAAATTATCCCCTGAAAACTCAGAATTACATCTCGATTCGACAGAACCACACCGTCCACTATACAAATGGCCGTGCACATCAATATGTGCCATTCCAAACAAAGCTTTCAAATCTTTACGTCAGTTCCTTAATCTGTAAGTAAAAGGGAAAGAGAAAAGTTAAATGAAAGTGCTGCAAAATATGGATATTTGTCCAGTGCGCAAATACACAGGACTACAAGGACATTCATTAGCCTGCATTTCTGGGCCTATTTGCAAAAGCACCTTCCATGATATCAAAAGGATATCAGCACATCATTCACATTTAAGAAATCTAGTGTATAAAATATACTATGCAAAAAGTCCAGCTTCAGAATTAGGTAATTTAAATAACACTCTTCTGCATGGTACCCCCAAATACTTACAAGAAGAAATTTACCGTATACAGAGAAAGTATTTTGGAAGTGAAAGCCACTTACAAAATGCAATAGTTTTAGAGCATAGTAGCAACAAATCTGCACATAGCAACCTTCTATTATACACATACAGAAAAGAAATACTAAAATTTAAAAGGGCATCGGCTGAAGTACCAAACCATGTGTGTGTGTGTGTGTGTTGCCGCAGAACGTTTTACAAAAGGAACACAAAAAATGTGGACATAGCATACAAAATAGAAGACAATGAAGATTCCAAATGGTTTGAATTAGCTCTCTACCTTTTAGCAGAAAACAAATATGAACTAACTGAACGCCTAATATGTTGCAGTTACTGTACTACAAAATTAGTCAACAACCACACTCCTTCACGTGCTATTACAAATAATTTGGAATTGTTCCCACTACCAAAAATCCTGCAACAACTCAATTTGTATGAGAGCATCATAATTCAAACAGTTCACCCATTTCAAGCAATTATACGCCTTCATCCAAAAACAGCAAAATTACCTCCCTCTGAATTGGTGAAAGGCATTTGTGGCAAAGTAGTTTATTTGCCATTAGATCTAACCGAAAATGTACACACTCTAGGAGTGCAACGTTCAATAGAGCATTCTTTAATAGTCTTGGTAAATGGTGTACCAACAAAAGACAAATAAATGTGTCAACAACTGGTGGACTTACATAAAGTTAGGCAAGCATTGCAATATCTAAAAGACAATAACGAGTACTACAAGGAAATAAATATGAACGAAAGCTTAAGGGAAACAACTGAAATAATTCAAGAGCCATCAGAAACTGGACAATTCGAACTTCTGGATCCTGCTACCGTATCCACTCTTTTGGACCAGTACACAATTCATCCATTGCATTCCAATGAAAGCATAGATGATGCACTAGAAACTTACCAAATGCGACAAACCAAAAGGTCCACCAATGAGTATATGGGAAAAAAGTATAGAAGCACATGCTTTTCCACTGCTATTTCCTACTGGCAAAGGTGGAAGATGCGATGATAGACCCACTCAGATTGGGGCATCAGAATACCGCTCATTATGAATGTATTCACAAGATCCCAGATTTAGACAAAATGTGGAATACATATTCCACCTACTCTATGAAAGTGAATTAGCAACCCACTTTCAAAATATGTCATCTACACAGTTAATACAAAAAGTACAGGAAAAAGATGAGGTTTTACAATCAAGTATAACAAATTTGTTTGCAAACATGCGTGGTACAAAGGAATACTGGTTCCGGCGGCACGGAGACCTGCGTTGTATGATCAGAAACCTTGGACCAC
This sequence comes from Ambystoma mexicanum, assembly GCF_040938575.1. Classification (NCBI taxonomy): domain Eukaryota; kingdom Metazoa; phylum Chordata; class Amphibia; order Caudata; family Ambystomatidae; genus Ambystoma; species Ambystoma mexicanum. The sequence continues at coordinate 693,598,865 of NC_090925.1, forward strand.
CGACTTGGTTTGTTACACTAAGTTGTGCAGAATATGCATGGGAAGATTTACATGAGTTCCTACGCGTAGCAAACAGCAACAAATACAACATAGCTATATTAACACCTGGAGAACTTTGCTCTCTAGATCCAGTTAATGTGTCAAGATATTTCCATCATCGTTTCATTGCCATGCTACACGTTATTTGCAATAAAACTGTTCCTCAGCTTGGAGAAGTGCAACACTTCTTTTGGAGAAAAGAATATCAAGCGAGAGGAGCACCACATATTCACATGCTGTTATGGATCAAAGGAAGGTGCACCTAAATTTGGTCACGACAGTGATAGCACTGTTTTGCAGTTTATCCAAAAATATGTCACTTCTGAAATCCCTTCACAACAGACACATAGTGAGCTGCATGGGCAGATTTTACAATTTCAAAGACAAAAATGTGGCAAATATTGTCGCCGCAAATACAAAAACAAAGGTAAATACTACACCAAATGCCGCTTTGGTTTCCCTAGACCAGTTATAGAAACAGGTGAAGTAAACAACTTCATGTCTACAGTTCGACATAGTGTTAAAGGTAAATCACCTAAGAACACGTATTACATAAAAAGAACAGAAGAATCAAAATATATCAATGATTACAATGCAATCATTGCCCTCTTATGGAATGCAAACATAGATGTGCAGTACATTGCAGACAATTCTACTTCTACTACTGCTGCACGATATGTTACAGCCTACTCAACAAAAGCAGAAAAAACGGTATACACGCATTTCGCTGACCTATTTTTGGTCGTGGTACTTTTCATCGCCGGATTTTACATCGCCAGAAACCCCGTTTTTTATTTTTTTTATTTTGGGGGGTGTTTTGTTGGGGTTGGGGTATTATTATAATACTAAGGTGGGGTCTTGGAGGAGGAACCCCCCCCCAGTATTAAAAAAAAAAAACAAAAACTGGGTTTTGGCGATGTAAAATCCGGCGATGAAAAGTACCACAACCAAAAATAGGTTGGCGAAATCACGTAGAACTGAAAAAACAGAGCTTCAAGACCTCTGGGATGACCTAGCATCATACAAAACACTATCACAGAAATTGTACTAGGCATAAAAATGCTCTCTCATAGAGAATGTGGCGCCTATGAAGCAGCAGATTGTTTAACCGGTACTTCTTTGTGTGGAAAATCAGACAACATAGTATGGCTAAGTATTGGTCCTGCTAAATTTAGAAAAAGAGTGCTGAAATCATATGAGGACATAGAAACAATTCAAAGCTAGGGGTAGAGGTGCACTCCTTAAAGTTTGACTAAAAATTGAAGACAACATAAACAAATATCTTAATAGCTTTATCAAATTCCAGGTGCTCCCTAGTGAGTCTGTGCTATCAGACCGTAGAAAATGTGCAAAAGAAGATGCTCTGAAATAACAGGATATAACTAGGGGCACACACAAAGAACTACCTAGTTCAGTATTTTAATTAAACAAAGTAGGTCATGAACATACATTCAAAACAAATACTTTTGAATTGTTCAATACTTAATAAATAATCAAGCATATGTGTCACTTCCAGGTAATAACATATGTATACAGAATTCCTCAACTGTGGGAATGCTTACATAAACATTTCATTCAATTTCTCATGAAAAGTACCAGTTGGGAAACCCTAATGAATGTATTGCTCTGGATATTCCATTACCTGAAGAAGGGCCGGATTGGCCCGAAACACGTATTAGCTAGATAGATAGGTATAGAACAACATTACCTGTCTGTTGATTTGGAGATCCACATACACACATATATGTTTAGAAGTGTTGGAAAATGAAATTATTTGTTTATTTATGAATACAACCTTTTATGTTTGGTACTTTTCATGAGAAATTGAATGAAATGTTTATGTAAGCATTCCCACAGTTGAGGAATTCTGTATACATATGTTATTTGGTGAAATTAAAAGAGTCTTGCATAAAGACAGACACTTACCTGGAAGTGACACATATGCTTGATTATTCATTAAGTATTAAACAATTCAAAGGTATTTGTTTTGAATGTATGTTCATGACCTACTTTGTTTAATTAAAATACTGAACTAGGTAGTTCTTTGTGTGTGCCCCTAGTTATACCCTGTTATTTCAGGGCATCTTCTTTTGGACATAGAAACAATTGCCAGAAATGATCCCAACAGCCAAGACATTCTAAAAAACAGTTTACTGGACACTACTATCCGAACAGGAGTAGCACTTTGGAAAGCCGGTGGCTATACCGCATAGCTCAAAACTTTGCATACAAAATAATATAAAACCCGATGAAAGCAAAGGTAGATATACAGTGACCGATTGTGAAGGGAGCTTAGTGAAACTGACCAAACGAAGCTTAATTAATCATGTAAAATTATCATTAAAAACTCCTCAACAGAAAGAACTATATTACATGTCTCTGTTACAACTTTTTAAACCATGGAGAAAAGAGGAAGACATACTAGATAACTATGACTGCTATGAAGATGCGTTTAAAGCAAATTAAAGTGCTATCAACAATGTGAACTTTACGCAGTACAAAACAATGTTACACAATGAGCAGCAACAGGAAGAAGAATTTCTGGCCCAACTAGATAAGAACTCTTCCGACAGTAGTCAACCTTCTGTAACAGGAAGTCAAGAACCACTAGGACAACCACTAATAGCAAATGAGGCAGAAGTAGCTATGGCAGAAGTAGAAAACACCATGTATCAGTATCAAGAAGATACAGAAGACTTAACTGTACAACAAGCAATACTTCACAAAGATCAGCATACCATTTTTAAATACGTAACAAAACAAATTGTATATGGTGTACAACACGAAAATAAAGAATGTACCTACCAAAATTACAAACCTATACTGCTGTACGTGAGTGGTGAAGCTGGATCAGGAAAATAATTCTTAATCAAAATCATCAGCATGTTGCTTCAACAATTGACAAACAACAAGCTGTCAGCTGTTGTAACGGCCCCGACAGGTTTTGCTGCCTACAACATAGGCGGTGTCACTTTACACCGATTACTACTGCTCCCAGTAGAGCATCAAAATAAATTAGACTATTACAAACTTTCTGCAGAAGCTGCAATGGAAGTATGCAGAGTATTAAAACAAACGAAAATGCTACTAATAGATGAAGTGAGCATGGTCTCCAACCTAATGTTGGTTTTGATTCACCTCAGATTGCAAGAAGTACTTAAAAGTAACAACGAAGAACTCTTTGCAGGGAAACACATTATCGTTTTCAGAGGTCTTCTACAATTGACACCAGTGAAAGGTCAACCTATTTTTAAAACCTTAAGCCACCAACTCTGCCGTAAAACTGTTGGCAGCATAGGAAATGTCAACCTTTGGCAACATTTCCAATACAGAGAATTAACAGAGAACATGCAGCAATCTGCAGATCTCACTTATGCCAACATCTTAAAAAGTATTAGAGTTGGTGTACTATCGCAAGAAGTACAAGCAGTATTGAAAAACCAGCACATTCATGCACTTTATGGCGATAATGCATGTCAACTGATGTTATGGAACAAATTGCGCACAAAAATGTCAATTGTATGGCCTTAATGCCAACTCTTGCAAGCTGTTTCAAATTCAATGAAACAATGTTGAATAAAGAAATGCAACCAATGGTTGAAATTAGTGCCACAGACAAACTAGATGTACATGGTATGACAGTACCCATGTGTGAGCAAGCCACAACAAGACTAAATAGTTTAGAAAATTCAATCTCCAACAATCTACCCACGTGACAGCAACATTCAGTTTGTCAATATTAGCTTTGAAAAACTTTCAGAAGTGAAAAGGATAGGACGCTCAATTGCTCGATTCCTTCTCTTCAAAGACATGTATGTACGTAGAGAGCAATTTTCTCTAACTCTTGCATATGCAGTTACCATTCATAAATCCCAAGGTCTTACGCTAGACAAAGCATTGATAGCATTATCACGCTTACGTACACTTGACGGTCTATTGCTAATGAACTTTGATGCAAGTAAAGTCAAAGCAGATATTCCTTGCATTCTAGAATACAATAGCCTGTGTTCACTGTACACCCCCCATCTGAAACAATATCCTGTTCCAGATAAAGTGAAACATGGTAAAAGAAAACTAAATCAAACAGAAATGCAACAGAATCCAACAGCAAATCCCTCAAAGAAAACAAAAGAAGCTAAAGCTTCATCAATTACCACAAACAAAGAAGAACCTATTAGGGAATGTAAACCAGGTACGTCTTCAAAGAAGGAAGAGAAACTCCGAAAAATGCACTCAGATACAGAACTAGCTGGTCCATTCAAATTTGCAAATGAAACTGGGGTAAGTTGCTATGCAAATGTAGCAATGAATATTCTATTTCAATTGCCACCAATTCTTAACAATATTTACTTACACAGTACAGACCAATTGTGTTTGCAAATGTTAGTGCTTCATAGAAATGCAACAAACAATCCTGACAACACATACAGTGTTCATGGAATAAGGCAAGAATTGGACTACTGTGGTGGAATGGTGAGATTCACTATGAACTCACAAGAAGATCTACAAGAATTTCTAATATACTTACTACTAGTATTGGAAAACAAAAGCATGTCTGTAAATGAAATCTTCCAGATATCGTACATGCACTCTCTGTAACACTCTTTGTGTATGTTTCCATACGTAATTGTGAATCCATTCCATTTCAGCAACTTCTACAGAATGCAAACCATGGCAGATTATGTACTATTTGCAATTCAGACAATCGCTCCACCTTATTGATACAATCGCATAGTGCCTACATAATACTTATGCTTCTACGTTATAATGCAGATGGTACCAAAAACAACGGCAAACTGACTGGATTCACAAACGTCCGTTGGAAAGAAAACCTTTACAACAATAGGTATAATCTACCATGCAGGAGCTACAACCAATGCAGGTTACTACATTGCATACATTAAAAAGAAATGTGGATGGTTCGAATGTAATGATAGCACCATTACTCTAAAGCAGAGATTGCCAGCTAATCTTACAAATGCGTATTTAATCTTCTTAAGGCCAAAATTTAATAAATAATGTGCACTTAAAGACTACAAACAGTTAGAATACGCCAACAGGTATCTAACTGCCCAAGAGGATATAACAACGACACAAATAAATCAATATCACAGAACTGTAAGAACAAATGCACAGTTAGAATATGCCTATAGGTATGGAACTGTTGTTAAAAATCGGCAGCAAGGCCACAAACATAACATTAATCAGAAAGATGAAGGAAACACTCAAAGGAAACAAGGAAGTAGTTAGTGCCATAGCAAATAACGTTTTTTTTTAAATCCGACATGGATTTTTTTTCCCCAGACCCAAGGATTAGAAAAGCAAACACAGAAACTGGGCAGAATGCACAGTACACTGGTTTGTAAACTAAATATGAGGGTAAAATAAAAGGTAAACTGTCTATTATGCAATGTAGTAAGTTTTCATAAAATGCAAAGACTAACATACTTTTTTCTTTTATCACAGAATTTAAAAAAGGATACTTCCGCCAAACACTAAAGGCATTTAAAACATATATGGATTCTGAACAAAGTAAGGAGTAAGTATATTGGCAGTCATTTTGTACACATGCGAACCTACACGTCTAATCTATGGTACTAATATGCTGCAGTGGCTTTAGGCCGGCCCTTGCATCTTGGTTGTGTAACCTACCACCTACACCTTACGACCAAGGTACAAAGAGTATAGTTCCTACCCACAACCATCGCTGCATATCAAAACCATGTTCCTTGTAAATTAACTACTTATAAGTTAACTTTTGGGACCATCGTCTGCAGCCATGCAGCCAAGACGCTAGGACGTGCACACAACTACTGCATTACACCACACCCATATTCACTTATAAACCCACGGTTTATGACTTCAGTCTTGGGTGCATGGCCTTTGGGCATGCAGGCAAGACTCTGGGTCCTGGGCAGAAACACCACAGCAAATCAGAACCATTGTGCCTTGTAATTTCACTACAAAGTTGGTTTTGGTTTTGGGAGCATGGCCATAGGCCATGCTCCCCAAAACGCTACACCCTCCCCACAGCCATCTTAATGGTGTTGCATAGTACAAGTGTACCTATAGCTGTGATATGCTGCGGTAGTTTGTAGCCAGAGGCTACAGATGTGAGTGTGAGGCCATAGATGTATCAATTTATGGGTATACAGTATATAAAATCCATAGTTGCTTAGTACTGCAGTGCTTATTATTTTGTTCAAATACTGTACATCCTGGCCACTACTACCACACCATATGACATCCATTGGGGTATATAACTACATGCACCCATGACTGCAGCCGCTCCCCACAGCCGCCTGAGTGATGCACTACCACACCATATCACACCCATTGTGACTTGTAAGTACACTACATATAACTGTGCTGTTGGGTGCATGGCCTGCGGCCATGCACTCATGACTGCAGACCCTCCCCACCTGAGTGATGTACAATACTAGGGGTGTCTCTGTAGCTGTGAAATGCTGCAGTGGTTGTGGGCAGGGCCTAAAATATTAGGTATATGTCCATACATTTCAATATATGGATTTGAAGTAGCTTATAACTCCAGTGCTTAGAAGTTTCTTCTTGGGTGCATGACTTCAGCCATGCACCCTAGACTGTACACACTCCCCACAGCCATCTGATCAATAATGAATACTACAGGTGTACCCATTGCTGTGACATGCTGCGGTGGCTGTGGGCAGGGCCTACAGTCTTGGAAGTATGGAGTCCGGCCTACGGCCCACGGCCATGCACCCAACATTGTAGGCCCTGGCCACAATCACTGCAGCATATTACACCCCTCATTTTCTGTGCGTACAAGGTGTCCATAGAAAATACATCATGAAGAGGTTATAACTTTGTTGCTGGGTGCAAGGTCTCCCCACAACCACCTCAGTGATGTGTGGTAGTTGGGGTTTTTCTATAGGTGTGGTATCCTTCAGTGCTTCAGGCCAGAGGCTGCACTCCTAGCTGTATGTCCATAGATATTACATGTGATGGGTGTGCAGTGGCTTGGACGTCCAGTGCTTATAACTTTGTTCTTGGGTGCATGGCCTTTGGCTATGCACCCAAGACTGTACACACTCCCCACAACCAGGCAATCGATACGCAATACTACGGGTGTATCCATGGGTATGACATGCTGCGGTGGTTGTGGCCAGGGCCTACAGTCTTGGAAGTAAGGCCTTTGGCCTTCGGCCGACAGCCATGCATCCAAGACTCTAGGCCCTTGCCACAACCACCGTAGCATGTCACACCCATGGCGGCGTACTAATGAATGCAATATCCGTAGGAAAATGTAATGCAATTATGGCATGCTGTGAATTTCAATGTTTGCTAACCCCACGCGTGTCCTTACAACAGTTACAAGTTCCCTGTGCACTGGATGGACTGAAATGCTACCGTTATTAGACCCCTCATTTTCTGTGCGTACAAGGTGGCCATAGAAAATACATCATGAAGACCGACCACCAGAACAAATGCATTCATCACCCAAGTCTTACTGTCTGAACCTTTCCCAACGCTCTATGACACAGCAAAAGAGTTTTATAAATATAGCATGTTTCCGCTGGTTGTCGCTCCGCTATCGGCGGATCCAAGATGTCGGGCGCATCCAAACAATCTGACGCAGAACACGTCTCACTGCAGCCAATCGGCAGAGACGTCGCGGGTCCACGGTCATGACGCCAGCCCCCTTAGCCAATCGGTATCTTGTCCGTGGACCGAACAGGGAAGTGTGACCGCGAAGTGGACATGGATATCACTCATTTTTTTTCACCTACGTGTTGGTCATTTTAATCAACAGTACTGCACGGAAGGTCACCAAATTTACAAAAGCACGCTTTCTGGACCAAGCCCCTGCCGCAAATTTGGTGAAAATCCGTCCATTTCTGATGTCATCTTTGATGTTCTGGGTGTTAGTCTTAGCAATGCACGTACGTGGTGCGAGTTATGGTTGTTTAGCGTCCCATATTTAGGGATTGTCAATTGTTTTTCGGTTTTACTGTGAACTATAATGGCACAGTAACAAAGTTTTTTCACTGAATATACAGCAGTGAAGAAAAACAAAGGGACGAAACATGTCATGTCGTCAGTGGTGTCATCAATGACATTTGTAATGGCATCCTTCATGTTCTGGGGGATAGTGGTAGCAGTGCACAGTGCTAATGGCAGGAGTGCGTGCTTAGCCTACCATAACTGGCGAATTTCAGGGGTTTTTAGGTTGTAATGTGCACCGTAATGGCAGGCTGGAAAAGTTTTTTTAGTAAAGTGCACAGGTTTTTGGTAGGTCAACTTAACCATAACGTCCCCTTAACAAAGTTTTTTTGTAGTGAATTTTACATGTTTTTAGTAGGGCAACGTAACTATAACGTCCCTTTAGCAAAGTTTTTTTCACTGAATTCCATAGGTTTTTAATAGTGTCATTGAATCATAAAATTACTTTAACAAAATGTTTCTACTGCATTTATCAGGGTTCTAATAGTAACACATAAGCATACTACTGTAAAAGAACATTTGAAGTAACTGCTCATCTTCCGAAGAATTCCACATTATCATATGCGGGCGCACAGCATGGGGGCGTGTTCGAAAACTCATACACAATAGTGCGGAAGTACATTGTATATTCTTGTAGGAAGTTGTAACTGCAAAATTTCTGGCGCAGAACTACACAGGGCAAGTTTGCAGCACAATAGAAGCAAGAGTGCATACCAACATCTCTGATCATTAACCCCCATTCCTCCCCAAAAAATGGGGGATGAATGCCATTAGCAATCGAGATTGTACAGCAGTAACCCGTGGTACCAAAAAAGAGGATTTTTTGTCTTCAACCGGAACGCCTCAAATGCAGGCGTCAAAAATAAACTTACGTGATGTGGACCGCCTCCATTGCGTTCAGTGCAGTCAGACAGTAGTGTATTTGGAAGAGGGCCTCTTCGGGAACTGATATTTCATGGTCGTTACAAACGTTTTTGAAGCATAACCTTATCAAACGATATGTTTTTCAAACTGTTCCTCCCGGCATTCTTTCTGCTTTTTCCCTTTAGCTCAAGGTTAAAAAACAAGTGACCCTTATGGGTGCCGACAAATATGTAGCCGTACTGAGCTCGTATTGAAAAGAGAAAATCAAGTGACCTTCACTCCGAATGCAAATGCATTCTCATTTTGCAACAACATATCAGCAGCTATTCATGAGAACCGCTACTCCCGTACACTTGCAGAAGTGCTGTGTGTACGAAATAGTGCAGGTGGCTGGCTTAGATTTCAAACTGTAGGACGCCAGTCTGACCGCAGTAATGTTGTTTATGTATTGTAACATGGACGCAGTAAGTTCATTTCGTACAATGAGTAGCAAGTCCCACTGTACCTTATGGCAGTGGTAACAAGAATACATCAATGTTTGACTTTCTACTGCCACATCTCATTAACGCTCACCTTTCAAAACAGTGTTCCATAAGTGTAACACGTGCATTGGTGTCTTCTTTGTTTATGTATGTTAGCGGCGATGTCCGCGTACAACCGAAAATGAAGTAAACATGGTGGACGATCGTAAGATTAAGACGCACTTCATGCTGTGGCACAACCAATCGGTGAAAGCGTAACATGGTCGCGGGCAGCACGCCAAGGAATAACCAATTGAAATCTTCTCCACGGAGCGAACAGGGAAGTGTGACCGCGGAGCGGACATAGATATCACTAATTTTTAAAGACATACCTTTTGATCGTTTTTAAAGAAACTACTGGACAGATTGTCACAAAATTTACAAAAGCACGCTTTCGCGACCAAGCCCCCGCCCCTGCCGCATGTAACCCGGTCCTCACTATATAATGTACTTATCTCATGCCACATACTGTACCACTATTTTGTACCTTTGAACGTATGTACCCTTTTTTCCTTGTGCTTCGCAACAATATGTAACTATGTTGTCCACATGATTATGCGCCCAGCTACCTGAGGGTTCGGACGCGCTCTATAAATAAACAAACTAAACTAAACTAACTGCGAGCCCACAGATTGAGCATTGGCTTTTGGAACACAAGAGGGTTCTCCCATCTGGCCATGGACAAGGACATTACCTCGGGAGAAATGGATATCCTTTGCCTGCAAGAAACATGGCTATCCATCTCGCCAGTTTACGATGGTTATAGCTCTTATATTAAGCCCGCCTTCGTGGGGCAGAAAGGCAGGCCCTCGGCAGGCCTACTCATACTGATAAAAAACAGAAGGGGCTTTTTTGTGGTGGATTCCATATGCCCCTGTAGGTTTATCCAGGCTACTTGCATTAGAATGGGAGGGCCTCCCCCGAGCAGCTACACCTCTTTACTTATTATAAAAATGTATTGGAACCCCAAGAGGATTAAATCGAGCACGTTTTAGCAGTCCGTCATTGATCTTATCAACAAATTTCACAACAAATACTTGATAGATTTCCTCTGTGTGGGTGGTGACCTCAATGCACCTTGCCATGCCCGAGGGGGAGAGAGGATGGAGGAAATGACGGGACAAAAGGGAACTGGAAATAATAGGGCGGTGGCCTGGCTAGAGTTAATAGAAACCTGTGATTTACACATGGTCAAGGGTTTTGATGAAGGGAACGGTCACCTGGCAGCTACTTGGACAAATGGGGTGTATTCCTCTACGTTGGACTATGTGTTTGTTTGTTCTAATCTAAACAAACGGGTCAACTCTCTAGGAATGTTTCCAAAACAAACCCAGCAATCACTCCTTCTTAAGACTATCGATACAAAAGACAGAGACGCCCTTACGGAAGGAACTTTGGCAATTCCCTTAGAAGGTCTCTGACGGATGCAACCGGTTGAGACTAAGGAGGGAAGATGTCAGAGCTCTAAAATCTAATTTTGAAAAACTAGGAGGTGGAAAGGAGAGAGTGAATTACACCCCTTTGTTACATGAATTTAGAATATCAAACAATTCCTCTAAAGGTCACGGAAGGCAATACGTCCACAGTTTTGATGTTGAAATGGTGAGAGAGAAGAACAAGCTGAGAAGCGATATAGGAGCCTTGAAACGAAAAAAGGAAGAAGTAATAAGTAAATCAGTCGCAAAGAGAAAGCAAAAATTCAGAAACTGGGCAGCAGAGGATAGAACAAAATGTTTGCAGGCAGACTCTGAGGTCATGCTCGATACGATAGCGAGAAGAGATACACAAGCTACATGGGAATTGCCGAATCAATTGAGAACTGGGAAAATTATGCCAGTGTCAAACATGGTGCCATGAGAAAACCTTTGATAAAAAAGAAGGGGCACTTTTGGCTAAACCCAGACAAAAGGGTGGGGTTGGTCCTTGATTTTTGATGAGGGTGACTTGCTGACACTCATTAACAAAGCAAGTAGATCCAGGGCCCCAGGCCCGTACGCCATCACAAACATGATGTTGAAAGAAGCGCCCAAAGAATGAGCGTCCCTCATGGGTCCCCTGTTTTTAAAAAAATCATGAGGTTTGAGATTATTCCAGAATCATGGAAGTCGGCAGTGATCGTCCCGATCCATAAACGAGGTGATAGGATAGAGCGGACCCTGAAAATGATCACCCTATCGCCCTTTAGATGTGTTAGGGAAGATCTTTGGGGGATCCTGCTATCTCACCTACAAAAATGGATAGCAACTGCTGGCAGAGCTGACCCTAGACAAACAGGATTCACAAAGGGCATGGGGACAGATCTGAATTTGTTTCTCTTAAATATCCTGAAGGGCAAAGCAATGGAAAAGGAACACAAATATCTATGGCCTTTATAGACCTTAAAAAGGCGTTTGACAGTGCAGACAGGGAAACGGTCTGGAGAGAAATGGAGGAGTTGAGTTGTCCTGAGCAGCTGTTAGCTGCTATTAGATCATTATATACAGATACTAACGTCAAAATTAGGCTTAAAGTGCAAGGGCTCTTGTCTGACCCTATTGCCACAAAAAGGAGGCTGAAACAAGGGTGTCCACTTGCCCCGACCCTTTTCAACCTGTTTTTGTCAGACCTACCCTTTTTTATTGGCCTGGGTGGATGCTTCCCCCCAAAATTAGGCATACACAAGATTGGTAGAGTCATATTGACTGACGATCTTGTTCTTCTGGACCAGACCCTTATTAGACTCCAGCAAACCTTGAATGCAATGCTGGAGTACACGAGGGAGAATGGCCTAGCAATTAACCCAGCGACAACCAAAATTATAATATTTGGGATTCATAACAAGAAGGGTGGTTCGGGACACAAATAGTTTTTGCAAGGTACCCCTCTAATAGGAACCCAGTCAATGACTTATTTGGGTGCTCTTGTTAAAATCAGGAAGGACGAAGGCCCTAGGTGCTCGGCCCTAAAAAAAAAAAGAATTCCACGATGGCATCTCAAGCCATAATGCTCCATAAGAGATTTGGCAAATTCTCTCTCGAACCAGTTGTCACTTTTTTCGAGGCCAATGTGACTTCGGTCTTGATCTTTGGCGCAGAGGGATTTCTCTTTACGTCTTACAAGGTGTGGGCATCGCTTGAAGGAACTTTCTGGAGAAAGCTCCTAAAATTGTGAAAATTTGTAACAACTTCAGTAATTAGGTACAAACTAGTCTTTATCTCATTATATGTGGAAACGGCCTCTAAATCGTTATCCTTATTTCGTAAATACCCATCAATGCCTTCCACACTCCCAATTGAAATCCTTGCCCAAGAGTAAGGTGGGATGGAGCCTGGTACTGTGGGTCAATAGGAGGATCACTGCAGAGCCCTATTAGAGTCGTTAGACTCCAGCATTGAGCTCCTATTGACTAATCCAGACAAAGTGAAAGGGAAAATCTGGGCACAAGACTGGCTAAAAACCCTTGAGGACAGAAACACACCATCGGTGGCAATTGGCATTGAGTAAAGAAACCAAGGCATCTGGCACAAGACCCGATACCTAAAGCTCTCTCCGTCCTCGTGGTACAGAACTCAGTTTATGAAACTGAGATTCAACCTGCTTCCCATCAATGAAATTCTGTAGCGATATGGTAAATCAAATGTAGATTTTGTCGATGTGAAGGACAGGTGGAAACATTGCGGCATGTTTTGGTTGGTTGTAGGGGTCTGACTGAACTTAGAACAAAGTTCTTGGGCAAGTGTATAAAAACAAGACAATGCGAGGAGGCAAAACATTTCTGGTCACGCCTTTTGGATGGTGAAGACTTTGGGTTAATCTTTGCTTTCATACAGTTTCTAAAAGAAGTGCCCCATATTTAAAAAAGGGGAGGATTCAGACGGTAGAATGTGTTTTGTGTTGATTTGTTTTTTTTTCCTGGTCATGGGGAGGGAGAGTGAAGGACTTCATGCAGGATTGACAACATTGTGAGGGAATTATCTTGCTATGTTTTAAAGGAATTGATAAATGTTTGTAATAAACTATGTAATCAATAATAAAAAGTGGCAATTGTGAATGAGATCGAAGTCCAATGAACCCAGGACTAAACTCTGTCATCTGGTGTTCTATTTAATTCACCAGCCGCAGTAAAACAACAAAAGAACTTATCTGCCTTGCCCTTGCAAGGAATTGGATTTTGTGGAGGTTGAGCCAAAGAGATAATGATGGTCCTGCACCTAGGTCACGGGGAGGCCGAATTTGCCATTCATTCTAAGGGGTTTTCTTTATGACTTGCATCTGGGTGTGGGGGATTAACCTTTAAATTAAAAATTATAACAAAAATAAAGGAGTTCAGCTCTTTTCTCTCCAATCTGCTATGTCAATCTCCCAGACCTCTCTTGAAGGAAAAGATACCTGGAAAAAAGAATGTTTTATCTAAGCACGCCAGACCATGGAAAACCCCAAGGACTTCAAACTACAAAAGAAGTTACCATATCCAGGCCCTTGTCATAAAAACTTAGCTGCTCTACATTAACAGCATGGATACCAGATACCAGGTAGTAAAAAATGTAAATATGTAATCTTTCGCATATTTTAAAAAATGCTCTCTCTCAATGGAATGTCGTAACAAGCTATTTATCTCAAAACGTTCAGTTCATCAATTTCTATTAGAAGGACACAAAAACGATTTTTCAAATGTGATTTAAATTATGCAAATGTTTATTTCAAGGTGTAGAAATGGCGCTCGCCAGTGAGTCATATGCCCTAGCATTCGCAGTGACGAGCATGTTACTTTGAGATGGGAAAATAATCTATATAAATAAAAATGTAAATGTTTGTTTGTTCAAAATCTTAAATCACCGAAAGTTCTTGACTGATTGCTTTGAAATTTTGACACAATGTTGCATTCAAATAGGCACATGTTTTTATATACCTACTATACATGGTGACAGATAAAAACATACTTTTTATGAAAAACAGCACCCTCTGTTGGACGTAAAAGCAACACACGCTATACTAAATATTTTACTGAAAAACAGTGCCATCTGTTGGACGTAAAAGCAGCTTCAGATGTGCTTCGTTCTCAACAGAATGAACGGGACAGGCTGAGAGTGGCTGAAAGACGTCAAAGTGAAACAGCAGATTAGCGTCAAACACGACTCTGTGCTCAGCAATCACACGATTACAATCGCCTTGCATTCCGGTACAACCCAGCTGATGATTATAGTTTGAGCCGGCATGTTCTCATCGGCACCATGACTGAAGTGTGTCCTTATTGCAAGGCTCTGAAATTTAATGGAGAAACGAAAAGAATGCGTTGCGCCGCCGGGAAAATTAAACTACCTCAACTTGGAGAACCGCCAGAGCCATTAAAAACGTTGCTTGCCGGATGTACTGCTGAATCAAAGCATTTCCTATCTAACATCAGGAAATACAACTCATACTTCCAAATGACGTTGTTCGGCGCAGAAAATCGTAACAGCTCAATTCATGCCAACTTGCGTTGGCAATCACCATCAACAAAGCTCAAGGCCAATCGTTAGAATTATGCGGTTTAGATCTAGACACGGATTGCTTCTCACATGGACAATTATATGGTGCGTGTTCTACAGTCAGCATATCTGCACAGACAATGGAACAACAAAAAATATTGTATACCCGGAAGCATTGTGAAATTAAACATATTAGAAATGTGTGCTTTCTCTTTTCTTTCTTTTCCATTTAACCAGACTGAGCCACGGCAACGCATGGCCGGGGACAGCTAGTTTGTATATAAATGTAGAAGTGAGTTAAGTGAAAAAAGCTGTATGTCAGAAAACAATTCGGCTAGCATGAGGAAAACTGATAATTTATAAATGAATGCCTCTTGGTGGGCATTGATAAGGGTGATTCCTCAAAACTGCATGTGATTCGGAACAGTGTGGTAAGAGCGGTTGAAGGGCTAAAGAGGTGAGGACACGTCTCGAAAAACCAGAAAAAATTCTCCATTGGTTGCCAATAGAAGCCAGAATGTCTGGCAAAAAGGCCCACTCAGAAATCATTAAGATCTAATTATACTAACTTGCTCACTGTCCCAAGGACCAAATTGACAATAGTGGGTAGAAGCGCATTCTATGCTGCAGCACCCAGGTTGTGGAATGCCCTGCCCATTGATCTGAGAAGTATTGAATCGCTGGAGATTTTAAAGCACAACCTAAAAACATACCTCTTTACTTGATATCCTGCCCTTGGTGGCTTAGAAAGAGAGACCAAGGGCCACATTTACAAAAATGTTTTAACATAGGAACTTCCCATTGAAAACATTTGTGTAAAGCAGGCCCCAACACTGTTGTTGATAGATGGGAGTTTCCCCATAGGCGTAGCCAATAGATTAATGGTTGTAATGGTATGAGATCTTCTATATGGACCAGGTTAAGTTCTTTGTGTAGCAAGTACCCCGGGAAACTTTGAGGCTGCCACGATTTTCATCAGGAATTTATTTTAACTGACCTGGGCTGTCTTCACCAGGTGGTAAACCCACACAGCTGCGCCATAAGTCAACAATGGTGCTGATTTTGCCAAGTAAATACGAACAATATGCTCTAGTGGCAGCTCACCCAATCTTGAGCCATATCTCAGAATTGAGCCATTCATCTGCAACGCCTTCAGTGTCTGTTCCTTGATATGTGAAGACCATCTAAGGTCACGGGAAATAGTAACGCCTAAATAGCAAAAGGTAGTTAACCAGTCCAATTTTTTACCTTCTATGCAAATTTCATTTCCCTGGGGTTTGCTACAACCCACATACATGACATTTGATTTCCCCACGTTTATTTTCAAGTGTTTCTGCCCCATATAATTGGTAAACCCATTGACCGATGTTTGCCGAGCCTGCTTTGTTTGGGCCATCAGGACTACGTCATCAGCATAAAAAAGTACACACGTCTGTTGGCCGGCCATCCTGGGAACATCACTCATCAAGTCAAGCAATGCATTTGGTAGTGACTTTATATAGAGGTTAAAGAGTAGCAGGGGTATTACGCACCCTGCCTCACTTCTTGAGTGATTCGGAATGCCTGGGTTGTTTTACCTCGGGCCCCACCCTCAGCCTTGCAGATACATTTGAATGCATTTGTGCTAGGACTTGCAAGATCTCCTCTGGGATGCCTAGTGCACACGGTACTTCCCAGAGCTTGCCATGATTAACGCTAACAAATGCAGTTGAAAGGTCCATGAAACCCAGATAGATCATTCTTTTGTAACCACGAATATACTTTTCCATAACCAGGCTCAAATTCAGTATTTAATCGACTACGCCGACACCCTTCCGAAAGCTATACTGGTACTCAAAGAGGATTCGATTTTCTGTGACCCAGGACAAGATCCTTCTATGCAGCACACGTGCAAACCATTTTGCTGAAGTATCAATTAGGGAGTTGGACAGTAGCATGCTGGGTCACATCTGTCTCCCTTCTTAAAGATCGGTCCTATGATCGCCTCCCTCCAAGAGTCCACTATGGCCTTTAGATGCAGTATCACATTAAAGATCAGAGTAACTACTGGCACCCACACTAACATATCATTTTTGAAAAACTCAATCGGAGTAAAGTCTGATCCACTGATTTGACATTAGCCATCCCTACGAGAGCTTTAGCGACTTCACTCGTCGACACCACCAGACTGGGGCAAATAGTCTGCCAAGTCTTACAAGCAACACGGTATTGGTATGCATTTACAATAACATTTAAGAAACCCAGATCAGGGTCCTAGTATTTTAATGTCTTCTATAACGTGAATCTATTTACCCTACCAAAAGCAGCAGTTAGGTTAACAAATGCAACAAACAATGGATGGCTATTTTTTCACAAGCTTTGTTCTTTAACTACAAGCTTTAAATTCCATTTGTACTTTTTATTGTGGGGCTGGCGGTGGTCACGTGGCCAGCCTCACTGGTGCCGGGGGGGGCAGCACCATGTTGGTGTGCTGGGGTCAACCAGACTTACTTGGTTGCAGGACAGGACCCTGTGAGGCTGTGGGGATGCAGCGTGGGTGCCACAGCATCTTGTATGCCCGCATCATCCTGGATGGTGGGTGCCTGGGCTGGTCCCCCGGCACCAGGCTGGTCTGGGGGGCTCAGACCATCAGCAACCTGCAGGGATGTGATCACACTGCGTGGGCCTGCAGGCCACGGATGCAGGACCGTGATCACACGGTGTAGGACTTCAGACGCAGAATGAGAGGTGGAGACAACAGATGTTCCATGATTGGAGTCTGCAGCCGTTCTCATGCACGTGCCTGCGTTGCTCCTTTTATTAGCTTTGGTCAGGACAGTCATGGCCCATCTTAAAAGGGCATTAAACATTGGGAGGGACCCACATCACACTTTGCCCTTTTGTGAATACCTCTTTGGAATTCTGTTAAAATATTCTTATCAGCCCAATCAGTCACCTCCATCCTTAAATAACATAGGAGCATAAAGGTTGCTTGTAGTATCCTGGAGTGCTATTAACATAATTATTGGAGTGATCATAACTCCCCATTTGACGTGTAGGTACTAAACTTTTCTGTGTTTCGGGGACAGTTCATGTTACATTTATTTAATTAATCAAAGCCTCCAAGACTAAGGTCCATTCCCCAGGGCCATTCAATCTCTATGAGCACATTGGCTAAACCCTCCACGCTGGCAGCATGTGAAATTTTCAAAGCTGTAATCTTTAATTTCATCTCTACCTTGCCGAAACTCCCCTTCCAAATTACTCTACACAGAATTATTTCACCACTAGTAGGACAGTCTGTGTAAAAATTATATTCCGAAAAAGTGTGGTCGGATACTAGATTGGTTAATGCCAAACTTTGATTATGGTTTGAACCATTAACTAACTTCCAAAAACGGCTACTGTCATTCCTTAACGAAAGTCTATCTTTTTTGCAATATTGTGGTGAACTTTGCTGTCTGCAATAACGTTCAGGTGGGGTTGCAATAGGGGATGGTGGCGCGGGGTTCTGCATTATCTAGAACCTGCTCTGGGCTGGAAAGGCGAGGCCAGATTTCACCACACCGCAGTCACTGCTGAGACGTGACTGATCTTCCCTAGTAATGGCGGCCTTTCAGAAGCCTGTTAATAAATGGTCAGATTGTTCTAACAGCAAGAAAGGAGGCTCGTCTTTCAAACCGCATCATGCGCGGTGTCTCTTGTTTTAGATGCCTGATATCACAAAACAATTTGCAGTCCGTTTTAGGGATATAGCTTTCAAATTCTTTATATCAGGAAATGCGCAAAAACTTAAAACTGAGGCATACATGCGTACAATTTTTCGCTAGGGAATGTCTTCTCACATATTACCACTGGAGGGCGCTTGGAACAACACACAACAGACATTTCCCCAGGCTGCTGTATTGTGGTCAGTCCAATACTGTCGGAAATGGGCGGGCCTACGGAAATACGCATTTTCTTTATGAGCCTGGCCAAAAGTAAATATCGAACGAAACGCTTATAAATTCGTAACTTGACGCCTAACCTAGAATAAAATGCATTTAACTGAAATCTCTATTTTTTTCTTATTTAGATCATCTTGACAATTTGGCAAAGGTCACATGATATACGTGACATCTCGAGCCAGCTATGGCTTTTCCCTGTTGAATTTGTAGGCCCTATTTATAACACGAACATGGAACAACAAGTCCCATCATGCAGAGCGAAACGCCAGACCTGATTCGAGCCATTTTACTTGACCTGGGCCAACTCGGCAGCTACGTTCTCATTCTGCATAAATCTGAAATTCGGCCACGTCCATGCATTACAGTATGTTATGCAAATAATCAGAAATTTGGTGATAGATTCTTTGAACATGCCAGCGCATAAGCATTTTTAATGAATGGAAACATGATTGACAGCAGATGTATTTATAAATGGTAAACTACGTTCCCGCAAGTTAAAAAAACGATCAACCTCAAACGAGGAGCGACACAACTGGGCACCAGTAACCTGGTCATGGGACCATAATCATTACAACCATAATCATTACAAGTCCTGCCGCTCTCCAACCTTCCGCCATTTTCCTGTTGAGGCCGGCTAAGCTCCCATTCTTCCCTGTACGGCCCGTTTGTTGTCTCCAGGCGTGGCGCCTGCGTTCTAACACCAGTGGGTTACGGCATTTGCTCACCAACCGCACCTTCTCATAACCTGATTCATACATAGCTTAGGGTCTCCATTTAGTCTTATCGATCCTGCTTAACCCACTGGGACGGTAAATGCGCGTCCCTCACAATAAACATGAATGGAGTACCAATAACCACAGACATAAATATTGTGGCTCACTGAAGCTTTAGTTAATATGGTAAGATTTGGGCGTTAGTTTCGAGTGTACACTTTTATCAATCTTGTTAGGACTCAATAAAGGTAGAAGATTGGGTTATCAGAGCTCTCAAGTTTCTTATAGCTATGCATGAGAAGGTCATGCAATCCTGTCTTGGCCTGGAATTCTGGGGCTTGTAGTTTCCCTACCTTTCTAGTGGGAAAGAAAAAACTACAAGCCCCAGAATCCAAAGAAATGCAAGCAGACATGCCAACATTCCAACTCACCTGGGAGGGAGATTGAATCAGAGAAATCGGTAGTGGCACATTTTCCCATAGGGATGTATTGGGGCTAGAATTATTTTAGGCGGGAGAACGTAAAAAATAGCAATATTTTTTCACGAAAAGTCGGGAGTCTCCCGCCTAAATCGGGAGGATTGGCATGTATGCGCAAGGTCATGGGAAACTTGAGAGCTCTGGATTAGATATGCTAAAGGGTAGCTCCTCTAATGGCAGAAAGGTCTGTGCAGAACCTCCATGTAGCCCACATGGGAAGACACTGATTCTTCCTCGTTCATAAGTATTTTTATGCTTTCCCATTCTGTACTCTGTTATGTTTCAAGTGGGCTCTGCCTGGAGCACACCACAACTCAATGTGATCAGGAACGTAATTAGTAAATGATAATGCAATAAGGCACAGAGACAGGTTGGCACGTCTGAACTCTGATTTATTTAAACTCAAACTGACTACTCGGCGGTAGCCCCGCCTCCTTCAACATGTGGGTCGCAGCCCACTAATGAACAGCAATAAAGAGAGGACTCATCCTCTAAACCAGGGGTGCACAACTGATTTTGACAGAGGGCTGAAAGTACCTTACATGAGGGCTATAGTGGGCCGAAAAGTAAAAGTGGGCGGGGCGGTAGGCGGGACATGTCAGGAGGCTTTTTCACCCCCAATTTGTATTAAATACATGGAAAAAGATGTTTTTGAGGGATAACGATTTTTATTGGATTTCAAACTTACATTTTGTACTACACATTTTCCATTGCTATCATTTATTTCGATTTAGTTATTGTATATCGTCTATTTAATTAAATTATATATATTTTATTGACCCTTGATTGGACATTCCGTTATTTTGGACTGCTATAGGTTGCTGTTTGGGTTACCCAAGAGGAGTATGGCCTTCGTTGAGTCAGGTTTCCTCAAAAAAGCAAAGGATGTACATCTCCTAACTGTGCCTGTTTTAGCTTTATTATTGAGTTCACTCTTGGAGTGCAACACTATGCCCCATGGCTCCCATCCCCAACCAAACACTATGCCCCATGGTCCCCTCACCCCCAACCAAACACTATGCCCCATGGCTCCCATCCCCAACCAAACACTATGTCCCATGGCCCCCTCACCCCAACCAAACACTATGCCCCATGGGCCCCCTCACCCCCAACCAAACACTATGCCCCATGGGCCCCCTCACCCCCAACCAAACACTATGCCCCATGGGCCCCTCACCCCCAACCAAACACTATGCCCCATGGCCCCCACCCCAACCAAACACTATGCCCCATGGCCCCCACCCCCAACCAAACACTATGCCCCCTGTCCCTCACCCCCCAATCAAACACTATGCCCCCTTTCCCTCACCCCCAACCAAACACTATGCCCCATGGCCCCCTCACCCCCCTATCCCCCAACCAAACACTATGCCCCATGGGCCCCTCACCCCCAACCAAACACTATGCCCCATGGCCCCCACCCCAACCAAACATTATGCCCCATGGCCCCCACCCCCAACCAAACACTATGCCCCCTGTCCCTCACCCCCCAAGCAAACACTATGCCCCCTGTCCCTCACCCCCAACCAAACACTATGCCCCATGGCCCCCTCACCCCCCTAACCCCCAACCAAACACTATGCCCCATGGCTCCCACCTCCAACCAAACACTATGCCCCCTGTCCCTCACCCCCCAAGCAAACACTATGCCCTCTGTCTCTCACCGCCAACCAAACACTATGCCCCATGGCCCCCTCACCCCCAACCAAACACTATGCCCCATGGGCCCCCTCACCCCCAACCAAACACTATGCCCCATGGCCCCCACCCCCAACCAAACACTATGCCCCATGGCCCCCTCGCCCCCCTAACCCCCAACCAAACACTATGCCCCATGGGCCCCTCACCCCCAACCAAACACTATGCCCCATGACCCCCACCCCAACCAAACACTATGCCCCATGGCCCCCACCCCCAACCAAACACTATGCCCCCTGTCCCTCACCCCCCAAGCAAACACTATGCCCCCTGTCCCTCACCCCACCAAACACTATGCCCCATGGCCCCCTCACCCCCCTAACCCCCAACCAAACACTATGCCCCATGGCTCCCAACCCCAACCAAACACTATGCCCCCTGTCCCTCACCCCCAAGCAAACACTATGCCCCCTGTCCCTCACACTCAACCAAACACTATGCCCCATGGCCCCCTCACCCCCCTAATCCCCAACCAAACACTATGCCCCATGGCTCCCAACCCCAACCAAACACTATGCCCCCTGTCCCTCACCCCAAGCAAACACTATGCCCCCTGTCCCTCACACTCAACCAAACACTATGCCCCATGGCCCCCTCACCCCCCTAACCCCCAACCCAACACTATGCCCCATGGCCCCCACCCCCAACCAAACACTATGCCCCCTGTCCCTCACCCCCAAGCAAACACTATGCCCCCTGTCCCTCACACTCAACCAAACACTATGCCCCATGGCCCCCTCACCCCCCTAACCCCCAACCCAACACTATGCCCCATGGCCCCCACCCCCAACCAAACACTATGCCCCCTGTCCCTCACCCCCAACCAAACACTATGCCCCATGGCCCCCTCACCCACCAAGCAAACACTATGCCCCATGTCCCTCACCCACCAAGCAAACACTATGCCCCCTGTCCCTCACCCACCAAGCAAACACTATCCCCCCTGTCCCTCACCCACCAAGCAAACACTATGCCCCCTGTCCTTCACCCACCAAGCAAACACTATGCCCCCTGTCCCTCACCCCCAACCAAACACTATGCCCCCTGTCCCTCACCCCCCAACCAGACACTATGCCCCCTATCCCTCACCCCCAACCAAACGCTATGCCCCATGGCCCCCTCACCCAAACCAAACACTATGCCCCATGGCCCCCTCACCCCCAACCAAACACTATACCCCAAACACACTCTCAAGCATGCACCCATACAGACCCGAACCCCCGCCCCCAACGCAGCACACACATTCTCAAGCATGAACCCATACAGACCCGAACCCCCCGCCCCCAACGCAGCACACACATTCTCAAGCATGCACCCATACAGACCCGAACCCCCCACCCACCAACTCAGCACACACACATGCACCCTTACAGACCCGAACCCCCCACCCCCAACTCAGCACACACACATGCACCCTTACAGACCCGAACCCCCACCCCCCAACTCAGCACACACACATGCACCCATACAGACCCGAACCCCCCACCCCCCAACTCAGCACACACACATGCACCCATACAGACTCGAACCCCCCACCCCCCAACTCAGCACACACACATGCACCCGTACAGACCAGAACCCCCCACCCCCCAACTCAGCACACACACATGCACCCTTACAGACCCGAACCCCCCACCCCCCAACTCAGCACACACACATGCACCCTTACAGACCCGGACCCCCACCCCCCAACTCAGCACACACACATGCACCCATACAGACCCGAACCCCCACCCCCCCAACTCAGCACTCAAAAAACATTGAAATCAAAACATTCATACACATCCGACACCCACCCCCGCCCCCACATCTCAACATACACACAAAATACATTCAAATACAAACATTCACACACATCAGACACACCCCCCACCTCCGCATCTCAACATACACACAAAATACATTCAAATCAAAACATTCATACACATCCGACACCCCCCCACCCCCGCATCTCAACATACACATAAAATACATTCAAATTCCAACATTCATACACATCCGACACCCCCCACCCCCGCATCTCAACATACACATAAAATGCATTCAAATTCCAACATTCATACACATCCGACACCCCCACCCCTGCATCTCAACATACACATAAAATGCATTCAAATTCCAACATTCATACACATCCGACACCCATCCCCGCATCTCAACACACACACAAAATACATTCAAATCAAAACATTCATACACATCCGACACCCCCCCACCCCCGCATCTCAACATACACATAAAATGCATTCAAATTCCAACATTCATACACATCCGACACCCATCCCCGCATCTCAACACACACACAAAATACATTCAAATTCCAATATTCATACCCATCCGACACCCCCCACCCCCCCCCGCCCCACCGCCCCACCGCAACATACACACACAAACATAAAGTAAAACAGACCCGACACACAAACGCAAACAGACCACTTACCGGAGACGTGCTGGAAGGCAGGTAAGCGGCAGGTAAGCAGGAAAGCTGGAATCGTACTACGGCTGGCGTGGTCCAAGGCTGAAATGCCTTCCGGCATCAAGCCTTATGGACCACGCCAGCCTTAGTGCTGGCCCTCCATTGGGTCAGCACACACACACTACGTGGCTCGTAGGAGCAACGTGGTGCATGTGTGCTGAGCCAATGACGGCCAGTGTTTTGTCCGGCCCGGAAGACAACAAAGACTTTCCTAATGGAGGGCGGCCGCGTGCCGCCCTCCATTAGGAAAGTCTTTGTCGCTTGCGGGCCGGACAAAAGAGCATGGCGGGCCGCAACTGGCCCGCGGGCCGTATGTTGTGCACCCATGCTCTAAACAAACAAACGATGATCATAGAAGTAGGACATTACATCTCCCTTTCACTTAAACAAATACTTGGACTTGTTCGCTTAGTTTTCTTAGATCCATCTGGTGGGTCTCTGTATGACTCTCTTGGATGGACTGCGGGTTGGTGGGGAGGCCCTCCTGTGTGCCTCGTCACTGTCGCTGTCATCAGCATCTCTTTCTTCCTCTTGGTACTCGGACTCTATGTCAGATGAGTCCTCTGCCAATGTCCTTGTAGTGCTGGCGTTGGTGCCGTCACCTCTGAATGTTCTGAAGAAGGACGAGTTACTGGTGACTGTGCCCTGTGGACTCGCTGCCGTTATCATAGAACCCTGGACATGGGTTATCGTCATTGGTTCCAGTTTAAATGCGGGAGTGTCCTTGGTGGTTTGATTTTGCCGCACCAAAACTAGGTCACCTATTTGGATTGAGCTTGGTTTTGCTTGTCTTCTGACGTCAGCGTATTCTTTCATCATTGCCTTGCTTTCTGTGTCTTTCCTCCGTGCGGCTTCCGCTTGATTGGAGTTTGGTGTGGCTTGCGGATAGTGTGGTAGCCTCGTTCTGATGATGCGCCCGAACATTAAAACTGACGGGCATTCCCCTGTTGAGATGTGTGGTGTGTTCCTGTACTCCCGTAGTAGTGTGCCAATGGTCTGCATGAATGAGCCATTTGTGATGGAACATATTTGCAGGGTACGTTTGAGGTTTCCCATGAACCGCTCTGCCATTCCACTGGCTTGGGGCCATAATGGCGTGATTTTGTGGTGTTGGAACCCTAAATGCTCTGCGAACATGGCAAAGTCATGCCCACTGAACGGTGGGCCGTTGTCAGATTTGACTGTAGAGGGGATGCCGTAATCAGCGAATGTTTTGTCAAGGGCTGGTATGACTTCTTGAGCACTGGTCGATCGGATGAGGTGAACTTCCGGGAAGCATGACATTTCATCAATGATTACTAGCACGTATTTACCATTTGCTAAAGATCCAAACATATCAACCGCCACCTCATCCCACACCTGCAGAGGCATTGCGGAGGTCCTGATGGGCTCAGGGAATGTGCGCCTGGCGACTGCCTGACAGGGTAGGCATTGTCCTAGCAGTCGTTCCACTCGTTCATCCATTGCTGGGAACCACACCTTGGTCCTGATTTGACGTTTGGTTGATACAATGCCTCTGTGTCCTGCGTATGCGATATCCAATATTTGGTCTTGTAGTGTGGATGGGTTAACAATTCTGTTCTCCTTTAATAGCAGGCCCTCTGGTGAGGTGGACAGGGTGTGCCGGATAAGTCTGAACGTGCAGAAGTCTTGTTCTTCCCCATTTGGTATTTCATGGTCACTCCTCCCGCTGCTGTGCCAGTGGTTTGATCTGCCTGGACTGTCTGAAGTAGCTTGTCCTTGCGTGTCTCTTCCAGTAGTTGTGCTGTGGTGATGGACTTGGGTAATGCACTGCTAACTAGGTAGTTCAAATACTGATTCGCCTTGTCTGACTGTCGTTCATTTTGTGCTGGAAGTGGATGTCTTGATAAGAAATCCGCCGGATTATTGTCCTTTCCCGGGTGATGGATAATTTTGAAAGATTATTCTTGTAGTCGCAGCCCTCATCTGGCAATGCGTGGTGGCATTTTGGCTGTCGGTTTGCCGTAGATGGTGTTGAAGGGTTGGTGATCGGTGACTATGGTGAACGGTCGACCATACAGGAACAGGTGGTAATGTTCGCATGCCCATACTACTGCTAGGCTCTCCTTTTCAGGCTGAGAGTATGCATATTCAGTGGTGGATAGGCTGCGACTTACGTAGGCCACGATTCTTCTCGGGGAGTCAGGGGATGCGCCAGGCTTGGATTGTGCTAGAATTGCTCCTAGACCTACTGGACTTGTGTCTACTGTTAACTCTGTGTGTTGAGCTCAGGGTCGTAGTATGCCATACATGAGGCTGCTGCGATTTGTTTTTTGATTTCTTGGAATGCCTCTTCACATGCATGAGACCACTGGAATTCGTGATGCTTCCCAGTGAGTAGCCGGAGAGGTGTGCTCACCGACGCGAAGTCCTGTATGTACCTTGTGCAATAGTTCGCCATGCCGCAGAACGAGCGTGTCGCAGATACTGATGTGGGCGTGGGAGTTTCTACTAGCGCTTGAACTTTCTCAGGGTCGGGTTTTAGACCATCACCCGAGAAAATGTGTCCAAAGAATTTCAGGGTGGACTTACTGATTTCGCATTTTTCGGGGTTGAGAGTTAAATGTGTGTTTTCCAGAGCCATGCATACTCTCCTAAGCGTGTCATCGTGACTATCTTGAGTGGTGCCGAATATCAAGATGTCGTCAGAGTAGTTTAGGCATTTCGGTATGTGTTTAATAATTTGGTGTATCTCGTTTTGGAAGATTTTGGCTGCCGAGGATACCCCGAAGCTAAGTCTTTTATATCTGAACAGGCCCAGATGTGTTGAGAAGGTGGTAATGTATCTTAAAATCGATCTAATTTTGAAAACACTTTTGCCCCGTGTAATAGGTGCATCATATCAGTCATTCTTGGAGCGAGATGACGTTCTCGTTCGATGGCGACATTGGGAGCCCTCATGTCCACGCATATTCTAATGCTGTCCTTGTTGTCCTTCTTGGGTTCTGACTTTTGTCCTCGTATTGGCAGTTTGCCATGAACATCCCTCGGCAGTTGAGGGGCTTCTTTGATCCATATGGGTATATCAGCGTGTCAGCCTCTTTTAGTGGTTTTTTGTGGGTGAGTGACTCGTAGATGTCATTGTTTATGACATTCACAGTGGCTCCGGTGTCAATTAAGAATTCTCTGTTTTGTCCATTAAGCTGTAATAACAAAGTGGGGCTGTACTCTGCGGCTACGCTGTTGCCAATGGCATGGACATATCCCCTTTTCCGGTCCCCGCTGGATGATGATGAGTGTGACTCGTGATTTCTGCGAGGGGAGTCGTCCAAATATCTGATCTTTTGTCTGGAATGTCTTCTTTGAGACTCATGTCTGGTCCTATGATGACTGGGATTGTCTCTTCATTCTTCTCTCCTTCTCTCTTCCCGTAGCTTTTCCCGGGATGTGCTGTAATTCTGCCGCCTGGTGACCGTGGGTGAGTGCTGCATGCGGGATCTTGGACTTTCCCTCCTAGCGTTGCGGCTCCCGTGCCTCCACGTATCTCCACTTGATTCAGTAGGTTGGAGGAAATTGATATTTCTGCAGACGGATTGAAAGTGGGTTTCTCCACTACATTTGTCGCATTTATGTCCAATTGCCGGGCATGGGCCGACATGAGGGAATTTGAAACTGCATCTGTAGCATTTTTTTTGCTCTGTAGAGTCCCTGGTTGACCTGATGGGGCAGATGGTTGTAGCTGAGGCAGATTGCGTGATCTTGATGTTGCCCGAAGATTCTGTCTGTAGCATTAGGGCATTGTCAGCTCGTGCCAATTGTAAGATTTCCTCTAGCATTCTGCTCTTTTGCAATAATTCTTTCCTAAATTCATGTGATTCGCAACCGGCGATGGCTTGTGATTTTAATGCTTCCTCTGTTGAATACTTGTCAAAGTTACAATATTTCACTCTTTTCCTTAGTCTCATCACGAAATTATCCATGGACTCACCACTTTCTTGTGTAGATGTGTGAAAGATATGCCGCTCATAGTCTACGTTTCTCAACGGTGCGAAGTAGGTGTTTAATGAGTCAATAATGCCTTGGAAGGTATCTGTATTGGATTCAGGCATTTCGAATACGATGTCTCGCACCACTGGCCCTAGCGAGAGTAATAGGATGCCTCGTAGGCGACGTTCCTCCCTTACTCCTGAAGCATCGATTTATATATGAACTCCTTGAGCCACCTGATCCATCTGGGAGCCAGACTGCTGGTATCCGCCATGTCAAATGGCTGCATGGCTTGCAATTGGAGTGACTCAGATCCGCTCTCTTCTGTGGGCGTAGGGTGACGTGGAGTAGAGCTGGCTGCAGGGCTCATGATGCTGCGGCCTATATTGGTTGCCGACATTGTGCTGTGATTCTAGACAGAGTACTTGAGCATTGAGCACTAACTGTCTTTATTCAGGAGCTGCAGACTTGCTTGGTAAACAGATGATTGTAACTTTATGCTTAAGCCGTGTCTGACAGCTTGTAGTAACTTACTGTTGCAATGAGACAAAATTCGTTTGCTGTGAAAATGTTGCTTTCTTGATGAAATACGTGCGCGGGCTGTCAGTTCCTTTAATGAGGCCTTGTTCGTGAGATAAAAGGATATTGCTCTCATGGAGAACACATGCGCGTGGATGATGGATTGATTCCACGTGTCTTTGAACTGTTTGTAGCGTGCGCGTGTTGTTATGTTTGTGCCGCGTGTCATACGCGATGCGCGAGGTGCTAGCACCGGCTGGGCTGATTTCACGGCGTTTCCTACGGGGGCTTATGGCTTTCTTACTTATCTTCTGCGTTATTGTGAACCCGTGGGTTGTGGGCAGCTCTGGCGCAGAGATCCGGACGATCCGCCGCAGGCACAGGATCGAAGCAGGTGAAGAGACACTTGCTGCTGTTGGGCTCTGATGCTGCGTGAGAAAGTTCTTGTTGCCAATGTTATGTTTCAAGTGGGCTCCGCCTGGAGCACACCACAACTCAATGTGATCAGCAACGTAATTAGACAAATGATAATGCACAGAGACAGGTTGGCACGTCTGAACTCTGATTTATTTAAACTCGAACTGACTACTCGGCGGTAGCCCCGCCTCCTTCAGCACGTGTGTCGCAGCCCACTAATGAACAGCAATAAACACAGGACTCATCCTCTCAACAAACAAACGATGATCATAGAAGTAGGACATTACATACTCATTCCTTCCTCCAACCCCTTTGGAGTATTAGCCTATCTAATGCTTACAGCACCTTTTACTCTCAAAGAAGTGTAGGCCAGTGCCCGGTGGGGTCCGATACTACCAGACAAGGCTGCTCAGCAGTGATCCCATTAAAATTCAGAGGCTTTTGGTCAATGGCAGTGGGCTGGATAAGCGTCCGCCTATAATTATTCTTTCCTCACCACAGGGTCCACCTGTTCCTTTACTGACACAGCACTTAGGCTGCAACTTCTCCAGGGACGGTGGAACTATTCAAGGATCAGGAAAGTCTTCCATTTCCACCGGAGCTCCTGATGAGTAACAATGATGCAGATACTTGATGGTAAAGCAGTCTATAACTTGGCCACCTGCACCAAGAAGGAAAGTACCTGTTGGTTATGTTAGTGTGGCTCTGTTTCACTAGGCTAATTTCTATGAGACAGGTTTTACTCTCTCTTCCTATATCTATTTTAATTCCGGGATGATAGCTAATTATCGGTCCAAGGTAAATAGCGAAACTCATCCAATAGTCACTTCAACCTACTCATCTACTAACCCTGCCCCCCCTGAATAAGATCCCCTGCACTCTCTTTGGGCACTAAATTGCCCATGTGATTGTCAAAAATAAGAATACTTGAATAATACACACACTTTTTTTTTAGAAACTGTAATACATTTTTATGAATTCTTAAAAGCCATACATTCTTAAATAGTTCATAGGCTTAAAATTCACCTGCAAATTAATAGCAACAGGAAAATTACATCCACAAATACTAATCGGTAATCATATGAAATGGACCCTGTATGAAAATCTAATTCAAAGAAAATATGCAGAGCAATGTGCATGTTAAAAGCAAACATGTAAACTGCGGCCTGTGCTCAGCAGTTGGAAAACACATGTGCAAGCAAAATGTGCGATATTTTCAAGTACACCCAAATCAGCATCTAGTGGCACGGCCCGAGATGAGTATTTTCAAGGAAAAAGAAAGCATTTTTTTTTTTTAGTAAAATGGGGAACTGATGAATCTGAGGAAAAAAATAACAGCAATTTCAAGTCACAGAAAGAAAATCGAATTTGCATTGTCTGCTGCAGTTGGTTGTATTTTCCTTTACACAAATGAAGAGTTAGGTTTAGGAAACCTACATATGTTGAAAAATGTGGACCTTTGATAGGATTTTGCTAAGCTAATACAATGGATAAACTGCCGTGTCCAGGGAAAAAGTGAAATCAAGAGGAACAGGAACATGTATATTCACTTATTGCTTCCATGGGGCTTCGATTTGATGTAGCTGCAGGCACGAGAAAGTTTGATCAAGTATCGGTGCCAATCTCAAAATAAGCCTAAAACCAGTTCAGTGGAAACAAAAAGGCCACCGACATACAGCCCAGGAGAGAGGCTGGGTCTAGCCACACAGATTGTGTGGCTTTGGAATCCAGTAGCCCAGTGTTTAAATGGGAGGGCCCCTCAAAGTAACGTTTGAAAGTCGGCATTATGGAGAGCGCAGGAGTCCTCTTTTACAAAATAATGAGAAATTGGAAGTGAGAAAAAATCAAAAAGGGAAAGGGAACGCTTGCGACCGGAACTAACAACAAGCTCACGGATTGAGCATTGGCTTTTGGAACATGAGAGGGTTCTCCCATCTGGCCAAGGACAAGGACATTATCTAGGGAGAAATGGATATCCTTTACTTGCAAGAAACAGGGCTATCCATCTCGCCAGTTTACGATGGTTATAGCTCTTATATTAATCCCACCTTTGTGGGGCAGAAAGGCAGGCCCTCTGCAGGCCTACTCACAATGATAAAAAAACGGAAGGGGCTTTTGTCTGGTGGATTCCATATGCCTGGTACAAAACAGGAGGGATAATAGGTATCAGAGAGGAGGGAGTAAACCTGATATGAGGATGTCTAACTTAAGGAAAACAGACTCCCTGTCTCATAAGGTAAGGTAACTTACTAGACTTATAGGGGATAAGTCACTTACGCTCACTTAACATCGTGTACACTTGTGTCTGTGGATAATTCAACCGGGGCACACTTAAATTGATCATAAGCATTAATTCCTTTAATACACAATTATATAAAACAATTTTAGTAAAACTTCATAAAAAACATTTAAAATCTCCTAAAGTGACATGTGCATAAACAACCATATAATGGTAGAAGCCTCCAAGGGGTCTACCTACCCAAAGTGCGAAGTGCAGAGGTAATGTAAATAGAAAGGCAAAAGAAAAAGCACCTATTTATAACACACTCAAGGTACACATAATTTAGTACAACAATATTGTTTGTTGGATCAAAATCATAGTAACCACATTTAAAAACCACATACAAGAAAAAAAGCAAAAGGAAACCAAATTGTAGAGTACTAAAAATTCAAGTGACTCTATGGTTGGTACATCTGTTTAGTACCGATCTATTGACAACGTATCAGGGTATTAGTCCCATTCCAAACACTTCATATTCATGTTGACATAAACCCTACATGTTTTGTTCCTACAATTAGTAGTTTTGCCACAAGAACTTCTTCAGGGGTATAGTGTTTCAAAGTATGAACCCAACAAGTGTCACTAGATTAGTGGTTTCGAATCAACCCAATTAAGGGGATCAGAGTGTCAGATGTTTAAAAGGCGAGTGACATAGAGGGTGTATCTCCCGAGCGGAACAGTTGCAATGTAACTTGTTCCAAGTGCTCTTCTCTGATCAGTAGAGTGTGAGCGTCTAAACCAGACCTATACATAAAAACACAAGAAAGGGACCCAATTAGTAATGGTCACCAATCTCATTACCCACAAAAGTAGTTGTGGTGTAACATTGCTGCTTACCGTAACGCTGTTTAGGTGAAGCGTCCTATGTGGCTGATAGGGATCACTACATAACAGTTACCACAATCCCTGTGAATACAAGAAGGGGCACATAAAGGGATCCTGTCATCAAAATTTGCGAAATTCTAGCAGTTATAAAAGATCAATTTACTCTAGGCGGTGGAACAATCCACTTCGTGGTGATAAAGTTATAGAACTTACAGTAATTCTGTACAGCGTCATGTTCGGAAGTGGGTTAAGTAAGTTTGGCGGTCTTGGGTGCACCTGTAGAAAACAGACACACATTGATTAGTCCAATATGGAATAGATATCCATAAAAAATATATCACAGTGCCATGAGTCACGTATTATCAACGTGTCACCAGTGCAGTGATAGTTAAATTTAAATCACTGCTGGATCGTAAATGGGCACGAATGAGGGGAAGAGCCTACATCGTGCAGCATTCACATGAATGTACGCACGGAGGGCGTGTCAGAACTGACGTACTATTTGACACGGTCGTAGTGAAAACATAGCCAGAGTAAAGTGACGTACGATCGAGATCTCTCAAGCGAAAAATCGCATGCTGGACAAATTTGGGGCGCGGAGATAAAGAGGAGAGAAACTCTGCACCAGTACAGGGCTGCTCGGTGTTCATTTTCATATAAAGGTTACAAGTGGGCGTAACAGCGATATTGTCAAAGGCATTTGGTAAGGTGATAAAAGGTAGAATAATTATCAACGGGACGTGGTGTAGCACCGCGGGACGAGTCGCGTGAACTGGGAAATGGAAATTACCAGGTCAGGAACGCTTACCGTGTAAGTACAGTCTGGAGGTGAGCA
Organism: Ambystoma mexicanum; assembly: GCF_040938575.1. Taxonomy (NCBI): domain Eukaryota; kingdom Metazoa; phylum Chordata; class Amphibia; order Caudata; family Ambystomatidae; genus Ambystoma; species Ambystoma mexicanum. The sequence goes on from NC_090925.1 coordinate 693,631,836, forward strand.
ACGAGTAATGAGGTATCAAGAGTACACTCTTCAACCGAGGTCCGGACGCTTAGGGGAAAATAAACGTAAATAAAGGGTTCCGTAATTTGTGACTACGTCTGCACACTCACGGCTTCGGGCGTATCAAAAATAAAAATAAAAAAAGGACTCAAAAAGTACGTAACCTCTGTTTATTAACGGTCCTCCATGTTGGAGTAGTGTGGTGTTTAATAGTATTTAATTGAAATGGACTAACCTCATGAATGTCTGGGTGGCGGAGATGTCTATACTTATCTATGCGGTATAGCAGAAAAGTATTCATACCGCAAAGTACATCCGCGCCTAGGTATAACGTCACAAAAAGACTTATCACGATACATGGGCTAAAGGTACTTGTCCCCTATTGTAATTTTCCACACTGGAATCGCAAATTAGGGTAAAGAGTATATTTAAGCAGAAATGGGGAAGGAGGACATGGTGCTGAGGAATAGTGACCGTGTAATTTCTCACTAGACTAGAATGGCAATTAGGTAAATAAATGTCCCGAACAGCAAAGTATTTAATTTAACGGATTTCGTTGTATACAGCAGTAGTGGAGTATGACATTAACTCAACTCAAGAGGTTAAGAACACACTCCAGTCAATACCTTCATTTAAGCCCGACAAGTGACTTTTTGTAAGGAAAATCATTTTTTGCTCTTGTATGCTAAGCAAGTGTTTACTGTTGCACGCATTGTCTGAGTGTCCAATCTTCATTACAACAGTCCATCTCAATTTTTCAGGCTTATGATCCACGCTATTAAAGTGGCCTGCTAAGGGTGCATTTAGAGTATTGTTTCTTATACAACTTTTATGTTCTCCAATTCTGATCTTTATTTTTCTTTCTGCTTTGCCAATATACAGTCTGTCGCATGGACACCAGATTACATATACAACCATTGTGGTGTTACAGTTACTAAGGGATCTTTGTTCCCACAATTTTGGTAATCCTAGGTCAATCTGCTTGGTTCTTTTAGTTTGGGCACAGCAGCTACATGATCCACACAGACTATGTCCGGTCGGTTTAGGTAGACCCCAGTGTTCCGTAAGTGTGCTTTGGTTTACTTTGGTAAGGATATCATTTATTGTTGTCAGTTCCTTGAGATTCTTATTCCTCTAAATACACATTTAGGTTGTGAACGCGGATAATCTCCTTCTTCTAGAATGTGCCAATTACGTTTTATAATTTTAGAGATTTCATTTGTTAAAGGATTGAACGTACTCACAAACAGTAGATTGTCTTCTGGTGTATTTTTTTGTCTGTACTCCAACAATGACTCTTTCTTGTTGTTAGTAGCCCTTTTAAGGGAACGCTTGACCACTTTCTTAGGGTAGCCTCTTTTGATTAAATTCACTTGCAGTTGGTTGGCTTCATGTACAAAATCTTCATTAGTACTGCTATTCCTCTTCAATCTGAGGAATTGTCAGAACAGTAAATTTTGCCTGGTATGTTTGGGGTGGAAACTAGAGAACAGAAGTAGAGAGTTTTTGTTGGTGTCCTTATGGTATGGTTTAACTTCTAACACTGCTTCATTTTTGTTTACATAAATGGTCAAATCAAGAAAATTGATGTTATTATTGCTTTTAGTGTTCGGAAATTTTAAGAATGGATTTTTTACATTCAGCCATGAAATAAACAAATCGTATACAATGTCATCTCCAGACCACACCATGAAGATATCATCGATATACCTCTTCCATAGTTTTATGTGTTGTAAGTAAGGATTAGTCTGATTCAGTATCACATTGATTTCAATAGTTTCAACATACAGGTTTGCCAGTGTAGGGGCCACCGCTGACCCCATTGCTGTCCCGTGTATCTGTTTGAAAAATTGATCGTTGAAAACAAAGTCATTTTCACAGAGAGCCATTCCGTGCACCACAAAATAAGTGAATTAGGAGTTCTACCGGTTTGTACCGGACTCTAGCAATTTCTCTTCAATCATGTTTAGGGTTTCTGTTTGAGGGATTTTGGTGAGACCACGTCTAAACTTACTAGTGAATCATTTGTCTCAATCCTGAAGCCTTCAACTAATCTGATGACTTCCGTAGTATCCTGTATATATGAAGTCATTTATTTTACATAGGGGCTTAAGTAACGGTCAGCAAATTTAGATAAGGGTTCCAGAAGGGAGCCTGTTCCTGAGACTATTGGTCTGCCTCGAGGATTGACTAGGGTTTTGTGAATTTTGAGCAGAGTGTAGAACGTAGGCACATTCGGTTGGGGTGGCATAAGGTATTCAGCTTCTTGTTTCAAAATCCAATTCCTATCATGGGCTTTCTTGACTTTGTTATTAATCAAAATTTGTAATTTGTCAGTTGGGTCTCCCGTCAGATGTTCATAAAAGGAGGTATCGCTTAGTTGGCGATCACATTCATCAATATAATCTTGTCTGTCCAGTATCACGATTGCTCCTCCTTTAACGGCTTTTCTGAGGATGATCTCCTGGTTCAGTTTGGGTGATTGAATCGCATCACGTTCTTTTCTAGAGACATTTTGAAATGTTCGTGTTCTGTTCTTTTTCTCAAGTATTTCTAGGGCACTCATCACTCTTTTTTTAAACACAATAGATTCTGTTGTGTAGCTAGTAGTCGGTGGGTTAAATTTAGAATGTCTGCATAATCCTGTTTCATTCTCTTCCCCAGTCGATGCATTCTCTATGAAGAACTGTTTCAGATGTATTTTCCTGAATAGTTGTTCCTATTCTGTTCTAGTTCTAAATTTATCACAGCCTTCTGTTTGTACAAACCTAAAGCCTTTTTCCAAAACAGACTTCTCCATTTCATTGGGTTGATTATTAGATAAATTGACTAGTAGTGTGTCTTGCTGCAGGGTTGTCTGGGTTCGAAGTCCCATGTTGCTTGGTCCTGGTCTAAAAAAGGAGATTGGGATCGTGTGTTACCTCTTCCTCTGTTTCTTGGGGGTCTCTGAGATTGGCCACGTCTAGTATTAGATGTTCTTCTACCTCTGTATGCACCTCTGGTCGTTGGGTACAGATCATCTCCATCATCTAGAGTGTCATCACTCGAGCCATATGAACTGTATGAAGTATTGCCAAACCGTACTTTCCGGCCTCTTGATGGAATTTTATCTCTTTGGGTGTTTGGTTTGTAGTTGTCCTGTGTATATATAAATGCCTTTTCATGCGTGAAGTTTGTTAAATGTTTCTTCATTCTTCTGACTCTGTCTCTAGTCGTATAGTCTTTGAACTCATCAATTTCTTTGTTGATTTCATCTAGTCTTTTTTTGTAGATATCTAGAGACACAAGTTTCTTTATTTCATCCTCTAGAGTTAGTAGTTCATTTGCCAGTTTATCTGTCATTTCTTTAGCTGTATCTATAATTAAGATAAGTCAATCTCTCCCGCATTCATTGGCTATATAGCTCCATTGTAAAACAAACTGTTTGTTGTCGAGGAATAGCCGCGGTTCATTTCTTACTACTGATCCTTGTGGAAAGGTGCCATTGCGGAGGTATTCATTCATTATGATTCCGTGTAGTTCAGTCCTGAGGAACCTTTTTTTCAATTGGGCTAGTTCGCCCCAGCTGCTGACATTACTCAGTGATGTAGTACCATTCTCTGGATCGAGAGATGTTGCTCGTGCAAAAAGTTCAAGAACATATTTGTCGTCGTAGCTCTTTACTTTATCTGCTGCCATTATTTTGCAAAAAAAAGTTGTTCAGTCCTAATATGTCTAAGGAGTGTCCACAATAATTCTAATGGGAAGGGTAGGAAAGAATCCCACGACAGATAGTCGTGCTAACAACTGGTACAAAACAGGAGGGATAATAGGTATCAGAGAGGAGGGGGTAAACCTGATATGAAGATAACTAACTTAAGGAAAACAGACTCCCTGTCTCATAAGGTCAGGTAAGGTAACTTACTAGACTTATAGGGGATAAGTCACTTACGCTCACTTAACATCGTGTACACTTGTGTGCGTGGAGAATTCAACCAGGGCACACTTAAATTGATCATAAGCATTAATTCCTTTAATACACAATTATATAAAACAATTTTAGTAAAACTTCCTAAAAAACCATTTAAAATCTCCTAAAGTGACATGTGCATAAACAACCATATAATGGTAGAAGCCTCCAAGGGGTCTACCTACCCAAAGTGCGAAGTGCAGAGGTAATGTAAATAGTAAGGCAAAAGAAAAAGCACCTATTTACAACACACTCAAGGTACACATAATTTAGTACAACAATATTGTTTGTTGGATCAAAATCATAGTAACCACATTTAAAAACCACATACAAGAAAAAAAGCAAAAGGAAACCAAATTGTAGAGTACTAAAAATTCAAGTGACTCTGTGGTTGGTACTTCTGTTTAGTACTGATCTATTGACAATGTATCAGGGTATTAGTCCCATTCCAAACACTTCATATTAATGTTGACATAAACCCTACATATTTTGTTCCTACAATTAGTAGTTTTACTACAGGAACTTCTTCAGGGTTATAGTGTTTCCAAAGTATGAACCCAGCGAGGGTCACTAGATTAGTGGTTTCGAATCAACCCAATTAAGGGTATCGGAGTGTCAGATGTTTAAAAGGCGAGTGACATAGAGGGTGTATCTCCCCAGCGTAACGGTTGCAATGTAACTTGTTCCAAGTGCTCTTCTCTGATCAGTAGAGTGTGAGCGTCTAGACCAGACCTACATATAAAAACACAAGAAAGGGACCTAATTAGTAATGGTCACCAATCTCATTACCCACAAAAGTAAATATTCGTGGTGTAACATTGGCGTTTACTGTAACGCTGTTTAGGTGAAGCGTCCTACGTGGCTGATAGGGATCATTACATAACAGTCACCACAATCCCTGTGAACACAAAAGGACGGGGGACATAAAGGGATCCTGTCATCAAAAATTGTGAAATTCCGTTTGCCCCCATAGATTTATCCAGGCTACTTGCATTAAAATGGGAGGGCCTCCCACGGGCAGCTACACCTGGTTACTTAATATAAACATTTACTGGAACCCCAAGCAGATTGAATCAAGCACGTTTTTGCAGCCTGTCAACAACCTTATCAACAAATTTCATAGCAAATACTTGATCAATTTCATCTGTGTGGGTGGGGACCTCAATGCGCCTTGTCTGGCTCGAGGGGGAGAGGCCTCAGGGGCAACATGCCCGCCTTGGAAGCATAACGACACGGAGCAACGCAAGTTCGATCCCTGGGTCCGCGCTTAGAAACCTCTGGGTGCATTATAAATAACCAATTACTTACTAAATGGCAGGACAAAAGGGAACTAGAAATAAGAAGGCAGTGGCCTGGCTAGAGTTAATGGAAGCCTGTGATTTACACATGGTCAAGGGTTTTTCTGAAGGGAGTGGTTACCCTGAAGCTACTTGGACAAATGGGTTGTATTCCTTTATGTTGGACTATGTGTTTGTTTGCTCTAATCTAAACAAACAAGTCATCTCTCTAGGAATTTTTCCCAAAAAACACAACGAACACTCCTTCTTGAGACTATCAATACAAAACACAGAGGCGCCCTTACGAAACGAACTTGGGCAATTCCCTCTCGAGGTCTCTGACAGAGGCAACCGGTTGAGACTAAGGAGGGAAGATATCAGAGCTCTAAAATCTAATTTTGAAAAAGTAGGAGGTGGAAAGGAGGGAGTGAATTACGCCCCTTTGTTACATGAATTTAGACTATCAAACAACTCTTTAAAAGGTTGAGGAAGGCGACATTTCCACAGTTATGATGATGAAATGGCAAGAGAGAAGAACATGCTAAGAAGAGTTATAGGAGCCTTGAAACGAAAAAAGGGGGAAGTCATAAATAAATCGATCACAAAGAGAAAGCAAGAATTCAGAAACTGGGCAGCAGCCCATAGAGCTAAATTGTTGCAGGCAGACTCTGAGGCCATCCTCGCTACGATAGTGAGAAGAGATGCGCGAGCTACATGGGAATTGCTTAATCAATTGGGAACCGGGAAAATGATGCCAGTGTCAAACATGCTGCCAGAGGATAAATGGCTAGCCCACTATGAGAAAACCTTTGATAAAAGGGGCACTTTTGACTAAAACCAGACAAAAAAGGGGGAGTTGGTCCTTAATTTTTGATGAGGGCGACTTGCTGACACTCCTCAACAAAGAAAGTAGAACCAGGGCCCCTGGCCCAGACGCATCACAAACATGATGTTGAAAGAAGCGCCCGAAGAATGGGTGTCCCTCATGGGTCCCCTATTTAAAAAACGTCGCACAGCGTGGCCTAAAAGTATTTAATAAAAAACAGTACTTTTATAGTCAGGTGGGCAACTTATACCCTCCCTTAGTGCAAGTCATCTTCAACAGTTATTAGAAACACAATACATAATTCGTTCTCAAACTATAAGGCCCTTCGTTATGTGGTCCTCTACAATTGGTTGGCAGACTTGTACCCTTCTGGAACATTCGATTCTCTAGCAGCATGTAAGCTGTACCCCAGTTGCTGGGCGGTGGGCTTGACCGTACCTCCCCACCCAATTAGCCCAACATCTCTCATTGCCCATACCTTCTGACATTCAGATTGTCTTTGAACTTGGCCTTGTAGTTGCTTTTCATCTCTGGGAATATAAGGGAGTGTGAACATGTTCTTATCAATGTTCAGGTCTACGTGCCCACTTCTATTTCCATCCTGGACTCACTTGACAGTAGACCGTGAATCAGCCCATTTTATAGCATTTAATTGTCTTGAATAAAGAAACTTTGGCACTCATGGTGTTCTCTCTTTGCAACTTAACAAGGGATGCCTCAGCACTTCATATTTACTGTTCTTCAAGGACTGATAACCAGTTTTGGCTGGCTCAGCCTTTGAAACCAGGCTAAACAGTCTTCCTTTGGTCCATCGTCGAGCCTCGGCTTATGTTACGCTCGCCTGGTTTGCACAGGGGCGTCGATCGGACCCGGACAGCTGCAGTCTCCACCAACGTGATGCGTAGTACCAAGATGACTGTCTGAGCTGGCCCGTCTAATCTCGTCTGCTTGATCCGTAGAAGTATTCTCTTGCAAGTGGAGAAAGGGATTTAGCCACCCGTGGATATGAGTGATAGCCCCCTCCCACTGTTCTCGTTCTCCCTTCTTGTCACCTCCGATATCCCCTTTTAGGAACCTCACCTTATGTTTTTAAATGATGAGCTCTCCATCCTGCGTGGATTGCAAGGGTGCGTTGATGCCAGTTACTTCACTGGTTTGAAGGAGTTCCGGAGAGTATTGACTCTGAGGTTCCTGGCAAGGTTTGGTAAGTATCAAGTTCATAGAGTTCAATATGTCCAATGATTCACTCTTGTCCCCCCTTCCGTCCTTGTCTTGCAACTAAGATCGTGAGAAGATACCCCTCGTGGCAGTTGGTGGCGCTCAGGTAAGAGTCTGTACTACCCGACGCCGTCCGGTAAATGTTGCCGGTGTTTAACGTGTTGTTTTCTCTCCCTTTGCAGGTGCAGCACATGAAGATGTGGAGAGTTATAGAATAATGCCTGCGGTGGTAATCAGGTAAGTCTTTGATGATAAGTGTTTTATTTGTTGGTTTTCCCGGCTCACCTTGTTGTTTTCTTTTGTCCCTCAGGTGCCAGAGTTCGGCAAAGAAATGATGGAGGCAGCGCCGAATCGAAAGATGCCCCGAGGACTGGTGAGTATGGCGTGGCACTGCAGCTGGAGATGCGACGCGTACAGAAATGATGTTCTTTCCAGGTCCGGAGGCGAAATGGATCCGAAATCAGGTGAGGAATTCGAAATTGTTCGTTTTCTAATCTTGTCCTTTTCTTTCCCCTTGGTTTTAGGAGCTCCAGATTCGAGGCGGGCGTGGCAGAAGACTGGATGCAGACTGCAGGCACGGTGAGCGTTACGCTGCTGGATGCAGAATAACGCGAAGCGTGTGCTGTTTTTCGGGCGTGGTTTAAATAGCCTCCAAAGTAGTTCCAGGTAAGAAGTTACCTAGAACCACGCCCGAGTAAAAAATAGTCCCTGTAGAAAAATAGTCCCATCCAGGCCTCACGTTGGCTTGGACTCACTAGCAGCATGGTCTGCATCAGGTAAGTAAAGTCTATGAGCCTGGCGCCTATGGCGCCAGGACTGATTTCCATGATGAGCCTGGCGCCTAAGGCGCCAGGACTGAACCCAAACAGCCTCCAGCCGGGGCTGTTGGGGTTTTAGTAAGTATCTGGATGCCTGCTCCCAGAGCTGATGGGCTTGGTCCTGATGCCCGGGGGTAGGCATCATGACAGCTTATTTCTTTGCTGCAACACACACTCAGCTATCAATCCTCCGTTCTCCATGGGTTGAGATTACTAAAATTGTGACATCAAATGTCCAGTTTATACATACATACATACATATATATATATGTATATATATATATTTTTTTTTTTTTGACGGCACCGCCTGCAGTGTATACACTACGTAGAGCCAGCCTTCATGATTTCTTAGTCTACTTGCGTTACGGCATCTGTACAGTTATAAAACATCTTGCATGTTCTGCAGTGCTTCACACATGTGCAATCTTCATTACGCATATGAATGTTTTCTCAATTCTTTACTCTGCCATCAGATTCTATAACGTCTATACATTCTCTTCTTCGGTCATCCTTCTCAGTGAATCATGCTCATTTCTTGTGATGTCACCAGCCTTTCTTTTTCACATCTTCACACTTCTTCAGGGGTCTCCCTCAGGAGACCATCATCTCTTCGGGGATACATCACATAGGGTTTTCTCAGTGGATACCTTGCCTCAAAGGCTTTTCATGTAATCGCCACCATTACTGGCGTTGCACATGTCGCAATTTCCGGTTTCCAACATATAGGCAGAATAGGGGAAGGACTTCTTGCAGAGGCATTCAGCTGCTCCTCTACACTTTGTCCCGATCCATAAAGGAGACGATAGGGCGGACCCTGCAAATGATCACCCTATCGCCCTCCTAGATGTGTTGGGGAAGATATTTGGGCGAGTCCTGCTATCTCACCTGCAAAAATGGATAGCAACTGCTGGCAGAGCTGACCCTAGACAAACAGGATTCACAAAGGGCGTGGGGACAGATCTGAAGGTGTTTGTTTCTCTTAAACATCCTGAAGGGCAAAGCAATGGAAAAAGGGACACAAATATCTAGGGCCTTTATAGTCCTTAAAAAGGGGTTTGACAGTGTAGACAGGGAGACGCTCTGGAGATAAATGGAGGAGTAGAGGTGTCCTGAGCACCTGTTAGCTGCTATGAGATCGTTATACACAGATACTAACGTCAAAATTAGGCTCAAAGCGCAAGGGCTCTTGTCTGACCTTATTGCCACAAAAAGGGGGCTGAAACAAGGGTGCTCACTTGCCCGGACCCTTTTCAACCTGTTTTTGTCAGATCTATCCTTCATGTTTGACGGGGTGAATGCTTTCCCCCCGAAATTAGGCATACACAAGATTGGTAGATTACTATCTGTTGACAATCTTGTTTTTCTGGACCAGTCCCCTATTGGACTCCAGCGAACCCTGAATGCACTACTGGAGTACACGAGGGAGAATGGCGTAGCAATTAATCCAACGAAAACCAAAATTATGATATTTGGGATTCACAACAAGAAGGGTGGTTCGGGACACAAATGGTTTTTGCAAGGTACCCCTCTAATAGAAACCCAGTCACTGACTTATTTGGGTGCTCTTGTTAACAGCAGGAAGGATAGTGGCCCTAGGTGCTTGGCCCTAAAAAGAAGAATTCCATGATGACATCTCAATCCATATTGCTCCGCAAGAGATTCAGCAAATTATCTCTAGAACCAGCTGTCACTTTTTTTTGAGACCAGGTGACTTTGTTCTTGATCTTTGGCGCAGAGGGATTTCTCTTTACGTCTTACAAGGTGTGGGCATAGCTTGAAAGAACTTTCTGGAGAAGGGGGGCGTGGCTTGGACGGCCATGTAAGGGGTCGCACTCTGGAGGAGCTCTGCTGATCCTATTTTGATCCTGATGGAGGGGTACGGTACGTCCACGGGGGCCGGCCGACGCTGGAAATTGATGTCCAGGCGTGTGAATGCCACCACTACACCCGGTGAAAGTCTGTGATGTCTGGAAGGCCTAGAAACCGAAATAAATGTGATTGACTGGGACGAGCCCCGAGCAGGCGGACAAGACAAAATCAAAATAGCGGCGACACGCTGCGAACACCGAGGATCGTGAAGTCAGTGTCGCGATCACGAGTGCAGGACCCTTGGGTCCCTTTGCTTGGAGACTAAAACACGTGAGCGCCGCCTAGGACGAACGGTGGACCAGCGAGCTGGAGAGCCGAACGGATGTAGCTGTGACGATGGGACAGTGGGTCTGGTGGTTGGGGTGCTCCGGGCGTGTTGGATGCCCCATGGTGTGGTGGGCCAGGCTTTGAGCATTGTTTGGGGTGACTCCCCCTTCGGTCCCTGGCGGGACGCGCCCCCGCCCGACTCATACAACAACATGACCACGAGAGGTGTGAAACCCAAGGCCAAACAGCCCACGATGGAGGCTTACGCCAAGTCCCCCTCAGGGGCGGAAGGAGGCAAGAACAAAGAGTCCCCCGTGTCGGCCGCGGAGTCACCGGGCACGATACAGGAGGTGCTGGCGGCGATTGCGGACTTAAAAGTGTCATGGGAGACCAAGTTGGGCCTCGCCATGAAAGAGCTACAGGAAGGCTTAAACCTTAAGATCGGTGCCGTCCAGGAGGAGGTGAATCAGCTTAGACTGGATGTGAGGGCGATCTCGGAGCGCACGGGGACCATCGAGAAGGAGACGGCCACGAACACGGCAGACTGCTCTGCTCATAAAAAGGAACTACACGCCCTTGTGCAACGGGTGGGCAACCTGGAGGACAGAGCGGAGCAGGCGGAGGGAAGTGCCAGGCGCAACAATATTCGCATTGTGGGCCTACCTGAAGGAACGGAAGGGCCAGACCCCACGGAATTTGTGGAATCCATGTTTTTGCAGGAGATTACCGGCGGGGTACTGACCCAGGGGTTTGCAGTCGAGAGAGCGCATAGGGCCCTAACCAGGAGGCCGCCTCCTGGGGACCCCCCGCGGCCGGTGATCGCGAAAATTCTGAACTACCGAGATTGCGAAAAGATTCTTGAATTCTTTCGAAAAGGGGGAACGATTGACAGAGGATCGGCCAAGATCACGGCCTACCCTGACTACACGCTACAAGTACAGCGGAGTCGGATGCACTTCGGGGCGGTGAAAAGGAGACTTCGTGAAGCTGGCCATCGCTACATGCTACTCTACCCGGCCAAATTGAAAGTTCTCTACAGAAGCAGATCCCTGTTCTTTGAAACACCAACTGAAGCGATGGACTGGCTAGACGCGCTGGGCAGTCCTCAAGAATCGGGCATCCAGGCAGAGACTACGGAAGATAAGTAGCTTACGGCTGGGTCGCCTAGGGCAATGGGGCCGAGACATTGGGACTTGAATATAGTCATTTATACGGTATATTGTGCGTATGATGTGGTGCTGACTGGCTGGCCCATTGGGCGTGCCTACCCGTGGTTACTTGGTTGGGAGCTCCAAGAGGCTTCCTTTGTCCCCAGTAGTAACACATCTAGTTAGTTAGGTCGCTGTTATATCGGCGATGCCCCGCGGGGTCCTACTCCTTGAATACGGGATAAGACCAGACGCGGGTGGGCCTGAGATCCAGGGATGGAGCTGGGCTTTTGTTGGGATGGGAGGGGTTGTTTGCTGTGGTGTGTAGTTGGGAAACAGGGAGGGGGGATGGGGACCAAGGGCGGAAGAGCCAGCGGACTGTTAGACCAAGGGGGTATTGTGGGGAGGGCGGGGCTGAATACAGACCAAACCGATGGCATCGGATAGTCTTCGCATAGTTACCTGGAATGTCCGAGGCCTCAATAGTTACTTCAAGCGTAACAAGGTAATGCTATACCTGAGGAGGATGCTGTAAAGACCGGTGGGGGGGTCTGTACTTCTGCTCTCTATATGGTAGAGGAGAGGCACAGAGGACCCCAGCCAAGATTCTCTAATACGGTAGCTATGGGCGAGCAATCAAGGCCTAGCTTCTCAGGAGGTGATGCAGGCTGGTTCTTAAGTACAGTGTATCCCCAAGCCCCCACAAAGGAATGTCCACACACTGTATTACTGAAAACACAGTCTTTATATAATTAATATTCAAGGGTTATGTACACTTATCACAATAACGCACTTTGTGCTCAGGAAAATCAATAATGGTAAATATCTACAATTCTAAAGTGGTACCACTAATATTAGACCTCATTAAAGTGCATTCACAATACTGTTAAAATGGCACACAGATCAATAGGAAGGAAACCAGCAATAGAGAGAGGAGAGATAAAAGATGGTTGAAACAATAGGCAGAATACTGGCCCTCGCTACTGGACACAGTTCTGTGTGGAGATCCCCCCACCTGGGCAACCTGTAAAATAAAGAGATATAACACAAGCCCAGTCCATATATTGCTCAATAGTCTTATTCTCTCCTGCAATGTTTTTACCCCCCCAATGTACCTGGTGGAGTCGAGTTCTTCGAGGAGGCGTCGACAGATCCTTCTTGAATGACCCCCTTTAAGGCAGGAGTCACGGATCGTCGAGTGGCGTCGAGAAACGTCGAAGACCTCGGGGTTCGGCGACGGGGAATCGACGGCCCTTCTTGAATGCCTTCCCTTTCAAGCGGGAGGCACGGGGCGTCGAACGTCCGTCGACAAACGAGGTAGAACGATGTCAGAGAGGCGGCAGCTTCATCCGAGCGGTGCTCGTCGGCGTCGGGGCGTCGGCGTCCTGCAAGGCGGAGGTGTGCGGGGCACCTCGATGACAATAGTTCTGGACCGCAAAGATTGTAGAGACGGAATCCCAGCAAGGGCGTCGAGTCGCTCGAGTCTTTGGGGTCGTGAGGTGGCGGGAAACCCACCGGCGGATTCTCCTCGGCGCGTTGGTCGTCCTCGACTTTCTCCGGCGGGACAAAGCGGTCGACGATGCGGACGAGGGAGTCCTTCAAGGCAAATGTTCTTAGGCAAGGAGCGGACGGCTCCGGTCGTCGGCGGCACGGCGTCAAGTGGTTCCCACGGCTGGGCAACACAACTTCGACGGGCCTCCAGCGGTTACACAAACCTGCGAACCCTGGTCGACGGCAATGGACTTCGACAGCGTCGATGTCCGGGTGCTTCACTTCGATCTCCTCGGCGGTCCCGTCTCGGGTCGGCAGCCTTTCGAGGGTCTGACTTCCAGGGCGCTTCGGCGAAGATTCAGCGGTGCTCGATGGTCCCTCGGAGCACGGGAAGAGGGCGCCTTACCAGGTCCTCTCTCGGGTCAGTCCTCGACGATTTCGACAACCTTCAGTTTCGGTCGAAGCAAATGCCACAGCAAGTCTTCTTCTTCCAGCTGGACGTCGAGGATCAGCAAATCCAGTTACTCTTGAGTGGAGACTCAGCTTCTGAATGCTTCTGAACGTTCCTGAACGTTCCTGAACAATCTCCAGTGGTGAGAGGTCCCCAGATATACTATTCTGTCTCTCATCCACACTGCTGGCACACACACAGCAGCCAATCACACAGAAGGGCATTCATGCAGTCAGTCAGCCAATCAGGCACACAGTGCATTCAGGCCACACTCCTCCCTTTCAGACACTCACAACAAGGAATGTGGATTGGGACAAGTACCCAGCCATTCAACACTACACACTGCATTCAGGCCAGTTTCGGGCAGGGCTGTCTCAGTCTTTGTCTCACATGCCAGAAACCAGACAACCACAACAAGAAGTGTATATTGGTCACACACTCCATTCACCCAGGTCCCACCCACAGGAGGTACCCACAACATACAGTCAAAGGGAAGGCTCCAGTCAGTCTAGCTGGGCCTTCACAACAACACCATATATGGAACTTCCACCCAACAGCCAGTCAGGGGGAAGGTACAGAGTCAGGGCTTCCCAGGACTTTGGGAAAAACAAGACAACAGGCAATAGAAAGCAAGAGGCCACAGGGGCCATCTTGTTTTCTATCAGGAATCAACTGATCCCAATGGCAGGGCCTGGGTATCCCAAAATGGAGGACACCCAGAGCACCTGTCCAATTCAGCATGGAGCTGCCACCAGCCCATACCCTGCTCTGTGGGCCACCCACAGGTGCCCAAAAACATACACTAGGGGCACAGGGTTGTACCCCTACCCAGGGGTGCCATAAGGGTATCCCATGGGTCTGTTCACCAAACCAAAAGAGAGAGCTGCACTGCCAGGAGTCGCAAATGGACTCCTGGGCAGAAAACATAACAGAACACACGATAAAAGGCAGAAAAGGACAAGGATTCAGAGGCCCTGTCCCTCTGATGCATTTCCAGCATCACAGTCGCCCCCCCCAGACTGAGGTGGAGGGTGTCTAATCTCCCACGGGATAGACACCCTCATCCAGACGGTCAGCATACCTTCTGGAAAGGCCATCTGCATTATCGTGACTCTTCCCTGGTCTGTGCTCTATGGTGAAGTCTAGCCCTTGCAGGCTAATGGACCACCTGAGCAATTTCGGATTCTCACCCTTCATCTGCATAAGCCACTTGAGGGGCTTATGATCTGTTTGGACCTTGAAGGTAGACCCCGTAAGGTAGGGCCTAAAACGCCTAAGGCTCCAAACTATGCTAAAACACTCCTTTTCAACAGTAGCCCACCTAAGTTCTCTACCCTTGAGTTGTCTACTGATGAATATGATAGGATGTTCTCTCCCTTTGTCATCCAACTGGGACAAGCAGCTCCAATTCCGGTGTCGCAGGCATCCGTCTGGACGATAAAGGGTCGGCTGTAGTCAGGCGCACACAACACAGGTGCCCTACACAGACTTTCTTTCAAGCCATCAAAGGCCCTCTGACAGTCTTCGGTCCAATTAACCTTCCTAGGCTGTTTGGGCGAAGTTAGCGCTGTCAGGGGTGCAGCTATGGTTCCATAGTCTGCCATGAAATTGCGATAGTACCCAGTGAGGCCCAAAAAGGCTCTCACCTGGGTTTGAGTAGTGGGAGTCTCCCAGTTCTGTGCATCCTGTACTTTACTGGAGAGAGGTTGGATTTGACCCCCTCCTACCTCATGACCAAGATAGGTAACTTTCCCCTGAGCTATCTGGCACTTGGTGGCCTTGATAGTGAGGTTAGCCCTTTTCAAGGCCTGCAACACCTTATCCAGATGTGTCAAATGCTCTTCCCAGGTGGAACTGTAGACGGCAATGTCGTCTAAGTAAGCCACACAAAAGGCTTCCAGCCCACTGAGCGCATGGTTGACCAATCTCTGGAAGGTGGCAGGGGCATTCTTCAACCCAAAAGGCATGACCCTAAACTGGTAGAGTCCCTCAGGTGTTGAGAAAGCCGTCTTTTCCTTGGCATGGTCCGTCAGAGCTATTTGCCAATAGCCTGAGGTAAGGTCAAAGGTGCTCACAAACTTGGCAGCACCTATGGTGTCCACGAGCTCATCAGCCCTGGGCAATGGGTGCGCGTCAGTTTTGGTGACGGCATTGACTCCTCGGTAGTCCACACAGAACCTCCAATCTTTGGTACCCGCCTGGGAACTTGCCTTGGGGACAAGGACCACTGGACTGGACCAGGGACTGGTTGAGGGTTCAATAACACCCAGATCCAACATCTTGGCGACCTCAGCCTGGATGTGGTTCTTGACGGTATCTGACATACGGTAGCACCTGCTTTTGACAGGCACACTGTCACCAGTGTCAATTTCGTGCTTACACCACGGTGTAAGGCCCGGTGTCAGTGAAAACAGAGAGGCATACTGCTGGAGCAAAGCCCTGCAGGCCCTCTGCTGCTCTGTTGTCAAATCTGGAGAGAGTTGTACTCCCTCCACTGAGCCATCCTGAGGGTTGCTATGCAGCAAATCAGGAAGGGGCTCACTCTCATCCTCCTCTTGCCCTGAAGCTAGCAAGAGACATGAGACCTCCGCTCGCCTGTGGAAAGGCTTGAGCCTGTTGACATGGAATACCTGGGGGGCTACCCCAGAGGCTCCCATGTCAACCAGATAATTGACTTCGCCCATCTTGGAGATGATCCTGAAGGGTCCAGTCCACTTGTCTGCCAAAGCTCTAGGCTTGGTAGGCTCCATCACAAGGATTTCCTGCCCCGGAGTCCAATCCACTTGCGAAGCTTTCAGGTCATGCCAGTACTTATTCAATTCCTGGCTGGCCTTGAGATTTGCTGTTGCCTGACCCATCATTTGTGTCATCCTCCGCCTGAGGCCTAACACATAGTCCCCCACTTGCTTGGCGGGACCTGGAGGGGTGGCTTCCAAGCCTTCTCGGATCAAGGCGAGGGGCCCCCTCACGGGATGTCCAAAGAGTAACTCAAAGGGGCTGAAACCAACACCCTCTTGAGGTACCTCTCTGTAAGCAAACAGCAGGCATGGCAGGAGGAGATCCCATTTCCTCCTTAGGGGCTCTTCCAAAGCACCTAGCATGCCCTTGAGAGTTTTATTAAATCTCTCAACCAGACCATTGGTCTGGGGGTGGTAAGAGGTGGAGAACTTGTAGGTTACCCCGCACTCTTTCCACATGGTTTTCATGTAACTAGACATGAAGTTGGACCCTCTGTCAGAGACAACCTCCTTGGGGAATCCAACACGGGTGAAAATGCCCAGGAGAGCCCTGGCAACCACCTTGGCAGTAACAGTCCGAAGGGGTATTGCCTCAGGGTACCTGGTGGCATGATCTACCAAGACCAGGATGAACCGATGTCCACCTGAAGTGGGAGGGTCAAGGGGACCGACGATGTCGATGCCCACCCTCTCAAATGGTGTGCCAACCACTGGTAATGGCTGCAGTGGGGCAATGACCCTGCCTCCAGTCTTGCCAGACAACTGACAAGTGGGGCAGGTCCTGCAGTGGGACTCCACCTCTACTCCCATCCGTGGCCAGTAGAAATGGGCAGAGAGCCTCTGCTTAGTCTTCTTAGTCCCAAGATGACCAGCCAAGGGCACCTCATGCGCCAACTGCAGTAGGAAGGGCCTGTAAACCTGGGGTACCACCAACCTCTTGCGGGCACCAGGTTCAGGCTTAGTGGGCTCACTAACAAGGAGCTCACCCTCCCAATAAATCCGGAATGTCTTAGGCACTTCACCTTGTGCCTGGGACAGGGCCTGTTTCCTCAGACCCTCGAGAGAGTGGCACTCTCTCTGTCCTTTACAGAAGTCTGCCCGGGAGGGTCCCCCTTCAGCTAACAAGCATTGAAGGTCGGGGTGCTCCTCCGGGTTAAGAACCTCTCCCACAGGAGAGTCTTCTGTCTCTTCTCCCACAGGAGTTGAGTTTGGGTTTTCCACTGGACCCAGCCCGTCCGGAGCATGGATCCCAATGGGTGCTGTCGGAACAGCAGGAAGAGAAGGTGTTCCCTCCACAGAGGTGGCCTTCTTGGTCTTCCTTCTTCTTGCCTTAGGCCTCGCCTTTGGCTCGGGTACCTGACTCACAGCCAGACCCGGTGTCACCTGTGACCTAGTGACTGCAGCAGCAGTCATGGGAAGACCATCCGAGATCAACCCCAACTCTACTAGATCATTACCTAACAGAATGTTAGCAGGGACATTGTCCTGAACCAGGACAGGAAGCTTTGCTGTCTTGTCTCCAATCATGAGTGTGACTAAGGCTACAGGTGATAATTTGGGAGGCCCACCAGCTAATCTGGTGGTTTGCAGAGGAGCACCTTCATAGTCCTCTGGCTTGAGCAGGGTCCTGTCCACCACTGTCATGCTTGCCCCAGTGTCTCTCAAACCAGTAGAAGGCTGGCCATTCAAGAGGACACTTCTCAAAAACCTACGGGTGTTCTGCGGGATAGTTGCCAGTACTTCTGCGTACTGGTCCCAGGCCCCAAGGGACACTAAGGAAATCTCTACCGGAGCACCAAATGTGATTCCTGTAGAGGAAGGGAGGACAGTGGCCTCCACCTCAGACACGGGGTAAGGGTAGGTCAGGCTGACAGCCTGTACTCCAAGTGCCTTACCTTTACACTTGGGGTCACCCCTTTTGTGATCCAGAGCCCCACAATCCCAACAAGTGCCAGGAGTGCGGGGTACGGTACTGGAACCACTGGGAACCTGCTTTGCAGCAGGTGGACCACTACTCTTATTCCCACCCACAGAGGACTTATCCCCACTAGACTTTTGGGTCTTAGGAGAGGAAGGTTTTGGTTTACCCGACTGTGACTGCTTTTGGGACTCCTCAGCTTTCTGAGAGGCCCCCTTTTCTTTGTCCTTGTCCTTCCCACTGGAGTCCTTAGGGGACACCCGGTGGGAGACCCACTTGTCAGCCAACCTAGCCAGCTTAAAGGGGTCCAAAATGTTCTGGTCAGCCACATACTGACGCAGCTCTGGTGAACAGGCTTCAGAAAAATGCTCAAAAAACAAGAGGTGGGACAACTCAACAAAAGTTTTCACTTTGTATCCATCAATCCACCCCATCATGTTCATGTGCGCAGTACTCACCCAGTCAACCCAAGACACATTCTCTCTTTTCTTAAATTCCCTGAACCTTTTAAGGTATTGGGTAGGTGTCTTGCCGAACTTGGCAATCAAAGCAGACTTCATACACTCATACTGACCCCTTTCTTCCACACTCAGCTTCAGAATACAGTCATATCCAGTTTGAGGCACTCTGCTTAACAAACACTTAGCCCAATCTCTTTTATCTACATCATGAATTGCACAAGCCATTTCAAACGCTTCAATCCATTGGAGGATATCTGAACCCTCCACAAACACACCAACCAAATCTTTCATAAACTTGGTGGCTGGGGACCTGACACTCTCACTGGATCTAGCTGAAGTCTCCACTCTAGCTTTCTCTAGCTGGATTCTCTGACATTCAGTGTCCTGGCTTTTGAGTTCAAGGTCCTTATTCTTGAGTTCCACTTGCTGTGCCAGCTCCTCTTTCTTAAGCTCAGCTTCTATTTCCAACTTGCGATATTCAAAGGCTAACTTCATCCTCAATAACTCAAGTTCCATGGAATTGCTGGGGTTTGGAACAGAGGCAGCAGGAATGGTGGCATTCCCAGAAACAGATTCAGTGACAACCCCAGGGGCAGAGTCCTCACTGGTTGCATCCCCCCCTTCATCAAGGGTTTCACCATCAGTCTGGTAGTCCACCAGGGCAGCTATCAGCTCAGCCCTAGACTTATCCACAAAGTCTAACTCCCTGGCTTCACAAGCACTCTGGAGAGCCTCTAAGCTCATCCGAGTCAATTTACCATTTGCAATGGGCTCCATTGCTTGTAATGCAGTTATTTGGAACACACCCGAACCTTAATCTAACAAAAGTGCGGATATTTTGTAAGTGGCACGGTTATACACTGAGTCTTAAAACCATAAGCATCCCACCGCTGGCCACCAGTTTTGTAAAGACCGGTGGGGGGGTCTGTACTTCTGCTCTCTATATGGTAGAGGAGAGGCACAGAGGACCCCAGCCAAGATTCTCTAATACGGTAGCTATGGGCGAGCAATCAAGGCCTAGCTTCTCAGGAGGTGATGCAGGCTGGTTCTTAAGTACAGTGTATCCCCAAGCCCCCACAAAGGAATGTCCACACACTGTATTACTGAAAACACAGTCTTTATATAATTAATATTCAAGGGTTATGTACACTTATCACAATAACGCACTTTGTGCTCAGGAAAATCAATAATGGTAAATATCTACAATTCTAAAGTGGTACCACTAATATTAGACCTCATTAAAGTGCATTCACAATACTGTTAAAATGGCACACAGATCAATAGGAAGGAAACCAGCAATAGAGAGAGGAGAGATAAAAGATGGTTGAAACAATAGGCAGAATACTGGCCCTCGCTACTGGACACAGTTCTGTGTGGAGATCCCCCCACCTGGGCAACCTGTAAAATAAAGAGATATAACACAAGCCCAGTCCATATATTGCTCAATAGTCTTATTCTCTCCTGCAATGTTTTTACCCCCCCAATGTACCTGGTGGAGTCGAGTTCTTCGAGGAGGCGTCGACAGATCCTTCTTGAATGACCCCCTTTAAGGCAGGAGTCACGGATCGTCGAGTGGCGTCGAGAAACGTCGAAGACCTCGGGGTTCGGCGACGGGGAATCGACGGCCCTTCTTGAATGCCTTCCCTTTCAAGCGGGAGGCACGGGGCGTCGAACGTCCGTCGACAAACGAGGTAGAACGATGTCAGAGAGGCGGCAGCTTCGTCCGAGCGGTGCTCGTCGGCGTCGGGGCGTCGGCGTCCTGCAAGGCGGAGGTGTGCGGGGCACCTCGATGACAATAGTTCTGGACCGCAAAGATTGTAGAGACGGAAGCCCAGCAAGGGCGTCGAGTCGCTCGAGTCTTTGGGGTCGTGAGGTGGCGGGAAACCCACCGGCGGATTCTCCTCGGCGCGTTGGTCGTCCTCGACTTTCTCCAGCGGGACAAAGCGGTCGACGATGCGGACGAGGGAGTCCTTCAAGGCAAATGTTCTTAGGCAAGGAGCGGACGGCTCCGGTCGTCGGCGGCACGGCGTCAAGTGGTTCCCACGGCTGGGCAACACAACTTCGACGGGCCTCCAGCGGTTACACAAACCTGCGAACCCTGGTCGACGGCAATGGACTTCGACAGCGTCGATGTCCGGGTGCTTCACTTCGATCTCCTCGGCGGTCCCGTCTCGGGTCGGCAGCCTTTCGAGGGTCTGACTTCCAGGGCGCTTCGGCGAAGATTCAGCGGTGCTCGATGGTCCCTCGGAGCACGGGAAGAGGGCGCCTTACCAGGTCCTCTCTCGGGTCAGTCCTCGACGATTTCGACAACCTTCAGTTTCGGTCGAAGCAAATGCCACAGCAAGTCTTCTTCTTCCAGCTGGACGTCGAGGATCAGCAAATCCAGTTACTCTTGAGTGGAGACTCAGCTTCTGAATGCTTCTGAACGTTCCTGAACGTTCCTGAACAATCTCCAGTGGTGAGAGGTCCCCAGATATACTATTCTGTCTCTCATCCACACTGCTGGCACACACACAGCAGCCAATCACACAGAAGGGCATTCATGCAGTCAGTCAGCCAATCAGGCACACAGTGCATTCAGGCCACACTCCTCCCTTTCAGACACTCACAACAAGGAATGTGGATTGGGACAAGTACCCAGCCATTCAACACTACACACTGCATTCAGGCCAGTTTCGGGCAGGGCTGTCTCAGTCTTTGTCTCACATGCCAGAAACCAGACAACCACAACAAGAAGTGTATATTGGTCACACACTCCATTCACCCAGGTCCCACCCACAGGAGGTACCCACAACATACAGTCAAAGGGAAGGCTCCAGTCAGTCTAGCTGGGCCTTCACAACAACACCATATATGGAACTTCCACCCAACAGCCAGTCAGGGGGAAGGTACAGAGTCAGGGCTTCCCAGGACTTTGGGAAAAACAAGACAACAGGCAATAGAAAGCAAGAGGCCACAGGGGCCATCTTGTTTTCTATCAGGAATCAACTGATCCCAATGGCAGGGCCTGGGTATCCCAAAATGGAGGACACCCAGAGCACCTGTCCAATTCAGCATGGAGCTGCCACCAGCCCATACCCTGCTCTGTGGGCCACCCACAGGTGCCCAAAAACATACACTAGGGGCACAGGGTTGTACCCCTACCCAGGGGTGCCATAAGGGTATCCCATGGGTCTGTTCACCAAACCAAAAGAGAGAGCTGCACTGCCAGGAGTCGCAAATGGACTCCTGGGCAGAAAACATAACAGAACACACGATAAAAGGCAGAAAAGGACAAGGATTCAGAGGCCCTGTCCCTCTGATGCATTTCCAGCATCACAGATGCGGATAGACATAGCCCTGCTACAAGAGACCCACCTCACCAGGGAGAAATTGGAGGTGGTCAAGAGGAAGTGGAAGGGCAAGGAAGTGGGTGCCACGTACTCGGCGTATGCTAGAGGGGTCATCACCTGGGTGGCGCCGCACGTGCCTTTCCAGGTGCTAGACTCGATAGTGGACCCGGAGGGTAGAATGGTGGCGATAACAGGACTCCTGGAGAAAAGGGAAGTACACATCCTCAACCTGTATGCCCCCAATCATGATACTGCAGCCTACTTTAGATCCCTCTATGGCAAACTTGGCCCCTTGGTAGGGGGTGCGATGGTGTGGGGTGGGGACTTCAATTGCGTCTTAGATCCCAAAATCGACCGGTCCGCTGATACCAAAGGGAAAATGTCGCCGGCGGCCAAGGCGCTCGGGACATTATTAGGAGACCTGGGACTGGTAGATGTGTGGAGGAAACTCCACCCCACAGAGAGGCAGTATTTGCACTATGCGGCGCCATACGATTCATATACGAGATTGGATTATGTGTTTGGAACCGCCGAGATAGCGGGCGAAATAGTGGGGGCGGAATACAAGGCTCGAGTATTGTCGGACCATTCGCCCCTGGTGGTAGAGTGGCGACACCAACCCCCTAGGCCTCGGGTCCCCACATGGAGGCTCTGGTCGGAGGCACTGCAGGATGAGGGATTCCGGGAAGACCTGAGGGTTGCCATCGGGGAATATTTTGAGATAAACACGGTTAGCGTGCGTTCTGCGGGAACTCTGTGGGAGGCCTTTAAGGTAGTGGTGCGCTGAGTGGCCATCTCTAAATCCAAGGGACTTCAAGGGGGTATCGGGAGGGAGCTTCAGGACACCGAAAGGGAACTGGAGAGCCTGGCTCGTCTCGAGAACGCCACTCAGGTAGACAAGACTAGGATGAGGGACATTCAGGTGGCATGCAGCGCTCTTTGGGATCGACTATGTAGATTGAACCATAGGAAATACACCGAGCGGCTGCACGCGGGGGGCGACAAGCCAGGCAGACTGCTAGCCTGTCTGTACAAGAGCGAGTCCCCCCGAGTAGTTATTCATGAGATCCGTGGTGAGGACGGTTGTCTTCGCAACACTCAGGATGGGGTGAACGAGGAATTCCTCAGGTTCTACAAATGTTTGTATGAGGACACTGGGGAGGACAGGAGCCAGGACATCCTGAACACACTGGAAGACATTGGTCTGCCCACCCTAGACGACCTGGAGCGGGAGGAACTGGACGCCCCTATCACTTCAGATGAGCTGGAGGTGGTGATCCGGGGCCTCCCCACGTGTAAGGCACCTGGAGCGGATGGACTGCCTGGTGAGTTTTACAAGGTGTACGTGCAGGAGCTGCTCCAGCCACTGCTGGCCTTGTTTAACGAGGCATACGAACAGGGAGAACTCCCGTTGTCCCTCCGTGAGGCCATGATTGCCCCATTACTGAAACCAGGCAAGCCGGCTGTTGAGTGTGGATCTTATAGACCTCTGTCCATGCTAAACCAGGACAGCAAAATACTCACGGTGGTGCTGGCCAACAGATTGAAGAAGGTGATTGGCAAGCTGATCCACCCGGATCAAACGGGATATGTCCCAGGCAGGAATATCAGTGATAACCATAGGAGGCTGCACCATGTTATCGACCATACTAAGGATGACACGGGCGAGATGGCGGTAGTGTCGCTGGATGCGGTCAAGGCCTTTGATTCAGTGAGATGGCCCTGGCTGAAAGCGGCCCTGCAGGGATACGGCGTGGGCCCTGGGTATATCAGATGGGTCCAGTTGTTATATAGCAGCCCGGTGGTGAGGGTCAAGACTGGGGCCACAATCTCGGATGCCTGGCAACTTAGCAGGGGGACCAGGCAGGGATGCCCTTGGTCACCCATGTTATATATACTCGCGCTGGAGCCGCTGGCGATATGCCTGCGGCAACAATACGGAGAGGTGGGCATTAACACCGCCAGCGGCAGCCACTTAATATCTCTCTATGCGGACGACATGCTGCTTTACTTACGCTACCCGGAGGAGAACCTGCAGTACGTACTGGAAGTACTGGATCATTACGCTGTCCTCTCTGGCATATGAGTGAACCCCAGGAAGTCTAGCCTGTTCCCTCTGGGCGGGTACAGGGACGTCCCGCTGGAGAGGCTGCCTGTGTTGCCAATACCATGGCGGACCGACACGTTTAGGTACCTGGGGGTAAATATTTACCACCGGACTGAGGCGGTACACAAGCATAACACAGAGAGAGCCATAGAGGGGGTCAGGAACAGCATGACATTCTGGTCCAGATTGCCCCTGTCCATGATGGGGAGGGCGGCTTTGCTGAAAATGGTGGTCCTTCCCAGACTCCTGCATTTCTTCGTGAACGTCCCGTATTTGATCCCTAAGAGCCTATTTGTACGACTTCATAGTATGTGTAGGGGCTTCGTGTGGGATAACTCCAGGAATAGGGTGGCCCTGTGGAAGCTCCAGAACCCGTACGAGAAGGGGGGTATAGGCTTGCCCAACTTCGAACTATATTATCTGGCAGGGCAGCTGTTGTATGTGGCCAGGTGGTTGTCTGATGAAGATTCGGCGGAATCTAGGTTGCTGCGGGAGGATGCGGCCCCATACTTCCTGAGAGAGGTGGTGTGGCTACAAAGGAATAAAATGACGGGAAGAGGGCGGCTATTGAGGTTGGGATGGGAGGTCTGGCACAGAACATGGAAATTGATGGGGGAGTCAGAACCGCTATCTTGGCAGGTCCCGCTGGTGGCCCTGTGCGAAAACGACCCCCAACTGTTTCAGTCTGTCAGTAGGCACTGGGAGCCGGTGGGCCTGGCCACGCTCGGGGACATATGGCGGGAGGGGGAGGCATTTCTTCGTGAACGTCCCGTATTTGATCCCTAAGAGCCTATTTGTACGACTTCATAGTATGTGTAGGGGCTTCGTGTGGGATAACTCCAGGAATAGGGTGGCCCTGTGGAAGCTCCAGAACCCGTACGAGAAGGGGGGTATAGGCTTGCCCAACTTCGAACTATATTATCTGGCAGGGCAGCTGTTGTATGTGGCCAGGTGGTTGTCTGATGAAGATTCGGCGGAATCTAGGTTGCTGCGGGAGGATGCGGCCCCATACTTCCTGAGAGAGGTGGTGTGGCTACAAAGGAATAAAATGACGGGAAGAGGGCGGCTATTGAGGTTGGGATGGGAGGTCTGGCACAGAACATGGAAATTGATGGGGGAGTCAGAACCGCTATCTTGGCAGGTCCCGCTGGTGGCCCTGTGCGAAAACGACCCCCAACTGTTTCAGTCTGTCAGTAGGCACTGGGAGCCGGTGGGCCTGGCCACGCTCGGGGACATATGGCGGGAGGGGGAGGCGTTGGACTTCCAAAAGTTGCAGGATGAGACGGGGGTGCACAGAGGCCAGTACATCACCTATGCCAGGCTAGTGAAACGAGTAAGACAGAGATGGCCGGAGACGGGACTGGCAGATGATCCTGATGTCACCCTTGAAACTATGTATGATGTCTCAGAGGGGGGGCATGAAATATCACGGATATACGAACTCCTCAGAACGAAGGCTGGGAAAGAGTTGCCCCAATTGAGGCATGAATGGGAGGAGGAGATGGGTGGACTCATGACGGAGGGTCAGTGGAAGAGGGTCCTGGGATATCATAAAAAGGTGTCCCGAAATGCACGGCTCCAACAACTCCAGTTCTACATTACTCACAGGGCCTACCTGACTCCCCAGAAGATAGCACGGTTCGGAGGCTCGATCACTCAAAAATGCCCCAGGTGTGGGGAGGTGGACGCTGGGTTGCTACACATGTTTTGGGCCGGCCCGGAAGTGTATAGATTTTGGGAGGAGGTTAAGATGAAGCTCGCAGGTGTTGGACGTAGGATCTGCCTGGTCGTGTATGCTTGGGATCTTCCCCAGGCCCAGACACTTTAGGCACCTGAGCAAGATGAGGGACCTGGCATATGTTCTGGCCAAACGCAGGATTGCCATGAACTGGAAATCGGCTAGCAGACCGAGAGTGGAACTATGGTGGGCGGACCTTATGAGGTGGGCGGAGGCTGAATCCGTGGTATGGTTTGAAGCGGTCACTAGAGGGGGCGAGGAGGAGATAGGGCCCTTGCTGGCCTGGCGACAATTGGTGGCCTCTGTGACCCACCCACAACAGGGCTTGGACGAATCTGAGAATTCGGAAGAGGAACCTACGGACAATGTTCCACCGGACAGTGCCCCGACTGAGGATACAAGGGAGCCGGCTCTGGCTTGATGGGGGCTGGGGGGGAGTTCTTTTTTCGTATTTTCTTTGGTGTTTCTGTAAATAATTAACAGTTGTATTGTGTTGTGTGTTGTTTGTTTTTCTGAAATATAAAATCAATAAAATATTAAAAAAAAAAAAAAACTTTCTGGAGAAAGCTCCTAAAATTGCCAAAATTGGTAGCAACTGCAGTAATTAGGTATGAGCTAGGCCTTATCTCATTATATGCGGAAATGGCCTCAAAGTTGTTATTCTTATTTCGTAAATGCCTATCCGTGCCTTCTGCACTCCCATTTGAAATCCTTGCCCAAGAGTCGGGTGGGATAGAGCCTAGTACTCTGGGTTAATGGAAGGATCACTGAAGAGCCCTATTAGAGTCGTTAGGCTCCAGCATTGAGCTCCTATTGACTAATCCCAACAAAGTGAAAGTGAAAATCTGAGCACAGGACTGGAAAAAACCCTTGTCGACAGAAACACCCATCAGTGGCAATTGGCACTGAGTAAAGAAAAC
This sequence comes from Ambystoma mexicanum, assembly GCF_040938575.1. Lineage (NCBI taxonomy): Eukaryota > Metazoa > Chordata > Amphibia > Caudata > Ambystomatidae > Ambystoma > Ambystoma mexicanum. The sequence continues at coordinate 693,658,364 of NC_090925.1, forward strand.
AAGGCGTGTGGCACAAGGCCCTGATACCTAAAGTTCTTTCCGTCCTTGTGGTACAGAACTCAGTTTATGAGACTGAAATTTAATCTGCTTCCCACCAATGTAATCATGAAGCAATATGGTAAATCAAATGCAGACAAATGTAGATTTTGTCGATGTGAAGGCCAGGTGGAAACATTGTGGCATGTTTCGGTGGGTTGTAGGGGTCTGACCAAACTTAGAACAAAGTTCTTGGGTGAATGTATAAAAACAAGGCAATGCGAGGAGGCAGAACGTTTCTGGTCACACCTTTTGGGTGGTGAAGACTTTGCTTTAATCTTTGCTGCAATACAGTTTCTTAAAGAAATGCTCCATATTTAGAAAAGGAGAGGATTCAGATGGTAGAATGTGTTTTGTGTTGATTCATGTAGGATGGACAAAATTGTGAGGGAATTATCTTGCTAAGTGTTAAAGGAATTGATAAAGGTTTGTAATAAACTGTGTAATCAATAAAAAAGTGGCAATTGTGAATGAGATCGTAGTCCAGTGAAGCCAAAACTGAACTCTGACATCTGGTGTTCTATTTAATTCACCAGCCCCAGTAAAACAACAACAGAACCTATTGTTATAACTTGGATCCCCTTCTTGTTTTTCCTCCTCACCTGGATCCGATGAAGGGTAGCCGCTTCGTGTCCTGGTATGCTGCCGTACGTCCATAGGATGAGGAGTTCCATAGGACAGAGAGGTAAGCACTTGTAGAATGAGGCGATTCATCGGAGGAAATGCTCAAAGGAGGGAGAAGGTCTGTAGTGATACCGATGCTGGCTGAAAGCAGGATGCCGGGGAGGCAGCAGCGGGACAAGGCAGAAGAGGGAAGGAGAGTGAAAAAAAACAAGCAAGAGCAAGGGGAGCAACAAGAGGAGGAATACCTGAGAGGAAAGCAGCTGGATATACACAAGAGAGCGTTCCGGCAGAGTGCAGAGTTGCAACGCTCCGATCCCACTGCCGGGGCTGTTTTCATTTGGCGGCAGCCATCTTGGAAATCAACTAGACCTTATGTCCGGCTGTAGGTCCTTCATGACACCATGACATAGCTTGGATTTGTAGTTCCTTGGTAGGCAAAAATAGAGTCTGTCCATGGTAATACAGCCTTGGCTTTCTTTCGCATAAGGGATGACCGGGAAGCCGTGGAATGGCCGAAGGTACTGAAGCCTCTTGCACTTGCTGGATAAAGTCTCGTACAGTTCCTAGTATCCGCTTCCCTGCAAGTATTCTTTCTGGATCAATGGTTAAGGCATCCTCGTCTTCAAGGCTACGTGAGAGTGCATCTGCAAGGATGTTATCTTTGCCAGGTATGTAAGAGATTTCAAAGTCGTACTGGGCAAAAAAGTACGCCCATCGGGCATGTCTGGAATTCCTGCACTCCATTTGACGAAGTACTCTAAGATTGCTATGATCTTTTCGGATTAGGAAGGGGGAAGCGGTGCCTTGCAAGAGATGGCACCATTCTTCACAAGCTTGTTTGATCGCTAAGAGTTCTTTTTCAATGACCGCATAATTCCTTTCACTGGATGTTAAGGTCCGAGAGTAGTAGGCCACAGGATGTTCTTTGCCATCGGGTCCTTCCTGTAAAAGGGCAGTGCCAAGGGCTCCTCCAGAGGCGTCGGTCTCTACAATGAACCGTCTTGTTTGGTCGGGTTGGGCCAGCATAGGAGCAGTCACGAACATTTTCTTAAGGGTGTGAAAGGCATGGTCTACTTGTTTGGTCCATTCGAACTTAGTTCCTTTCTTTAATAGGGCGGTAATGGGCAACATCACCTCAGAAAAATTAGCAATACATCTCCGGTAGAGGTTGGATAATCCTAAGAATTTCTGGATATCTTTAGTACTCTTGGGTGTGGGCTAAACTCGGATTGCTCTGATCTTTGCTGGATCCATTTGTATACCTCCTGGAGATAGGATAAATCCCAGATAGGAAACGGATGATACTTCAAAGATGCACCTCTCTGGTTTGGCTGACAATTTATGTTGTCTTAATCTTCTTAGCACTTCATAAACATGTTGCCGATGGGTAGCAAGACTAGGTGAGAATATAAGGATGTCATCCAGATAAACTACCAGAAGCCATTACCTTATACTCGAAATGGCCTAGCGGTGTCCCGAAAGCTGTTTTCCATTCGTCTCCCGCCTTGATTCGAAGCAGGTGGTAAGCTCCCCTCAAGTCAAGTTTAGTGAACACCTTCGCTCCCCTTACTGCCTCTAACACATCCTTGATAAGAGGCATGGGGTAACGATCTCTGATCGTCTGGTTATTGAGGCTGCGATAATCGATACATGGTCGTAACTCACTCGTCCCTTTCTTTGGTATGAAGAATAAGGAAGCTCCCAAAGGGGACTTTGATTCTTGTATCAATCCGTTTGCGAGATTGATGTCCAAATATTCTCTCAGTGCGACTTTTTCTGGTAAGGACAATGGAAACATCCTACCCACTGGTATGTGGGCTCCTGGTAACAGATCGATTGCACAATCCTCCTTTCTGTGTGGTGGTAACAATCGGGGAGTGATCTCCTCAAATACATCAGCATTTTCTTGATATGAACTGGGAATGGGTTGGATAGCTGAAACCATAAGGGAATTGCCTGCTTCCATTGGTGTGTTAGTCTTAGATGAAAAAGAGTTCTGTAAGCAGAAAGACGACTGGAAGTTAATGGTATTCTGAGACCAATCAATCCAGGGCTTATGCTGTCTCAGCCAAGGTATTCCTAGGATTATTGGGAAATGTGCTGCCTTTATTAAATCAAAACACATTATTTTCTGATGTTGAAAAAATGAGACCACTAGCGGGCAAGTCTCCAAGACAATGGGTCCTGAAGATAAAGAGATACCATCAACCCCTTCCACTGGAATGAGGTTCGATTTTGAGAGCGTGGGTATGCCTCTTTCCTTGGTCCAAGTCTCATCTATGAAATGACCCGCTGCTCCGCAGTCCACCATTGCAAGAGTCTCCAGAGGCGGTAATGAGCTGGTCTGGACTCTAATGCTTAATACCATGAGCCGACAATCCCAAGATGTCTTGGTTGGTTGAGTCTGATTGCAGGGATTCTTGTTCTGTGCCCCGACCCTGTCCCTGATTAGGGTTGGGGGGGTTTCGTTTCCCTTCCGACATGGAGGGACTTCGGGACAATTGCGTAAAAGATGAGAGGATGAGCCGCAATACATACATAATCCTAATTCTCTACGTCAACTTCTTTCGGCTTTAGTCAGCGGTCCCCGTGCGGTCCCGATCTGCATGGGTTCGTCCAAGACTTCCTTCTCAGTAACGGAAGGAGTGGGCATCATAGAGGGTGGTGGGGTTCGGTACCTGCGCTTTTCCTGTCATCTCTCGGACATCCCGTATTCTATTTGTAAGGATAAAGTTACCAGTTCCTGAAAGGTGGCAGGCCTTGCCACTCTGGCAAGCTCATCCTTTTTTTTTTTTTATTTCTTTTATTGATTTTATGCAAACAAAACAACAAAAACCAAACAAGCAGCATAATCATAATAGTTCAGTTACACATCAAGTTATTGTAAGCACTGCTCCCATTATCCCTCCCTTCCCCCGTGAGCCTATTTGTCAATCCCTTTCAATGTTTGGCACATGCGGCTGGGTTTCGTTCTCTTCGGAGTCTGTTGGATCTGGTATTACTCCAAACAATTCTGTTATTAGCGTTTTCCAAGCCAACAGGGTACCCGCCTCACCATCATCAGCCCGGCTACTTGCTTCTTGCCATGCCACCGTTTCAGCCTCCGCCCATTTCTGCACGTCCTTCCACCATACATCCATCTTAGGTTTGTGGCATTTCTTCCACCCCATGGCGATCCTGCGTTTCGCAAGCACTAACGCCAGATTTCTCAGTTTCTCAATATGCTTGAGCTTCCGTGGCCTAGGGAACCCCCCCAGTAAGCAGGCCCAGGCCGAGTCTGTGACAAGAGTAAGCCCTTTATCAGCCAGTTTCTGTGCCACTTCTCCCCAGTAGCACCGGATAATCGGGCACGACCAAAACATATGTGTCATGTCAGCGTTTTCTGGGTTACATTTAGGACACACTTGTATTCCAGCGTTTCGGAACTTGGATATCCTCAAGGGGGTCATGTATGCCCTATGCGTTACATACAGCTGTATTTGTTTTAATCTGGCATTTCTAGACACTTTTTTTGTGGTAACCCAGGGCACGCTCCCATACCCCGTCCTCCATCAGGGCCCCCACTTCCGCCTCCCAGTCCAGCCTCAGATGTGTTAAATCTTTCCCCGCCTTAGCCATCTCCATCTCATACAGTCTCGAGATCTCATGACCCCCTTCTGACATATCATATATTGTTTCCAAAACTGCATCTGGTTCTTCTATCAAAACTGTCTCTGGCCAGGTGTTCTTAATCATCCGCACTAACCTAATGTACGTGACATATTGGCCCGTGTGTAGCCCCGCTTCTTCGTTGAGTTCCATAAACTCCTTAATGAATCCCTCGCTTAGTGTTGCCAGCCCCACTGATTCCCAGTAGGTCCTAACAATCGCCCTCAACTGATCATCCCCTTCTGTCAGAGCAACCAGCGGTATCTGCGGGAGGCACGGGCACGGGACTTCCATCAAACGACAAGCCCTAGGCCAAATTTTCCATCCAAGCCTCAACATCGCAGGACGCCCCCTCATTTCAGTTTCGGACAGCCAAATCATTCCTTTCAGATAAAACGGGGAGCAGTCCTGTCCAAGCACCCTATGCTCAGGGGTCACTTCATCAGAAAGCCACTTGGCCACATACTGTAACTGTCCCGCCAAGTAATAAACCTCAAAATGAGGCAGTCTGATACCTCCTTTTTCATAAAAGTTCTGCAGTTTCCAAAACGCCACTCTATTTCAGGTACCGTGCCACAGGAAGTCCCTACACATGTTATTCAATTTGCTGAAAAACATCTTGGGTATTATGTATGGGATATTACTGAAGTAGTGCAGGAGCCTGGGCAGAACTACCATCTTAAGCATGGCCCCCCGCCCCATCATCGCCAAGGGCAATCTTGCCCAGAACTGCATGCTGTTTCTAATTTTCTCGACGGCTACTTCCATATTGTGTCTGTGTTCTTCTTGTACCCTGTGATATACATCTACGCCCAAATAGCGAAAAGAGCTAGTTGCCCATGAGACCTGTAGCACCGGTAGTCCTTCTACAGGGATCCCCTTATAGCTACCTAGCGGGAATATGACAGACTTTTGGGGGTTCACCGAGATGCCCGACAACTCTGCGTACCTTTCCATCACTTCAAGTATGTATAAGAGATTTTCTTCTGGGTATTGCAAGTACAGTAACAGATCATCCGCGTACAAGGATATCAAGTGTCGTTCCCCTCCTACCTCAATGCCAATCACATCATACTGTGCCCTAAGGCATATTGCCAGAGGCTCCAGGGCCAAGATATAAAGCATCAGGGACCAGGGGCACCCTTGTCCGGTGCCTCTGCTAAGTTGCCATCTGTCGGATATCACCGCTCCAGTTCAGACCCTGGCAAGCGGCTCGCTATACAACATCTTGGCCCACCTGATATAGCCCGGCCCCATTCCATACCCTTCCAAAGCAGCCAATAGCCATGACCACTTGACCGAGTCAAAAGCTTTAACTGCATCTAGAGACACTATCGCCATCTCACCCTCGTTTTTACTACCCCATTCGACCACCCGGTGAAGCCGCCTATGATTGTGTGTTATGTTTCTGCTCAGGACATAACCCGTTTGGTCAGGATGTATGAGTCTACCAATCACTTTCTGCAATCGATTTGCTAGGACAGCCGTGAGAATCTTGCTGTCCTGATTCAGCATTGACAGGGGCCTGTAGGAGCCACATCTGTGCTCCAGTTTATTGGGCTTGGGCAGCAGTATTATGATTGCCTCTCTGAGTGACTCAGGCAACCGTCCTATCTCAAACGCTTCATTAAGCATGTCTAACATTGGGGGGAGGATTTCCTCTCTGTATACTTTATAAAATTTGCTGGAGAACCCATCTGCTCCTGGGGTCTTACAGGTAGGCAGCTGCTTCACAACCTCTTCTAACTCCTCCAACGTGATTGGCTCATCTAACTCCTCTCTCTCTTCTTCACTTATCTTGGGCAGCCCTATGTCTTCTAACGTTTCGATTATCTTGCGCTGGTCACCCATCTCATCGTCTCCGTACAGCACTTTGTAATATTCCACAAATTCTTTGTTAACCCCCTCTTGTGTGGCCACCTCATATCCGTCCTCTCTAATAATAGTACTGATCGGAGGCCTAGGGGTCTCGCTTTTGTATAGCTAGGCCATGAGGCGGCCTGTCTTGTCTCCCCCCGCGTGCTGCCTCTCAACATATTTCTTATAATTGAGATTGCAGAGTCTTTCCCAATGCCCTGTACATTGTTGCTGTAGTTGGAGTACCAGCTCCGTGTCTACATCACTGCTCTTCAATGCTATTTCTAGCTCAGTTTCCACCCTCTGCAGGTCAGCCAAGACCCCACCTTTTAACCCTCTTGACTTAGCAATGGCTGCCCCCCGCATCACCACCTTAAAAGCTTCCCATAATGTGCCCACAGAATCAACACTCCCAGTATTCTCTTCAAAGAAGTTAGTAATCTCTTCCCTTATATCTTCTCTAAAAACTGGATCTTTGAGCGCCTCCGCTCGGAGGCGCCATGTAGGGATCTTCGCCCTCGGGGGGCAATATTGCCATCCATGCTCTGCACCGATGTTGAGGGTGTCCGTTGCGTTTTCATGAAAGTCTCCATCGAGGGTTGCTTAGTCTTGGTTCTCAACCCTTTCGCTGACATGGCGCTGCCCTCCACTCTTGTACGCCTCTGCCTTAATGCAGCTATTGCACTGTCCTCGGTCCGACAAAGGTCTGGCTCCCAAATCTCCTAACTCACATTCGAGATGGCACTTCGAATTGTCTTACGAATGGGCTATGGCCTCACACTCCCCATTCAAGTTCCGTAGGCCTCGTCGCCCAAGCATCCAATGTAATCGGTCAGCTTGCCGAGGCTCCATTAGCGTATGCCAGGCCGGGAGCTCTCATGGTGTTAATTTGAACACCCCGACATATCTCCCTGTCGTACTATTCCTCCAGGCAATTTACCGCAGCCATATCCCGCAGTTCCGGGGAATCAGTGTTGTTTCTGCACGGAGGCCTCTCTTTTGTTAGCCGCCATCTTGGTGCCGAAGCAGCCACACAGTCGCGCCAACAAAAATGTGTATATTTCACGATTCCCGGGGACTATGAACTTCTCCAGCGAACTTCACTTGGCGTGCGGCTTCCGACACGTGATCCCCAAAGTTCTAGACGCTCGTTACAGTTTCAACGGGTAACTTTGGCAAAAATAGAGTCGTATCATCAGGAGCTCCTCGCGCAGCACGTCCTATTCCATGGCCATTTGGCCACGCCCCCTGGCAAGCTCATCCTTAAGGTCTTCGTGAAGGCCTCTTCGAAATAATGTTTGTTGTGCTGAGTCAGGCCATCCGGCCTCTATGGCCAGTCTAGTGAAGGTGGCTGCATAAGACTGTACGTTCTGGGTTCCTTGCTTGATATCCACTAATGCTTCACAGGCAGGATATTTCACTTCAGGCCTTTCAAAACATTCCTTGAGTTTTTGGACAAAGAGGTCATAATCATTCACCACAGGATCAGTCTGAACAACTAAAGGGGTAGCCCAAGCCAAAGCATTACCCCCAAGATTCGAAACCAAAAACCCAACCTTTGTCCTATTGGTCTCATAAGTCTTAGGGCGAAACGTGAAATACACCAGGCAGGCCTCCAAAAATTCCTTTAGCTTCTGCGGTTCTCCACTATATTTACCAAATGTGAATGGCAGAGGGGGGGTTCCGCTCTGTTCTCTTCACGGGTTGCCATCTGTTGCTTGAGTACATTATTTTCGGCCCGCAATGACTGCACTTCTGTAGTTATCCCTTGTAGAGCCGCCACCAGCTCCTGATACTGCTCAAGTGAGGCCATGGGTGATTCTTGGCGTTGCAAGCTGTTATAACTTGGATCTCCTTCTTGTTTTTCCTCCTCACCTGGATGCGATGAGGGGTCTTCGGAAGTTTGTTTTTGTGTCTTCTTCTCTGTTCTCGCAGTTTTCTCCTTTCTCCCTTTCTAGTCGTGGAGGTATGGACGGACTCCCCCAGAGGCCACCTTGCCCCAGTGAATACAACAATAAAGGCAGAGGGGAAACTCTGGGGAGCCAACCCTCTTGTAGTCAGGGAAAAAAGCCTTGTGGGAAAAAAAAACCCTGTAGCCGCTTCGTGTCCTCGTATGCTGCCGTACGTCCATAGGATGAGGAGTTCCGTAGGAAAGAGAGGTAAGCACTTGTAGAATGAGGCGATTCACCGGAGGAAATGCTATAAGGAGGGAGAAGGTCGGTAGTGATACCGATGCTGGCTGAAGGCAGGATGCCGGGGAGCCAGCAGCGGGACAAGGCAGAAGAGGGAAGGAGAGCGAAAAAAAACAAGCAAAAAAAACAAGCAAGCGCAAGGGGAGCAACAAGAGGAGGAATACCTGAGCGGAAAGCAGCTGGATACACACAAGAGAGCGTTCCGGCAGAGTGCACAGTTGTAGCGCTCCGATTCCACTGCCGAGGCTGTTTTCATTTGGCGGCGGCCATCTTGGAAATCAACTAGACCGCTTAGTGAACGATTCCAACAACATTATGGCACATTCAATGGCGGCGCCACCTCGTCCATAGGCGCCACGGACGAATCCTGACGCCTATCTGCCTTGCCCTCGCAAGGAATTGGATTTCGTGGAGGTTGAGCCACAGAGATAATGATGGTCCTGCAACTAAGTCACAGGTAGGCTGAACTTGCCATTCATCCTAAGGGGGTTTCTTTATGACTTATATCTGGGTGTGGGTGGGGACTTAACCTTTAAAGAAAAAATAATAACAAAAATAATAGGAGTTCAGCTGGACCAGTGGATCTGTTTTTTCCAATTTGCTATTTCAATCGCCCAGACCTCTTTTGAAGGAAGGAAAAGATACGTAGAGAAAAGAATGTTTTATCTAAGAACGTCAGACCGTGGTAACCCCCAAGGAATTCAAACTACAAAAGAAGTCACCATACCCAGGCCCCTATCATAAAAACGTTGCTTCTCTTCATTAACAGCATGGACACCAGATACCAAGCAGTAAAAAACGAAAATGTTATGTAATCTTTTGTATATATATTAAAAAATGCTATCTCCCGGTGGAATGTCGAAACAAGCTATTTATTTTAAAACATTCAGTTTAACAATTTCTATTAGATGGACATAAAACGATTTTTCGAGTGTGATTTAAATTATGTAAATATGTATTTCGAGGTGTAGAAATGGCGCTCGCCAGGGAGTCATATGTCCTAGCATTCGCAGTGACGAGCCCATTACTTTGAGATGGGAAAATAATTTGTATCTAAATGTAGAAGCGAGTTAAATGTAAAAAGCTTTAAGTCAGGAAACAATTCTGCTATCATGATGAAAACTGATCATTTATAAATGAATGCCTCCTGGTGGGCATTAATAAGGGTGATTCCTCAAAACTGCATGTGATTCAGAACAGTGTGGTAAGAGCGGTGGAATGGCTAAAGATGTGAGAATACGTCTCATAAACCAGAAAGAATCTCCACTGGTTGCCAATAGAAGCCAGAATGTTGCATCGCCCATTAACGATAGCTTATAAGTGCCTGTCTGGTTCCAACCCTGAGTACTTGGCAGGAAGTCTGGCTAAAAGGTCAGCTCAGAGATCATTAAGAGCTAATGATACTAACTTGCTCACTGTCCCAAGGACCAAATTGACTATAGTGGGTAGAAGCACATTCTATGCTGCAGCACCCAGAGCGTGGAATGCCCTGCCCACTGATCTGAGAGGTATTGAATCACTGGACATCTTAAATTGCAACCTAAAAACATACTTCTTTACTTGATATCCTGCCCTTGGTGGACTGGGTGGCTTGTATCCGGTTCATTTTCGCTCTACACTCAGTGTTTTTGTTTGTTTATGATTGTTCTATGTTTGTCTCCTATGGTGGGATTTAGCCCCCTTATGCCTTCGCGCCTTTCTCACTGCTTTATAAATAAATGAAACTAAACTAAACTAAATTGCGTTGTTTGATTTGTGCCCAAAAGAAAAATCTGGTGAACCATTTAGTAAAGTAATCATATGTGTGGAATTTACTATTTTCGAAAATGACAATGTTTAATGCAAGACATCTCTGAGAGGACATCTCATCAAATGGGAGGGACACTGGGTGTAGAGGTTACTCCCATCAGACTGCCCCCTTCATTACTATGCCCAATGGCCGCAGAGAGGTATGTCTACTGTGATGTCATTTTTTGGAACACTGTCCAATCATATACATTGACCAATTAGATTTGGTCAATGATACACACCTAAAAAACGTGGGTAGTTTGTTCTCATAATAGGTCAAACACACACTCACTGGGGACAGACGCACTCGCTCACTCACTGACTGATGGGGAGGAAGAAGAAGAATTGAAGAAAACAGGAAAGAGAAGGAATAGGTTCCTCTCCCTTTGGACCCATTTAGAATTATTTCCAGAGCCCTGTAGTTGAGGTCTAGTAGGAGTGAAGATCCCAGGCCATTTTAAGAGGCAGAGATAGCAGGCAGGTTGTGGACGAAAGCTGATCCCATCTTGCTTACTGATGCCACCTGTTTGTATAGGGGGAGAATTGCCGGTCAGATAGCACAGCGCGCTGAACGCTTGTTCTGACATCTGTATGCAGCCTGCTGATGCAGGTTTGAATCCCAGCAGGGCCAACTCAACCTTTCATCCATCCAAGGTCGATAAATTGAGTGCCAGGCAGTGGGATAATAATATCACTTGTTATTCCAGCGCTTAGGTACCTGTGGGTGTGTAGCGCTATATAAAACTAGATGTTATTATTGTTATTATTGAACCAGTCCATCCGAGAGTGTCCACCTGTTTGTGAGACAGCCAAAACAAATTCATATGCGAGTATAATATAAAGGGGGAATAATCCTGGGAGGAGTGACACTGTAAAGGTATTTTGATTAAAACCTGGCCCTGTTATTTGTCAGTACTGAGGGGTGGGAATTTATAAATTTATTGGGCATCCCGAGAAGTTAGGGAAAAAGTCAGAAGTGTATGTGCTTCTGGACATATATATATATATATATATATATATATATATATATATATATATATATATATATATATATATATTTATAGACTAGGTCCATGGTGAATCAGATCCACTTAATCTTTCTTTGTGTAATGATGTCCAGCATGGGAGAATCATTAGGGGAGTTCAATGGGCATCTGTGTGCATACCTAGAAAATAATATAATTGAAGTAATTTCTGGGTATACCATCAAGCAGAATATAGTTATTAATGCTGAGTGGCTCAAGATAAAAGGAAGAGGATGATTATTCAATACGCATTTTTGCAATTTGTTAAGTTAACCATTGAAAGTGAGAAAGGTACACTTTTAAAGGTACACTTTTACATGGTGTAAACGTCACTGAAGGGAATCTAGCCTCCATACATGTTCCTTTATACAAGTCATACATTTTCCCTTTTACAAGTCATTTACAAACATAAAGGTCCAGTAGTTTGATGCAACTGAGTTTTTACAATGCTGTTAAAATTGTGGCATGCCTATTGCGTGGTATCTATTTGCAATAAAGGGGAAGTGGAGAGTATAGGATAGCATGTTTTACATTAAGTCTTATCCTGGCCCTTTAGTCAATGGTAAATGCACACCCAGGGTAAACAAAACATAGAACTGGTGCTGTGTGTATTATAAAGGTATCTATCTCTATAATAGTAACTTTGAAAACTGAAGTGTCACACGTGCTGATTATTTTTCAACCATTGCAGTAGAATTTCATGATATATAATTTGTTTATTTTTTTAAATGGATTCAATTATTTCAATTTGGTTAATAAATATACCTTCTGTGCAAGCCTGTGAGTTTCTTGTCCTGAAAGAGGAGGGAGTCTGTAAGGAATCACTTTTAAATTGTGGGTCCCAGATGCATAAAAAGAACTTTATTAAATAAAGGAAATGTTTGTACACCTGGTATGGGGTGGGTGCAAAGTTCCCCTGAAATAGATGTTGCCAAAATCGAAGAATATTTATCTTTTAAATGAACATATTGCAATAAATTTAGAAACGTACGCTCACCCATCAGGCCAGTGTGATATTGAAGAGTCATATGCATGGATTCACACACTGATAGCATGCTTCAGCCCTATGGGCAACCAAAAGGCACGCACATCTAATCTAGAAAATGCATGATGCAGCTATTGCAGCTAATATAGGAACTGTTAGGTGTAAAACTAGGCAGGTCTTCCAGAGTTTCCATAAGGAACCCAAAACAGTCATCAAGATGATCAAGGAGTACACAAACACATATACCAAATGGTTGAAGAGATACTGCCAATCTGTTAAAACCGTATATTAGCAAACCATGATAAATGAGGAAGTGGGAGAAATACTTCAGGTGTATTACCAATCCTGGTACACATCAGATAACACAACAAATTCTAAGCAGGAGGAATATCTCTCTGGGAAACCTACTTCCACAACTCTCGAGGGTAGAAAAGGAGACATTAGATGAGGACATTAAAGAAGAGTATGTGACAGAAGCTATCAGATCCCTTCCAAAAAACCAAGCTCCCGTCCCAGATGGGTATACAGAAGGCTTCTATAAAAAGTATCAAGAGTTTCTAGGCTCTAGGCATACAAGCTTATTTAAAACCTTTAAGAAAAAGGGAAATATAACAGAGACAATATATGAAGCCAAGATGATAGTGCAATTAAACCGGGCAAGGAACCACATCTCCGGGCTCATATAGGCCAATTCCCCTGATTAATTTAGATGCCAAATTGTACACAAAGATCCGAGCGAACAGACTGACAGATCTGTTGCCGAAGCTAATAGGACAAGACCAATCGGGTTTTCTATCTTAGAGGAAAACTCACAACAACACTCAGAGGATTTGTCACTTGATAGAAATAAGTTCTAAGACCCAAAATTCAGCACTTCTGGTGTTTATGTTTATGTTTATTGCATTTGTATTGCGCACCTAAGGGCCCAAAGGCTTGAGGGCGCAGACATCACAAAAGACAGGAAAATACAAGATATACAAAAATAACAAAAGAGCAAAACATAGAAAAGATATGTCATTAGATACTGAAAGGGCATTTGGTAGAGTGGAATGGTCCTTTTTATTCAGCACAACGGAGGCTATGGGGTTCGGGGAGGAATATATTCAAATGGTCAGTGCAAACTACAACTCCCCTACAATTCGGATAGCAGTTAATGGGATTCTCACAAATAAGGTGAATCTAGGGCAGGGCACACAACAAGGTTGTCCTTTATCCCCAATGTTATCTGCCATATATTTAGAACCCTTGCTAGCCAAGATCTGGGGAAACAACCAGGTAAAAGGAGTAGCCACGGCGGGAGAAGCCCACAAGGTGATAGATTTCGTCTACGACATGCTAGTAGCACTATCACACCTGGAAATGTAATTCCCAGCAGTGTTGAAAGAACTGGAAGGGGTTGGATCAGTCTCAGGGCTAAAAATAAATAAATAGAAGTCAGAAATGTTGAACTTGTCATTTAAAGGAATAGTGCGCTCAAAAATGTTATTGTCCTGAGCGTTAGGGCATGTGGTTTTATGCAAACTGTGCTCGATCGTAAAAACATTTCCTATGCACCTTACCTTAGTTTTCCCCACTTTAACACATGCAAAATCAATGAGCGGGCGTGGCCATCTTGTGCTAATCTTATACGTTGCTGAATCGTCCTAAGTTCAACTGCCCTCGTGGTACTAAATCATATCACCCGCCCCTGAAGCTGACATCACTAGAAGCATACAGCCCATTTCACAATGCAAATTAATGCACGTCTCGTGTCAACGTTCTCTGTGCCCCAGCTAATGACATGTCTCCATTAAAATGGCAGGACGCCTCTTTCCTCAATAAGTATAAACAGACCGCTTCTCATCAGACAACATCGAGTTGCTTTTTCAATCGTTTCACTGTTTCTTTTTTGTATAGCGTATGACTTGTTTCTGCTGTGTTCAGCTATCTTCTTTGCCCAGAGCCTGTGTGGACAGATACTTTTGCGTAACACTGCGAGTGCTGACACCGAGCTGCGGTTTGAGCACAGAACTTGTGAAGCAGACCGGAGATCCCTGAGCAGAGACAGAAACTGAGGGGAACAAGCGCACCGCTCAAGAGCGGCTCACCCAGAGGCCCTGACCGGCTGCGGATCCCGGCGGGAGAAGCTTCACCCTGGGAGCTCGGAAAAGAGGAGGAGAGAAGGCAGCGCTGTGCCCTGACTGCAGCGAACTGGACCCGCTGTGGAGCAAGCGCACCCTGAGACGGCAGACCTGCTGTGGGGGACCTGCTCCGAGAAGGGGGACGGAGGAGGCGCTGGAGAGGCGAGGCCGGCAAGAACCGTATGAGGTGAGCAGCGGGAGGGGGAGCCCAGTGTACCAGCCGCACACCAGAGGCCCGCAGCCTGGATGCCACCCATCACCCCCAATGCAGCTTACACACACAGGGGCCAGCAATGTGGGACAACCGCAGGGTACAAAGGAGGGGTGCGGCGCCCCGACCAGACCCTGGCACGGAGAGTGTTTGGAGTGACAGGTCTGATGGCGTGGCACGATCAGACATTGGCAACTAAACGGCCTGCTCGAGTCGATGGCACGTGGTGCACCCATTTTAACTGGTCCCTGTTTCTGGGGGCTTAGAGCAGGCCCCAGTGGAAGATAAGGGCCACTCTGAACGAGCCTGATCCCTGAAAAATCATAAAGCAAGAGGCAGACAATAATAAATGCACACAGAAGGTCCTTGCCACCTGCCCTGGAGTGAGCACACTTAAAAGACACACTACATAGTGCTGCTACAGTGGTGGCAACAGCAGCGTGCACAAGAGCCTGCATTACCCCGCAATAACGCTACACTCACTGCCAACGCAAGCCATCACCAGGAACAACTGAAGCCTCAGCAGCCTTAATGTGATGTCCTCGAAGGGGGTGAGACCCAAACAGCGCCAAACCATCATGGAAACCTACACTGCCGGAGGGGCCACAGGACCTGAAACTACAAACAAGAAAGCTGCGGCAGCGCTGCCTGACTCCTCTGAAGCGACAGCTGAACCGGGCAACTCTCAGATCCTAGAAGCCATCAAGATGCTTCAAACAACAATGGAGAATAAAATTGATGCAGTGGCCATAGATCTGGGCCTACTGCGACAGGACGTTCGCTCCATAGCCTGCAGCACTGAAGCACTGGAAACCCAGGTCCGAGAGAATACTGAGGCTAAAACACAGCTCCTAAAAGATGTGGATGTGCTGCAGCAAAGAGTGAAGAACCTGGAGGACAGGGCTGAGGAGGCCGAAGGGCGGGCACGCCGGAACAACATCAGACTTTTGGGCCTGCCGGAAGGCATCGAATGATCAGATCCCACGAACTATGTAGAAAACCTCTTACTACAGGAGATAGTAGCAGAGAAACTTTCGCAAGGCTTTACAATTGAAAGAGCCCATCGATCTCTTACCAAACGACCGCCCCCTGGATCCGCGCCTAGGCCGGTGATAGCAAAAGTGCTCAACTACAAGGACCGAGAGACTAAATTGGCCTTCTCTAGATCGGGTGGCCAAATTCAGAGAGACTCTGCGGAGATAGCTATTTACCCTGACTACACCTTGCAGGTCCAAATGAAAAGGGCACAATTCATCTACACCAAAGCCAGACTGAAAAAAGCCGGCCTGCGCTACATGCTCTTATACCCGGCAAGACTAAAGGTGATACAGAACAACAAAGCTCTCCTGTTTGACACCCCGGCGGAGGTTCGAGAATGGATGGATGAGGAGCAAATCCCAGACGCTGAAGAGAAAGGGCGAAAGCCGCAGTGAGTCGCTCTGCGAGAGGCCGCACGCAGGACCTATAACCTACAAACGCTCAGGAACAAAAGCAACCACATTTAAGCTTAGCTGGAATGATTCCCTATAAAGCTGCACCGAAGACGGACAACCTTATACCCCCAAAAGATATTGGGGTAAATATACCCGCCGGTAGAGTGCCAGGAGACCAATGTATGGTCAAACGGAGCAGAAATGGGATGGTCATAACGGGGTAAACCGCACTGGACCTTTCTTTAGTTTGGGGTGTTTAAAGTTACTGGAGGGGAGGGAAAGTGAGAGTTGGCATTAAAATTGGGGACTTGAACGGGGAAACACCAAGACCACACAGAGCTTTCATAATTACCACGTCAAAGGAACAGCCGCAGGAACACTACCCTCGAATGCCCAATCATCCAGCACCCATGGCTGCCAAAATTAAAATCATGACGTGGAACGTCAGAGGGATGAATAGCTTTGTCAAGCAACGCCGAATCCACCCATATTTATAAAGGTGCAAGTTCGGGATTGCCCTGCTGCAAGAGACCCACCTAAACACTCAAAAACTTGAAGCAATAGCCAAGACCTGGCGGGGAACATTAATAGGATCCTCTTACTCCTCCTATGCTAGAGGGGTCTTGATCTGGATCGACTCGACCATCCCCCGCAAATTAATAGGCACTAAAACTGACGACGAGGGCAGGATGGCGTTAGCACACGGCACCATAGAGGGAAAAGAGGTATGTCTAATCAGCACCTAGTCCCCTAACCACGACGCAACAGTCTTCTTTCGCTCACTATACTCATGGCTTAGCCCTTACAGTGATAGCACCATGATATGGGGGGAGACCACAACTGCACCCTTGACCCCTGAAAGGACATATCAGACAATAAGCACACCCGCCCATCCCCTCCTGCCAAAATACTAGTTACACTAACGCAACAGCTCCTACTCCAAGACCTGTGGAGGGCGCAGCACCCAGAACAAGAAGAGTACACCTTTTACTCCCCGCCGCATGCCGTCCACACCAGGCTAGATTACATATTTGTGAGCAAAGAGCAACAAGCTGTGTTTGGGGATGCACACTACCTGCCCAGGGTGCTATCTGACCATTCTCCATTGGCGGTTACCTGGGTGGTGTTCCCGCCTAGACCTCCGATGCCTACTTGGAGGCTCAGAAGTGAGGCTCTGCTTGATACAGCTTTCCGCAAGCAAATAAGAGAAAGCACGGTGGATTTCTGGCAGACGAACACAAACAGTGTATGACACAGGGGTACGTGATGGGAAGCATATAAGGTTGTCATGAGGGGAGAAATGATCGCAACTGTGGGAGGAGCCCAAAGATCCATCACAGCCTCACTGGAACGCACTGAAAAAGAGCACCTCTCCAGCGCCTCCTCCGTCCCCCTTCTCGGAGCAGGTCCCCCGCAGCAGCTCTGCCGTCTCAGGGTGCGCTTGTTCCACAGCGGACCCAGTTCGCTGCAGTCAGGGCGCAGCACCGCCTTCTCTCCTCCTCTTCTCCGAGCTCCCAGGTTGAAGATTCTCCCGCCGGGATCCGCAGCTGGTCAGGGCCTCTGGGTGCGCCGCTCTTGAGCGGTGCGCTTGTTCCCCTCAGTTTCTGTCTCTGCTCAGGGATCTCCGGTCTGCTTCACAAGTTCTGTGCTCAAACCGCAGCTCGTTGTCAGCACTTGCAGTGTTACGCGAGTTAGTTCATGGCAGATGCCATTTTCAGCACGGCTCCATGGTGTCACGCCTTGCGGTGTCTTGGTCGCAGCAGGGCACTCCCCATCACGAAACTCAGTCTGGGGGAGCGGACTCAACTCCAGAACATCTGCAGAAGGAGGTTGAACTCAGACAAACCTGCCTAACATATTGGGAGACACTGGGGAAATTAAGTACGCGAAATACATTGAGAGAAACCATGCCCTAGGGGACAAACCTGCAAAACTATTAGCCTGGCTTTATACGAGGGAAGCCCCCAGGACACCTATCTGCCACATCCGTAAATCAGATGGCACAACAGCACACACGCAGATAGAAATAAATTCAGCATTCTCTGAGTTTTATCAAGACCTCTACTCCAGCGCCACATCCCCCACGGACATTGAAATAGATGATGTCTTGGACATCATTAAGCTACCAAAAGTAGACATACAGATGGCAGAAGCCCTGGATGAAACCATCACCTATGATGAGGTGTTAGCTACTATTAGATCCCTGCCGTCTGGGAAAACTCCGGGTACGGATGGCCTCCCGGGAGAGTTTTACAAGACATACGAGGAGATCCTAGCACCATTATTAGCCCAAGTGTTTAACGAAGCTTACGAAAATGGTACCCTCCCAGAAACCATGAGGGAAGCTGTTATTATCCCACCACTAACCTGGAAAGAACGGTGCGGAGTGTGGCTCGTATAGGCCCCTCTCCATGTTAAACATAGATAACAAGATCCTAACGGCCCTGCTGGCGAAGAGATTGCGTAGAGTAGTCCCCCTCCTGATCCATCAGGATGAAACGGGCTACGTGCCTGGGCACACCATTACAGAGAACCTGCGCAGGTTGCACCACGTCATATACACCACTGAAAACAGGCCAGAGAAATATGCAGTCACGTCCCGAGACGCTACCAAAGCCTTCGATTCAGTACGGTGGAAATGGCTGTACGCCACCATGATAAAAATGGGAATAGGGCCTGCTTTCTTAAAATGGACCCAACTTGTATACGCTAACCCCACTGCCAGGGTACGCACAAACAAAACATATTCCAACATATGGTCTCTCCACAGGGGCACGCGACAGGGATGCCCGCTATCCCCCATGTTGTACATCATGGCCATTGAGCCCGAAGCTGCTTACCTACGGCAGGAATACGGGGATGGGGGCATAGTGATAGACGGCGTAACTCACCTCATCTCAATGTACGCTGATGACACACTTCTATATCTACACAATCCTGAACACCTACTTCCATACATCCTAGAGACCCTAGATGGATTCTACAGATACACAGGGATCCAGATTAACAAGGACAAGTCTTGCCTCTACCCTCTCGTTGCACTAAGTGGCAACGAAACCGGACTAATAAAGAAATTTAAAAAAATAATAAATACATAGTTGGCGAAACGTAGAATAGCGATGGGCTGGAAAGCACAAAAAGGTCCGGAAGTACGTTTATGGTGGAGGGACCTTCAGAAATGGACAAAAGCAGAAACCTCAGTATGGCAAGAGGCAGCCCACCGAGGCCAGGAAGAGCGGAATGTGGATTTGGAAACATATGTTAGTGGAATTAGCAGCCTCCAGACACAGAGATACTGAGGAAGCTGAGCGGGCCGGGACACAATAGCAAGCAGAGACTAATGTAGACACTGAGTACAGTCGGCTGCAATACGATAGAGATAACATAGGTGGGCTAGGCTGGGATATTGGGGGGATTTGGTTGGATGTAGGTATAGGCAGATGCATTCGGATACCGATTGTCGTGTGAATGTACATGTAAGTCTGTAAATTACACTGTTGTGAAAATCAATAATATTGTTTAAAAATAAAAAAGGTATTGGAGAAATTGAGCAAATACCACTGTCATGACTCCGGATAGGTACAAGCTAGTACACCGATGGATTTGGTGCTGGCACATGCCGTTGCAGCTCGGGCATGGAAGGACATCAAGTCCCAGCATGCTGAGGCACAACTATACTGTGCTGTACTTCATGTGCGTCATGTGACACAGATGTCTCGTGACATGGGGCTATCCGATGGTGCGCCGCGATAAATGAACGAGGGCAAAAATAAAAAGAGGCATCATTGAAGGCAGGACGGCGCTGTGCATCACAAATGAGTACAGAGTTGTTCCATGTTGCACTTGTGCTTCAGCTCTTGCCTCTTACTCTCCTATGTACTCCTTCCTTCTCTCCCCTGTTCCCTGCTGTCCCTGTTCCCTGCTGTCCTTCTATTCCCTGGTCCCTGGTATGAACTCCTGTGCCCCAACTTCTGCATATCGTGTGATTGACCTTGGATACCGAATTTGACTGGATATCCTGAGACTGTTCTTGGATTGTGATTTTGTGGACTTTTGTGTTCTCTGTGTACCAACCTCAGCTTCCTCCAGTGACCTGCATTTTTGGACAGGAGAGTACCTGTCTCATGCTTGTTTTGCTTGTTTTCACAACCTATTCCCAGGTTTGTCACCTGCCCCTTGAGACCGCTACCATTTAATGTTTGTATCCACCTGGAAATGAATACCCTGGACAACTCAGACGTTACCATCAGAATATCCATTGTTGTTCCTCATTGGTCCAGTAGTTACAGCTTCATGCCGATGGGTTTGGTCCCTCATATTCATCCTTTTTTGTTGTTGTGCCTTGTGCCAACATGCAGGTCTATGGACTCAGTGCTCAGGGTGGAATACTGACTCCAATTAGACTCTCCACATCTACTAACCTTGCTGTAGGTCAGTGTACGTTCTTTAACAATATTTGACTACCTATGCCTCAGAGAAGGTCAATAGTTTCCTTTGGTTTACTTTCCAGCCTGGGGGCCCTTGTCATTGGTGTCCATTTTCCTCACGCCTGTTTGGCTTACATAGCGGATCCTCTTATAGTGGTGTGCCTCATAGGTTGTCAGAGGAGCCACTAAGGGCAATCTTTGCAGACGTCATCTGTGATTCTGACAACCCCTTCTCATACAATTCTGCAGGTCAAGCATCTAGAGAAGAGTTTTCTATACATTGGGAAAATATCCTGCTTGAGAATCAACAAACAATGCTTCTTGGTGCAGGAAGAGTAATTGTAGGGAAGCTTTTAAATCATTACATAAACCAGACCGAGGACTCTATGATTGGTCAATCGTCAACAAGATTATATCTCCCATTTGTGCCAGTATAGGGCATGGGCAAATACCTCAGGCTAGTAACATCTACATGTTATCAGGTATTGCTGACAAGGACAAGGCTGGGTGTCAACCTGTAAAAGTTATTACCAGCACCCAGAAAGGCCACACGCGTAGTGATACCCAGTGAATTTGTGATAATGGAGAAAGAGAAACTGTGTTACACGTTCTAATGTTGTGATCAAAGTATGCTGCTGAGAGGGCAAGATTTGTACTGCCAATTAAGAAACCGGGCTCAGGCAATGTAGAGTTTCAATATTATATATATTAATGGTTGGTGATTACCGCCTTTCTTGCTCCTTAGCTTTTTATTGGAATGTGGCTTTGAGAAAAAGAGAGAAATTACTGAAAATGAAAGAAAGATTGCTGTGACCTGGATGGGGCTCTGAATGAGGGAACTAAAGTATGAGTTGTATTTATTTGTTACTTCTAATTACTTGATTTTGTGCATGGCTCCTCTAAACATATGGATATGATAGACTATAGATATTGACGATATTTGTATGAGATTTATACCTTTCCAGAATGCTATGTAATTTGTTTGATCTTGAATTTTTAATGGGCCGGTGGCTAATGTGAGGGATCAGAAATGTGAGACGGACACAAAATGGTTGTGTTTTCAGCATCAGACATCTTTATTGAAATAGGATGTTTGGATAAAGGCCTATCTGTCCCCATCCAAAAGAGTTTGCCTACCCAGGAAACTAAAACTAAAGATTAGTCTTTGTCTCATCGTCAACATTGTATACAATGTCCTTGTGTCCAGAACTTTAATCTGACACTCACGCTAAAGATGAACAACGAAAAGTGTAAGGAAAGTGTCTCCGATGTAAGTCTGGCAAAAAGTGTTCAAAACCAAATAAATACATCCAACAAAATAATCTTTGGATCCAGAGGGAGAGTTGCCTTCCCATAGATGCCTCAGGTAGGATGGCAAATGTGTTTCTTGTACATAATGATTCCTTAAAAATCGCAACAGATGTCTCTTTTAAATAATCACTTCTCGAGGATGACAAAAGTGTCTCTTTCAAATAATCACTTCCTAAGGATAGCAAAATTGTCGCTTTCAAATAACCACTTCTCAAGAATGGCAAAAATGTCTCTTTCAAGCAGCTACTTCCTAAGGATGGTGAAAGTAGTTCTTTAAGAATGATGAAAGTAGCAATGTCTCTTTCAAAGCAATAACTTCTTATGGATAGCTTCTTGGCATACTCGCCTGCCAGAAAGTCTGTAATAGATTTCTTGGATCCCCTGCTATCCCTTCTGCCGAGTATCTGTCCACAATGCCAATACTCTTTGTATATTTTTCATGGATTTCCTGGTATACTCCCCTATCTGGAATCCTTTTCTGGGGTCTGCAGATCCCCTGTTATACTCTCCTGCCAGGCATCTTCTCCCCAAATGGTTACTGCCTGATGCAATCCTTTCACCAGGGTTTCCTTTCTAATGTTCCCAATGTCTTACAGGATAGTACAGTTGTATTCCTTTACTGCCTATACTTTCTTAGCTTAGTGTATCACTTGCTCCAACTGTCCCCACATTGACATCTCATACATGGAGACATGTTCAAGTTAACCCTTTTAACTTCTTCAAGAGTATTAATTTGCTTTTGGTAACATTTGCTCAACTTTTCCCATTTTGATAACCCGTATATGGAGATTTGTTCAGGTTTTGTCTTTTAATTCCTTCATTAACATTCATTAGCTTCTGGCAATAGTTGCTCCAACTATCCTCATAGTGACATCTCATACATGAGGATTTGTGCAAGTTCTGTCTTTGTTTTCTACTTGGTCGGTATTCAAATAAAGTTCTGAATGGTTCCTTTACCAGTCGGTATGCCCCGGGGTCCCAAACATCTCTGTGCAGACTCACCAGTTTTTGGAGGTTCATCCGACCCATTGCGTGGTGTTGCAGTGAAGCATTCACCTTGGGATGGTGTTCTCCACTCTGCAGACCCTCTCTCAGCTCCTCTGCTGGTTCTGCATGCTTCCGCCGGCAAGCCTGCTGCTTTTGGACTTGACCGTGCTGCTGGCAGCTGTGCTGTTGCTGCCGGTGACTCAGCGGTCTTCTCCAAGTGCCTGCAGTATCTTCTATGGCCTCGTGCCACACCGGTAAGCAGTGCATGCAAGCAGCAGTCTGAGAAAACGTGTTCTCATCAGCGCGGTCCACTCCCGTGCTTCTGCCCTCTCCAATGGTTCTGCTTCCTTCCGTTCGGCTTCTCTCGCTCTCCGTGTTACAGACGCTGAGAGCATTTTTAAATATCCTGCATAATTGAATTTCATTATAACGACTAGTCTACATGGTCCACTTAGTGTTTCTGTTGATTCACATTAACTCCTTCTTCCTAGCCTCACTACTTGAGGCATTATGGGAGTTGGAGTCAATAGGTTTCATAGGACTTCTAAGTTGATTTTGTTTGGGATTTTAGTTGTTTAGCACAAAAGCATCAGAGACAGGAGGTGTTATGTGTGTGTTATGTACATATGCGTGTGAATGTTATCCTGTCTAGAATGTTTGGCAAGAAGGGTTTTTGGGGTTTTACAATTGGAGGGATTTGTATAATGACAACATGCCATCAGGGATTTAGGCATTATATGGTCTTCTTCACATGGAATGGAAGAATACTGCACCTCTCCTGATGGGGTCACAAAATATCCCCGACAGTCATCTCCTCCCATGTGATCCTCCCTCATAAACCACCCTCAGGGTCAGTATCAGGCAGCGGCAGCTGTCCCCTAGCCACATGTGAGGAGATCTCAGACTCGCAACAGTAATGACGCTACAGGATTAATCACAGTAATGTATGTGGGTTCTTTGTTTTGTGATTTATACTTGTATGTTTTTACTTTTATCGAATGGTCTTCCAAAATAAAGTATTATTGATTTACTGGAGGATGTGTTACAGAGTTTGCAGTCCTGTCCAACTAGACAATATATGGGGCTAATGTTCCTCCCCTATGGGAGTTGGTTATGGGAGAAATTCATAGGTCGGGCAAGGTGAAAATGTCATGGATGAAAAGTCTCAGAGCCGCAGAGACAATTGTTTCTCTTTTAAATGCTTAGTTGGGACCCCAGAAATCTTTGCCCAGAAATATTTTCCAGGCAATACAAAAAGTGACATTACAATGTTTATGAGTTGATAAAATACCAAGAGTAGCATATTCTGCCTTGGTGCTTCCCAAGGAAGAAGGAGAGGTTGGTATGGCAGACTGTTATCTAGAAGGGGTGGGATAGCCTGAGATTTTATATTCATAATTATAAAATGATGCATATAATTCTGTTTCTGAAAGTGGGATCTGCTATTCAGACCCATCTTTCATAGTGCTCCATGTCAAAAAGCATAATGCAACCATGTATCTTGCTATGACACTCTCCTAACATTCCCACAAGTTACCCTGCAGTGGTAACAGGGCAGGTTCAAAGGTCACATATGTGAGAAACCTGAGGGTATCCTCACGCCTACTCCCCCTGGATCCTCTTCTCATGTGGCCATGGAAGGGACATTGCTTTTAGATCCTGACACTGGGGGTGTAGAAGTGAGGGAGGATCACCTGGGTGGAGGGTCTTTGGGGATTGGAAGTGGGGTACCAAGAGGTGAGACATGCTATTCCCCTTTTCCTATGGAAGATCAACCTAATCCTTCCCCAGCCTTTATAGGCTATTGTACAACATCTCCCCTCACTTTCCCACACTTTACGTATGACAGTACTGGGACGAAGAAGAGGCAACTAGGAGTAATGAACACTAGCTACTTTCACCACTCTAGGACTGGGACGAGGACGATGCCTGCAAAGTACTGTGAATGGCAGGCATGTCCCTTTTACTATGGTGAGGCAAGTTCAATTGGGAGCTTCCACCTGCAACCTGTTAAGTGGTTGCAGGTGTACACAAAAAGACCAAAGGAGCAACAAGGCAGAAACCGGGAGGCCAGTGTGAGGGCTGAGCAAAGGCTGTTACTTTCAGCAGCAGGTGTGAACAATCTGAAGCAGAGGAGGCGTGGTAGCCGTGAGGGCCGTGGCAGACTGAGTAAGC
This sequence comes from Ambystoma mexicanum, assembly GCF_040938575.1. NCBI lineage: Eukaryota > Metazoa > Chordata > Amphibia > Caudata > Ambystomatidae > Ambystoma > Ambystoma mexicanum. Next base: position 693,683,183 of record NC_090925.1, read on the forward strand.
TGTCGGGAGCATGGTGCGCCAGGAATGAGAATTCTTGGACGTGTGAATCCTATCCCAGGAGTGGCCAAGAAGCTTGTACTCCGTGTGACAGAGGTCATGCAGTGGAAACACTGAAGTGTGAAAAGGGGCCGTCTGAAGCCCTGGTGGGAAGCCAGAAGCAGCAGCAGTTCTCTGCGAGGTTCGCCATGCAACTCAGCCGCTTTAAAGAGGCTGGTGAGTTTCTCAGAGCCCGGAAACACCGGACTGCTCTGCATGCAAACTCTGAAAAGTAACGCTGAAGTATGGTTAAAACGTTTCCCATTATTTTAACTGACACGCTAGCTGGAACTAAGTAACAGACCATTGCACTGGCGTTTACTTCACACAGCAATTAAAAGGCAAGTTACGTTTGAGGAACTTTAGAACTGGGCGACCAAGTCTTTGTGTCCCTGGTCAATGAAGGTGATATTTAGTGAATTGTAGGGAACAAGAGAAACACTCATTATAAAAGAAGCTTATTGAATACCGTACTGAATCAAAATTTACAGGAAAGCTAAATCACACGCATTTGAATACCGAGTTGAGTGAAACTTTGTGGGCAAAGCGGTTCACTGATGAAAGTCAAATGGGAAAATGCTCATTTGAAAATAATCTGCAGAAAAAGTAACAAGTGTGAACGAGTGTGACAGAGAGGTGGGAAATTGGTAAGACCACTGCAAACAGCCTAGAGAGCCCTGGAATCTAGTTAATTTCCAATCAATATGGCACTTATTAATTCTAGATCGGACATTACAAATCCTGTGGTACTAAATGAGTTGATTATGTCCTCTAAGTTGGATATTTTATTTATTACGGAATCATGGTTTTCTGATTCTTGCTTACTGATTTTCATCTGTTAGTGCCAGATCATTTTCATACTAAATGGTTAAACAGATATTCTCATAAAGGTGGTGGTGTTGCTGTAATTTTCAGAGCTACCTTGGAACATTTGAATATCCAATCCTTGAACTGGGATGTAGGCTCCCAGGTCTTTGTCTTTACTTATAGACTTTCACCCAAGCAAGCCTGTCATTTTATGATCTGTTATCGGCCACCAGGTCCTGTTGGACCTTTTCTTAATTGCCTGGCAGTCACATGGGGATGGAAGCTCATTTGCATTTCAATCTTGCATCCCTGGCGGCCTGAATATCTGGTGTAATGTGTCAGATGATGCTGATTGCAATCAACTTTCGGACATTCTACAAACACACCATTTGCAATTTTTGAATATGTTGCCAACTCATTCTTGGTCTGACCATTTTGTGATCTTCTTTTCCTTTTAGTCGCTTCTGCTGACCTTTACAACCTTGGAGCAACAATCATATTCTGTGTCGTTCAAGGAAAGATTTGGATCGTATTTCTGGTTTGATGCTTTTGGATGGACAGCCCTCTCTTGATTCTGAGTCCAATTGTGCGACTTTATATGATAGTATTATATCTGGAATCCAAAAAAACAGTGACAGTATGGCACCTTTCAAATCTCATAAACTCAGCAATAGGAATAATCCTTGGTATAACAATCAATCGTGAGCTCTTAAGAGAGCATATCGGGAGAGGGAAAAGCAATGGTTAAAAAATAAAGATGAGTCTTCTCGCTTTGGGCTAAGTCAACCCTCAAGACCTATAAGAAAGAAATAATCCTGGTCAAAGCTTGGTATTTGCAACAACAGATTGATTTTTCAAAAAACAAACATAAACGCCTGTTTATGGCTGTTGGGAATTTTGTTGCCCCTCAATGCTTTGCCTTTCGGCTTTCCCCCTCTCTTCAGCTTGCCAATGATTTTAATGTTTTTTTCTTTAATAAAATTGATTCCATTCGGAACAACATTGATCTCGAGCTTGCTAATTGTTCGGCCTCGTCTGTGTGTGACACATTTTCTGTACCGATCCATCAATTGGTACTTTTTCATTTTCTCCGGTTGATTCAGCCTTTGTTGAGGAATTGCTTAAAACCCTTGAAACCAACAAACGTAACTTAACTTATGATCCTATTCCTGCCTCTTTGGCTAAAATGCATGCTGCTGCTCTCAGTGTTCCTTTTACTTTTTTTTATTAATTCATCTCTTGGCCAAGGTTTTGTCCCAATGGAGTTAAATAAATCATACCTCACGCCTTTTTTGAAGAAATCTACTCTGGACCATGAAATATTGACCATCTATTGGCCTATTGCAGGCCTTTTGTGGTTCAGTAAAATTCTGGAAAAAGTTGTTACTCAACAGTTGCAGAACTTTCTCGAGGAACACAATATTCTTGATACTTTTCAGTCAGGTTTCAGACCCAGGCATGAGATATTTCGGGGACGATATCTGCATGCTGCTTAAGCTAGACCTATGAGCAGCCTTTGATACGGTGGATATTGATATCTTGCTGGAGAGACTCACTTCAGTGGCTCAGATCTCCAGCAAGTCCCTTAGATGGTTTCCTTCCTTTTTATTGGACCATGTTCAATGTGTCAAACTGGGTTCTTTTGTTTCTGATTTCCTTCCGGTTGACTGGGGAGTAACCCAGGGTTAGCTGCTACTCTACATTTTGTCCCACTTCCCTCTTTTTTTGGCGTTCCTATCCCATTGTACTGTAATATAAAACATCTGGGTTGCATCTGGCAGTCAGATTTTTCTTTTAATATGCATATCGGTCACATTGTCAAATATATATATTTCCAACTTGAATTGATGAAATCCATCTTTCCTTTTCTTGCTGAGAAAGATTGTGGCTCTGTAGTAGGAGCCTTAGCCAACTCAAAGATGAACTATTGCAATGCCCTACTTTTGGGTATTCCTAAATATCAAATTCTGCGACTCCAGACCGCTCAGAACTCAGCTGTTAGGCTGGTTTTTGCACTGACCAAGCATTCTCATATTTCTGGCTAACGCAGATCTCTTTACTGGCTCCCAGTGTTGCAAAGAGTTATTTTAAAAATTCGGTGTTTGATTTATAAGTGCATACACAGGCTTGCACCGGTATATCTTTCATCAAAGATTTTAATCTACCAGCCAGTACATTCTTTAAGTTTTCTCGACCAACATTTGCTGGTGATACATTGTTCTAGATCAGTTTCTTGGGGTAACAGACAATTCTCCTCCAGAGGACCTCGGCTATGGAATGATCTTCCTTTGGATCTCCGTCAAACAGACTCTTACAGTCATTTTAGAAAAAGTTTTAAAACTGCCTTGTTCAGCTAAATTGACTGTTGGTGTTTTTTATAACAGCTGCTCCCAGATGCAGGTTCCCTGCTTGATTCCCAGAGATATGCGCTTTATAAATAATTAAATCAAATCAGCAAATCAAGTGAACTATATGAATGAAGACAGTGTGGCAAGGCCAAAGACTGATATGAAACGTTCAACCCGTTATGGCAAAGCCAAAAGGCTGGCCAGGGGAAGCCAAGAGAGTGTGAAGCTGCACATACTGTGGGGGCTGAAAAGCCCAGGGTTCCTGGTTCGCAACCTGTGATGGATGCATTGTGCGGTCTGACAACTGCGGCTAGACCAGGGAACCCTAAAATGTGAAAACCAAAGACATTGGGCCTCATTACGAGGTTTCCAGTCCAGAAACAACGGTACTGGTAACCTTGCTGGTACAGTTGTTTCTGGACCGGCATACTACGGGTTCTGCGAGAGGGTGCCTTTCAGCCCGCCAGGTCTGTCCTGGCGGGCAGAAAGGCACCCGCTTGCAGACCTTGACGGATGCACCGGCACTGTTACCCACAGTGCCGGTTCATCCGTCCTCCCCATTCCCATTGAGTCCAATGGGACGCGAATGGGAATGGGGATTTTCTTTTTATGGCTCCCTGCTGTAGGGACTGCCAGGGCCGTAATGTCCCAGTAAGACCCCATTGCTTGGCGCCGGAAAAAATATTAGTCTGGCGGCAGCCGTGCCTTTTTTACCAACACGGCTACCGCCGGAATCATGATGAGGCCCATTGTGAAATACACCAATAAAGAACACTGTAAGTGAACTGTTGATACAATCCAGAGGAAAGCTCAAGTTGAGCAAGAGTTGTGTTGAACTTTTAAGAACCAGAGACAAGTATACATTGCTACGTTGAAGTCTTGGGGAAGGGAATCCTGAGACTCGAGGAATTGCAGATGCTGTCTTGAGGACGGAGCCTCAAGACCTTTTTCTTTTTTAACTGTATTGCCTTGAACTTGGGGCAGGGAAGTCCAAGGATTGTGCATACTGTATTGCTTTGAACTTTGAGAAAGGTAATCTTGAGACTTTTTGTGGAACTTTCTTGAACTTGGGGAAGGGAAGCTGAAAAGAAAGCAAAGAGCTGGAAGAAGCTCAGAATTTTGTTTTGATCACAATATCTTTGATTACTCACATCCCTGCACATTGTTTAGCTTTAGTTGTGAGGGCAGAAATAGGTTTTGCACACAGACAGACCTTTAAGTTGAACTCTTTGACTCAGACTGTCCTTAGTTTCGTTCAGGCAGGGAAATCCCACCCTGGTATAGGGTATGTTTTGCCTTCTACCATCCTGACATCTGATTTAATAAATCATTTTTGTTTGAACTTTGAATCTGTTGTCTGTGTCTTGCTTCATGGTGCCATCACACATGTGCAGTCCTGAACACAGCTGCTGGAATCCAAAGTTCCAACAATTGTGTACAACAGCAATATAGTGGCAGTTGATAAAAACTAAACAGAAGCCATATCTGGTTTTGACATGGTGGCTACTGAGATTGCACAATTATACAGCCACAATCATTTGATCTTATTTTTTTTTTTGTCAGCTGGTGAACAGTGACTCATTCATGGCATTTGTGTTTATTAAGCAGTATGGGTTGGCTCCCCTTTCATCTGCCTGAGTAAGCTTGCCACAGTTTCCAGGGAACAGCAATACTGCCTCTGGAGGGGCACTGGTTCTTCGTAAACAATCCAGACATTACAATGAGCACCTCTCATCAGCGTGCTGATTACTGAATTCCTTGTAGGCAGACAGAGGAAGGGTTGGCTCCCCTTTCATCTGCCTGAGTAAGCTTGCCACAGTTTCCAGGGAACAGCAATACTGCCTCTGGAGGGGCACTGGTTCTTCGTAAACAATCCAGACATTACAATGAGCACCTCTCATCAGCTTGCCGATTACTGAATTCCTTGTAGGCAGACAGAGGAAGGGGAAGGTTTAGAGTAGCCCTATAGAGAGCCTCAGTCCATAGAGGGGTCCCACCATCATGAATGTTGCTACGGCTCCCACACTTCCTGTCCCCCACCGCAAAAGCCCTCTTGGTATGACATCATAGGGCAAATGACACTTGTTACAGCAGCCAGAATTGATTCTTAACAACAGGCTTAGTTGTGGGCAAACTGCTGTGGACCTTTGCATATTTTGGAGGGCTGCTCTCCTTAGTTGATTCGTCTTTGAGCACTGCTTGAAGAAACATTCACTGGAGCCTAATTAGGAGTACACTCCATTTGAACACGCTCTGCCAGAGAGCTGAAGATCAGGCACTTCAATGAAGAGTAAAGCTCTTCTCCTAGCCATCCAAAGGGCCTATGAGCGATGACCAGCTGACTAGACAAGGCCCACTGCAACTGAGACACTGGGTACCCAGGACTCTGCTCACTAGAGATGACCAAATCCTGCAGGGTATGAGAATAATCATGTAGAAGAACTGTGTCCCCTGGATAAAGTTTTTTTTTTTTTTAAATCTGTTTTTATTGTTTACATTGTGCCAATAACATAGTTACACACCAAACAAAGTGCAGTTACAACCGCCCCATCCTCCCTCCCCCAATCCCAACTGTCCGGACCCAAACGTGATACACCACAAGTTCAGCTTTGTGATTGTTGTGAGTCAATTGTGTCGTTGCCAGAGGAGCTTTCTGCATTGGGGTTGAACAATGTAACAGTTAGCTCCACCCATTGTAGGAGGTCGTCTGAGGTGTCCTGTCTTTGTTGGCGCTGGGCCATCTCCCAAGCCGCAGTTTCGGCATTCGTCCATTTGCGAAGGTCTTCCCACCATGTTAGCAGGCAGGGGGCCTGCGGGCGCTTCCAGTTCATGGCAATGCGTCTCTTTGCCAGCATGTACAGTAGGTCTTTTAGTTTATTGAGTGGTCTGTTCTTCTTACTTCTGGGGTATCTACCAAGGATACATGCTTGTGGCGTGTGGACCTCCAGGGTGATGTTCGCCTCGGCCACCTTAGTTTTGACCTGGGCCCAGAAGGACTGTATAGCGGGGCACCCCCAGAACATGTGTGTCATCACTGCGTGGGATTCGTTGCATTTAGGGCATCCCGTACTCACGGCTCCACTAAATCTGGAAATGATGTCTGGCGTGAGATACGCTCTGTTCGTAATGTAAAATTGGATGAGTTGGAACCTGGCGTTCCTGGATACCTTCTTGTGGTATACCATTATGGCCTCCCATTCTTTGTCTTCAAACTGCGATCCAAGTTCTTGTTCCCACGTTTCCCTGCACTTAAGGCTTTGCTGGGTGACGCTGTCGAGCAATGTGTCATATATTCTGGAGGTCTCGTGGCCTCCCTCCGCCGCCCCGAGCAGGCTCTCTATGTTTTCGTGTCCGGTGTTCAAGTTCTCCGTCGTGGGCCAGCGTGCTGCTAGTCTCTTGACCACTGCATTGTGTAGTAAGAACTGTCCGGTGTGGATTCCAGAGACTTCGTGTAGCTCTGTGAAATTTAAGATTCCTTGGTCGTCCACCAGATCGCCCAGGGTGGCAATGCCGCAAGGTTCCCAAGTGTCTCTTATTATCCTTTGGCTTCCCGGTCTGTTAGTCATGATGGCAGTTATTGGGATCTGTGGAGAGTAGGGGTCCGGGAGCAATGCGGCCCTGCAGGCCCTTCTCCATATCTGGATACCCAGGAGGATCAGGTACGAGTGAGGTTGTTTGGTTCTGGGTTCAGACCATAGTAGATCTCTGAGGAGCAGTTGCGTGACTCCTGGTTGCAGCAGGCAAGTGTCTGTAGTGGCCTCATCGGCCATCCATTGTATCACATGCTTCAATTGTCCAGCAAGGTAATATAGTTCGAAGTTAGGTACCCTGAGGCCCCCCCTGTCATACGGTCTCTGCATCGTTTCCAGGGCGACTCTGCGCCTTCCATCTTGCCACAAAAACGTCCTGCACAGCCTATGTAGTTCGGTGAAGAATTGTCGTGGTATGTTATATGGTACGTTGGTGAAGAAGTATAGGAGTCTGGGCAACGCCACCATTTTTAGTAGGCCCACTCTGCCCGCCACCGACAGTGGTAGCTTGCTCCAGAATTCCATTGATCTTGCTAGACCTTCCTTTGCCCTTACTGTATTCAGCACGTGCTCTGTCTTGGGGTCTCTGTGCACCACAATGCCCAGGTACTTAAAGGAGGAGGGTTCCCATTTCAGGGCTAGTTTGGGAAGCTTATCGGTCGCTACTCCGCTCAAGGCGGCTAGGGGGAATAGGCAGGATTTATTATGATTGATCTGGATCCCCGTATATCTGTGGAACCTGTCTAAGGTTTCTAGTATGTAGGGCAGCATGTGTGTAGGGTTGGTTAGGTAGAGGAGCATATCGTCAGCATACATAGAAATCACATGGTTCACCCCTTCTACCATTATGCCCCCATCTCCATATTCTTGTCTCAGGTATGCTGCCACTGGTTCTATAGCCATGATATACAGCATGGGTGATAGGGGGCAACCTTGCCTGGTTCCTCGAGAAAGCTCCCATTTGTGTGAGAAGGTGTTGTTGGTGCGTACTCTGGCCTCCGGGTTGGTGTAGAGGAGTGTGACCCACTTAATGTAGCTAGACCCTAACCCCAGTTTGGACATGGTAGCCAGGAGCCATTTCCAGCGCACTGAGTCGAACGCTTTGGAGGCGTCCAAGGACGCCACTGCGCATTGCGTCCGTCTGCCTTCGGTGCTGTAGATGACATGGTGCAGTCTGCGTAGGTTTTCTGTGATGGTTCTGCCGGGCACATATGCCGTCTGGTCTTGGTGGATCAGTGTCGGGATGACTCTACGTAACCTCATGGCCAGGATTGCCGCGAGAACCTTACTATCTGTGTTTAATAAGGACAGGGGCCTATATGAGCCGCACTCTGCGCCGTCTTTGTCGGGTTTTAAGAGTGGTATAATGGTCGCCTCCCTCATGGTGCTGGGTAGTTGACCTGTATCGTATGCCTCATTGAAGACTTGAGAGAGCAGCGGGGCCAGTTCGTCTTCATAGGCCTTGTAGAACTCGCCTGGGAGTCCATCCGGGCCCAGTGCCTTCCCAGAGGGAAGCGTTCTAATGACCACTGCAACCTCATCAGGGGTTATTGGCCCTTCCAGGGACTCAGCCACATGTTCCTCAAAGTGTGGTAATCTAATGATGTCCAGTGCATCCTCTATTTCAGTGTCTGTGGGCGGTGGGGAGTCGGTGTAGAGGGCCTGGTAAAACCCCGCGAATGTATGGTTTATAGCGGCTTGTGTGTGCGCGTCTGTGCCATTATCGTCGCATATGTGGCAGATGGGTATTCTGGGGGTTTCCCGCTTGCAAAGCCATGCTAGTAATTTGCCCGGTTTATCACCGAGGGCATGGTTCCTTTCGATGTACTTGTGTAGCTGAGTCTCCCGAGGGCCTCCCAGTGTTGTAGGCAGGCCTTCTTTAGCGCGATTATTTTGTGTACGTGGGCAGGGTCAGAGGAGGCTATAGACTCTAGGTGCTTCAGCTCATCTTCGGCGCCAGCCAACTTAGCTGTGATAGATTTTTGGACTCCCCCTGTGATGGCTATCATCTCCCCTCTGATCACTACTTTGTAAGCTTCCCATGCCGTGCGGACGTGCTGGACGCTGTCCATGTTCGTCTGCCAATAGTTTACCGTGCATTGTCTGATCTGTTCCTGAAATGCCTTATCTAGCAGTGCTTCGCCTCTGAGTCTCCATGTGGGTATGGGGGGCTGGGGTGCCATTATTGTCCAAGAGGTTACTATGGGGGAGTGATCCGACAGTACTCTGGCAAGGTATTGCGTATCTTCAAATGAGTCTAAGTGTTCTTCGCTCACCAGTAAACTGTCAATTCTGGTGTGTACCGCATGTGGAGGTGAGTAGAAGGAGTAGACTCTGCCTTCCGGGTGCCGAGTCCTCCAGAGGTCTAGTAAGGCATATTGATGTAAAAGGGCTTTCAATATTTTAGCGGGAGGGGAAGGGCGGGTATGTTTGCTATCTGATCTGTCCATGCGTGGATCAAGGGTGCAATTGTGATCCCCACCCCATATGAACGTGCCGTCTCTGTCCGGACTGAGCCGGGTGTATAACGAACGGAAGAAGACCGTCGCATCGTGGTTAGGGGCATAGGTGTTCACTAGGCGGAATTCTCTGCCTTCAATGGTGCCTCTAAGCAAGGCCATCCTCCCTTCGTTATCGATGTTAGTGTATATTAGGTTGATGGGAATGGAGGGGGCAATCCATATCAGAACTCCCCGTGCATAGTTGGAGTACGTGGTGCCTATCAGGGTTCCTCTTCAACTCTTAGCCAGTGCTGCTAGCTTCTGTGCATTCAGGTGGATCTCCTGTAATAGGGCAATTCCTATCTTGTGGCGTTTAAGGAAGGTATGAACCCTGTGCTGTTTAATGTAGCTGTTCAGGCCCCTCACGTTCCATGACATGACTTTGACTGTGTTATTCATGGATGTGGTGTATGTGTGGGTATATGGGTGGGCTGCATTGTGGCGACGCCCTCTGGCCTATCTTTATGCGGTTCAGTGGCTTGTTCTGGCAGGAGCTCCTGCTGTGTCTAGGTCGGAGTGGTGCTGTGTGGTGATCAAGGTGGTCCTGGACTTCCCCTTCAACTAACTGGGACGGGATTCCAACAGGCGGGCTCCCGTCCTTATGAACAGTGAACTCGGCGTTAGCCGTTAACAGAACTAGTCTAGCGGGGTTCCCCCCGTTCTGACATCCCCGTTTCCGCTCCATTAGACCTACGGTCTCTTGGTGCCCTACGGGCGCGTTAGTCACCCAAAGTGATTCGGGGGTGCGGGCCAATCCCTTGGTAGTGTCCGACACCACGCGGTGCCATTCGGTCAGCTCCTAGACACTCATTAGTGCCACAATCTGCAAGGTAAGGATGCTGCGCATGCTTCCCAATAAGGAGGTTTCGTTAGGCTTCCCTGGGGGTGCCGATTTCTCGTGTTTTCCGTTGCCTTCCATCTATGTCAGGGATCTTCTCCCTGTCCATCCATTCGTTAGTTTCTGCCGGCGATTCGAAGAGGTGCGTTCTATTGTTGTGGATGATCTTTAGTCTGGCCGGGTACAGTAGCATGTATCGCAAGCCTGCATTTTTCAATCTGGCCTTAGTGTGGGCGTATTGAGCTCTACTTCTCTGAACCTGGAGGGTATAGTCCGGGAAGATTGCAATTTTGGCAGAGCCAAATTCTATGCGGCCCCCGTTCCGTGAGTGAGCCAGGATAGTCTCTCTGTCTTTATAATTGAGGACTTTAGCGATTATCGGCCTTGGCGGATTCCCCGGTGGTGGGCGTTTAGTGAGGGATCTGTGCGCCCTCTCGATGGTGAACCCCTGAGACAGTTTGCCAGCTCCGACCCCTTGTAGCAGCAGATTTTCGACGAAGTTTGTGGGGTCGTTACCTTCTGTTCCCTCCGGCAGGCCAATGATCCTGATGTTATTGCGGCGCGCCCGTCCTTCCGCCTCGTCCGCCCTGTCTTCGAGGTTCTTAACTTTTTGGGCCAGGGCATCTACCTCACACAAGAGGTGGGTTTTTGCTTCGGTGTTTTCCTTTACCTGGGACTCCAACGCTTCAGTTCTGCCTGCAATGGAGCGCACATCCTGTCTAAGTAGATTTAAGTCGATGGCCACGGCATCTATTTTGCCCTCCATGGTTTTTTGGAGCGCCATGATAGCTTCCAGTAGTTGCGAGTTCGTGGGTTCGGGGGGCTCTTCCTCCGAGGCCGCTGGGGCCGCGGCGGCGGCGCCTGGTTTGGGGGTGCCTGTGGCTGCGAATGCCTCCATCGTTGTCTGCTTGTGCTTGTTCCTGGCGCCTTTTGCGGACATCTCATGTGCAGGCGGGCCTGGGGGTGGAAGTCGAGGCCCGGAGTGTGTACTGTGGCGCCACCCCAGAGCGCGCGGTCTTGCGGTTCAATTCAGTGCGAGTGTGTGCTCCGCGGCCTAAGAAGGGGGACCGGCGGTTGGGTGCAGCCCGTCTCCGGGGTGATGCAGTCAGTTGAGCCGAGAGTCCCCCGCAGCCCCACCTCCACTCCGTACCTCGCAGTATGGTGTCGCCTCCTGGCGGCCGAACCTCGGGTCCAGGCGTTTCGATGTATGCCCCACGCGTCAGGGAGGCGCACGGAGGCGGGTGCAGTCCCCGGTCAACGGACGACAGGGTCAGCAGTCCCCGGGCCGCCGGAGCCTGGGGCAATCCTCCTCCACCGCACTGTTCCTCGGCGCGGTGCGGCGCTCGTATCTTCCGTCGTCAGCAGGCAGCCGCCATTTTAGGCCATGCACTCTCCACCTTCACCACGGCGTATCTCCTCGTTGGAGCTGTGCCCAGGTCTCGGGCCAACGTCGGAAGGACAGCAGGGTGTACTGAGGCGAACTCCGGGTAGCAGGTATAGTTTAATTCAAGTTAGATGCAGATTGTGGGCAGAATGATGGGCGCATCGGCGGAGCTGCAACGAAGCACGGCTTTCTCACATGGCGGTTGGCCACGCCCCCCCTGGATAAAGTTGTGGTGGCTTCAGTCGTTCTTAGTTTGTTTTTTTATTGTTGCCTTCTTCATTTCCTTTGGGCCTCTCCTGTTGTGCCTGCAGTTGGCGAGAAATAAAAGAGGCACTAGCCATCAAGGCAGCGGTGTAATTATACATTTCTTGTACTAATACATTAGACATTGTCTCTACATCCATTAGAGCCCTAGTGGGAGGAGCCTAGGGAAGTTGCATGCACCATCCGGTTACCACCACGTGTGAGGTTAAATGGTGGTCGGATCCTGGTTTGTTGCACAATGCGAATAAAGCTAAAGGCAGACAGTGGAGCCAACTTTTATTTAAGGTTACATTTATCTTGGCGATGCACTCCTTGAGCAGATCGTTGAAACACTTGCATATCCTGCTCGCCTGTGGGTGGTACGCACAGGAGAATTAGTGTTGTATTCCTAACATGGTTGCGATATGATGGAATATCTCATTGGTAAAGTGAGGACCGTTGTCAGACCGCAGTTATGGCCCTTTGGGTATCAGGCATGCAATGGATGGGGAGGCAGAATAACTCTGACACCAAATAATCGAACCAACTCAGGAAGATGGCAAAGGTGCTGTTTTATTAACAATTATCTAAAACAGGGAGTTACAACAGACATCAATGGACGTTTGCTCAAGCTCTCAATGCATATCTCATAAAAACATCCTTTTATGCACCAAATACATCAGATGTGACACCATACTATGTGGCAAATAAGAAACACCTACGAGGGATTGTGATAGGTTCATGGGGAACATCTAAGTATACTTTCTATAAGGAGTGGGATTGTGATTGGTTATCTACTGTCAGGTGGACAACTTATGCCTACCTCTAAAACATGTCATCTTGAACACTATTGAGCACACAGTATATCATTGACTCTCAAACTATAAGGCCCTATGTTATACGGCCCTCTACCATTTGTTGGCATGCTTGTGCCATGTCTGGAACATTTGGCTCACTTAGCAGCACATCAGCTCATACCCAGGTGCCAGAAGGTGGACTTGACTTTACCTCCCCACCCAATTAGCCCATCATCTCTCATCACCAATGCCTTCTGCCATTCAGATTGACTTTGAACTTGGCCTTGGGAAGTATTCTTGTCTCTGGGAATATAAGGGAATACAATATTGTTGTTCTAGGACTCCACGCTCAAATCTATTTCCATCCGTGGCTCACGTGACAGGAGACCACAGTTTGGTCCATTTTGCAGCATTTAAATGTCTTAAATTAAGAAAACTTGGCACGCTTGGTGTTCTTTCTTTGCACCTTAACAAGGGATGATTCAGCTTCTTACTTTCGTCGCCTACGAGAATAGATAACTGGCCTTGGTCGCCTCAGCTTTGACACCAGGCCAGACAGCCTCGCCATTCATTTTCACGATCTCAGCTTATTCTTGCTGCATTCTCAGCCTTTCCTCTCCATGGGTCCGGGCTTACTAAATTCATGACACTAATGTCCAGTTTCTATACAATGGCAGCTATGCCTGCAGTCTTTTCACTACATATAGCCAGCTTCTAAGATTACTTAATCTATTTGCGTTACAGCATCTGTACAGTTATTGAACGGCTTGCCTTATCTACAGTGCTTCGCACACGTGCAATCTTCTTTTCGCATATAAAAGTTTACTTGATTCTTAACTTCGTCATCAGTTTCTGTAAGGTCCATGCATTCTTATTAAGCCAGAATTCTCAGGGTGTCACGCTCGTCTTTCGTGATTTCACCAACTTCTCTCTTTCACTTTTTTTCATATTCCTTCAGGGAGTTGCTCCCTCAGATTGTCGTCTCTTCACATTTGATAGGGTTTCCTCAGTGGGTACCTTCTTTCGAATACTCGTCGTTGTATCGTCACAACTGCTGGTGTCAAGCATGGCAAAATCTCAGGCTCCCAACATACAGGAGGTAGGGCGATGGGATTTCCTGCAGAGGTATGTAACTGCTTCTCTACATTCCCCCCTCTGGTCGAGTCACCGAACACCTCGTCAATGGTCTCCACATCTTGATATTTTCTCTTGAAGAAGTGCTTCTTCAGAGTCCAAATCTTCACCACCCCCCTCAGGGTGCCGGCTGATTTGACATGTTCATCCACACTCCAAGTCATGAAGTTGCACTGCCCATTTGGATTACAATAGACTCCTCATCCCACGTACTTCTTGTGAATCTTCAGATACAGGAACTTTGTTCCTTCAGGTGTTACAATGCTGGCATCTATGTATTTTCTGACACATTCATCAGTCAGTCCCTTGGGAAAGGATTGATGGAGATCGGGTGATAGCTTGCCTGAAAAGGAGGGTCAGCTGTGGGTTTCTTGAGAACAGGGTGCACAAGAGAGTGCTTCAGAGGGGAGGGGAAGGCTCCCAAGGTGAAGGAGCGGTTGCAGAAATCAGCTAGGGCAGGAGCAAGGGTGTCAATGTGGTCCTTTATGGTTTTGAAGGAACAGGGAAGAACCTATTTTGATGAGACTTTCATAGATCAGGCTTGTCTAGAGACCTCATCAGAGGAGAAAAGAAGAAAGGACGAGAAAGAGGGGTGGCTGCAGGAGTGCCAGAGTTCACAGAAGGAGAAGGGAGAAGAGGGGGAGGGGATGAGAGGGTGGACAGGATGTCCTTGGTTTTTGAGATGAAGTGAGAGGCAAGGGCCGTGCAAAGGGCCTTGGAGGCAACAGGAGAGGTAGAGACTGCAGCAGGGTTGGCCAGCTCCTTGCAGATTTTGAAGAGTTTGGCCGAGTTGTTAGATGCCACAGACACACAGGCTTGGATGTGGGCTCTCTTCTTAGTATGGACAGAGAGTCGGTGTTGCCTTTGGAGCAGACGGCAGGCCAGTTTGTCAGAGGATGAAAAAGAAGCCCTCCATTTACTCTCAGCCACCCTGCACTTATGTTTAAGGGTAGCTAGGTCAGTGTCGTACCAATAATTGCACTTGGCTTTGTGCTTCAAACGGATCCTCATGACAGGGGCAAGCGCATCAAGAGTATTGGAGATAGACACAAGGGGTCGCTGTTGCGCAGCAGAGCCATGCAGATGTGAGTCTCCACAGCTCCTGAATAGCCGCGGACATCCTGTAGTCTAAATCCTGTTTCCTTGCATGGTTGCAAGTTCTTCCGTATAGCGATGTTTAGCGGAACAGAGTGCCAGAAGTTTGCTGCAATCTTGAAGAAAATCACAAAGGAGCACCCTGTGAACATACCGTCGGTGGGGAAGTGAGATAGCAGGTACCATCTTCAAACCTGGCCATGTGGCATTATCAGAGCCGGTGGCCGCGGGCTGGAATACAAGCAGGCATACACCAGCAGCCCATCAAACCCCTCCAGGCAGGGTAGCAGCATGTCCCGCTAAACAATATTGCTGAGGTCGGGAACTCTCAGATTTCTTCTTGGTGGAAAGAGCACACAGAATGCTGGCAGGTCACCCAGTTCCCGGGGTACCCCCCGCACCATAATTGGATGCCTCCTGTACTACAGAGACTGGGACGTCCTGCTGCAAATGGTGCTGGCTACTGGCCCATAAAATATAATGCTATCGGATTTGATTTTTTCCAGACTACACCAGGGAGGTCCAGAGAGCATGCCAATCCTTTGAATCGGTCAAAAGGAAGATGCATTCACTCGGCATGAAATACATACTCTTCTTTCCGGCACACCTTAATGTTTACCATGAGGGAACAGTGCACCTCTTCAACAAACCCAAGGAGGCATGGTCGTGGCTGGAAACAAACATGCTCTCACAGCCAGTACATCAGCTACTGAAAGGACGACCCAGGAAAGATCCGGACATGGGACACTCTCCAACACTGTTCGATTTTCAGTCTCCAGAACAAGCAGCACCCTTGGAATCTATGCCCCAGGCAGAAGACAACGGATGATTCGGCGTCCCACAGACGCTGGACTACAATCTTGTAGGATGTGTAGGGACAAACGACTACAGTGGCCACAGGTTGGAAACAGAGGAGCACACGGACAGCTCTAGCGGGCACCCAGCAAATGGTTTACACAGTTCTTTCGCACACATTTGGTGCAGTGTTAGGGCGACAGGTGCTTCAAGTTGGAGAGGAGTACAGAGAGGGACTGGAGGATAGTTGGTCGACCGTTGTTGGCTGGGTTTTGGCAGTGGTTGGGTTCACAATGTATGCAGCGCACATGGGCACCTTAGCAGGGGCTGGCATGAGGAGGGAGTCCAAAGAGTGGAAGGGACGGAACTGAGAAGAGGGGCACTACCGGGGTAGTAGCATAGTTTCCCTGGGATGATGGCCCATGAAGGGAAAGTCACAGTAATGACCTGGAAGTCAAACAGGCTGTGTTTGGGGGTCAAGAGAAGGCTAGTCCTACAATTTCTTTTTTTTTAAAACTCTTTTTATTAGTGGTCACAAAAGATACACAGCACTCATCACATCCTTTTAACAGTTTACAACAATTATATGATACATATCTCATTTGAATATTAAGGATCACACCGTCTCGTCAGAAATCATGTCACATAATTACATTCTGAAGGGGCCCTATATGTCTTTGGGCCTACTTGCAGCTGGCTGGGTAAGAACAAATTGTTCCTCTGCTTCGTTTATATACGTTAGTTCCCGAAGGAAATGTTGCATGCTCGGTGGACCAGTACTTTTCCAATTTTGTAAAATGCATTTTTTGGCCACCGCACATGAGATATTAAACAGTCTCCTGATTTTTTTGGAGACTTGCCTATGTCACCAAATAGGTATTTCTGTGGTGTTAGTACAGGGGGAACCTGTGTAATTTCTTCTAACATCTCCGCCACCTCCCTCTAGAAGCCCGCCACTACCGGACATCCCCAGTACATGCGGAATGCACCCGCCTGAGGTGCTCTACATTTGGGACATTCACCCGAACCATCCAGCGTGAACATGGCCACCTTAGCCGGAGGATAGTGTAGCCTATTTAAAATCTTAAACTGAATTAAACGCAGGCCAGCATTTAAGGATACCTTTTTGGTAAGTGAGCAATATCTGTCCCAGGTTTTATCATCAATGGGGGCCTGTAGATCTCTCTCCCACTTGTCTTTAACCCGGTTTGTCGTGGGGGCATGTGCTTGGACCGCCACATATAGTTTGGAAATCCCCAGGCTGCCTCAGCCGTTGCCAGCTGCGTACATGGATGTGTAAGGGGCTCATCCGGGAAAAGTGGCCAGTACCTCTGGAAAGCTGAACTCATGCAATAATATTGAAGTGTCTTAAGTGGTCCCCCGCCCAATGCCCCCAACACGTCTTTTAAGGTCGCAAATTTCCCGTTAATGAACATGTCACCCAGTTTCATTTCTTTATTGGGATCCCAGGATTCATGTAGGCTGTTATCATGCGTTGGAGGTATGCCCGGGTAGTTCCAGGGGGAAGCCTCTGGGTTATAAGGGTGTCCCAAGCCCAGTCATTTGAATATAGCCTTCCATGCCCCGACCATGCAGCTCACTGGGTTGTAATCGCATGTGTCTCTATAGTGTGTATCATAAATTACAGACTGTATATTCATAGGGTGTGTGGTGTATACCTCTATCCACGCGTGGGGTGGGCCATCAGTCTCACCGTACCAGTATTTCGCAAATTGGGCTTGGGCAATGTAGTAATATAGCTCAAAATTGGGCGCCGCTATGCCGCCTGAGGAGTATGGTTCAATCATTTTTTCCCACCCTATCCTTGCAGTCTTCCTGTTCCAGAGAAAAGTTACCACCATGGATCGAAGCCTGGCAAAGAAGGGTTGTCCCGGCCATGTAGGGATGTTCATGAAAAAATACAGCAATTTTGGTAAAATTATAATTTTAAGAACTGTGACTCTCCCATGAAGCGAGATCGGAAGGCGTCCCCACATCAGTAATTTGGTATTTAAAGTGTGTAACGCGCTTTCATGGTTATCTGTGTACAATGTATGTCTATCCCTAGAGACAAGTATCGCCAGGTATCTGATAGATTGTTCGGACCATTTAAGTCCACACCGAGTGTCTGGACATTTGGTTGCCGGTGTAAGTGGGAACATCTCAGATTTGCCATTATTTATAGTATATCCAGAGTAAACTGCAAATTCCTGAATCTCTGCCATGATGGGTGCAATATTGTTTTCTGGCTCACGAACATATAAGAGCGTGTCATCAGCGTATAAGGAGATTAGTTGGATAGAGCCTTTCAGATTTATCCCCCTGCCTGAGTGTCTAAGTCTAATTGCGATTGCCATTGGCTCTATTGTCAGTGCAAATAATATAGGCGAGAATGGGCACCCCTGCCTTGTGCCCCTCCCCAGCAGGAATAATTCAGAGATGGATCGGTTAGTTAATACTCTTGCACCAGGTTCTGTGTATAACAGCTTCACATATCTAATAAAATGAGGGCCCATCCGAAATGCTTCCAATACCGCCAACAGATAAGCCCATGACACCGAATCAAAGGCCTTTTCGGTGTGCAGGGATATGGCTACTGCGTTTCTTCCCGGGTCTATCTGTGCCATAATGCCAAAAAGTCTACGCAGATTAAGGGCTGTGGATCTAGCGGGGATAAACCCGTTTTGGTCAGGATGGACAAGTGTCGGGACTGCTGGCAAGAGCCGATTGGCCAGCACTTTTGCAAATATCTTGGCATCAGTGTTTATAAGAGAAAGGGGCCTGTAGGATGATATATCTTGGGGAGGACGACAAGGCTTAGGGAGCACGGTTATTACAGCCTCTCTCATTGTCGGGGGTAGAATATTGCTCTGGAGGGCTTCCTCCCACACCTGTAACAGGACTGGTACCAGTTCCTTGCGTTACTCTTTATAGAATTCAGTGCCCAATCCATCTGACCCTGGAGCCTTACCCGACACCAATGCCTTAACCACCTCAGCGATTTCCTCAGCGGTAACAGGCTGTTCCATTGCAAGTCGGGCCTCCTCAGAGAGTTTTGGCATGGAGAGTTCCTCTAAGTAAGATTTAATTTCAGTGTCTGTTTTGGTATCCTTGTTTCTATATAATTCTTGGTAGAATTTAGCAAATTCATTATTGATCCCCTTTTCACCCAGAAGAACCTCCCCTTGTGTTGTTTGTATGCTCGTGATCTGGTTAGGTTGCCTATCCTGTTTGAGAAAATTGGCTAGTGTCCTCCGAGCTTTGTTCCCCTCACCATATCTACGGGCACGGACCGGTGCCGCCATATATTGCACTTCTCTAGTGGCCAACTTGCCAAATTCTTGAAGACGTGTCTGAATTTCAGCCAATATTGCCTTGTCTTGTCTGCGAGTATAAGTCTCTTCAAGTTCCCCCAGCCTACGTTCAGTTTAGGTTAACTCAGCTCGGACCCCCTTCAGGAGATCCACAGACTTAGATATCAAGGTTCCCCTAGTCCAAATCTTAAAGGATTCCCAGTCAGTGGAGACCCTATCGACAGATCCCATATTGTTAGTGAAAAACTCTGCAATTTCTATGTGTAATTCTTCCACAACCCTAGAGTCGCCCAACATTCCTCCCGGCATTCTCCATCTTTTTATGGGTTTAGGAGAATCGCTAATCTCAACCTCCATCACCACAGGGGAGTGATCAGACAGTGTGCGGGATAGTATTTTGCATGTCTTCAGTGCAGTGATCACAGCAGGGGAGACAAACCAATAGTCGATTCTAGACTCAGAGTCATGAACCGAGGAGTAATATGTGTATCCCCTTCTGTCTGGGTGCAGCACACGCCAGGCGTCATCAAGTGAAAGCTGTGGTAAAATGTCTTTCAGGGTGAGAACAGTTTTGTTAGGCGCTCTGACAGTAGTTCTGGATCTATCCAGTCTGGGGTTCAGGGCCACATTGAAATCCCCTCCCCATATTATAGTGGTCACATCAATTGAAGCGATTACCTGATACATATTTGTGTAAAAGGCGGCGTCGTCAACATTAGGCCCATGTGTGCTAACCAGTAATATTTGCTGGCCCGTGATCTGACCCCACACCAGAACATATCTGCCAAGCTGGTCAATCTTTTGGCCTACTAGTTTGAACCCCAGACCTTGATAGATAAGAGTGATGACCCTTCTGGACTGGGATGAATAATTAGTGCAACATTATGATCTGGGGACTGTACCATACTATATAATTGCCCACTTTCTTAGTCTTTAACTGATTATTCAGACCCCTTACATTCCACGGCAGTAGTTTTACCTTCAGCCCGTCACCAATGCTTCATAGGGAAATGTTCCGACGACACCACGTATCTTGGTAATATAATGTTCGTATAGCATGGGTAGAGCTAGCATCTGTGCAACCACTGGTTTAACCATTAACGAACAGTCTGCTTCCTTCATCCTCCCCTCAGGACGGGGCTCCATAACATGGGGCCCAGTCGCTGTTTCAAACCATGAGTCTATATAACAACAACAATATACTACATACCCTCTACTCAACCCCCCTCCCTCATCATCACCCCCAACTTGACGATGTTCCCACTTCAACTTGTGGAATATTCCAGGGGTAGCCATGTTGATTCACATGACCGCCAATTCTGGCCCCGCCGCCCCACCTATCAGTGGATCATGGAGCCGCCTTTGACGCCAGCCAGCCTAGTTCTGAACCAAAAAATGAACCGATATCCCAAACATAGCTGCACTTGGCATGTGTCATTAATCTGCTGGACGGGGTCTGTTGTTCTGTACCGGTCTGCCCCTGCTGGGAGGAAGGGGTATTGAAGTCTCTATATAGGCCAAGGCTTCAGCCGGATTTTCAAAGAAGTGTGCTCTTCCTACATGTTGAATCCTCATCCTGGCTGGGAACATCAAGGCATATGTAATTTGGCGTGCTTTCAAGAGTTTCTTAACTGGTTCGTACGATCGTCTGCTTGCCTGAACCGCGGCAGAGAAGTCTGGGTATATATGTATTCGGTTTTCCTCATACTGCAGTGTTCCAGCCTCCCTTGCCAGGCGTAGGATTGTGTCTCTGTCTCTGTAGTTGAGGAGACGTGCAATTATCGTGCGTGGTGGTGCACCGGGCTTGGGTACCGGAGCCAGCGTACGGTGTGCTCTCTCGACCAGGAAATGTTCAGAGAATGCCTCAGACCAAAACAAGGATCTGAACAGTGTTTCCAGTTGCTTCTCCATTTGGCCTTTTCCGAAGGATTCCGCTACGCCGACTACTCGAACGTTGCTCCTCCTTGATCTAGATTTGTTTTGCAGCTTGCTCATTGTTTCTTTAATTTGGGTAATGTCCCAGCTGTGATGATCAATAGTATCCTCATTTGCACTTATTCTATTTTCAGTTTCAGTGACACATGCGCTTTCTTTATCTATTCTGGCCATCATGGAGCCTATAGTAGCCACTATCTCATCCAGCTTCATATTTACTGCCAGGAACCCATTTTGCACTTGTGCTGCCAGTTTGTCTTCTCGTTCCCCCACTCAGGCTCGCCAGTCACAGTGGGTTCCGAATGCATCTCCACTGCAACAGTTTGGTTTTGGCTGCTGGTGTAAGTGTCCATTGGCCCTTTATTTTTGCTACCAGGGGTCTTAGATGTTTTGCCTGTTTTATGTGGTTCCCCCATGGCAGCACAGGGCAGTGTGCTGCCCTCAACTGCACTGCTATCAATGTTTAGGGCAATGATTTACTGTTAATGTTCACACCGGCACCATGTGGTTCGTTTGGCCTGCTAGGAATGGGGTTATAAGTATGTCTGTGAACCTCTCTGTTTTTTTGGGTCTCTTGAGCGTGTTGGACACAAATAGACTGTGTTCTTCCACGTATGTAGTATTCTGGTCGTAGTATCTCGTGGTCTTTAAGTCAGTCCTCTCTTGCGGAGCCCAGGTGTGTCTCAAGCGCCTCACTTTTAATGATAAAGGGCCGTGGGGTTTGGGCGCCAAGCAGTATCGTGGCCCCCCTGCAGTACTCAATCAGAGGCAGATTGTAAAGGTCTGGGTTCCCAATGATGACTCTGCCATCTCTTGATGTTCTAGTTGTTCCTTTAATGAGTTTCCAGTACATCTTTTAAGATTCTTATGTCAAGTTCATCAGAGCTCAAGGCAAACATGCACGGCATCCTCCCAGGTAGGCTACATCTCACCAACTCTCTCACTCAGAACCATCCAACAACATTCTCACCAGCAAGATTCTATGTCACTTACTCAGCATTCTACTCATTCTGCAAAGACAACATGGAAACCTAAATCACTACACAGATCTTCCCTTAAAACTATAGTGCGCCCCCCGGATCGACCAACAATGTCTCTGAGGGCCGGCTGTGCCGCGTGCGCCCGATACAGGGTTCAGCGCCCCAGCGCACAGCAGGCTGTTTGTTGTACAGCACGCCTCAAGTGTCATAGGTTTCCCCCTTTCTTACCTGTTTTCGTTGTCTGATGACTTCTTTAGGAAGAGTCTTCTTTTGTATGGTTCAGGTCTTATACAAGCCTGCTCGGCCGACCTTGGCTTCCAGTGTTCGTTCAGCTTCGATGTCCGGGATCAAGGGAAAACTCCAGGAAATTCAGAAAAAATGATATGGAGCATGCGGAGGCGGTGCAGGGATTCGAGGAAGGGCTGGATAAGAAGGAGGGAAGGTCGATTGGAAGAAGGGGTTCCAGGAACCAGAAAACAACAGACTAATACAAGGGAGAGTACGGAGCACACGTCCGGTCACAGCTAACAGCAGCATTGAGATGCCATTCTTTATCCCCTATTGTGTAGGAAGGGCTCGGTCTTCTTTTGGAGTCCGCATACAACTCGGTCTGGGTCCTGGCCTTCTCTAATTGTTTTTTGGCCTCTCTTTGTACATTAATGAGTGTTTCAATCCAGGAGTCGACTGTGGGAACTGGTGTAGGATGTGGAAGGACAGAAGGTAGAACCAAAGGGTGGAATCCTTGGCTACAGAAAAAAGGGCTGGTCTTAACGGCCGAGTGATCCGAATTATTATAAGCGAATTCAGCCACTGGTATTAAAAGGGGCCAATCGTCCTGGACCTTGGTAGTGAAGCAACGGAGATATTATTCCAAGGTTCGGTTAACACGCTCTGTAGCTCCATTGGTTTGGGGATGATAACATGAGGAGAGGGCACCTTGAATTCCAAGTATCCTGCAAAGGTGTTTCCAGAACTGAGAAATGTATTGAGGCCCTCTGTCCGATATGATCTTGGAAGGGAGTCCATGTAGTCGGAATATGTGTTCCAGGAAAATTCCAGCAAGTTCTGACGAGGAAGGCAGTTTATACAGGGGTGTAAAATGAGCCATATGAGTGAACAAGTCAATGGTGACCATGATGGTTGTGTATCCCCTGGAAGGTGGTAATTCCACAATGAAGTCTGTAGCTATGAATTCCCAAAGCCTTGTTGGTAGTGGAGGTTGCTGTAGGAGACCCGCCGGTCTTTTGTTGTCGTGTTTGTTTTGATTACAGACAGAGCATGCATGAACGTACAGTTGTACGTCAGCTTTCATTCCGGGCCACCAAAATTGCCTTTGTATTAGTCGAAGGGTATTGGTAATACCCCGATGTCCGGAGTAAAGGGTATCGTGACAGAGGTTTATTATCCTTTGTTGTAGTTTTTGTGTTGGAATGACCTAGGCGTTATCTTTAAACAAGTATCCATGTTTAGTCTTCAAATTCCACTGGTTCTTGCTCGAGATGTCTTTCCAGAGCTCAGAGGATTGAGTTTGCATGCAAACTTCACCTAGAATGCTGATTGCCTGAGCAACAAATATTGTATGGGGAAACATCTTAGGAAATGTTCGGTCTTCAGGGGGTTCATAGTCAGGACGCCGAGACAGGGCATCAGCAATTATATTTTGTGTTCCAGGAACATGGTGAATATGGAACTGGTATTGGGCAAAGAAGAAGGCCCAACGGGCCTGACGGCTGTTCCTGCATTCCAGGGCCTGTAATACTTGGAGATTTCGATGGTTTGTGCGAACCTGTAAGGATGTTTAGCTCCTAGAAGTAAATGACGCCACTCGGTGAAGGCTTGGCGGATGGCTAGCAGTTCCTTTTCTAAAATCGAGTAATGAGTTTCACTGTGGGTCAATGTCCGTGAAAGATAGGCAATAGGATGTTCCAGTCCGTCATCGAGTTCCTGTTTCAAAACTGTTCCGATGGCATAGTTAGAGGCGTCTGTTTCCACTAGGAAGGGTCGATTTATACCAGGTTGAGCCATGATGGGGGCCTGTGTAAACTCTCTTTTCAAGCGTTGGAAGGTCTTCTCCTGGACTGATGTCCAATGAAAGGGAGTATCTTTCTTCAACAAGGCAATAATCAGTTGAACAATCTCGGAGAAGGATGGTATAAACTTCCAATAGAAATTAGCTAGTCTCAGGAAAGACTGGATCTGTTTTACAGTGGTCGGAGTTGGCCAGGATAGTATGGCCTTAACCTTGGATTGATCCATTCCTATGCCGTCTGGGCTAAGGACAAATCCTAGATAGTGAACAGTGGAAACATGAAAAAGGCACTTCTCGGGTTTTGCTAGGAGCTTGTGTTCACGAAGCCGTTGTAATACTGCCTTATCATGTCCTTTATGCTTGAGAGGATCCTTAGAGAATATCAAAATATCGTCCAGGTAGACGATGACGAAAAGAAACAGCATATCCGAAAACACTCGATCCATAAAGCGTTGGAAGATCGCTGGAGCATTAGCGAGTCCAAAGGGCATGACCAAGTATTCATAATGAACAAAGGGAGTTCTGAAGGCTGTCTTCCATTCGTCTCCATCCCTAATACGGATCCAATGGTAGGCACCTGTCATGCATGCTGGACATTTTACCTCTGGAACTCCGTCTGTACGCAGAACTGGTTATGCTCATAGAACTGCTAGACCGTTTTATTCGAGATGGAGGTTGTTTGATGTATTACCAGGAAAACGACGTCTGCATTATTCACGTTGTTGAATTCACGTGATTCAGGATAGTCACGTGTTTTATGGCAGAACGTTCATAAGCAGCGTGGATACGTGGCTCGCTGCTTCTAATTGAACATTTTGGCGTCTTGGTAGCTGAACTTTTCATCTGCGTCCTCGCATCCCGTCAGTTGCTTCCTTGGCCTTCATCGATGTGTTCCTTCACACGCAATCTCCTGTATCTGCCTTCAGCAGGTTTTGTTAGCGTGTCTTCTCACACGCGGGTTCCTGTTTCATTTGTATGCTGCTTTCTTGTCCGCGTGTAAGTTTCCGCTTTCAATCCCACGCGGATGCTGGAACTCTTCAAGAGCGGCTGTCCTGGCTGCGTGTACTTGGTTTGAGTGTAAATCACACGCGGACGCTGGAACTCTTCAAGCGCGGCTGTCCTTGCTGCGTGTACTTGGTTCGCATGTAAAATCACACGCGGACGCTGGAACTCTTCAAGCGCGGCTGTCCTGGCTGCGTGCACTTGATTTGTGTGTAAAATCCCACGTGGACGCTGGAACTCTTCAAGCGTGGCTGTCCTGGCTGCGTGTACTTGGTCTGCGTGTATCCAGCACGCGGTTGATTTGAACCTGTGAGGAAATAACAGGTGGACTCATTTCAATTTTGTTCTGTTCCTGGTGGGAAAGGAAGGTGTATCTACAACTTTTATTTGAAGGTGTCTGTGCACAGACCTATGGACGCTACCCTGTGGTGCACCAACCCGGTATTTAGCGAGAGCCTCGTGCCGTTCGGGATAAGTCTCCCTTACTAACCTTCCCTCCTTTGTCGTCGTTTTTTTCCCCTGGATTTCTTCATTGACTTTGGTGGATACTCCAGTTCTAAGCCTACTGGTTAGTGTTGGAATTTGCATTATTGCCATTCTATCAGAGAGGTTAGTTGAGATAGTTTCTCATTATGCTTTATTTTTCCTAGGCTGCCTTCCTATTACTCTCCCACGCCCTTTCCAGTGATCCTTCTCTCTGCCTGTTTTACCAGTCAGAGAGTTGTATCATTTGGAAGGTCTAAATTGACATCACTTCTATCAAATCGTGTGAATTCAAGGATCCGGAAGACCCCTATCAATTGTATCCTTTTTGGTTACTGTATCCTTTTCATAAGGTACCTTGGGGATTTATGACAGAATCAGAAGCCATGAAGGGTACGGATCCTTTAACGGTTCTGACTCAATTAATCACAGATTTGAGAAATTAAATGATTACGGCACAGGACACATTGCGTCATCGCATGGATGTTATGCAAGACGCTATTCGGACTGCTCCTCAGGGAACACTGGCTCCAGCTGCCATTGCATCCGGATCCGGTACCCCAGTACCACAACAGGAAAACCTTCAAGTGATTATGGCAATGCAGTTTCCTTTGGCTCCTCCAGAAAGGTTGACAGGAGATCCCAAAACCTATAGAACCTTTGTCAATCAGTGCCGACTCCATTTCCTGTGCCGACCTAACTCATTTCCTGATTTAACTACAAAGGCGGCCTTTGTGCTTTTCCATGTGGGGGGCACAGCTGCTGCTTGGGCTAATCCTTTATTGGAGACAAACAGTCTTTTGTTGTACGATTGTGACGAGCTTCTATCTGCCATGAGCAAGGTCTTTGATATGCGTTATTCTACGCAAGCCACAGATCTGGAATTGCTTAATCTACAACAAGGTAACCAAACACTATTAGCTTACATAGCCAGATTGTCATGAAGCCTACCCCGAGGGAACCAGACCAGTCCAGCAACTCCGGAAGCAGGCATGAAGTTATTTTAAGCAAGCCCAAAAACCCCTGCTAGGGGCTGTTTGGGTGCGGTCATATGGAGAGTCAGTCCCGGTGCCATAGGCGCCAGGCTCATAGAGTAGAACTTACCTGATGCAGACCATGCTGCAAGATTACCTGATGCAGACCATGCTGCAGAGCTCCAAGCCAAATGAGGCTTGGAAGGGACTCTTTTACCTAGGGACTATTTTTTACTCGGGTGGGGCTGGGGAGAAATACTTACCTGGGACTACTTTGGAGGCTATTTAAACCATGCCCAAAGAGCAGCACATGCTTCGCGTTATTCTGCATCCAGCAGCGTAACGCTCACCATGTCTGCAAGCCTGCATCCAGTCTTCTGCCACGCCCGCCTCGAGTCTGCAGCTCCTAGAAAAAGGGAGGAACAGAAGGAGAAGAGGTTAGAATAAGAGCAAAACCTTCGATCCTTACCTGAATTCCAGATCCTCCGCGCCTTCAAGCTGGAAGAAACAAGCATTTTGCGTGCGCCGCCTCGCCTGCTGCAGTGCCGCGCTGAACTCACCGGCCTTCGCAGCATCCTCACGATCCACTGCATCCTTCTGCACGTTCCCACCGCACTCTGGTACCTAAGGGGAACACAAGAACAGCAAAGGTGAGCCAAGGGAATAAACAGAGGCAATAGTAACTACCCCCATAGACTTACCTGATTACCGACGGGGGTACTATTCCTCTTCACGGGTCGGCGCAGTCTCCATCCTCCCCATACCCCGGCCCCTAAGGGGAACAAAAGGACAACAAGGTGAGACGAAGGGACAAACAAGGGGAACTCTTCTCACCACAATAGACTTAACTAATTTTACGGCCGGAGGCATTATTCCCCGAACTTCATATTTTCTCGCCACACCTGAATAAGGGAGCAAGCCACAGGTTACATTCTGGCCTTATTTTATTGAACTGTGTAGGATAAGCCAAATCCTTACCTGAACTTCGTCAGCTACCACGAGGAACTCTTTGCTGGGGTCAAGCTGCAAACTGCAAGGATTCGGACAAGAGTGAAAGTCAGACATGTGAACTCTTACGAACTACATAATTTTCGGAGTCAATATTGTTCTGGAACTCACCAATTCCTTCGAGCCAGTGAAGCAACTGGTTATCAACGTGCCCCTGCGCCAAATGCAGGATGGAGAGCTCATCTTTTCAAACCATCAGGTGAGACTATAAGAGGGGACATCAAAGGTGATCTGTGGGGAGAACAGCGGGGGTAGGGGGATTTAAACTCAACGACACGGTGGTTAGTTCCCTTTCTCCATTTACAGAAGAATATTCCTACGGGCCAAGCAAACGAAGCTAGGTGGGCCAGTCCAGTCCGTCATCTCGGCCCTACGCGTCACATTGGTGGAGACCGCAGCTGTCCAGTTCAGATCGACGCTTCTGTGGGAGCCAGGTGAGCGTAACAGAACGCGAAGCCTACCCACAAATTCCCACCCGGGCGTTATGGATACCTCAGAGACTGACCAATTGGCCCAATTACTAGGGGAACTGAGGGCTGAAGTGCATTCCGCCCATCAAGAAACCAATGCTCTTAGGAGAGAACTGATTTTATCAAAGGTGCGAACTGATGACCTTGCTAGGCAACTATTGCAAAGCCAGGCTGGACAAGCACCCCTACCTGGTTCCGGGGGAAATCCAGCTCCTGTGTTATCAAGTAACCCTGTGCAAATAAACCTACCAGGAAATATTCCATTAGCCCCACCTGAACGCTTTGCCGGAGATCCCAAAATGTTCGCCGTGTTTAGGAACCAATGCCGCTTGCACTTTTTATGCAGACCTGGAGCCTTCCCAAACGATCAAGCCAAGGAAGCCTTTGTATTGTCATATCTCAGCAGCAGTGCAGCTGATTGGTCAATTCCACTAGTTACTCAGGATGACACAATTCTTCGGGATTTTCAGGGCTTTCAAACTAGCATGGAAGACTATTTGCCCGGCACTCCCAAGGACAGGCCCTGGATAACAAACTTTTGTCCCTACGACA
Organism: Ambystoma mexicanum; assembly: GCF_040938575.1. Classification (NCBI taxonomy): domain Eukaryota; kingdom Metazoa; phylum Chordata; class Amphibia; order Caudata; family Ambystomatidae; genus Ambystoma; species Ambystoma mexicanum. Next base: position 693,711,438 of record NC_090925.1, read on the forward strand.
GGGTAACCAGGACCTTCTATCCTACATTGCGACCTTTAACAGGTTAATAGTGGAAACTGGATGGCCTGAGGTAAAACGAATCACGTTATTTCATCGAGGGCTTCGAGGAGAACTCAAGGATGTCTTGGCTCAAATCGTGAACCCACCTCAAGACTGCGCTGAATATATAAACTTAGTGGTCCAGTTAGATCATAGACTTCAGAACAGAAAGGCTGATTGAGCCAAGTTTGAGAATCGGGTGTTGGTCAAAACCCACACTAACCCCAAAGGAGCAGATGCTTCAGAACCCATGCATATCGGAGGGGTTAAAGGACCCTTAACCCAAAGGAAAGAGAAAGGAGACGGCAAATGCAATTGTGTCTATATTGTGGAACTTCTGGACATTTTCTACGGGATTGCCCTGTAAAACCACCCAAGAAGGTGGTAGGAGCTGCTGATAAAAGCCATATGGAGTCAGAGTCGGGAAACGACCACGCCCGACAAGCATAGAGGTCCGCTTGCCGAGCTTGAAGAAGGATACTCAGACCTCACATTTCATCATACCAATGTTCCTCGTAGATCCAGGGCAGCCATCGCGTATGCACGCAGTAAGGGCATACATTGATAGCAGGGCCATAGGAAACTATGTGGACTATGAATTGGCTTCCAGGATGAATCTACTTCTCTGCTGAAAAACCACCTCAGATGTCATCACCACAGTCGATGGAACTGAAATTGCCTCTGGGCCTGTAACTCATTCCACCGCAGAGATGACACTATTGGGTCAGGATGGGCATTGAGAGGCTATTGTGTTTGATCTAATCAAAGCCCCACAGTTCCAAATAATACTGGGGATACCTTGGTTGGAAACACATAATCCTTGTATTGATTGGCGAGAGAAGAGAATAACCTTCCCGGATTGTGCACAAACCTGTTACCCAATGAAAAATCAGAACGCAGGACTGGCCACAGTAACCACAGCAGTTATGCAACTACCTCCAGAATACCAAGAATTCCAGGATGTCTTCCAAAAGGAACAGGCAAACACATTACCTCCTCACAGATTGTAAGATTGTCAAATCGATCTCATACCCTTACGGAACCTGAGAACGTTCACCTACGACAATACTTAGACCAGTACCTTGCCAATGGCTTTATTCGCCCACCCAAGTCCCCTGCATCTTCAGCTTTGTTCTTCGTGCCCAAAAAGGAAGGTGACCTCAGAACGTGCATTGAACCAGATAACTGTTAAGAACCGATAACCGTTGCCTCTGATCCCTGAACTACTAGACCAAGTGAAGGACGCTTGTATATACACTAAATTAGATCTCCGGGGGGTATACCATCTGGTACGTGTAAAAGAGGGCAACGAATGGAAGACTGCTTTCCGCACTAAGTATGGGTTATTCGAATACCAGGTGATGCCTTTCGGGTTGTGCAATGCACCAGCAGCCTTCCAATACTTCATGAACGATGTCCTTCATAAACTCATTGACGTTTGTGTTGTTGTGTATAGCGATGATATTCTAGTATACTCCTCTTCAGAATCTGACCATGTGAAGCACGTCCGAGCAGTCCTTGAGAAATTGCGCCAGCAAAAACTATATGCAAAACTAGAAAAATGCATTTTTCATGCCACAGAAGTTGAATTCCTTGGATTTATCCTGACCCCAAAGGGAGTCCGAATGGACTCACGAAAGGTGGACGCAATCCTTAAGTGGCCATCACCAAGTTCAGTTAAAGGAGTACAAAGCATGCTCGGCTTTGCCAATTTCTTCTTCATAACCACAAACAAACCTGAAACAGTGAGCACTGTGGATGGGTCAGTCTTGACTTCAGGTATGGTCACTCAGGAGACTGTACCTATTCGAATGACTTTATCAAATGGGCATTCAGAGGAAATGGTTTTTGATGTCATCGCGACTCCTCATTAGAAATTACTGCTTGGTCTTGCCTGGCTGACTCTTCATAATCCAACCATTGACTGGGTTACGGGATTGATTCAATATCCTTCTGCCTATTGCAACGAACATTTCTTTACCAGTCAAGGAGTGTCATCCAAATCACATATTCTGGCCTCTATGGAGGGAGGTTTTTCTATCAGTGTCGTACATCAGAGCAGTACACATATACCATGTGAATATACTGAATATGAAGATGTCGTTGACAAGGGCCAGGCAGAACAGCTGCCTCCTCATAGACAGCATGACTGTCCGATTGATCTAATTCCTGGGGATAAGATACCTACTGGTCATGTTTATTCTTTAACTCCCAAAGAAGATGCTGTCTTAAAAGACTACATTTTAAGGCTCTTGATATGGGCTTCATACGGCCATCCCAATCGCCTGCTGCCTCTCCATTATTCTTTGTTCCTAAAAAAGAGGGAGACTTAAGGCCATGCATAGATTACAGGGCTCTTAATGACATCACCATAAAGAACCAATATCCATTACCCTTGATAAATGTTTTGTTAGGTCAACTTGGCACTTTTGTGTATTTTTCTAAATTAGATTTACGGGGAGCATACAATCTGGTTCGCATCCGTGAATGCGATGAGTGGAAGACTGCTTTCAAGAGGCGGTACGGCCTATACGAATATCTGGTGATGCCTTTTGGTCTCTGTAACGCTCCAACCACATTTCAGTTCTTCATGAATGACATCTTCAGAGACATGATGGACCAGTACGTGGTGATATATTTGGATGATATATTGATATATTCATCATCTTTTTCAGAACATGTAAAACGGGTGTCCGCTGTTCTACAAAGGCTCAGAGAGAACAAACTCTTTGTTAAAGCAGAGAAATGTGTCTTTCATACACAGGAAGTTGAATTTCTGGGTTATATCACCAACCACGGTGTCCGAATGAGCCGTTCCAAAGTGAAAGCTATATTGAATTGGCCTATTCCACATAATGCCAAGTCTCTACAGTCATTCGTAGGTTTTGCGAATTTCTATCGCAGATTTATCCGTTCCTTCTCCAAAATAGTGGCCCCATTGACAGCCTTGACTAGTTCCAAAGTACCATTCTGTTGGAATCCGAACGCCCAAAAATCATTTGAGACACTAAAGGAAGCGTTTACCACTGCACCTGTACTCCAGCATCCCGACCCTGATTGTCAGTTTATTGTGGAAGCGGATGCTTCCAGTGTCGCTACGGGAGCAGTTCTTTCCCAAATCTGTGCAGAAACCAAAGAGGAGCATCCAGTTGCTTTCTTTTCTCGTAAGCTAACACCTTATGAACAGAACTATACCGTTACTGAACGGGAATTGCTTGCAATCAAGGATGCTTTTCGAGAATGGCGACATCATCTTCTTGGTGCCAAAAATCAGGTGTTGGTGTATTCAGATCATCGGAATCTTCAGGCATTCAAAACTATGAAATGTCTTACTGCTCGCCATGCTAGATGGCATATGTTGTTTGCTAAATTTGATTTCCTGCCAGACAACATGTTTAATCAGATGCTTTATCCCGCATCAGTGAGGAGGTGAAGGAAGATCCTCCGGTTCAAAATACATTGTTGGCAGATCATGTGATATGTAGCTGTTCTGCACAGTCTTCCCTGAAACATGAATTACAGGAATGGGTGAAACAAAATCCAAGATTGGTTCAGGAGTTGAATCTAGACATCCACAACAATTTAACTTTAACACAAGGGGCACTTTATCTACCAACAGAAACCACTCGGAACCGGGCTCTCACTTGGGGACACGATTCAATTGTGGCAGCCCATCCTGGACAAAAGAAAACCCTTGAGCTGCTCAAGAGATGGTGTTGGTGGCCTTCTATTATACGAGATGTAATTGATTATGTTTATACATGTTCAGTATGCATCCAATGCAAGAACACTCCCGGAAAACCAGTGGGTTTACTACAATCTTTACCTGTTCCTCACAAACCTTGGTACATGATATCAATGGATTTTGTGGTGGAACTCCCAAGTAATCATGATTACAATACCATATGGGTTGTGGTAGACTACTTTACTAAATTGGCTCTTTTTGTTCCCTGTATTGGGTTACCGACAGCTGTGGTGCTGGCTGATTTATTTATCAGGCATATCTTCCGGTTTTTTTGGTCTACCTTCAGTGATAATTACTGACAGGGGCTCACAGTTTTCCTCCCGTTTTTGGAAAGCACTAACCTCGGCATTACTTATTGATGACAGGATGTCTAGTGCTTATCATCTCCAAACAGACGGACAGACTGAGAGACCAATAGCACTATGGAACAATACCTGCAGTGTTTGTGTCTTCAGTTTCAGTCAGATTGGATCACGGTCCTGCCAGCAGCAGCATTTGCCTACAATAATTCCTACCATAGTGCCATAGGCACTTCACCTTTCTATGCTCCATATGGGCAACACCCCAAATCCATTCCGTTGGATTCCGGTTTGTCTTTGGACACTCCTGCAGCCGTTCATAATATCAGTGATCTAAAGAATATACAGGCGAAGGTAATACAGCAGTTGGAGAGGGCTAAAAAATGAGATAAGTACTATGCTGATACTCACAGAGAACCCGCACCAGTCTACAAAGCAGGCATGAGAGTATGGCTCGCTACTAAGAACTTGAAGATAGCGGGGAAAAAGAAACTGTTACCTAAGTACATAGGGCCATATGAGGTGCTCATGGTGATTAACCCGGCTACTGTCTGCCTGGCATTGCCACAACGATGGCGAGTGCATCCAGTATTTCACGTCTCACTCATTAAACCATGCTCTGATGCCACTAGACTGCCTATACGGCCTGTTGCTGTTTCTGTGAAAGGATCAGACGAATTTGAGGTACAAGAAATACTGGATATGAGATTACGTTCGGGCAGGCCTTATTATCTGGTGGACTGGAAAGGTTATGGCCCAGAAGACAGATCTTGGGAACCTCTTTCCAATATCCATGCTCCCACTTTATTGAGAAAATTCCACTTGAAGAGGGGAGATGCTGCTCCTTTGGGGGTGGCACTGTCATGCATGCTGGACATTTTACCTCTGGAACTCCGTCTGTACGCAGAACGGGTTATGCTCCTAGAACTGCTAGACCGTTTTATTCGAGATGGAGGTTGTTTGATGTATTACCAGGAAAACGACGTCTGCATTATTCACGTCGTTGAATTCACGTGATTCAGGATAGTCACGTGTTTTACGGCAGAACGTTCATAAGCAGTGTGGATACGTGGCTCGCTGCTTCTGATTGAACATTTTAGCGTCTTGGTAGCTGAACTTTTCATCTGCGTCCTCGCATCCTGTCAGTTGCTTCCTTGGCCTTCATCGACATGTTCCTTCACACGCGATCTCCTGTATCTGCCTTCAGCAGGTTTTGTTAGCATGTCTTCTCAGACACGGGTTCCTGTTTAATTTGTATGCTGCTTTCCTGTCCGCGTGTAGGTTTCTGCTTTCAATCCCACGCCCACGCTGGAACTCTTCAAGCGCGGCTGTCCTGGCTGCATGTACTTGGTTTGTGTGTAAAATCACACATGGACGCTGGAACTCTTCAAGCGCGGCTGTCCTGGCTGCGTGTACTTGATTCGCGTGTAAAATCCCACGCGGACGCTAGAACTCTTCAAGCGCGGCTGTCCTGGCTGCGTGTACTTGGTTCACGTGTAAAATCACACGCGGACACTGGAACTCTTCAAGCGCGGCTGTCCTGGCTGCGTGTACTTGCTCTGCGTGTATCCAGCACGCGGTTGATTTGAACCTGTGAGGAAATAACAGGTGGACTCATTTCAATTTTTTTCTGTTCCTAGTGGGAAAGGAAGGTGTACCTACAACTTGTATTTGAAGGTGTCTGTGCACAGAACTATGGACGCTATCCTATGGTGCACCAATCCGGTATCTAGCGAGAGCCTCCTGCCATTCAGGATAAGTCTCCCTTATTAACCTTCCCTCCTTTGTCGTTGTTTTTTTTTTCCTGGATTTCTTCATTGACTTTGGTGGATACTCCAGTTCTAAGCCTACAGGTTACTGTTGGAATTTGCATTATTGCCATTCTATCAGAGAGGTTAGTTGAGATAGTTTCTCATTATGCTTTATTTTTCCTAGGGTGCCTTCTTATTACTCTCCCACGCCCTTCCAGTGATCCTTCTCTCTGCCTGTTTTACCAGTCGGAGAGTTGTATCATTTGGAAGGTCTAAATTGACATAACTTCTATCAAATCGTGTGAATTCAAGGATCCGGAAGACCCCTATCAATTGTATCCTTTTTGTTTACAGTATCCTTTTCATAAGATACTTTGGGGATTTATGACAGCACCCCTGAGATCCAATTTGGTGAATATTACGGCTCCTCTTACGGCTTCCAGGATATCGGAGATCAAGGGTAATGGATAACGATCTTTAAGGGTGCACTGATTTAGACCTCGATAATCAAGACAAGGTCTGAGCTCCTTGGTGTCTTTCTTAGGAACAAAAAATAGCGAAGCTCCGGCTGGAGACTTGGATGGGCGTATGGTGCCGTTTTCTAGGTTAGTATCTAGGTATTCACGAAGGGCCTTTTTCTCGGGTTCAGACAGAATAAACATCCTTCCAAAGGGAATCACAGCTGAAGGTTCGGTTTCAATACCACAGTCCTCCGGCCTATGGGGTGGTAAGGCTTGGACAATAGCAGAAGAGAACACATTGACATATTCCTGGTAGGCTTTAGGAACCTGGACAATGTTGGAGACCGTAATCGGGCCTTGCTGGGTTGTTGAACGTTCTTCCGATGGTATCGGCGAATGATCCAGGAGTAGACAATGAGACATGCAAAATTTGGAGCCTAGGAACAGGGAACCTGGTGTCCAATTGATGTATGGATTGTGTTTTTGTAGCCAGGGCATTCCCAATACCATTGGGTAATGGGCAGATTTTATGATGTCAAACTTTATCTTCTCTCGAGGATGGTTTATTGCAAGCTCGATTTCCTTGGTCTGAAGGGTTATAGGTCCAGAAGAGAGGGGTCTCCCATCAATTGCTTCTGTGGGTTGCAAGGTGTTCCGGGATTCGTAGGGAATATGATGTTTAAGGACCCATTCTTGATCTATGAATATTCCCATGGCCCCACAGTCCACTAATGCCAAAATGGGGTAGGTTACCTTCTTGGATGGTGATAGAAAGGCCTGTAAAACTACCAGAGAGTTTTGTCCAGGAGAGTTCAAGGATGGTATAGATGTGGAGCCTACATCTCTCTCCCGAAACTGAGCTCCATCTAGGATCGGGAGCTGGCGTTTCCCGAACGCCGCAGGGGGGCTATTGGACATTCTCTGACTAAATGCTTGTCCGAGGCACAGTACATGCATAAGCCAGTATGGATCCTTCGCAACCTTTCTTGGGGGGATATGGGTCCACGGAAGGCACCTAGTTGCATGGGTTCAGGTTCGTTTGTAGGAACAGAAGTATCTTCGTATTTCAAGGAGGTCTCTAAGGGGTTCTTCTGGAGGGGTGACTTGGGCTTCTTTTTCTCTGCCTTCCTTTCCTGGATGTGAAAATCAATCTGTAGAGCAAGATCCATAAGTGCCTGGTAAGAACTTGGACGTGCCACCCTGGCTAATTTATCCTCGATAGCTTCATTTAGCCCTCTTCGAAAGAGAGTGAAGCAAGCTTCAGGAGGCCAACCCGCTTCTTTAGCCAGTTGCTTGAATCGAGTCACATAAGTGAGCATGTCCTGAGAGCCTTGCTGGAAATCAAGTAAACGTTCTTGAGCACTAAAGACCTGTTCTGGGCGGTCAAACATGGTTTTAAGTGCTTGAATGAATCCGTCATAATCATCCAAGAGGGTATCTCCGGAATGAACTAATGGTGTGGCCTAGGCTAATGCATTCCCGGAAAAGTGTGAAATAATAAAGCCCACTTTAGCCCTGGAGGTAGAGAAATAATAAGGTTTAAAGGTAAAGGGGACCAAACAAGAATCCAGGAATCCACGGAGGGTTTTTGCAGAGCCATCATATTTCTCAACAATGCCGCCCAATAGCACACTGTCTTTTGTGGCAGAGTCGCGGGATAGCACCAATTGCTTTAACGCGGCGTTCCCAGCTTTCAGGTTCTGCACTTCGGTCGTTAGTTCCTGCATGCCGCGCATAGGATCCTGGATGGCCGCCTCCATGTCTGTATCGACTTCGGTCAGGTGGCGTCTCAATCTGCCACAGGTTTCCCCCTTTCTCACCTGTTTTCGTTGTCTGATGACTTCTTTAGGAGGAGTCTTCTTTCGTATGGTTCGGGTCTTATACAAGCCCGCTCGGCCATCCTCCAATGTTCGTTCAGCTTCGATGTCTGGGATCAAGGGAAAACTCCAGGAAATTCAGAAAAAAAGATATGGAGCACGCGGAGGCGGTGCAGGGATTCCGGGAAGGGCTGGATAAGAAGGAGGGAAGGTAGATTGGAAGTAGGGGTTCCAGGAACCAGGAAACAACAGAATAATACAAGGGAGAGTACAGAGAACACGTCTGGTCACAGCTAACAGCAGCGTTGAGACGCGCGGGGCAGCGGGGTTGTGGCCTCTTTATAGAGTACGCTGCGTAGAACGTGAAGACTGGTGAGCAGCGTTCTGAGCTTGCAGCCATGTTGGTAGTATTATGGAGTGTAATCCCCGACGTGTCAGGGACCAGGAGGCCCAGAAAGGGCGAGTTTGATGGTTCATGACATCAAGGCAGGATATAGTGTTGCTCACGGACCGCCAACGCTCAGCGGACCACGAGCGCTCGGCAGTTAGTGCCTCTTCAATCACGTATCTGTGTGCACAGGCCCTCGGCCGTGTTGGTTTCACCCCTCATAGGAACCGGCGAAGGCCGTCCCCCCCCGGCCCACAGAATGTAAAGCCGCTCCAGCCGCAAGGCCGAGCTGCAGTCCGGGCGGGAGACCCACACACAGCCGGGTCAGGCCCGCCACACACCGCTCCACGCCATTCCCGCACCTCCCGGTCTCTTACTTGGGGCCGCGTGTGCTCATTGTGCCCTCTTCAGAGGGGTGAAGCGCCCGCCGCACCACTCAGGGATTACTGTAAGATCACTTCTGAATGCGGCATCCGGGAGGGTAGCGGACGTTTTCCGTATTCCTTCAGCCTGAGCTTGATCGTGTACGGGGACCGTAGGTTGGTGCAAGCGCTGCTGTTGTCCCAGCTTGGGGCAGGCAGAACCCGTACCTCGGACTAAGGCGCGAACCGCCGCTGCAGGCTCCTCCCCCCCTGTGGCCTGCAGTTCCTCTGCGTCCCCGGCAAATGGGGGAATCTGCCGTTTCTGTAAGCCGGATCGGCTTAGTGCTGAGTGTCGGCCAGTCTTCCCACAGCCATATCTTGGTGAATCTGGGTCGCAGCCGACCAGGATTTTTCCTGGATGTTTTCTGATGTCTGGGCCGTTAGTAGCACAGCTTTCCAGCCTCTCAGGCAGCTTCAAAATGGATACATTAGCTCAGGATGTTATGGTGGAGCAGGAGCTCCAAAATCAAGCAGCCATTTTCCTCTTGCTCAACAGCGCCCACTAGTCCTACAATTTCTTAATAGGCTACCCCAGACATTGTGTTCCTCACGGAGACCCATCTAGCTAGCACGGAATGTAAATTCTTTCTTAGATCCAACTACAAGGTGGCTTTTCATGCAGGCTTTGCTTGGGGCTCCACGGGAACGCTTATACTCCTGCATAAGAGGGTCCCATTTCAGCTCACGGAGGTGAGGTCCGACCCCAGGGGACGCTATGTCTTGGCAAAGGGGGAGCTATGGGGTGATACGCTGAGAATGATAGCGGTGTATGCACCACCTCCGCTCTCCACTGATCTCCTAGTGGAAGTGCAGGGGCTCACACTTCAAAGCCACGCAAATGCCTGGATACTAGGGGGGGGGTTTAATGAGGTGATGGACTGGGGCTTGGACAGAACCTATGTGGGCACCAGGTACTCAGTGGCCTGCACCACATTGGGCTCATTTGCTGAAGCTCTGTGGTGGGTGGATGCATGGAGATGGCTGCTCTCCACTGAAAGGGGCTATTCTATTCCTTTTTTTCCGGGGTACATGCATCGATGGCTAGGATTGACAATTTTTTTGTCCCAGCAAATATGACCCATTGGCTGCTATCCACCAAATACCTGGCCAGAGTGATATCAGACCACTCTCCCCTAGTTATGGAGCTAAAGAACGGGATGATAAAGCCCAAAGGGAGCTGGTACCTCAATACCTATTACCTAGGGGCCCTCGAATTCGTGGATGGCCTAGCGGCCAAAACAGAGGAATACTTGAAATAAATACGGGAACGGTCGATAGCCCAATCACACTTTGGAAGGGGTATAAGGCTACATTACGGGGGGAGGTTCTCTCAATGGCGGCCAAGCGTAGGGAACATGTGCATGAAGTGGAGGAGGCAGAGAGGGTAGTGCAGCAAGCAGAAGAGGAATTTCTCTCCTCCTGGGCACAAGGGGCCAAACAGTCGCTAGTCACGGCGCAATAAACACTGCGCAACGTGGCACTGGACAACGCCAGAGAAGCGCACTTGGCCAGACAGAGCCAAATCCGTGATACTGGGGACAAAAATGGGAAAATGCTTGCCTGGTTAGAAAGGAGAGATAGAGGGTCTGGGCATGTGCGCTACTTATGGGACGCCCAAGGGGAGGTAATCCCTAGCGATACGGAAATAGCGGAGGCCTTCGCGCAATATTATGATGCGCTATACAGCGTGGGGACAGAGGACTGAGAAGCATAGGAACTGGATGCACTGAATCAGGTGCCTCTCCCACGTCTCTCGGCTCAACAAGTTATGGAGTTGGAGGCAGACGTCTCGGAGGAGGAAATCTCAGCAGCGGTTACACAGCTACAGACAGGGAAAGCATCGGAGCCCAATGGGTTTCCAATAGAGACGTGGAAGCCACTGGGGGGAAGGTGTGCGGCCCTCTGCATCGCCTCTTCCTGCAGTATAAAGTATATGGATGTCTAGCCTCAGAAGGGCTAGCATAGTGGTCCTCCCTAAACCTAGCAAATCTCCGGAACAATGTGCCTCCTATAGGCCAATATCCCTAATAAATGGGGAGGCTATGATTTTGGCCTGAGTATTGGCCAATCGCTTAATGGGGGTGATAGGCTTGTTGATACACCCGGACCAGTGCGGGTTCATGCCCTCCAAAAACCTGCAAATTAAATTACGCCAGGCACAGCTCGCTATTGGTTTAGCTACTGAAATCCTTGACAAGCTGGCACTCTTTGCCATAGATTTCGAGAAGGCGTTTGATTCTGTGAGGTGGGACGCTCTTTGGGAAATGATGGGCCACATGGTATTTGGCAAAAAGTCCTTGCATGGATCCGCTTATTGTACACATCCCTTGAAGCAGTGGTGAGAGTAAACAGGGTCACCTCTTAGGCCTTTGAATTAAGAAGAGGCCCGTGGCAGGGGAGCCCCGTTTTACTGCGGCTATTTATTCTGGCAATAGATCCCCGAGCAATACAACTCAGGGAAAGCCCGAACTGGGAAGGATTCAAATGGCCCTTGAGGGGTTGGGGGGTCGGGAGGGAGACAGGGATCGCTTTGCGCAGACGATCTCCTAATATACATGAGTAACCCCAAGGCCTCATGCCCGGTCGTGACAGGAATACTCCAGACGTACCAAACTTTTAGCGGGCTAAAAATAAACTGGTAGAAATCTGTACTTTTCCCATTGCAGAGAGAGGTAACTTGGCTTCCCCAGGAATGCCCATACACAATAGCAGACGCATGCTTCAAATACCTAGGTATTCATTTTAGTCCACGCTTGGCAGACTATATCCTGCTCAACCTCACTCCAGTAGTGAACAAATTCGCACAGGACATTATTCACTGGCAGTCCATCCCACTAGCCTTGCTGGGCAAGGCAGCCCTATTTAAGATGTTGATACTACCCATATTTTTATATGCCCTACAGAACGCCCCGCTCCCCATTCCAAAGAAGGTTTTTGTGGAAATTGAGTGATCCTTGAGCGTGCTCCTATGGGGGGGGGACCACCGTGGGTGGCACTGAAATCACCCAGCGTTCAGTCTGGGAAGGTGGGAATAGGCTTGCCCAACCCGAGCAGATATTACTGGGCAGCCCAGTTGAGGACAGTGAATGACTGGTTACATGGGAACCAGTCACTCCCGCACATTGCAGCGGAACGGAAAAGGATGAAAGGCTGGACGCCCAGACAGGCTCTATATGGGGGACAAAGCTACATGTGGTTCCTACCTGGGCCAATGAGACACACATGCCAAGTATGGGTGGAGGCTCACCAAGACTTGGGGTGGGGCCAGAAATGGACTCTTGACCAGCCCATATGGTATAACATGCACCTCTATCAGCTGTTGAAGATGGGGTACTTCGGGAGATGGGCGGCGAGAAGAATAGATACCCTGGCGGATATAATACAAGATGGGCGCACCCTGTCATTCGAGGAGCTGCAGGCAAAATATGGCCTATCAACCGGGGAAGGATTTCGGTATATGCAGATATCTCATGCCATCACAGCCCAATTCCCCTCCCTGGGAGATGTTCAAAGTAGTTCCCCACTGGAGGCTAATTTATTCTCAACGGGCATCTCTGCTGAGGTCACCCCCACATTATACAAGGTGCATACGGCATTTGGGGTGACATTGCTTACTAGGCTCCGAGAGAAATGAGAGCGGGACTTGGGAAACTTGGAACCAGAAGAATGGGTGGAGGACTTGATGTTCCAGAGGCAGGTGGGAATGGCAGCACGGCTGCGGTTGATACAATTCAAAATCCTTCTCAGAATGTACTATTCCCACACAATGCTGACCAGATGGGGGAGGGTGGACAACGACGCATGCCTTAGATGCGGTAGAGAAGGAGGTACTTTCTATCACACACTCTGGGAGTGTGCACAGGTTAGAATCTTCTGGGCAGAATGCACTCAGAAACTGTCTACTGTGATGGGAGCGCAGGTCCCTTTGGAACCGAAACTGGCATTGATGATACAGATTTCACGAAATATGGGAAAACCTTCCTGGCTGTAGCAATGGGGCGAGCGGAGCACTCGAGGTTAAGTCAGTGGACTGCGGAACTGCACCGATGTATGGCCTTGGAAAGGAGAGTATACAGAGCCAGGGGCTGTCCCGGGAATTTTACAAAGATTTGGGGCATGTGGGAAGGAGATGGCTTAATAGCTTGACTGCATGGACTGCCCAAACCCTGAACATTCCTGCTACTAATTTACCTTGCCAGTGCCCCCAGACGGCTGCGTTTCCATGTAATTGTTAAAATACTGTAAGGAACCTAATTGATCTTGCATGAGTCATACTTTGTTGTGTCTTGTTTTGCTGTTATGAAAATAATAAACAGATTGCTAAAAAGAGTATCAGAGATAGAAGAGTAGCGCATGGAAAGGGCTGTGTCAGGATGTGAGTCAGCCAGAGGCAGAGGGGGGGAGAAGGTGGTGGCGAAAGCCTCAACTGACACACGCTTCATAGGCCGAATGTCCGAGAGGTAGGTGGCACTGTTGGGGTTGACTTGGGGATGAGCTGCACAGGACATCAGTCCTACTTCCTATCCTTTCTTGGAATTCACTCATCCATAGATTAAGACTTGAGTTTTCTCCCAAAATCCAGGCAACCCAGCTATATCTGTTATATCAGAGAAATCCATTCTCTTCATGTCTTCAATGACTACCTCTCCCTATCCTGCTACAGGATACACAAACATCTTGCTCTCCCATCCAGGTTCCTTTTCCATCTGTGTAATCTTGATATAGTCATCCTGAAATGGAAACAACCATTTCGATCTCCATTGTCAAGGGACTTTACTGAAATTCTCTGAACTTGCAAGATGAACAACTTGCCTTGCAAGATGAACAAGGCACCTGGCATCATGTTCTGAGACTTCTCTGGAAATGAAAGTGTGCACTGTATTCATGGCATACGGGATGAGAGCATAGATGTAGCAACTCTCCTTAGATGTTTTATCCCCTACTCTCCACATGTGCTGGTACCCAAGTGTGCTGCAGTATCTACATAGGTATTTATCCCCTCATTATCTTCCTCTGCATCTCTTGTGTGTCTTTTAGAAGCCTTGTACGACTCATGAAGTACATCAAAGGAAGTTCCCATAGTAGGAAGAACAATAGGGGCCTCTGCCTCAGTGGAAGTACTAACATGACAGAGACTGTAAAAATGAGGAACAGAAAGACAAAGAGAGTAATCGTACAGGCATACATTATGCACAAAAACATCAGCATCCATCTTATGCACCATCCTGATACTTGTTGCACTTGTTCATTCTCTAGAACCGTGCCAGCTTCCACATTTTTCATCTTTTAATACAATCATCAAATTTCTTTACACTTACAACTGTAAAACCTGCTCAATCATTGCGATGAGAAGCCTTCTTATCACAGGGCCATTTTTAGGATCCTGTAAAAAAGTGTGAATATCAATGTCTCTTCTGACAAGAGCAGGATAAGCTTGAAGTATAAATACAAAAACAGCAAGCATATCACTGTCGGTAAGTACCATATGTTTAACTGCTTAGAACAGGAAGATACCATGAAATGAATCTGGATACTGATCTCGTTTCCAATTTCTAATCAAGAACGGACGTTTAGGCATAACTTTAATGCTTCAATATGCATTTCTGAAGTTTATTTTTGGCCTACTCAAATTTGCTGCAAGTCTTTGCACTCCTGCTAAAATATCTATAAGGAGTGTCCACTGAATTTTAGTTCAAGTTAAATCTGTATCATCCAATGGTCGTTTCTTTATCATCTTTCTTCTTCATCATCGATCAAGTCTGCACATGGTTACATTCTTCTTCTTGCCTTGCTTCTGGGTCAGCAATGGTGGGAGGGCGGGTCTCACCTTTATATGCCTTTACATCCCGTAAGTGAAGCCAAGCTCGTCTTCCTTGGACCTTTACAGCTGAAGGGGTTATATTCTCAACGCAAAAAGGACCATTGAACCGTTGCTCATGCCACTTCCTAGCAAAGTTTTTAATGAGAACTAGGTCTCCAACATATAATTTAGGTGCTAATAGTAATTGATCCTGGTTGGTTATTGAATTGTCTTCTTCAGTGTTCTGAGATCAACCACCCTTGCGTTTGAATTGATCTGAAATGAGAGAGATGCTAGAGGTCATACATGTCAAATAGTCATGCAATTTATCACCTAAACCTTTAGCTACACTCTGCGTATCACTGCTACTCCTAGATGAAGGTGTAAGAAGTGTTCTCATACGCCACCCTGTCACTAGTTCATGATGGGGGAGGTGATGGTCTGATCCTGACTGATTCCGAATGGCATATAAAGCTAGGGGTAGGCAGTATAGCCATCCCTTCTTCAAAGTTAATTTAATCTTGGCAATCCTTTCTTTAAGGAGGCCATTGAGTCTCTCAATATCCTGTTTGCTTGTGGGTGATAAACAAAAGAAAACTTATGTTTAATATTCAATAGAAGCCCTATTCGTTCAAATAGCTCATTAACAAAATGTGGACTATTGTCGGATCTCAGCAGATCACATACACCCCATCTCAGGGAGTCTTTGTGCACTAAAAACGTTGCTGGGCAAATGGCATTAGGGTGTGTACACGGACCTGCCTTGATCCACCTAGAGAAGGGACACACCACCACTAATAGATTCCTATATCCATTACATACTTGCAGCATATCGACATAGTCGATATGTAAATTGTATTGTATTGTATTGTATTTATTTTGTTTATATAGCGCTTTACTCCAAAACACTGCACATTTTAACAACTGGATACATATAACATTAACAATATGACAGCATAACAGTAGAAGCAATTTACAAATTAAGAATCAGGCCAACAAAACAGTAAGTAGAGCAATTAAACTGAAGGGAAGAGGGAGAATAGTGCAGTAGAACTGAGAGGGAGAGGGAGGGGTGGGGAGGAGAAGGAGGAGGGAAACGGATGGGGAAAAAAGGGTGAGAATGGGGTGGTGGAAGGGGAGGGAGATGATCATGGTGAAAAGAAAAGGAGGGAGGGGGAGCAAGAAGGGGGAAGGGTTTCAAGGCGGGGAATGGAGAAGGAGAGATTTAAGGGATGCGCGGAATGAGGAGAAGGTAGGAATCGAGCGGATTGAGAAAGGTAAGGAGTTCCAGAGCAGGGGGGTAGGAGCTGGAAGGAGTGGAAACGGGAGGGTGCACAAGGGGATGGAGGAACAGTGAGAAGGAGGTGGTCAGCAGAATTAAGGGAGCGGGAGGGAGTGTAGAAAGAGTGGAGGGAGGAGAGATAAGGGGGAGCAAGACCATGGAGAAATTTAAAGACTAAGCAGAGAAAATGAATTTTAAGTTGGGAGTGAAAGGGAAGCCAGCCAAGGGAGGAAAGTGAAGCAGAGATGGAGTCACGGGAGGTGAGGAGACAGACGGCAGAATGTTAGATAGATTTGAGGGGGGCGAGATGAGAAGTAGGTAGTCCAAAAAATAAGGAGGAGCAGTACAAGAGGCGAGAGAAGATAAGGGAGGAGATTACAAGTTTAGTGGCATGGAAAGTGAGAGAGGGGCAGACTTTGCGAATATTAAAGAGGTGGTAGCGACAGGCGCGAGAGTTGAGAGAGATATGATGGGAAAAAAGAGAGAGAGGAGTCAAAGTGATAGGGAGATTAGAAGGACAAAAATGAATGAAAGGTGGAGGAGAGGGAGGGGGAAGAGAGTTGGAGGGGAACAAAACTACTTCAGTCTTATCAGTGTTGAAGGAAAGAAAGCAGGAAGACATCCAGTTTTTAATGGCAGTAAGACAGGAAGAGAGTTTAAGGTGGAGGTCAGTGGAGAAGGAAGAGAAGGAAAGGAAGAGCTGAGTATCGTCAGCATAGAAATGGTGAGAAATGCCAAATGAGGAGATAACAGGGGCAAGAAGGGAGGTGTAGAGTGAAAAAAAGGAAAGGGCCAAGTATCGAACCTTGGGGTAATCCGTATTCCAGAGGCTGGGTAGGAGAGGAGCGGCCACCACAGGAAACAGTAAAAGAGCGGGAGGAGAGGTAAGAGGATAGCCAGTTAAGAAAAGAGCCTTTGAATCTAAAGGAAGAAAGAGTGGTGAGAAGAAGGGGGTGATCGACAGTGTTGAAGGCAGCAGAGAGGTCAAGAAGAATAAGGACAGAGAATTGCTTAGAGTGTCTAGCAGAGAGGAGGGAGTTAAGGATGTAGGTAAGGGACGTTTCAGGAGAGTGTTTAGGATGGAAGCCAGATTGAGAGGGGGGTAGAGAGAGAGATTGGTAACAAAGGTTGAGAGCTGCGAGTAGGCAAGGTGCTCGAGTAGCTTAGAGAGGAATGGGAGAAGTGAGATAGGACGGAAGTTAGAGGTGAGCAGGGGATCAGCAGAAGGTTTCTTCAAAATCGGAATGATAGTAGCATGCTTGAAAGCAGAGGGGAAGGTAGCTGAGGAAACATAGGTGTTGAAGAAGGAAGTTAAGTAGGAAATGAGAAGAGGGTAGATCTTAGGGATAAGAAGGGAGGGGAGAGGGTCAGTTGGAGCAGACAAGGGGTGGGCTTTGGAGAGGAGGATGGAAACATCAGAAGGGGAGACAGGGGAGAAGTCGGACATGCAGGATGAGGGGGAGAAAGGGGAAGGGGGAGTAAGAGGAGCAGTTGATTTTTTGCCGAAGGGCAAGGATCTGAATGCTGCAACTGACCATTCAGTCGAGGTATTACCGCTCTAATTGTTCTCATTGATTGCCCAGTAGTAAACCTTTGACACACAATGCAGTTTACCATAAATAGTGCAACATGCTCCAACAAATTCGGAATTAACTAGTCTTCCACAATCGTAGCAGCAAGACTCTCTCTAGTTCCATGTGTGGGGTAATGCAGCTGTACAAGCGCTAGCTTTAATAATGCTACTGGCATTACCGGCTTTCCAGTGCTGTCTTGTTGCCATAATGCTTCTGTGGGGGATAAAGAACACCCCTTCGTCTCCACAATTCCTGCTCTTCCTGTGGCGCACTCCCTTGAATCTCCATTAGTTGGGTTATCGACAATTTATTAACCCTTTAAGTGCCATGGGTATTTCTCCCCAGTGCCAGAGCCTTTTTTGGTGATTTTGGTATGTGGCCATTCAATGGCTTGTAACTTTTTTGTTACATGAGATATCTCGGCCAAATTTGGCTCCTTTTCTTCCCACATGTAGGCGGTCGTAACGCCACCCAGGAATCCCAGGTTGCTGTAGGGGGGTGAGAGAAAATAAGGAAAATGTGCGAAAATTTTGGGTTTTTTCAAAAAATGCCAATAAAATGATGCACAAAGAAGCCTGTGGTTTTTTCCTTGTAAGAGCTAGGAACAAATGGTTTGCTGTGCTGAGTTCCCCAATGTGTTGGCTTTCAGGAACAGGTTGAGTGGAAATGGAAAAAAATTATTTTGATGGGGATATCAACCGTTTTGTGAGAGGTAGGCGATTTTTGCCATTTTTGCCAATTGGACATGCATGGACGGAATGGAAGAAAAGGGCAGGAAAGCCAAATTGGAGGACAGAAAGGCATATATTTCTGAAAAGTAGACAAAATTCCAAGTTTAGGAAGGGGTGATTTGTATAGGTCAGGCAACAACTAGGTAGGGGAAACTGCCATCGAATGGGGGAAAAGCGGGAAAATGACTGAAAAAAAAGGTATGTGTTGGACATGGTTGGCTTGGTACGGCAATGGCTTCTATGAATTTTGAGAAAATCAATGCTCCGCTACATTCCCCCGACTCTTGCAGTTAGGAGAGCATACCATTTTTGTAGTGTTTGTACAAAACAAGCAATACCACAAGCCAAACACTGAGCCATGGTACACAGGAGTTTTACGCTCACGGCCTGACCAGACGCACTTAGCATGTGTAAATTGGGAAAACCAATGTGGTGAGGAACGGCAGCCATACATTTTTTGAAAGAGCACAGGCAGACCTTTTCAAGGGTAGGTGACTTGTGCAGGTTACAAAAGTGTATGGTGGCTAAAGCAGCGACTAAATGTAGGTCACATTTGGGAAAAGAAAGGGTTGTGAGACAAAGGGCTCCAGCAAATGGGTCAAAACGTTATGAAAACCACACAAACACAACACATGGCCTACTGTCCCGCGTTCCCACAGGTGTCCCGATGAAAACGGTACCTCACATGTGTGGGTGCACCTACCTGGCCGCCAAGGGGAAAGCCCAAAACACAAGTAACCCCAAGTCTGTTTTCACACCGGAAATGTCACACTCTCCCATCATACAGATATGGGCCTCGGGTGTCCAAGCCACCGAGGAAAACAGGGAACCCCATGCATTTCCGAAAAGAGGACACCCGTGGGAATCCGCAGAGGTATGATATGCCCAAATTGCCCCAGAATTTATTACCCAGACACCCCTGCAAAGTCCGAAATGTGGGGAAAAAAACGCTTTTTCCGCACATTTCGCTCGACGCACCCATTGAAACACGCCCCCAACAACACATGGCCTACCGTCACGCGTTCCCACAGGTGTCCCGATGAAAACGGTACCTCACATGTGTGGGTGCACCTACCTGGCCGCCAAGGGGAAAGCCTAAAACACAAGTAACCCCAAGTCTGTTTTCACACCGGAAATGTCACACTCTCACATCATACAGATATGGGCCTCGGGTGTCCAAGCCACCAAGGAAAACAGGGAACCCCATGCATTTCCGGAAAGAGGACACCCGTGGGAATCCGCAGAGGTATGATATGCCCAAATCGCCCCAGAATTTATTACCCAGACACCCCCGCAAAGTCCGAAATGTGGGAAAAAATACGCATTTTCCTCACATTTCGCTCGACTCACCCATCGAAACACGCCCCCAACAACACATGGCCTACCGTCCCGCGTTCCCACAGGTGTCCCGATGAAAACGGTACCTCACATGTGTGGGTGCACCTACCTGGCCGCCAAGGGGAAAGCCTAAAACACAAGTAACCCCAAGTCTGTTTTCAGAGGGAAAACTCAGACATTCTGCCGACCGGCACAATGTACAGATATGGGCCTCGGGTGTCCAAGCCACCGAGGAAAACAGGGAACCCCATGCATTTCCGAAAAGAGGACACCCGTGGGAATCCGCAGAGGTATGATATGCCCAAATTGCCCCAGAATTTATTACCCAGACACCCCTGCAAAGTCCGAAATGTGGGGAAAAAAACGCTTTTTCCGCACATTTCGCTCGACGCACCCATCGAAACACGCCCCCAACAACACATGGCCTACCGTCACGCGTTCCCACAGGTGTCCCGATGAAAACGGTACCTCACATGTGTGGGTGCACCTACCTGGCCGCCAAGGGGAAAGCCTAAAACACAAGTAACCCCAAGTATGTTTTCACACCGGAAATGTCACACTCTCACATCATACAGATATGGGCCTCGGGTGTCCAAGCCACCAAGGAAAACAAGGAACCCCATGCATTTCCGGAAAGAGGACACCCGTGGGAATCCGCAGAGGTATGATATGCCCAAATCGCCCCAGAATTTATTACCCAGACACCCCCGCAAAGTCCGAAATGTGGGAAAAAATACGCATTTTCCTCACATTTCGCTCGACTCACCCATCGAAACACGCCCCCAACAACACATGGCCTACCGTCCCGCGTTCCCACAGGTGTCCCGATGAAAACGGTACCTCACATGTGTGGGTGCACCTACCTGGCCGCCAAGGGGAAAGCCTAAAACACAAGTAACCCCAAGTCTGTTTTCAGAGGGAAAACTCAGACATTCTGCCGACCGGCACAATGTACAGATATGGGCCTCGGGTGTCCAAGCCACCGAGGAAAACAGGGAACCCCATGCATTTCCGAAAAGAGGACACCCGTGGGAATCCGCAGAGGTATGATATGCCCAAATTGCCCCAGAATTTATTACCCAGACACCCCTGCAAAGTCCGAAATGTGGGGAAAAAAACGCTTTTTCCGCACATTTCGCTCGACGCACCCATCGAAACACGCCCCCAACAACACATGGCCTACCGTCACGCGTTCCCACAGGTGTCCCGATGAAAACGGTACCTCACATGTGTGGGTGCACCTACCTGGCCGCCAAGGGGAAAGCCTAAAACACAAGTAACCCCAAGTCTGTTTTCACACCGGAAATGTCACACTCTCACATCATACAGATATGGGCCTCGGGTGTCCAAGCCACCAAGGAAAACAGGGAACCCCATGCATTTCCGGAAAGAGGACACCCGTGGGAATCCGCAGAGGTATGATATGCCCAAATCGCCCCAGAATTTATTACCCAGACACCCCCGCAAAGTCCGAAATGTGGGAAAAAATACGCATTTTCCTCACATTTCGCTCGACTCACCCATCGAAACACGCCCCCAACAACACATGGCCTACCGTCCCGCGTTCCCACAGGTGTCCCGATGAAAACGGTACCTCACATGTGTGGGTGCACCTACCTGGCCGCCAAGGGGAAAGCCTAAAACACAAGTAACCCCAAGTCTGTTTTCAGAGGGAAAACTCAGACATTCTGCCGACCGGCACAATGTACAGATATGGGCCTCGGGTGTCCAAGCCACCGAGGAAAACAGGGAACCCCATGCATTTCCGAAAACAGGACACCCGTGGGAATCCGCAGAGGTATGATATGCCCAAATTGCCCCAGAATTTATTACCCAGACACCCCTGCAAAGTCCGAAATGTGGGGAAAAAAACGCTTTTTCCGCACATTTCGCTCGACGCACCCATCGAAACACGCCCCCAACAACACATGGCCTACCGTCACGCGTTCCCACAGGTGTCCCGATGAAAACGGTACCTCACATGTGTGGGTGCACCTACCTGGCCGCCAAGGGGAAAGCCTAAAACACAAGTAACCCCAAGTCTGTTTTCACACCGGAAATGTCACACTCTCACATCATACAGATATGGGCCTCGGGTGTCCAAGCCACCAAGGAAAACAGGGAACCCCATGCATTTCCGGAAAGAGGACACCCGTGGGAATCCGCAGAGGTATGATATGCCCAAATCGCCCCAGAATTTATTACCCAGACACCCCCGCAAAGTCCGAAATGTGGGAAAAAATACGCATTTTCCTCACATTTCGCTCGACTCACCCATCGAAACACGCCCCCAACAACACATGGCCTACCGTCCCGCGTTCCCACAGGTGTCCCGATGAAAACGGTACCTCACATGTGTGGGTGCACCTACCTGGCCGCCAAGGGGAAAGCCTAAAACACAAGTAACCCCAAGTCTGTTTTCAGAGGGAAAACTCAGACATTCTGCCGACCGGCACAATGTACAGATATGGGCCTCGGGTGTCCAAGCCACCGAGGAAAACAGGGAACCCCATGCATTTCCGAAAAGAGGACACCCGTGGGAATCCGCAGAGGTATGATATGCCCAAATTGCCCCAGAATTTATTACCCAGACACCCCTGCAAAGTCCGAAATGTGGGGAAAAAAACGCTTTTTCCGCACATTTCGCTCGACGCACCCATCGAAACACGCCCCCAACAACACATGGCCTACCGTCACGCGTTCCCACAGGTGTCCCGATGAAAACGGTACCTCACATGTGTGGGTGCACCTACCTGGCCGCCAAGGGGAAAGCCTAAAACACAAGTAACCCCAAGTCTGTTTTCACACCGGAAATGTCACACTCTCACATCATACAGATATGGGCCTCGGGTGTCCAAGCCACCAAGGAAAACAGGGAACCCCATGCATTTCCGGAAAGAGGACACCCGTGGGAATCCGCAGAGGTATGATATGCCCAAATCGCCCCAGAATTTATTACCCAGACACCCCCGCAAAGTCCGAAATGTGGGAAAAAATACGCATTTTCCTCACATTTCGCTCGACTCACCCATCGAAACACGCCCCCAACAACACATGGCCTACCGTCCCGCGTTCCCACAGGTGTCCCGATGAAAACGGTACCTCACATGTGTGGGTGCACCTACCTGGCCGCCAAGGGGAAAGCCTAAAACACAAGTAACCCCAAGTCTGTTTTCAGAGGGAAAACTCAGACATTCTGCCGACCGGCACAATGTACAGATATGGGCCTCGGGTGTCCAAGCCACCGAGGAAAACAGGGAACCCCATGCATTTCCGAAAAGAGGACACCCGTGGGAATCCGCAGAGGTATGATATGCCCAAATTGCCCCAGAATTTATTACCCAGACACCCCTGCAAAGTCCGAAATGTGGGGAAAAAAACGCTTTTTCCGCACATTTCGCTCGACGCACCCATCGAAACACGCCCCCAACAACACATGGCCTACCGTCACGCGTTCCCACAGGTGTCCCGATGAAAACGGTACCTCACATGTGTGGGTGCACCTACCTGGCCGCCAAGGGGAAAGCCTAAAACACAAGTAATCCCAAGTCTGTTTTCACACCGGAAATGTCACACTCTCACATCATACAGATATGGGCCTCGGGTGTCCAAGCCACCAAGGAAAACAGGGAACCCCATGCATTTCCGGAAAGAGGACACCCGTGGGAATCCGCAGAGGTATGATATGCCCAAATCGCCCCAGAATTTATTACCCAGACACCCCCGCAAAGTCCGAAATGTGGGAAAAAATACGCATTTTCCTCACATTTCGCTCGACTCACCCATCGAAACACGCCCCCAACAACACATGGCCTACCGTCCCGCGTTCCCACAGGTGTCCCGATGAAAACGGTACCTCACATGTGTGGGTGCACCTACCTGGCCGCCAAGGGGAAAGCCTAAAACACAAGTAACCCCAAGTCTGTTTTCAGAGGGAAAACTCAGACATTCTGCCGACCGGCACAATGTACAGATATGGGCCTCGGGTGTCCAAGCCACCGAGGAAAACAGGGAACCCCATGCATTTCCGAAAAGAGGACACCCGTGGGAATCCGCAGAGGTATGATATGCCCAAATTGCCCCAGAATTTATTACCCAGACACCCCTGCAAAGTCTGAAATGTGGGGAAAAAAACGCTTTTTCCGCACATTTCGCTCGACGCACCCATCGAAACACGCCCCCAACAACACATGGCCTACCGTCACGCGTTCCCACAGGTGTCCCGATGAAAACGGTACCTCACATGTGTGGGTGCACCTACCTGGCCGCCAAGGGGAAAGCCTAAAACACAAGTAACCCCAAGTCTGTTTTCAGAGGGAAAACTCAGACATTCTGCCGACCGGCACAATGTACAGATATGGGCCTCGGGTGTCCAAGCCACCGAGGAAAACAGGGAACCCCATGCATTTTCGAAAAGAGGACACCCGTGGGAATCCGCAGAGGTGTGATTTGCGCCCATCGCCCCAGATTTTTTTACCCAGACAGCCCTGCAAAGTCGGAAATGTGGGGAAAAAAACGCTTTTTCCGCACATTTCGCTCGCCGCACCCATCGAAACGCGCCCCCCACAACACATGGCCTACCGTCCCGCGTTCCCACAGGTGTCCCGATGAAAACGGTACCTCACATGTGTGGGTGCACCTACCTGGCCACCAAGGGGAAAGCCTAAAACACAAGTAACCCCAAGTCTGTTGTCAGAGGGAAATCTCCGACATTCTGCCGACCGGCGCAACTTACAGATATGGGCCTCGGGTGTCCAAGCCACCGAGGAAAACAGGGAACCCCATGCATTTTCGAAAAGAGGACACCCGTGGGAATCCGCAGAGGTGTGATTTGCGCCCATCGCCCCAGATTTTTTTACCCAGACAGCCCTGCAAAGTCGGAAATGTGGGGAAAAAAACGCTTTTTCCGCACATTTCGCTCGCCGCACCCATCGAAACACGCCCCCCACAACACATGGCCTACCGTCCCGCGTTCCCACAGGTGTCCCGATGAAAACGGTACCTCACATGTGTGGGTGCACCTACCTGGCCGCCAAGGGGAAAGCCTAAAACACAAGTAACCCCAAGTCTGTTGTCCATTCTGCCGACCGGCGCAACTTACAGATATGGGCCTCGGGTGTCCAAGCCACCGAGGAAAACAGGGAACCCCATGCATTTTCGAAAAGAGGACACCCGTGGGAATCCGCAGAGGTGTGATTTGCGCCCATCGCCCCAGATTTTTTTACCCAGACAGCCCTGCAAAGTCGGAAATGTGGGGGAAAAAACGCTTTTTCCGCACATTTCGCTCGCCGCACCCATCGAAACGCGCCCCCCCACAACACATGGCCTACCGTCCCGCGTTCCCACAGGTGTCCCGATGAAAACGGTACCTCACATGTGTGGGTGCACCTACCTGGCCGCCAAGGGGAAAGCCTAAAACACAAGTAACCCCAAGTCTGTTGTCAGAGGGAAATCTCCGACATTCTGCCGACCGGCGCAACTTACAGATATGGGCCTCGGGTGTCCAAGCCACCGAGGAAAACAGGGAACCCCATGCATTTTCGAAAAGAGGACACCCGTGGGAATCCGCAGAGGTGTGATTTGCGCCCATCGCCCCAGATTTTTTTACCCAGACAGCCCTGCAAAGTCGGAAATGTGGGGAAAAAAACGCTTTTTCCGCACATTTCGCTCGCCGCACCCATCGAAACACGCCCCCCACAACACATGGCCTACCGTCCCGCGTTCCCACAGGTGTCCCGATGAAAACGGTACCTCACATGTGTGGGTGCACCTACCTGGCCGCCAAGGGGAAAGCCTAAAACACAAGTAACCCCAAGTCTGTTGTCAGAGGGAAATCTCCGACATTCTGCCGACCGGCGCAACTTACAGATATGGGCCTCGGGTGTCCAAGCCACCGAGGAAAACAGGGAACCCCATGCATTTTCGAAAAGAGTACCCCCGTGGGAATCCGCAGAGGTGTGATTTGCACCCATCGCCCCAGATTTTTTTACCCAGACAGCCCTGCAAAGTCGGAAATGTGGGGAAAATAACGCTTTTTCCGCACATTTCGCTCGCCGCACCCATCGAAACACGCCCCCCACAACACATGGCCTACCGTCCCGCGTTCCCACAGGTGTCCCGATGAAAACGGTACCTCACATGTGTGGGTGCACCTACCTGGCCGCCAAGGGGAAAGCCTAAAACACAAGTAACCCCAAGTCTGTTGTCCATTCTGCCGACCGGCGCAACTTACAGATATGGGCCTCGGGTGTCCAAGCCACCGAGGAAAACAGGGAACCCCATGCATTTTCGAAAAGAGGACACCCGTGGGAATCCGCAGAGGTGTGATTTGCGCCCATCGCCCCAGATTTTTTTACCCAGACAGCCCTGCAAAGTCGGAAATGTGGGGAAAAAAACGCTTTTTCCGCACATTTCGCTCGCCGCACCCATCGAAACGCGCCCCCCACAACACATGGCCTACCGTCCCGCGTTCCCACAGGTGTCCCGATGAAAACGGTACCTCACATGTGTGGGTGCACCTACCTGGCCGCCAAGGGGAAAGCCTAAAACACAAGTAACCCCAAGTCTGTTGTCAGAGGGAAATCTCCGACATTCTGCCGACCGGCGCAACTTACAGATATGGGCCTCGGGTGTCCAAGCCACCGAGGAAAACAAGGAACCCCATGCATTTTCGAAAAGAGGACACCCGTGGGAATCCGCAGAGGTGTGATTTGCGCCCATCGCCCCAGATTTTTTTACCCAGACAGCCCTGCAAAGTCGGAAATGTGGGGAAAAAAACGCTTTTTCCGCACATTTCGCTCGCCGCACCCATCGAAACACGCCCCCCACAACACATGGCCTACCGTCCCGAGTTCCCACAGGTGTCCCGATGAAAACGGTACCTCACATGTGTGGGTGCACCTACCTGGCCGCCAAGGGGAAAGCCTAAAACACAAGTAACCCCAAGTCTGTTGTCCATTCTGCCGACCGGCGCAACTTACAGATATGGGCCTCGGGTGTCCAAGCCACCGAGGAAAACAGGGAACCCCATGCATTTTTGAAAAGAGGACACCCGTGGGAATCCGCAGAGGTGTGATTTGCGCCCATCGCCCCAGATTTTTTTACCCAGACAGCCCTGCAAAGTCGGAAATGTGGGGAAAAAAACGCTTTTTCCGCACATTTCGCTCGCCGCACCCATCGAAACACGCCCCCCACAACACATGGCCTACCGTCCCGCGTTCCCACAGGTGTCCCGATGAAAACGGTACCTCACATGTGTGGGTGCACCTACCTGGCCGCCAAGGGGAAAGCCTAAAACACAAGTAACCCCAAGTCTGTTGTCCATTCTGCCGACCGGCGCAACTTACAGATATGGGCCTCGGGTGTCCAAGCCACCGAGGAAAACAGGGAACCCCATGCATTTTCGAAAAGAGGACACCCGTGGGAATCCGCAGAGGTGTGATTTGCGCCCATCGCCCCAGATTTTTTTACCCAGACAGCCCTGCAAAGTCGGAAATGTGGGGAAAAAACGCTTTTTCCGCACATTTCGCTCGCCGCACCCATCGAAACGCGCCCCCCACAACACATGGCCTACCGTCCCGTGTTCCCACAGGTGTCCCGATGAAAACGGTACCTCACATGTGTGGGTGCACCTACCTGGCCGCCAAGGGGAAAGCCTAAAACACAAGTAACCCCAAGTCTGTTGTCCATTCTGCCGACCGGCGCAACTTACAGATATGGGCCTCGGGTGTCCAAGCCACCGAGGAAAACAGGGAACCCCATGCATTTTCGAAAAGAGGACACCCGTGGGAATCCGCAGAGGTGTGATTTGCGCCCATCGCCCCAGATTTTTTTACCCAGACAGCCCTGCAAAGTCGGAAATGTGGGGAAAAAAATGCTTTTTCCGCACATTTCGCTCGCCGCACCCATCGAAACGCACCCCCCACAACACATGGCCTACCGTCCCGCGTTCCCACAGGTGTCCCGATGAAAACGGTACCTCACATGTGTGGGTGCACCTACCTGGCCGCCAAGGGGAAAGCCTAAAACACAAGTAACCCCAAGTCTGTTGTCAGAGGGAAATCTCCGACATTCTGCCGACCGGCGCAACTTACAGATATGGGCCTCGGGTGTCCAAGCCACCGAGGAAAACAGGGAACCCCATGCATTTTCGAAAAGAGGACACCCGTGGGAATCCGCAGAGGTGTGATTTGCGCCCATCGCCCCAGATTTTTTTACCCAGACAGCCCTGCAAAGTCGGAAATGTGGGGAAAAAAACGCTTTTTCCGCACATTTCGCTCGCCGCACCCATCGAAACACGCCCCCCACAACACATGGCCTACCGTCCCGCGTTCCCACAGGTGTCCCGATGAAAACGGTACCTCACATGTGTGGGTGCACCTACCTGGCCGCCAAGGGGAAAGCCTAAAACACAAGTAACCCCAAGTCTGTTGTCAGAGGGAAATCTCCGACATTCTGCCGACCGGCGCAACTTACAGATATGGGCCTCGGGTGTCCAAGCCACCGAGGAAAACAGGGAACCCCATGCATTTTCGAAAAGAGTACCCCCGTGGGAATCCGCAGAGGTGTGATTTGCACCCATCGCCCCAGATTTTTTTACCCAGACAGCCCTGCAAAGTCGGAAATGTGGGGAAAATAACGCTTTTTCCGCACATTTCGCTCGCCGCACCCATCGAAACACGCCCCCCACAACACATGGCCTACCGTCCCGCGTTCCCACAGGTGTCCCGATGAAAACGGTACCTCACATGTGTGGGTGCACCTACCTGGCCGCCAAGGGGAAAGCCTAAAACACAAGTAACCCCAAGTCTGTTGTCCATTCTGCCGACCGGCGCAACTTACAGATATGGGCCTCGGGTGTCCAAGCCACCGAGGAAAACAGGGAACCCCATGCATTTTCGAAAAGAGGACACCCGTGGGAATCCGCAGAGGTGTGATTTGCGCCCATCGCCCCAGATTTTTTTACCCAGACAGCCCTGCAAAGTCGGAAATGTGGGGAAAAAAACGCTTTTTCCGCACATTTCGCTCGCCGCACCCATCGAAACGCGCCCCCCACAACACATGGCCTACCGTCCCGCGTTCCCACAGGTGTCCCGATGAAAACGGTACCTCACATGTGTGGGTGCACCTACCTGGCCGCCAAGGGGAAAGCCTAAAACACAAGTAACCCCAAGTCTGTTGTCAGAGGGAAATCTCCGACATTCTGCCGACCGGCGCAACTTACAGATATGGGCCTCGGGTGTCCAAGCCACCGAGGAAAACAAGGAACCCCATGCATTTTCGAAAAGAGGACACCCGTGGGAATCCGCAGAGGTGTGATTTGCGCCCATCGCCCCAGATTTTTTTACCCAGACAGCCCTGCAAAGTCGGAAATGTGGGGAAAAAAACGCTTTTTCCGCACATTTCGCTCGCCGCACCCATCGAAACACGCCCCCCACAACACATGGCCTACCGTCCCGAGTTCCCACAGGTGTCCCGATGAAAACGGTACCTCACATGTGTGGGTGCACCTACCTGGCCGCCAAGGGGAAAGCCTAAAACACAAGTAACCCCAAGTCTGTTGTCCATTCTGCCGACCGGCGCAACTTACAGATATGGGCCTCGGGTGTCCAAGCCACCGAGGAAAACAGGGAACCCCATGCATTTTTGAAAAGAGGACACCCGTGGGAATCCGCAGAGGTGTGATTTGCGCCCATCGCCCCAGATTTTTTTACCCAGACAGCCCTGCAAAGTCGGAAATGTGGGGAAAAAAACGCTTTTTCCGCACATTTCGCTCGCCGCACCCATCGAAACACGCCCCCCACAACACATGGCCTACCGTCCCGCGTTCCCACAGGTGTCCCGATGAAAACGGTACCTCACATGTGTGGGTGCACCTACCTGGCCGCCAAGGGGAAAGCCTAAAACACAAGTAACCCCAAGTCTGTTGTCCATTCTGCCGACCGGCGCAACTTACAGATATGGGCCTCGGGTGTCCAAGCCACCGAGGAAAACAGGGAACCCCATGCATTTTCGAAAAGAGGACACCCGTGGGAATCCGCAGAGGTGTG
Organism: Ambystoma mexicanum; assembly: GCF_040938575.1. NCBI lineage: Eukaryota > Metazoa > Chordata > Amphibia > Caudata > Ambystomatidae > Ambystoma > Ambystoma mexicanum. Next base: position 693,741,134 of record NC_090925.1, read on the forward strand.
ATTTGCGCCCATCGCCCCAGATTTTTTTACCCAGACAGCCCTGCAAAGTCGGAAATGTGGGGAAAAAACGCTTTTTCCGCACATTTCGCTCGCCGCACCCATCGAAACGCGCCCCCCACAACACATGGCCTACCGTCCCGTGTTCCCACAGGTGTCCCGATGAAAACGGTACCTCACATGTGTGGGTGCACCTACCTGGCCGCCAAGGGGAAAGCCTAAAACACAAGTAACCCCAAGTCTGTTGTCCATTCTGCCGACCGGCGCAACTTACAGATATGGGCCTCGGGTGTCCAAGCCACCGAGGAAAACAGGGAACCCCATGCATTTTCGAAAAGAGGACACCCGTGGGAATCCGCAGAGGTGTGATTTGCGCCCATCGCCCCAGATTTTTTTACCCAGACAGCCCTGCAAAGTCGGAAATGTGGGGAAAAAAATGCTTTTTCCGCACATTTCGCTCGCCGCACCCATCGAAACGCACCCCCCACAACACATGGCCTACCGTCCCGCGTTCCCACAGGTGTCCCGATGAAAACGGTACCTCACATGTGTGGGTGCACCTACCTGGCCGCCAAGGGGAAAGCCTAAAACACAAGTAACCCCAAGTCTGTTGTCAGAGGGAAATCTCCGACATTCTGCCGACCGGCGCAACTTACAGATATGGGCCTCGGGTGTCCAAGCCACCGAGGAAAACAGGGAACCCCATGCATTTTCGAAAAGAGGACACCCGTGGGAATCCGCAGAGGTGTGATTTGCGCCCATCGCCCCAGATTTTTTTACCCAGACAGCCCTGCAAAGTCGGAAATGTGGGGAAAAAAATGCTTTTTCCGCACATTTCGCTCGCCGCACCCATCGAAACGCGCCCCCCACAACACATGGCCTACCGTCCCGCGTTCCCACAGGTGTCCCGATGAAAACGGTACCTCACATGTGTGGGTGCACCTACCTGGCCGCCAAGGGGAAAGCCTAAAACACAAGTAACCCCAAGTCTGTTGTCAGAGGGAAATCTCCGACATTCTGCCGACCGGCGCAACTTACAGATATGGGCCTCGGGTGTCCAAGCCACCGAGGAAAACAGGGAACCCCATGCATTTTCGAAAAGAGGACACCCGTGGGAATCCGCAGAGGTGTGATTTGCGCCCATCGCCCCAGATTTTTTTACCCAGACAGCCCTGCAAAGTCGGAAATGTGGGGAAAAAAACGCTTTTTCCGCACATTTCGCTCGCCGCACCCATCGAAACACGCCCCCCACAACACATGGCCTACCGTCCCGCGTTCCCACAGGTGTCCCGATGAAAACGGTACCTCACATGTGTGGGTGCACCTACCTGGCCGCCAAGGGGAAAGCCTAAAACACAAGTAACCCCAAGTCTGTTGTCCATTCTGCCGACCGGCGCAACTTACAGATATGGGCCTCGGGTGTCCAAGCCACCGAGGAAAACAGGGAACCCCATGCATTTTCGAAAAGAGGACACCCGTGGGAATCCGCAGAGGTGTGATTTGCGCCCATCGCCCCAGATTTTTTTACCCAGACAGCCCTGCAAAGTCGGAAATGTGGGGAAAAAAACGCTTTTTCCGCACATTTCGCTCGCCGCACCCATCGAAACGCGCCCCCCACAACACATGGCCTACCGTCCCGCGTTCCCACAGGTGTCCCGATGAAAACGGTACCTCACATGTGTGGGTGCACCTACCTGGCCGCCAAGGGGAAAGCCTAAAACACAAGTAACCCCAAGTCTGTTGTCAGAGGGAAATCTCCGACATTCTGCCGACCGGCGCAACTTACAGATATGGGCCTCGGGTGTCCAAGCCACCGAGGAAAACAAGGAACCCCATGCATTTTCGAAAAGAGGACACCCGTGGGAATCCGCAGAGGTGTGATTTGCGCCCATCGCCCCAGATTTTTTTACCCAGACAGCCCTGCAAAGTCGGAAATGTGGGGAAAAAAACGCTTTTTCCGCACATTTCGCTCGCCGCACCCATCGAAACACGCCCCCCACAACACATGGCCTACCGTCCCGAGTTCCCACAGGTGTCCCGATGAAAACGGTACCTCACATGTGTGGGTGCACCTACCTGGCCGCCAAGGGGAAAGCCTAAAACACAAGTAACCCCAAGTCTGTTGTCCATTCTGCCGACCGGCGCAACTTACAGATATGGGCCTCGGGTGTCCAAGCCACCGAGGAAAACAGGGAACCCCATGCATTTTTGAAAAGAGGACACCCGTGGGAATCCGCAGAGGTGTGATTTGCGCCCATCGCCCCAGATTTTTTTACCCAGACAGCCCTGCAAAGTCGGAAATGTGGGGAAAAAAACGCTTTTTCCGCACATTTCGCTCGCCGCACCCATCGAAACACGCCCCCCACAACACATGGCCTACCGTCCCGCGTTCCCACAGGTGTCCCGATGAAAACGGTACCTCACATGTGTGGGTGCACCTACCTGGCCGCCAAGGGGAAAGCCTAAAACACAAGTAACCCCAAGTCTGTTGTCCATTCTGCCGACCGGCGCAACTTACAGATATGGGCCTCGGGTGTCCAAGCCACCGAGGAAAACAGGGAACCCCATGCATTTTCGAAAAGAGGACACCCGTGGGAATCCGCAGAGGTGTGATTTGCGCCCATCGCCCCAGATTTTTTTACCCAGACAGCCCTGCAAAGTCGGAAATGTGGGGAAAAAACGCTTTTTCCGCACATTTCGCTCGCCGCACCCATCGAAACGCGCCCCCCACAACACATGGCCTACCGTCCCGTGTTCCCACAGGTGTCCCGATGAAAACGGTACCTCACATGTGTGGGTGCACCTACCTGGCCGCCAAGGGGAAAGCCTAAAACACAAGTAACCCCAAGTCTGTTGTCCATTCTGCCGACCGGCGCAACTTACAGATATGGGCCTCGGGTGTCCAAGCCACCGAGGAAAACAGGGAACCCCATGCATTTTCGAAAAGAGGACACCCGTGGGAATCCGCAGAGGTGTGATTTGCGCCCATCGCCCCAGATTTTTTTACCCAGACAGCCCTGCAAAGTCGGAAATGTGGGGAAAAAAATGCTTTTTCCGCACATTTCGCTCGCCGCACCCATCGAAACGCACCCCCCACAACACATGGCCTACCGTCCCGCGTTCCCACAGGTGTCCCGATGAAAACGGTACCTCACATGTGTGGGTGCACCTACCTGGCCGCCAAGGGGAAAGCCTAAAACACAAGTAACCCCAAGTCTGTTGTCAGAGGGAAATCTCCGACATTCTGCCGACCGGCGCAACTTACAGATATGGGCCTCGGGTGTCCAAGCCACCGAGGAAAACAGGGAACCCCATGCATTTTCGAAAAGAGGACACCCGTGGGAATCCGCAGAGGTGTGATTTGCGCCCATCGCCCCAGATTTTTTTACCCAGACAGCCCTGCAAAGTCGGAAATGTGGGGAAAAAAATGCTTTTTCCGCACATTTCGCTCGCCGCACCCATCGAAACGCGCCCCCCACAACACATGGCCTACCGTCCCGCGTTCCCACAGGTGTCCCGATGAAAACGGTACCTCACATGTGTGGGTGCACCTACCTGGCCGCCAAGGGGAAAGCCTAAAACACAAGTAACCCCAAGTCTGTTGTCAGAGGGAAATCTCCGACATTCTGCCGACCGGCGCAACTTACAGATATGGGCCTCGGGTGTCCAAGCCACCGAGGAAAACAGGGAACCCCATGCATTTTCGAAAAGAGGACACCCGTGGGAATCCGCAGAGGTGTGATTTGCGCCCATCGCCCCAGATTTTTTTACCCAGACAGCCCTGCAAAGTCGGAAATGTGGGGAAAAAAACGCTTTTTCCGCACATTTCGCTCGCCGCACCCATCGAAACACGCCCCCCACAACACATGGCCTACCGTCCCGCGTTCCCACAGGTGTCCCGATGAAAACGGTACCTCACATGTGTGGGTGCACCTACCTGGCCGCCAAGGGGAAAGCCTAAAACACAAGTAACCCCAAGTCTGTTGTCAGAGGGAAATCTCCGACATTCTGCCGACCGGCGCAACTTACAGATATGGGCCTCGGGTGTCCAAGCCACCGAGGAAAACAGGGAACCCCATGCATTTTTGAAAAGAGGACACCCGTGGGAATCCGCAGAGGTGTGATTTGCGCCCATCGCCCCAGATTTTTTTACCCAGACAGCCCTGCAAAGTCGGAAATGTGGGGAAAAAAACGCTTTTTCCGCACATTTCGCTCGCCGCACCCATCGAAACACGCCCCCCACAACACATGGCCTACCGTCCCGCGTTCCCACAGGTGTCCCGATGAAAACGGTACCTCACATGTGTGGGTGCACCTACCTGGCCGCCAAGGGGAAAGCCTAAAACACAAGTAACCCCAAGTCTGTTGTCCATTCTGCCGACCGGCGCAACTTACAGATATGGGCCTCGGGTGTCCAAGCCACCGAGGAAAACAGGGAACCCCATGCATTTTCGAAAAGAGGACACCCGTGGGAATCCGCAGAGGTGTGATTTGCGCCCATCGCCCCAGATTTTTTTACCCAGACAGCCCTGCAAAGTCGGAAATGTGGGGAAAAAACGCTTTTTCCACACATTTCGCTCGCCGCACCCATCGAAACGCGCCCCCCACAACACATGGCCTACCGTCCCGTGTTCCCACAGGTGTCCCGATGAAAACGGTACCTCACATGTGTGGGTGCACCTACCTGGCCGCCAAGGGGAAAGCCTAAAACACAAGTAACCCCAAGTCTGTTGTCCATTCTGCCGACCGGCGCAACTTACAGATATGGGCCTCGGGTGTCCAAGCCACCGAGGAAAACAGGGAACCCCATGCATTTTCGAAAAGAGGACACCCGTGGGAATCCGCAGAGGTGTGATTTGCGCCCATCGCCCCAGATTTTTTTACCCAGACAGCCCTGCAAAGTCGGAAATGTGGGGAAAAAAATGCTTTTTCCGCACATTTCGCTCGCCGCACCCATCGAAACGCACCCCCCACAACACATGGCCTACCGTCCCGCGTTCCCACAGGTGTCCCGATGAAAACGGTACCTCACATGTGTGGGTGCACCTACCTGGCCGCCAAGGGGAAAGCCTAAAACACAAGTAACCCCAAGTCTGTTGTCAGAGGGAAATCTCCGACATTCTGCCGACCGGCGCAACTTACAGATATGGGCCTCGGGTGTCCAAGCCACCGAGGAAAACAGGGAACCCCATGCATTTTCGAAAAGAGGACACCCGTGGGAATCCGCAGAGGTGTGATTTGCGCCCATCGCCCCAGATTTTTTTACCCAGACAGCCCTGCAAAGTCGGAAATGTGGGGAAAAAAATGCTTTTTCCGCACATTTCGCTCGCCGCACCCATCGAAACGCGCCCCCCACAACACATGGCCTACCGTCCCGCGTTCCCACAGGTGTCCCGATGAAAACGGTACCTCACATGTGTGGGTGCACCTACCTGGCCGCCAAGGGGAAAGCCTAAAACACAAGTAACCCCAAGTCTGTTGTCAGAGGGAAATCTCCGACATTCTGCCGACCGGCGCAACTTACAGATATGGGCCTCGGGTGTCCAAGCCACCGAGGAAAACAGGGAACCCCATGCATTTTCGAAAAGAGGACACCCGTGGGAATCCGCAGAGGTGTGATTTGCGCCCATCGCCCCAGATTTTTTTACCCAGACAGCCCTGCAAAGTCGGAAATGTGGGGAAAAAAACGCTTTTTCCGCACATTTCGCTCGCCGCACCCATCGAAACACGCCCCCCACAACACATGGCCTACCGTCCCGCGTTCCCACAGGTGTCCCGATGAAAACGGTACCTCACATGTGTGGGTGCACCTACCTGGCCGCCAAGGGGAAAGCCTAAAACACAAGTAACCCCAAGTCTGTTGTCAGAGGGAAATCTCCGACATTCTGCCGACCGGCGCAACTTACAGATATGGGCCTCGGGTGTCCAAGCCAGCGAGGAAAACAGGGAACCCCATGCATTTTCGAAAAGAGGACACCCGTGGGAATCCGCAGAGGTGTGATTTGCGCCCATCGCCCCAGATTTTTTTACCCAGACAGCCCTGCAAAGTCGGAAATGTGGGGAAAAAACCGCTTTTTCCGCACATTTCGCTCGCCGCACCCATCGAAACACGCCCCCCACAACACATGGCCTACCGTCCCGCGTTCCCACAGGTGTCACGATGAAAACGGTACCTCACATGTGTGGGTGCACCTACCTGGCCGCCAAGGGGAAAGCCTAAAACACAAGTAACCCCAAGTCTGTTGTCCATTCTGCCGACCGGCGCAACTTACAGATATGGGCCTCGGGTGTCCAAGCCACCGAGGAAAACAGGGAACCCCATGCATTTTCGAAAAGAGGACACCCGTGGGAATCCGCAGAGGTGTGATTTGCGCCCATCGCCCTAGATTTTTTTACCCAGACAGCCCTGCAAAGTCGGAAATGTGGGGAAAAAAACGCTTTTTCCGCACATTTCGCTCGCCGCACCCATCGAAACGCGCCCCCCACAACACATGGCCTACCGTCCCGCGTTCCCACAGGTGTCCCGATGAAAACGGTACCTCACATGTGTGGGTGCACCTACCTGGCCGCCAAGGGGAAAGCCTAAAACACAAGTAACCCCAAGTCTGTTGTCAGAGGGAAATCTCAGACATTCTGCCGACCGGCGCAACTTACAGATATGGGCCTCGGGTGTCCAAGCCACCGAGGAAAACAGGGAACCCCATGCATTTTCGAAAAGAGGACACCCGTGGGAATCCGCAGAGGTGTGATTTGCGCCCATCGCCCCAGATTTTTTTACCCAGACAGCCCTGCAAAGTCGGAAATGTGGGGGGAAAAAACGCTTTTTCCGCACATTTCACTCGCCGCACCCATCGAAACACGCCCCCCACAACACATGGCCTACCGTCCCGCGTTCCCACAGGTGTCCCGATGAAAACGGTACCTCACATGTGTGGGTGCACCTACCTGGCCGCCAAGGGGAAAGCCTAAAACACAAGTAACCCCAAGTCTGTTGTCAGAGGGAAATCTCCGACATTCTGCCGACCGGCGCAACTTACAGATATGGGCCTCGGGTGTCCAAGCCAGCGAGGAAAACAGGGAACCCCATGCATTTTCGAAAAGAGGACACCCGTGGGAATCCGCAGAGGTGTGATTTGCGCCCATCGCCCCAGATTTTTTTACCCAGACAGCCCTGCAAAGTCGGAAATGTGGGGAAAAAAACCGCTTTTTCCGCACATTTCGCTCGCGGCACCCATCGAAACACGCCCCCCACAACACATGGCCTACCGTCCCGCGTTCCCACAGGTGTCGCGATGAAAACGGTACCTCACATGTGTGGGTGCACCTACCTGGCCGCCAAGGGGAAAGCCTAAAACACAAGTAACCCCAAGTCTGTTGTCCATTCTGCCGACCGGCGCAACTTACAGATATGGGCCTCTGGTGTCCAAGCCACCGAGGAAAACAGGGAACCCCATGCATTTTCGAAAAGAGGACACCCGTGGGAATCCGCAGAGGTGTGATTTGCGCCCATCGCCCCAGATTTTTTTACCCAGACAGCCCTGCAAAGTCGGAAATGTGGGGAAAAAAACGCTTTTTCCGCACATTTCGCTCGCCGCACCCATCAAAACGCGCCCCCCACAACACATGGCCTACCGTCCCGCGTTCCCACAGGTGTCCCGATGAAAACGGTACCTCACATGTGTGGGTGCACCTACCTGGCCGCCAAGGGGAAAGCCTAAAACACAAGTAACCCCAAGTCTGTTGTCAGAGGGAAATCTCAGACATTCTGCCGACCGGCGCAACTTACAGATATGGGCCTCGGGTGTCCAAGCCACCGAGGAAAACAGGGAACCCCATGCATTTTCGAAAAGAGGACACCCGTGGGAATCCGCAGAGGTGTGATTTGCGCCCATCGCCCCAGATTTTTTTACCCAGACAGCCCTGCAAAGTCGGAAATGTGGGGAAAAAAACGCTTTTTCCGCACATTTCGCTCGCCGCACCCATCGAAACACGCCCCCCACAACACATGGCCTACCGTCCCGCGTTCCCACAGGTGTCCCGATGAAAACGGTACCTCACATGTGTGGGTGCACCTACCTGGCCGCCAAGGGGAAAGCCTAAAACACAAGTAACCCCAAGTCTGTTGTCCATTCTGCCGACCGGCGCAACTTACAGATATGGGCCTCGGGTGTCCAAGCCACAGAGGAAAACAGGGAACCCCATGCATTTTCGAAAAGAGGACACCCGTGGGAATCCGCAGAGGTGTGATTTGCGCCCATCGCCCCAGATTTTTTTACCCAGACAGCCCTGCAAAGTCGGAAATGTGGGGGAAAAAACGCTTTTTCCGCACATTTCGCTCGCCGCACCCATCGAAACGCGCCCCCCACAACACATGGCCTACCGTCCCGCGTTCCCACAGGTGTCCCGATGAAAACGGTACCTCACATGTGTGGGTGCACCTACCTGGCCGCCAAGGGGAAAGCCTAAAACACAAGTAACCCCAAGTCTGTTGTCAGAGGGAAATCTCCGACATTCTGCCGACCGGCGCAACTTACAGATATGGGCCTCGGGTGTCCAAGCCACCGAGGAAAACAGGGAACCCCATGCATTTTCGAAAAGAGGACACCCGTGGGAATCCGCAGAGGTGTGATTGGCGCCCATCGCCCCAGATTTTTTTACCCAGACAGCCCTGCAAAGTCGGAAATGTGGGGAAAAAAACGCTTTTTCCGCACATTTCGCTCGCCGCACCCATCGAAACACGCCCCCCACAACACATGGCCTACCGTCCCGCGTTCCCACAGGTGTCCCGATGAAAACGGTACCTCACATGTGTGGGTGCACCTACCTGGCCGCCAAGGGGAAAGCCTAAAACACAAGTAACCCCAAGTCTGTTGTCAGAGGGAAATCTCCGACATTCTGCCGACCGGCGCAACTTACAGATATGGGCCTCGGGTGTCCAAGCCACCGAGGAAAACAGGGAACCCCATGCATTTTCGAAAAGAGGACCCCCGTGGGAATCCGCAGAGGTGTGATTTGCACCCATCGCCCCAGATTCTTTTACCCAGACAGCCCTGCAAAGTCGGAAATGTGGGGAAAATAACGTTTTTTCCGCACATTTCGCTCGCCGCACCCATCGAAACACGCCCCCCACAACACATGGCCTACCGTCCCGCGTTCCCACAGGTGTCCCGATGAAAACGGTACCTCACATGTGTGGGTGCACCTACCTGGCCGCCAAGGGGAAAGCCTAAAACACAAGTAACCCCAAGTCTGTTGTCCATTCTGCCGACCGGCGCAACTTACAGATATGGGCCTCGGGTGTCCAAGCCACCGAGGAAAACAGGGAACCCCATGCATTTTCGAAAAGAGGACACCCGTGGGAATCCGCAGAGGTGTGATTTGCGCCCATCGCCCCAGATTTTTTTACCCAGACAGCCCTGCAAAGTCGGAAATGTGGGGAAAAAAACGCTTTTTCCGCACATTTCGCTCGCCGCACCCATCGAAACGCGCCCCCCACAACACATGGCCTACCGTCCCGCGTTCCCACAGGTGTCCCGATGAAAACGGTACCTCACATGTGTGGGTGCACCTACCTGGCCGCCAAGGGGAAAGCCTAAAACACAAGTAACCCCAAGTCTGTTGTCAGAGGGAAATCTCTGACATTCTGCCGACCGGCGCAACTTACAGATATGGGCCTCGGGTGTCCAAGCCACCGAGGAAAACAGGGAACCCCATGCATTTTCGAAAAGAGGACACCCGTGGGAATCCGCAGAGGTGTGATTTGCGCCCATCGCCCCAGATTTTTTTACCCAGACAGCCCTGCAAAGTCGGAAATGTGGGGAAAAAAATGCTTTTTCCGCACATTTCGCTCGCCGCACCCATCGAAACACGCCCCCCACAACACATGGCCTACCGTCCCGAGTTCCCACAGGTGTCCCGATGAAAACGGTACCTCACATGTGTGGGTGCACCTACCTGGCCGCCAAGGGGAAAGCCTAAAACACAAGTAACCCCAAGTCTGTTGTCCATTCTGCCGACCGGCGCAACTTACAGATATGGGCCTCGGGTGTCCAAGCCACCGAGGAAAACAGGGAACCCCATGCATTTTCGAAAAGAGGACACCCGTGGGAATCCGCAGAGGTGTGATTTGCGCCCATCGCCCCAGATTTTTTTACCCAGACAGCCCTGCAACGTCGGAAATGTGGGGAAAAAAACGCTTTTTCCGCACATTTCGCTCGCCGCACCCATCGAAACGCACCCCCCACAACACATGGCCTACCGTCCCGCGTTCCCACAGGTGTCCCGATGAAAACGGTACCTCACATGTGTGGGTGCACCTACCTGGCCGCCAAGGGGAAAGCCTAAAACACAAGTAACCCCAAGTCTGTTGTCAGAGGGAAATCTCCGACATTCTGCCGACCGGCGCAACTTACAGATATGGGCCTCGGGTGTCCAAGCCACCGAGGAAAACAGGGAACCCCATGCATTTTCGAAAAGAGGACACCCGTGGGAATCCGCAGAGGTGTGATTTGCGCCCATCGCCCCAGATTTTTTTACCCAGACAGCCCTGCAAAGTCGGAAATGTGGGGAAAAAAATGCTTTTTCCGCACATTTCGCTCGCCGCACCCATCGAAACGCGCCCCCCACAACACATGGCCTACCGTCCCGCGTTCCCACAGGTGTCCCGATGAAAACGGTACCTCACATGTGTGGGTGCACCTACCTGGCCGCCAAGGGGAAAGCCTAAAACACAAGTAACCCCAAGTCTGTTGTCAGAGGGAAATCTCCGACATTCTGCCGACCGGCGCAACTTACAGATATGGGCCTCGGGTGTCCAAGCCACCGAGGAAAACAGGGAACCCCATGCATTTTCGAAAAGAGGACACCCGTGGGAATCCGCAGAGGTGTGATTTGCGCCCATCGCCCCAGATTTTTTTACCCAGACAGCCCTGCAAAGTCGGAAATGTGGGGAAAAAAACGCTTTTTCCGCACATTTCGCTCGCCGCACCCATCGAAACACGCCCCCCACAACACATGGCCTACCGTCCCGCGTTCCCACAGGTGTCCCGATGAAAACGGTACCTCACATGTGTGGGTGCACCTACCTGGCCGCCAAGGGGAAAGCCTAAAACACAAGTAACCCCAAGTCTGTTGTCAGAGGGAAATCTCCGACATTCTGCCGACCGGCGCAACTTACAGATATGGGCCTCGGGTGTCCAAGCCAGCGAGGAAAACAGGGAACCCCATGCATTTTCGAAAAGAGGACACCCGTGGGAATCCGCAGAGGTGTGATTTGCGCCCATCGCCCCAGATTTTTTTACCCAGACAGCCCTGCAAAGTCGGAAATGTGGGGAAAAAACCGCTTTTTCCGCACATTTCGCTCGCCGCACCCATCGAAACACGCCCCCCACAACACATGGCCTACCGTCCCGCGTTCCCACAGGTGTCGCGATGAAAACGGTACCTCACATGTGTGGGTGCACCTACCTGGCCGCCAAGGGGAAAGCCTAAAACACAAGTAACCCCAAGTCTGTTGTCCATTCTGCCGACCGGCGCAACTTACAGATATGGGCCTCGGGTGTCCAAGCCACCGAGGAAAACAGGGAACCCCATGCATTTTCGAAAAGAGGACACCCGTGGGAATCCGCAGAGGTGTGATTTGCGCCCATCGCCCCAGATTTTTTTACCCAGACAGCCCTGCAAAGTCGGAAATGTGGGGAAAAAAACGCTTTTTCCGCACATTTCGCTCGCCGCACCCATCGAAACGCGCCCCCCACAACACATGGCCTACCGTCCCGCGTTCCCACAGGTGTCCCGATGAAAACGGTACCTCACATGTGTGGGTGCACCTACCTGGCCGCCAAGGGGAAAGCCTAAAACACAAGTAACCCCAAGTCTGTTGTCAGAGGGAAATCTCAGACATTCTGCCGACCGGCGCAACTTACAGATATGGGCCTCGGGTGTCCAAGCCACCGAGGAAAACAGGGAACCCCATGCATTTTCAAAAAGAGGACACCCGTGGGAATCCGCAGAGGTGTGATTTGCGCCCATCGCCCCAGATTTTTTTACCCAGACAGCCCTGCAAAGTCGGAAATGTGGGGGGAAAAAACGCTTTTTCCGCACATTTCACTCGCCGCACCCATCGAAACACGCCCCCCACAACACATGGCCTACCGTCCCGCGTTCCCACAGGTGTCCCGATGAAAACGGTACCTCACATGTGTGGGTGCACCTACCTGGCCGCCAAGGGGAAAGCCTAAAACACAAGTAACCCCAAGTCTGTTGTCAGAGGGAAATCTCCGACATTCTGCCGACCGGCGCAACTTACAGATATGGGCCTCGGGTGTCCAAGCCAGCGAGGAAAACAGGGAACCCCATGCATTTTCGAAAAGAGGACACCCGTGGGAATCCGCAGAGGTGTGATTTGCGCCCATCGCCCCAGATTTTTTTACCCAGACAGCCCTGCAAAGTCGGAAATGTGGGGAAAAAAACCGCTTTTTCCGCACATTTCGCTCGCCGCACCCATCGAAACACGCCCCCCACAACACATGGCCTACCGTCCCGCGTTCCCACAGGTGTCGCGATGAAAACGGTACCTCACATGTGTGGGTGCACCTACCTGGCCGCCAAGGGGAAAGCCTAAAACACAAGTAACCCCAAGTCTGTTGTCCATTCTGCCGACCGGCGCAACTTACAGATATGGGCCTCTGGTGTCCAAGCCACCGAGGAAAACAGGGAACCCCATGCATTTTCGAAAAGAGGACACCCGTGGGAATCCGCAGAGGTGTGATTTGCGCCCATCGCCCCAGATTTTTTTACCCAGACAGCCCTGCAAAGTCGGAAATGTGGGGAAAAAAACGCTTTTTCCGCACATTTCGCTCGCCGCACCCATCAAAACGCGCCCCCCACAACACATGGCCTACCGTCCCGCGTTCCCACAGGTGTCCCGATGAAAACGGTACCTCACATGTGTGGGTGCACCTACCTGGCCGCCAAGGGGAAAGCCTAAAACACAAGTAACCCCAAGTCTGTTGTCAGAGGGAAATCTCAGACATTCTGCCGACCGGCGCAACTTACAGATATGGGCCTCGGGTGTCCAAGCCACCGAGGAAAACAGGGAACCCCATGCATTTTCGAAAAGAGGACACCCGTGGGAATCCGCAGAGGTGTGATTTGCGCCCATCGCCCCAGATTTTTTTACCCAGACAGCCCTGCAAAGTCGGAAATGTGGGGAAAAAAACGCTTTTTCCGCACATTTCGCTCGCCGCACCCATCGAAACACGCCCCCCACAACACATGGCCTACCGTCCCGCGTTCCCACAGGTGTCCCGATGAAAACGGTACCTCACATGTGTGGGTGCACCTACCTGGCCGCCAAGGGGAAAGCCTAAAACACAAGTAACCCCAAGTCTGTTGTCCATTCTGCCGACCGGCGCAACTTACAGATATGGGCCTCGGGTGTCCAAGCCACAGAGGAAAACAGGGAACCCCATGCATTTTCGAAAAGAGGACACCCGTGGGAATCCGCAGAGGTGTGATTTGCGCCCATCGCCCCAGATTTTTTTACCCAGACAGCCCTGCAAAGTCGGAAATGTGGGGGAAAAAACGCTTTTTCCGCACATTTCGCTCGCCGCACCCATCGAAACGCGCCCCCCACAACACATGGCCTACCGTCCCGCGTTCCCACAGGTGTCCCGATGAAAACGGTACCTCACATGTGTGGGTGCACCTACCTGGCCGCCAAGGGGAAAGCCTAAAACACAAGTAACCCCAAGTCTGTTGTCAGAGGGAAATCTCCGACATTCTGCCGACCGGCGCAACTTACAGATATGGGCCTCGGGTGTCCAAGCCACCGAGGAAAACAGGGAACCCCATGCATTTTCGAAAAGAGGACACCCGTGGGAATCCGCAGAGGTGTGATTTGCGCCCATCGCCCCAGATTTTTTTACCCAGACAGCCCTGCAAAGTCGGAAATGTGGGGAAAAAAACGCTTTTTCCGCACATTTCGCTCGCCGCACCCATCGAAACACGCCCCCCACAACACATGGCCTACCGTCCCGCGTTCCCACAGGTGTCCCGATGAAAACGGTACCTCACATGTGTGGGTGCACCTACCTGGCCGCCAAGGGGAAAGCCTAAAACACAAGTAACCCCAAGTCTGTTGTCAGAGGGAAATCTCCGACATTCTGCCGACCGGCGCAACTTACAGATATGGGCCTCGGGTGTCCAAGCCACCGAGGAAAACAGGGAACCCCATGCATTTTCGAAAAGAGGACCCCCGTGGGAATCCGCAGAGGTGTGATTTGCACCCATCGCCCCAGATTCTTTTACCCAGACAGCCCTGCAAAGTCGGAAATGTGGGGAAAATAACGTTTTTTCCGCACATTTCGCTCGCCGCACCCATCGAAACACGCCCCCCACAACACATGGCCTACCGTCCCGCGTTCCCACAGGTGTCCCGATGAAAACGGTACCTCACATGTGTGGGTGCACCTACCTGGCCGCCAAGGGGAAAGCCTAAAACACAAGTAACCCCAAGTCTGTTGTCCATTCTGCCGACCGGCGCAACTTACAGATATGGGCCTCGGGTGTCCAAGCCACCGAGGAAAACAGGGAACCCCATGCATTTTCGAAAAGAGGACACCCGTGGGAATCCGCAGAGGTGTGATTTGCGCCCATCGCCCCAGATTTTTTTACCCAGACAGCCCTGCAAAGTCGGAAATGTGGGGAAAAAAACGCTTTTTCCGCACATTTCGCTCGCCGCACCCATCGAAACGCGCCCCCCACAACACATGGCCTACCGTCCCGCGTTCCCACAGGTGTCCCGATGAAAACGGTACCTCACATGTGTGGGTGCACCTACCTGGCCGCCAAGGGGAAAGCCTAAAACACAAGTAACCCCAAGTCTGTTGTCAGAGGGAAATCTCTGACATTCTGCCGACCGGCGCAACTTACAGATATGGGCCTCGGGTGTCCAAGCCACCGAGGAAAACAGGGAACCCCATGCATTTTCGAAAAGAGGACACCCGTGGGAATCCGCAGAGGTGTGATTTGCGCCCATCGCCCCAGATTTTTTTACCCAGACAGCCCTGCAAAGTCGGAAATGTGGGGAAAAAAATGCTTTTTCCGCACATTTCGCTCGCCGCACCCATCGAAACACGCCCCCCACAACACATGGCCTACCGTCCCGAGTTCCCACAGGTGTCCCGATGAAAACGGTACCTCACATGTGTGGGTGCACCTACCTGGCCGCCAAGGGGAAAGCCTAAAACACAAGTAACCCCAAGTCTGTTGTCCATTCTGCCGACCGGCGCAACTTACAGATATGGGCCTCGGGTGTCCAAGCCACCGAGGAAAACAGGGAACCCCATGCATTTTCGAAAAGAGGACACCCGTGGGAATCCGCAGAGGTGTGATTTGCGCCCATCGCCCCAGATTTTTTTACCCAGACAGCCCTGCAAAGTCGGAAATGTGGGGAAAAAAACGCTTTTTCCGCACATTTCGCTCGCCGCACCCATCGAAACGCGCCCCCCACAACACATGGCCTACCGTCCCGCGTTCCCACAGGTGTCCCGATGAAAACGGTACCTCACATGTGTGGGTGCACCTACCTGGCCGCCAAGGGGAAAGCCTAAAACACAAGTAACCCCAAGTCTGTTGTCAGAGGGAAATCTCCGACATTCTGCCGACCGGCGCAACTTACAGATATGGGCCTCGGGTGTCCAAGCCACCGAGGAAAACAGGGAACCCCATGCATTTTTGAAAAGAGGACACCCGTGGGAATCCGCAGAGGTGTGATTTGCGCCCATCGCCCCAGATTTTTTTACCCAGACAGCCCTGCAAAGTCGGAAATGTGGGGAAAAAAACGCTTTTTCCGCACATTTCGCTCGCCGCACCCATCGAAACACGCCCCCCACAACACATGGCCTACCGTCCCGCGTTCCCACAGGTGTCCCGATGAAAACGGTACCTCACATGTGTGGGTGCACCTACCTGGCCGCCAAGGGGAAAGCCTAAAACACAAGTAACCCCAAGTCTGTTGTCCATTCTGCCGACCGGCGCAACTTACAGATATGGGCCTCGGGTGTCCAAGCCACCGAGGAAAACAGGGAACCCCATGCATTTTCGAAAAGAGGACACCCGTGGGAATCCGCAGAGGTGTGATTTGCGCCCATCGCCCCAGATTTTTTTACCCAGACAGCCCTGCAAAGTCGGAAATGTGGGGAAAAAAACGCTTTTTCCGCACATTTCGCTCGCCGCACCCATCGAAACGCGCCCCCCACAACACATGGCCTACCGTCCCGCGTTCCCACAGGTGTCCCGATGAAAACGGTACCTCACATGTGTGGGTGCACCTACCTGGCAGCCAAGGGGAAAGCCTAAAACACAAGTAACCCCAAGTCTGTTGTCCATTCTGCCGACCGGCGCAACTTACAGATATGGGCCTCGGGTGTCCAAGCCACCGAGGAAAACAGGGAACCCCATGCATTTTCGAAAAGAGGACACCCGTGGGAATCCGCAGAGGTGTGATTTGCGCCCATCGCCCCAGATTTTTTTACCCAGACAGCCCTGCAAAGTCGGAAATGTGGGGAAAAAAATGCTTTTTCCGCACATTTCGCTCGCCGCACCCATCGAAATGCGCCCCCCACAACACATGGCCTACCGTCCCGCGTTCCCACAGGTGTCCCGATGAAAACGGTACCTCACATGTGTGGGTGCACCTACCTGGCCGCCAAGGGGAAAGCCTAAAACACAAGTAACCCCAAGTCTGTTGTCAGAGGGAAATCTCCGACATTCTGCCGACCGGCACAACTTACAGATATGGGCCTCGGGTGTCCAAGCCACCGAGGAAAACAGGGAACCCCATGCATTTTCGAAAAGAGGACACCCGTGGGAATCCGCAGAGGTGTGATTTGCGCCCATCGCCCCAGATTTTTTTACCCAGACAGCCCTGCAAAGTCGGAAATGTGGGGAAAAAAACGCTTTTTCCGCACATTTCGCTCGCCGCACCCATCGAAACACGCCCCCCACAACACATGGCCTACCGTCCCGCGTTCCCACAGGTGTCCCGATGAAAACGGTACCTCACATGTGTGGGTGCACCTACCTGGCCGCCAAGGGGAAAGCCTAAAACACAAGTAACCCCAAGTCTGTTGTCAGAGGGAAATCTCCGACATTCTGCCGACCGGCGCAACTTACAGATATGGGCCTCGGGTGTCCAAGCCAGCGAGGAAAACAGGGAACCCCATGCATTTTCGAAAAGAGGACACCCGTGGGAATCCGCAGAGGTGTGATTTGCGCCCATCGCCCCAGATTTTTTTACCCAGACAGCCCTGCAAAGTCGGAAATGTGGGGAAAAAAACCGCTTTTTCCGCACATTTCGCTCGCCGCACCCATCGAAACACGCCCCCCACAACACATGGCCTACCGTCCCGCGTTCCCACAGGTGTCGCGATGAAAACGGTACCTCACATGTGTGGGTGCACCTACCTGGCCGCCAAGGGGAAAGCCTAAAACACAAGTAACCCCAAGTCTGTTGTCCATTCTGCCGACCGGCGCAACTTACAGATATGGGCCTCGGGTGTCCAAGCCACCGAGGAAAACAGGGAACCCCATGCATTTTCGAAAAGAGGACACCCGTGGGAATCCGCAGAGGTGTGATTTGCGCCCATCGCCCCAGATTTTTTTACCCAGACAGCCCTGCAAAGTCGGAAATGTGGGGAAAAAAACGCTTTTTCCGCACATTTCGCTCGCCGCACCCATCGAAACGCGCCCCCCACAACACATGGCCTACCGTCCCGCGTTCCCACAGGTGTCCCGATGAAAACGGTACCTCACATGTGTGGGTGCACCTACCTGGCCGCCAAGGGGAAAGCCTAAAACACAAGTAACCCCAAGTCTGTTGTCAGAGGGAAATCTCTGACATTCTGCCGACCGGCGCAACTTACAGATATGGGCCTCGGGTGTCCAAGCCAGCGAGGAAAACAGGGAACCCCATGCATTTTCGAAAAGAGGACACCCGTGGGAATCCGCAGAGGTGTGATTTGCGCCCATCGCCCCAGATTTTTTTACCCAGACAGCCCTGCAAAGTCGGAAATGTGGGGAAAAAACCGCTTTTTCCGCACATTTCGCTCGCCGCACCCATCGAAACACGCCCCCCACAACACATGGCCTACCGTCCCGCGTTCCCACAGGTGTCGCGATGAAAACGGTACCTCACATGTGTGGGTGCACCTACCTGGCCGCCAAGGGGAAAGCCTAAAACACAAGTAACCCCAAGTCTGTTGTCAGAGGGAAATCTCCGACATTCTGCCGACCGGCGCAACTTACAGATATGGGCCTCGGGTGTCCAAGCCAGCGAGGAAAACAGGGAACCCCATGCATTTTCGAAAAGAGGACACCCGTGGGAATCCGCAGAGGTGTGATTTGCGCCCATCGCCCCAGATTTTTTTACCCAGACAGCCCTGCAAAGTCGGAAATGTGGGGAAAAAACCGCTTTTTCCGCACATTTCGCTCGCCGCACCCATCGAAACACGCCCCCCACAACACATGGCCTACCGTCCCGCGTTCCCACAGGTGTCGCGATGAAAACGGTACCTCACATGTGTGGGTGCACCTACCTGGCCGCCAAGGGGAAAGCCTAAAACACAAGTAACCCCAAGTCTGTTGTCCATTCTGCCGACCGGCGCAACTTACAGATATGGGCCTCGGGTGTCCAAGCCACCGAGGAAAACAGGGAACCCCATGCATTTTCGAAAAGAGGACACCCGTGGGAATCCGCAGAGGTGTGATTTGCGCCCATCGCCCCAGATTTCTTTACCCAGACAGCCCTGCAAAGTCGGAAATGTGGGGAAAAAAACGCTTTTTCCGCACATTTCGCTCGCCGCACCCATCGAAACGCGCCCCCCACAACACATGGCCTACCGTCCCGCGTTCCCACAGGTGTCCCGATGAAAACGGTACCTCACATGTGTGGGTGCACCTACCTGGCCGCCAAGGGGAAAGCCTAAAACACAAGTAACCCCAAGTCTGTTGTCAGAGGGAAATCTCAGACATTCTGCCGACCGGCGCAACTTACAGATATGGGCCTCGGGTGTCCAAGCCACCGAGGAAAACAGGGAACCCCATGCATTTTCGAAAAGAGGACACCCGTGGGAATCCGCAGAGGTGTGATTTGCGCCCATCGCCCCAGATTTTTTTACCCAGACAGCCCTGCAAAGTCGGAAATGTGGGGGAAAAAACGCTTTTTCCGCACATTTCACTCGCCGCACCCATCGAAACACGCCCCCCACAACACATGGCCTACCGTCCCGAGTTCCCACAGGTGTCCCGATGAAAACGGTACCTCACATGTGTGGGTGCACCTACCTGGCCGCCAAGGGGAAAGCCTAAAACACAAGTAACCCCAAGTCTGTTGTCCATTCTGCCGACCGGCGCAACTTACAGATATGGGCCTCGGGTGTCCAAGCCACCGAGGAAAACAGGGAACCCCATGCATTTTCGAAAAGAGGACACCCGTGGGAATCCGCAGAGGTGTGATTTGCGCCCATCGCCCCAGATTTTTTTACCCAGACAGCCCTGCAAAGTCGGAAATGTGGGGAAAAAAACGCTTTTTCCGCACATTTCGCTCGCCGCACCCATCGAAAAGCGCCCCCCACAACACATGGCCTACCGTCCCGCGTTCCCACAGGTGTCCCAATGAAAACGGTACCTCACATGTGTGGGTGCACCTACCTGGCCGCCAAGGGGAAAGCCTAAAACACAAGTAACCCCAAGTCTGTTGTCAGAGGGAAATCTCCGACATTCTGCCGACCGGCGCAACTTACAGATATGGGCCTCGGGTGTCCAAGCCACCGAGGAAAACAGGGAACCCCATGCATTTTCGAAAAGAGGACACCCGTGGGAATCCGCAGAGGTGTGATTTGCGCCCATCGCCCCAGATTTTTTTACCCAGACAGCCCTGCAAAGTCGGAAATGTGGGGGAAAAAACGCTTTTTCCGCACATTTCACTCGCCGCACCCATCGAAACACGCCCCCCACAACACATGGCCTACCGTCCCGCGTTCCCACAGGTGTCCCGATGAAAACGGTACCTCACATGTGTGGGTGCACCTACCTGGCCGCCAAGGGGAAAGCCTAAAACACAAGTAACCCCAAGTCTGTTGTCCATTCTGCCGACCGGCGCAACTTACAGATATGGGCCTCGGGTGTCCAAGCCACCGAGGAAAACAGGGAACCCCATGCATTTTCGAAAAGAGGACACCCGTGGGAATCCGCAGAGGTGTGATTTGCGCCCATCGCCCCAGATTTTTTTACCCAGACAGCCCTGCAAAGTCGGAAATGTGGGGAAAAAAACGCTTTTTCCGCACATTTCGCTCGCCGCACCCATCGAAACACGCCCCCCACAACACATGGCCTACCGTCCCGCGTTCCCACAGGTGTCCCGATGAAAACGGTACCTCACATGTGTGGGTGCACCTACCTGGCCGCCAAGGGGAAAGCCTAAAACACAAGTAACCCCAAGTCTGTTGTCAGAGGGAAATCTCCGACATTCTGCCGACCGGCGCAACTTACAGATATGGGCCTCGGGTGTCCAAGCCAGCGAGGAAAACAGGGAACCCCATGCATTTTCGAAAAGAGGACACCCGTGGGAATCTGCAGAGGTGTGATTTGCGCCCATCGCCCCAGATTTTTTTACCCAGACAGCCCTGCAAAGTCGGAAATGTGGGGAAAAAAACGCTTTTTCCGCACATTTCGCTCGCCGCACCCATCGAAACGCGCCCCCCACAACACATGGCCTACCGTCCCGCGTTCCCACAGGTGTCCCGATGAAAACGGTACCTCACATGTGTGGGTGCACCTACCTGGCCGCCAAGGGGAAAGCCTAAAACACAAGTAACCCCAAGTCTGTTGTCAGAGGGAAATCTCCGACATTCTGCCGACCGGCGCAACTTACAGATATGGGCCTCGGGTGTCCAAGCCACCGAGGAAAACAGGGAACCCCATGCATTTTCGAAAAGAGGACACCCGTGGGAATCCGCAGAGGTGTGATTTGCGCCCATCGCCCCAGATTTTTTTACCCAGACAGCCCTGCAAAGTCGGAAATATGGGGGAAAAAACGCTTTTTCCGCACATTTCACTCGCCGCACCCATCGAAACACGCCCCCCACAACACATGGCCTACCGTCCCGCGTTCCCACAGGTGTCCCGATGAAAACGGTACCTCACATGTGTGGGTGCACCTACCTGGCCGCCAAGGGGAAAGCCTAAAACACAAGTAACCCCAAGTCTGTTGTCCATTCTGCCGACCGGCGCAACTTACAGATATGGGCCTCGGGTGTCCAAGCCACCGAAGGAAAACAGGGAACCCCATGCATTTTCGAAAAGAGGACACCCGTGGGAATCCGCAGAGGTGTGATTTGCGCCCATCGCCCCAGATTTTTTTACCCAGACAGCCCTGCAAAGTCGGAAATGTGGGGAAAAAAACGCTTTTTCCGCACATTTCGCTCGCCGCACCCATCGAAACACGCCCCCCACAACACATGGCCTACCGTCCCGCGTTCCCACAGGTGTCCCGATGAAAACGGTACCTCACATGTGTGGGTGCACCTACCTGGCCGCCAAGGGGAAAGCCTAAAACACAAGTAACCCCAAGTCTGTTGTCAGAGGGAAATCTCCGACATTCTGCCGACCGGCGCAACTTACAGATATGGGCCTCGGGTGTCCAAGCCAGCGAGGAAAACAGGGAACCCCATGCATTTTCGAAAAGAGGACACACGTGGGAATCCGCAGAGGTGTGATTTGCGCCCATCGCCCCAGATTTTTTTACCCAGACAGCCCTGCAAAGTCGGAAATGTGGGGAAAAAACCGCTTTTTCCGCACATTTCGCTCGCCGCACCCATCGAAACACGCCCCCCACAACACATGGCCTACCGTCCCGCGTTCCCACAGGTGTCGCGATGAAAACGTTACCTCACATGTGTGGGTGCACCTACCTGGCCGCCAAGGGGAAAGCCTAAAACACAAGTAACCCCAAGTCTGTTGTCCATTCTGCCGACCGGCGCAACTTACAGATATGGGCCTCGGGTGTCCAAGCCACCGAGGAAAACAGGGAACCCCATGCATTTTCGAAAAGAGGACACCCGTGGGAATCCGCAGAGGTGTGATTTGCGCCCATCGCCCCAGATTTTTTTACCCAGACAGCCCTGCAAAGTCGGAAATGTGGGGAAAAAAACGCTTTTTCCGCACATTTCGCTCGCCGCACCCATCGAAACGCGCCCCCCACAACACATGGCCTACCGTCCCGCGTTCCCACAGGTGTCCCGATGAAAACGGTACCTCACATGTGTGGGTGCACCTACCTGGCCGCCAAGGGGAAAGCCTAAAACACAAGTAACCCCAAGTCTGTTGTCAGAGGGAAATCTCCGACATTCTGCCGACCGGCGCAACTTACAGATATGGGCCTCGGGTGTCCAAGCCACCGAGGAAAACAGGGAACCCCATGCATTTTCGAAAAGAGGACACCCGTGGGAATCCGCAGAGGTGTGATTTGCGCCCATCGCCCCAGATTTTTTTACCCAGACAGCCCTGCAAAGTCGGAAATGTGGGGGAAAAAACGCTTTTTCCGCACATTTCACTCGCCGCATCCATCGAAACACGCCCCCCACAACACATGGCCTACCGTCCCGCGTTCCCACAGGTGTCCCGATGAAAACGGTACCTCACATGTGTGGGTGCACCTACCTGGCCGCCAAGGGGAAAGCCTAAAACACAAGTAACCCCAAGTCTGTTGTCCATTCTGCCGACCGGCGCAACTTACAGATATGGACCTCGGGTGTCCAAGCCACCGAGGAAAACAGGGAACCCCATGCATTTTCGAAAAGAGGACACCCGTGGGAATCCGCAGAGGTGTGATTTGCGCCCATCGCCCCAGATTTTTTTACCCAGACAGCCCTGCAAAGTCGGAAATGTGGGGAAAAAAACGCTTTTTCCGCACATTTCGCTCGCCGCACCCATCGAAACGCGCCCCCCACAACACATGGCCTACCGTCCCGCGTTCCCACAGGTGTCCCGATGAAAACGGTACCTCACATGTGTGGGTGCACCTACCTGGCCGCCAAGGGGAAAGCCTAAAACACAAGTAACCCCAAGTCTGTTGTCAGAGGGAAATCTCTGACATTCTGCCGACCGGCGCAACTTACAGATATGGGCCTCGGGTGTCCAAGCCACCGAGGAAAACAGGGAACCCCATGCATTTTCGAAAAGAGGACACCCGTGGGAATCCGCAGAGGTGTGATTTGCGCCCATCGCCCCAGATTTTTTTACCCAGACAGCCCTGCAAAGTCGGAAATGTGGGGAAAAAAATGCTTTTTCCGCACATTTCGCTCGCCGCACCCATCGAAACACGCCCCCCACAACACATGGCCTACCGTCCCGAGTTCCCACAGGTGTCCCGATGAAAACGGTACCTCACATGTGTGGGTGCACCTACCTGGCCGCCAAGGGGAAAGCCTAAAACACAAGTAACCCCAAGTCTGTTGTCCATTCTGCCGACCGGCGCAACTTACAGATATGGGCCTCGGGTGTCCAAGCCACCGAGGAAAACAGGGAACCCCATGCATTTTCGAAAAGAGGACACCCGTGGGAATCCGCAGAGGTGTGATTTGCGCCCATCGCCCCAGATTTTTTTACCCAGACAGCCCTGCAAAGTCGGAAATGTGGGGAAAAAAACGCTTTTTCCGCACATTTCGCTCGCCGCACCCATCGAAACGCGCCCCCCACAACACATGGCCTACCGTCCCGCGTTCCCACAGGTGTCCCGATGAAAACGGTACCTCACATGTGTGGGTGCACCTACCTGGCCGCCAAGGGGAAAGCCTAAAACACAAGTAACCCCAAGTCTGTTGTCAGAGGGAAATCTCCGACATTCTGCCGACCGGCGCAACTTACAGATATGGGCCTCGGGTGTCCAAGCCACCGAGGAAAACAGGGAACCCCATGCATTTTTGAAAAGAGGACACCCGTGGGAATCCGCAGAGGTGTGATTTGCGCCCATCGCCCCAGATTTTTTTACCCAGACAGCCCTGCAAAGTCGGAAATGTGGGGAAAAAAACGCTTTTTCCGCACATTTCGCTCGCCGCACCCATCGAAACACGCCCCCCACAACACATGGCCTACCGTCCCGCGTTCCCACAGGTGTCCCGATGAAAACGGTACCTCACATGTGTGGGTGCACCTACCTGGCCGCCAAGGGGAAAGCCTAAAACACAAGTAACCCCAAGTCTGTTGTCCATTCTGCCGACCGGCGCAACTTACAGATATGGGCCTCGGGTGTCCAAGCCACCGAGGAAAACAGGGAACCCCATGCATTTTCGAAAAGAGGACACCCGTGGGAATCCGCAGAGGTGTGATTTGCGCCCATCGCCCCAGATTTTTTTACCCAGACAGCCCTGCAAAGTCGGAAATGTGGGGAAAAAAACGCTTTTTCCGCACATTTCGCTCGCCGCACCCATCGAAACGCGCCCCCCACAACACATGGCCTACCGTCCCGCGTTCCCACAGGTGTCCCGATGAAAACGGTACCTCACATGTGTGGGTGCACCTACCTGGCCGCCAAGGGGAAAGCCTAAAACACAAGTAACCCCAAGTCTGTTGTCCATTCTGCCGACCGGCGCAACTTACAGATATGGGCCTCGGGTGTCCAAGCCACCGAGGAAAACAGGGAACCCCATGCATTTTCGAAAAGAGGACACCCGT
Organism: Ambystoma mexicanum; assembly: GCF_040938575.1. Taxonomy (NCBI): domain Eukaryota; kingdom Metazoa; phylum Chordata; class Amphibia; order Caudata; family Ambystomatidae; genus Ambystoma; species Ambystoma mexicanum. The sequence goes on from NC_090925.1 coordinate 693,765,866, forward strand.
GGGAATCCGCAGAGGTGTGATTTGCGCCCATCGCCCCAGATTTTTTTACCCAGACAGCCCTGCAAAGTCGGAAATGTGGGGAAAAAAATGCTTTTTCCGCACATTTCGCTCGCCGCACCCATCGAAATGCGCCCCCCACAACACATGGCCTACCGTCCCGCGTTCCCACAGGTGTCCCGATGAAAACGGTACCTCACATGTGTGGGTGCACCTACCTGGCCGCCAAGGGGAAAGCCTAAAACACAAGTAACCCCAAGTCTGTTGTCAGAGGGAAATCTCCGACATTCTGCCGACCGGCACAACTTACAGATATGGGCCTCGGGTGTCCAAGCCACCGAGGAAAACAGGGAACCCCATGCATTTTCGAAAAGAGGACACCCGTGGGAATCCGCAGAGGTGTGATTTGCGCCCATCGCCCCAGATTTTTTTACCCAGACAGCCCTGCAAAGTCGGAAATGTGGGGAAAAAAACGCTTTTTCCGCACATTTCGCTCGCCGCACCCATCGAAACACGCCCCCCACAACACATGGCCTACCGTCCCGCGTTCCCACAGGTGTCCCGATGAAAACGGTACCTCACATGTGTGGGTGCACCTACCTGGCCGCCAAGGGGAAAGCCTAAAACACAAGTAACCCCAAGTCTGTTGTCAGAGGGAAATCTCCGACATTCTGCCGACCGGCGCAACTTACAGATATGGGCCTCGGGTGTCCAAGCCAGCGAGGAAAACAGGGAACCCCATGCATTTTCGAAAAGAGGACACCCGTGGGAATCCGCAGAGGTGTGATTTGCGCCCATCGCCCCAGATTTTTTTACCCAGACAGCCCTGCAAAGTCGGAAATGTGGGGAAAAAAACCGCTTTTTCCGCACATTTCGCTCGCCGCACCCATCGAAACACGCCCCCCACAACACATGGCCTACCGTCCCGCGTTCCCACAGGTGTCGCGATGAAAACGGTACCTCACATGTGTGGGTGCACCTACCTGGCCGCCAAGGGGAAAGCCTAAAACACAAGTAACCCCAAGTCTGTTGTCCATTCTGCCGACCGGCGCAACTTACAGATATGGGCCTCGGGTGTCCAAGCCACCGAGGAAAACAGGGAACCCCATGCATTTTCGAAAAGAGGACACCCGTGGGAATCCGCAGAGGTGTGATTTGCGCCCATCGCCCCAGATTTTTTTACCCAGACAGCCCTGCAAAGTCGGAAATGTGGGGAAAAAAACGCTTTTTCCGCACATTTCGCTCGCCGCACCCATCGAAACGCGCCCCCCACAACACATGGCCTACCGTCCCGCGTTCCCACAGGTGTCCCGATGAAAACGGTACCTCACATGTGTGGGTGCACCTACCTGGCCGCCAAGGGGAAAGCCTAAAACACAAGTAACCCCAAGTCTGTTGTCAGAGGGAAACCTCCGACATTCTGCCGACCGGCACAACTTACAGATATGGGCCTCGGGTGTCCAAGCCACCGAGGAAAACAGGGAACCCCATGCATTTTCGAAAAGAGGACACCCGTGGGAATCCGCAGAGGTGTGATTTGCGCCCATCGCCCCAGATTTTTTTACCCAGACAGCCCTGCAAAGTCGGAAATGTGGGGAAAAAAACGCTTTTTCCGCACATTTCGCTCGCCGCACCCATCGAAACACGCCCCCCACAACACATGGCCTACCGTCCCGCGTTCCCACAGGTGTCCCGATGAAAACGGTACCTCACATGTGTGGGTGCACCTACCTGGCCGCCAAGGGGAAAGCCTAAAACACAAGTAACCCCAAGTCTGTTGTCAGAGGGAAATCTCTGACATTCTGCCGACCGGCGCAACTTACAGATATGGGCCTCGGGTGTCCAAGCCAGCGAGGAAAACAGGGAACCCCATGCATTTTCGAAAAGAGGACACCCGTGGGAATCCGCAGAGGTGTGATTTGCGCCCATCGCCCCAGATTTTTTTACCCAGACAGCCCTGCAAAGTCGGAAATGTGGGGAAAAAACCGCTTTTTCCGCACATTTCGCTCGCCGCACCCATCGAAACACGCCCCCCACAACACATGGCCTACCGTCCCGCGTTCCCACAGGTGTCGCGATGAAAACGGTACCTCACATGTGTGGGTGCACCTACCTGGCCGCCAAGGGGAAAGCCTAAAACACAAGTAACCCCAAGTCTGTTGTCCATTCTGCCGACCGGCGCAACTTACAGATATGGGCCTCGGGTGTCCAAGCCACCGAGGAAAACAGGGAACCCCATGCATTTTCGAAAAGAGGACACCCGTGGGAATCCGCAGAGGTGTGATTTGCGCCCATCGCCCCAGATTTTTTTACCCAGACAGCCCTGCAAAGTCGGAAATGTGGGGAAAAAAACGCTTTTTCCGCACATTTCGCTCGCCGCACCCATCGAAACGCGCCCCCCACAACACATGGCCTACCGTCCCGCGTTCCCACAGGTGTCCCGATGAAAACGGTACCTCACATGTGTGGGTGCACCTACCTGGCCGCCAAGGGGAAAGCCTAAAACACAAGTAACCCCAAGTCTGTTGTCAGAGGGAAATCTCAGACATTCTGCCGACCGGCGCAACTTACAGATATGGGCCTCGGGTGTCCAAGCCACCGAGGAAAACAGGGAACCCCATGCATTTTCGAAAAGAGGACACCCGTGGGAATCCGCAGAGGTGTGATTTGCGCCCATCGCCCCAGATTTTTTTACCCAGACAGCCCTGCAAAGTCGGAAATGTGGGGGGAAAAAACGCTTTTTCCGCACATTTCACTCGCCGCACCCATCGAAACACGCCCCCCACAACACATGGCCTACCGTCCCGCGTTCCCACAGGTGTCCCGATGAAAACGGTACCTCACATGTGTGGGTGCACCTACCTGGCCGCCAAGGGGAAAGCCTAAAACACAAGTAACCCCAAGTCTGTTGTCAGAGGGAAATCTCCGACATTCTGCCGACCGGCGCAACTTACAGATATGGGCCTCGGGTGTCCAAGCCAGCGAGGAAAACAGGGAACCCCATGCATTTTCGAAAAGAGGACACCCGTGGGAATCCGCAGAGGTGTGATTTGCGCCCATCGCCCCAGATTTTTTTACCCAGACAGCCCTGCAAAGTCGGAAATGTGGGGAAAAAACCGCTTTTTCCGCACATTTCGCTCGCCGCACCCATCGAAACACGCCCCCACAACACATGGCCTACCGTCCCGCGTTCCCACAGGTGTCGCGATGAAAACGGTACCTCACATGTGTGGGTGCACCTACCTGGCCGCCAAGGGGAAAGCCTAAAACACAAGTAACCCCAAGTCTGTTGTCCATTCTGCCGACCGGCGCAACTTACAGATATGGGCCTCGGGTGTCCAAGCCACCGAGGAAAACAGGGAACCCCATGCATTTTCGAAAAGAGGACACCCGTGGGAATCCGCAGAGGTGTGATTTGCGCCCATCGCCCCAGATTTCTTTACCCAGACAGCCCTGCAAAGTCGGAAATGTGGGGAAAAAAACGCTTTTTCCGCACATTTCGCTCGCCGCACCCATCGAAACGCGCCCCCCACAACACATGGCCTACCGTCCCGCGTTCCCACAGGTGTCCCGATGAAAACGGTACCTCACATGTGTGGGTGCACCTACCTGGCCGCCAAGGGGAAAGCCTAAAACACAAGTAACCCCAAGTCTGTTGTCAGAGGGAAATCTCAGACATTCTGCCGACCGGCGCAACTTACAGATATGGGCCTCGGGTGTCCAAGCCACCGAGGAAAACAGGGAACCCCATGCATTTTCGAAAAGAGGACACCCGTGGGAATCCGCAGAGGTGTGATTTGCGCCCATCGCCCCAGATTTTTTTACCCAGACAGCCCTGCAAAGTCGGAAATGTGGGGGAAAAAACGCTTTTTCCGCACATTTCACTCGCCGCACCCATCGAAACACGCCCCCCACAACACATGGCCTACCGTCCCGAGTTCCCACAGGTGTCCCGATGAAAACGGTACCTCACATGTGTGGGTGCACCTACCTGGCCGCCAAGGGGAAAGCCTAAAACACAAGTAACCCCAAGTCTGTTGTCCATTCTGCCGACCGGCGCAACTTACAGATATGGGCCTCGGGTGTCCAAGCCACCGAGGAAAACAGGGAACCCCATGCATTTTCGAAAAGAGGACACCCGTGGGAATCCGCAGAGGTGTGATTTGCGCCCATCGCCCCAGATTTTTTTACCCAGACAGCCCTGCAAAGTCGGAAATGTGGGGAAAAAAACGCTTTTTCCGCACATTTCGCTCGCCGCACCCATCGAAAAGCGCCCCCCACAACACATGGCCTACCGTCCCGCGTTCCCACAGGTGTCCCAATGAAAACGGTACCTCACATGTGTGGGTGCACCTACCTGGCCGCCAAGGGGAAAGCCTAAAACACAAGTAACCCCAAGTCTGTTGTCAGAGGGAAATCTCCGACATTCTGCCGACCGGCGCAACTTACAGATATGGGCCTCGGGTGTCCAAGCCACCGAGGAAAACAGGGAACCCCATGCATTTTCGAAAAGAGGACACCCGTGGGAATCCGCAGAGGTGTGATTTGCGCCCATCGCCCCAGATTTTTTTACCCAGACAGCCCTGCAAAGTCGGAAATGTGGGGGAAAAAACGCTTTTTCCGCACATTTCACTCGCCGCACCCATCGAAACACGCCCCCCACAACACATGGCCTACCGTCCCGCGTTCCCACAGGTGTCCCGATGAAAACGGTACCTCACATGTGTGGGTGCACCTACCTGGCCGCCAAGGGGAAAGCCTAAAACACAAGTAACCCCAAGTCTGTTGTCCATTCTGCCGACCGGCGCAACTTACAGATATGGGCCTCGGGTGTCCAAGCCACCGAGGAAAACAGGGAACCCCATGCATTTTCGAAAAGAGGACACCCGTGGGAATCCGCAGAGGTGTGATTTGCGCCCATCGCCCCAGATTTTTTTACCCAGACAGCCCTGCAAAGTCGGAAATGTGGGGAAAAAAACGCTTTTTCCGCACATTTCGCTCGCCGCACCCATCGAAACACGCCCCCCACAACACATGGCCTACCGTCCCGCGTTCCCACAGGTGTCCCGATGAAAACGGTACCTCACATGTGTGGGTGCACCTACCTGGCCGCCAAGGGGAAAGCCTAAAACACAAGTAACCCCAAGTCTGTTGTCAGAGGGAAATCTCCGACATTCTGCCGACCGGCGCAACTTACAGATATGGGCCTCGGGTGTCCAAGCCAGCGAGGAAAACAGGGAACCCCATGCATTTTCGAAAAGAGGACACCCGTGGGAATCTGCAGAGGTGTGATTTGCGCCCATCGCCCCAGATTTTTTTACCCAGACAGCCCTGCAAAGTCGGAAATGTGGGGAAAAAAACGCTTTTTCCGCACATTTCGCTCGCCGCACCCATCGAAACGCGCCCCCCACAACACATGGCCTACCGTCCCGCGTTCCCACAGGTGTCCCGATGAAAACGGTACCTCACATGTGTGGGTGCACCTACCTGGCCGCCAAGGGGAAAGCCTAAAACACAAGTAACCCCAAGTCTGTTGTCAGAGGGAAATCTCCGACATTCTGCCGACCGGCGCAACTTACAGATATGGGCCTCGGGTGTCCAAGCCACCGAGGAAAACAGGGAACCCCATGCATTTTCGAAAAGAGGACACCCGTGGGAATCCGCAGAGGTGTGATTTGCGCCCATCGCCCCAGATTTTTTTACCCAGACAGCCCTGCAAAGTCGGAAATATGGGGGAAAAAACGCTTTTTCCGCACATTTCACTCGCCGCACCCATCGAAACACGCCCCCCACAACACATGGCCTACCGTCCCGCGTTCCCACAGGTGTCCCGATGAAAACGGTACCTCACATGTGTGGGTGCACCTACCTGGCCGCCAAGGGGAAAGCCTAAAACACAAGTAACCCCAAGTCTGTTGTCCATTCTGCCGACCGGCGCAACTTACAGATATGGGCCTCGGGTGTCCAAGCCACCGAAGGAAAACAGGGAACCCCATGCATTTTCGAAAAGAGGACACCCGTGGGAATCCGCAGAGGTGTGATTTGCGCCCATCGCCCCAGATTTTTTTACCCAGACAGCCCTGCAAAGTCGGAAATGTGGGGAAAAAAACGCTTTTTCCGCACATTTCGCTCGCCGCACCCATCGAAACACGCCCCCCACAACACATGGCCTACCGTCCCGCGTTCCCACAGGTGTCCCGATGAAAACGGTACCTCACATGTGTGGGTGCACCTACCTGGCCGCCAAGGGGAAAGCCTAAAACACAAGTAACCCCAAGTCTGTTGTCAGAGGGAAATCTCCGACATTCTGCCGACCGGCGCAACTTACAGATATGGGCCTCGGGTGTCCAAGCCAGCGAGGAAAACAGGGAACCCCATGCATTTTCGAAAAGAGGACACACGTGGGAATCCGCAGAGGTGTGATTTGCGCCCATCGCCCCAGATTTTTTTACCCAGACAGCCCTGCAAAGTCGGAAATGTGGGGAAAAAACCGCTTTTTCCGCACATTTCGCTCGCCGCACCCATCGAAACACGCCCCCCACAACACATGGCCTACCGTCCCGCGTTCCCACAGGTGTCGCGATGAAAACGTTACCTCACATGTGTGGGTGCACCTACCTGGCCGCCAAGGGGAAAGCCTAAAACACAAGTAACCCCAAGTCTGTTGTCCATTCTGCCGACCGGCGCAACTTACAGATATGGGCCTCGGGTGTCCAAGCCACCGAGGAAAACAGGGAACCCCATGCATTTTCGAAAAGAGGACACCCGTGGGAATCCGCAGAGGTGTGATTTGCGCCCATCGCCCCAGATTTTTTTACCCAGACAGCCCTGCAAAGTCGGAAATGTGGGGAAAAAAACGCTTTTTCCGCACATTTCGCTCGCCGCACCCATCGAAACGCGCCCCCCACAACACATGGCCTACCGTCCCGCGTTCCCACAGGTGTCCCGATGAAAACGGTACCTCACATGTGTGGGTGCACCTACCTGGCCGCCAAGGGGAAAGCCTAAAACACAAGTAACCCCAAGTCTGTTGTCAGAGGGAAATCTCCGACATTCTGCCGACCGGCGCAACTTACAGATATGGGCCTCGGGTGTCCAAGCCACCGAGGAAAACAGGGAACCCCATGCATTTTCGAAAAGAGGACACCCGTGGGAATCCGCAGAGGTGTGATTTGCGCCCATCGCCCCAGATTTTTTTACCCAGACAGCCCTGCAAAGTCGGAAATGTGGGGGAAAAAACGCTTTTTCCGCACATTTCACTCGCCGCATCCATCGAAACACGCCCCCCACAACACATGGCCTACCGTCCCGCGTTCCCACAGGTGTCCCGATGAAAACGGTACCTCACATGTGTGGGTGCACCTACCTGGCCGCCAAGGGGAAAGCCTAAAACACAAGTAACCCCAAGTCTGTTGTCCATTCTGCCGACCGGCGCAACTTACAGATATGGACCTCGGGTGTCCAAGCCACCGAGGAAAACAGGGAACCCCATGCATTTTCGAAAAGAGGACACCCGTGGGAATCCGCAGAGGTGTGATTTGCGCCCATCGCCCCACATTTTTTTACCCAGACAGCCCTGCAAAGTCGGAAATGTGGGGAAAAAAACGCTTTTTCCGCACATTTCGCTCGCCGCACCCATCGAAACGCGCCCCCCACAACACATGGCCTACCGTCCCGCGTTCCCACAGGTGTCCCGATGAAAACGGTACCTCACATGTGTGGGTGCACCTACCTGGCCGCCAAGGGGAAAGCCTAAAACACAAGTAACCCCAAGTCTGTTGTCAGAGGGAAATCTCCGACATTCTGCCGACCGGCGCAACTTACAGATATGGGCCTCGGGTGTCCAAGCCACCGAGGAAAACAGGGAACCCCATGCATTTTCGAAAAGAGGACACCCGTGGGAATCCGCAGAGGTGTGATTTGCGCCCATCGCCCCAGATTATTTTACCCAGACAGCCCTGCAAAGTCGGAAATGTGGGGAAAAAAACGCTTTTTCCGCACATTTCGCTCGCCGCACCCATCGAAACACGCCCCCCACAACACATGGCCTACCGTCCCGCGTTCCCACAGGTGTCCACATGAAAACGGTACCTCACATGTGTGGGTGCACCTACCTGGCCGCCAAGGGGAAAGCCTAAAACACAAGTAACCCCAAGTCTGTTGTCAGAGGGAAATCTCCGACATTCTGCCGACCGGCGCAACTTACAGATATGGGCCTCGGGTGTCCAAGCCACCGAGGAAAACAGGGAACCCCATGCATTTTCGAAAAGAGGACACCCGTGGGAATCCGCAGAGGTGTGATTTGCGCCCATCGCCCCAGATTTTTTTACCCAGACAGCCCTGCAAAGTCGGAAATGTGGGGGAAAAAACGCTTTTTCCGCACATTTCACTCGCCGCACCCATCGAAACACGCCCCCCACAACACATGGCCTACCGTCCCGCGTTCCCACAGGTGTCCCGATGAAAACGGTACCTCACATGTGAGGGTGCACCTACCTGGCCGCCAAGGGGAAAGCCTAAAACACAAGTAACCCCAAGTCTGTTGTCCATTCTGCCGACCGGCGCAACTTACAGATATGGACCTCGGGTGTCCAAGCCACCGAGGAAAACAGGGAACCCCATGCATTTTCGAAAAGAGGACACCCGTGGGAATCCGCAGAGGTGTGATTTGCGCCCATCGCCCCACATTTTTTTACCCAGACAGCCCTGCAAAGTCGGAAATGTGGGGAAAAAAATGCTTTTTCCGCACATTTCGCTCGCCGCACCCATCGAAACGCGCCCCCCACAACACATGGCCTACCGTCCCGCGTTCCCACAGGTGTCCCGATGAAAAAGGTACCTCACATGTGTGGGTGCACCTACCTGGCCGCCAAGGGGAAAGCCTAAAACACAAGTAACCCCAAGTCTGTTGTCAGAGGGAAATCTCCGACATTCTGCCGACCGGCGCAACTTACAGATATGGGCCTCGGGTGTCCAAGCCACCGAGGAAAACAGGGAACCCCATGCATTTTCGAAAAGAGGACACCCGTGGGAATCCGCAGAGGTGTGATTTGCGCCCATCGCCCCAGATTATTTTACCCAGACAGCCCTGCAAAGTCGGAAATGTGGGGAAAAAAACGCTTTTTCCGCACATTTCGCTCGCCGCACCCATCGAAACACGCCCCCCACAACACATGGCCTACCGTCCCGCGTTCCCACAGGTGTCCCGATGAAAACGGTACCTCACATGTGTGGGTGCACCTACCTGGCCGCCAAGGGGAAAGCCTAAAACACAAGTAACCCCAAGTCTGTTGTCAGAGGGAAATCTCAGACATTCTGCCGACCGGCGCAACTTACAGATATGGGCCTCGGGTGTCCAAGCCAGCGAGGAAAACGGGGAACCCCATGCATTTTCGAAAAGAGGACACCCGTGGGAATCCGCAGAGGTGTGATTTGCGCCCATCGCCCCAGATTTTTTTACCCAGACAGCCCTGCAAAGTCGGAAATGTGGGGAAAAAAACGCTTTTTCCGCACATTTCGCTCGCCGCACCCATCGAAACGCGCCCCCCACAACACATGGCCTACCGTCCCGCGTTCCCACAGGTGTCCCGATGAAAACGGTACCTCACATGTGTGGGTGCACCTACCTGGCCGCCAAGGGGAAAGCCTAAAACACAAGTAACCCCAAGTCTGTTGTCAGAGGGAAATCTCAGACATTCTGCCGACCGGCGCAACTTACAGATATGGGCCTCGGGTGTCCAAGCCAGTGAGGAAAACGGGGAACCCCATGCATTTTCGAAAAGAGGACACCCGTGGGAATCCGCAGAGGTGTGATTTGCGCCCATCGCCCCAGATTTTTTTACCCAGACAGCCCTGCAAAGTCGGAAATGTGGGGAAAAAAACGCTTTTTCCGCACATTTCGCTCGCCGCACCCATCGAAACACGCCCCCCACAACACATGGCCTACCGTCCCGCGTTCCCACAGGTGTCTCGATGAAAACGGTACCTCACATGTGTGGGTGCACCTACCTGGCCGCCAAGGGGAAAGCCTAAAACACAAGTAACCCCAAGTCTGTTGTCAGAGGGAAATCTCAGACATTCTGCCGACCGGCGCAACTTACAGATATGGGCCTCGGGTGTCCAAGCCACCGAGGAAAACAGGGAACCCCATGCATTTTCGAAAAGAGGACACCCGTGGGAATCCGCAGAGGTGTGATTTGCGCCCATCGCCCCAGATTTTTTTACCCAGACAGCCCTGCAAAGTCGGAAATGTGGGGAAAAAAACGCTTTTTCCGCACATTTCGCTCGCCGCACCCATCGAAACACGCCCCCCACAACACATGGCCTACCGTCCCGCGTTCCCACAGGTGTCCCGATGAAAACGGTACCTCACATGTGTGGGTGCACCTACCTGGCCGCCAAGGGGAAAGCCTAAAACACAAGTAACCCCAAGTCTGTTGTCAGAGGGAAATCTCAGACATTCTGCCGACCGGCGCAACTTACAGATATGGGCCTCGGGTGTCCAAGCCACCGAGGAAAACAGGGAACCCCATGCATTTTCGAAAAGAGGACACCCGTGGGAATCCGCAGAGGTGTGATTTGCGCCCATCGCCCCAGATTTTTTTACCCAGACAGCCCTGCAAAGTCGGAAATGTGGGGAAAAAAACGCTTTTTCCGCACATTTCGCTCGCCGCACCCATCGAAACACGCCCCCCACAACACATGGCCTACCGTCCCGCGTTCCCACAGGTGTCCACATGAAAACGGTACCTCACATGTGTGGGTGCACCTACCTGGCCGCCAAGGGGAAAGCCTAAAACACAAGTAACCCCAAGTCTGTTGTCAGAGGGAAATCTCCGACATTCTGCCGACCGGCGCAACTTACAGATATGGGCCTCGGGTGTCCAAGCCACCGAGGAAAACAGGGAACCCCATGCATTTTCGAAAAGAGGACACCCGTGGGAATCCGCAGAGGTGTGATTTGCGCCCATCGCCCCAGATTTTTTTACCCAGACAGCCCTGCAAAGTCGGAAATGTGGGGGAAAAAACGCTTTTTCCGCACATTTCACTCGCCGCACCCATCGAAACACGCCCCCCACAACACATGGCCTACCGTCCCGCGTTCCCACAGGTGTCCCGATGAAAACGGTACCTCACATGTGTGGGTGCACCTACCTGGCCGCCAAGGGGAAAGCCTAAAACACAAGTAACCCCAAGTCTGTTGTCCATTCTGCCGACCGGCGCAACTTACAGATATGGAGCTCGGGTGTCCAAGCCACCGAGGAAAACAGGGAACCCCATGCATTTTCGAAAAGAGGACACCCGTGGGAATCCGCAGAGGTGTGATTTGCGCCCATCGCCCCACATTTTTTTACCCAGACAGCCCTGCAAAGTCGGAAATGTGGGGAAAAAAACGCTTTTTCCGCACATTTCGCTCGCCGCACCCATCGAAACGCGCCCCCCACAACACATGGCCTACCGTCCCGCGTTCCCACAGGTGTCCCGATGAAAACGGTACCTCACATGTGTGGGTGCACCTACCTGGCCGCCAAGGGGAAAGCCTAAAACACAAGTAACCCCAAGTCTGTTGTCAGAGGGAAATCTCCGACATTCTGCCGACCGGCGCAACTTACAGATATGGGCCTCGGGTGTCCAAGCCACCGAGGAAAACAGGGAACCCCATGCATTTTTGAAAAGAGGACACCCGTGGGAATCCGCAGAGGTGTGATTTGCGCCCATCGCCCCAGATTTTTTTACCCAGACAGCCCTGCAAAGTCGGAAATGTGGGGAAAAAAACGCTTTTTCCGCACATTTCGCTCGCCGCACCCATCGAAACACGCCCCCCACAACACATGGCCTACCGTCCCGCGTTCCCACAGGTGTCCCGATGAAAACGGTACCTCACATGTGTGGGTGCACCTACCTGGCCGCCAAGGGGAAAGCCTAAAACACAAGTAACCCCAAGTCTGTTGTCCATTCTGCCGACCGGCGCAACTTACAGATATGGGCCTCGGGTGTCCAAGCCACCGAGGAAAACAGGGAACCCCATGCATTTTCGAAAAGAGGACACCCGTGGGAATCCGCAGAGGTGTGATTTGCGCCCATCGCCCCAGATTTTTTTACCCAGACAGCCCTGCAAAGTCGGAAATGTGGGGAAAAAAACGCTTTTTCCGCACATTTCGCTCGCCGCACCCATCGAAACGCGCCCCCCACAACACATGGCCTACCGTCCCGCGTTCCCACAGGTGTCCCGATGAAAACGGTACCTCACATGTGTGGGTGCACCTACCTGGCCGCCAAGGGGAAAGCCTAAAACACAAGTAACCCCAAGTCTGTTGTCCATTCTGCCGACCGGCGCAACTTACAGATATGGGCCTCGGGTGTCCAAGCCACCGAGGAAAACAGGGAACCCCATGCATTTTCGAAAAGAGGACACCCGTGGGAATCCGCAGAGGTGTGATTTGCGCCCATCGCCCCAGATTTTTTTACCCAGACAGCCCTGCAAAGTCGGAAATGTGGGGAAAAAAATGCTTTTTCCGCACATTTCGCTCGCCGCACCCATCGAAACGCGCCCCCCACAACACATGGCCTACCGTCCCGCGTTCCCACAGGTGTCCCGATGAAAACGGTACCTCACATGTGTGGGTGCACCTACCTGGCCGCCAAGGGGAAAGCCTAAAACACAAGTAACCCCAAGTCTGTTGTCAGAGGGAAATCTCCGACATTCTGCCGACCGGCACAACTTACAGATATGGGCCTCGGGTGTCCAAGCCACCGAGGAAAACAGGGAACCCCATGCATTTTCGAAAAGAGGACACCCGTGGGAATCCGCAGAGGTGTGATTTGCGCCCATCGCCCCAGATTTTTTTACCCAGACAGCCCTGCAAAGTCGGAAATGTGGGGAAAAAAACGCTTTTTCCGCACATTTCGCTCGCCGCACCCATCGAAACACGCCCCCCACAACACATGGCCTACCGTCCCGCGTTCCCACAGGTGTCCCGATGAAAACGGTACCTCACATGTGTGGGTGCACCTACCTGGCCGCCAAGGGGAAAGCCTAAAACACAAGTAACCCCAAGTCTGTTGTCAGAGGGAAATCTCCGACATTCTGCCGACCGGCGCAACTTACAGATATGGGCCTCGGGTGTCCAAGCCAGCGAGGAAAACAGGGAACCCCATGCATTTTCGAAAAGAGGACACCCGTGGGAATCCGCAGAGGTGTGATTTGCGCCCATCGCCCCAGATTTTTTTACCCAGACAGCCCTGCAAAGTCGGAAATGTGGGGAAAAAAACCGCTTTTTCCGCACATTTCGCTCGCCGCACCCATCGAAACACGCCCCCCACAACACATGGCCTACTGTCCCGCGTTCCCACAGGTGTCGCGATGAAAACGGTACCTCACATGTGTGGGTGCACCTACCTGGCCGCCAAGGGGAAAGCCTAAAACACAAGTAACCCCAAGTCTGTTGTCCATTCTGCCGACCGGCGCAACTTACAGATATGGGCCTCGGGTGTCCAAGCCACCAAGGAAAACAGGGAACCCCATGCATTTTCGAAAAGAGGACACCCGTGGGAATCCGCAGAGGTGTGATTTGCGCCCATCGCCCCAGATTTTTTTACCCAGACAGCCCTGCAAAGTCGGAAATGTGGGGAAAAAAACGCTTTTTCCGCACATTTCGCTCGCCGCACCCATCGAAACGCGCCCCCCACAACACATGGCCTACCGTCCCGCGTTCCCACAGGTGTCCCGATGAAAACGGTACCTCGCATGTGTGGGTGCACCTACCTGGCCGCCAAGGGGAAAGCCTAAAACACAAGTAACCCCAAGTCTGTTGTCCATTCTGCCGACCGGCGCAACTTACAGATATGGGCCTCGGGTGTCCAAGCCACCGAGGAAAACAGGGAACCCCATGCATTTTCGAAAAGAGGACACCCGTGGGAATCCGCAGAGGTGTGATTTGCGCCCATCGCCCCAGATTTTTTTACCCAGACAGCCCTGCAAAGTCGGAAATGTGGGGAAAAAAATGCTTTTTCCGCACATTTCGCTCGCCGCACCCATCGAAACGCGCCCCCCACAACACATGGCCTACCGTCCCGCGTTCCCACAGGTGTCCCGATGAAAACGGTACCTCACATGTGTGGGTGCACCTACCTGGCCGCCAAGGGGAAAGCCTAAAACACAAGTAACCCCAAGTCTGTTGTCCATTCTGCCGACCGGCGCAACTTACAGATATGGGCCTCGGGTGTCCAAGCCACCGAGGAAAACAGGGAACCCCATGCATTTTCGAAAAGAGGACACCCGTGGGAATCCGCAGAGGTGTGATTTGCGCCCATCGCCCCAGATTTTTTTACCCAGACAGCCCTGCAAAGTCGGAAATGTGGGGAAAAAAACGCTTTTTCCGCACATTTCGCTCGCCGCACCCATCAAAACGCACCCCCCACAACACATGGCCTACCGTCCCGCGTTCCCACAGGTGTCCCGATGAAAACGGTACCTCACATGTGTGGGTGCACCTACCTGGCCGCCAAGGGGAAAGCCTAAAACACAAGTAACCCCAAGTCTGTTGTCAGAGGGAAATCTCAGACATTCTGCCGCCCGGCGCAACTTACAGATATGGGCCTCGGGTGTCCAAACCACCGAGGAAAACAGGGAACCCCATGCATTTTCGAAAAGAGGACACCCGTGGGAATCCGCAGAGGTGTGATTTGCGCCCATCGCCCCAGATTTTTTTACCCAGACAGCCCTGCAAAGTCGGAAATGTGGGGAAAAAAACGCTTTTTCCGCACATTTCGCTCGCCGCACCCATCGAAACACGCCCCCCACAACACATGGCCTACCGTCCCGCGTTCCCACAGGTGTCCCGATGAAAACGGTACCTCACATGTGTGGGTGCACCTACCTGGCCGCCAAGGGGAAAGCCTAAAACACAAGTAACCCCAAGTCTGTTGTCCATTCTGCCGACCGGCGCAACTTACAGATATGGGCCTCGGGTGTCCAAGCCACCGAAGAAAACAGGGAACCCCATGCATTTTCGAAAAGAGGACACCCGTGGGAATCCGCAGAGGTGTGATTTGCGCCCATCGCCCCAGATTTTTTTACCCAGACAGCCCTGCAAAGTCGGAAATGTGGGGGAAAAAACGCTTTTTCCGCACATTTCGCTCGCCGCACCCATCGAAACGCGCCCCCCACAACACATGGCCTACCGTCCCGCGTTCCCACAGGTGTCCCGATGAAAACGGTACCTCACATGTGTGGGTGCACCTACCTGGCCGCCAAGGGGAAAGCCTAAAACACAAGTAACCCCAAGTCTGTTGTCAGAGGGAAATCTCTGACATTCTGCCGACCGGCGCAACTTACAGATATGGGCCTCGGGTGTCCAAGCCACCGAGGAAAACAGGGAACCCCATGCATTTTCGAAAAGAGGACACCCGTGGGAATCCGCAGAGGTGTGATTTGCGCCCATCGCCCCAGATTTTTTTACCCAGACAGCCCTGCAAAGTCGGAAATGTGGGGAAAAAAACGCTTTTTCCGCACATTTCGCTCGCCGCACCCATCGAAACACGCCCCCCACAACACATGGCCTACCGTCCCGCGTTCCCACAGGTGTCCCGATGAAAACGGTACCTCACATGTGTGGGTGCACCTACCTGGCCGCCAAGGGGAAAGCCTAAAACACAAGTAACCCCAAGTCTGTTGTCAGAGGGAAATCTCCGACATTCTGCCGACCGGCGCAACTTACAGATATGGGCCTCGGGTGTCCAAGCCACCGAGGAAAACAGGGAACCCCATGCATTTTCGAAAAGAGGACCCCCGTGGGAATCCGCAGAGGTGTGATTTGCACCCATCGCCCCAGATTCTTTTACCCAGACAGCCCTGCAAAGTCGGAAATGTGGGGAAAATAACGTTTTTTCCGCACATTTCGCTCGCCGCACCCATCGAAACACGTCCCCCACAACACATGGCCTACCGTCCCGCGTTCCCACAGGTGTCCCGATGAAAACGGTACCTCACATGTGTGGGTGCACCTACCTGGCCGCCAAGGGGAAAGCCTAAAACACAAGTAACCCCAAGTCTGTTGTCCATTCTGCCGACCGGCGCAACTTACAGATATGGGCCTCGGGTGTCCAAGCCACCGAGGAAAACAGGGAACCCCATGCATTTTCGAAAAGAGGATACCCGTGGGAATCCGCAGAGGTGTGATTTGCGCCCATCGCCCCAGATTTTTTTACCCAGACAGCCCTGCAAAGTCGGAAATGTGGGGGAAAAAACGCTTTTTCCGCACATTTCGCTCGCCGCACCCATCGAAACGCGCCCCCCACAACACATGGCCTACCGTCCCGCGTTCCCACAGGTGTCCCGATGAAAACGGTACCTCACATGTGTGGGTGCACCTACCTGGCCGCCAAGGGGAAAGCCTAAAACACAAGTAACCCCAAGTCTGTTGTCAGAGGGAAATCTCTGACATTCTGCCGACCGGCGCAACTTACAGATATGGGCCTCGGGTGTCCAAGCCACCGAGGAAAACAGGGAACCCCATGCATTTTCGAAAAGAGGACACCCGTGGGAATCCGCAGAGGTGTGATTTGCGCCCATCGCCCCAGATTTTTTTACCCAGACAGCCCTGCAAAGTCGGAAATGTGGGGAAAAAAACGCTTTTTCCGCACATTTCGCTCGCCGCACCCATCGAAACACGCCCCCCACAACACATGGCCTACCGTCCCGAGTTCCCACAGGTGTCCCGATGAAAACGGTACCTCACATGTGTGGGTGCACCTACCTGGCCGCCAAGGGGAAAGCCTAAAACACAAGTAACCCCAAGTCTGTTGTCCATTCTGCCGACCGGCGCAACTTACAGATATGGGCCTCGGGTGTCCAAGCCACCGAGGAAAACAGGGAACCCCATGCATTTTCGAAAAGAGGACACCCGTGGGAATCCGCAGAGGTGTGATTTGCGCCCATCGCCCCAGATTTTTTTACCCAGACAGCCCTGCAAAGTCGGAAATGTGGGGAAAAAAACGCTTTTTCCGCACATTTCGCTCGCCGCACCCATCGAAACGCGCCCCCCACAACACATGGCCTACCGTCCCGCGTTCCCACAGGTGTCCCGATGAAAACGGTACCTCACATGTGTGGGTGCACCTACCTGGCCGCCAAGGGGAAAGCCTAAAACACAAGTAACCCCAAGTCTGTTGTCAGAGGGAAATCTCCGACATTCTGCCGACCGGCGCAACTTACAGATATGGGCCTCGGGTGTCCAAGCCACCGAGGAAAACAGGGAACCCCATGCATTTTTGAAAAGAGGACACCCGTGGGAATCCGCAGAGGTGTGATTTGCGCCCATCGCCCCAGATTTTTTTACCCAGACAGCCCTGCAAAGTCGGAAATGTGGGGAAAAAAACGCTTTTTCCGCACATTTCGCTCGCCGCACCCATCGAAACACGCCCCCCACAACACATGGCCTACCGTCCCGCGTTCCCACAGGTGTCCCGATGAAAACGGTACCTCACATGTGTGGGTGCACCTACCTGGCCGCCAAGGGGAAAGCCTAAAACACAAGTAACCCCAAGTCTGTTGTCCATTCTGCCGACCGGCGCAACTTACAGATATGGGCCTCGGGTGTCCAAGCCACCGAGGAAAACAGGGAACCCCATGCATTTTCGAAAAGAGGACACCCGTGGGAATCCGCAGAGGTGTGATTTGCGCCCATCGCCCCAGATTTTTTTACCCAGACAGCCCTGCAAAGTCGGAAATGTGGGGAAAAAAACGCTTTTTCCGCACATTTCGCTCGCCGCACCCATCGAAACGCGCCCCCCACAACACATGGCCTACCGTCCCGCGTTCCCACAGGTGTCCCGATGAAAACGGTACCTCACATGTGTGGGTGCACCTACCTGGCCGCCAAGGGGAAAGCCTAAAACACAAGTAACCCCAAGTCTGTTGTCCATTCTGCCGACCGGCGCAACTTACAGATATGGGCCTCGGGTGTCCAAGCCACCGAGGAAAACAGGGAACCCCATGCATTTTCGAAAAGAGGACACCCGTGGGAATCCGCAGAGGTGTGATTTGCGCCCATCGCCCCAGATTTTTTTACCCAGACAGCCCTGCAAAGTCGGAAATGTAGGGAAAAAAATGCTTTTTCCGCACATTTTGCTCGCCGCACCCATCGAAACGCGCCCCCCACAACACATGGCCTACCGTCCCGCGTTCCCACAGGTGTCCCGATGAAAACGGTACCTCACATGTGTGGGTGCACCTACCTGGCCGCCAAGGGGAAAGCCTAAAACACAAGTAACCCCAAGTCTGTTGTCAGAGGGAAATCTCCGACATTCTGCCGACCGGCACAACTTACAGATATGGGCCTCGGGTGTCCAAGCCACCGAGGAAAACAGGGAACCCCATGCATTTTCGAAAAGAGGACACCCGTGGGAATCCGCAGAGGTGTGATTTGCGCCCATCGCCCCAGATTTTTTTACCCAGACAGCCCTGCAAAGTCGGAAATGTGGGGAAAAAAACGCTTTTTCCGCACATTTCGCTCGCCGCACCCATCGAAACACGCCCCCCACAACACATGGCCTACCGTCCCGCGTTCCCACAGGTGTCCCGATGAAAACGGTACCTCACATGTGTGGGTGCACCTACCTGGCCGCCAAGGGGAAAGCCTAAAACACAAGTAACCCCAAGTCTGTTGTCAGAGGGAAATCTCCGACATTCTGCCGACCGGCGCAACTTACAGATATGGGCCTCGGGTGTCCAAGCCAGCGAGGAAAACAGGGAACCCCATGCATTTTCGAAAAGAGGACACCCGTGGGAATCCGCAGAGGTGTGATTTGCGCCCATCGCCCCAGATTTTTTTACCCAGACAGCCCTGCAAAGTCGGAAATGTGGGGAAAAAAACCGCTTTTTCCGCACATTTCGCTCGCCGCACCCATCGAAACACGCCCCCCACAACACATGGCCTACCGTCCCGCGTTCCCACAGGTGTCGCGATGAAAACGGTACCTCACATGTGTGGGTGCACCTACCTGGCCGCCAAGGGGAAAGCCTAAAACACAAGTAACCCCAAGTCTGTTGTCCATTCTGCCGACCGGCGCAACTTACAGATATGGGCCTCGGGTGTCCAAGCCACCGAGGAAAACAGGGAACCCCATGCATTTTCGAAAAGAGGACACCCGTGGGAATCCGCAGAGGTGTGATTTGCGCCCATCGCCCCAGATTTTTTTACCCAGACAGCCCTGCAAAGTCGGAAATGTGGGGAAAAAAACGCTTTTTCCGCACATTTCGCTCGCCGCACCCATCGAAACGCGCCCCCCGCAACACATGGCCTACCGTCCCGCGTTCCCACAGGTGTCCCGATGAAAACGGTACCTCACATGTGTGGGTGCACCTACCTGGCCGCCAAGGGGAAAGCCTAAAACACAAGTAACCCCAAGTCTGTTGTCCATTCTGCCGACCGGCGCAACTTACAGATATGGGCCTCGGGTGTCCAAGCCACCGAGGAAAACAGGGAACCCCATGCATTTTCGAAAAGAGGACACCCGTGGGAATCCGCAGAGGTGTGATTTGCGCCCATCGCCCCAGATTTTTTTACCCAGACAGCCCTGCAAAGTCGGAAATGTGGGGAAAAAAATGCTTTTTCCGCACATTTCGCTCGCCGCACCCATCGAAACGCGCCCCCCACAACACATGGCCTACCGTCCCGCGTTCCCACAGGTGTCCCGATGAAAACGGTACCTCACATGTGTGGGTGCACCTACCTGGCCGCCAAGGGGAAAGCCTAAAACACAAGTAACCCCAAGTCTGTTGTCAGAGGGAAATCTCCGACATTCTGCCGACCGGCACAACTTACAGATATGGGCCTCGGGTGTCCAAGCCACCGAGGAAAACAGGGAACCCCATGCATTTTCGAAAAGAGGACACCCGTGGGAATCCGCAGAGGTGTGATTTGCGCCCATCGCCCCAGATTTTTTTACCCAGACAGCCCTGCAAAGTCGGAAATGTGGGGAAAAAAACGCTTTTTCCGCACATTTCGCTCGCCGCACCCATCGAAACACGCCCCCCACAACACATGGCCTACCGTCCCGCGTTCCCACAGGTGTCCCGATGAAAACGGTACCTCACATGTGTGGGTGCACCTACCTGGCCGCCAAGGGGAAAGCCTAAAACACAAGTAACCCCAAGTCTGTTGTCAGAGGGAAATCTCTGACATTCTGCCGACCGGCGCAACTTACAGATATGGGCCTCGGGTGTCCAAGCCAGCGAGGAAAACAGGGAACCCCATGCATTTTCGAAAAGAGGACACCCGTGGGAATCCGCAGAGGTGTGATTTGCGCCCATCGCCCCAGATTTTTTTACCCAGACAGCCCTGCAAAGTCGGAAATGTGGGGAAAAAACCGCTTTTTCCGCACATTTCGCTCGCCGCACCCATCGAAACACGCCCCCCACAACACATGGCCTACCGTCCCGCGTTCCCACAGGTGTCGCGATGAAAACGGTACCTCACATGTGTGGGTGCACCTACCTGGCCGCCAAGGGGAAAGCCTAAAACACAAGTAACCCCAAGTCTGTTGTCCATTCTGCCGACCGGCGCAACTTACAGATATGGGCCTCGGGTGTCCAAGCCACCGAGGAAAACAGGGAACCCCATGCATTTTCGAAAAGAGGACACCCGTGGGAATCCGCAGAGGTGTGATTTGCGCCCATCGCCCCAGATTTTTTTACCCAGACAGCCCTGCAAATTCGGAAATGTGGGGAAAAAAACGCTTTTTCCGCACATTTCGCTCGCCGCACCCATCGAAACGCGCCCCCCACAACACATGGCCTACCGTCCCGCGTTCCCACAGGTGTCCCGATGAAAACGGTACCTCACATGTGTGGGTGCACCTACCTGGCCGCCAAGGGGAAAGCCTAAAACACAAGTAACCCCAAGTCTGTTGTCAGAGGGAAATCTCAGACATTCTGCCGACCGGCGCAACTTACAGATATGGGCCTCGGGTGTCCAAGCCACCGAGGAAAACAGGGAACCCCATGCATTTTCGAAAAGAGGACACCCGTGGGAATCCGCAGAGGTGTGATTTGCGCCCATCGCCCCAGATTTTTTTACCCAGACAGCCCTGCAAAGTCGGAAATGTGGGGGGAAAAAACGCTTTTTCCGCACATTTCACTCGCCGCACCCATCGAAACACGCCCCCCACAACACATGGCCTACCGTCCCGCGTTCCCACAGGTGTCCCGATGAAAACGGTACCTCACATGTGTGGGTGCACCTACCTGGCCGCCAAGGGGAAAGCCTAAAACACAAGTAACCCCAAGTCTGTTGTCAGAGGGAAATCTCCGACATTCTGCCGACCGGCGCAACTTACAGATATGGGCCTAGGGTGTCCAAGCCAGCGAGGAAAACAGGGAACCCCATGCATTTTCGAAAAGAGGACACCCGTGGGAATCCGCAGAGGTGTGATTTGCGCCCATCGCCCCAGATTTTTTTACCCAGACAGCCCTGCAAAGTCGGAAATGTGGGGAAAAAACCGCTTTTTCCGCACATTTCGCTCGCCGCACCCATCGAAACACGCCCCCCACAACACATGGCCTACCGTCCCGCGTTCCCACAGGTGTCGCGATGAAAACGGTACCTCACATGTGTGGGTGCACCTACCTGGCCGCCAAGGGGAAAGCCTAAAACACAAGTAACCCCAAGTCTGTTGTCCATTCTGCCGACCGGCGCAACTTACAGATATGGGCCTCGGGTGTCCAAGCCACCGAGGAAAACAGGGAACCCCATGCATTTTCGAAAAGAGGACACCCGTGGGAATCCGCAGAGGTGTGATTTGCGCCCATCGCCCCAGATTTTTTTACCCAGACAGCCCTGCAAAGTCGGAAATGTGGGGAAAAAAACGCTTTTTCCGCACATTTCGCTCGCCGCACCCATCGAAACGCGCCCCCCACAACACATGGCCTACCGTCCCGCGTTCCCACAGGTGTCCCGATGAAAACGGTACCTCACATGTGTGGGTGCACCTACCTGGCCGCCAAGGGGAAAGCCTAAAACACAAGTAACCCCAAGTCTGTTGTCAGAGGGAAATCTCAGACATTCTGCCGACCGGCGCAACTTACAGATATGGGCCTCGGGTGTCCAAGCCACCGAGGAAAACAGGGAACCCCATGCATTTTCGAAAAGAGGACACCCGTGGGAATCCGCAGAGGTGTGATTTGCGCCCATCGCCCCAGATTTTTTTACCCAGACAGCCCTGCAAAGTCGGAAATGTGGGGGAAAAAACGCTTTTTCCGCACATTTCACTCGCCGCACCCATCGAAACACGCCCCCTACAACACATGGCCTACCGTCCCGAGTTCCCACAGGTGTCCCGATGAAAACGGTACCTCACATGTGTGGGTGCACCTACCTGGCCGCCAAGGGGAAAGCCTAAAACACAAGTAACCCCAAGTCTGTTGTCCATTCTGCCGACCGGCGCAACTTACAGATATGGGCCTCGGGTGTCCAAGCCACCGAGGAAAACAGGGAACCCCATGCATTTTCGAAAAGAGGACACCCGTGGGAATCCGCAGAGGTGTGATTTGCGCCCATCGCCCCAGATTTTTTTACCCAGACAGCCCTGCAAAGTCGGAAATGTGGGGAAAAAAACGCTTTTTCCGCACATTTCGCTCGCCGCACCCATCGAAACGCGCCCCCCACAACACATGGCCTACCGTCCCGCGTTCCCACAGGTGTCCCGATGAAAACGGTACCTCACATGTGTGGGTGCACCTACCTGGCCGCCAAGGGGAAAGACTAAAACACAAGTAACCCCAAGTCTGTTGTCAGAGGGAAATCTCCGACATTCTGCCGACCGGCGCAACTTACAGATATGGGCCTCGGGTGTCCAAGCCACCGAGGAAAACAGGGAACCCCATGCATTTTCGAAAAGAGGACACCCGTGGGAATCCGCAGAGGTGTGATTTGCGCCCATCGCCCCAGATTTTTTTACCCAGACAGTCCTGCAAAGTCGGAAATGTGGGGGAAAAAACGCTTTTTCCGCACATTTCACTCGCCGCACCCATCGAAACACGCCCCCCACAACACATGGCCTACCGTCCCGCGTTCCCACAGGTGGCCCGATGAAAACGGTACCTCACATGTGTGGGTGCACCTACCTGGCCGCCAAGGGGAAAGCCTAAAACACAAGTAACCCCAAGTCTGTTGTCCATTCTGCCGACCGGCGCAACTTACAGATATGGGCCTCGGGTGTCCAAGCCACCGAGGAAAACAGGGAACCCCATGCATTTTCGAAAAGAGGACACCCGTGGGAATCCGCAGAGGTGTGATTTGCGCCCATCGCCCCAGATTTTTTTACCCAGACAGCCCTGCAAAGTCGGAAATGTGGGGAAAAAAACGCTTTTTCCGCACATTTCGCTCGCCGCACCCATCGAAACACGCCCCCCACAACACATGGCCTACCGTCCCGCGTTCCCACAGGTGTCCCGATGAAAACGGTACCTCACATGTGTGGGTGCACCTACCTGGCCGCCAAGGGGAAAGCCTAAAACACAAGTAACCCCAAGTCTGTTGTCAGAGGGAAATCTCCGACATTCTGCCGACCGGCGCAACTTACAGATATGGGCCTCGGGTGTCCAAGCCAGCGAGGAAAACAGGGAACCCCATGCATTTTCGAAAAGAGGACACCCGTGGGAATCCGCAGAGGTGTGATTTGCGCCCATCGCCCCAGATTTTTTTACCCAGACAGCCCTGCAAAGTCGGAAATGTGGGGAAAAAAACGCTTTTTCCGCACATTTCGCTCGCCGCACCCATCGAAACGCGCCCCCCACAACACATGGCCTACCGTCCCGCGTTCCCACAGGTGTCCCGATGAAAACGGTACCTCACATGTGTGGGTGCACCTACCTGGCCGCCAAGGGGAAAGCCTAAAACACAAGTAACCCCAAGTCTGTTGTCAGAGGGAAATCTCCGACATTCTGCCGACCGGCGCAACTTACAGATATGGGCCTCGGGTGTCCAAGCCACCGAGGAAAACAGGGAACCCCATGCATTTTCGAAAAGAGGACACCCGTGGGAATCCGCAGAGGTGTGATTTGCGCCCATCGCCCCAGATTTTTTTACCCAGACAGCCCTGCAAAGTCGGAAATATGGGGGAAAAAACGCTTTTTCCGCACATTTCACTCGCCGCACCCATCGAAACACGCCCCCCACAACACATGGCCTACCGTCCCGCGTTCCCACAGGTGTCCCGATGAAAACGGTACCTCACATGTGTGGGTGCACCTACCTGGCCGCCAAGGGGAAAGCCTAAAACACAAGTAACCCCAAGTCTGTTGTCCATTCTGCCGACCGGCGCAACTTACAGATATGGGCCTCGGGTGTCCAAGCCACCGAAGGAAAACAGGGAACCCCATGCATTTTCGAAAAGAGGACACCCGTGGGAATCCGCAGAGGTGTGATTTGCGCCCATCGCCCCAGATTTTTTTACCCAGACAGCCCTGCAAAGTCGGAAATGTGGGGAAAAAAACGCTTTTTCCGCACATTTCGCTCGCCGCACCCATCGAAACACGCCCCCCACAACACATGGCCTACCGTCCCGCGTTCCCACAGGTGTCCCGATGAAAACGGTACCTCACATGTGTGGGTGCACCTACCTGGCCGCCAAGGGGAAAGCCTAAAACACAAGTAACCCCAAGTCTGTTGTCAGAGGGAAATCTCCGACATTCTGCCGACCGGCGCAACTTACAGATATGGGCCTCGGGTGTCCAAGCCAGCGAGGAAAACAGGGAACCCCATGCATTTTCGAAAAGAGGACACACGTGGGAATCCGCAGAGGTGTGATTTGCGCCCATCGCCCCAGATTTTTTTACCCAGACAGCCCTGCAAAGTCGGAAATGTGGGGAAAAAACCGCTTTTTCCGCACATTTCGCTCGCCGCACCCATCGAAACACGCCCCCCACAACACATGGCCTACCGTCCCGCGTTCCCACAGGTGTCGCGATGAAAACGGTACCTCACATGTGTGGGTGCACCTACCTGGCCGCCAAGGGGAAAGCCTAAAACACAAGTAACCCCAAGTCTGTTGTCCATTCTGCCGACCGGCGCAACTTACAGATATGGGCCTCGGGTGTCCAAGCCACCGAGGAAAACAGGGAACCCCATGCATTTTCGAAAAGAGGACACCCGTGGGAACCCGCAGAGGTGTGATTTGCGCCCATCGCCCCAGATTTTTTTACCCAGACAGCCCTGCAAAGTCGGAAATGTGGGGAAAAAAACGCTTTTTCCGCACATTTCGCTCGCCGCACCCATCGAAACGCGCCCCCCACAACACATGGCCTACCGTCCCGCGTTCCCACAGGTGTCCCGATGAAAACGGTACCTCAC
This sequence comes from Ambystoma mexicanum, assembly GCF_040938575.1. NCBI lineage: Eukaryota > Metazoa > Chordata > Amphibia > Caudata > Ambystomatidae > Ambystoma > Ambystoma mexicanum. The sequence goes on from NC_090925.1 coordinate 693,791,215, forward strand.
ATGTGTGGGTGCACTGTTAGGCAGAAACCTGTGCAGTTCCCTTGGGGAACACTGCAAAAGATTTAAGACTACAGGTATAGCAGTAAACCCGCTTGGTAGCAGTCTGCACCACCCAGATTTACCTGGTAGCTGTGGCTGAGCAGTCAGACTTCCCTCAAGAAGAGTTAGGCAGTATGCAAAGTATACACAATATGTACTCAGACACAACAGCACAAGCAAACACTGACCAGAGCTTGGTTTCAAAAGTATATAGTTATTTATTTATAAAACACACATAAGTTGAAATCACTCTAGCAAAATATAGTAAAAACACTTCAAACACAGTTATAATGAAAGCAGTTCCAACCCTTACTCCTATCTAGACAACTCTAAGTTAACACCACATAATTAAAACAGAGGTGAGCGCTTAACGTTAGATGACACTCTAGTAGGTTCAAGAAAGGGGTAAAAAGAAACAGGAATGGGTTAAACACACCACTCTAAGGTCCAGAACACTTGCAATAGACTCAAAGAAGCACAAAGTCTCAGGTGAGCAAAAGTCACTAGGCAGGGCCCACTCTTAGAGTAGCCGGAGCGAAAATGTGCCCAAGATCACACTGGTGTTAAGGATTCAAAGTCTTGCAAAGAGTTAGAAAGAGTTTAGAGTGGCTTAAAAAGTTTAGCCAGGGTGTCCCAGGCACTCCCAGGTTCGAAAGCCGGGGGCTAAATCTACCCCGTACAGTCGGTAGCAAGGGAAGCCAGGCGGGACACGGTACCTTAAGCGGAAAGGATCCTCCAGCGGTGGCAGTTGTTCCAGGCAGTGGCAGCAGGGCTCGACGTCGGTCAGGGGAGAAGAAGTTCTCGCTGAAGAGCAGAAGAAGAGGGTCGTTGCACTGCCCGGGAAGAAACCAGCCGCGGAGTCCTCCGGTTGAAGGGTTGTACCGACTTTCGTGGTTGGGGTAAAAGTGGTGGGGTTCCGGTTGCCGGGGTGCTTGGCACTGGCAAGGCGGCCACGAGATACCTCCAGAAGCGAAAAGAAGGCGAAAACTGGTTGTCCCCACCAGTCAAGGGAAGGAGCCACTCCGTTAAGAGTTCTCCTCGGTCGTCGGGAAAAGTGGTGAGACGGTTCAGCAGGGCTCCACCGGGTGGTGTCGTCGAAGCAGGTCGGCTCAGCTCTTCCCTCGTCGGATTCTTGGTCCTGTGGCGACTTCTGAAGTTCCAGTCCCCAAAGCCCTGCTTTTATGCAGCAAACCCCCATTCACCCAGCCTAGCTGTCACTCAAACATGCTAAGTGGTGAGCCGGGCGGCTCACCACTTGGGCCAATCAGGACGGAGTGCGACTTGAGTTACCAAGGTAACTCAGTCCAGGGTGCCTAAATCCCCCTCCACCCCTCCTAAGTACCCCAGACAGAGTGGCACCACTTTGGAGGGCCTCTGTGGAGAAGCCCGCCAAAAGTGGAACAAAGGGCTCCACTTTGGGTCAGAGTTACAGAGGCGAACACCAACGCCATTTTAGAATCAAGTTTTGGCAAAAAGTCCCACCCGGAGTTATAAAAATAAATATATAAACCGGCGGTATGTTTAAGGCTACCGTAAATAAATAATTAAATGTGTTAGCCTAAAACAATGGGAAATCCCATAGGAAAATATTCGCGGTCGAATATAAAACGTAGTTTCCACTGCCACCAGCCAAAACTCGATCAGGGGGGACGGAGACGTGCCCCCTCGACTAACAGACCCTGGGGCAATCGAATTGCCCCAGCCAGTACGTCCACAATATGATGGTTTGTACTGGTTCTGTTCAGGATTCAAGACTAGCAAAGTCTTTGGTGACTTTACATGCCCTGGGAGACAGTAGTCAGTCCCAGGGTATGGAGTCTATGTTGGGGGGTCCCTAGGACACCCCTGGGTCACGGCACAGAGGGTGCTGTGTAACCCACATCACAAAAATACATGAGGCCCTATGGAGTAAAAGACCCCATAGCCCATTCAACACAAGGTTTAACCAAGAAAACACACTTCAACATGTCCAAGAGTGAGGGTAAAAGAGTCCCACTCTTGGCAGGAGAAAAAAAGAAACCCCAGAAATCCAGCAAAGCTGCTGGGGGACTCACTAGGTAGGGAAATTCAGCCTAAACAGAGAATTCTCCCTAACACTCGCCCCCCCCAGACTAAGGGACAGGAGGATTTAATCCACTCCTGGATGAACCTCATACCTCTAGTCGATGATATACATCCTAGAGAGTCCATCAGCATTTTGATGGTGACACCTTGACCTATGTTCAATGGAGAACTCAAAGGTTTTCTTTTGCAAGCTAACGGACCTACAGACCCTTTGAGGAGCATCAGTCTTTTTGTTATAGGGGGTCTGGTTGACCAGTCCCTCAGAAGTTGGTACAACTTCTGAACCTATGTTAAGCTTTTTCAAGGGGTCCTTATAAAGGATTCCCTTAGATCTAGAGGGGCCTCCAAGGTTCCTCACCACCTCTCTTGTGGGAGCAGGTTGGGTCTTAGGCCTCTTGGTTGGCGGGGTTGGGGTTAGGCAATGTACCTGCTTCCCCTTCCTCTTAGATCTACCCTTACCTATTTTAGGAGTTTCCCCCCTAATATTAGGATTTGAGTTGGGGTCTTCAGTAGAAGGTCCAACAGTCTGAAGGTTTTTGGCCTTAGACTTTTCTTTTCTGGTTTTCCACCAGCACTGAGAATTACCAGTTCTCTCAGGTCCAGATAGGGGCCTAGTTGGTCTATCCACCTCTTCCTCAGAAGCAGGGGGAGTCAGAGACTCTGAGACTAGGGGAACAATGATGGAGCTTGGTTGGGGCTCCCATGTTCCTAGCATACTATCCTGAAAGGTGCCTGGGTCAGAGGTCAACTTACTAAACCCAAGGCTTGTAGTGGGGTTCTCAGTAGAGGGTCCCACAGGCTTAGAAGGGTCCTTCAAGGTAGCCTTTCTAGCCAATTTGGTTAAGTTCTGCTTCTCCATACTGGGAGGCCTGGGGGTATGTGACACTACTCCTAGAGTTCTTAGGTCATTCCCCAACAGGACCTTCCCAGGTACCTCAGTCTGAACACTGACAGGGATCCTCACTGTCATGTTGTTACACTGAATGAGGGCTGGTAGAATAGGAACCATTTGGACAGGGCCTCCAGACATCTTAGTGGGACCTTTGGGTGCTTTGGCCACATCCTCAGGTTGAAAGAAGCTTTCATCCACTACTGTTCTGCTGGCCCCAGTGTCTCTCCTGGCAGGAGTATCCTGGCCATTGACAAGAACACTGTCCACATAATACACCTTAGAGTTAACAGGTAGGGAGTTATACACAACCCTATTCTGGGGACTAACCAGACCCATAGGCTCTAAGTTTACAGTTGCTTGAAGACCCAAGGGTTCTTCAGCAAAGAGTTCAAAGTGGGCACTAGCCATCTGTACTTCATCCTCAGGAGTGAAGGCTAAGGAGACTGTGCTGATCCCTGCAGGTTTACCCTTGCACTTGGGATCTCCTTTGATATGGTCAGTACCCTGACAGACATAGCATTGTCCAAATGCTCTCTGGAAGGGTGGCTTGTTCTGACCTCCTTCTGGCTTGTGGCCAGAAGGTACAGTAGCCTGACTAGGTTTCCCATGTGGCTTACCCTGGTTATTTTGTGGTTTGGGGCCCTCTTTGGGATAGGAATTATTAGAATTCTCTTTGGAGTCTGTTTTTGGCTGTTTCTCCCCATCCTTCTTCTGAGTTACCCCAGAATCCTTGTGAGTGGCCCTGTTGGCAACCCACAAGTCAGCAGCCTTAGCTAGTTTCCGGGAATCTAATTCCTTGGAATCAGCCAAGTGTTGTCTGAGCTCAGGAGAGCAGGCATCATAAATAGTCTCCAACATAAACAAATTCTTCATACCTTCATAAGTGTTCACCTTGTAACCCTTAATCCATCCCTCTAAGTTTTTCAAACATTCACTCACCCAGGTAGCCCAAGGGGTACCATCATGCTTTTTGAGGCTCCTAAACCTCTTAAGATACTGGGAAGGGGTCTTCCCAAACCTAGCTATCAAAGCTAGTTTCACACATTCATAGTCCTTCCTATCCTCCTCCCCCATCTCCATTACCACATCAGTTGCAACAGGGGGAAGCCTAGAGAACAACCAGGTGAGTAAGTCATTTCCTGTGATGTTCTGGAGCCCATGATTATATTCAAACAGAGACAACCAATCCAACACATCCAACTTAGGCTCATACATACCAATCAATTCTTTAGGCATCCGGGGTCTTTTAGGACTGGAACTTCTAGAGGAGCCAGAGAGAGAAACATTCTCAACAGATAATTTCTTCATTTCTAAGTCATACTTGAGCTCCATTTCCCTTAGCCTTAGTTCTTTGTCAGTTTGAGCATTAAGTTTCTTATACTCCAATTCTAGCTTCATTTTCTCCAGTTCAAAGTACTGAGGACTAAATGTGGGACCTGGTAAAGGTCCAGTAGGTACAGCAGGTAGAGCAGGCAGAGGCCTAGGGGGGACAGTTACAACAGCCTCACCCTCCTCTTCTGACTCTTCCTCAGAATCATCAACATTTTGCTCCATGTTAACTTCAATACTGTCATCTACAGTTGCTGGAGTGGTAGGTTCCTCTGAACCATCACCCAGACTTTGGTTAGCCAACAATCTTTCAATCAGCTCCATTTTCTTGCCCTTAGTCAGGAGATCCTTATGTTTACAGAGCACTCTTAAACAATCAGCAGTTTTGGCTGCAAGGGACTCTTGACTATAGCTTTCTATAACTGACATGTTAGAGAATTACTTTTACAGTGCTAAGCTTTGTGGTTAGTTGCACTAATGTATCTAAAGCACCATAAAATGTATACTCAATACAAATCCCACCGCTGTACACCAGTGTTAGGCAGAAACCTGTGCAGTTCCCTTGGGGAACACTGCAAAAGATTTAAGACTACAGGTATAGCAGTAAACCCACTTGGTAGCAGTCTGCACCACCCAGATTTACCTGGTAGCTGTGGCTGAGCAGTCAGACTTCCCTCAAGAAGAGTTAGGCAGTATGCAAAGTATACACAATATGTACTCAGACACAACAGCGCAAGCAAACACTGACCAGAGCTTGGTTTCAAAAGTATATAGTTATTTATTTATAAAACACACATAAGTTGAAATCACTCTAGCAAAATATAGTAAAAACACTTCAAACACAGTTATAATGAAAGCAGTTCCAACCCTTACTCCTATCTAGACAACTCTAAGTTAACACCACATAATTAAAACAGAGGTGAGCGCTTAACGTTAGATGACACTCTAGTAGGTTCAAGAAAGGGGTAAAAAGAAACAGGAATGGGTTAAACACACCACTCTAAGGTCCAGAACACTTGCAATAGACTCAAAGAAGCACAAAGTCTCAGGTGAGCAAAAGTCACTAGGCAGGGCCCACTCTTAGAGTAGCCGGAGCGAAAATGTGCCCAAGATCACACTGGTGTTAAGGATTCAAAGTCTTGCAAAGAGTTAGAAAGAGTTTAGAGTGGCTTAAAAAGTTTAGCCAGGGTGTCCCAGGCACTCCCAGGTTCGAAAGCCGGGGGCTAAATCTACCCCGTACAGTCGGTAGCAAGGGAAGCCAGGCGGGACACGGTACCTTAAGCGGAAAGGATCCTCCAGCGGTGGCAGTTGTTCCAGGCAGTGGCAGCAGGGCTCGACGTCGGTCAGGGGAGAAGAAGTTCTCGCTGAAGAGCAGAAGAAGAGGGTCGTTGCACTGCCCGGGAAGAAACCAGCCGCGGAGTCCTCCGGTTGAAGGGTTGTACCGACTTTCGTGGTTGGGGTAAAAGTGGTGGGGTTCCGGTTGCCGGGGTGCTTGGCACTGGCAAGGCGGCCACGAGATACCTCCAGAAGCGAAAAGAAGGCGAAAACTGGTTGTCCCCACCAGTCAAGGGAAGGAGCCACTCCGTTAAGAGTTCTCCTCGGTCGTCGGGAAAAGTGGTGAGACGGTTCAGCAGGGCTCCACCGGGTGGTGTCGTCGAAGCAGGTCGGCTCAGCTCTTCCCTCGTCGGATTCTTGGTCCTGTGGCGACTTCTGAAGTTCCAGTCCCCAAAGCCCTGCTTTTATGCAGCAAACCCCCATTCACCCAGCCTAGCTGTCACTCAAACATGCTAAGTGGTGAGCCGGGCGGCTCACCACTTGGGCCAATCAGGACGGAGTGCGACTTGAGTTACCAAGGTAACTCAGTCCAGGGTGCCTAAATCCCCCTCCACCCCTCCTAAGTACCCCAGACAGAGTGGCACCACTTTGGAGGGCCTCTGTGGAGAAGCCCGCCAAAAGTGGAACAAAGGGCTCCACTTTGGGTCAGAGTTACAGAGGCGAACACCAACGCCATTTTAGAATCAAGTTTTGGCAAAAAGTCCCACCCGGAGTTATAAAAATAAATATATAAACCGGCGGTATGTTTAAGGCTACCGTAAATAAATAATTAAATGTGTTAGCCTAAAACAATGGGAAATCCCATAGGAAAATATTCGCGGTCGAATATAAAACGTAGTTTCCACTGCCACCAGCCAAAACTCGATCAGGGGGGACGGAGACGTGCCCCCTCGACTAACAGACCCTGGGGCAATCGAATTGCCCCAGCCAGTACGTCCACAATATGATGGTTTGTACTGGTTCTGTTCAGGATTCAAGACTAGCAAAGTCTTTGGTGACTTTACATGCCCTGGGAGACAGTAGTCAGTCCCAGGGTATGGAGTCTATGTTGGGGGGTCCCTAGGACACCCCTGGGTCACGGCACAGAGGGTGCTGTGTAACCCACATCACAAAAATACTTGAGGCCCTATGGAGTAAAAGACCCCATAGCCCATTCAACACAAGGTTTAACCAAGAAAACACACTTCAACATGTCCAAGAGTGAGGGTAAAAGAGTCCCACTCTTGGCAGGAGAAAAAAAGAAACCCCAGAAATCCAGCAAAGCTGCTGGGGGACTCACTAGGTAGGGAAATTCAGCCTAAACAGAGAATTCTCCCTAACATGCACCTACCTGGCCGCCAAGGGGAAAGCCTAAAACACAAGTAACCCCAAGTCTGTTGTCAGAGGGAAATCTCCGACATTCTGCCGACCGGCGCAACTTACAGATATGGGCCTCGGGTGTCCAAGCCACCGAGGAAAACAGGGAACCCCATGCATTTTCGAAAAGAGGACACCCGTGGGAATCCGCAGAGGTGTGATTTGCGCCCATCGCCCCAGATTTTTTTACCCAGACAGCCCTGCAAAGTCGGAAATGTGGGGGAAAAAACGCTTTTTCCGCACATTTCACTCGCCGCACCCATCGAAACACGCCCCCCACAACACATGGCCTACCGTCCCGCGTTCCCACAGGTGTCCCGATGAAAACGGTACCTCACATGTGTGGGTGCACCTACCTGGCCGCCAAGGGGAAAGCCTAAAACACAAGTAACCCCAAGTCTGTTGTCCATTCTGCCGACCGGCGCAACTTACAGATATGGACCTCGGGTGTCCAAGCCACCGAGGAAAACAGGGAACCCCATGCATTTTCGAAAAGAGGACACCCGTGGGAATCCGCAGAGGTGTGATTTGCGCCCATCGCCCCACATTTTTTTACCCAGACAGCCCTGCAAAGTCGGAAATGTGGGGAAAAAAACGCTTTTTCCGCACATTTCGCTCGCCGCACCCATCGAAACGCGCCCCCCACAACACATGGCCTACCGTCCCGCGTTCCCACAGGTGTCCCGATGAAAACGGTACCTCACATGTGTGGGTGCACCTACCTGGCCGCCAAGGGGAAAGCCTAAAACACAAGTAACCCCAAGTCTGTTGTCAGAGGGAAATCTCCGACATTCTGCCGACCGGCGCAACTTACAGATATGGGCCTCGGGTGTCCAAGCCACCGAGGAAAACAGGGAACCCCATGCATTTTCGAAAAGAGGACACCCGTGGGAATCCGCAGAGGTGTGATTTGCGCCCATCGCCCCAGATTATTTTACCCAGACAGCCCTGCAAAGTCGGAAATGTGGGGAAAAAAATGCTTTTTCCGCACATTTCGCTCGCCGCACCCATCGAAACACGCCCCCCACAACACATGGCCTACCGTCCCGCGTTCCCACAGGTGTCCCGATGAAAACGGTACCTCACATGTGTGGGTGCACCTACCTGGCCGCCAAGGGGAAAGCCTAAAACACAAGTAACCCCAAGTCTGTTGTCAGAGGGAAATCTCAGACATTCTGCCGACCGGCGCAACTTACAGATATGGGCCTCGGGTGTCCAAGCCAGCGAGGAAAACGGGGAACCCCATGCATTTTCGAAAAGAGGACACCCGTGGGAATCCGCAGAGGTGTGATTTGCGCCCATCGCCCCAGATTTTTTTACCCAGACAGCCCTGCAAAGTCGGAAATGTAAGGAAAAAAACGCTTTTTCCGCACATTTCGCTCGCCGCACCCATCGAAACGCGCCCCCCACAACACATGGCCTACCGTCCCGCGTTCCCACAGGTGTCCCGATGAAAACGGTACCTCACATGTGTGGGTGCACCTACCTGGCCGCCAAGGGGAAAGCCTAAAACACAAGTAACCCCAAGTCTGTTGTCAGAGGGAAATCTCAGACATTCTGCCGACCGGCGCAACTTACAGATATGGGCCTCGGGTGTCCAAGCCACCGAGGAAAACAGGGAACCCCATGCATTTTCGAAAAGAGGACACCCGTGGGAATCCGCAGAGGTGTGATTTGCGCCCATCGCCCCAGATTTTTTTACCCAGACAGCCCTGCAAAGTCGGAAATGTGGGGAAAAAAACGCTTTTTCCGCACATTTCGCTCGCCGCACCCATCGAAACACGCCCCCCACAACACATGGCCTACCGTCCCGCGTTCCCACAGGTGTCCACATGAAAACGGTACCTCACATGTGTGGGTGCACCTACCTGGCCGCCAAGGGGAAAGCCTAAAACACAAGTAACCCCAAGTCTGTTGTCAGAGGGAAATCTCCGACATTCTGCCGACCGGCGCAACTTACAGATATGGGCCTCGGGTGTCCAAGCCACCGAGGAAAACAGGGAACCCCATGCATTTTCGAAAAGAGGACACCCGTGGGAATCCGCAGAGGTGTGATTTGCGCCCATCGCCCCAGATTTTTTTACCCAGACAGCCCTGCAAAGTCGGAAATGTGGGGGAAAAAACGCTTTTTCCGCACATTTCACTCGCCGCACCCATCGAAACACGCCCCCCACAACACATGGCCTACCGTCCCGCGTTCCCACAGGTGTCCCGATGAAAACGGTACCTCACATGTGTGGGTGCACCTACCTGGCCGCCAAGGGGAAAGCCTAAAACACAAGTAACCCCAAGTCTGTTGTCCATTCTGCCGACCGGCGCAACTTACAGATATGGACCTCGGGTGTCCAAGCCACCGAGGAAAACAGGGAACCCCATGCATTTTCGAAAAGAGGACACCCGTGGGAATCCGCAGAGGTGTGATTTGCGCCCATCGCCCCACATTTTTTTACCCAGACAGCCCTGCAAAGTCGGAAATGTGGGGAAAAAAACGCTTTTTCCGCACATTTCGCTCGCCGCACCCATCGAAACGCGCCCCCCACAACACATGGCCTACCGTCCCGCGTTCCCACAGGTGTCCCGATGAAAACGGTACCTCACATGTGTGGGTGCACCTACCTGGCCGCCAAGGGGAAAGCCTAAAACACAAGTAACCCCAAGTCTGTTGTCAGAGGGAAATCTCCGACATTCTGCCGACCGGCGCAACTTACAGATATGGGCCTCGGGTGTCCAAGCCACCGAGGAAAACAGGGAACCCCATGCATTTTCGAAAAGAGGACACCCGTGGGAATCCGCAGAGGTGTGATTTGCGCCCATCGCCCCAGATTATTTTACCCAGACAGCCCTGCAAAGTCGGAAATGTGGGGAAAAAAACGCTTTTTCCGCACATTTCGCTCGCCGCACCCATCGAAACACGCCCCCCACAACACATGGCCTACCGTCCCGCGTTCCCACAGGTGTCCCGATGAAAACGGTACCTCACATGTGTGGGTGCACCTACCTGGCCGCCAAGGGGAAAGCCTAAAACACAAGTAACCCCAAGTCTGTTGTCAGAGGGAAATCTCAGACATTCTGCCGACCGGCGCAACTTACAGATATGGGCCTCGGGTGTCCAAGCCAGCGAGGAAAACGGGGAACCCCATGCATTTTCGAAAAGAGGACACCCGTGGGAATCCGCAGAGGTGTGATTTGCGCCCATCGCCCCAGATTTTTTTACCCAGACAGCCCTGCAAAGTCGGAAATGTGGGGAAAAAAACGCTTTTTCCGCACATTTCGCTCGCCGCACCCATCGAAACGCGCCCCCCACAACACATGGCCTACCGTCCCGCGTTCCCACAGGTGTCCCGATGAAAACAGTACCTCACATGTGTGGGTGCACCTACCTGGCCGCCAAGGGGAAAGCCTAAAACACAAGTAACCCCAAGTCTGTTGTCAGAGGGAAATCTCAGACATTCTGCCGACCGGCGCAACTTACAGATATGGGCCTCGGGTGTCCAAGCCAGCGAGGAAAACGGGGAACCCCATGCATTTTCGAAAAGAGGACACCCGTGGGAATCCGCAGAGGTGTGATTTGCGCCCATCGCCCCAGATTTTTTTACCCAGACAGCCCTGCAAAGTCGGAAATGTGGGGAAAAAAACGCTTTTTCCGCACATTTCGCTCGCCGCACCCATCGAAACACGCCCCCCACAACACATGGCCTACCGTCCCGCGTTCCCACAGGTGTCTCGATGAAAACGGTACCTCACATGTGTGGGTGCACCTACCTGGCCGCCAAGGGGAAAGCCTAAAACACAAGTAACCCCAAGTCTGTTGTCAGAGGGAAATCTCAGACATTCTGCCGACCGGCGCAACTTACAGATATGGGCCTCGGGTGTCCAAGCCACCGAGGAAAACAGGGAACCCCATGCATTTTCGAAAAGAGGACACCCGTGGGAATCCGCAGAGGTGTGATTTGCGCCCATCGCCCCAGATTTTTTTACCCAGACAGCCCTGCAAAGTCGGAAATGTGGGGAAAAAAACGCTTTTTCCGCACATTTCGCTCGCCGCACCCATCGAAACACGCCCCCCACAACACATGGCCTACCGTCCCGCGTTCCCACAAGTGTCCCGATGAAAACGGTACCTCACATGTGTGGGTGCACTTACCTGGCCGCCAAGGGGAAAGCCTAAAACACAAGTAACCCCAAGTCTGTTGTCAGAGGGAAATCTCAGACATTCTGCCGACCGGCGCAACTTACAGATATGGGCCTCGGGTGTCCAAGCCACCGAGGAAAACAGGGAACCCCATGCATTTTCGAAAAGAGGACACCCGTGGGAATCCGCAGAGGTGTGATTTGCGCCCATCGCCCCAGATTTTTTTACCCAGACAGCCCTGCAAAGTCGGAAATGTGGGGAAAAAAACGCTTTTTCCGCACATTTCGCTCGCCGCACCCATCGAAACACGCCCCCCACAACACATGGCCTACCGTCCCGCGTTCCCACAGGTGTCCACATGAAAACGGTACCTCACATGTGTGGGTGCACCTACCTGGCCGCCAAGGGGAAAGCCTAAAACACAAGTAACCCCAAGTCTGTTGTCAGAGGGAAATCTCCGACATTCTGCCGACCGGCGCAACTTACAGATATGGGCCTCGGGTGTCCAAGCCACCGAGGAAAACAGGGAACCCCATGCATTTTCGAAAAGAGGACACCCGTGGGAATCCGCAGAGGTGTGATTTGCGCCCATCGCCCCAGATTTTTTTACCCAGACAGCCCTGCAAAGTCGGAAATGTGGGGGAAAAAACGCTTTTTCCGCACATTTCACTCGCCGCACCCATCGAAACACACCCCCCACAACACATGGCCTACCGTCCCGCGTTCCCACAGGTGTCCCGATGAAAACGGTACCTCACATGTGTGGGTGCACCTACCTGGCCGCCAAGGGGAAAGCCTAAAACACAAGTAACCCCAAGTCTGTTGTCCATTCTGCCGACCGGCGCAACTTACAGATATGGAGCTCGGGTGTCCAAGCCACCGAGGAAAACAGGGAACCCCATGCATTTTCGAAAAGAGGACACCCGTGGGAATCCGCAGAGGTGTGATTTGCGCCCATCGCCCCACATTTTTTTACCCAGACAGCCCTGCAAAGTCGGAAATGTGGGGAAAAAAACGCTTTTTCCGCACATTTCGCTCGCCGCACCCATCGAAACACGCCCCCCACAACACATGGCCTACCGTCCCGCGTTCCCACAGGTGTCCCGATGAAAACGGTACCTCACATGTGTGGGTGCACCTACCTGGCCGCCAAGGGGAAAGCCTAAAACACAAGTAACCCCAAGTCTGTTGTCAGAGGGAAATCTCCGACATTCTGCCGACCGGCGCAACTTACAGATATGGGCCTCGGGTGTCCAAGCCACCGAGGAAAACAGGGAACCCCATGCATTTTCGAAAAGAGGACACCCGTGGGAATCCGCAGAGGTGTGATTTGCGCCCATCGCCCCAGATTATTTTACCCAGACAGCCCTGCAAAGTCGGAAATGTGGGGAAAAAAACGCTTTTTCGGCACATTTCGCTCGCCGCACCCATCGAAACACGCCCCCCACAACACATGGCCTACCGTCCCGCGTTCCCACAGGTGTCCCGATGAAAACGGTACCTCACATGTGTGGGTGCACCTACCTGGCCGCCAAGGGGAAAGCCTAAAACACAAGTAACCCCAAGTCTGTTGTCAGAGGGAAATCTCAGACATTCTGCCGACCGGCGCAACTTACAGATATGGGCCTCGGGTGTCCAAGCCAGCGAGGAAAACGGGGAACCCCATGCATTTTCGAAAAGAGGACACCCGTGGGAATCCGCAGAGGTGTGATTTGCGCCCATCGCCCCAGATTTTTTTACCCAGACAGCCCTGCAAAGTCGGAAATGTGGGGAAAAAAACGCTTTTTCCGCACATTTCGCTCGCCGCACCCATCGAAACGCGCCCCCCACAACACATGGCCTACCGTCCCGCGTTCCCACAGGTGTCCCGATGAAAACGGTACCTCACATGTGTGGGTGCACCTACCTGGCCGCCAAGGGGAAAGCCTAAAACACAAGTAACCCCAAGTCTGTTGTCAGAGGGAAATCTCAGACATTCTGCCGACCGGCGCAACTTACAGATATGGGCCTCGGGTGTCCAAGCCACCGAGGAAAACAGGGAACCCCATGCATTTTCGAAAAGAGGACACCCGTGGGAATCCGCAGAGGTGTGATTTGCGCCCATCGCCCCAGATTTTTTTACCCAGACAGCCCTGCAAAGTCGGAAATGTGGGGAAAAAAACGCTTTTTCCGCACATTTCGCTCGCCGCACCCATCGAAACACGCCCCCCACAACACATGGCCTACCGTCCCGCGTTCCCACAGGTGTCCCGATGAAAACGGTACCTCACATGTGTGGGTGCACCTACCTGGCCGCCAAGGGGAAAGCCTAAAACACAAGTAACCCCAAGTCTGTTGTCCATTCTGCCGACCGGCGCAACTTACAGATATGGGCCTCGGGTGTCCAAGCCACGGAGGAAAACAGGGAACCCCATGCATTTTCGAAAAGAGGACACCCGTGGGAATCCGCAGAGGTGTGATTTGCGCCCATCGCCCCAGATTTTTTTACCCAGACAGCCCTGCAAAGTCGGAAAAAAAACGCTTTTTCCGCACATTTCGCTCGCCGCACCCATCGAAACGCGCCCCCCACAACACATGGCCTACCGTCCCGCGTTCCCACAGGTGTCCCGATGAAAACGGTACCTCACATGTGTGGGTGCACCTACCTGGCCGCCAAGGGGAAAGCCTAAAACACAAGTAACCCCAAGTCTGTTGTCAGAGGGAAATCTCCGACATTCTGCCGACCGGCGCAACTTACAGATATGGGCCTCGGGTGTCCAAGCCACCGAGGAAAACAGGGAACCCCATGCATTTTCGAAAAGAGGACACCCGTGGGAATCCGCAGAGGTGTGATTTGCGCCCATCGCCCCAGATTTTTTTACCCAGACAGCCCTGCAAAGTCGGAAATGTGGGGGAAAAAACGCTTTTTCCGCACATTTCGCTCGCCGCACCCATCGAAACGCGCCCCCCACAACACATGGCCTACCGTCCCGCGTTCCCACAGGTGTCCCGATGAAAACGGTACCTCACATGTGTGGGTGCACCTACCTGGCCGCCAAGGGGAAAGCCTAAAACACAAGTAACCCCAAGTCTGTTGTCAGAGGGAAATCTCCAACATTCTGCCGACCGGCGCAACTTACAGATATGGGCCTCGGGTGTCCAAGCCACCGAGGAAAACAGGGAACCCCATGCATTTTCGAAAAGAGGACACCCGTGGGAATCCGCAGAGGTGTGATTTGCGCCCATCGCCCCAGATTTTTTTACCCAGACAGCCCTGCAAAGTCGGAAATGTGGGGGAAAAAACGCTTTTTCCGCACATTTCACTCGCCGCACCCATCGAAACACGCCCCCCACAACACATGGCCTACCGTCCCGCGTTCCCACAGGTGTACCGATGAAAACGGTACCTCACATGTGTGGATGCACCTACCTGGCCGCCAAGGGGAAAGCCTAAAACACAAGTAACCCCAAGTCTGTTGTCCAGTCTGCCGACCGGCGCAACTTACAGATATGGGCCTCGGGTGTCCAAGCCACCGAGGAAAACAGGGAACCCCATGCATTTTCGAAAAGAGGACACCCGTGGGAATCCGCAGAGGTGTGATTTGCGCCCATCGCCCCAGATTTTTTTACCCAGACAGCCCTGCAAAGTCGGAAATGTGGGGAAAAAAAAGCTTTTTCCGCACATTTCGCTCGCCGCACCCATCGAAACACGCCCCCCACAACACATGGCCTACCGTCCCGCGTTCCCACAGGTGTCCCGATGAAAACGGTACCTCACATGTGTGGGTGCACCTACCTGGCCGCCAAGGGGAAAGCCTAAAACACAAGTAACCCCAAGTCTGTTGTCAGAGGGAAATCTCAGACATTCTGCCGACCGGCGCAACTTACAGATATGGGCCTCGGGTGTCCAAGCCACCGAGGAAAACAGGGAACCCCATGCATTTTCGAAAAGAGGACACCCGTGGGAATCCGCAGAGGTGTGATTTGCGCCCATCGCCCCAGATTTTTTTACCCAGACAGCCCTGCAAAGTCGGAAATGTGGGGAAAAAAACGCTTTTTCCGCACATTTCGCTCGCCGCACCCATCGAAACACGCCCCCCACAACACATGGCCTACCGTCCCGCGTTCCCACAGGTGTCCACATGAAAACGGTACCTCACATGTGTGGGTGCACCTACCTGGCCGCCAAGGGGAAAGCCTAAAACACAAGTAACCCCAAGTCTGTTGTCAGAGGGAAATCTCCGACATTCTGCCGACCGGCGCAACTTACAGATATGGGCCTCGGGTGTCCAAGCCACCGAGGAAAACAGGGAACCCCATGCATTTTCGAAAAGAGGACACCCGTGGGAATCCGCAGAGGTGTGATTTGCGCCCATCGCCCCAGATTTTTTTACCCAGACAGCCCTGCAAAGTCGGAAATGTGGGGGAAAAACGCTTTTTCCGCACATTTCACTCGCCGCACCCATCGAAACACGCCCCCCACAACACATGGCCTACCGTCCCGCGTTCCCACAGGTGTCCCGATGAAAACGGTACCTCACATGTGTGGGTGCACCTACCTGGCCGCCAAGGGGAAAGCCTAAAACACAAGTAACCCCAAGTCTGTTGTCCATTCTGCCGACCGGCGCAACTTACAGATATGGAGCTCGGGTGTCCAAGCCACCGAGGAAAACAGGGAACCCCATGCATTTTCGAAAAGAGGACACCCGTGGGAATCCGCAGAGGTGTGATTTGCACCCATCGCCCCACATTTTTTTACCCAGACAGCCCTGCAAAGTCGGAAATGTGGGGAAAAAAACGCTTTTTCCGCACATTTCGCTCGCCGCACCCATCGAAACACGCCCCCCACAACACATGGCCTACCGTCCCGCGTTCCCACAGGTGTCCCGATGAAAACGGTACCTCACATGTGTGGGTGCACCTACCTGGCCGCCAAGGGGAAAGCCTAAAACACAAGTAACCCCAAGTCTGTTGTCAGAGGGAAATCTCCGACATTCTGCCGACCGGCGCAACTTACAGATATGGGCCTCGGGTGTCCAAGCCACCGAGGAAAACAGGGAACCCCATGCATTTTCGAAAAGAGGACACCCGTGGGAATCCGCAGAGGTGTGATTTGCGCCCATCGCCCCAGATTATTTTACCCAGACAGCCCTGCAAAGTCGGAAATGTGGGGAAAAAAACGCTTTTTCGGCACATTTCGCTCGCCGCACCCATCGAAACACGCCCCCCACAACACATGGCCTACCGTCCCGCGTTCCCACAGGTGTCCCGATGAAAACGGTACCTCACATGTGTGGGTGCACCTACCTGGCCGCCAAGGGGAAAGCCTAAAACACAAGTAACCCCAAGTCTGTTGTCAGAGGGAAATCTCAGACATTCTGCCGACCGGCGCAACTTACAGATATGGGCCTCGGGTGTCCAAGCCAGCGAGGAAAACGGGGAACCCCATGCATTTTCGAAAAGAGGACACCCGTGGGAATCCGCAGAGGTGTGATTTGCGCCCATCGCCCCAGATTTTTTTACCCAGACAGCCCTGCAAAGTCGGAAATGTGGGGAAAAAAACGCTTTTTCCGCACATTTCGCTCGCCGCACCCATCGAAACGCGCCCCCCACAACACATGGCCTACCGTCCCGCGTTCCCACAGGTGTCCCGATGAAAACGGTACCTCACATGTGTGGGTGCACCTACCTGGCCGCCAAGGGGAAAGCCTAAAACACAAGTAACCCCAAGTCTGTTGTCAGAGGGAAATCTCAGACATTCTGCCGACCGGCGCAACTTACAGATATGGGCCTCGGGTGTCCAAGCCACCGAGGAAAACAGGGAACCCCATGCATTTTCGAAAAGAGGACACCCGTGGGAATCCGCAGAGGTGTGATTTGCGCCCATCGCCCCAGATTTTTTTACCCAGACAGCCCTGCAAAGTCGGAAATGTGGGGAAAAAAACGCTTTTTCCGCACATTTCGCTCGCCGCACCCATCGAAACACGCCCCCCACAACACATGGCCTACCGTCCCGCGTTCCCACAGGTGTCCCGATGAAAACGGTACCTCACATGTGTGGGTGCACCTACCTGGCCGCCAAGGGGAAAGCCTAAAACACAAGTAACCCCAAGTCTGTTGTCCATTCTGCCGACCGGCGCAACTTACAGATATGGGCCTCGGGTGTCCAAGCCACGGAGGAAAACAGGGAACCCCATGCATTTTCGAAAAGAGGACACCCGTGGGAATCCGCAGAGGTGTGATTTGCGCCCATCGCCCCAGATTTTTTTACCCAGACAGCCCTGCAAAGTCGGAAAAAAAACGCTTTTTCCGCACATTTCGCTCGCCGCACCCATCGAAACGCGCCCCCCACAACACATGGCCTACCGTCCCGCGTTCCCACAGGTGTCCCGATGAAAACGGTACCTCACATGTGTGGGTGCACCTACCTGGCCGCCAAGGGGAAAGCCTAAAACACAAGTAACCCCAAGTCTGTTGTCAGAGGGAAATCTCCGACATTCTGCCGACCGGCGCAACTTACAGATATGGGCCTCGGGTGTCCAAGCCACCGAGGAAAACAGGGAACCCCATGCATTTTCGAAAAGAGGACACCCGTGGGAATCCGCAGAGGTGTGATTTGCGCCCATCGCCCCAGATTTTTTTACCCAGACAGCCCTGCAAAGTCGGAAATGTGGGGGAAAAAACGCTTTTTCCGCACATTTCGCTCGCCGCACCCATCGAAACGCGCCCCCCACAACACATGGCCTACCGTCCCGCGTTCCCACAGGTGTCCCGATGAAAACGGTACCTCACATGTGTGGGTGCACCTACCTGGCCGCCAAGGGGAAAGCCTAAAACACAAGTAACCCCAAGTCTGTTGTCAGAGGGAAATCTCCAACATTCTGCCGACCGGCGCAACTTACAGATATGGGCCTCGGGTGTCCAAGCCACCGAGGAAAACAGGGAACCCCATGCATTTTCGAAAAGAGGACACCCGTGGGAATCCGCAGAGGTGTGATTTGCGCCCATCGCCCCAGATTTTTTTACCCAGACAGCCCTGCAAAGTCGGAAATGTGGGGGAAAAAACGCTTTTTCCGCACATTTCACTCGCCGCACCCATCGAAACACGCCCCCCACAACACATGGCCTACCGTCCCGCGTTCCCACAGGTGTACCGATGAAAACGGTACCTCACATGTGTGGATGCACCTACCTGGCCGCCAAGGGGAAAGCCTAAAACACAAGTAACCCCAAGTCTGTTGTCCAGTCTGCCGACCGGCGCAACTTACAGATATGGGCCTCGGGTGTCCAAGCCACCGAGGAAAACAGGGAACCCCATGCATTTTCGAAAAGAGGACACCCGTGGGAATCCGCAGAGGTGTGATTTGCGCCCATCGCCCCAGATTTTTTTACCCAGACAGCCCTGCAAAGTCGGAAATGTGGGGAAAAAAACGCTTTTTCCGCACATTTCGCTCGCCGCACCCATCGAAACACGCCCCCCACAACACATGGCCTACCGTCCCGCGTTCCCACAGGTGTCCCGATGAAAACGGTACCTCACATGTGTGGGTGCACCTACCTGGCCGCCAAGGGGAAAGCCTAAAACACAAGTAACCCCAAGTCTGTTGTCAGAGGGAAATCTCCGACATTTTGCCGACCGGCGCAACTTACAGATATGGGCCTCGGGTGTCCAAGCCAGCGAGGAAAACAGGGAACCCCATGCATTTTCGAAAAGAGGACACCCGTGGGAATCCGCAGAGGTGTGATTTGCGCCCATCGCCCCAGATTTGTTTACCCAGACAGCCCTGCAAAGTCGGAAATGTGGGGAAAAAACCGCTTTTTCCGCACATTTCGCTCGCCGCACCCATCGAAACACGCCCCCCACAACACATGGCCTACCGTCCCGCGTTCCCACAGGTGTCCCGATGAAAACGGTACCTCACATGTGTGGGTGCACCTACCTGGCCGCCAAGGGGAAAGCCTAAAACACAAGTAACCCCAAGTCTGTTGTCAGAGGGAAATCTCTGACATTCTGCCGACCGGCGCAACTTACAGATATGGGCCTCGGGTGTCCAAGCCACCGAGGAAAACAGGGAACCCCATGCATTTTCGAAAAGAGGACACCCGTGGGAATCCGCAGAGGTGTGATTTGCGCCCATCGCCCCAGATTTTTTTACCCAGACAGCCCTGCAAAGTCGGAAATGTGGGGAAAAAAACGCTTTTTCCGCACATTTCGCTCGCCGCACCCATCGAAACACGCCCCCCACAACACATGGCCTACCGTCCCGCGTTCCCACAGGTGTCCCGATGAAAACGGTACCTCACATGTGTGGGTGCACCTACCTGGCCGCCAAGGGGAAAGCCTAAAACACAAGTAACCCCAAGTCTGTTGTCCATTCTGCCGACCGGCGCAACTTACAGATATGGGCCTCGGGTGTCCAAGCCACCGAGGAAAACAGGGAACCCCATGCATTTTCGAAAAGAGGACACCCGTGGGAATCCGCAGAGGTGTGATTTGCGCCCATCGCCCCAGATTTTTTTACCCAGACAGCCCTGCAAAGTCGGAAATGTGGGGAAAAAAACGCTTTTTCCGCACATTTCGCTCGCCGCACCCATCTAAACGCGCCCCCCACAACACATGGCCTACCGTCCCGCGTTCCCACAGGTGTCCCGATGAAAACGGTACCTCACATGTGTGGGTGCACCTACCTGGCCGCCAAGGGGAAAGCCTAAAACACAAGTAACCCCAAGTCTGTTGTCAGAGGGAAATCTCCGACATTCTGCCGACCGGCGCAACTTACAGATATGGGCCTCGGGTGTCCAAGCCACCGAGGAAAACAGGGAACCCCATGCATTTTCGAAAAGAGGACACCCGTGGGAATCCGCAGAGGTGTGATTTGCGCCCATCGCCCCAGATTTTTTTACCCAGACAGCCCTGCAAAGTCGGAAATGTGGGGGAAAAAACGCTTTTTCCGCACATTTCACTCGCCGCACCCATCGAAACACGCCCCCCACAACACATGGCCTACCGTCCCGCGTTCCCACAGGTGTCCCGATGAAAACGGTACCTCACATGTGTGGGTGCACCTACCTGGCCGCCAAGGGGAAAGCCTAAAACACAAGTAACCCCAAGTCTGTTGTCCATTCTGCCGACCGGCGCAACTTACAGATATGGGCCTCGGGTGTCCAAGCCACCGAGGAAAACAGGGAACCCCATGCATTTTCGAAAAGAGGACACCCGTGGGAATCCGCAGAGGTGTGATTTGCGCCCATCGCCCCAGATTTTTTTACCCAGACAGCCCTGCAAAGTCGGAAATGTGGGGAAAAAAACGCTTTTTCCGCACATTTCGCTCGCCGCACCCATCGAAACACGCCCCCCACAACACATGGCCTACCGTCCCGCATTCCCACAGGTGTCCCGATGAAAACGGTACCTCACATGTGTGGGTGCACCTACCTGGCCGCCAAGGGGAAAGCCTAAAACACAAGTAACCCCATGTCTGTTGTCAGAGGGAAATCTCAGACATTCTGCCGACCGGCGCAACTTACAGATATGGGCCTCGGGTGTCCAAGCCAGCGAGGAAAACGGGGAACCCCATGCATTTTCGAAAAGAGGACACCCGTGGGAATCCGCAGAGGTGTGATTTGCGCCCATCGCCCCAGATTTTTTTACCCAGACAGCCCTGCAAAGTCGGAAATGTGGGGAAAAAAACGCTTTTTCCGCACATTTCGCTCGCCGCACCCATCGAAACGCGCCCCCCACAACACATGGCCTACCGTCCCGCGTTCCCACAGGTGTCCCGATGAAAACGGTACCTCACATGTGTGGGTGCACCTACCTGGCCGCCAAGGGGAAAGCCTAAAACACAAGTAACCCCAAGTCTGTTGTCAGAGGGAAATCTCAGACATTCTGCCGACCGGCGCAACTTACAGATATGGGCCTCGGGTGTCCAAGCCACCGAGGAAAACAGGGAACCCCATGCATTTTCGAAAAGAGGACACCCGTGGGAATCCGCAGAGGTGTGATTTGCGCCCATCGCCCCAGATTTTTTTACCCAGACAGCCCTGCAAAGTCGGAAATGTGGGGAAAAAAACGCTTTTTCCGCACATTTCGCTCGCCGCACCCATCGAAACACGCCCCCCACAACACATGGCCTACCGTCCCGCGTTCCCACAGGTGTCCCGATGAAAACGGTACCTCACATGTGTGGGTGCACCTACCTGGCCGCCAAGGGGAAAGCCTAAAACACAAGTAACCCCAAGTCTGTTGTCCATTCTGCCGACCGGCGCAACTTACAGATATGGGCCTCGGGTGTCCAAGCCACGGAGGAAAACAGGGAACCCCATGCATTTTCGAAAAGAGGACACCCGTGGGAATCCGCAGAGGTGTGATTTACGCCCATCGCCCCAGATTTTTTTACCCAGACAGCCCTGCAAAGTCGGAAAAAAAACGCTTTTTCCGCACATTTCGCTCGCCGCACCCATCGAAACGCGCCCCCCACAACACATGGCCTACCGTCCCGCGTTCCCACAGGTGTCCCGATGAAAACGGTACCTCACATGTGTGGGTGCACCTACCTGGCCGCCAAGGGGAAAGCCTAAAACACAAGTAACCCCAAGTCTGTTGTCAGAGGGAAATCTCCGACATTCTGCCGACCGGCGCAACTTACAGATATGGGCCTCGGGTGTCCAAGCCACCGAGGAAAACAGGGAACCCCATGCATTTTCGAAAAGAGGACACCCGTGGGAATCCGCAGAGGTGTGATTTGCGCCCATCGCCCCAGATTTTTTTACCCAGACAGCCCTGCAAAGTCGGAAATGTGGGGGAAAAAACGCTTTTTCCGCACATTTCGCTCGCCGCACCCATCGAAACGCGCCCCCCACAACACATGGCCTACCGTCCCGCGTTCCCACAGGTGTCCCGATGAAAACGGTACCTCACATGTGTGGGTGCACCTACCTGGCCGCCAAGGGGAAAGCCTAAAACACAAGTAACCCCAAGTCTGTTGTCAGAGGGAAATCTCCAACATTCTGCCGACCGGCGCAACTTACAGATATGGGCCTCGGGTGTCCAAGCCACCGAGGAAAACAGGGAACCCCATGCATTTTCGAAAAGAGGACACCCGTGGGAATCCGCAGAGGTGTGATTTGCGCCCATCGCCCCAGATTTTTTTACCCAGACAGCCCTGCAAAGTCGGAAATGTGGGGGAAAAAACGCTTTTTCCGCACATTTCACTCGCCGCACCCATCGAAACACGCCCCCCACAACACATGGCCTACCGTCCCGCGTTCCCACAGGTGTACCGATGAAAACGGTACCTCACATGTGTGGATGCACCTACCTGGCCGCCAAGGGGAAAGCCTAAAACACAAGTAACCCCAAGTCTGTTGTCCAGTCTGCCGACCGGCGCAACTTACAGATATGGGCCTCGGGTGTCCAAGCCACCGAGGAAAACAGGGAACCCCATGCATTTTCGAAAAGAGGACACCCGTGGGAATCCGCAGAGGTGTGATTTGCGCCCATCGCCCCAGATTTTTTTACCCAGACAGCCCTGCAAAGTCGGAAATGTGGGGAAAAAAAAGCTTTTTCCGCACATTTCGCTCGCCGCACCCATCGAAACACGCCCCCCACAACACATGGCCTACCGTCCCGCGTTCCCACAGGTGTCCCGATGAAAACGGTACCTCACATGTGTGGGTGCACCTACCTGGCCGCCAAGGGGAAAGCCTAAAACACAAGTAACCCCAAGTCTGTTGTCAGAGGGAAATCTCAGACATTCTGCCGACCGGCGCAACTTACAGATATGGGCCTCGGGTGTCCAAGCCACCGAGGAAAACAGGGAACCCCATGCATTTTCGAAAAGAGGACACCCGTGGGAATCCGCAGAGGTGTGATTTGCGCCCATCGCCCCAGATTTTTTTACCCAGACAGCCCTGCAAAGTCGGAAATGTGGGGAAAAAAACGCTTTTTCCGCACATTTCGCTCGCCGCACCCATCGAAACACGCCCCCCACAACACATGGCCTACCGTCCCGCGTTCCCACAGGTGTCCACATGAAAACGGTACCTCACATGTGTGGGTGCACCTACCTGGCCGCCAAGGGGAAAGCCTAAAACACAAGTAACCCCAAGTCTGTTGTCAGAGGGAAATCTCCGACATTCTGCCGACCGGCGCAACTTACAGATATGGGCCTCGGGTGTCCAAGCCACCGAGGAAAACAGGGAACCCCATGCATTTTCGAAAAGAGGACACCCGTGGGAATCCGCAGAGGTGTGATTTGCGCCCATCGCCCCAGATTTTTTTACCCAGACAGCCCTGCAAAGTCGGAAATGTGGGGGAAAAACGCTTTTTCCGCACATTTCACTCGCCGCACCCATCGAAACACGCCCCCCACAACACATGGCCTACCGTCCCGCGTTCCCACAGGTGTCCCGATGAAAACGGTACCTCACATGTGTGGGTGCACCTACCTGGCCGCCAAGGGGAAAGCCTAAAACACAAGTAACCCCAAGTCTGTTGTCCATTCTGCCGACCGGCGCAACTTACAGATATGGAGCTCGGGTGTCCAAGCCACCGAGGAAAACAGGGAACCCCATGCATTTTCGAAAAGAGGACACCCGTGGGAATCCGCAGAGGTGTGATTTGCACCCATCGCCCCACATTTTTTTACCCAGACAGCCCTGCAAAGTCGGAAATGTGGGGAAAAAAACGCTTTTTCCGCACATTTCGCTCGCCGCACCCATCGAAACACGCCCCCCACAACACATGGCCTACCGTCCCGCGTTCCCACAGGTGTCCCGATGAAAACGGTACCTCACATGTGTGGGTGCACCTACCTGGCCGCCAAGGGGAAAGCCTAAAACACAAGTAACCCCAAGTCTGTTGTCAGAGGGAAATCTCCGACATTCTGCCGACCGGCGCAACTTACAGATATGGGCCTCGGGTGTCCAAGCCACCGAGGAAAACAGGGAACCCCATGCATTTTCGAAAAGAGGACACCCGTGGGAATCCGCAGAGGTGTGATTTGCGCCCATCGCCCCAGATTATTTTACCCAGACAGCCCTGCAAAGTCGGAAATGTGGGGAAAAAAACGCTTTTTCGGCACATTTCGCTCGCCGCACCCATCGAAACACGCCCCCCACAACACATGGCCTACCGTCCCGCGTTCCCACAGGTGTCCCGATGAAAACGGTACCTCACATGTGTGGGTGCACCTACCTGGCCGCCAAGGGGAAAGCCTAAAACACAAGTAACCCCAAGTCTGTTGTCAGAGGGAAATCTCAGACATTCTGCCGACCGGCGCAACTTACAGATATGGGCCTCGGGTGTCCAAGCCAGCGAGGAAAACGGGGAACCCCATGCATTTTCGAAAAGAGGACACCCGTGGGAATCCGCAGAGGTGTGATTTGCGCCCATCGCCCCAGATTTTTTTACCCAGACAGCCCTGCAAAGTCGGAAATGTGGGGAAAAAAACGCTTTTTCCGCACATTTCGCTCGCCGCACCCATCGAAACGCGCCCCCCACAACACATGGCCTACCGTCCCGCGTTCCCACAGGTGTCCCGATGAAAACGGTACCTCACATGTGTGGGTGCACCTACCTGGCCGCCAAGGGGAAAGCCTAAAACACAAGTAACCCCAAGTCTGTTGTCAGAGGGAAATCTCAGACATTCTGCCGACCGGCGCAACTTACAGATATGGGCCTCGGGTGTCCAAGCCACCGAGGAAAACAGGGAACCCCATGCATTTTCGAAAAGAGGACACCCGTGGGAATCCGCAGAGGTGTGATTTGCGCCCATCGCCCCAGATTTTTTTACCCAGACAGCCCTGCAAAGTCGGAAATGTGGGGAAAAAAACGCTTTTTCCGCACATTTCGCTCGCCGCACCCATCGAAACACGCCCCCCACAACACATGGCCTACCGTCCCGCGTTCCCACAGGTGTCCCGATGAAAACGGTACCTCACATGTGTGGGTGCACCTACCTGGCCGCCAAGGGGAAAGCCTAAAACACAAGTAACCCCAAGTCTGTTGTCCATTCTGCCGACCGGCGCAACTTACAGATATGGGCCTCGGGTGTCCAAGCCACGGAGGAAAACAGGGAACCCCATGCATTTTCGAAAAGAGGACACCCGTGGGAATCCGCAGAGGTGTGATTTGCGCCCATCGCCCCAGATTTTTTTACCCAGACAGCCCTGCAAAGTCGGAAAAAAAACGCTTTTTCCGCACATTTCGCTCGCCGCACCCATCGAAACGCGCCCCCCACAACACATGGCCTACCGTCCCGCGTTCCCACAGGTGTCCCGATGAAAACGGTACCTCACATGTGTGGGTGCACCTACCTGGCCGCCAAGGGGAAAGCCTAAAACACAAGTAACCCCAAGTCTGTTGTCAGAGGGAAATCTCCGACATTCTGCCGACCGGCGCAACTTACAGATATGGGCCTCGGGTGTCCAAGCCACCGAGGAAAACAGGGAACCCCATGCATTTTCGAAAAGAGGACACCCGTGGGAATCCGCAGAGGTGTGATTTGCGCCCATCGCCCCAGATTTTTTTACCCAGACAGCCCTGCAAAGTCGGAAATGTGGGGGAAAAAACGCTTTTTCCGCACATTTCGCTCGCCGCACCCATCGAAACGCGCCCCCCACAACACATGGCCTACCGTCCCGCGTTCCCACAGGTGTCCCGATGAAAACGGTACCTCACATGTGTGGGTGCACCTACCTGGCCGCCAAGGGGAAAGCCTAAAACACAAGTAACCCCAAGTCTGTTGTCAGAGGGAAATCTCCAACATTCTGCCGACCGGCGCAACTTACAGATATGGGCCTCGGGTGTCCAAGCCACCGAGGAAAACAGGGAACCCCATGCATTTTCGAAAAGAGGACACCCGTGGGAATCCGCAGAGGTGTGATTTGCGCCCATCGCCCCAGATTTTTTTACCCAGACAGCCCTGCAAAGTCGGAAATGTGGGGGAAAAAACGCTTTTTCCGCACATTTCACTCGCCGCACCCATCGAAACACGCCCCCCACAACACATGGCCTACCGTCCCGCGTTCCCACAGGTGTACCGATGAAAACGGTACCTCACATGTGTGGATGCACCTACCTGGCCGCCAAGGGGAAAGCCTAAAACACAAGTAACCCCAAGTCTGTTGTCCAGTCTGCCGACCGGCGCAACTTACAGATATGGGCCTCGGGTGTCCAAGCCACCGAGGAAAACAGGGAACCCCATGCATTTTCGAAAAGAGGACACCCGTGGGAATCCGCAGAGGTGTGATTTGCGCCCATCGCCCCAGATTTTTTTACCCAGACAGCCCTGCAAAGTCGGAAATGTGGGGAAAAAAACGCTTTTTCCGCACATTTCGCTCGCCGCACCCATCGAAACACGCCCCCCACAACACATGGCCTACCGTCCCGCGTTCCCACAGGTGTCCCGATGAAAACGGTACCTCACATGTGTGGGTGCACCTACCTGGCCGCCAAGGGGAAAGCCTAAAACACAAGTAACCCCAAGTCTGTTGTCAGAGGGAAATCTCCGACATTTTGCCGACCGGCGCAACTTACAGATATGGGCCTCGGGTGTCCAAGCCAGCGAGGAAAACAGGGAACCCCATGCATTTTCGAAAAGAGGACACCCGTGGGAATCCGCAGAGGTGTGATTTGCGCCCATCGCCCCAGATTTGTTTACCCAGACAGCCCTGCAAAGTCGGAAATG
The DNA here is from genome assembly GCF_040938575.1 of Ambystoma mexicanum. Lineage (NCBI taxonomy): Eukaryota > Metazoa > Chordata > Amphibia > Caudata > Ambystomatidae > Ambystoma > Ambystoma mexicanum. Next base: position 693,818,033 of record NC_090925.1, read on the forward strand.
TGGGGAAAAAACCGCTTTTTCCGCACATTTCGCTCGCCGCACCCATCGAAACACGCCCCCCACAACACATGGCCTACCGTCCCGCGTTCCCACAGGTGTCCCGATGAAAACGGTACCTCACATGTGTGGGTGCACCTACCTGGCCGCCAAGGGGAAAGCCTAAAACACAAGTAACCCCAAGTCTGTTGTCAGAGGGAAATCTCTGACATTCTGCCGACCGGCGCAACTTACAGATATGGGCCTCGGGTGTCCAAGCCACCGAGGAAAACAGGGAACCCCATGCATTTTCGAAAAGAGGACACCCGTGGGAATCCGCAGAGGTGTGATTTGCGCCCATCGCCCCAGATTTTTTTACCCAGACAGCCCTGCAAAGTCGGAAATGTGGGGAAAAAAACGCTTTTTCCGCACATTTCGCTCGCCGCACCCATCGAAACACGCCCCCCACAACACATGGCCTACCGTCCCGCGTTCCCACAGGTGTCCCGATGAAAACGGTACCTCACATGTGTGGGTGCACCTACCTGGCCGCCAAGGGGAAAGCCTAAAACACAAGTAACCCCAAGTCTGTTGTCCATTCTGCCGACCGGCGCAACTTACAGATATGGGCCTCGGGTGTCCAAGCCACCGAGGAAAACAGGGAACCCCATGCATTTTCGAAAAGAGGACACCCGTGGGAATCCGCAGAGGTGTGATTTGCGCCCATCGCCCCAGATTTTTTTACCCAGACAGCCCTGCAAAGTCGGAAATGTGGGGAAAAAAACGCTTTTTCCGCACATTTCGCTCGCCGCACCCATCTAAACGCGCCCCCCACAACACATGGCCTACCGTCCCGCGTTCCCACAGGTGTCCCGATGAAAACGGTACCTCACATGTGTGGGTGCACCTACCTGGCCGCCAAGGGGAAAGCCTAAAACACAAGTAACCCCAAGTCTGTTGTCAGAGGGAAATCTCCGACATTCTGCCGACCGGCGCAACTTACAGATATGGGCCTCGGGTGTCCAAGCCACCGAGGAAAACAGGGAACCCCATGCATTTTCGAAAAGAGGACACCCGTGGGAATCCGCAGAGGTGTGATTTGCGCCCATCGCCCCAGATTTTTTTACCCAGACAGCCCTGCAAAGTCGGAAATGTGGGGGAAAAAACGCTTTTTCCGCACATTTCACTCGCCGCACCCATCGAAACACGCCCCCCACAACACATGGCCTACCGTCCCGCGTTCCCACAGGTGTCCCGATGAAAACGGTACCTCACATGTGTGGGTGCACCTACCTGGCCGCCAAGGGGAAAGCCTAAAACACAAGTAACCCCAAGTCTGTTGTCCATTCTGCCGACCGGCGCAACTTACAGATATGGGCCTCGGGTGTCCAAGCCACCGAGGAAAACAGGGAACCCCATGCATTTTCGAAAAGAGGACACCCGTGGGAATCCGCAGAGGTGTGATTTGCGCCCATCGCCCCAGATTTTTTTACCCAGACAGCCCTGCAAAGTCGGAAATGTGGGGAAAAAAACGCTTTTTCCGCACATTTCGCTCGCCGCACCCATCGAAACACGCCCCCCACAACACATGGCCTACCGTCCCGCGTTCCCACAGGTGTCCCGATGAAAACGGTACCTCACATGTGTGGGTGCACCTACCTGGCCGCCAAGGGGAAAGCCTAAAACACAAGTAACCCCAAGTCTGTTGTCAGAGGGAAATCTCCGACATTCTGCCGACCGGCGCAACTTACAGATATGGGCCTCGGGTGTCCAAGCCACCGAGGAAAACAGGGAACCCCATGCATTTTCGAAAAGAGGACAACCGTGGGAATCCGCAGAGGTGTGATTTGCGCCCATCGCCCCAGATTTTTTTACCCAGACAGCCCTGCAAAGTCGGAAATGTGGGGAAAAAACCGCTTTTTCCGCACATTTCGCTCGTCGCACCCATCGAAACACGCCCCCCACAACACATGGCCTACCGTCCCGCGTTCCCACAGGTGTCGCGATGAAAACGGTACCTCACATGTGTGGGTGCACCTACCTGGCCGCCAAGGGGAAAGCCTAAAACACAAGTAACCCCAAGTCTGTTGTCCATTCTGCCGACCGGCGCAACTTACAGATATGGGCCTCGGGTGTCCAAGCCACCGAGGAAAACAGGGAACCCCATGCATTTTCGAAAAGAGGACACCCGTGGGAATCCGCAGAGGTGTGATTTGCGCCCATCGCCCCAGATTTTTTTACCCAGACAGCCCTGCAAAGTCGGAAATGTGGGGAAAAAAACACTTTTTCCGCACATTTCGCTCGCCGCACCCATCGAAACGCGCCCCCCACAACACATGGCCTACCGTCCCGCGTTCCCACAGGTGTCCCGATGAAAACGGTACCTCACATGTGTGGGTGCACCTACCTGGCCGCCAAGGGGAAAGCCTAAAACACAAGTAACCCCAATTCTGTTGTCAGAGGGAAATCTCCGACATTCTGCCGACCGGCGCAACTTACAGATATGGGCCTCGGGTGTCCAAGCCACCGAGGAAAACAGGGAACCCCATGCATTTTCGAAAAGAGGACACCCGTGGGAATCCGCAGAGGTGTGATTTGCGCCCATCGCCCCAGATTTTTTTACCCAGACAGCCCTGCAAAGTCGGAAATGTGGGGGAAAAAACGCTTTTTCCGCACATTTCACTCGCCGCACCCATCGAAACACGCCCCCCACAACACATGGCCTACCGTCCCGCGTTCCCACAGGTGTCCCGATGAAAACGGTACCTCACATGTGTGGGTGCACCTACCTGGCCGCCAAGGGGAAAGCCTAAAACACAAGTAACCCCAAGTCTGTTGTCCATTCTGCCGACCGGCGCAACTTACAGATATGGACCTCGGGTGTCCAAGCCACCGAGGAAAACAGGGAACCCCATGCATTTTCGAAAAGAGGACACCCGTGGGAATCCGCAGAGGTGTGATTTGCGCCCATCGCCCCAGATTTTTTTACCCAGACAGCCCTGCAAAGTCGGAAATGTGGGGAAAAAAACGCTTTTTCCGCACATTTCGCTCGCCGCACCCATCGAAACACGCCCCCCACAACACATGGCCTACCGTCCCGCGTTCCCACAGGTGTCCCGATGAAAACGGTACCTCACATGTGTGGGTGCACCTACCTGGCCGCCAAGGGGAAAGCCTAAAACACAAGTAACCCCAAGTCTGTTGTCAGAGGGAAATCTCCGACATTCTGCCGACCGGCGCAACTTACAGATATGGGCCTCGGGTGTCCAAGCCACCGAGGAAAACAGGGAACCCCATGCATTTTCGAAAAGAGGACACCCGTGGGAATCCGCAGAGGTGTGATTTGCGCCCATCGCCCCAGATTTTTTTACCCAGACAGCCCTGCAAAGTCGGAAATGTGGGGAAAAAAATGCTTTTTCCGCACATTTCGCTCGCCGCACCCATCGAAACACGCCCCCCACAACACATGGCCTACCGTCCCGCGTTCCCACAGGTGTCCCGATGAAAACGGTACCTCACATGTGTGGGTGCACCTACCTGGCCGCCAAGGGGAAAGCCTAAAACACAAGTAACCCCAAGTCTGTTGTCCATTCTGCCGACCGGCGCAACTTACAGATATGGGCCTCGGGTGTCCAAGCCACCGAGGAAAACAGGGAACCCCATGCATTTTCGAAAAGAGGACACCCGTGGGAATCCGCAGAGGTGTGATTTGCGCCCATCGCCCCAGATTTTTTTACCCAGACAGCCCTGCAAAGTCGGAAATGTGGGGAAAAAAACGCTTTTTCCGCACATTTCGCTCGCCGCACCCATCGAAACGCGCCCCCCACAACACATGGCCTACCGTCCCGCGTTCCCACAGGTGTCCCGATGAAAACGGTACCTCACATGTGTGGGTGCACCTACCTGGCCGCCAAGGGGAAAGCCTAAAACACAAGTAACCCCAAGTCTGTTGTCAGAGGGAAATCTCCGACATTCTGCCGACCGGCGCAACTTACAGATATGGGCCTCGGGTGTCCAAGCCACCGAGGAAAACAGGGAACCCCATGCATTTTCGAAAAGAGGACACCCTTGGGAATCCGCAGAGGTGTGATTTGCGCCCATCGCCCCAGATTTTTTTACCCAGACAGCCCTGCAAAGTCGGAAATGTGGGGGAAAAAACGCTTTTTCCGCACATTTCACTCGCCGCACCCATCGAAACACGCCCCCCACAACACATGGCCTACCGTCCCGCGTTCCCACAGGTGTCCCGATGAAAACGGTACCTCACATGTGTGGGTGCACCTACCTGGCCGCCAAGGGGAAAGCCTAAAACACAAGTAACCCCAAGTCTGTTGTCCATTCTGCCGACCGGCGCAACTTACAGATATGGGCCTCGGGTGTCCAAGCCACCGAGGAAAACAGGGAACCCCATGCATTTTCGAAAAGAGGACACCCGTGGGAATCCGCAGAGGTGTGATTTGCGCCCATCGCCCCAGATTTTTTTACCCAGACAGCCCTGCAAAGTCGGAAATGTGGGGAAAAAAACGCTTTTTCCGCACATTTCGCTCGCCGCACCCATCGAAACGCGCCCCCCACAACACATGGACTACCGTCCCGCGTTTCCACAGGTGTCCCGATGAAAACGGTACCTCACATGTGTGGGTGCACCTACCTGGCCGCCAAGGGGAAAGCCTAAAACACAAGTAACCCCAAGTCTGTTGTCAGAGGGAAAACTCCGACATTCTGCCGACCGGCGCAACTTACAGATATGGGCCTCGGGTGTCCAAGCCACCGAGGAAAACAGGGAACCCCATGCATTTTCGAAAAGAGGACACCCGTGGGAATCCGCAGAGGTGTGATTTGCGCCCATCGCCCCAGATTTTTTTACCCAGACAGCCCTGCAAAGTCAGAAATGTGGGGAAAAAAACGCTTTTTCCGCACATTTCGCTCGCCGCACCCATCGAAACGCGCCCCCCACAACACATGGCCTACCGTCCCGCATTCCCACAGGTGTCCCGATGAAAACGGTACCTCACATGTGTGGGTGCACCTACCTGGCCGCCAAGGGGAAAGCCTAAAACACAAGTAACCCCAAGTCTGTTGTCAGAGGGAAATCTCCGACATTCTGCCGACCGGCGCAACTTACAGATATGGGCCTCGGGTGTCCAAGCCACCGAGGAAAACAGGGAACCCCATGCATTTTCGAAAAGAGGACACCCGTGGGAATCCGCAGAGGTGTGATTTGCGCCCATCCCCCCAGATTTTTTTACCCAGACAGCCCTGCAAAGTCGGAAATGTGGGGAAAAAAACGCTTTTTCCGCACATTTCGCTCGCCGCACCCATCGAAACACGCCCCCCACAACACATGGCCTACCGTCCAGCGTTCCCACAGGTGTCCCGATGAAAACGGTACCTCACATGTGTGGGTGCACCTACCTGGCCGCCAAGGGGAAAGCCTAAAACACAAGTAACCCCAAGTCTGTTGTCCATTCTGCCGACCGGCGCAAATTACAGATATGGGCCTCGGGTGTCCAAGCCACCGAGGAAAACAGGGAACCCCATGCATTTTCGAAAAGAGGACACCCGTGGGAATCCGCAGAGGTGTGATTTGCGCCCATCGCCCCAGATTTTTTTACCCAGACAGCCCTGCAAAGTCGGAAATGTGGGGAAAAAAACGCTTTTTCCGCACATTTTGCTCGCCGCACCCATCGAAACGCGCCCCCCACAACACATGGCCTACCGTCCCGCGTTCCCACAGGTGTCCCGATGAAAACGGTACCTCACATGTGTGGGTGCACCTACCTGGCCGCCAAGGGGAAAGCCTAAAACACAAGTAACCCCAAGTCTGTTGTCAGAGGGAAATCTCCGACATTCTGCCGACCGGCGCAACTTACAGATATGGGCCTCGGGTGTCCAAGCCACCGAGGAAAACAGGGAACCCCATGCATTTTCGAAAAGAGGACACCCGTGGGAATCCGCAGAGGTGTGATTTGCGCCCATCGCCCCAGATTTTTTTACCCAGACAGCCCTGCAAAGTCGGAAATGTGGGGGAAAAAACGCTTTTTCCGCACATTTCACTCGCCGCACCCATCGAAACACGCCCCCCACAACACATGGCCTACCGTCCCGCGTTCCCACAGGTGTCCCGATGAAAACGGTACCTCACATGTGTGGGTGCACCTACCTGGCCGCCAAGGGGAAAGCCTAAAACACAAGTAACCCCAAGTCTGTTGTCCATTCTGCCGACCGGCGCAACTTACAGATATGGACCTCGGGTGTCCAAGCCACCGAGGTAAACAGGGAACCCCATGCATTTTCGAAAAGAGGACACCCGTGGGAATCCGCAGAGGTGTGATTTGCGCCCATCGCCCCAGATTTTTTTACCCAGACAGCCCTGCAAAGTCGGAAATGTGGGGAAAAAAACGCTTTTTCCGCACATTTCGCTCGCCGCACCCATCGAAACACGCCCCCCACAACACATGGCCTACCGTCCCGCGTTCCCACAGGTGTCCCGATGAAAACGGTACCTCACATGTGTGGGTGCACCTACCTGGCCGCCAAGGGGAAAGCCTAAAACACAAGTAACCCCAAGTCTGTTGTCAGAGGGAAATCTCCGACATTCTGCCGACCGGCGCAACTTACAGATATGGGCCTCGGGTGTCCAAGCCACCGAGGAAAACAGGGAACCCCATGCATTTTCGAAAAGAGGACACCCGTGGGAATCCGCAGAGGTGTGATTTGCGCCCATCGCCCCAGATTTTTTTACCCAGACAGCCCTGCAAAGTCGGAAATGTGGGGGAAAAAACGCTTTTTCCGCACATTTCACTCGCCGCACCCATCGAAACACGCCCCCCACAACACATGGCCTACCGTCCCGCGTTCCCACAGGTGTCCCGATGAAAACAGTACCTCACATGTGTGGGTGCACCTACCTGGCCGCCAAGGGGAAAGCCTAAAACACAAGTAACCCCAAGTCTGTTGTCAGAGGGAAATCTCCGACATTCTGCCGACCGGCGCAACTTACAGATATGGGCCTCGGGTGTCCAAGCCAGCGAGGAAAACAGGGAACCCCATGCATTTTCGAAAAGAGGACACCCGTGGGAATCCGCAGAGGTGTGATTTGCGCCCATCGCCCCAGATTTTTTTACCCAGACAGCCCTGCAAAGTCGGAAATGTGGGGAAAAAAACGCTTTTTCCGCACATTTCGCTCGCCGCACCCATCGAAACGCGCCCCCCACAACACATGGCCTACCGTCCCGCGTTCCCACAGGTGTCCCGATGAAAACGGTACCTCACATGTGTGGGTGCACCTACCTGGCCGCCAAGGGGAAAGCCTAAAACACAAGTAACCCCAAGTCTGTTGTCAGAGGGAAATCTCCGACATTCTGCCGACCGGCGCAACTTACAGATATGGGCCTCGGGTGTCCAAGCCACCGAGGAAAACAGGGAACCCCATGCATTTTCGAAAAGAGGACACCCGTGGGAATCCGCAGAGGTGTGATTCGCGCCCATCGCCCCAGATTTTTTTACCCAGACAGCCCTGCAAAGTCGGAAATATGGGGGAAAAAACGCTTTTTCCGCACATTTCACTCGCCGCACCCCTCGAAACACGCCCCCCACAACACATGGCCTACCGTCCCGCGTTCCCACAGGTGTCCCGATGAAAACGGTACCTCACATGTGTGGGTGCACCTACCTGGCCGCCAAGGGGAAAGCCTAAAACACAAGTAACCCCAAGTCTGTTGTCCATTCTGCCGACCGGCGCAACTTACAGATATGGGCCTCGGGTGTCCAAGCCACCGAGGAAAACAGGGAACCCCATGCATTTTCGAAAAGAGGACACCCGTGGGAATCCGCAGAGGTGTGATTTGCGCCCATCGCCCCAGATTTTTTTACCCAGACAGCCCTGCAAAGTCGGAAATGTGGGGAAAAAAACGCTTTTTCCGCACATTTCGCTCGCCGCACCCATCGAAACACGCCCCCCACAACACATGGCCTACCGTCCCGCGTTCCCACAGGTGTCCCGATGAAAACGGTACCTCACATGTGTGGGTGCACCTACCTGGCCGCCAAGGGGAAAGCCTAAAACACAAGTAACCCCAAGTCTGTTGTCAGAGGGAAATCTCCGACATTCTGCCGACCGGCGCAACTTACAGATATGGGCCTCGGGTGTCCAAGCCAGCGAGGAAAACAGGGAACCCCATGCATTTTCGAAAAGAGGACACACGTGGGAATCCGCAGAGGTGTGATTTGCGCCCATCGCCCCAGATTTTTTTACCCAGACAGCCCTGCAAAGTCGGAAATGTGGGGAAAAAACAGCTTTTTCCGCACATTTCGCTCGCCGCACCCATCGAAACACGCCCCCCACAACACATGGCCTACCGTCCCGCGTTCCCACAGGTGTCGCGATGAAAACGGTACCTCACATGTGTGGGTGCACCTACCTGGCCGCCAAGGGGAAAGCCTAAAACACAAGTAACCCCAAGTCTGTTGTCCATTCTGCCGACCGGCGCAACTTACAGATATGGGCCTCGGGTGTCCAAGCCACCGAGGAAAACAGGGAACCCCATGCATTTTCGAAAAGAGGACACCCGTGGGAATCCGCAGAGGTGTGATTTGCGCCCATCGCCCCAGATTTTTTTACCCAGACAGCCCTGCAAAGTCGGAAATGTGGGGAAAAAAACGCTTTTTCCGCACATTTCGCTCGCCGCACCCATCGAAACGCGCCCCCCACAACACATGGCCTACCGTCCCGCGTTCCCACAGGTGTCCCGATGAAAACGGTACCTCACATGTGTGGGTGCACCTACCTGGCCGCCAAGGGGAAAGCCTAAAACACAAGTAACCCCAAGTCTGTTGTCAGAGGGAAATCTCCGACATTCTGCCGACCGGCGCAACTTACAGATATGGGCCTCGGGTGTCCAAGCCACCGAGGAAAACAGGGAACCCCATGCATTTTCGAAAAGAGGACACCCGTGGGAATCCGCAGAGGTGTGATTTGCGCCCATCGCCCCAGATTTTTTTACCCAGACAGCCCTGCAAAGTCGGAAATGTGGGGGAAAAAACGCTTTTTCCGCACATTTCACTCGCCGCACCCATCGAAACACGCCCCCCACAACACATGGCCTACCGTCCCGCGTTCCCACAGGTGTCCCGATGAAAACGGTACCTCACATGTGTGGGTGCACCTACCTGGCCGCCAAGGGGAAAGCCTAAAACACAAGTAACCCCAAGTCTGTTGTCCATTCTGCCGACCGGCGCAACTTACAGATATGGACCTCGGGTGTCCAAGCCACCGAGGAAAACAGGGAACCCCATGCATTTTCGAAAAGAGGACACCCGTGGGAATCCGCAGAGGTGTGATTTGCGCCCATCGCCCCAGATTTTTTTACCCAGACAGCCCTGCAAAGTCGGAAATGTGGGGAAAAAAACGCTTTTTCCGCACATTTCGCTCGCCGCACCCATCGAAACACGCCCCCCACAACACATGGCCTACCGTCCCGCGTTCCCACAGGTGTCCCGATGAAAACGGTACCTCACATGTGTGGGTGCACCTACCTGGCCGCCAAGGGGAAAGCCTAAAACACAAGTAACCCCAAGTCTGTTGTCAGAGGGAAATCTCCGACATTCTGCCGACCGGCGCAACTTACAGATATGGGCCTCGGGTGTCCAAGCCACCGAGGAAAACAGGGAACCCCATGCATTTTCGAAAAGAGGACACCCGTGGGAATCCGCAGAGGTGTGATTTGCGCCCATCGCCCCAGATTATTTTACCCAGACAGCCCTGCAAAGTCGGAAATGTGGGGAAAAAAACGCTTTTTCCGCACATTTCGCTCGCCGCACCCATCGAAACACGCCCCCCACAACACATGGCCTACCGTCCCGCGTTCCCACAGGTGTCCCGATGAAAACGGTACCTCACATGTGTGGGTGCACCTACCTGGCCGCCAAGGGGAAAGCCTAAAACACAAGTAACCCCAAGTCTGTTGTCAGAGGGAAATCTCAGACATTCTGCCGACCGGCGCAACTTACAGATATGGGCCTCGGGTGTCCAAGCCAGCGAGGAAAACAGGGAACCCCATGCATTTTCGAAAAGAGGACACCCGTGGGAATCCGCAGAGGTGTGATTTGCGCCCATCGCCCCAGATTTTTTTACCCAGACAGCCCTGCAAAGTCGGAAATGTGGGGAAAAAAACGCTTTTTCCGCACATTTCGCTCGCCGCACCCATCGAAACCCGCCCCCCACAACACATGGCCTACCGTCCCGCGTTCCCACAGGTGTCCCGATGAAAACGGTACCTCACATGTGTGGGTGCACCTACCTGGCCGCCAAGGGGAAAGCCTAAAACACAAGTAACCCCAAGTCTGTTGTCAGAGGGAAATCTCAGACATTCTGCCGACCGGCGCAACTTACAGATATGGGCCTCGGGTGTCCAAGCCACCGAGGAAAACAGGGAACCCCATGCATTTTCGAAAAGAGGACACCCGTGGGAATCCGCAGAGGTGTGATTTGCGCCCATCGCCCCAGATTTTTTTACCCAGACAGCCCTGCAAAGTCGGAAATGTGGGGAAAAAAACGCTTTTTCCGCACATTTCGCTCGCCGCACCCATCGAAACACGCCCCCCACAACACATGGCCTACCGTCCCGCGTTCCCACAGGTGTCCCGATGAAAACGGTACCTCACATGTGTGGGTGCACCTACCTGGCCGCCAAGGGGAAAGCCTAAAACACAAGTAACCCCAAGTCTGTTGTCCATTCTGCCGACCGGCGCAACTTACAGATATGGGCCTCGGGTGTCCAAGCCACCGAGGAAAACAGGGAACCCCATGCATTTTCGAAAAGAGGACACCCGTGGGAATCCGCAGAGGTGTGATTTGCGCCCATCGCCCCAGATTTTTTTACCCAGACAGCCCTGCAAAGTCGGAAATGTGGGGAAAAAAACGCTTTTTCCGCACATTTCGCTCGCCGCACCCATCGAAACGCGCCCCCCACAACACATGGCCTACCGTCCCGCGTTCCCACAGGTGTCCCGATGAAAACGGTACCTCACATGTGTGGGTGCACCTACCTGGCCGCCAAGGGGAAAGCCTAAAACACAAGTAACCCCAAGTCTGTTGTCAGAGGGAAATCTCCGACATTCTGCCGACCGGCGCAACTTACAGATATGGGCCTCGGGTGTCCAAGCCACCGAGGAAAACAGGGAACCCCATGCATTTTCGAAAAGAGGACACCCGTGGGAATCCGCAGAGGTGTGATTTGCGCCCATCGCCCCAGATTTTTTTACCCAGACAGCCCTGCAAAGTCGGAAATGTGGGGGAAAAAACGCTTTTTCCGCACATTTCGCTCGCCGCACCCATCGAAACACGCCCCCCACAACACGTGGCCTACCTTCCCGTGTCCCCACACGTGTCCCGATGAAAACGGTACCTCACATGTGTGGGTGCACCTACCGGGGGCGCAAAAGGAAAAGGGTAACCAACTGGGAACCCCAAGCCATTCGCCACTGCCCATTTTGTTCATGTGGGCAACCTACAGATTTGGGCCTAGGGTGTCGCAGCCAGCAAGGGAAACAGGGAACCCCATGCATTTCCCAAAAGAGGACACCCGTGGGAATCCACAGAGGTCTGACTTACGCAAATCGGCCCAGAATGTAATACCCAGAACCACCAGCAAAGACCCACATGGGAGAAGGGTGCCCAAGGACAGGGATATTACCGCCGACTTTGCTGGAGCCCTGGCTGCCCTGCGTTACAGCTTCTCCCCACCAAGGAGTCTCGGCAGTGTGCCAATACCTCCCCGAAGGGAAAAGCTGTAATGCAGCCAAGCCGCAACTCCAGGACAGTTGGAGGTGATCTGCCCAGACGGGCCATTCCCACCCACACCACCAACAATCCAGCCCCAGTCTCACCCACCCCACTGACAGTGGGCCCTAACCATAGAATAATAAAAAACAGTACTCACATAACGTTGCAGCTGCTCGGGTAGAAAAAGCTGTAAACAAAACAAAGAACATGTGTTACCTATGGTCACACCAGCAAAATGTAGCCCTCCCCGGGGGCAGATAGGGGGGGGGGGTTGTCCTGCACTCCTCCCTGGGCTGAGGCGTCCGTTCCTAGGAGCAGATATCTGGTCCCAGGAAGGGCTGCATGACTTGGCACCCACTCCATTGCGGGTGGGGGGGGGGGTCAACGCCCCATCCCATTAGAAAATTCCCTGACCCATTGGGGTGCCCCACCGCCCCCCCTAAAAAGCGTACCACCATTTTCATTTTTTTCCTTTGGTAACCCAACTCCCCTTGGTGCAGAGGGTCACATTGGTGTGCCAATCTGGCGCCGGGGTGCCCAAACCTTACTGCCCCACCCACTGGGGGGGCCTGACCCACCATTTTTGGGGGCCCTCTCCCCCCTCACCCCAAATGGCTGGGGGACACACCTCATGCAGGCCTCCCTGGGCCTCCTCCAAACGGCTGCGTGAGGTACACCCCACCTCCATTTGGGGTGAGGGGGGAGAGGGCCACCCCAAAAGGTGGGGCAGGACCCCCAATAGATGGGGCAGTAGGGTTTGGGCACCCTGGGGGCAGATAGCCACACTAATGTGGCCATCTGCACCAAGCAAAGTTGGGTAAACAAAAACAAAATATACAAAACCACAGGCTGCTTTTTAGGGGGGGCTGAGGGCCACCCTAAATTGGCAGCGCATGATGTACCGCAACGGGGGGTGGCCCTCAACCCCCCCACCCCAAATGGAGGGCCCCACCTCATGCAACCCTCCCTGGGGGCAGATATCTGCTCCTAGGAAGGGGCATCTGACCCCAGGGAGGGATGCATGAGGTGAGGCCCCCCCTATCTGCGCCCAGGGAGGGTTGCATGAGGTGGGGCCCTCCATTTGGGGTGGGGTTGAGGGCCACCCCCCGTTGCGGTACATCATGCGCTGCCAATTCAGGGTGGCCCTCAGCCCCCCCTAAAAAGCAGCCTGTGATTTTGTATATTTTTTTTTGTTTACCCAACTTGGCTTGGTGCAGATGGGCCCATTAGTGTGGCTATCTGCCCCCAGGGTGCCCAAACCCTACTGCCCCATCTATTGGGGGTCCTGCCCCACCTTTTGGGGTGCCCCCCCCCACCCCACCCCCAATGGCTGGGGGACACACCTCATGCAGGCCTCCCTGGGCCTCCTCCAAACGGCTGCGTGAGGTACACCCCACCTCCATTTGGGGTGAGGGGGGAGAGGGCCACCCCAAAAGGTTGGGCAGGACCCCCAATAGATGGGGCAGTAGGGTTTGGGTACCCTGGGGGCAGATAGCCACACTAATGTGGCCATCTGCACCAAGCAAAGTTGGGTAAAAAAAAAAAATATACAAAACCACAGGCTGCTTTTTAGGGGGGGCTGAGGGCCACCCTAAATTGGCAGCGCATGATGTACCGCAACGGGGGGTGGCCCTCAACCCCCCCCCACCCCAAATGGAGGGCCCCACCTCATGCAACCCTCCCTGGGGGCAGATATCTGCTCCTAGGAAGGGGCATCTGACCCCAGGGAGGGATGCATGAGGTGAGGCCCCCCCTATCTGCGCCCAGGGAGGGTTGCATGAGGTGGGGCCCTCCATTTGGGGTGGGGGGGGGTTGAGGGCCACCCCCCGTTGCGGTACATCATGCGCTGCCAATTCAGGGTGGCCCTCAGCCCCCCCTAAAAAGCAGCCTGTTATTTTGTATATTTTTTTTTGTTTACCCAACTTGGCTTGGTGCAGATGGGCCCATTAGTGTGGCTATCTGCCCCCAGGGTGCCCAAACCCTACTGCCCCATCTATTGGGGGTCCTGCCCCACCTTTTGGGGTGCCCCCCCCACCCCACCCCCAATGGCTGGGGGACACACCTCATGCAGGCCTCCCTGGGCCTCCTCCAAACGGCTGCGTGAGGTACACCCCACCTCCATTTGGGGTGAGGGGGGAGAGGGCCACCCCAAAAGGTGGGGCAGGACCCCCAATAGATGGGGCAGTAGGGTTTGGGCACCCTGGGGGCAGATAGCCACACTAATGTGGCCATCTGCACCAAGCAAAGTTGGGTAAACAAAAAAAAATATACAAAACCACAGGCTGCTTTTTAGGGGGGGCTGAGGGCCACCCTAAATTGGCAGCGCATGATGTACCGCAACGGGGGGTGGCCCTCAACCCCCCCCACCCCAAATGGAGGGCCCCACCTCATGCAACCCTCCCTGGGGGCAGATATCTGCTCCTAGGAAGGGGCATCTGACCCCAGGGAGGGATGCATGAGGTGAGGCCCCCCTATCTGCGCCCAGGGAGGGTTGCATGAGGTGGGGCCCTCCATTTGGGGTGGGGGGGGGGGGTTGAGGGCCACCCCCTGTTGCGGTACATCATGCGCTGCCAATTCAGGGTGGCCCTCAGCCCCCCCTAAAAAGCAGCCTGTGATTTTGTATATTTTTTTTGTTTACCCAACTTGGCTTGGTGCAGATGGGCCCATTAGTGTGGCTATCTGCCCCCAGGGTGCCCAAACCCTACTGCCCCATCTATTGGGGGTCCTGCCCCACCTTTTGGGGTGCCCCCCCCACCCCACCCCCAATGGCTGGGGGACACACCTCATGCAGGCCTCCCTGGGCCTCCTCCAAACGGCTGCGTGAGGTACACCCCACCTCCATTTGGGGTGAGGGGGGAGAGGGCCACCCCAAAAGGTGGGGCAGGACCCCCAATAGATGGGGCAGTAGGGTTTGGGCACCCTGGGGGCAGATAGCCACACTAATGTGGCCATCTGCACCAAGCAAAGTTGGGTAAACAAAAAAAAATATACAAAACCACAGGCTGCTTTTTAGGGGGGGCTGAGGGCCACCCTAAATTGGCAGCGCATGATGTACCGCAACGGGGGGTGGCCCTCAACCCCCCCCACCCCAAATGGAGGGCCCCACCTCATGCAACCCTCCCTGGGGGCAGATATCTGCTCCTAGGAAGGGGCATCTGACCCCAGGGAGGGATGCATGAGGTGAGGCCCCCCCTATCTGCGCCCAGGGAGGGTTGCATGAGGTGGGGCCCTCCATTTGGGGTGGGGGGGGTTGAGGGCCACCCCCCGTTGCGGTACATCATGCGCTGCCAATTCAGGGTGGCCCTCAGCCCCCCCTAAAAAGCAGCCTGTGATTTTGTATATTTTTTTTTTGTTTACCCAACTTGGCTTGGTGCAGATGGGCCCATTAGTGTGGCTATCTGCCCCCAGGGTGCCCAAACCCTACTGCCCCATCTATTGGGGGTCCTGCCCCACCTTTTGGGGTGCCCCCCCCACCCCACCCCCAATGGCTGGGGGACACACCTCATGCAGGCCTCCCTGGGCCTCCTCCAAACGGCTGCGTGAGGTACACCCCACCTCCATTTGGGGTGAGGGGGGAGAGGGCCACCCCAAAAGGTGGGGCAGGACCCCCAATAGATGGGGCAGTAGGGTTTGGGCACCCTGGGGGCAGATAGCCACACTAATGTGGCCATCTGCACCAAGCAAAGTTGGGTAAACAAAAAAAATATACAAAACCACAGGCTGCTTTTTAGGGGGGGCTGAGGGCCACCCTAAATTGGCAGCGCATGATGTACCGCAACGGGGGGTGGCCCTCAACCCCCCCCCCACCCCAAATGGAGGGCCCCACCTCATGCAACCCTCCCTGGGGGCAGATATCTGCTCCTAGGAAGGGGCATCTGACCCCAGGGAGGGATGCATGAGGTGAGACCCCCCCTATCTGCGCCCAGGGAGGGTTGCATGAGGTGGGGCCCTCCATTTGGGGTGGGGGGGGTTGAGGGCCACCCCCCGTTGCGGTACATCATGCGCTGCCAATTCAGGGTGGCCCTCAGCCCCCCCTAAAAAGCAGCCTGTGATTTTGTATATTTTTTTTTGTTTACCCAACTTGGCTTGGTGCAGATGGGCCCATTAGTGTGGCTATCTGCCCCCAGGGTGCCCAAACCCTACTGCCCCATCTATTGGGGGTCCTGCCCCACCTTTTGGGGTGCCCCCCCCACCCCCAATGGCTGGGGGACACACCTCATGCAGGCCTCCCTGGGCCTCCTCCAAACGGCTGCGTGAGGTACACCCCACCTCCATTTGGGGTGAGGGGGGAGAGGGCCACCCCAAAAGGTGGGGCAGGACCCCCAATAGATGGGGCAGTAGGGTTTGGGCACCCTGGGGGCAGATAGCCACACTAATGTGGCCATCTGCACCAAGCAAAGTTGGGTAAACAAAAAAAAATATACAAAACCACAGGCTGCTTTTTAGGGGGGGCTGAGGGCCACCCTAAATTGGCAGCGCATGATGTACCGCAACGGGGGTGGCCCTCAACCCCCCCCCCCACCCCAAATGGAGGGCCCCACCTCATGCAACCCTCCCTGGGGGCAGATATCTGCTCCTAGGAAGGGGCATCTGACCCCAGGGAGGGATGCATGAGGTGAGGCCCCCCCTATCTGCGCCCAGGGAGGGTTGCATGAGGTGGGGCCCTCCATTTGGGGTGGGGGGGGGTTGAGGGCCACCCCCCGTTGCGGTACATCATGCGCTGCCAATTCAGGGTGGCCCTCAGCCCCCCCTAAAAAGCAGCCTGTGATTTTGTATATTTTTTTTTGTTTACCCAACTTGGCTTGGTGCAGATGGGCCCATTAGTGTGGCTATCTGCCCCCAGGGTGCCCAAACCCTACTGCCCCATCTATTGGGGGTCCTGCCCCACCTTTTGGGGTGCCCCCCAACCCCACCCCCAATGGCTGGGGGACACACCTCATGCAGGCCTCCCTGGGCCTCCTCCAAACGGCTGCGTGAGGTACACCCCACCTCCATTTGGGGTGAGGGGGGAGAGGGCCACCCCAAAAGGTGGGGCAGGACCCCCAATAGATGGGGCAGTAGGGTTTGGGCACCCTGGGGGCAGATAGCCACACTAATGTGGCCATCTGCACCAAGCAAAGTTGGGTAAACAAAAAAAAATATACAAAACCACAGGCTGCTTTTTAGGGGGGGCTGAGGGCCACCCTAAATTGGCAGCGCATGATGTACCGCAACGGGGGGTGGCCCTCAACCCCCCCCACCCCAAATGGAGGGCCCCACCTCATGCAACCCTCCCTGGGGGCAGATATCTGCTCCTAGGAAGGGGCATCTGACCCCAGGGAGGGATGCATGAGGTGAGGCCCCCCCTATCTGCGCCCAGGGAGGGTTGCATGAGGTGGGGCCCTCCATTTGGGGTGGGGGGGGGTTGAGGGCCACCCCCCGTTGCGGTACATCATGCGCTGCCAATTCAGGGTGGCCCTCAGCCCCCCCTAAAAAGCAGCCTGTGATTTTGTATATTTTTTTTTGTTTACCCAACTTGGCTTGGTGCAGATGGGCCCATTAGTGTGGCTATCTGCCCCCAGGGTGCCCAAACCCTACTGCCCCATCTATTGGGGGTCCTGCCCCACCTTTTGGGGTGCCCCCCCACCCCACCCCCAATGGCTGGGGGACACACCTCATGCAGGCCTCCCTGGGCCTCCTCCAAACGGCTGCGTGAGGTACACCCCACCTCCATTTGGGGTGAGGGGGGAGAGGGCCACCCCAAAAGGTGGGGCTGGACCCCCAATAGATGGGGCAGTAGGGTTTGGGCACCCTGGGGGCAGATAGCCACACTAATGTGGCCATCTGCACCAAGCTAAGTTGGGTAAACAAAAAAAAAATTACAAAACCACAGGCTGCTTTTTAGGGGGGGGCTGAGGGCCACCCTAAATTGGCAGCGCATGATGTACCGCAACGGGGGGTGACCCTCAACCCCCCCCCACCCCAAATGGAGGGCCCCACCTCATGCATCCCTCCCTGGGGTCAGATGGCCCTTCCTAGGAACAGATATCTGCCCCCAGGGAGGGTTACAAGGGGTGCCCCCTTTCTACTTTGGTTGGGGGGGCACCCCCCCCTATGGGGGGACACCCCCTCCCTTTCATTCAGTAAAAAATCCATGGTGGCTAGTGGCCCCCACCCCTTCCCCCAACCCTGTTTCCCATCATTTCATTTTTATTTTTTATTTTACATTCCCTTGGGGCAGATGGTCAGCCATCTGCCCCAGGGTTCACATACACGTGCCCCCATGCTTTGGGGTCGGGAGGGGGGAGAGGGCTGCTTACTTGAAGCAGCCCCCTTCCCACCCCCCACCTCACAAAGAGATCCATGGTGGTCTAGTGGGTTGCTGGTCACGGATCGAGCGCTCTGCGCCGATCCGTGACCAGCAATGCCTCATATGTGGTGTCCTTGGAAAGGGGAGAAAGTCCCCTTTCCAGGGACACCACTTTCTGCTCAATCCCTGGTGGCCTAGTGGGCCCCAGGACCCCAAACCCCCTCCCACCTCCCCCCATCCCTCGGATTATTTTCACGTTTTCTTTTATACATTTCCCTGGGGGCAGATGGTCAGCCATCTGCCCCCAGGGTTCATTTTCATGTGTCCCCATGCTTTGGGGACCGGGGGGGGGGAGAGGGCTGCTTACCTGAAGCAGCCCCCCTCCCCCCCAACTCGCAAACAGATCCATGGTGGTTCAGTGGGTTGCTGGTCACGGATCAGCGCTCTGCGCTGATCCGTGACCAGCAATGCGGCATATGAGTGGTGTCCCTGGAAAGGGGAGAAAGTCCCCTTTCCAGGGACACCACTTTTAGGTCAATCGCTGGTGGCCCAGAGGGCCCCAGGGCCCAAAACCCCCTCCCACCTCCCTCCTTCCCTCGATTTTTTTTTTTTTTTTTTTTTTTCCCCCACCCCTGGGGGCAGTGATCATCTGCCCCCAGGGGTCCCTGGCGCTGTGGCCCCATGCTTTGGGGCCACGGGGGAAGGGGGCCGCTTACCTAGTAAGCAGCCCCCCCTCCCCCACGCGTCACAAAAGGATCTTCGTTTGATCCGTGACGTTGCTGCCCGCGGATCGAGGCGCCCTGCGCCCGATCCGCGGGCAGCAAAGTCACACAATGGATACCGTTGGAAAGGGGAGAATCTCCCCTTTCCAACGATACCCGCCTCGATCTCCGGCTTGAAATACAGCCGGAGATCGAGGCGGAACAAGAAGGGCACTCACCTTCTCTCTCCAACGCAGCAGCCGAAAATGGCTGCTGCGGTGGAATTGCTTTCCGTTTCACGCCGACGTGCGTCACGCACGTCGGCGTGAAACTGAAGGAAATCCAACCCCCGGGCAGTGAGGGGGGACCTCCCCCTCACATAGCCCGGGGGTTGGATTACAGTTTTGAGCGATCCCTGCTTTGCAGGGATCGCTCAAAACAAGGTGCCGAAAAGGACGAGCTATCTCGTCCTTGGCACTGCGTGTGCACTTCCAAGGACGAGATACCTCGTCCTTGGCACTTAAAGGGTTAAACCCTTCTTGCACTAAAATGGTTACAACTACTTTTTCTTTAATACTCTCAGTATCCAAACTCAAAATATGTGGGGAATATGCAACCCTTTTAGCTTCTTCGTCTGCGGATTAATTCCTGCAAGGCATAAAATCTGTCTGCTTAGTGTGCGATGTGCTTTTAATGACTGCTATGGCTACTGGGAGTTGTAGTGCTTTAATAAGCATGTCCAATAAGTACGCGTGCTGTACTGGAGTGCTGGCCACACAGAGGTAGCCTCTCCTTTTCCAGCATGCTAATCCTGTGTGTGCGGTTCATATCACATAGGCGGAGACACTGTACACGTCACTTCCTGCCCTTCGTTTTTCTTGAGCATGACAATAAGCGCTACTAATTCTGCTGCTTACGCTCAAGATTGAGACGTTAGCCCTGCACTTTCTACAACTTCAAATCCTCCATTTAATCTATGTCTTACTACCGCTGCACCTAAATGCCTTTCACCCACTAGTCTGATCAATTTTCGAAGAACCGTCAATAAAGAGAATTTTCCCTCCCGCCAAAGCATTCTCCTTCACTCGGGGTATATCAACATAAAATTAAACACAATTACCACAATCATGCACATAATCGCCTTATTTTATTGGCTCAGCTATAAATGTGGCAGGATTCACTATTTTACATCTTACAATTTTAATTGTCGTATTCGAAATCATTACCTCATAAGCTGAAGTGCTTTGGGATTTCAATATACCTT
This sequence comes from Ambystoma mexicanum, assembly GCF_040938575.1. Lineage (NCBI taxonomy): Eukaryota > Metazoa > Chordata > Amphibia > Caudata > Ambystomatidae > Ambystoma > Ambystoma mexicanum. The sequence continues at coordinate 693,838,048 of NC_090925.1, forward strand.
TGGGTTTCTCTAAAATGGCAAATAGAGCATGCATCCCAAAAAGAGCGTCATAGATCAGCCCATAAAAATACTTGTAGACTTCTCAATTGCGAACGCGGCAGCTGTCAATGACTGTTCACAAGGAAAGTGTCTTTTCATAACTGGGTCTAAAATCCGACTGTAATACACTATAGGCTCATACCCAAATTTAGTTCTCTGCGTAAGCACTGCCGTCATGACTGTCCCATTTGTGTGTAAAAACAAATAAAATTCCTCTACATAATTGGGAATTCCTAAAACAGAAGCGTACAAATTGCTTTTTTCTGCTCCTCAAATCCCTCCATTTCCTCAGTCCATTCTATTTTTACTTTATTCTCTTCTGCTTTCTTTAAAGCTTGCAAAAGGGGTCTTGTGTATGTCCTGTAATCAAACACCCATGCTCTAATATAGTTGCATAACCCACAAAAACTGTTGCATCTGTTTCACTGTATTTGGCTTTGAGGTTTTCATAATCGCCTTAGCTCTTTCAGGTGTCACCTTATTTCCTTCAAGTGAAATCAGCTGACCTATCCCTTGTCTGCTAAAATAGTCATCAATTGAATAGAATCTTGTCTGCACTTGTTACGCTCACCTGGTCTCTGCAGAGGCGTTGGGGCACGGTTGCAGCCCTCCCTGAACATTAATCACCCCTCTCCCTCAGTAGAAAAGCTGTGAGGGGTGGTACATGGTGATACTACTCCTGTGTGAAGATAAGAGTGGTGAGTGTGCCAATCTGTGATTGTTGTACCACTCGAACCCTTCACCCCAAAGTACGGTTTCTGTGAGCATACACCGGCCCATAAATCTCACCTGTGAATTATGGAAGATAAGCTGTCCATCCTGCTACTTCGGGCTCGTTGAATGGGATCTAGTTCCTTCACTGATCCCTGTTAAGGATTAGTCCAGCCCAGCTGCGACTATGCTTCTCCTTATGATTGCTAAGTCTTTCTTGAGCTCTTGTGATACTGTTCATTCTGTTTAATGTCTTTATATGTTGCTTCTATTTATGCCTGTAATAATGTCTCTCTTCTGTTTTCTTCCCTTAGATGGAAATGTGGCCTCAATGCAGCTGTGAGACGCGAGACACGGCCGAATAGAAGATGGATGCTACTGCAATGTTCGACAGCAGGTAAGTGATGGTTTAAAGAAAGCGCGAAGTATGGCGAAGTGCAACCTTAAATTCACTGTTTTTTCAATGTCTAACCTTGTCTTCTGTTTTTCCTTGCAGGCGCTGCTGTCGACGATGGAGCATGTCGTGCTGCAGTGCCAAGATGAAGATTTCGGCATTCCGGAAAGCGTAAATATGAATACTTGGTTCTCTGAAGAGATGTACAGGTAAGAACAGCTTCCCCCAGTTTGTAAGTATGCTGGCAGGAAGCAGGATGTCCAGGAAGCAGGATCTTCAAAGGGAAGTCTGACTTCAAGTGACGGTGAGCGTTACGTTGCTTGCAAGTGCAGAATAATGCAAAGCGTCTGTCTTGAGGATCGGGGTAGCTTATATAGCTGAGATAGTGGGCACGCCCATTAGGGCCGGCTTACCAGCCACACCCTGCCACTCCCAGAGACTGAGCACGTGCGAAGGCAATCCATTAGCAACCACACCCAAAAATACACTTGGGGCTGCTTAATGGATGGAATGTTCAAGGTTAATGCATCCTGCTTAATGGATGGAATGTTCAAGGTTAATGCATCTGAAATGCTATGTCCATAATAAAAGCTTTTTGGTGTTAAATGGATGTTCTTGTTTACTTTTGTTCATGAGCCTGGTGCCAAAGGCGCCAGGACAGTGTCCACCCAGGTCTCCTGTTCATGCAACCCCTGCATGCCTGTGCCCCTGACTTCATGACAATGACAGCACTCCCCCTCAAGGCCCCTCTCAAGGGTGGTTCTCCTCCCGGTGTCAGGTGCAGGTTCAAACTCCCCCTTCTCCTCACCTGAGTCCTCAGAGGAACGATCCTTAAGTACGGTTTCAGGCTTCTTATTGTCCTTCTTCCTCTCCTTGGGTTGGTTATCCCTTAGTTTCCGACCTCTTCTTTCGTGTAAATAAGGTCTGGCCCCTCCAGAAGCCACCGTGACAGAGATGAGAAACTGCCCAGGGAGGCCCCTAGGATGGCCAGCCTCGCCCCAGGGAAAAAGCCGGAGGGCAGAAAAAACCCTGGTTCTGCAGAGGAACGTAAAAGTTGTTTCCAAAGACCAAAATCTAGTAATGAATCTCGTACTGCAAGATGTGAATGGCTCAATTACACAGAAGAATATTCTGAACTGAAATTCAGGGGAAAAGTACTGGAGCGGACAGGAAATGTAAATAAAGTATAAACTGTGGTAAAGAATCCCCTAATACCGAAAGAATACTAAGTTAAGTAGGACCGGCTAGTCGCCGGGAGCAAGTAAGAAAATGAAATGTAAGTCGCGAGAGCTGTTCGCGTACAGAAAAGAAACACTGCCGTTCGCATGTTAAATAAAAGCGGCAGGGTTAGTATGGCAAGGCGCCGTGAATGCAAGCAGGGAGGATGAAAGAATAGCAACAGAAGGCAATCAGAAAATGGGTAGCAGTTAAACAGGCAGGAGTCCGTACAAAAAGCAAAGAAGAAATAGAAAACACAGATACCAAAATAGATGGCCCCCCAGGAGGAGGGCCGGAATGCTATGGAGTAATCACAAGAAAAATGCACAAGAGTAGCACCGGAGTGCGAGCGAAGTAGCAAGAGGAAAACAGATACAACGCACCGGCAGAAGGGGAGGAGCCGGAAGTTATAGTGCAGACCGCCATGTTGGATGAGGACTAGAGCGCTACCCAGAATCGAATTAATGCCGCCAGTAATTCCACACTTTCCAGCCACCGATCCTGACAGTATACCCCCTTCTCCTCGGGGGTCCCCCTGGTTTGCCCGGGTGGAAGTGGTGAAATCTCTTAACCAATCGGGGAGCATGAATATGGCTCACTGGTTCCCAGGATCTCTCATCCAACGGATAACCCTTCCAATGCACTAGGTATTGTAACCTACCCCGGCGGTACCGGGAATCAACCAAATAGGCCACTTCATATTCTTCAGGTGTTGGTTTAACTTGAGCACGTACCCTGTGGACTGGTCTTTGGAAAGGATCTTTCTTGTATTCCTTGAGTAAGGAGACATGGAAGACCGGATGTACCTTCTTGAGGTAATCAGGGAGTTTGATCTTAAAAGCAACAGGATTAATCCGTTGGACAATGGGGAAAGGTCCGAGGAATCGGGGGGAAAATTTACCAGAATGGACCCACCGGGGCAGGAAACGGGTAGACAACCAGACCAATTGACCCACCTGCCAAGTAGGGTTAGGGCTTCTACTCTTGTCTGCCCATTTCTTTTGAGCCTGTTGACTGACCAGGTGTGCCCTTTGCGCAAGTACATGTACCTCCTGTAAGTCCTTCAGAACCCCATCCACAGCAGGAATCTTAGTGGAAGGTGTACTGAACCAGGGCAAATGTTGGGGATTATACCCATAGGTACAAAAAAAAGGACTCATCTGGATGGACGTATGAATGGCATTGTTGTAGGCGAACTCTGCTTGTGGAAGGAAGCGATACCAATTATCCTGCTGAGGACTACAAAAACATCTTAGATACTGTTCCAGACTGGCATTCAATCTCTCGGTTTGTCCGTTACTCTGAGGATGGTAACCCGAAGAAAGAGCTCTGTGAATTCCCAGTGACTGGCAAAGAGAAGCCCAAAATTTCGAAGTAAATTGAGGTCCTCGATCTGAAACCACAGTCCGAGGCAACCCATGTAAGCGGACTATATCCCGGAGGAATACAGCTGCTGTCTCTGAGGCTGATGGAACATGCTTGAACGCGGAGAAGTGAGCCAACTTACTGAAGGAGTCGACTGTTGCCATGATCACAGACATATCATCCGAAGGAGGGAGATCCACGATAAAATCAGTGGAAATATGTTCCCAGGGACGTTCAGGTAAGGAGTCTTGCTGTAGTAGTCCTAGCGGTCTTCCTGTTCGATGTTTGTTGGAGGCACAAACCGAACAGGTAGAAACATATTGGCAAACGTCGTTCCGCAGAGTAGGCCACCAAAAGCCCCTGCGTAGCAAGTTATAAGTCTTCCTTACTCCTGGGTGTCCTGTTAAAGGGCAGTTGTGGCACCAGGACAGGACTAGAGTCTGAAGCTTCTTGGTTGGAATGAACAAGGCATCAACATGATAATATAACCCATCCTTGCCTTGGATGACAGAGGATGGAGGATTCGAGCCTGTCTGATATTGAGGTATCAAATCTTGAAGAAAGGATACAGTGGATGCAACAATCCTAAGCCCTGGGAAGACCAATTCGTGTCCCCTATAGGTTCCAGAGCCTTCCCCTAGACTACGAGTCAAGGCATCCGCCTTCAAATTTTCTGTACCCGGAATGTAGGTGATGTTAAAATCATATTGCAGGAAGAAATAGGCCCACCTGGCATGGCGTGCATTGGTGCATTCCATTTGTTGTAAGACCCTAAGGTTACGATGGTCATTTCTGATTTCAAAGCTGTGAGCGGCCCCTTGCAACAGATGACGCCACTCTTGACAGGCTAACTTGATTGCCAAAAGTTCCCTTTCCAGTACTGAATAGTTGCGCTCACTAGTCGTAAGGGTCTTTGAAAAATAGGCCACAGGATGTTCCACATCGTCCTCTGACTTCTGTAGTAGGATAGCCCCGACTGCACCTATGGAAGCATCCGTTTCCAAAATGTTTGGTTTAGTTGGATCTGGCTGTATAAGTATAGGTGCCTTAGAAAAGCATTCCTTGAGTGTGATAAAGGCTCTTCTGGGTTGCTCATCAAAGATGAACCTTACACCCTTCTTCAACAGAGAGGTAAGCGGAAGCACAGTATTCGAAAAATTGGATATAAATCTCCGATAAAAGTTTGCTAAACCCAGGAAACTCTGTAGCTCCCTTATATTGGTAGGTTCCTTCCAGCCTTTGATAGCCTTGATCTTCATTAGGTCCATCTCTATACCCTCCTTAGATAGGATGAATCCTAAGTAGGATACTGATGTAGCTTCAAATTGGCACTTTTCCGGCTTGATAAGCAGCTGATGGAACTTAAGGCGCTGCAACACCTGTACAACTAGTCTTCTGTGTTCTGAAAGCGTCTTGGAAAATATCAAGATGTCATCCAGGTAAACCACCACTGTTATGAACAACATATCGGAAAATACCTTATCCATGTATCTTTGGAATATCGCTGGAGCATTTACAAGGCCAAATGGCATGACCCTATACTCATATAGACCAAATGGGGTGCGGAATGCCGTCTTCCACTCGTCTCCTTGTCTTATCCGCAATAGGTGATAAGCCCCTCTTAGGTCGAGCTTAGTGAAATAGACCGCTCCTTGTACGGCTTCTAATATATCCATTATAAGTGGCATGGGATATCTGTCATGGATGGTAACCTTATTCAAGCCTCGATAGTCTATACAAGGACGTAACTCTACAGAATCCTTCTTAGGGATAAAGAACAACGAAGCCCCACAAGAAGACTTTGATTCTCGGATAAGGCCATTCTGTAGATTAGCATTCAAATATTCCCTAAGAGCATTCCGTTCCAGAAGCGATAACGGATACATGCGTCCAAAGGGAACTATGGCTTCTGGTATCAAGTTGATGCAGCAGTCCTCTGCCCTATGAGGAGGCAGAATCTTGGGTATGGTATCCAGGAATACTTCGGAAAACGCCTGATATTGAAGAGGGACAGAAGAAATGATCATGGAATTGTGGGTAGATCTTCCTTCTTCCAATCTAGTATTGGGGGTTTGGGTAGTAGGCAGGTCCATACAGTTGGTCTTACAAAACAGTGAATCAATGCTCACCTTATTGTCTGTCCAGTTAATGTGCGGGTTATGCCTTCTTAACCACGGGATCCCTATAACCACAGGAAAATGAGCGGCTCTGATCTGATCAAACACCAAGATCTCTTCATGGTGGCCCATCTCCATCTTCAGCGGGAAAGTCTCTGAGGTGATGGGTCCAGATGATAAAGGCCTGCCGTCAACCCCTTCTACTGAAATAGGAGTTGACTTGAGTCTGGTCGCCACCTGGTGTTCCTTGGCCCATCTAATGTCCATGAAATTACCTGCTGCTCTGCAATCCAACATGGCTAATACCTCCGTGGGGGCAGAATTAGACAGCCACAGTTTCACCTTGAACACCATCAGACTGTTCTCTTCCGTGATATCTAGGGTTCTTGAGTTATTGCAAGGGTATTTGTCAAGTCCCCCGACACTTCCCTTGCAGCAGAGCGGGGGCTGAAGTTTCCCTTCCGTCGAGGGGGTACCTCCGGGCAGTCTCTCAGAAAATGTTTGGAAGATCCACAGTACATACACAATCCTGTGTCCTGTCATCTTCTTCGCTCGTCTGGAGTCAGGGGACCTCGAGTGGCTCCTATCTGCATGGGTTCTTCTGCCAAGGCTGAGGGTCTTGCTTGAGGAGAAGGGGAAAGGAGACTCATGGTCTGAGGAGTTCCTCTGGTTCGTCTTCTTTCTTGTCGTCTTTCCTGTAGGCGAAATTCTATCTGGAGAGACAATGATACCAAATCTCGGAAGGATGCTGGTCTGGCAACTCTAGCAAGCTCATCCTTAATTTCGTCGTGAAGACCTCGTCTGAAAATGGTCTGTTGGGCTGAATCTGGCCAGTCAGCCTTAGCTGCTAATCTCTGGAAGCGGGAAACGTAGGTTTGAAGATCAGAGTTTCCTTGACAAACATCCAGAATGGCTTCCAAGGAGGAGTAGAAAACCTCCGGTCTGTCAAACCTTTCCTTGAATAGTTCAACAAAACGGTCATAATCATTTAGGGACGGGTCATTATTAGTAACCAACGGTGTGACCCAGGATAATGCGTTTCCGGAAAGGTTTGCGATGATGAAACCGACCCTTGATCTGGCCGTTTCATAAGCATGGGTCCTGAAGGCAAAGTACACCTTACATGCATCTAGAAAGTCCTTAAGACCTCCAGGGTCCCCGTTGTACTTGCCGAAAGAGAGTGGCATAGTGGGCAAGTCACCATGATCATCCCGACGTAAAACTACTTGTTGTCGGAGTGCAATATTCTCCCTTCTCAGTGCTTGAACCTCCACAGTTAAATTCTGCATTGCAGCAAACAGTTCTTGGTATTGCTCCAATGATGCCATAGTGTGAGTTGGGCGTTGTATGCTGTCAGGTTCAGGTTCAAACTCCCCCTTCTCCTCACCTGAGTCCTCAGAGGAACGATCCTTAAGTACGGTTTCAGGCTTCTTATTGTCCTTCTTCCTCTCCTTGGGTTGGTTATCCCTTAGTTTCCGACCTCTTCTTTCGTGTAAATAAGGTCTGGCCCCTCCAGAGGCCACCGTGACAGAGATGAGAAACTGCCCAGGGAGGCCCCTAGGAGGGCCAGCCTCGCCCCAGGGAAAAAGCCGGAGGGCAGAAAAAACCCTGGTTCTGCAGAGGAACGTAAAAGTTGTTTCCAAAGACCAAAATCTAGAAATGAATCTCGTACTGCAAGATGTGAATGGCTCAATTACACAGAAGAATATTCTGAACTGAAATTCAGGGGAAAAGTACTGGAGCGGACAGGAAATGTAAATAAAGTATAAACTGTGGTAAAGAATCCCCTAATACCGAAAGAATACTAAGTTAAGTAGGACCGGCTAGTCGCCGGGAGCAAGTAAGAAAATGAAATGTAAGTCGCGAGAGCTGTTCGCGTACAGAAAAGAAACACTGCCGTTCGCATGTTAAATAAAAGCGGCAGGGTTAGTATGGCAAGGCGCCGTGAATGCAAGCAGGAAGGATGAAAGAATAGCAACAGAAGGCAATCAGAAAATGGGTAGCAGTTAAACAGGCAGGAGTCCGTACAAAAAGCAAAGAAGAAATAGAAAACACAGATACCAAAATAGATGGCCCCCCAGGAGGAGGGCCGGAATGCTATGGAGTAATCACAAGAAAAATGCACAAGAGTAGCGCCGGAGTGCGAGCGAAGTAGCAAGAGGAAAACAGATACAACGCACCGGCAGAAGGGGAGGAGCCGGAAGTTATAGTGCAGACCGCCATGTTGGATGAGGACTAGAGCGCTACCCAGAATCGAATTAATGCCGCCAGTAATTCCACACTTTCCAGCCACCGATCCTGACACCCGGTCCTGGTTTGGTGGGATTATTGAGATGGAACTGTCTGATTAAACGCAAAGCATGGACGTGTTCACTGGGTTCCCAAGTTCGGTCTTGAGGTCCGTAACCTTTCCAGTCAATTAGGTAATACAATTTTGATCGAACCACCTTGGAGTCAAGGATGGATTTGACTTCATATTCTGGTTCTCCATTTATTACTTCGGGCTCTGGCGGAGAACTAAGCCGTGTATTGGACTTCATTGGTTTGAGGAGAGAGACATGAAATACGGGGTGAATGTTCATGTGAGATGGTAACTCCAATTTCATGGCGACAGGATTGATTATGGACTTTATAGTATAGGGGCCTAGGTATCTTGGGCGGAAAGCTCTTGGCCCCTTCAGGGGAATATATTTGGATGCTAGCCACACCTTTTCTCCAATCTGGTAGGCGGGAGCTTCCTTCCGATGTCGATGAGCAAACAGTTTTTGTCCTTCCTTAGACTTGGTCAGATGCTCTGTCGCCTCCTTAAGAACCTATGTGATGGATTTATGCAAGTTTTTTATGGCTGGCATTTCCATGGTTTCGGGTGGATCAAATACTGATGTCCTCGGATGTCTTTTGTGCCAGTGTAGAATGGAGTTTGCCCTGTGCTTGTGTTACTGAGTGGGTGAATGCATACAGATCTATCCAGAGTATATTTTTCCAAGAATCCTCGGACTGTTGCAACATACACCTGGGATATTGCTCTAAAGTTTGGTTGGTTCGTTCAGTTTGTCCATCAGTTTGAGGGTGATGGCTTGTGGGCAACCAGAGATCGATTTTGGCAATTGTACAACACTTTCTCCAAAAAGCGTTCCGTGATCAGATACTAATATTGATGGAAATCCATGCAATCAAACAATTTGCTCTAGGAACACAGAAGCGAGAGTAGATGCAGTTGGGGGTCCCTTCAGAGGGATGAAATGGGCCATTTTGGAGAATAAATCCACAACGACTAATATGGTGTTGTATCCATTGCAGGGTGGAAGATCTGTGATGAAGTCCATCGACAGGGTATGCCAAGGTGCTGGCGGTACTGTTAGGGGATGTAGTAAGCCAGCGGGGTTCTGTTTCTGAGACTTGTGTTGTGCACAGACACCGCAGGTTTCAATAAATTGGGCGATGTCTTTTCACCAGGTTGGCCACCAGTAGTTTTGTTTTACCTTAGCCTGAGTTTTTGCTATTCCTGGGTGTCCATCCACTAATGAATCATGATAATTTGTGATGATTTTCTTTTGCAGTTCTTGGTCTTGGACATATAATCGTCCTTGGAAATATAATAGATTGTCTTCGATGGGGTACTGGTCACCTTTTAACAGCCATTCCTGTTGTGTTGATTGATCCATCGGGATTGCAAACTGGTTCTTTGGTCATCCACACACGTGGTGGCAGCTATTCTGGTTTGAATCCTTTCCTCAGGAATTATGGCCACGAGGTCGGATGCTGTAAAAGCTTCTTTTTTTTCACTCATGCATGATAGAGCGTCTGCTTTCCCATTGTGTACTCCAGGTCTATAAGTGATAATAAAATCGTATTTCGCGAAAAAAAGAGAGCCCAATCAAGTTGACGCGAGCATTGTGCTTTAGCCTGTTTTCAAGTATTGCAAGTTACCGTGATCCGTGATGACAGTGACCGTATGTCTCGCCCCAAGAAGGTAATGTCTCCAGGTATAGAATGCTGCTTTAATTGCCAGTAATTCCTTATCTATGATTGCGTAGTTCAACTCGGGGGTTGAGCATTTGGGGGACCATAATGCAACAGGGTGTAGTTGTCCTGTTTCAGGGTCTCGTTGTGACAATACTGCTCCCATGGCTATTTTTGAAGCATCTGTCTCAACTATGTAAGGTAGGCCTGGTCGTGGGTGTCGAAGGACTGGTGCTGTAGTGAATGCTAGTTTCAACTTCTGTAAGGCTTCTTGAGCTTCTGTCAACCAATGGAACTTTTGATTTTTCTTTAACACCGAGGTAATTGGATGTACAATTTGTGAAAACCCAGGTATAAATCGACGGTAAAAGTTGGCGAATCCGAGTAAGCTTTGCACTCCTTTCGTGGATGTTGGTGAGGGCCATTGGAGGATTGCATCCACCTTTCGTGTATCCATATGTATGCCTCTTGGTGTAAGCATGAAACCGAGAAACTCGACCTCGGTTACATGGAAAAACATTTTTCCAACTTGGCATACAATTGGTGTTGTCGAAGCTTCTCTAAGACTGCCCGGACATGGCCTACATGTTCTTCCATGTAATTTGAGTAGATAGGAATGTCGTCAATGTAAACAAGAGCGCAAACGTCCAGTAGTTCACAGAGTACATCATTCATAAAGAATTGGAACGCTGCGGGTGCATTGCATAGCCCGAAGGGCATGACCTTGTATTCAAAGAGGCCGTACTTCGTGCAGAAGGTCGTTTTCCACTCATCTCCCTCTTTTACACTTACAAGAGGGTATGCTCCTCTTAAATCAGTTTTGTGTAGATTTGAGCATGTTTCACTTGGTACAGGAGCTCTGGTATAAGGGGTAAAGGATATCGATTTTTTACAGTGATCTGATTGATGGCTCTATAGTCGATGCAAGTTCTTAAGTCACCCTCCTTTTTAGGCACAGAGAATAAGGGCGAGGAGGCAGGTGACTTAGACGGGCGAATGAAACCATTCGCCAGGTACTGATCCGGGTAAGTTATAAGATGCTGATTTTCCTGTTCTGTCAGAGCGTAAATTCAGCTGCAAGGGGCCTGGGGTCAGGGTACAAGATCTATTTGATAATCGTAGTGTCTGTGCGGGGGCAGAACATTGGCATGCTCTTTTTTGAAGACATCCTGGTAATCTTCGTATTCAAGCAGTAAGGAGCTGATGAGGCCCAACACGATTCCTTTCTTCGGTTTCAGATTGGTGTCATTTTGTTTGTAACATGTGTCTGCGCAATCATGAGGAAATGTCAGAACTCGTTTTCGCCAGTCGATCCTAGGATTGTGGGTCTCCAGCCAGGTTATTCCCAAAATCATCTGGAACTGAGGAGCACCGATGAAATCGAAAGTAATGTCCTCTTGATTCTGTCAGAGAGGAAGGCCTATTCGGAGAGCCAAATCTTGGTCAATGTAGTTACCCACATCTCCACAATCAATATATGCCTCCAAAGCATGTATTTTTTATGGTTGCTTGTGATTCACCAAAAGCACTGGAAGGGCTAGATGTGAGGTCTGTACGGATTCCTTTTTCATGCTCGACAAGCGGACCTCTACACTTGCCGGGCATTGGCGTTTCCTGAGTTCTGTTCTTCTTCGTCAGTTTTGTCTATTGCCCCAAACGTTTTCTTGGGTGGTTTTACCGGGCAGTCACGGAGGAAGTGACCTGCATGTCCACAATATAAGCAAAGCTGTTGTTGTCTTCTTTTTTCCCATTCTGCTTTGGTAAGGGGACTTCGTAATCCACCAGTTTGCATTGGCTCAGACTGTTCATGTGGTTTAATCTGATTCTCACAAGGTCGTACATAAACTGACCGTCCCTCTAATGTAGCTCGATCCATTTTCCGATTCTGCAACCTATGATCGAGTTGCACCATCAGGTCTATGTAGTCCGCACACCTCTCAGGGGGATTCACCACTTGCGCCAACACATCCTTAAGTTCTCCACGTAACCCTTGGTAAAAGAGTGTAGTCCTCTTCCCTTCTGGCCAGTTGGTCTGTACTATGAGATGATTGAAGGTTGCAATATAGGTTAATAGATCTTGACTCCCTTGTCTGAGTGACAACAACTCGTTATCCAGAGCTTGTCCTTGAGTATGACGGGCAAACAATTTCTCCATCTCATGTTGGAAATTCCCAAAGTTCCGGAGTAAAGGGTTGTCTTGAGTTACCAAAGGTATAGACCAGTCCGCTGTACTGCCTCCTAAATACGAGAGTAGAAACACCACTTTGGCTTGGTCATTAGGAAAGGCTCCTGGTCTGCACAAGAAATGAAGGCCACATTGGTTCATAAATACAGCAAACTTGTTTGGGTCGCCGATGAAGCGTTCGGGAGGGGCTAAAGGCACTGCTCCTGAAGAACCACCTGAACCGGTGTTGATTGTTGTGGTGTGCAAGAATGAGAAGAATGGGCCACTCCAGGCAGTGGAACCTGTCCTGCTTGTGCTTGTAGCATTTGTCTTGCCAAGTTGTCAGTTCTTTCTCGCGTTACAATAAGATTCCCCCGTAATGCATTGGTTTCCTCTCTTGAAGGATGTACTCTACCCATAATTCCCCTAGTAAGAGGGTAAACTGATCTGTTTCTGAAGTTTCGATAACGCCCAGGCATAGAGTATTAGAGGCTTTGCGTTCTGTTACTCTCACCTGGTCTCTGCAGAGGCATTGTTGAGGCACGGTTGCAGCCCTCCCCTTCAGGCCTCTCCCTCAGTAGAAAAGCTGTGAGCTGTGGTACGTGGTGATACTGCTCCTGCATGGAGATAAGAGTGTGTGAGTCTGCCAATCTGTGATTGTTGTACCTATCGAACCCTTCACCCCAAAGTATGGTTTCTGTGAGCATACTGTCATGATCTCTGCTTCCAAAAGGTCAGGGTTTTCCCAACTCCCTTGGAAGCAGATCCATAACCCAGGTTCCGAGTGCCAACCAGTCCCAGTTGGGACCTTTTGGACCCAGTCCTGGCGCCAGTGGCACCAGGCTCATAAATATGCCCAGTCCCACCGCTGGAAGCGCCAGGCTCATAATGCTTGGGTGGACTTACCTGCAGCAGACCATGCTGCTTACTTGCCTGCCAGTTGAGCCTCTGATCCTCTTCTGTTTGGAACTACTTTTCCTGTTGGGTGGGGCAGGAGCCACTCCCTAGATTCAGAACACTGGAACTCCTCTGGAAAGCAGGAACTCTTTTCTTACCTAGGCGTGGCTGTGGAAGGAGACACCTAAGCACTACAGGAGGCTATTTAAACCACACCCGATGGATGAATCTTGCTTTGCGTTATTCTGCATCCTCTGCAGCAGAACGCTCATCGTGTCTTCTGCATCTGATCCTGGGCCTAAGGAAAAAGGCTTACCATCCTGAATCCAGTCTTCAGCAACACCTATAAAGGCAAGAAAGAACAGGTTAGCATTACGGTCTTCAGTGACAGCTCTTCACTTTACTGGTCCATCGGCTGTCACCAACGCCTCGCGCTGCATTCCGGCATCTGAAAGACAAAGGCTTACCTACTCTTCGTGCGCTCCGGAGGTCTTCACACTGCATTCCGGCATCTGAAAGACAAAAGCTTACCAACTCTTCGCACGCTCCGGAGGCCTTCGGCGCTGCATCCCGCATCTGAAAGACAAAACAAGGTGCGTTTAAAGACATTGGGGAACTTTAATACTCACGTGCCATTACTCCTTTCCACATCTAACCCAGTGGGTATTCCGGCACCCTGCAGCCGCTCCGAACTTGTACCTGCAAAATAAAAAGACAGTTAGAGCGCATCGTGAAGCAGGCAACAAGCGTTTACTTACGTGCTTCCAGGCACTTTTATTCATCACACGGGCTCCATCTTCAACTCACTTCAGCCCGTCATCCGCCATCGCCGGAACCCTGCAAAACAAGAAACATCATTACTAAAGACTTTAAAGACATTAGAATTACTCGAAACTTACCGTTCGTGCAGTAAACGACGGACAGCAGTCCTCTGAAGTCAAGAGGCCTGCTCCCCTTATCGAGTGAAGAAACTGGTTACAGCACCCTGCCCCGAGGCAGATGGAGAGCACGGCCTTCACTTACCTAAGGTGAGAGCGTTAACTTTTGGGGTTCTACAGGAGAAGAGAAAGGGAAGAAGAGAGAGACATTCAATAACCCAGTTCCTTAATCCCATATTTTCTATCTGCAGACATCTTACCCTTCGGTTCAGACATACAGTGCAGAGAGGTCCAGCCCAAAGAGCCAGCCGTGTGTTACACATCACCTTTGAAGATACGGTATACGCCCAGTCAAGACCGGCGCCTCTACGGGAATCAGGTGAGCGTTACAGAACGCAAAGCCTACCACAAAACTCCCGTCCAGGCGCTATGGAAACCTCGAATACCGACCAGCTAGCCCAGTTACTTGGGGAACTAAGGGCAGAAGTGCATGCAGCCCGTCAGGAAACGAACGCTCTAAGAAGGGAACTGATTATTTCCAAGGAGCGAACAGATGATCTCGCTACACAATTGCTACAGTCACAAGCCGGACAGACCCCGTTACCCGCATCTGGGGGAAATCTTCCTTCTACATCCTCTATGAATCCAGTGCAGATCAACCTACCTGGGAATGTACCTCTGGCTCCGCCCGAACGATTTTCTGGTGACCCAAAGAGGTTTGCAGTATTTATCAATCAGTGCCGGTTGCATTTCTTATGCCGGCCAGCAGCCTTTCCAACTGATCAAGCTAAAGTAGCTTTCGTGCTTTCGTACCTTAGTGGCAATGCGGCAGACTGGTCGATCCCTCTAGTAAATCAAGATGATCTGGTTCTCCATGATTTTCAAGCTTTTCAGCTCAGTATGGAAAAACTGTTCGCAAGACATTCACAGGGGCAGGCCTTGGACAATGAGCTTCTTTCGTTGCGACAAGGTAATCAAGACCTTTTGGCTTATATTGCGTCTTTCAACAGACTGATAGTGGAAACTCAATGGCCTGAGGACAAAAGGATTACGCTGTTTTATAGAGGTCTACGAGGAGAGCTCAAAGATGTGTTAGCCCAAGTAGTGAATCCCCCACAAGATTGTTCGGACTATATAGACTTAGTCGTTCAAATAGATCACAGACTGCAGAACAGGAAGGCCGATCGTTCCAAGTTTGATGCTCGAGTATTTTCCAAACCGCCAACTCCTTCCAAAGGAGTAGACTCCGGGGAACCCATGCAAATAGGGGGTCTGAAAGGTCCTCTAACACAAAAGGAGCGGGAAAGGAGAAAACAGTTGCAATTATGCCTCTATTGCGGAAACTCAGGGCACTTTCTTCGAGACTGTCCGGTGAAACCTGCCAAGCAGGCAGTAGGAGCTGCAGTTACCAAAGTTACAAACTCTGAGCAGGGAAACGACCTCAGAATAGAGGTCCTCTTGCCGAGCGTGAAAACCAGTTCCGTGACCTCGCATTTCGTGATACCTATGGTCCTCATTAGCCCTGATAATCTGGATCGATTACATGCAATTGAAGCTTACGTCGACAGCGGTGCCATCGGCAATTATGTGGATCATGAAATGGTTTTGAGGATGAATCTAACTCTTTGTCCCAAGGCTGTAAAGGACGTCATTACTACGGTGGATGGTACGGAGATAGCCTCCGGGCCAGTAACGCATACCACTCAAGAGGTGACGCTAGTAAGTCAAGATGGACACCATGAGAAGATCGTGTTCGATGTGATCAAGGCCCCTCAGTTTCAGATTATTCTAGGAATACCTTGGTTAGAGAAACACAATCCTCTGATCGATTGGCGAGCAAGAACGGTCCAGTTTCCAGAATGTGTCTCTACTTGTCACCCTCCACCTGGTGTTGCACTGGCAGCAATTTCTTCAGAGACTCCCCAGTTACCTCCCGAATACCTAGAATACCAAGATGTTTTCCGGAAGGATCAGGCTAACTCTCTACCTCCTCATAGGTCTTATGACTGCCAGATAGACCTGATACCTGGATCTACTCCTCCTTGTAGTAGAATTTATGCCCTCACCGAGCCTGAGAACCTTCACCGTCGACAATACCTGGATCAATACCAGGCAAATGGGTTTATTCGTCCTTCCAAGTCCCCTGCTTCTTCAGCTTTGTTCTTCGTTCCAAAAAAGGAAGGAGACCTTAGAACTTGTATAGATTATCGCTCCCTGAACCAGATCACCGTTAAGAATAGATATCCGTTACCTTTGATCCCTGAACTCCTGGACCAAGTCAGAAAAGCATGCATATATACAAAGCTGGATCTTAGAGGAGCTTACCACTTGGTACGAGTAAAAGAGGGCGATGAATGGAAGACGGCCTTCCGCACCAAGTATGGGCTATTTGAATATCAGGTCATGCCCTTCGGACTTTGCAATGCCCCGGCCGCCTTTCAATATTTTATGAACGATGTCCTCAGAGAGCTCATAGATGTGTGTGTTGTTGTTTACATTGACGACATCCTCGTTTATTCTTCATCGGAATCTGAACATCGGAAACACGTGAAAATGTTCCTCGAAAGATTGCGTCAACAGAAACTTTTCGCTAAGTTGGAAAAATGTGTTTTCAACGTGACTGAAGTTGAATTCTTGGGAATCATATTATCACCTGGCGGAGTGCGTATGGATTCAAAGAAGGTCGATGCAGTTCTCAAATGGCCAT
The DNA here is from genome assembly GCF_040938575.1 of Ambystoma mexicanum. Lineage (NCBI taxonomy): Eukaryota > Metazoa > Chordata > Amphibia > Caudata > Ambystomatidae > Ambystoma > Ambystoma mexicanum. Next base: position 693,854,501 of record NC_090925.1, read on the forward strand.
CACCATCCTCCGTAAAAGGTGTGCAAAGCATGTTAGGCTTCGCTAACTTTTACCGCAGGTTTATCCCCGAATTCTCTCGAATAGTCCAGCCCATCATTGCCTTGTTAAAGAAAAACAAACGTTTTGAATGGTCTACCGAGGCAGAACAAGCTTTCCAGGATTTGAAGACTAAATTTATCTCTGCACCAATCTTAAAACACCCTCGCCCCGAACTCCCCTACATCGTGGAAACTGATGCTTCAAACCTTGCCATGGGGGCAGTTCTATCACAAAAGGACCCGGTAACCAATCAGTTGCATCCCGTGGCATTTTGGTCCCGCAAATTCTCGCCTCCTGAAATCAATTACACGATTACTGACAAGTAACTTCTGGCTATCAAGTCTGCCTTTAAGGCTTGGCGGCATTATCTGCTGGGGGCCCAACACACCGTTACTGTGATTACGGATCACCGAAACCTGCAATATTTGAAAACCGCAAAAGCCCAATCCTCTAGACAACTCCGTTGGGCATTATTCTTTGCCGAGTTTGACTTCATAATTACCTATCGACCTGGTACAAAGAACGGTAAAGCTGATGCCCTTTCTCGGATGGGAGTGGAAGAACACTTGATCAACCCTAAACCTGTACCAATCATTCCCGAACAAAGAATTCTGGGTGTAATCGCCACAGAATCCATAGAGGAAGTTAAGGATAAAACCAGGCAACTTGTAACTCCAGCAGACATACAGAATTGGCATCTGCAGGGAAAGGACTTTGCAGTAAAGGACAACTTATTGTATTTCCAAGAACGATTATACCTATACAGCACAGATTTACAGAAAAAAGTAATCTCTTGTTATCACGATTCTTTAATGGAAGGACATCCCGGTATGGCCAAGACCTCAGAAAAGATCAAGCGCTACTTCTGGTGGCCGTCTTGGAAAAAAGATATCAGAGACTTTATAATGTCCTGTGGAGTATGCGCCCAAAACAAGAGTCAAAAGGAAAGACCAGCAGGCCTCTTACGCCCTATTGACATCCCACCTCAGCCTTGGCATACGCTTTCTATGGACTTCATCACCGATCTACCTCCATGCTCTGGATACAATACGATTCTAGTAATCGTGGACTTATTCTCCAAGATGGCGCATTTCATTCCGCTCAAAGGCTTGCCAACAGCAGCAACTCTGGCCCGAGAATTTCTCGAAAACATCGTCCGACTGCACGGTTTTCCTTCGGTTCTAATTTCGGATCGAGGTAGTCAATTTATTTCTCATTTTTGGCGAAGTTGCTGTCGGTCGGCTCAAATTGATGTGAGACTATCGACCAGTCACCACCCTCAGACCGACGGACAAACCGAGAGGACCAATCAAACTCTGGAACAGTATTTACGCTGCATGCTGCAACAAACTGAAAAAAACTTGGAAAGACATCCTTTGGATAGCCAAATATGCCTACAATAACTCTGTCCATTCGGGAACTGGGAAAACCCCGTTTTTTCTTTTGTACGGCAGTCACCCTCGAACCTCGGAGTTGGATCCCCTCCAAGATCTTGAAACACCAGCAGTAGACTACCTGCATTCTACAATCACCCAAGCCTTTAAGGAAGCTGTTTCTCACCTTCAAAGGGCTAAAGATCAATACAAGAAAGGAGCAGATCAACATCGGAAGGAAGCCCCTCAATATCAAGTAGGGGATCAAGTCTGGTTATCCACCAAATATCTACCTCTAAAAGGGCCACGCACATTCAACCCAAGATACCTTGGTCCCTATTCCATCACTACCATAGTAAACCCAGTAGCGGTCAAGTTGGACTTGCCCCCGCACATGAAGATACATCCGGTCTTCCACGTCTCTCTATTAAAACCCGTGCAACCTCAAACCCGACTAACTAAATCTCCAAAACCTATCCTAGTTGATGGAGAACTCGAGTTTGAAGTCAAAAGCATTCTGGACTCCAAGATCTCCAAATCTAAACTATTTTACCTAATTGACTGGAAAGGCTACGGCCCCCAAGAGAGATCCTGGGAACCTGCTGAATATGTCCACGCTCCTCGCCTAATCAAAAGATTTCACCGAACTTTTCCTGACAAGCCAAAACCCCCGGAGAAGCCCGGTTTGGGAGGGGCCTTGAGGGGGCGTACTGTCATGATCTCTGCTTCCAAAAGGTCAGGGTTTTCCCAACTCCCTTGGAAGCAGATCCATAACCCAGGTTCCGAGTGCCAACCAGTCCCAATTGGGACCTTTTGGACCCAGTCCTGGCGCCAGTGGCACCAGGCTCATAAATATGCCCAGCGCTGGAAGCGCCGGGCTCATAATGCTTGGGTGGACTTACCTGCAGCAGACCATGCTGCTTACTTGCCTGCCAGTTGAGCCTCTGATCCTCTTCTGTTTGGAACTACTTTTCCTGTTGGGTGGGGCAGGAGCCACTCCCTAGATTCAGAACACTGGAACTCTTCTGGAAAGCAGGAACTCTTTTCTTACCTAGGCGTGGCTGTGGAAGGAGACACCCAAGCACTACAGGAGGCTATTTAAACCACACCCGGTGGATGAATCTTGCTTTGCGTTATTCTGCATCCTCTGCAGCAGAACGCTCATCGTGTCTTCTGCATCTGATCCTGGGCCTAAGGAAAAAGGCTTACCATCCTGAATCCAGTCTTCAGCAACACCTATAAAGACGAGAAAGAACAGGTTAGCATTACGGTCTTCAGTGACAGCTCTTCACTTACCTGGTCCATCGGCTGTCACCAACGCCTCGCGCTGCATTCCGGCATCTGAAAGACAAAGGCTTACCTACTCTTCGTGCGCTCCGGAGGTCTTCACACTGCATTCCGGCATCTGAAAGACAAAAGCTTACCAACTCTTCGCACGCTCCGGAGGCCTTCGGCGCTGCATCCCGCATCTGAAAGACAAAACAAGGTGCGTTTAAAGACATTGGGGAACTTTAATACTCACGTGCCATTACTCCTTTCCACATCTAACCCAGTGGGTATTCCGGCACCCTGCAGCCGCTCCGAACTTGTACCTGCAAAATAAAAAGACAGTTAGAGCGCATCGTGAAGCAGGCAACAAGCGTTTACTTACGTGCTTCCAGGCGCTTCTATTCATCACACGGGCTCCATCTTCAACTCACTTCAGCCCGTCATCCGCCATCGCCGGAACCCTGCAAAACAAGAAACATCATTACTAAAGACTTTAAAGACATTAGAATTACTCGAAACTTACCGTTTGTGCAGTAAACGACGGACAGCAGTCCTCTGAAGTCAAGAGGCCTGCTCCCCTTATCCAGTGAAGAAACTGGTTACAGCACCCTGCCCCGAGGCAGATGGAGAGCACGACGTTCACTTACCTAAGGTGAGAGCGTTAACCTTTGGGGTTCTACAGGAGAAGAGAAAGGGAAGAAGAGAGAGACATTCAATAACCCAGTTCCTTAATCCCATATTTTCTATCTGCAGACATCTGACCCTTCGAGTCAGACATACAGTGCACAGAGGTCCAGCCCAAAGAGCCAGCCGTGTGTTACACATCACCTTTGAAGATACGGTATACGCCCAGTCAAGACCAGCGCCTCTACGGGAATCAGGTGAGCGTTACACATACACTGGCCCATAAAGCTCACCTGTGAATTATGGAAGATAAGCTGTCCATCTTGCTACTTCAGGCTCGTTGAATGGGATCTAGTTCCTTCACTGATCCCTGTTAAGGATTAGTCCAGCCCAGCTGCGACTATGCTTCTCCTTATGATTGCTAAGTCTTTCTTGAGCTCTTGTGATGCTGTTCATTCTGTTTAATGTCTTTATATGTTGCTTCTATTTATGCCTGTAATAATGTCTCTCTTCTGTTTTCTTCCCTTAGATGGAAATGCGGCCTCAATGCAGCTGTGAGACGCGAGATGCGGCCAAATGGAAGATGGATGCTACTGCAATGTTCGACAGCAGGTAAGTGATGGTTTAAAGAAAGCATGAAGTATGGCGAAGCACAACCTTAAACTGACTGGTTTTTCGATGTCTATCCTTGTCTTCTGTTTTTCCTTGTAGTCGCTGCTGTCGACGATGGAGCTCTGCTTCTGCCCACAGTGGAGGCTGCGCTTGAGTCGCGGAGCTCGGTTCATCTTCATTTGTTCACCGAACTAAACTGCCGATTCCCTATGAAGAGTGGAGCCTTGTGCTCAAAAGTACCTGCACACGCTGGTGCCAACGGGCAAAAAGGGGAGTCTCTTTGAGGAAATCAGCAGTTTAGTTCGGTGAACAAATGAGGATGAACCGAGCTCCGCGACTCAAGCGCCGCCTCCACTGTGGGCAGAAGCAGAGCTCGAGTACGGAAAGGTGTGCTGTTAGACACAGCGGGGAAAAGCTATGGGCTCCTGCAGGAGGGCGACCAGTTCCTAGCGATGCTACTCACCGGTCCCAGATGCAAGCAGACCCAGGCTTCTCCGCGTCAGTTTCAGTGCTGGCAGGTTTAGATAGGAGCAGGGGACGTCTCAGCGTCGTGTAGATTCCGCAGCAGCAGAAGTTGAGTTGAGGATGTCCCAAACGCAGTGAACCCGCACAGTTTGTTACCACAGCAGGGCAACGGAGCGGCCGTGTGTATTTCAGCCAAATGTACACTACTCACTTCAGACCTGGGAATGCCAAGTGTACGAATCGTGTGAGAGTGACAAGGACTCGTAATACACCACAACCTGACGGCGGTTACAGAGCAAGACTCCTGGGTAGGCTGGTCAGTCTGCTGGATGGCCCAGAGACACTTCCAAAGGCTTATGTGCAGGAGATGGTGAAGATGCTGAGAATAGTTGTTCCCACTATTCCAAGGGTCGAAGTACCAGTACAGGCCTTCTCGTTCGATCAGAGGTAGAAAGGGTTTCACCAAGCGACAGCAGTGCAGAGGAGCAGTCCTTCAGCGGGTCACCAGCGATTCCTCGGTTCAGCCTCGTGGTTGCAGGATACTTGGCTCCTGTATTCCTTTGTTCGTGAGAACTCAGGAGATCGACATGGTAGTGGTGTTTCCAGCCCCCTCTTATCCACGGTTCCCTTCGTGCCAAAATGGAGGGGACCCAATAGGAGATCTGCTCACAAAACACTCACACCATACGTGGACCTATCACAGACCACGGAGGTCCCAGGCATCCACACCACCCTAGATTCTCCGGCACCCAGGATGCGTATTGGGACCAGACATCCCAGCCCACATCCTGGAGGCACACACAAGGCCTGTAGAAGCCTGCGAAAGCATCTGTGTTTCGTGGGAAAGTACATGCCCAAATAAGGAAGGCCCCGGGTCGGCTCGACCTGGGGGAGGTGAAGGGGGCAAGACGGTCAGCGGACAGGACAAAGAGCCTCGTGGTCTGGCCATTTTGGGAGCCAGGCCCCCATTTTGGGCTAAGCACGAGAAATGCGCTTAAACGCCAAAAGGAGCTCAAAAACACAAGAAACGATCGCTGCCACCTATCCCGTTCGTGATTCACTTGCACCGTTCATTTACAATCAAAAGAACGTGTCTAGGGCCTGTAGAAGACTAGAGACCCAAGAGAGCAGTAACTTAGCTTACAGTGCCCTCTTGTGCCATGTTGCGCGAAAGCTTCAACATGATAAAGAAACTACGGAAAACAACGTTTCCCGGTACTGACTGTTTTAAGAGCATGTCAGTTTCCCTGTAAGAATGGAGCGAAAGCCCAGAGGAGTGCGGCAGAAGGCTGCACTTCTCTGGCAAAGTCTAGATCCTGGTGAAAATAACAGCAAAAAGTTTAGGGGTTGCCACATGGAAGGAAAATTACCCACAATTAAGACATTTTTCCTAACACTTGCCCCTCCCAGACTATGGACAGGGGGAACTAATCCACCCCTGGATGAGTCTCTTGTTCAGTTCGGTTAAACATTCTGGACAACCCATCAGCATTGCTATGTTGGACACCTGGCCTATGCTCAATAGTGAAGTCGAAGCCTTGTAGACTTATGGACCACCTAAGCAACTTTGGATTCTCTCCCTTCATGTTCATTAGCCACTTTAAGGGTTTATGGTCAGTTTGCACAGTGAATTGGGTCCCATAGAGGTAGGGGCTCAGCTTCCGTAGGGCCCACACAACAGAGAAACATCCTTTCTCCACTGTGGACCATCTGAGCTCTCTGTCCTTAAGCTGGCGACTAATAAAACCAATAGGGTGTTCCTTACCCTTCTCATCTACTTGCGATAGTACAGCTCCTATCCCAGTGTCAGAGGCGTCCGTCTGCACAATAAAAGGTCTTTGATAATCAGGGGACCTGAGGACAGGGGCCTGGCACAAGGATTCTTTTAAGCCGTTGAAGGCCTTCTCACACTCGTCGGTCCAAGTTACCTTCTTGAGTTTCTTCGGAGGAGTGAGGGCAGTCAGAGGGGCAGCTGTGGTACCATAGTCTGCCATGAAGTTGCGGTAATACCCTGTGAGTCCTAAGAAGGCTCTCACTTGGGTCTGTGTAGTGGGGGTAGGCCAGTCTTGTACTGCTTGTACTTTACTGGGAAGAGGCTGTATCCTCCCTCCACCTACTTCATGTCCAAGGTAAACCACTGAGCCTTGTCCAATCTGGCATTTACTAGCCTTTATGGTCAAGTGTGCTTTCTGAAGAGCCTGGAGCACAATCCTGAGGTGTTTCACATGGTCTTCCCAGGTGGCACTGAAAACTGCTATATCATCCAGATATGCAAGACAGAATTCGTCCAACCCATTCAACACATGATTCACAAGCCTCTGAAAAGTGGCAGGTGCATTCTTCAACCCGAACGGCATTACCCTGAACTGATAAAGTCCGTCTGGAGTAGAAAACGCTGTCTTCTCCTTGGCATGTTCGGCTAAAGCTATTTGCCAATAGCCTGCAGTGAGTTCAAACGTGCTGAGGTACTTGGAGGCACCCAAAGTATCTACCAGCTCATCTGTTCGAGGCAAGGGGTGTGCATCTGTCTTGGTGACAGCATTCAGAGCCCTGTAATCCACGCAGAACCTCATTTCAGAAGTGCCTGCCTTTGGAACCAAAACCACAGGGCTGGACCAAGGACTACTAGAGGGTTCAATCACCCCAAGGTCTAACATCTTGTTGACCTCTGTCTTAATATAAAGCCCATACTTTGTCTGACATCCTGTATCCCCTACTCTTGGTAGGTACACTGTCTCCTGTGTCTATGTTATGTTTGCACCAAGGTGTCAAACCAGGCGACTGTGAAACCAGGGGGGAAAACTGCCGAAGCAAACTTTTCACCTCAGCCTGCTGATAAGAAGTCAGGTGAGGGGCCACTCGGACACCCTCAATGGAGCTATCTGAAGGACCGCTTTGGAACAGGTCGGGGAGAGGTTCAGACTCCTCTTCCTCAACATCTGAAGCCAGTAGCAGTGCTGCGATTTCGACTCTTGGGACGAAAGCCTTCAGTCTATTTACGTGGAACACTTTTGGAGCCTGTCCAGGCCTTCCAAGGTCTATTAAATAGTTAACCTCACCCAGGGGCTCCACCACTGTGTAAGGGGCTGCCCATTTCTCCTGTAAAGCTCGAGGCCTTATGGGATTCATGATCAGGACTTGTTGACCAGGTGTAAAGTTGATGAGGGAAGCTTTCTGGTCGTACCAATGTTTCATCAGCGCTTGTCCTGCCTTCAATTTATCACTAGCCAAGCCCATCAGAAGTACCATCCGTTTTCTGAGCCCCAGCACATAATCTACTACGTTGGTAGTGACAGGGGGAGTGGGCATCTCCCATCCCTCTTTAACTATGGCTAAGGGTCCCCGTACAGGATGACCGAACAGAAGTTCGAAGGGGCTGAAGCCAACACCCTCCTGTGGTACCTCTCGGTAGGCAAACCGTAAGCATGGTAAAAGAAGATTCCTTTTTCTTCTCTGAGGTTCTTCCAGAGCCCCAATCACGCTCTTTAACGTTCTGTTGAAACGTTCCACCAGACCATTGATCTGGGGGTGGCATGCAGAAGAGAACTTGTAGGTGACCCCACATTCTTTCCACATAGCCTGCATATACTTTTACATAACGTTGCTGCCCCTGTCAGACACAACTTCTTTAGTGAAGCCAACCCTAGTAAAGATGCCAAGTAACGCTTTTGCAACTGACTTGGCAGTTACAGTTTTTAATGGGATGGCCTCAGGATAACTGGTAGCATAGTCGACTAGCACCAAGATAAACCTATTGCCTGAGGATGTCTGTGGGTCAAGGGGACCAACAATGTCGATCCCTACTTTTTCGAATGGTATTCCCACAACCGGGAGTGGTACCAATGGAGCTTGGATTGTTGAGCCACTCTTACCAGATAACTGGCAGGAGGAACAACTCCTGCAGTGACTTTCTACTTGCACCCCCATCTTGGGCCAGTAGAAGTGCATGGATAACCTTTGCTTGGTCCTCTTAATACCAAGGTGACCAGCAAGGGGCACTTCATGCGCCAACTGCAGGAGGAAGGATCTTACAGCAAGGGGAACCACCAACCTCCTATGGTCTCCTTCTGTAGACTCTGTGGGCTCACTATACAGGAATCCACCTTCCCAATAAATCTGATGCGTCCCAGGAGGTTCACCCTCAAGCTGGGAGCAGGCCTGTCTCCTTAGGCCTTCCAGAGATGGGCACTCACGTTGGCCTTTACTGAATTCTTCCCTGTCAGCACCACCTTCTACTAACAAGTCTTTTAGTTCAGGATGGTCGTTGGGGTCAAATACTTCAGGCATCACCACCTCCTCGTCAGGCCCGGGCGATTGACCAACTTCCTCCACCGCAGTGATAGGCGAGTTCGGGGGAATGTTCTCTTTCCCTCGTCTTGACTTTCTTACTCCTTTTGCCTTGGGTTTCCCCTTCGGCTGGGGCGGCGTATTGGTCTTGGCCAATGCTGCCCGTGTTTGAGACTGTGTGCAGGGTCTGTCGGCAGTGTCTCCTACGAGCCCTAAAGCTCTGAGATCATTGCCTAACAAGACCTTTCCTGGGACGTTTCTCTGAATGCTCACTGGAATCCTGACTGCTGTACCATTTAAAGTAAGATTTACAGGTATTACTGGAAACATGCGCGGTGGGCCGTCAGCCAACTTAGTGGGTATCAGAGTAGCTCTGGCAACTTCCTCTGAGTCTACCAAGGTAGAATCCACTACAGTTCGACTGCACCCACTATCCCTAAGAGCTAGAGTATCCACTCCATTGATCAGTACATTGGGCCTCATTACGAGTCCGGCGTTAACCGAGGCGGTAAAACCGCCTGGTTAACGCCGGACTCGTATTACCATTCCGCCTCCGTGATTCCCGGAATTACCGGGGCATCACAACCCCGGCTTTCCGGGAATCACGGAGGCGGAATGGTGTAAATCCCCATTCCCATTGAGTCCTATGGGACTCAATGGGAATCGGGATCATGGAAACACCGGCAGCATCTTGTAATGCTGCCGGTGTTTCCTCGTCCGCCTGCAGGCGGGCGGTGTTAAACCCGCCAGGTCAGACCTGGCGGGAACATCACCTCCCGCCTGCAGGGGTCGGGATCAGGCGGTCCGGAAACAACGGTGGCGGCGGGTTTACCGCCACCGTTATTTCCGGACCGCAAGGGTCGTCATGAGGCCCATTGTCTTTAAAGTAGTGCTTGGTATTATCTGGAATCCTAGCATAAGCCTATGCGACTGTAGGCTCCCAGGAACCCAGCGAAACTAAAACTACCTCAGCTTCTATCCCGCTGGGGAAGGAGTCTGAGGAGAAGGCCAGATTAGCGGAGTGGACCCCCAAAGGTTTAACCTTACACCGGGGATCCCTCTTCACGTGGTCAGTTGCTCCACAAGCAAAACAAGATCCATTGGGTCTGTTTACATAGGGAGGCTTATTGTAACCAGAGTTCTGGTTCGGAGGCTGACCTCCACTACCCTGTGAGTTCTCTTGTGTCTTACCCTTATTTTTCTTTTTGTGGCCCTTTTGAGAAGATTTATTAGATTCTCCACCCTCCTTATCTTTGAACTTTTTCCCTTCCTCCTGCTTACCAGGATGAGTTTTGTCCTTATGGGACACTCAATGTGACACCCATAAGTCTGCTGCAATGGCAAGCTTCTTAGGATCTATCTCCTTCGAATCAGCCAAATGCTGCTTAAGCTCCGGGGAAGAAGATGCAAAAATATGTTCCAGCATGACAAGACTTATCATGCCTTCAAAGGTAGAAACCTTATAACCTTCGACCCAGCCAGTCAAGTTTTTTAAGGATTCGGTTACATAAGATACCCAAGTACCACCTTCTTTTTTCTTATAATCTCGGAATCGTTTTAAATATTGGGCAGGAGTCTTTCCAAACTTTAAAATGAGAGTTTGCTTTAACATTGCGAAATCCGCTCGCTCAGTCTTCGACAGTTCCATAATGGCACTACAGCCAGAATGGGGCAGTCTGCTGAGTAACCAGGCAATCTTATCAGCATTGTCAACTTGTTGAACTTCGCATGCATACTCAACCATATTCAGCCAGTCCATAATGTCATTCTTTTCCTCATACACACTGAGCAGATCTTTCGGAAATCGTTGATGAGAGGAGGCCCCAGACCCATGTCCAGGACCCTTGGATCCATTTGCAACCTGAAACTTGGCCAGTTCCAACTGGTGATCCCTGTCTTTCTGTTTTTCGGCCTGTTCGATTCTTAGTTTGGTCATGTTGAAATCAAGCTCCTTCTTCCTAAACAGCAGCTCTTGCTTCTTGAATTCAAGCATGGCCACCCCATCGACACTGGCAGAGGAAACATTAGACATCTCATCCTCCCTGTCCTCGTGGTCGCGGTTGACCAGTGCAGCGGCAGAACCGTCGGTTCTACCAGTGAGAGCAGCCCCACCTCCTTCCGCACTGTCCTCAGAAGTTATAGCATCAAGCTGCGCTTCTTGCCACGCCACGATTCTTTGGATCATATCCAATTTGGTGCCTTGAGAGGAGACACCTCTGTCTGCACACATCTTTTTCAATGTTTCGGATTTAGAAGCATTTAAAGTTAACAAGGTATTTGTTTCCATACTGTTAGATAGGACTATGGCCTTTTAAAAGTTATACTGAAAATTCACTACGTGTCCTGGTAGGAATAACTTGAAATGCCTTTGCTCGTGCGCAACACTGGATACCTTCAGTCGTATCCCACCGCTGTACACCAATTTTTTAAGACGGATTTCTGAACTCTGTCCTGCAGGGGCAGAGGTTCAGAAGGCCAGCCTAGTTTATTGGAACAGGGTAACCTCTGGACAAGCCAGACCAATCAGGGTAGCGAATACAAACGAGTCTAACGAGTTAGATGCACGAAATGTGTAGATCACCTAGATGGGGAGGAAAACAGGCAGTGTGTCTAACTCGTCATACTCGTTTGTATTTGTATATATATTGTATTGGTTTGGTATGTGTTGGTTTACTTGAGTTTTATTGTGATTTCTCGCTACGGTCAATGTAACAAAGGCCTTGTAATAAATGTGTATATATTTTTAATATAACACCTGCTTGGAGTAATTTGTAGGTGTCCTTGCTTTGTGTGCTCATTGCGGGCTTTCAGTCACCCTCACCCCTCTTGAGACCTAGTCTTGACCGCCGCGATCGCTACCCTGATTGGTCTGGCTTGTCCAGAGGTTACCCTGTTCCAAGAAACTAGGCTGGCCTTCTGAACCCCTGCCCCTCCGGGACAGAGTTCAGAAATCCGTCTTAACATGCTGCGGTGCCAAGATGAAGATTTCTGCGTTCTGGAAAGTGTAAAGATGAATACTTGCTTTGCCGAAGATATGTACAGGTAAGAACAGCTTCCCCCAGTTGGTAAGTATGCTGGCAAGATGCAGGATGTCCAGGAAGCAGGATCTTCAAAGGTAAGTCTGACCTCAGGCGGCGGTGAGCGTTACGCTGCTTGCAAGTGCAGAATAACGTGAAGCGTCTGTCTTGAGGATCGGCGCAGCTTATATAGCTGAGATCGTGGGCACGCCCATTAGGGCCGGCTTACCAGCCACACCCTGCCACTCCTAGAGAGTGAGCATGTGCTATGGCAATCCATTAGCAGTCACACCCAAGAAGACACTTGGGGCTGCTTAATGGATGGAATGTTCAAGGTTAATGCATTCTGCTTAATGGATGGAATGCTCAAGGTTAATGCATCTGAAGTGCTATGTGCATAATAAAAGCTTTTTGGTGTTAAATGGATGTTCTTGTTTACTTTTATTCATGAGCCTGGTGCCAAAAGCGCCAGGACAGTGTCCACCCAGGTCTCCTGTGCATGGAACCCCTGCATGCCTGTGCCCATGACTTCATGACCATGACAGCACTCATCTTCCGTAGTGCTACAAATTAAAATGCCATCGACGTATTGTATCACTGCACTCTTAACATCAATATTGCCTAGGACTCTATTAAAGATTGATGGGGACTCAGCGTACCTCTCGGAAAAACGAGTATGTTTCAGTCGAGTTTGGTGGAATGTAAAAGGAGTCAGTTCTTGAGAGTCTTTGATTGAGAAAAATGATTTTTTCAAATCGATCACCGTGAAATATCGAGCTTCAACCGGGATAGTGCACAGTATCGTCGCCGGATTAGGAACTAAAGGAAACTCTGCATCTACAATCTGATTAATCGGTCTCATATCTTGTATAAATCTCCACAACCCTCCTTTACATTTTTTGATCGGATACACCACGGTATTACACAATGATTCCGATGGCACCAAAATCCCTTGTTTCATCAGTGCTGAAATGGTCTGAAATATACCTTAATCAGCTTCTCGAGACATGGGGTACTGTTTTGTTTGAGGTAAATTCGCTCCTGTCTTCAGCTTTTTTTGAACTTCCCCTATTCCCTTTACTAAACCTACTTCATATGGGCCTGTGGGCCAAAGGACGCTTGGCACCTTCTTCAAGTCTTCCTGAACAAAATGCTGGATGCTGCTGCATTATCGCCATTAGCTGTGGGACTTCCCTCTTTTCTGTCCTTATCCAGTATGTGATGCTCATAAAGAACACTACTTCATCGTCTTTTCGGTCTTCCCTGAACATGTCGTCATCAGTTATGTCAGTCAATCTGTACCCCTTCCCCGAGAACAATTAATGTTCTCCATGGTCTACCCTCATTGTCTACTCCTTCGAGCATTGCCGTTTTCCTTCGTACTATGACTGCTTCTAATACTATAGGAATAGTTTATCCCCCCTCTTTGTCCATAGGTGTTCGTGGTCTGAACAAAAACTCATCAGGTGTCCTCACAACTTTTCCCACTAAGCCAGGTAGCCAAGTCAATTTTTATTTATTTATTTATATGAATTTATAGAGCGCATTAGCAGCCGCGAGGGATGGAGGCGCTGGTTCAGGAGAGAAATAATAGTTACAGGGTGTTGCTACTGGTTACAAGAGGGTGTAAAGTTGAATGCATAAGAAACAGTGTAAACAACAAATACAATTGTTCTGTGGCGCTGGTCCAGGAGAGAAATAATAGTTACAAGGTGCAGCTACTGGTTACATGAGGGCGTAGCTTAGGGAGAATACAACAAAGAACAGTGATAACAGAAAACGGAGGAGTTCTGTGCTGTGTCAGTAGACAGCGAGGTCAGGGGAGAGTGAGTTACCAGCTTCATGTGAAAAGCAGGGTCTTGATTGCTTTGGGGAAGGCCAAGTGTGAGGTTATCCCTCTAAGGTGGGGTGGTAAAGCCTTCCAGTGGGCAGCCGCAATAAATGGAAAGTTGGATCCTCCGACGCGTGACCTAAGGACCTTGGGTACAGTGATTCTATTGGTGTAGGGGGTTCTGGTTGGTTTTGTGGAGAGTGGTCTGGAGATTCTGTCGGATAGGTAGAGGGGGGCTGTGTTATGCAGGCATTTGTGAGTGATGGCAAGGATTTTGAAGATTACCCTTTCTTCGATGTGGAGCCAGTGGACTTGTTGGCTGACGGATGCTATATGGTCACATTTGGGAATGCCGATGGCACCTCTGAGGGCGTTGTTTTGGACAACCTGGAGTTTTTCAATGTTTTTTGTGGAGGTTTCAGCTAGAAGGGCATTGCAATAATCCAGACGGGAACCAGTTATGACTCTGGCTATGGTTAAACAATTTTCTTTGGAGAGGAAGGGTCTGGCCGCAGTGAGGAGTTTGGCGTGGTTGACATGGAGAGGTTGGAGTCCAGGTACACTCTTAGCGTTTTGACAGTGTGGGAGGTGGAGTAGAATGCTAAATCCATACAGAAAAATCTCTGGATCTACTGGAATGCCTTGCAGAGCCACTTGCCCAGTGAACGCCAGTATAAATTCACCCACGTTTAAATAGTGTATTCCTGGAGTAGAACACACTATCCCTTGATCAGTAAATGAAATCGTCATGTTAAGTTTTGGCATCAAATCTCTTCCCAAAATGTTAACAGGTGTCTGTCGTGAATATAACAAAGGAACAGACATGTCCGCTCTCCTATATAAACTGGTAATTCATTGGTAAAAGGAACTGGACTCATAGCTCCAGAGCACCCTTGAGCATTTATGGCAATTCCCAACATTGGATATGTTCCCTCTCGTAAACATGAACAAGTAGCTCCAGTGTCAGCTAGAAAAGAAAAAGATTTGCCTCCTATCATCACTTCGACCTTTGGTTCCTCTTGGGGGTCTGGTGTCATAGATAGTGCTGAACACATCAAGCCCCCCTGTGAGCTGTCCTATTGTGGGTACAGGCTCATCTCTGTCCCTATGAAAGGATCTCCTCATACCACAGTGACACCTCCTATTCTGGGTGTCAGCACTTGTCCTGTGTTTGCATACTGCTGTGTCTGCATAGGCGCTTGCTGCAACTGCCCTTGTGGTGGATTCATTTGCACTCGCTCATGTTGCTGTAGCTGCTGCACTCGTGGCGCTTGTGTCTGATATAATGTGTGATCCTGGGTGAACCCTTCCCTAGTTTGTGTGCTATATGGTGGAGGACAAGCTGTCCCCCCTCTTGAAAATAGGCCAATCTGTACATTCCTTTGGTTACCACATATGCGTGCAATATGCCCTGTCATCCGACAAGTCCAACATACTGGCGGTGCCTGTCTGACAAGTCCCCCTTGGTTATATCCTCCCTGGGTACTCTGATTCTCATTCTGTGTATTCTGAAACCCCACCTTGATTATTTTGGAATCCTCCTCTTCCTCTTTAGCCCATACCTCTGCCTCGTGGCACAAACACGTATCCACTTTGATCCATCGGGCGCTGATTACTCGCCTGCAATGCACCCACTGCTTCTTGCATCCCCGATCCTTCTCCACTTGTCAATACTGCCTCTTCCATGGCAAATTTAGGCAATTGTTTCTGAACTAGCTTGGCTTCCTCGATTCTCCTAGTCTCGTCTTTCTTCTTATTTTTCTCTTGTAATAACCGCCAATGATGCACTATCATATGCTGTATCTCAGCCCATGGCTTCACTTCCATCCCCACTTGTTTTTTCATCTGCCTCTGTACTGACTCATGCAACCCCAGGCATAAAATGTGGTAAAATAATGCCACTGTCTTTTCCCACAGCTTGCAAATTTCAAGTTGCCATTTCTCCTGAATGTCCTGAATGTAAGCAATAGGGTCATCATCTTCCTTCATCTTACATGTCATAATTGCACCCTTGTCTGGTGTATCGGGGTACTGTACCCTAAGAGCCCTCCACACATCTGCTCTACAATTATTAAACAACACTCTGTCATGCGCTGTGTTTTGTGCTGTCACACTTGAATATCCCCGCTCTCCTCCATATGTCATAGGCTCTCTCCCCAAGAATAGCTGCCAGGAGACCTTATATGTTCCCTATGGCCAGTGTATTTCCTGTCATTTATTCTAATTCATGTCATGATGCCCGCTCCCGGGGAGCCGGTTCAAGCCCTGCGTCCCCGAAAGCGGACATCCAGTCCCCAAGGAAGGACCCAGCAACCCCATATAGGGGCCCTTTGGACAGTGTCCTGGCGCCTATGGCGCCAGGCTCATAAAAGACATCAGTCCTGGTGCCACAGGCGCCAGGCTCATTATGGGAGTGCTTGGGTGCACTTACCTAATGCAGACCATGCTGCAGGATCCCGGCCTCCTTGAGGCCTGAAAGGAACTACTTTACCTGTGGGACTAATTTACCATCCGGGCGTGGTCGGGGAAGGATACATACCTGATTGGAGGAAGGATACATACCTGGAACTTCTTCCAAGGCTATTTAAACCCCACCCGAACAGCCACACGTGCTTCGCGTTGTTCTGCATCTAGCAGCTGGATGCTCACTGTGTCTGCTCCTGCATCCTGACTTCTGCCACGCCTGCCAGCATCCTGAATCACCTGCACAGGAAGAGAAGAAGAGAACAGAAGAAGGAAAAGTCCTTACCTGCTAAAACCGCATCCCGGAGACATCTCGCCGACAATCCTGAAAAGGAAGACTTTTATTTAAAAGCTCATCGCGTCGATCACTGCAGCGCCACATTCCACTCACCTTTACAGGGCGCCTCCATGTTCAGCAGCGATCATCCGGATTCGCAGTCACGCCCCAGCGCCTAGGGAGAAAAAGACCAGAACAAAAGGTGAGAGAGAGAAGGGAATAAGGAAAGCTAAATCTCCATGTTAAGACTTACCTGCTGATTCATTCCCTCTCCATTTTGGGTCCGTGCCGCATCCTGGCATTTCCGGACCCCGGCCCCTAAGGGGAAAAAGAGACATCAGCGTTAATGAGCGAATGAAAAGACATTACCAAAAAACGCTCATTAAAGACTTACCTGATTTCTACAAGGATTTCACCTCTCATCTCGGGTCGGTGCCTGTTCTCCGGCATTCCGTACCCCGGCCCCTATGGGGAAAAAGACACTAGCATTAGTACATTAATGCATGGACACAAGGGGAACCTCTTATCAAAAAACTTACCTGGAAGCCAAGCAAGTTTGGTTCTCACCAATCCGAAAATCCAGTGAAGTAACTGGATACCAACGCGCCCCTGCATCAGAAGCAGGATGGAGAGCTCGTCCTTCCAGACCCTAAGGTGAGACGCTACGAGGAATCACAGAAGGGTTTCGAGGAGGGTGAGAGGGGAAAGTGGGAGGCCGATTGCATTACCCCGCAGACAGTTAATTCCCTATTTTCGCCTACAGAAGGATACTTCTGCGAGCCAGACAAGCCAGATTTGGGGGCCCGGTCCAGTCCATCTTCCGAACCCTGCGCATCACCTTAGAAGAGGTCACAGCAGCGCGAACCAGGCGAGCGCCTCCGTGGGAGTCAGGTGAGCGTTACAGAACGCGAAGCCTTCCTACAAATTCCCACCCAGGCGCTATGGAAAGTTCTGAGACTGATCAGTTGGCCCAATTACTGGGGGAATTACGGGCCGAAGTACATGCCGCTCGTCAAGAGACGAATGCCCTCAGGAGGGAATTAATAATATCAAAGGAAAGAACTGATGACCTGGCCAGACAGCTTTTGCAAGGTCAAGCTGGGCAAACTCCCGGCTCCTGTGGTTTCCAGTAACCCTGTGCAGATTAATCTACCTGGAAACATGCCGCTGGCCCCACCCGAACGCTTTGCTTGGGACCCCAAACGATTCGCCGTATTCATGAATCAGTGTTGTTTGCACTTCCTATGCAGACCTGGGGCCTTCCCTAATGATCAGACCAAGGTAGCCTTTGTATTGTCATATCTCAGCGGCTGCGCTGCCAATTGGTCAGTTCCACTGGTTACTCAAGATGACCCGATTCTCCGTGATTTTCAAAGGTTTCAAGCAAGCATGGAAAGGTTATTTGCTCGACACTCTCAGGGGCAGGCTCTGGATGACGAACTTCTATCCCTGCGACAGGGCAATAAGGACCTCCTATCCTATATTGCAACCTTTAATAGACTAATTGTGGAAACGGGATGGCCAGAGGATAAAAGAGTCACGTTGTTTTATCGAGGCCTTCGCAGAGAACTTAAAGATGTCTTGGCCCAAGTTGTAAATCCGCCTCAAGAATGCACGGAGTATATAGACTTAGTGGTCCAATTGGATCACAGACTTCAAAACAGAAAAGCAGATCGGTCCAGGTTTGAGACCCGGGTGTTGGTCAAGACCCATGCTAATCGCAAGGGAGTTGATGTCTCTGAGCCTATGCAAATTGGAGGGGTTAAAGGACCCTTAACTCAAAAGGAATGTGAAAGGAGGCGGCAGTTAAAATTTTGTCTTTATTGTGGGAATTCTGGACACTTTCTACGAAATTGCCCGTAAAAACCGTCCCGAAAGGCGGTAGGAGCCGCTGATAAAAACCATGAAGACTCTTGTTTCGGGAAACGACTCCGCCCGACAAGTGTAGGGGTCCACTTGCCGAGCTTGAAAACTAACTCTCAGACCTCGCATTTCATTGTGCCAATGGTTCTCGTAGATCCAGAACAGCCTAAGCGGTTGCATGCAATAAAGGCATACATCGATAGTGGGGCTATTGGAAACTATGTGGATCGTGAATTGGTCTCTAGGATTAACCTCCCTCTCCGTCCTAAAACCAGCAAAGATGTCATCACCACAGTCGATGGAACTGAAATTGCCTCTGGACCGGTAACACATTCCACTACTGAGGTGACTCTTATTGGTCCCGACGGCCATCGGCAGGGTGTTGTGTTTGATGTAATCAAGGCTCCACAGTTTCAGGTTATTCTTGGAATCCCTTTGTTAGAGACACATAATCCTCGAATTGATTGGCGAGCTAAGAGAATAACCTTCCCGGATTGTACACAAACCTGCTACCCAGAAAACCTGAAGATTAATCTAGCATCTGTAACCTCAGCCTCCATGCAACTATCTCCGGAATACCAAGACTTTCAGGACGTCTTCCAAAAGGAACAGGCCAACACGTTACCTCCTCACAGATCGTATGATTGCCAAATCGATCTGGTGCCCGGTGCACAACCCCCTTGTAGCAGGATTTATGCCCTTACTGAACCTGAGAATCTGCATTTGAGACAATATTTGGATCAATACCTAGCTAATGGTTTTATTCGCGCTTCAAAGTCCCCGGCATCCTCGGCTTTGTTCTTCGTGCCCAAAAAAGAAGGCGACCTTAGAACTTGTATCGATTACCACGCATTGAACCAGATAACGGTTAAAAACCGTTATCCTCTGTGTCAAGGTGCAGGCCGTGGGATTACGTAAAGGGGAGCCTGGAGTGAGTTGTGGACGTGGCCCACACATGGACAAACACAGAAAACTCCAGCACAAACGGATATTGCCTTATCGAAGGCTTCTGTGCCCTCTTTGCAGGAACAAAGGCCTACAAACTCCAACTCCCAACAGGCCCCGGGCCAGAAACTACAAAACCCCACCCACGTCGGGTGGAGCACATTCGCGCATGCGCGCGCGCACGATGGCACGGGGCTTGTGCTTGAACCCCCGAATGAAGAGGACGTGTTTTCTGCAGCTCCGAGGAAGGGGACACACGCGAGGGGCCACGCCCCAGCCAGCCATCACCCGGGCCCCTCACACGCCTGAAATAAGTACAGCAAGTGCAGGGGAGCAGCGACAGCACATGCTGGGAAAAACGCGCTTGAGCAGCAAAGCCGCGTTCAGGGGCGAACAGTCAGGAGTCTCTCACGCGAGCAGGGCACACGCAAGGGGGCACCGCCCAGACTCATCAGTCCCCTTGTTCGGCAAAAGATAAGTCCAGCATAACCAAAGCTAAGACCTGCGCAAGCGATCCCACGAGCAGTGCATATATTTGCATGCATAATTAGCCATGTGCATTAGCTAAGGGAACCGCAATTGGAAGCACAGCGGCGTGGCTTGTACAGAAGTCGCACTGCGCCACGTGCGGCTAGCGGCACGTTTATTCTATCTACGTGTGCATATTAACACGTAGATCAGCGAGAATTACGGGGCCACGTGCGGCCTAACCGCATATCAGGGTGAAACCCACTCAAGGGGGCATACGAGTTAGAACGTGGGGGGTGCATGAAGGAATGTCCTTTACCCACTGATGCATCTGTTGTGTGTGTGAGGAAACACTCACAAGGTAGTAACTCATAACTCTCTTTGCAGCATTTATCTGCTCCGGAGACCGGACCTGAGAGTGCGCAGGCAGGAGGCCAGCACTCAAAAACAGAGATAAGTCCTTTTGCTCTAATTGCCTCATTGATGACAGTCTGTAATGTGGGCATGTTATGTATATGCAGGTTTGGTATGCATGTTTAATTGTTAGTCTGTATTTACCCTATCACCCCCAGTCCTGTCCACCTTCCCTCTCCTAAACCTTGTTCCGGTTATCCTAAAAATCAGTTCCTGTCCAACCATCGATTCCCTAACCCTCTTTCCCCGCCGGGGTCTCGGAGGTCTGTGTAAGCTGTGACTTGCAGGCACTCGGACCGCGGAGGGGGTGGTTGGTTCGTGCCACTCCTGCGCTTGAAGGTTGGAGCCTGACAGAAGCACAAGCCCAAGTGTAACAGGCGACCGAGTGGTGCGAACCAGCCTGTCATGGAGGAGCTTACCAAGGTCTTGCAGGGCCTCCAGGCTGAGCTTGCTGCCACCAGACAGGATTACGCTGTGTTAGCTACGCAAGTGCGCAGTTTAGCTGCACAAGCAGCCCCCCTCCCTACAGAGTCTACGCGCCCTACGCCCGTACAAGTCCAGGTTACTCCTGAACCTGTAGTACCCTTAGCTCCACCTGAGAGGTATGCGGGAGACCCCCAGAAATATCAGACCTTCATGACCCAATGCCAGCTGCACTTCCTTACGAAACCAGCAGCCTTTCGGACCATCCAAGCCCGGACCGCTTTTGTAATTTCTTATCTAACTGGGGACGCTGCAGCTTGGGCAAATCCTTTGGTGCATAGGGATGATGGAGTGTTGTATGATTGGGATGAATTCCAGCTGGAATTTGGCAAGATCTTCAACCGGAAGGCAGCCGCCACGTGTAGGGACAGGGAATTGCTTACCTTACGTCAAGGTTGGTCGCTGAAGCTGAGTGGCCAAGAGAAAAGCAAATGTCTCTCTTTTACCTAGGGTTACGTGATGAACTAAAAGATCTCATAGCCTAGGTAGATCCACAGCCCCAGGATTGTCCGTCAATGATTGACCTAGCATTAAGACTGGATCATAGGCAAACCGAACGTCGCGGAGACAAGAAGCGAGGGGACCCGCGTCCCATAGCTAGGTTGGACCGCTTTGGGACTTCCCGTCCTCCCACATCATCTGTGGAGAGAGTGACAGGAGACGAGCCAATGCAGATAGGAGCTGTTCGTGGTCCTCTCACTAAACAGGAGAGGGAGCGTAGACGCAAGGAAGCACTATGTCTGTACTGTGGCATCTCGGGGCACTTCGTAAAAGAGTGCCCTAATAAACCTAAGCCGCAGGTAAACGCCTTGGCTCGGCAGTAGTAGGGGTGGTACAGTCGAGCCAGGTCGTGGAGATTGCCCCAGCAGTTGGTTTCAGCAATTATGCTCCGCATGTCACGTTGTCTGGTGTGTTAGGTTTCCTGCACCAGGAGGTTACGGTTACATTGTTTTTGGACTCAGGAGCCACCGGCAATTTCGTTGATGTTGCGTATGCTAACAAGCTTGGGGCTACCTTTGTGTAGTAAATCTACTCCGGAATCCGTCAGGACGGTCGATGGTACTGTATTATGTTCTGGACCTGTCATCCAAAGCACACAAGTGGTAACCCTACGTTGTCAGCAAAATCATTTGGAAGACATCCAATTCGATTTAATTGCAGCACCACAATTCGGGATTATTTTGGGCCTTCCTTGGTTTTACAAACACAATCCCAAGATAGTGTGGTCAGAAAACAAGGTGAGTTTTTCATCTGAATTCTGCCTCGCACAGTGCTTGCAAGCCGAAAAGAAACCATGTATAGCCACAATCGAACCCTCAGACATGAGTGCCTTACCTACCGAGTACGCTGAATATACTGACGTGTTTAACAAACAAGCGGCTGAAACCCTGCCACCTCATCGGCCATTTGATTGCCGAATTGACCTAGAGCCAGGAGCAGTCTTACCCTGCAGTAGGGTGTATGCGCTCACGGAAGATGAGACAAAACATCTAAAAGAATACATAGACACTAACCTACGAAGTGGGTTTATTAGACACTCTAATTCTCCAGTTTCCTCGCCATTATTCTTCATACCGAAAAAGACCAGAGACATAAGAACATGCATCGATTATCGCGGAGTAAATCGTATCACCATCAAAAATCGGTATCCATTGCCGTTAATTCCGGGCTTACTGGATCAAGTGCGGAAGGCGACCATATACACTAAGCTAGACCTTCGAGGGGCATATCACCTGGTACGAGTGCGGGCTGGGGATGAATGGAAAACAGCGTTCCGGACTAAGTTTGGCCTGTACGAGTATCAGGTGATGCCGTTCGGTCTGTGCAACGCCCCAGCTGCCTTCCAGCATTTCCTGGATGAAGTGCTATGTGAATTTCTAGATATCTTTGCGGTGGTATACATTGATGACATCTTAATTTACTCACAAGACAAAGACGAACATGTCAAACATGTCAAGGCAGTACTCCAACGTTTACGAGAACATGGTTTGTTCGCTAAACTGGAGAAGTGTGAATTTCACTCTGCTAGGGTGGAATTTCTGGGGTATTTTTTGACTCCGTCTGGGGTACAAATGGATCAACGAAAAGTGCAAGCAATCCTAGACTGGCCAGCACCGAAATCAGTAAAGGAAGTGCAATCCTTCTTAGGCTTCGCTAACTTCTACCGACGGTTTATCCGAAATTTCTCGGAATTGGTAACCCCCATTACCTCCTTGCTAAAAAAAGGACGTTCTTATGTGTGGAACGAAGCCGCAGAACTAGGCTTTCAACAGTTGAAAAAGGCTTTCACGTCTGCCCCGGTGCTAAAGCATCCCGATCTAGCTCAGCCCTTCGTGGTCGAGACGGATGCCTCCAGCTACGCCATTGGTGCAGTTCTTTCGCAACGGGAAGTGCAGACGGGAATGCTCCATCCTGTTGCCTACTATTCCCGCAAGTTACTCCCTGCTGAAGCTAATTATACCATAGCTGATCGGGAATTGCTAGCAGTAAAGGCGGCCTTTGAGGAATGGAGACATTACCTCATGGGGGCTCATCATACCGTGACTGTGATTACCGATCATCGGAACCTACAGTTCATTAAAACAGCTAAGACACTTAGTCCACGCCAACTACGTTGGGCATTATTCTTCGCTGATTATGATTTTCTGATTACTTATCGGCCTGGAGCTGACAACAAGAAAGCGGATATCTTGTCGCGATACCCGGATTCGGACGATAAGGAATGTATGGAAAATCGGCCTATTGTGCCTCCTCTGCGAATTATCGGGGTAGTCGGAGGGCCTAACATATTCGAAGATGTGCAAACAGCCATGACTACACAAGAGTTGCAAGACTGGTGTGGGAAGGGTTCACATCATACTCTGGTAAATGGACTTCCCTACTATGCTAAAGCCTGTACCTGCCCACAGAAGAGCTCAGAAAAGAGGTTATGCAATGGTGCCATGATGCCACTACCGCAGGCCATCCAGGTGTAGCCAAAACCCAGCGGAACGTTGCTCGGCATTTTTGGTGGCCTACACAGCTACGGGATGTGCGCAAATATGTGACAGAATGCGACGTTTGTGGAAGACAGAAGTCCAGCCATCAAAAACCGGCGGGATTACTACAACCCTTGCCAACTCCCCCCACCCCATGGCACACTGTTACCATGGACTTAATTGTGGACTTGCCACCTGTCCAAAAATACACTTCCATTTTGGTAGTGGTTGATTCACTCACAAAAATGGGTCATTTTATTCCATGTAAAGGGGTACCCACAGCTGGGGAATTGGCGGAACTGTTCTTACAAAACGTAGTGCGACTGCATGGACTTCCAACACGAGTAATTACTGATCGTGGTCCACAGTTCACCTCCCGCTTCTGGCGCGCCTTTTGCCAGTTAATCGGTATGGAAGTAAGTTTGTCCTCGGGATACCATCCAGAAACCGATGGACAAACCGAGAGATTAAACCAGGGCCTGGAGCAGTACTTACGCTGCTACACTGCAGACACTGAAGCTTCATGGGTTCAGTATGTATGGTTGGCAGAAATTGCATACAACAATGCTCTCCATAGTTCCACAAAGCATACCCCATTCTTCGGGGTTTATGGTTTCCACCCTAGGGTTTTGCCCACAGTTCCCAGCCCATCCCTGGAGGATATACCCACACTCAGGGGGCATCATGTTTATGCACAACAAATCTGGTCTAGTATACAAAAAAATTTAGATGCTGCAAAACAATCATATAAACATTACGCCGATTTGAAAAGGAGACAAAGCCCTCCATATAAACAAGGGGACCGCGTTTGGCTATCCACACGCAATATTAAAATGTCCGGCCCACGTAAGTTGCAACCGCGATATCTGGGTCCCTTTACCATCTCTGCAGTGATTAATCCGGTGGCAGTAAAGCTGGCCTTGCCAAAACAAATGAAGATCCACCCCACCTTTCATGTCTCCCTGTTGAAACCTGCACCCTCCACTGTCCCTACTAAGAAACCACCTCCAATACTAGTACAGGGACACCCTGAATATGAGGTTAGAGCAATTCTGAATTCCCAGCATCGGAAAAGAGGTTTGTACTACTTTATTGATTGGGTGGGATATGGCCCGGAGGACCGGTCTTGGGAGCCAGCCTGCAATGTACATGCGCCCAGGTTGATTAGAGCGTTTCATCGAGATTACCCAGGGAAACCCAAACCCCGAGCCTTCTGTGCGGGGGGGAGTACTGTCAAGGTGCAGGCCGTGGGATTACGTAAAGGGGAGCCTGGAGTGAGTTGTGGACGTGGTCCACACATGGACAAACACAGAAAACTCCAGCACAAACGGATATTGCCTTATCGAAGGCTTCTGTGCCCTCTTTGCAGGAACAAAGGCCTACAAACTCCAACTCCCAGCAGGCCCCGGGCCAGAAACTACAAAACCCCACCCACGTCGGGTGGAGCACATTCGCGCATGCGCGCGCGCACGATGGCACGGGGCTTGTGCTTGAACTCCCGAATGAAGAGGACGTGTTTTCTGCAGCTCCGAGGAAGGGGACACACGCGAGGGGCCACGCCCCAGCCAGCCATCACGCGGGCCCCTCACACGCCTGAGATAAGTACAGCAAGCGCAGGGGAGCAGCGACAGCACATGCTGGGAAAAACGCGCTTGAGCAGCAAAGCCGCGTTCAGGGGCGAACAGTCAGGAGTCTCTCACGCGAGCGGGGCACACGCAAGGGGGCACCGCCCAGACTCATCAGTCCCCTTGTTCGGCAAAAGATAAGTCCAGCATAACCAAAGCTAAGACCCGCGCAAGCGATCCCACGAGCAGTGCATATATTTGCATGCATAATTAGCCATGTGCATTAGCTAAGGGAACCGCAATTGGAAGCACAGCGGCGTGGCTTGTACAGAAGTCGCACTGCGCCACGTGCGGCTAGCGGCACGTTTATTCTATCTACGTGTGCATATTAACACGTGGATCAGCGAGAATTACGGGGCCACGTGCGGCCTAACCGCATATCAGGGTGAAACCCACTCAAGGGGGCATACGAGTTAGAACGTGGGGGGTGCATGAAGGAATGTCCTTTACCCACTGATGCATCTGTTGTGTGTGTGAGGAAACGCTCACAAGGTAGTAACTCATAACTCTCTTTGCAGCATTTATCTGCTCCGGAGACCGGACCTGAGAGTGCGCAGGCAGGAGGCCAGCACTCAAAAACAGAGATGAGTCCTTTTGCTCTAATTGCCTCATTGATGACAGTCTGTAATGTGGGCATGTTATGTATATGCAGGTTTGGTATGCATGTTTAATTGTTAGTCTGTATTTACCCTATCACCCCCAGTCCTGTCCACCTTCCCTCTCCTAAACCTTGTTCCGGTTATCCTAAAATCAGTTCCTGTCCAACCATCGATTCCCTAACCCTCTTTCCCCGCCGGGGTCTCGGAGGTCTGTGTAAGCTGTGACTTGCAGGCACTCGGACCGCGGAGGGGGTGGTTGGTTCGTGCCACTCCTGCGCTTGAAGGTTGGAGCCTGACACTCTGCCTCTGATCCCTGAACTCCTTGACCAGGTGAAGGACGCTTGCATATACACCAAGTTAGATCTCCGGGGGGCTTATCATCTGGTACGAGTTAAAGAAGGCGACAAATGGAAAACTGCCTTCCGTACTAAATACGGATTATTCGAGTACCAGGTGATGCCTTTTGGATTGTGTAACGCGCCGGCTGCCTTCCAATACTTCATGAATGATGTCCTTCGGGAACTCATCGATGTTTGTGTTGTCGTATATATCGATGACATTCTGGTGTACTCCTCTTCGGAATCTGATCACAGAAAACACGTCAGGGCAGTACTTGAAAAACTGCGCCAACACAAACTATTTGCTAAATTGGAGAAATGTGTTTTCCATACC
This sequence comes from Ambystoma mexicanum, assembly GCF_040938575.1. Classification (NCBI taxonomy): domain Eukaryota; kingdom Metazoa; phylum Chordata; class Amphibia; order Caudata; family Ambystomatidae; genus Ambystoma; species Ambystoma mexicanum. Next base: position 693,880,805 of record NC_090925.1, read on the forward strand.
ACAGAAGTCGAGTTTCTAGGTTTCATCCTGACACCCAAAGGAGTCCGAATGGACTCAAGAAAAGTGGATGCCATCCTCAAATGGCCATCACCTAGCTCTGTAAAAGGGGTTCAAAGCATATTTGCTACCTCCCTTTTAATTCTTGACAAGCATTATCGATCCTTTCTCCGATGCTTTCTGCATCAAATCTTTCTTCTTCCAATACTACTCTAGATGCCATTGTGTCATACACTCCGGGAAGAATCCTTCCTCACTCATAGCTTTGCATGTCCCTTCTGGAGATAGGGACGCCCAGACACCTAGCATAGCCCAGACACCTAGCATAGCCCATATGCCCTCTACACAATCGCCTCCTCATTATGCCCTGTTACCTGTGGTGCGTAGGAAACGCCTGCCTCCGTGGTTTAGTGTCAGCCACAGGAAGCGGCTTAGTTCGTTTCCTCATTTTCCTCGTTTTCCTCGTTTTCGCTGGTAGCTGCCATGGAGGATACGAACGGGCTGGGGCAGCCAATCGCGCCCGCTTCCTGGTTTCGCGTCGGCATCCCGATCACGTGTCACGAAACCAAATCACGTGATCGGACGTCGACGGACATAAAAGCCGGGCGATTCAAAGGCTCTTCGCTTCACAGCTGTTTTCTACACTGTTAGGCGTTTGCATTACGGATATTCTTGTTCAAGACCTCGGCTCACGACACTCGGACTGGCTTTCTTGCTCCTCAAACTTTTCATTGGATTTTCTTGAACTTTGATACTTGGACTTTGGCTAAACGGAAACGGACTGGTTCTGGATCTTCCCTTTCTGATTTCGGAACATTTTTGCTTACTGCTTTTGGATTCCTTGAACTACGTTTTGTCACAGTACTTTGAAAGACTCTAGTCTCTCAGGTGGTTCTTCCGAGTCAGTGTTTCTTCATCTGGCCTTCAGGATCGCTGGCGTTCCCTCGCACCACACCTTTGAACACCACAGCCCTTGACTTTGAGTTTAGGTAAGCCTTATTCTAGTTCTTGCCACTGACTCAAGGTATTGTTATTGCTTGTGTTAACCTTGCCTTCCTTCCAACAGCTTTGGGGTTCTCGACGCTGCGGATCCTGTGAAACACCATCCACCTGTGGTTCCAAGGCTCGCACAGGGAGTTCATTTTACCTCTCTGTGGGGATCTTGGGAACGGAGGTCCATACTCTCTTCACTACGTCGCAAGTCACGACAGACTGTGGAGCCTTTGCATTACAGAGAGTATGGAGGGCGTACCCGATGACCCCATGGCTGCATTGGTACAGACAATAACAATACTTAGGGCCGATATGACAGCTGCCAATGCCACCATACATCAGCGCTTAGACCTTATCCAAAGTACCCAACATCCTCTACCCGCTGATGCTGAGTTAGGTGATGTCCCTGCACCACCTCCCATAGCACAACCTGCTCTGTCTCCTCAGGTTCCAGTGTTTCTGCCTACGCCCCTTCCTTTGGCCACGCCTGAGAGATTCCATGGAGACCCTAAGAAATTCCGGACATTCATTAATCATTGTAAATTGCACTTCCTCTGCAAACCCCAGGCTTTCCTGGACTCTACCAACAATGCAGCTTTTACTCTGTCTCATTTAGCTGGTACTGCCGCTGCCTGGGCCAACCCCCTACTAGAAAACAGTAGTCCTGTTCTCTATGATTTTGATTTGTTAGTTACTGAAATGTCTCATGTGTTCGACACCCGACACAAGACCCAATCTCGGGATCTAGAGTTATTAGATCTAACTCAAGGGAAAGGGTCTCTCTTGGACTACATAGCCCGGTTTAATCAATTAGTGGCCGACACAGCCTGGCCCGAAACAAAGATGGTAGTAGTATTCTATAAGGGCCTTAATAATCCCATGAAGGATGCCATGGCAGTCGTCCCTTCCTTACTCACGACATACAGGGACTTAGTAGATCTCGCCCTCCAAATTGATGCTAGGCGTTCAGAACGCAAGAACGAAGCAGGGTTTACTAGCACAGGTTTGAATCCGCCCCGGAGACAAATGGAAGACAGCTTTTTGTACACGGTACAGATTATTTGAATACGTGGTCATGCCTTTTGGGCTTTGTAATGCCCCAGCCACGTTCCAACGTTTTATGAATGAGATTTTCCATGATTTACTGGACCTTTGTGTAGCGGTCTATCTCGATGATATTCTGGTCTTTTCCCGTAATATTAAAGAGCATGTGTTACACGTCTGTGAGGTCTTGTCCCGTCTCCAACGGTATTCACTCTTCGCCAAACCTGAAAAGTGTGAGTTCCATACTGACAATGTTGAATTCCTGGGTTTCCACATATCTCCAGGCGGACTAACCATGAATCAGTCCAAAGTCCGCGCAGTGTTGGATTGGCCAGAACCCAGTCATCTCAAATCATTACAATCGTTTCTTGGGTTCGCCAATTTTTACAGGCGGTTTATTCAGGATTTTTCATCCCTAGTAGCTCCACTTACCACCTTGACCAGTCCCAAAGTATCCTTTTTGTGGTCAGATACTCACCAGGATGCTTTTGATGCCCTAAAAACAGCGTTTACCACTGCTCCAGTATTGAAACATCCCGATCCCGAACTTCCCTTCATCGTGGAAGCAGATGCTTCTTCTTTTGCTCTCGGGGCAGTGTTGTCCCAAAACTGTCCGTTTACAAGCCACCTACATCCAGTGGCATTCCATTCACGAAAAGTTCTCTTCCGCTGAAAACCATTACACAGTCACTGAAAAGGAGTTGTTCAAGGATGCTTTTCAAACCTGGCGGCACCACCTTTTGGGAGCCAAACACACTATCACAGTATACACTGATCATCGTAACATTCAAGATTTGGCTTCGCTTAAGTGTTTAAACAGTCGTCAGGTGCGTTGGCATTTGTTCTTTTCTGCCTTCGACTTCCAGATAAAACACCGGTCAGGCCTTTCTCATGGAAAGGCAGATGCCTTATCTCGCTCTCCTGGCGGGATATCCTTGCCTGTCTACCCTGAAAGATTGTTGGACCAGCATGTCCTCTGCCTTTGTATGCCCCCTATGTCTCTAGTACAATCTATAAGGACGTGGGTTTCCTTACATCCCGGCAGGTCTGCGATTGGAGTCCGGTATTTCATAATGGTTTACCATTCATCCAGAATAGATTGTGGTTACCGACAACGGAAGCCCGCAATCTTGCCTTGGAATGGTCCCACGACAATGCTATCATCCAGGGCAAGGACGAACTTTGGACCTTCTAAAGCGCTGGTGTTGGTGGCCCTCTATGAAACGGGATGTGGAAGGATATGTTAACTCGTGTGCAATATGTGCCCAATGTAAACATCGTCGGGGACGCCCCGTGGGTCTTTTGCAGCCCTTGCCTATTCCACCTCGCCCTTGGCACACGATTTCCATGGATTTCGTGACGGATTTACCCCAGACCTGAGGTTTCAACACCGTGTGGGTGGTGGTCGATTCCTTCTCTAAAGGAGCCCGATTCATCCCAGGTTCCGGCATCCCCTTGGCCCCTGCTCTGGCCAACCTCTTCTTCAAGTCAGTCTTTTGTCTATTTGGGTTACCCACGATTATCATTTCAGACAGGGGATCGCAGTTCACTTCTCGCTTCTGGCGAGCACTCACAAAACTCTTGGACATTGATTCCCGTTTTTCTTCTGCCTACCATCCGGAGACGGATGGCCAAATGGAAAGGGTGAACCAGTCCATGGAGCAATATTTGTGTTGTCTCATTTTACAGCACCAACAAAAATAGTTAAAGGTCTTACACCTTGCTGAGTTTGCATACAACAACACAGTCCATTCTTCCACTGGCTTTCCTCCATTTTATGTCTTGCATGGTCAGCATCCTCGAACCTTTCCAATTCCTGATATCACGCTCTCTGACAACCCAGCAGCGGCTGCCTGTGCACGTGATTTGTCGGCAGTTCATGCTCAAACACTCACTCACCTTCATGAGGCCCAGATATCTGCTAAAACAGCAGCTGATCGACGGAGAAGCGTGGCACCATCTTATGTGACAGGGTCTGGCTTTCTACTCGCCATCTCTGGCTGCCGGGTTGTCGTAAACTGCTTCCCCGTTTTGTGGGTCCCTGTAGGATTTCTGGAGTCATTAACCTGGTGGCCTATCGCCTTTCGGTTCCTGTGTCTTAGCGCATCCACCCGGTGTTCCATACATCTCTCCTGAAGCCTTGCCCTCCTTCTACCCGCCTGCGTTCTGCCCCTGGTCCCGTTTCTGTGGGTGATTCCATTGAATACAAGGTTTCTGACATCTAAGCCGGGCGATTCAAACACTCTTCGCTTCACGGCTGTTTTCTACACTGTTAGGCGTTGCATTACGGACATTCTTGTTCAAGACCTCGGCTCACGACACTCGGACTGGCTTTCTTGCTCCTCGAACTTTTCATTGGATTTGCTCGAACTTTGATACTTGGACTTTGGCTAAAAGGAAACGGACTGGTTCAGGATCTTCCCTTTCTGATTTGTTACACCTGGATCTTGATCTTCGGAACATTTTTGCTAACTGCTTTTGAATTCCTTGAACTACGTTTTGTCACAGTACTTCGAAAGACTCTTTCTCTAAGGTGGTTCGTCCAGAATAGGTGTTTCTTCATCGGCCTTCAAGATCGCTGGCCCTACTTGTTCCTTATGAATGAGACTGGTATCAAGACCCTGCTGTCGTCTTCTTTGTTCTATTTCTTCATCTAGTCCTCTTTGCTTTCTCATATCCCTTCTAATTCTTTCTTCCTCATGCCTTCATTCTTCTCTCCTTACTTCTTCTCTTTTTCCACTTCTTCCCTTCGTCTGTGTGCTTTTGTTCCTTAGTCTCTGCACTTCTTCCTCTTCTCTCTTCCTTTCTCTTCTATCTCTGTCTTCTATTGCTCTCTGTCTATTGTCATACTTTCTTTGTTCTTCTGTCTGTTCTTTTTTCTCTTACTCCTCCTGATATATCTTTTTGGTCGCTCCCTGCTCTTCCTTTCCTGCTTGTCTTCTTTCAATCTCTTCTCTTGTTCCTTGTTCTTTCTTTCTTGCTCATCCTTATCTTCTCATTGCCTAACTTCCTCGATGCTTTTCCCATCTATTTTAAGTAATATCTGTCCTGCCATCCATTCGTTCTGCACGAGCGCTATCTCGTCAGCTTTTTCCTTTTCTCCTTTACATCTCTTAATCTCCCTGTCTATTTCTGTCGACAGATTCGACCACTCACTCCTTTCTTCTTTGTCTTGTATGATCTTATTGATCTCTTCTTTTCTCTTATTCCCTTCTGGACTATCATCGCTACTGTAGGCGGTGGGGTTCGTATATCGGATTATTAAACCCTGTTGCCGCTTTCAACTCCTTTAAAGGGTACAACCCTATTTCTTATGTGCTACCACCTTTTACTTCAGGCAAGATAACGGGAGCTGAGGGCTCAACACCTTCCTCCTTACGCTGACTAAGCATCCACTCCTCAGGTGGAGGGTCTTCCTTTTCTTCCTGGTACATTTTCCAGAGCTCTAGAATCGTTAATCTTTTCTCTAATTTCTTCCCTGTGCATGCAGCATGCAAATATATGGTCTTGTGTTGTGCTACAGCTTTTGACAAAGATCCTCCTTATGGCCACGGCATGAACATTTTATCTGCCGTGCCTTTCACCCATTCTGCACTATACTCTTGCTTTGGTAAGGTTTTACATAAGTGCATCAGAATAGTATCTCCCATAATGACAAGTCTCGATTGACTGTCAATACTTACCAGACTTATAAAATAACCTTTATACTTTTTGCTTAAATCACCACTTTTTCAATGCCTTTAAAACAAAAAATATGAGCATGCACCATCAATCGCTGCTCAAGCCTCTAATTTCTCAATGAGCTATCTCTACCTTGGTACCAATTGCTTTGCTATGTTTAATCACTATTGCTCCTCAACCTTTTCAATTACTTCACAACTTCTGTTGCTCGTCGATATTTTTACTCAACAAACAACATACAAACTAGTCGCCTTTTCTTTGTACCCTCTACAGGGTTTGAGACGTCACCTTACATAAACCTGTTTATGCATTATATATTTCTGTTCTACCCCCGTTGGGATTTGAAACGTCTCCTTCTGAAACTCCCTTCAGCCAGGACTCTACGCGCTAACTTTTCTTCACACAATTTTTCCTGTTACTTAAAAATGATCGCAATCCCATCCCCTTCATTTCCCATTCCCCTTAGTCTACACACCATTAGTTCGTTAATCGACTTGAGGCCTGCAGTATCGACTCCTCCTCCAATCGGACCACTTTGCCTTTCATCCGCAGTGTGCCCGTGGAAACCGGGCAGGGATTTTGTCAAAGTGGGACATGCCCACCGTCTTGGTTCTTCTTGCAAGTGTATTTCTATCAGCCACTCTCCACAGGAAACCCAGCAATCTTCTGGCTAATGGCGGAGGATGCCTGATCGTCCAAGAATCTGGAGACAAACTAGTTTGGATCTTTTCCAACCATCCTCTGCTACCACGTAAGCATATGGACCTTTGAGTATTGTGCATGCAATGGATGTGAATGCAGAATAACTCTGACAACAAACAATCGAACCAACTCAGGAAGGTGGCAAAGGTGCTGTTTTATTAACAATTATCTAACACAGGGAGCTACAACGGACATCAACAGACGTTCGCTTGAGCTCTCAATGCATTTCTCATAAAAGCATCCTTTTATGCAAAAAATACATCAGATGTGACGTCATAATATGTGACAAATAAGAAAAACCTATGTGGGATTGTGATAGGTTGAAGGGGAACATCTAAGTATACTTTCCATAAGGGGTGGGATTGTGATTGGTTATCTACTGTCAGGTGGACAGTTTATGCCTACCTCTAAAACATGTCAAAATATAAGGCCCTTCATTATGCGGGCCTCTACAATTGGTTGGCACGCTTCGTGCCATGTCTGGAACATTCGGCACACTTAGCAGCATGTAAGCTCATAACCAGGTGCCAGGAGGTGGACTTGACTTTACCTTCCCAGCCAATTAGCCCATCATCTCTCATCACCCATGCCTTCTGCCATGCAGATTTTTTATGAACTTGGCCTTGAGAAGTATTCTTGTGGGAATATAAGGGAGTACGGGCCTTTACTATTCTTGTCCTAGGACTCCACGCTCAACTCTATTTCCATCCTTGGCTCGCGTGACAGGAGACCACGATTTGGTCCATTTTGCAGCATTTAAATGTCTTAAATGAATAGAACTTGGCACGCTTGGTGTTCTTCCTTTGCACCCTAACAAGGGATGATTCAGCTTCTCACATTCATCGCCTTTGAGAATAGATAACCGGCTTTGGCTGCCTCAACTTTGACACCAGGCAGACAGCCTCGCCATTCATTTCCACGATCTCAGCTTATTCTTGCTGCAACACAGCTCTTGGTCCTTCCTCTGCATGGGTCTGGGATTACTAAATTCATGACACTGATGTCCAGTTTCTATACAATGGTGGCTTTGCCTACAGTCTATTCACTGCATATAGCCAGCTTCTGTCAACCGTAATGCACTGAGTGCTCAGAGGTCAAAGCAGTACTGGTAAGAGGAACGCAAGCCCTCATAGCATTTCGGGAGTCCAAACTTTATGCAAAGAAAGAGGACTAGTGCACAGGGAACTAAACCACTGCATATTACATTGGAGGAATAAAGGAAGTGAGTCAATGTAAGACCACCAAAGCGGGGAGGACATGCATGCAACAAGATATTGAAGAAGTTCATATTAATCGCTAAAGGTGCTGGGGCTAAAGATCTAAAACAATAAGCGGCTAATATTCTGAGGCTGAAAGGGCAGCAGAGTAAAGCAGGCTGCACGGCAAGGAACCCAGAAGGACCGGGCAGCAAGGAGTGAGCCCTGAGGGGCAGGGCCGCTGACCGTAGAAGGTTGCAGAGGACTGTAGAGGGCTGCTAGGCTGAGAACCCAGCGGAAAAAGGTAGGTAGTAAGCAGCGGAGCGTGATCAGCTGCAAAGTAGGAAGCCCAGAGGACAAGGGCTGTAGGCAGCCGGAGTGAGGCAGGCTGCAGAGCAGGGAGTCCAGAGGACAAGGGCTGAGACTGGAAAGCAGCAGAGTGTGATCAGCTGCAATGTAGAAAGCCTGGTAGGGCAAGGACGGAGGCTGGAAGGCAGAAGAGCGTGATCGGCTGCAATGTGGAGAGCCCGGCAGGGCAAGGGCGGAGGCTGGAAGGCAGCAGAGCGTGATCAGCTGCAATGTAGAAAGCCCGTTAGGGCAAGGGCAGAGGCTGGAAGGCAGCAGAGCGTGATCAGCTGCAATGTAGAAAGCCCGGTAGGGCAAGGGCGGAGGCTGGAAGGCAGCAGAGCGTGATCGGCTGCAATGTGGAGAGCCCAGAGGAGCAGGGCTGTGAGGAAGAGAGCCTGGAAGGCTATGGCTGTAGGCAGCGAAGAGTAACAGGCTGCAAGGCAGGAAGCCCAGAGGAGCTGGACTGAGGCAGGGAGCCCAGAAGGCTAGGGCTGTAGGCAGCAGGGTGTAGCAAGCTGAAAGGCAGGGTCCAAGCAGGAGTGATGGTAAACAGCATACAAAGATCCGTAGAAAGACACGAAAGGTGGAGGAAGGTCTCTCAATGCAAGAGGCTGAGCCACTGCAGGCAGCAGCCTTTTATACTGCCTAGCCCAGCACAGAGGCAGGCTAATTGGTTGCACCTGGCGAAGCACACCTGCAGACAATCGGCCACCTCCCTCTCTGTTCCTGAGTTGGTGGAAGCAGAGCCAATCCCTAGGGCTTCTGGGGGGTGTAGTTCCTTTGATGACCAATAGGAACAGCCAGGAATCAATGCTTATAGCCAAGTGCATTGTGGTATGTGTAGTTTGTTGGAAAAAATAATAAAGCACCAAAGTCTCGCAAATGGGAAATAAAGTCCCCAAAGTAAATATAGATTGATCCAAGAGTCTGTTGTAAATAAATGATAAACAAATAGCCCATATTGAGCGCAAATGGATGCGCCCATGGCGCAGGCATGACACATGGACTAACTGAACTCACAAGTTCTGCTGCCATTTGAATGCAAAAATGGGAGGAGGTTCATCAGGTAAAGCGAGTTGGACAAGTGGCCCGAATTTTTGATTAATTTTCTTCACCGAAAAGGTATTGGGCTGTAGGTTAGGACGCATATCATTCTGTCCTGTTTTGTCTTTGGTTTGGTTTGAAAGAGAACCCCACGTGGAGTAAACCTTGCATGTTTCAAAGAATGAGATACCAGTTTTTTTGGGTAACCTCGCTCCCAGAGCCACAATGCTAATTTTTCATTTTGATGGTCAAAATCTGGAAGGAGGGTACAGTTGTATCTGAGTCGAAGAAATTGAGCATATGGAAGACTTTCCTTCTGGCCACGCGGGTGGAAGCTTGAGAAATGTAGCAAAGTATTGCGGTCAGTGGATTTCTTAAATAGTGAACACATGAGTTTGCTATCATGATGTTTAATGATCAAGTTGAGAAAGGGAATTTGTTGGTTGCTTGGCATCATTGTAAACTGAATAGCGGTACGGCATTTTTTGAGCCATACGAAAAACCCATTGAGAAACCTGAGAGACCCATGCCAAATCAAGATAATATCGTCAATATAGTGACGCCAACTGTCGATATATTGATGAAACGGATTAGTGTCCATGAAAATAAATCTATTTTCGAACAAGGCCATAATTTGTTATGTCCATGAAAATAAATCTATTTTCGAACAAGGCCATAATTTGTTAACCCCAATTCCCATCATTACAAAATTGGTTCCTTTTGTCCACTGAAATATCAAGTGTTCATAAATTTATGTTACAGTCCAAATATTGTGAATTGTATTCTGAGTGTGATTAGTCGCACCCACTTGCATTAGATTAGTGACACTCCATCCCTGTCTAATTGCTATTGTTTTCTTGGTCTTCGTATTAATACATTTGCATTTCCTCCTTTGTTACTATGCATACACACTTTTTTGTATTATTTAATTTTTGTGTTGTCATATACTTGTGAATTCATGTTCTGCATGCTCTATAGCTTTGGTTTTGTGAGCATCTATTGAGAACATATTTTTCAAGAATAAAAATAATTGCCACGTAGTTTATGGTCAATTTTTGTATGATAATTGTTGAATATATCATGTACTAGTTGAATAATGTTATTGAGTCCTATGCATATTTTGATGCGTTATGACTCAAATTTAAGTATTGTCCAACGGGAACACCTCTCGGCTTGTATATGTAATAATGATAATGGCATTACTTCCTTCCCGGTGTTTTCCTGCCGCCATAAGGCACCTGTCTGCGATATAGAGCAACCCCTTCTCACCCACAATTCCTTTTCCTCTTTTGACGCATTCGCCTGCAACTCTATTATTAGCATTACGGGTAATGCATTGTACCCATCCTTCAATATCATTGTTCATACATATTTACACACCTGAGATAGTGTGTCCATATCTAAATTGTCGTCGAAATATGCAGTGGTTTTGCTTATGCATCTACTGGCTCGTTGCCCCTGGAGACAGGATCCTCCCCCTTCGTCTGAGCTTGGCATTTTGTGACCGCTGTGCCTATTGGGAATCGTAGTGCTTCTATCAATCTGTCCAATAATAGCGCATGCTGCACTGGTGACCCGTCAGCACGTCGGAAGCCCCTCCTTAGCCAACGTGGCAGTCCAGAATGGACTGTAGATGTCACGTATGCTGAATCTGAATATACTGTCACTTCCCGGTTCTTAATTTGTACAAGTGTCAGTATTAGAGCTACTAGCTCTGCAGCTTGTGCTGAAAAGTCTGATGGTAAGCATGCGCTTACTACCACCTCGCTTGTCCCATTCTCTTTTAACCTCACTACTGCCGACCCAGTATGTCTTTCTCCTGTGGTCTGATCTATTGTCGATGACCCGTCGATGTAAAGCACTTCCCCCCCGCTCAAGTGGGTTCTCCCTTACCCTCAGAATGTCGTTATAGCTTTATATATTTGTGGTGCAGTTGTGTACATAATCTCTCTCCTCTATGGGCTCTGCAACAAATGTCACCGGGTTCGCAAGTCGGCACCTCACTACCTTTATGGCTGGATTGGATAGCATCACCTCATACCCTGCAAACCCTTTGTTTAGTCAGTGCGCCTTTGGGTCGCTCTAGTATTGCGAAGAGAGCATGCTCCACATATAGAGTGGTGCTGCATCCCATGGTAATACTTGCCAATTTCTCCACTGCAAATGCGGCAGCGGCCAGTGTGTCATGGCCACAGGCCCCAGAACACAGAAACCACACCATCTAGTGATGGGTGCAATGTGTCACTTGACTCACTTATGTTCCTTTGGGACCCATAAACACAGGGGCCCTGGCTGGACTCAGTCCTGGCCCTTTGGCGCCAGGCCCATATAGAGATGTGAACAGGAACACTTTATTTTAGTGCAGGAGTGCGTTTACTTTATTTCAGTGCAGGAGTGCTTTTATTTTACAAGAACTTTCCAGGAGCTGAAAGCCTTTATTCCAGAGAACATCCTCATGTGCTGACTCATCGGGTGTGGCTCCCTAGGCCTGGTCTTCATGTGTTGACTCATCGGGTGTGGCAGGGTGTGGCAGGCAGGCTGAACCTGGTGGGCGTGGCTTCAGAAGCTCAGCTATATAAGCTGCTCCATCCTTAAGGCCGGTGCTTCGCGTTACTGTGCACTCGCGTGCAACGTGACGCTCACCGCCACATGGACCAGTTTACTTACCTTTGAAACCAGGTGTTCTCCCGCATACCCACCTCCAGGAAACCGGTGCTTCATCGCTTCATCTGCAGACTCATCTCCTGACATTCAGTGATCTTGATCCCGCCGCCGCAGCACCGCACTCCGCACCCACAAACTCAGACCCTGTGAAGAAGAAGAAACGTTAGAACATCCGTCCTAGGGCTGCGCCGCATTTGAACCCTGCTTGGCCCCTACTAGTTAACAACTTAATAGCTACTGTACCGCTGCAGCTTCGTTCCTCATTCCCTCCGGCTGCCGCCTCGAACTCTGCAGCTTCTGCCAGGCCGGCAACATCACCTGCAAGGGAAGAAAGCAAAAGAGCAAACATCAAAAGTGGAACGGACAGCAATACAAGACAACAAACTTCACAATACAACAAAAACAGACGAGGAAAGACAAAGACAAACAGGAACACTTACCTGAAGTATAGTGGCTTAGTCGCAGCAGGACTGGACTACCACGTGCAAGGGACCAGTGAAGGAACTCGGTCCAGATCATACAAGCGCCCCTGCCAGAAGCAGCAGGACGGAGTGCTCGCCAAAACTAATCAACAGTTGAGCTTTCCAGGGACAGCGCATCCCACAGGTACTACGGTTTGGGAGAAGAGGTCTGGAAGGGGATCAGGCGCACAAGCTGGCATACTCATGCCCCCTATTGTCCATGCAGGAGCATGACCGAGCTGCATCACCTATTACCACAAGTCACCATAAGCGCAGAGGGCTGAATCGAACCCGAGCGACCTGACCCCCGGGAGGGCTGCAACCGTGCCCCAATGCCACCACAAACACCAGGTGAGCATAACAGAACACAAAGCCTCTTCAAATCTCTGCCTGGTCGTTAACTTTTGAAACGGACCAGTTGGCCCGATTACTGGGAGAGTTACGGGCTGAAGTTCATGCCTCAAGACAGGAAACCAATGCCCTAAGGAGGGATCTAATTGTGAAACGGGAGCAGACAGAACTAGCAAGGCAAATGTTCCAGGCACAGGCAGGCCAGGTCCCACTGTCGGGCTATGCCCCTCCTGCCACACCACAACAGCCCACGCCAGTACAGGTGGTTCTTCCAGGGGGGTTCCCCTGACCCCACCAGAACGCTTCACAGGCAATCCAAATAAGTACGCCATCTTTATGAATCAATGTCGCCTACATTTCTTATACAGACCTGGGGCAGCCCCCAACGATCAAGCGAGAGTGGCATTTGTACTTCATGTTTGGGAGGTAGTGCAGCGGACTGGTCAATACCCGCGGTAAACCAGGATGAGCCTTTGCTTTGAGACTTCGGAGGTTTCCAGCGTGAAATGGAGAAACTATTTGCACAACATACTCAAGGGCGTGCTCTGGACAATGAACTGTTATCACTACGGCAGGGTAATCAAGACTTAATAACATATATCACTTCCTTCAATCGTCTGACTGCACAAACTAAATGGCCAGAGGAGAAAAGAACGACGCTCTTTTACTGAGGCTTGCAAGGGGAACTTAAAGACGTATTAGCACAAGTAGTAAATCCCCCGGAAAGATGTGCTGAATACATCGACCTGAGTGCAGCTCGATCACAGATTGCAGGATCGGAAATGGATCGGGCCAAAGCGAAGAGGCGGTTGGTCTACGTGCGACCCCGTGAGAATCAATCCAAATCACACGATTAGTCCGAGCCAATGCAAATCGGAGGCTTGCGGAGCCCATTCACCAAGGCAGAAAAGGAGACAGCAGCAGCTTTGTTTGTACTGTGGTAAGGCAGGTCACTATATCTGAGCATGCCCGGTGAAACCACACAGGAAAGCAGTTGGAGCAACTGACAAGGGTGATGAGAAGGAAAAGGGGGAGGTATCGCAAAGAGCAACTCGCGATACAAAAAGGGGCTCGAACCGTAGCAACCAAATAGCTGCTAAAACACTTTGGTTCAAACTCTTAATAACTTCAAATAAGACAATTCAAAAAAGCTTTTTTATATATAAGGTTTCAAAATAAGTATTAAACAAGACAAATGATCAACAGTAAACTCTTGTCAGTAATGTTTCAACAATTTCAAAATAAAATTTCATATAAAAGAATCTCCACATGAGTGATCATTCATTGCGTTTGTCAAAAATACATCTGGGTTATACATTCAATTGTTGACATGCTGTTTCATTCAAATGATATGCACTGATATCTAGACAGAGAAATGCTGTTGTTGTTGTGTCTTCTGTCGTATACTACACGTTTCGGGTTTACATTAACCCTTCTTCAGGTAATGATATCAGATAATTCTTTCTGTAAAATTAATAGGAGGTAATTATTATAATGTCAAATTGCTAAGATTCTTAGAAAAACAAGAAAAAGAAAAAAAGAAAAAGAAACAAGACTAGGGGCTGTGATAACCAATCACTTAACTAACCTGTACTTAAGGTCAAAAATCTGGGTCAATATTCGCAAAAGGTTCACTCTGTGGACTTCCTGAACCTAAAAATGACAGAAAATTACAACTTACTGTCAAACTAAAGGTAGATGTTAATAGTGAGTATAATGGCGATCTGGAGTGGGACCAGGGGCGCAACAAAGCGCTGGGTCCCACTCTCAGATCGCTGGGCTGAGAAGAAATTTTTATTACCTCACCTATCGGTATAGTCGATATTACGTATGGAGATCGTAAGGTACTTCAACTGTTCCAAGGCCGCAGCTTGAGAAAACATACAAGCGGCTGTAATAAATAAACAAAGGTATTGTTGTTTTAAATCTGTGCTGGAAGTACATGGTCTAGATAAACTCTTTTAACTTTGGCTATAAGGCGTTACCTGGAGCTGAGTATGGTATGACTTCCTTGGTTGAAGTGTTATCGATCCACGTCGTTAATTTCCACTTCCCATAAAGGATAAGACGAATAAGGTCACTAAACCACCTTTGAAATGTACGTTTGTGGTGCTTCGCCTCGGTAACTGATGCCATATACAACGCGGCGGTACCGTCGCTGTAGAACTCTGTTAGAAAAGGGGAATTCAATCGCACCCCCGTGTTAGTCTACATAAACTAGAATCGCAACGTATCTCGCGGGTTTGTGTTAATCGTAGGAGCGAAAAAGTTACCTGCTTCAATGAGTACGAGCCTCACACCGCATTTGCCTAACGGGAGTACAGCAAACTTCCTGTTTCTCCTTCGGTTTCAGCGTAACTAGTGGCAACGTGTATGGGTAAATAGACTAGAATGTAAGGGCGGTTCAAAGTGGCGGCCATGTTGGAAGAAGAAGTAAATAACGCCTATCCCTGTGGTTATGTGAATGAGAGCTAACCCAACTGGTATTATAAATTAATGGTTAATCGACAGGACAAAAGAAACTGACTGTCTGTTTTGCCTACTCTCTACTGGAATTTCATTCGCTCACAGGTTTATCAGTATATGGCCGGTTTACGGTCATTGTTGCCAACAAGTTATAGAGTTACAAAACAAATTTCCTCTATAGCCACCTAACACAAATATCAGATGCATGTCTCAACAGTTTGTATATAACAGTTAGAACAACAATATCGTTTCTAAACATATGAGAAAAAAATGTTTTTGATCTTCAAAAGCAGTGATGAACATTAAATCACAAAAACATTGCAACAGATAGTACATCGAGGAGATATACCCAATTAGATCTCAAAACACAGTAATGAACCTTCAATCACAAAACTCTGTAGCAGACAGACCATCACAAAAAACAATACAAATCCCATTCTAAATTCATTCCCCGGGGGGCCATTGAGTCCAATTTGTCTATCCAGAATGTTTCCCTTTGTTGAAGTAATTTTTGTAGGTTGCCTCCTCGTCTAGGTAATTTAACATGTTCCAAAATTACAAACTGCATTTGTGCAATTGTGTGATTGCGTTCATTGAAATGTTGTGCTACGGGAGATTTCATGAGTTTTAGTCGCACATTAGATTTATGTTCACACCATCGTTGCCTGGCTTTCCTGCCTGTAAGACCCACATAGTAGAGCCCACAGGGACACTTAATGCCATAAATAACACTCTGAGTGTCACATGTGGAGGTGTGATTTAGTGCAATCTTATTGCCTTTATGAGGGTGATGAATGTAATTACCTTGTAGGACATTGTGGCAGCAGTTACAGTTGTTACATGGGAGGGTTCCCTTAAACTTACTCATCTGTGTTTTCTTAGCAGAGAAGTCTGATTTAATTAGACAATCTCGGACTTGCTCTTATTGTAAGCAAAAAGTGGAGGTGTCGGAAAAAGGCTTACTAATTTAGGATCAAGTGACAGTTTCTCCCAGTTATTTTTGTCTATCTTTTTAATCTGTCTACTTTGTTGCGAGTAAGTAGTGACATACACGATGTCAGTAGTATCTTTCTTGACGGCTGGGCTCAAAGCTTGTTGTCGAGTAATGTTCTTGACTTTTTCTTTATCTTGTTGTAGCTGTGTCTGGTCATAACCTCTTGAAAGTAATTTTCTGGTTAATTCATTCGCTTTCTTATCAAATTCATCTTCTTCGGATATGATTCTTCGGTATCTCAATAGTTGGCTCAAAGGGATACTTTCGATCGTTGTTCGTGGATGAAAGCTAGATGCAAGGAGCAGACTATTCCTATCTGTTGATTTGGTGAATACGGTAGTAGAGTTTCCCCTGATGTTCATATACCATTACATCCAGGAATTCCAATGATGTTCTACTCACTTTGTAGGTAAACTTGATCCTTTGTGCCAATGTGTCCATAAACTTGAAAAATTGTGTTAGTTCTTCTTCTGTTCCACTCCAGATACCGAAGAGGTCGTCTATGTACCTAGTGTAGAGTTTCAATTTTTGATTCCACATCTGATTATTAAGAACTTTCGTCTCTTCTAGGTACGTCATGAAGATGTTTGCGTAACTGGGAGCCATCGCGGCGCCCATTGAGGTTCCAGAAATTTGAATATAATATTTGTCCTCAAACATGAAAAAGTTATTATTCAAGACAATTGTAAGTAGCTGCATAATAAACAATCTGTCAGACTTAATGTTGCTAGTTGTTCTTAGGAGTGCCCATTCGATTGCCTCAAGACCTGCCTGATGCGTAATATTTGTATAAAGGCTGGTGACATCCATAGTGAACAAAATGTCCGTAGTTGGATCAAAGGAAATCGTTGTCAATTTCGATAGGCAATCATTGGTGTCTTTAATGTAGGAATGAGCCCGTTGTGCTAGAGGTTGAATTATTTTATATATATATTGTGCAAGTGGTTCCAAGAGACTATTGCTAGCCGCTATTTTTGGACGTCATGGTGGGTTCTGTAGATCTTTATGAATTTTCGGTAAAACATAGATGACCGGCATGATTGGATGTGAATTTGTCAAAAACGCTTTAGTTTTGTGTGAAATAATTTCCTCTTCTTCTGCCGCATCTAAGGTTTTCTTGATTATCTCTCTCACTTGTTTGGTTGGATGTGTATTGACTTCCATATAGGTCTCTGTATCAGCAAGTTGTCTTTCCACTTCTGCTTTATATTTCAATGTGTCTAATATCACCAAAGCACCGCCCTTGTCAGCCGGTTTGATTATTATTTCTGGGTTTCGCCAGAGTCTGTCGAGTGCTTGTTTTTCTCTCGCAGTCAAATTTGTGCGCTGTTTTCTTTTGAAATTGATTTTCTTAAAGTCGTTAAGGACAGATTTTTGAAAAGATTCCAAAATACAGTTCTGAACCGGAGGAGCAAATGTACTTTTGGATTTCATTTCAAGAAATTCAGACTGAGTCTCTTTTTCAGGTACTTCAATAGAATCAAAAAAGACTTTAAGTTTCATCTTCCGCATCAGTTTAAAGAAACTGATTTTTTCTTTCAATAAAGTGCTCGAATAGTGGGGAACAAATGAGAGTCCCTTTTGGAGCATCTGGTGTTCAAATTGACTTAGCTGGTATCTAGAAATATTGACTACTAGGTCTTCTTGGGCTTTGGGCTGAGGGGGTACTTTTTTGGGAGGATTTCTTTTTTTTGCTGCGTCAGATCTTAGCCGGTCTAAAAAAGAATAAGACGTGGGTAGTATCTCTGAAGTTGGCGCTGTGGAAGTGCTGGGCGTTTGGCTAAAGCCATGTTGTTCTTTCTCTGGTGTTCGTGGCTGATGTGGGCGTTCGCTAGCTTCTTGTTGGTTTTCTACCTCACCGCTCGAAGCTTCAGAGGTATTAGTGGAGTTGTTCGGCGTCGGCTTGTTCTTGTTAAAAAAGTGTCGTTTATTTCTTGAAGGGTCCTGTTGTTGATAGTATTCTTTCCATGTATACACAATTTCTAGTTTGTAGTCTAGTGTATCTCTCCTGAATTTGCGAACTTTTTTTGTCTCCAGGCCAATTTTGAAATCATCCAATTTGCTATTCACCTCCTCTAGTAGTTGTGACAGTTCCTCTTTATTAATAAAAGTCGAAAGGACTTGCTTCGTATTCTCAATATCAGTTTCTAGAGTTGATTTTTGATAATTCTTCTATCGTCAGAATGATAAGATCCAAAGAACACTTGTTCATTATTTGTCTCCACCTTTTAATGAACTCAGGATTTTCTTTGCACAATGTAGGATCGAGATCAATTCTAAAACCTCTGGGAATTCTTTGGGATTTGTAGTATTGTGCCAAGGTCGTTGCATGTAGTTTCTGATTAATTTCACGGCGTATCAAGCTCTCTAATTGATATATAAGTTGTTCAGGTTTAGTTGAGGCGCCCAGTTCTTTTTCTGTTGTTTTAATGAGTTTTAGAATACGATTGGCTTCTTCCTCGGAAAATGCTAAGGTTTCTGCTCGATTAGTAGTAAGGCTCTCTATTTTAGAAAATGACATGATATTGGGCCTCATTACACGGTAGGCGGTAGGGACATACCGTTACCGGTAAGGGATTACCGGTATCGGTAAATCCCCTCCCCAATCACGAACCGGACATACCGCTATTAGCGGCACCGCAAAGTACGGTGGCACTATTAGCGGCAAGTCCGTGAGCGCGCGGCCCCTCAGACCGGAAATAGCGGCATAGCGCTAATATCGCGGCATCACGAGCCATGCGTACATGGCAATACCGGCATGTAGTAGACCCAAAGAACCCTTACCGGCAAGGCGCTAATACCGGCATCGCGAACCACACGTTAAAAGAGCACAGCAGAGTTCCCACCTGCCACAGGTGGACAAAATCAGCACAGGTGGAGGCAATGGAGACTGGCAGCACAAAAGAGCACACCACACCCCTCCCCACATCCATTCCCACACCAAGATGGATGCAATACTAGCAGCATTACATGGGCTAGAGGACATGATTGCAGTGCAGCAGCTACAACAACAGGCAGCACAGAGGAGACGCAGGAGGAGGAGGAGGAGGAGGAGGGCAAGACAGGCGCAGCAAGCACCACCAGTGCACCTAGTGATACCACATAGGCAGCCACCAATTCCCAGGATCAGAGCCAGTCCAGTCAACCTAACCCCTGAGCAGATACACACCCTGTACCGTCTGGACTGGGATACCATCACCACCATAGTAGACATGATATACAACGACATTGTGAGTCTCACTGACATCCGTACTGCCATACCCCCTCTACTGAAGGTAGTAACAGTGCTCCACTTCTTGGCCACAGGCACCTACCAGCATACCGTAGGTCAGATGCATGGCATATCACAACCAGTATTCTCACGCACTCTGAACCAGGTGCTCGATGCCCTCCTGCAGCACACAAGTCAACACATATTCATGCCACGGACTGCCCAGGAGATCTCCAACACCAAAGTTGGCTTCCATTCACTGGCAGGCATCCCAAGTTGCATCGGGGCCATCAACTGTACCCATGTAGAACTGGTGGTCCCACATGCCAATGAGGTAGTGTACCGTAACAGAAAGCAATACCACTCCATCAACGTCCAAATGGTATGTGACTCCAATAAGATCATCACACATTGCTGTGCCCGATATCCCGGTTCAACCCATGATGCAATGGTCCTGCGGAACTCGACAATACCACGATACATGGAGCGACATGCTGGACAACGTTCGTGGCTACTTGGTGAGTAGCAGGCCGACCACATGTCAGTGTGATGTGGATTGTGAGTGGGGGGGGAGATGCATACTCCAACTGGGCGTGAATGGGGGGGGGGGAGATGCATACTCCAACTGGGCGTGAATGGGAGGGAGGGGGGGAGATGCATACTCCAACTGGGCGTGAATGGGGGGGGAGATGCATACTCCAACTGGCCGTGAATGGGGGGGGGGAGATGCATACTCCAACTGGGCGTGAACTGGTGTCATGAGAAGAATGGACATACATATTTGCATCACTGTACAGTGAGGCAGCCCACAATGGACCAGAGACAAAACCACATGCTGGAAGTGAGTGCCACGGCAAACATATCAATCCATTACGCCAAACAGGCCATTCCAAACAACATGCACACCGCACAACACACCATTCCCCCCATTACACAAATCAGCAACATGCATATCAAAATCACAACTGAAATGTACGCTGAACAACATCAGAAATGGTCCGCGCACATGAGTGCATACAAATGGATCCCCTGTAGCCATTGTGGTGAGGCACACCCGTACCCCACCACAGAATTGCCATCAAACAGCATGGGGACATCAACTAAGGAATGGCAGTGTACTAGCAGTGTGGCACTAACGTTGCCAGGGCCAGGAAACACAAATCACTTAAACTCTGGCGGGACATGGCAATCCCTGCTGTATGCATGCATGGTGCATGCCCACTTGCAAGGACCACCTCACCTTCCCACATTGCAGTTACCCTGATTGCCATGCGTGCTTGGATCTGTGGATGTCGTTGAATATGCAATGTTTGTTTGTGTGATATGTGCACGCTCCACATTATGTAGACACTTACACATACCCATTGTTGCACCCATGCAGGTGATGCAGGTTATCCCCTGAAGAGGTGGCTCCTTACCCCTGTGCGGAACCCACAGAACAGGCACGAAGAGGACTACAATCATGCACACACCCGTACCCGCATGGTGATCGAGCAGACATTCGGCCTATTGAAGGAACGCTTCTGGTGCCTCAGCAGGTCGAGCGGGGCACTCCTGTACGGGCATGAGAAGGTGCCAAGATCACCATGGCATGTGTCATGCTTCGCAATATGTGTATCAGACGGAATGTGCCAATGCCCCCTGACATAGAACTGCGACCACCGTCTGAGGATGATGACGGGGATGAGGATGGAGGAGAGGGGGCTGCAGGTCATGCAGGTGGCGATGCCCATGAGGAACGTGCTGTGCGGCAGCACCTGATAGACCATTGTTTCTGATGCACATGGATTAGGAGGGTGCAATTGGTGTTCAGCTCAGGGCACGGGGTGTATGGAGGACATAAACACAGTGCACCCTTCAACAATAAAGCACACATACACAATGATCAATGTCCAGTCATGTGATTATCCATGCCATTACGTGTGTATTGAGCATTATGACATTCAAACGTGCATGTACCCTCCACCCCAACAACCCTCACCCCCCTCCCCCCACAACTCCCCCAAACACCCTCACCCCCCTCCCCCCACAACTCCCCCAAACACCCTCACCCCCCTCCCCCCACAACTCCACCGAACATGGTGTGCACATCAGTGCTGCATTAGTTCCCAAGTGTCAACAGGGACAGGCTGGCCCTACTTCCCTCCTCCACTACCACCATTGGGGGGTTGTGAGTCTGACCGCCGCAAGGACTGGCTGGACCTGCGCAGGATGGTTGTCTGGTCGGAGCTAGTAGACGAGGGGGTGGCTGGTTGATCTGCTCCCTGTGAGTGACGCATGCTCTCCATCGCCTCAGCAATGGGCGTTAGGACCTGCCTCACAGCGGCCATCTCGTCACATAGGCGCGTCATGTTGCTGTCCATGGCAGCTTTCATGTCCCTTGACAACACCCGGATCTCCTCCCTGGTCGAGGCAGCCTCGCTCACTTGCCGGGCAACCAGGGCATTGAGCTCCTCCTGGCGCTGGCGTATCGGGCTCATGTGTCGTCTACGGCCCTGCCCCTGTTACTCCTCGGCGCAGCTTGCTGCATGTGGCCGACATCAGGTGAGCTCGCCAAGGGACTGAATGACCCATCCATTGCATCTCCGGCATGCACCTCATGGATGCTGCCATTGGATGTGTTGCATGGGCTGTGGAGTGGGGACAGCTGGGTGCTGGGTGTACGCTGCCCTTCCGGTGTCGGACATGGGTCGTCCACATCACTCATAGGTGCCGTGGCTCCTGCTTCCCCGACGGAGCTATTGGCTGCGGACGGCATGCCTTCTCGGATTGGCTCCTGAGTGGTGGGGGTGGGTGGTGGGGGTGCTGCCACAGTGTCGGATGGCATTTCGACCCTTGGTGTGGTCGTTGCGTGGGTGGCTTTTGAACGCTGGGCCACTCCAGATATCCCAGTGCCCCTCGATGTACTGGGCCTGGTGCCTGCATCCTTTCACTTGGCCTGCTTTTTGGGTGGTGGGGCCTGCGTTGCAGAGTCCAGCTCCTCACTGTCAGATTGTGACCCTGTGGGGGAGCAAGACAGGGATAACATCAGTGATGGGTCAACGTGCATCATGCATATGTTGTTGTTGCTGCAGTTCTTTGGATTTGGACATCTAGTTTGGGCCTGCAGGTTGTTGGCCAGATGGGTGGGTCAGGGTGACACGTGTGTGAGGTGCTGCATGCATGTGGTTGTGTGGGGATGTGCAGGGCATATATGCAGGGTTGTGTACATGTGTGTGTGATGACCCCACCCATTAGCTGATTCCCAATTCACATTTGGGGGAGGGACTCATGCTTGGCATTGCTGTGTTTTGCGTGGTCACTCACCTCCGTCTGACGTTGTTGCCACACCACACTCCATTCGGCCCACTCCCTCGATGGATTCTATGCCAATGGTGCTGGCACATGTCTCCTCCCACTCCTGCATCTTCATCGGGGATCCACCTCCGCCTCCTGTGCCCATGGCCAGATTCCTGTTGGCCGATAAAATGCTGCGTACACGGAGGCGCAGATCATCCCACCGCTTGCGCACGTCCTTTACGGTGCGGGGGGTGGAGCCCACCGCACTGACTTTCTGCGCCAGCTCAGCCCAGATTTCCTTTTTTCTCAGGAGTGCCGGGCGCCGCATGTCGCTAGCGAACACTACGTCTGCATTTGCAGCCAGGGTGTCTGCCAGCATTTTCAATTCCTCGTTTGATAAGCGTTCTTTGCGCTGGCGCGCATCGGCTTTCTTTAGGGTCTTGGGCATTGTTTGTTCTTGTGGGATGTGGTTTTGCCAGTCGTGGTGTTGCTGCAGGTCCTGAGTGCAGGGGATGGCAATGGATTGTGTTTTTAAAGATGGCCGCCGGGCTCTTTCCCGTTCCGGTGCGATGACGCTATTTCCGGTTCCGGTGTTTTACGGTGACCGCTAATAGCAGTGACCGCTAACAGCGGTGACCGCTAATAGCGTGCAGCATGAGGGCGGAGGTGCTATCAGCACTTTGGTCGGAGCCGGTAAGGTGCTTTTGAGCCATGGCGGTGGGGTCATTTACCGGCATGGCCCTATGCGCGTGTCCGCTAACTCGTAATGGAATGCTATTAGCGGTCTCCTACGATGGCGGACACGCTAATAGCGCCATGATGGTAAAACACATTTTTTAGCGCCTACCGTGTAATGAGGCCCATTGTGTCAAACAAACTTAGTGAAATATCTGAGGTGCAACCTCTAATATTGGTGTAGCAACAAAAGAATACTAGAAACAGAATTGGTTGTAGAGGTGCACACTTAATTAGTTAGAATAAAGGAATACTAATATGTATAATATTACTTCGTAGTGCTCCCTGTTGGGATCTATGCTACTAGACCCAAATTATAAAGGAAAAGGGGGAGGTATCGCAAAGAGCAACTCGCGATACAAACAGGGGCACGAACCGTAGCAACCAAATAGCTGCTAAAACACTTTCGTTCAAACTCTTAATAACTTCAAATAAGACAATTCAAAAAAGCTTTTTTATATATAAGGTTTCAAAATAAGTATTAATCAAGACAAATGATCAACAGTAAACTCTTGTCAGTAATGTTTCAACAATCTCAAAATACAAATTTCATATAAAAGAATCTCCACATGAGTGATCATTCATTGCGTTTGTCAAAAATACATCTGGGTTATACATTCAATTGTTGACACACTGTTTCATTCAAATGATATGCACTGATATCTAGACAGAGAAATGCTGTTGTTGTTGTGTCTTCTGGCCTATACTACGCGTTTCGGGTTTACATTAACCCTTCTTCAGGTAATAATATCAGATAATTCTTTCTGTAAAATTAATGGGAGGTAATTATTATAATGTCAAATTGCTACGATTCTTAGAAAAAGAAAAAAGAAAAAGAAACAAGACTAGGGGCTGTGATAACCAATCACTTAACTAACCTGTACTTAAGGTAAACAATCTGGGCCAATATTCCCAAAAGGTTCACTCTGTGGACTTCCTGAACCTAAAAATGACAGAAAATTACAACTTACTGTCAAACTAAAGGTAGATATTAATAGTGAGTATAATGGCGATCTGGAGTGGGACCAGGGGCGCAACGAAGCGCTGGGTCCCACTCTCAGATCGCTGGGCTGAGAAGAAATTTTTATTAGCTCACCTATCGGGGTAGTCGATATTACGTATGGAGATCGTAAGGTACTTCAACTGTTCCAAGGCCGCAGCTTGAGAAAACATACAAGCGGCTGTAATAAATAAACAAAGGTATTGTTGTTTTAAATCTGTGCTGGAAGTACATGGTCTAGATAAACTCTTTAACTTTGGCTCTAAGGCGTTACCTGGAGCCGAGTATGGTATGACTTCCTTGGTTGAAGTGTTATCGTTCCACGTCGTTAATTTCCACTTCCCATAAAGGATAAGACGTATAAGGTCACTAAACCACCTTTGAAATGTACGTTCGTGGTGCTTCGCCTCAGTAACTGATGCCATATACAACGCGGCGTTACCGTCGCTGTAGAACTCTGTTAGAAAAGGGGAATACAATCGCACCCCCGTGTTAGTCTACATAAACTAGAATCGCAACCTATCTCGCGGGTTTGTGTTAATCGTAGGAGCGAAAAAGTTACCTGCTTCAATGAGTACGAGCCTCACACCGCATTTGCCTAACGGGAGTACAGCGAACTTCCTGTTTCTCCTTCGGTTTCAGCGTAACTAGTGGCAACATGTATGGGTAAATAGACTAGAATGTAAGGGCGGTTCAAAGTGGCGGCCATGTTGGAAGAAGAAGTAAATAACGCCTATCCCTGTAGTGATGTGAATGAGAGCTAACCCAACTGGTATTATAAATTAATGGTTAATCGACAGGACAAAAGAAACTGACTGTCCGTTTTGCCTACTCTCTGCTGGAATTTCATTTGCTCACAGGTTTATCAGTATATGGCCGGTTTACGGTCATTGGTGCCAACAAGTTATAGAGTTACAAAACAAATTTCCTCTATAGCCACCTAACACAAATATCAGATGCATGTCTCAACAGTTTGTATATAACAGTTAGAACAACAATATCGTTTCTAAACATATGAGAAAAAAATGTTTTTGATCTTCAAAAGCAGTGATGAACATTAAATCACAAAACATTGCAACAGATAGTCCATCGAGGAGATATACCCAATTAGATCTCAAAACACAGTAATGAACCTTCAATCACAAAACTCTGTAGCAGACAGACCATCACAAAAAACAATACAAATCCCATTCTAAGTTCATTCCCCGGGGGGCCATTGAGTCCAATTTGTCTATCCAGAATGTTTCCCTTTGTTGAAGTAATTTTCATAGGTTGCCTCCTCGTCTAGGTAATTTAACATGTTCCAAAATTACAAACTGCATTTGTGCAATTGTGTGATTGCGTTCATTGAAATGTTGTGCTACGGGAGATTTCATGAGTTTTAGTCGCACATTAGATTTATGTTCACACCATCGTTGCTTGGCTTTCCTGCCTGTAAGACCCACATAGTAGAGCCCACAGGGATACTTAATGCCATAAATAACACTCCAAGTGTCACGTGTGGAGGTGTGATTTAGTGCAAACTTATTGCCTTTATGAGGGTGATGAATGTAATTACCTTGTAGGACATTGTAGCAGCAGTTACAGTTTTTACATGGGAGGGTTCCCTTAAACTTGCTCATCTGTGTTTTCTTAGCGGAGAAGTCTGATTTAATTAGACAATCTCGGATTGACTTGCTCTTATTGTAAGCAAAAAGTGGAGGTGTCGGAAAAAGGCTTACTAATTTAGGATCAAGTGACAGTTTCTCCCAGTTATTTTTCACTATCTTTTTAATCTGTCTACTTTGTTGGGAGTAAGTAGTGACATACACGATGTCAGTAGTATCTTTCTTGACGGCTGAGCTCAAAGCTTGTTGTCGAGTAATGTTCTTGACTTTTTCTTTATCTTGTTGTAGCTGTGTCTGGTCCTAACACCTCGAAAGTAATTTCCTGGTTAATTCATTCGCTTTCTTATCAAATTCATCTTCTTCGGATACGATTCTTCGGTATCTCAATAGTTGGCTCAAAGGGATACTTTCGATCGTTGTTCGTGGATGAAAGCTAGATGCAAGGAGCAGACTATTCCTATCTGTTGATTTGGTGACTACGGTAGTAGAGAGTTTCCCCTGATGTCCATATACCATTACATCCAGGAATTCCAATGATGTTCTACTCACTTTGTAGGTAAACTTGATCCTTTATGCCAATGTGTCCATAAACTTGAAAAATTGTGTTAGTTCTTCTTCTGTTCCACTCCAGATACCGAAGAGGTCGTCTATGTACCTAGTGTAGAGTTTTAATTTTTGATTCCACATCTGATTATTAAGAACTTGAAGGGTGATGAGAAGAACAGGACTCGGGAAACCCCAAATATACCAACTGAAACTGCAACCACTTCCTGACCTCCGACTGCAAGCTGACCGAAAAATAGAAGAGCGATCGTGGTGTAAAATGACGAAATAGTGAGCCCCCTGGGACCACAAGATGGCGGGCGCACCGAGACTAGAAAGGAGGCAATGGCACCAGCCATGAGCTTGAGGCGAGAGAGGTGCCCAGACTCCACCGCCCGCCTGAGACAACTGGCGTCCCCCTGTACACCGTACGGCACAGGGCATCTAAAACACAGCAGCCTGTGGACCGCAGCCAGAAGGAGCTGCATACGCCAGAGCTGGGGAACAGCCAGAGCAGCGTACGAGTCTGGAAAGCAAACACCTGCTGCACTGGCCTGGTGATGCACCAGCCCGAAGCGCAAGCCCCTGGAGTGAGCAAGTAGGGCTCTGCATCACCGCACTGAGGACGTGCGGACAACGTAGCCCCAGAGCCCCGGGTCAACCCGGACTGAAGCTCACCTGCACTGAGACAAACCTAAAGCGAGCACAAGCATGGAACAGATACCTGACATTGTGCGGGTGACACACTGCCCACGAGGCACGGCAGGAAAAGGAGCAAGGTCCTGAAATCATCTCACAGGGACCGCGCAAAAGGGGGGTGAGGAAATAATAATAAAATAAATAAATGAATAAATAAATAATGCTTGGGTACGCCAAAGCATAATGCGCTGAGCCCAGTGGGGATCGAGACGTCAGGGCTAGGCTGGGCACAGAGGCACCAACAGCTGGACCACCGCACCAGTGCAGCACGAAAAAGGGACTGGAGCCTTAATCAAACCTGACCCCAGGAACTGTGAGTATGCAAAAAAGTGGGGCTTGCACACAATTGTGAGATTACCCCCTACTGAATTGCACACGAGAAAAGGCAGGCCAGCCATGGCAGAAGACACCCCGGCACCCCCAACCCGGGACACACCCAATGTGGGGCAGTCCCATGCAAGATCAATACAGAAGAGCTGCTCCCCCACAGACTGAGGCCTGAATCACACGACAGCTATGGTAGAACAAGCTGGCAACCCAGCACTTGAACATAAACAACTCTGAGGGACCCCCACGCAAGAGTGGAGACACACTCCACACGGACTGCGCCCACTACACATTGTGAGTGAGTTCTGGGAATAGGCGGCCCATAGAAACGCTGCCACTATAACAGTGCTGCACCACCACAACTTTTGGCTACCCAGCAATGCACCCAGACCTGAAGGCACCCCAAGTGTACAGCCGGGCGCCCCCATTATCAAGACGTCTGGGATGCAGTGACGACCCAGAACGACAGGGAGCACATGTAAAGCAGAGGGGGCGAACAGTGGCGCTGTGACATGAGTCTGAGGACATAAGGCCTGTACCTACATATCAACGCACCTTATGAATAAGTGGCACGCACGCCTGAAAGAGCCCGCACCGGAAGGTGAGCAACACGGATTGGGAGCGAGCGTAACACTAAGGCTATATTCCTAACGTGGACAGGCGACAACGGAATCATGCCCACAACTAAGAACAAGAAGGAGGCCACGATCATGGAATCCTTCCACGCCGCCAAACAGAAAGCCCAACCGCACAGCACCCAAGCAGCACCACCAACGCAGCCAAACAATGAAGCCACCAAGGGCGACGGACAGGTGCTGGAAGCAATTGCGGCGCTAAGAGTTTTTATAGACACCAAGATTGAAGAGGTTAAAGTTGATGTCCAACTGATGCGACAAGATGTCTGCAACCTTACGGAAAGGGTCACTAACGCTGAAACAGTGCTGGAGGAAACGAAAGACATCACCAAAGACCTAGAAACACGGATGCTAGAGTTAGAAAGAAAGAATGCGGCACTGGAGGCACGGGCGGAGGATGCAGAAGGGCGAGCCTGGCGCAATAACATACACCTACTAGGGAACCCGGAAGGAATGGAGGGGTCCAAACCGACGGACTTCTTCGAAAACTTGATCCTACAAGAAGTTGGGGCAGGGTCACTGTCGCAAGGGTTCGTGGTCGAGAGGGCGCACAGATCTCTGCAGAAGAGACCACCACCGGGATCACATCCACGCCTCATGATACCAAAAATACTAACCTTCCGCAATAGAGAAACTATATTGAAATTCTCCATTGAAGGCAGGGAGATACGTCGAGACAATGCAAGTGTTGCTATATACCCGGACTACACACCGGCGGTACAAAGGGCAAAGAACTCATTCGTCCCTATCAAGTCTAAACTCAGGAAACTCTACAAAGGCCGCGCCATTTTTCTGGAAACACCGGAGGCAGCCACAATGTGGCTAGAACACAATAATCTAGACGACGGTCAAGAGACAAACACTTGAACAACAGATGGCTCACGAGAAGAACGGGAGCAGGTCAGACTCTCCAAAAGCAACTCCGTGGGTGAGCAACATGGAACAATGAGTCATCTTTGTAGCACCAAACGGCGGGAGCAAGAGTAGAGTCCCGAATAGAGCAAACAACCATACCCCACAAATTGGTAGGCATCAGCCTGTTGCTGATACGCCACAGCCTGCACGCTGAAGCCCGGATGGGCCGAGCAGTTTGGGGGGCGCTCGAGCGCTACGGTTGGAAAGTGGCAGCTGAGCGCAGTTTGATAATTAAAGTTTGGTTCAGAAGTTATGATGGTTGAAATTCTACACGGTGCGAGGTATGTGTCCGGAACTGCGTGAATGTGGCTACACACTATGGGGCGGGGCGGGGGCTACCCGGGGAAGAAAAACAGTCAGAGGCCATTGGGGAGGGACCCACACACCACAATGACCAATGAACTCAGAGTGATATCATGGAATGTCCGAGGCTTGGGGACATACATGCGCAGAAATAGGGTGAAATCCTTCCTTTACAGAAAGAGGGTGGCCATTGCGCTGCTACAAGAAACCCACCTGACCAAGAAAACCATGGCCACAATAGCTGATCACTGGGACAGGCAGTGCTATGGTGCCCATTACTCTAAATATGCCAGAGGGGTGCTCGTATGGATAAAGCCCGGCGACTCCGTTTGGGCTGCTGGACTGGGAGGCAGACCCGGAAGGCAGGTTCATAATAGTGAGAGGATGCATCAAGCAGGTGGAGGTCTGCATAATAAACTCATATTTCCCCAACCACGGGATCCCTAAACACCTAGAAAAGCTGGGGCCCAAACTATCCCAATGCCACAAGAGCTTCTTTATATGGGGAGGGGACCTCAACTATATTAGGGATTGGGACCTAGACAGGTCGAGACCATCAGCGGTCAAGAGTGACGCCGCAACTGGAGCACTGAACACACTAATAGAGGCCCTAGATTTAGCAGATGTGTGGAGGGAGCTGCACCCCACAGACAGAGGTTACTCTTATTACTCATCACCACACTCACTCCACACAAGATTAGACTACATATTTGTGGCCAAAGGGCACCAAACGCAAATTGACTAAGCGCAATACTTAGGCAGGTCCATATCAGACCACTCACTGCTGATGATCAACTGGAGAACGCAGGGTCCTAGAGCACCCATACCACTCTGGCGCATGGCACCAGACGCTCTAACAGACCCGGCCTTCACGGAAGGGTTGCGAGAAAAAATGGAAGAATATGTGGAGAAGAATTTAGGCAGTGTTGAAAGATGGGGCACGGTCTAGGAAGCAATGAAGGTTGTGGTGAGGAGTGAAGCAATTGCGGGAGCAGGGGGCATATGGAGGACACTGAGAACCGAACTAGAGAAACTGGAGGAGGAGATAAAACACTGGGAGTCAAACGCAAAGCGAAGGAGGGCGGAGGAGGGGGACCTAGCCAAGCTGAGAGGGGATTGCCAGGACGCATGGGGGAGGCTGGCCAAAATTGACTTTGCAGTGAAAACTGCAAAGTCACACGGCGAGGGAGACAAACCTGGCAGGTTGCTGGCGTGATGTGCAGGAGAGAGCACCCGCAATCCCAAACCACAGAGATCAAGGATGCTACGGGCATAACACGCAAAACGCAGCAGGAAATCAATGATACATTCTGAGAATTCTATTCCCGCCTGTACAGTCATGACCACCAGGTGCCACAGGAAGATATACTAGATACACTGGATGAGATCGGCCTCCCAAAACTAGACCCGACACAGAAAGACTCCCTAGAAGCGGAAATAACAGGGGAAGATATCACTGAAGCAATACGATCACTCGCCTCCAGTAAAACACCGGGAAGCGACGGGCTCCCCCCAGAATTCTACAAAACATATGAGACAACTCTCACACCTGTTCTGCTAGAGGTTCTCCGGGAAGCATACACCTGCGGAGAACTGCCAACATCTATGAGGGAGACCCTAATCATACCAATACCCAAACCTGGGAAACCAATGAACGA
This sequence comes from Ambystoma mexicanum, assembly GCF_040938575.1. Classification (NCBI taxonomy): domain Eukaryota; kingdom Metazoa; phylum Chordata; class Amphibia; order Caudata; family Ambystomatidae; genus Ambystoma; species Ambystoma mexicanum. The sequence continues at coordinate 693,911,658 of NC_090925.1, forward strand.
ATGTGATTCATACCGCCCCCTTGCGATTCTAAACTATGATGTAAAAATCCTAACCACCATATTGGCCAAGCACCTGAATAAAATAATGGGGAGCTTAATATACAGTGACCAGAACGGTTTCATACCAGGGCGCAGCACTGCGCTGAACCTGCGTCGACTACATCATACACTTGAGCAAACAGCGACATCCCAAGGACAGTACGCTATACTCTCCTTGGACGCCACAAAGGCGTTCGACTCGATATTCTGGGAATGGCTGGTGGCGACGCTGAGGGAGTTTGGTTTCGGAGAGGGATTCATCCGATGGGTTCAAATACTATACACGAACCCCAAGGCCAGGGTTAAAACGGGGAGACTGTTGTCAGCCATCGGAGACATTAGGAGAGGGACAAGACAGGGATGCCCATTATCTCCAATGCTATATGTACTGGGTCTAGAGCCCATAGCAGTGTACCTTAGGAAGCAGCACTTGGACCCTGGTATCTAGGTAGGGGGGAAGGGACACCTCCTGTCACTCTATGCAGACGACGTGCATCTATACGTGAGGGATCCGCACCTAAACGTACCGGGGATCCTCGATATACTCAACAACTATAAGAAAGTATCTGGGATCCAGTTCAGCAGGACCAAATCCTGCTTGTTTCCGTTGGCGGGACTGAAAGGGAAAGCAGTGGAAGAACTACCAATGGTGAGAATCAACCTGGAAGTGGACACGTTCAAATACCTGAAAGTGAACATTAGACACTCACCGAGACAAATGCATGAACACAAAACGGCCAAGGTGGTGCTAGGCTTGAAGAGGTCCATGAAGTTCTGGTCGAAACTGCCACTGTCACTTTCAGGCAGGGTAGCCATCACCAAAATTATTATTCTGCCGAGGTTCCTGTACTTCTTCAACAACGTGCACTACTATATACAAGCATCCTTCTTTTGCTCCCTAGAAAAAATGCTCAGGGACTTCTTGTGGGGCACTGCGCGCCACAGATTCTCATTGCCAATACTGTACTTGCCGTTCGACAATGGCGGGGGGAAACTCCCCAATCTAGAAAAGTATTGCCTGGCAGCCCAACTTAGCCATGTAGCCAAATGGCTAACAGACGAATCCACCCTAGAGTCCGACTTGCTACAACACCTATTGGCCCCCATCCAACTGAAAGAAATACTATGGGTCAAACTTGAGGGCCCAAAACATACACCATTATTGATAACACTTGGCAGAAGGGTCTGGAAGAGAGCATGCAACTTACTAAAACTAGCAAACCCCTATTCACCAGAAGTGCCGATAGCGGCCGACACATGCATGGAAGGCTCAAACATGACAATACTGAGAAAATGGGAAGAGATGGTGATATACACATGGGGCGATGTATATGAAGACGGGACCTTCCAAGAATTTGCTTCACTGCAAGAAAATGAGGGGCTACCAACTTGGCAATTCCTCTGGTACCACAGAGTCCGGGAAACTGCTAGAGAAAAATGGGAGGGCTGGCCGGAGGAACCACAAGAGAGCCTTCTACTGACCCTGATGTACAACCTGTATGATGGCTGGAGGCCGACATCTAGGCTGTATTGCATTCTGATAGATACACCCAACCCCAAAAGTACATCGCTGAAAGAGCAATGGGAAAAAGACTTATGCACACCCATAACAGAGAAGGAATGGGAGAGAATATTGGGCTTTCCCAAAGCCGTATCCAGGAACCAACGCTTCAAACTGATACAATTGAATGTGCTATACCGCACATACATGACACCACACAGAATAGCCACGTTCGAAAAGGAAGCGAGTTCCCAGTGCCCGTGGCGTAAGGGTTAGAGTGCTGACATGCTACATATGTTTTGGGCGTGTGTGTGAATGCGCACTTTTTGGGTACGAATACAGCAAGCATGTAGTGCAGCGGGAATAAAAAGATATGAGCGGTCGCTGAAGGAATGCCTGCTCGGCGCCTATCCCCGGATCAGCAAGCACAAACACGTAACCAGGTTCATGGACCTGGCCTGCATTCTGGCCAAGAGAACCATCGTCATGGCCTGGAAAACACCTATGGGGCTGCAATATGGAAAATGGCGCAAAGAATTTGAAAGGTGGGCAGAGGCGGAGACCAGATCAGAACCGGATGGCATTGACAAATGTGCGGCATGGAAAGCACTGCTATGGGACATGTTCCACCCGTCCGACGATAAGCCCCCATGAACTTTCCCACTGAGGTGAATCACACTTGAAGAGTGCCCCGTCAAACGAACCCCCGCGACTCGCAAACACCACCCAACCGAGACAGGTGGACGGTGGTCACCTCCCTGAACATTGAATCGCTTGCCCCAAGAACAATACGCAGAACACAAGCACGTGTAGGAAGTTGTTGTTAAAGGTTATTTGTTGTTGTTGTAGAAATATTTGAATAATGAGAATATTTAACAGTTGTAATCAACAAACACAGGCATGCCATCAGAGAATTGAAATGCACAACTGTAACTAAGCAAATGCCAATAAAAACATTCAAAAATAAAAATATACAGACCTCACATCTAGTCATCCCTGTGCTCCTGGTAAACCACAAGCAACCATCAAAAATACATGCCTTGGAGGCATACATTGACAGTGGGGCTGTGGGAAATTACATGGACCAAGACCCGGCTACCCCGATAGGCCTACCTCTCCTACAGATGCAGGTTTCGGAAAACGTCACAGCAGTTGATGGATCTCAGCTATCATCCGGCCCAGTGACGCATTACACTGAGAAGGTCCCGCTTCTGTGTCAGGATGGTCACCAAGAGGACATCACCTTCGATCTCATCGGCATTCCTCAGTTCCAGATGATATACAGGAATCGACCACCCCAGGAGGCTTGAAGAGGCAGTGCGCAGCGCACAAAGAACTAGAAGCTCAGCCTCCTAAAGACTGAAGCAACACTAAGTTAAGTATCTTTACCTAACAACAATACGGGAAGCACAGACAGGAACTACAGTTCCCAGAGTGCCTGCACGGACATTTAAAGAAACGTCAGGCGCTTCAGCGCCGGCGCTTCTGCAACGAAGCCGGTCTACGCCGGTCCCGGCGGACCCTATTTACATCCTTCCTCTCTTGCCCTCACTCAGGAATCGACCACCCCAGGAGGCTTGAAGAGGCAGTGCGCAGCGCACAAAGAACTTGAAGCTCAGCCTCCTAAAGACTGAAGCAACACTAAGTTAAGTATCTTTACCTGACAACAATACGGGAAGCACAGACAGGAACTACAGTTCCCAGAGTGCCTGCACGGACATTTAAAGAAACGTCAGGCGCTTCAGCGCCGGCACTTCTGCAACGAAGCCGGTCTACGCCGGTCCCGGCGGACCCTATTTACATCCTTCCTCTCTTGCCCTCACTCAGGAATCGACCACCCCAGGAGGCTTGAAGAGGCAGTGCGCAGCGCACAAAGAACTAGAAGCTCAGCCTCCTAAAGACTGAAGCAACACTAAGTTAAGTATCTTTACCTGACAACAATACGGGAAGCACAGACAGGAACTACAGTTCCCAGAGTGCCTGCACGGACATTTAAAGAAACGTCAGGCGCTTCAGCGCCGGCGCTTCTGCAACGAAGCCGGTCTACGCCGGTCCCGGCGGACCCTATTTACATCCTTCCTCTCTTGCCCTCACTCAGGAATCGACCACCCCAGGAGGCTTGAAGAGGCAGTGCGCAGCGCACAAAGAACTTGAAGCTCAGCCTCCTAAAGACTGAAGCAACACTAAGTTAAGTATCTTTACCTGACAACAATACGGGAAGCACAGACAGGAACTACAGTTCCCAGAGTGCCTGCACGGACATTTAAAGAAACGTCAGGCGCTTCAGCGCCGGCGCTTCTGCAACGAAGCCGGTCTACGCCGGTCCCGGCGGACCCTATTTACATCCTTCCTCTCTTGCCTTACTCAGGAATCGACCACCCCAGGAGGCTTGAAGAGGCAGTGCGCAGCGCACAAAGAACTAGAAGCTCAGCCTCCTAAAGACTGAAGCAACACTAAGTTAAGTATCTTTACCTGACAACAATACGGGAAGCACAGACAGGAACTACAGTTCCCAGAGTGCCTGCACGGACATTTAAAGAAACGTCAGGCGCTTCAGCGCCGGCGCTTCTGCAACGAAGCCGGTCTACGCCGGTCCCGGCGGACCCTATTTACATCCTTCCTCTCTTGCCCTCACTCAGGAATCGACCACCCCAGGAGGCTTGAAGAAGCAGTGCACAGCGCACAAAGAACTAGAAGCTCAGCCTCCTAAAGACTGAAGCAACACTAAGTTAAGTATCTTTACCTGACAACAATACGGGAAGCACAGACAGGAACTACAGTTCCCAGAGTGCCTGCACAGACATTTAAAGAAACGTCAGGCGCTTCAGCGCCGGCGCTTCTGCAACGAAGCCGGTCTACGCCGGTCCACGGCGTCCGACGGCTTACGGCCCGAAACGCTGCAACTTCGAAATAAGAGCGATACAGCAAGAATAAGGTATGGGTTATTTAAACCTAACTAAGCTACTGTCCCGAAATGAAACTTTACAGCAACTAGGAATAGTACAAGACCACCTCAGACACAGACAGGAGATAACATCCACTAATGCCATATTGACAGGTAGAATTCCACCTAAAACTGCCCTTAACACAAAACCCGAACCAGGAATAGAAGACGACAAAGCCCATCTCAAAATTGCATTACTAAACACCAGGTCCATGCCTAAACATGCACAAGAAATTCATGATTACATCATAGACGAAAATTTAGACATCCTATGCCTTACAGAAACCTGGCTACAAGATCCTGTTGGACCCACGATAGACACAGCAGTTCCGACAAACTACAACATCTACACAAAAAATAGAGATACAGGAAAGGGTGGAGGTGTGGCGATCATCGCAAAAAATTCACTTAAACTCTTTGCCTCTCCTATTCAGTGTCTAGGCTGTGAGGTCATCCACCTCAAACTCACACCCACCCCAAATAACTGCATTAACATAATCACTATCTACAGACCCCCATCTTTAGTATCCGATTTCAATGATGAAATCATGACCCTACTAAATAGCACTAAATCAACCAACACAGAGACTATAATGTTAGGCGACATAAACAGATGGAGGGGGAACTTACAGGACCAGCTAGCCATCACTCTAGAAGAGGACTTGGAGAACAGTGACTTCACTATCATCAATAGAGAGCCAACTGCAAATACAGGGAACCAACTTGATTGGATTGTTACAAACAATCCCAAAGTAACAATGCTCGGCACTTACCCCTGCATATGGTCAGATCATTTTAAAATCGAAATCTCTCTACCATTGAAATTCAATAAGGGAAAACCAGCTAATTCACCCAAATCAGTTATGGCCAGAAACTTGAAAAAGATCACGAGTAGCATGCTCTCTGAGGAAATGCAGAAAATCATGAGCTCCACCAAGGACGAAGACCATAGTAAACACATAATTCTGACTTACAACCAAGGCATGTCAAAACTGTTAGACACCTATGCCCCTCTGAAAGACAAAAAAGTTAGACCCAACCCAAATCACCAAAAATGGTTTACTGCAGAAGCCATCAAGCTTAAAAAGGATAAAAGAATTCTTGAAAGGAAATGGTTAAAAGATCCCACAGAAACTAATAAAAGTAACTGGAAGACAGCAGACCACGTATATAAATCTAAACTAGTGGACTTGAAGAAAAACCACTATAATGACATCATAAGTACAGCGGCAAACTCCACTGGAAAACTCTTCCAAATCCTTAAATCCATAGATAAGCCCACAACACTCACACCACCGTTCCAACCAACCGAAACAGACTGTGAGAATGTCCAGACCGCCTTCCAAAACAAAATAACCAAAGCCAGAGATTCCATCATTAACTGCCAGATCACAAATACCTTAAGACTCTCCTCATAGAACACAACATCGAGACAGAAGTCCCTAAATTTCAATTTCAACCCATCACAGTCAACACAATGAAGAAAACACTATCCACCATGAGGTGTACCTCGTGTTCAGAAAACATTCTTCCCCCTAAGCTCATTCTCGAAAACCCTGATATCTTTGGTCCCTTCCTCACAAGAATGGTAAATGCCTCATTCAAAGACCATACTGTACCCAACACCATCAAAACAGTTACAGTCACTCCCTTACCAAAAAAAACAGACCTTAATCAACAGGACCCTGCCAACCTCAGGCCCATCACAAATTGCAATTTCCTGCTGAAAATTATGGATAAAATAGCTACTGACCAACTTCAAAGCTACATAGATGAAAACAACCTACTTCATCCACAACAATCTGGGTTTAGATCCAGTCACAGCACCGAGTCGGCACTACTGGACCTCCAAACTGAAATGCTCTCCATTTTGGACAGAGGCAAGTCAGGGCTGCTGATACTGCTAGACCTTTCAGCGGCGTTTGACTTGCTAGACCATGTCAAACTCCGCGAGGCCCTTGAAAAATCAGGCAATTGTTCAAAGGGAGCCATTGAATGGATCGCCTCTTTTCTGCAAAACAGACAATCTAAGATTGTTTGGGGAGACAAAGCATCTAGCGCCAAGCTAGTTGACTGCGGGGTCCCTCAGGGAGCCAGTTTCTCCCCATTACTCTTTAACCTTTATATGCGATGCCTATGCACCATGCTATCCCAGATGGGCATATTTTTTACCAACTTCGCTGACGATACCCAACTGGTATTTGAACTCAGTGGGAACCACCAAATAGACAATGATAAACTTACTATCCTTTACAACACCATCGAACACTGGATGAAAGAAAACTGGATGTGCCTAAATGGCTCTAAGACCGAGCTCATGATCTTCGGATCCACTCAAGCCAGAAAGAAATTGAGCCCTGCCTTTAATTCATTTACCATAAAAAACATCCAGATCCCAATATCAGCAAAAGTAAAAACCCTAGGTGTGTATCTTCAAGCCTCCCTTGGAGCTGAAGCACACACAAACTACCTTATAAAAAACTGCCAATACCATCAAATTCTCCTTAGAAAGATCAGGCCACTGTTAGACCAAAAGAATAGTACCATCATTGCTAGGGCCACTATTCTATCTAGATTGGACTACGGAAACTCCCTACTCTTGGGAGCCAACAGCAAGTGCCTGAAAAGATGTCAAACCATCCAAAACAACGCCATCAGAACGATCACTGGAAAATCATGGAGAGAACACATCTCCGGAGAAAGGAAAGCCCTCCACTGGTTGGCTATGGAGGAGATAATTTCTTTCAAGTCTCTCACCATAGTACATCGCTGCCTTTATGGCACAGCCCCGGCCTACCTCAAGAAACAGTTTAAATGGTACGAACCATCTAGGAGCCTTAGATCATCAAATACAGGCAAACTACAAACCATTACTACTAAAAAACAACATGGCCTTGGCAAGGCTTTCCCGACAATAGTCATCGGTAAATGGAACGACCTACCCACTTCACTAAAACTTGAGCCCAACTACCTTAACTTCAGGAAAAAACTGAAAACCCTACTTTTTAAGTAAATCCTGGAAACACATTGTATCACTCTGATTTAATTTAGGCCTCTCCCGCCTAGTCCCGTCTTCATTCTTTTGTTGTCCTGTCTATATGTAAGCGTTCTGATGCCCGCGGGCTATAGCGCTATATAAACAAATAAATAAATAAATAAAAAATAAAAATATTGGGAATGCCCTGGCTGGAGACCCACAATCCCAGAATTGACTGGCATAAACAAGTTCTGACCTTTCTCCAAGACTGTGCCGACACCTGTTATAGCGAGGGATTCTCATTAAAAGTTCTTACCAACCCCTGGTTCGTCGAAGAAAGAAACCATATTGGGCCTCACCAGTTCACTACCACCTAAATACCTGGATTACTAACACCCTACCTGCGCACTGACCGTATGACTGCCAAATTGATCTGGTACCTGGAGCTCAAGTTCCTTGCAGCCAGATTTACGCCCTAACAGAACAGGAAAACCAGCCTCTAAAAACCTACCTCGATCAGTATCTGGCAAATGGCTTCATTTTTCTGTCCAAGTCCCCTGCATCCTCGCCCCTCTTTTTTTGCCTAAAAAGGAGGGAGACCTGAGAACTTGCATTGACTACAGAGCACAGTAAAAAAACGGTACCCGTTACCGCTTATCCCCTAGCTCTTTGATCAAGTCAAAAATGCTCAGATATATACAAAACTAGACTTACGAGGGGCCTACCATATAGTAAGAGTCAAAAAAGGAGATGAGTGGAAGACAGCCTTTCGCACAAAATGTGGCCTTTATGGATATCCGGTTATGCCCTTTGGACTATGTAATGCCCTGGCGGCGTTTCAATTTTTCATGAATGACGTGCTCCGCGAACTGTTGGACGTCTGCACTGTTGTCTATATTGATGACATTATTATCTATTCGACCACCAAGGAGGACCACGTCAACCATGTCCGGGCAGTTTTGGAGAAACTGTGGCAACATCGGCTATATGCCAAATTGGAGAAATGCTTCTTTCGTGTAACATAGGTAGAATTCCTCAGCTTTATTCTCACACCACGGGACGCACGCATGGACACGCACAAGGTAGACGCTATCCTTAATTTGCCCTCACCCTCATCTATAAAGGGAGTACAGAGTGTACTTCGGTTCACCAACTTTTATCGCTGGTTCATTCACAGATTGTCCACCCAATCACCTCCTTACTACGGAAAAATAAACAATTTAATTGGTCCGCAGAGGCAGAGAAAGCCTTCCAGGAGCTAAAAAAAGCATTTACCACAGCACCAATTCTACAGCATCCTCAACCAGAACCACCATACATGGTCAAAAAGGCTTCAAACATAGCAATTGGAGCAGTCCTGTCACAACGAGACCCCAAAACAGGTCAGTTGCATCCCGTGTCATTCTGGTCACACAAGTTTTGAGCCCCTGAACTGAATTATGCAATCACTGATAAAGAACTGCTAGCAATTAAGGCAGCGTTCATAGCCTGGAGACATTATCTTCTTGGAGCTAGACATACAGTCACCGTCGTCACGGATCATCGCAATCTACAATATCTGAAGACGGCTTACGCATAATCATCACGCCAACTCCGCTGGGCTCTATTCTTTGCGGAATACGACTTTGTCATCCCCTATAAGCAGACTCCCTGTCTCGCATGAGTGAGGGAGAAGAGGCATTCACTACACCAGACCCTGTGGCCATCATCCCTGAGGGACGAATCCAAGGCATGATTGCCGCAACCACCACTCTAGACAACTTAAACTCTGACCTACAACACCTGATGAGTCCACCAGGGCAACAGGAATGGCTAGGGTAGGGAGACCGGTATACGATTGTGGACAACCTACCATACTACCAAGGACGGTTGTACATCCCGGATAAGAAATTACAGAATCAAAATCATTGCAAACTATCATTATTCATTAGTAGAAGGGCATCGGGGAATAGCCAAAACCCAAGCTAAAATAAAGAAAAATTTCTAGGGGCCAACTTGGTGAAAGGACATTGTCCAGTTCATCGCAACCTGTGGCACCTGTGCACAACACAAGTCCCAAAAACAAAGTCCTGCAGGTCTGCTACGTCCTTTAGAAGTACCCCCAGCACCTTGGCATACGCTATCAATGGATTTTTATTACAGACCTTCACTCCTGTAACAGATACAATACCATCTTAGTCACCGTAGATCTGTTTTCCAAAATGGCCCACTTTATTCCCCTGGAAGGTCTCCCAACTGCTTCTACTCTGGCTACCGTGTTTTTGGGACAGATCATCTGGCTACACGGGTTCCCATCAATATCGATATAAGACCGAGGAACTCAGCCTGTCTCTGCATTCCTGAAAAGGTGTTATAAAATTGCTAAAATCGACCTCCAGTTATCTACAAGCCATCACCCCCAAACCGACGGTGAGACCGAATGGACTAACCAGTCCCTCGAGCAATACAGAAAGTGTATGCTGCAACAAACCGAGGATACCTGGAAGAACATACTTTGGTTAGCATAATACGCATATAACAACTCCATTCACACCAGTACGGAACAAAGCCCATACTTCATAGTGTACGGTCGACTTCCCTGAACCTCTGTTTTCGACCCACTCGAATCATTAGAAATGCCCGCTGTAACGACCTTACACAAAGCCATCACCCAGGTTTTTAAGGAAGCAGCAGAACATCTTGCCAGAATCAAAGAGAAAAAGAAGCATTTTGCGGATTGACACCGAAGGGAAGCTCCCAACTACCAAGTCAGAGACAAAGTTTGATTAGCATCCAAAAAAATCCCTCTGAAAGGACCACGGGCGTTCTGTCCCAGATATCTGGGACCCTACACTATCAAGGCTGTGATCAACCCTGCGGCCATGAAATTAGAATTACCGGCCCACATGCGGATCCACCCGATGTTTCATGTCTCCCTCCTAAAACCATTGAGACCAGGTACACGGATAGATACTCCACCGGATCCTGAAATAGTTGAAGAAGAACCAGAATACAAAGTTAAAAGGATCCTAGACTCTAAGATGGTCCGGTCCAAGTTATACTACCTTATAGACTGGAAAGGTTATGGACCCCAAGATCGGACCTGGGAACCTAGTGAGCATGTCCACACTCCACGATTAATCAGGCAGTTCCACCGCAATAACCCCACTAAACCAGGGCCAGGGGGAAACCACCCATGAGAGGGGCCTTGAGGGGGAGCGCTGTCATGGCCACAAGCCCCAGAACACAAAAACCACACCATCTAGTGATGGGGGCAATGGGTCACTTGACTCACTTATGTCCCTTTGTGACCCATAAACACAGGACTTTGGCGCCAGGCTCATATAGAGATGTGAGCAGGAACACTTTATTTCAGTGCAGGAGTGCTTTTACTTTATTTCAGTGCAGGACTGCTTTTATTTGGCAAGAACTTTCCAGGAGCTGAAAGCCTTTATTCCAGAGAACATCCTCATGTGCTGACTTATCGGGTGTGGCTCCCTAGGCCTGGTCTTCATGTGCTGACTCATTGGGTGTGGCAGCAGGCAGGTTGAACCTGGTGGGCGTGGCTTCAGAAGCTCAGCTATATAAGCTGCTCTTTACTTAAGGCCGGTACTTCACGTTACTGTGCACTCGCGTGCAACATGACGCTCACTGCCGCTTGGACCAGTTTACTTACCTTTGAAACCAGGCTTTCTCCTGCATACTCACCTCCAGGAAACCGGCGCTTCATCGCTTCATCTGCAGACTCATCTTCTGACATCCAGTGATCTTGATCCCGACGCCGCAGCAGTGCACTCCTCATCCACAAACTCGGACCCTGTGAAGAAGAAGAAAGACAAGGTTAGAACATCTGTCCTAGAGCCGTGCCGCATTTGAACCCAGCGCCCCCTAGTTAACAACTTACCAGCTACTGTACCGCTCCAGCTTTGTTCCTTATTCCCACTGGCTGCCGCCTCGAGCTGCGCAGTTTCTGCTGGGCCAGCAACATCACCTGTAAGGGAAGAAAGCAAAAGAGCAAACATCAAAAGTGGAACGGACAGCAATACAAGACAACAAACTTTACAATACAACAACAACAGACGAGGAAAGACAAAGGCAAACAGGAACACTTGTTAGCATCACATCATTCACAGGGCTAAGGTTTTACATCTGGGTGCGGAACACATAAGAAAAGCTAGCATTAAAGCATGAGGTAGAACCAGGTTGGCGTATACATTAGCATAGGCAAAAGTCTGCAACATTCTACCTATAATCTGACTTGTGTAAATACTTAAAGGTTAAACAAATACTTCAAATGACATTTTATTAATAAGGGCAGTACTTAATACCTTAAAAAAACCGTACATATTGCAACACTTAATTGTCTACTTATGAACTTGTGTATTTTTGGGACATCATATTGTACATAGGGATATCACACATTGCTTTTAAATATTGGACAGCAACAAAAACCCTTGATTAGTAATGGCAAGTTCGAATATACATATATTTTATAACTTCACATGTGGGTGTTCTAGGATGGGAGAGGGTCGTCTCATTTTAATATGAACAATCAAGCTTATGGACTTGAGGCTATTTTGTCATCCTTACACATAGCTTAACAGCATGGGTAAAACTGGGTGGCACACAGGCTTAACATACATGTCTGGCACTTCAAACGGGGAACAGGGTTGGGGGTTATTCACAACCTATATAATAGATGCAAGGGTCTGCAAGAAGACAGGACATGTTTTATAGAGGCAGCTTTGTTTTTCTCAGACTCCAGCTTTTAGTCGGTCATCCTCAGGTCAATGATGTACTGCGGAAGGTGAAAGATACAGTGTTTGTAATGTAGCTTGTACGCGCCTAGTCTCCAGTGAGAACAGGCCTTCAGCTGAGCCGCCATGGGGAGGAGGGTGAGGGAAGTGCTGGCTCGCTGTGCGCGGTCGGGTGGAGAGAGCTGCAGCCCTGCAGGCCGCTTGTGCTACTGAGGCCTAAATTGTTATGTTCAAAATGGAGTCTAGGTGTATCACAAAATGGAGTCTGTATCACGCTACAGGGTGAGCCGTGCAGTCCCATACGTCGGCCCACAGCCATCCCACATCCCGGAGGGAATAAGGAACGAAGCTGGAGCGGTACAGTGCGCAGATGGCTTCTGGCAAGTCATAAGCCTCTCGTTGGTTACAAATGTAGGGGTAGGGGGCTCTAGAGACCTTTGCTACCATACATTCCCCCCTTTTGTTACTTAAGTAACAAATATTGTAACTCACCCAACTTCCTTTGTTCCTTTTCATCAGCTACTGCTTCATCCCAGGCCCGCGTTCCCTTTATTGGCATCCAGGCCTTACATACTCCCCAGAGGCTCTGTCCTGCTCTAGCATATTCATCAGGGGTGCAGGTCATATATATATAACCCCATCTCCTTCCAGGCCCACCCATACCTTCTTATACCATTCTAGTGTATGGGGCTCCTTTATCGTGGTGTGGTATAATCTGTCCACTATGTTCCCATCATAGTATAATGCTACCATTCTATATTTGGGCCCAGGGTCCTCATCTGTTTGTACTTGTGCGTCTCGGGTCATCTGTGCCACTCCTCTAGCATTGCCCATTGTCACCATCATCATGGCACCATTAGGAACAGCGTTTGCGCTGCACCAAAGACCCAGCTGGCACACACAAAAAATCAGGAGTAAAAAGACGATGACGGGTACCAATAGTTTAACAGTCATTCCGAGCCAGGAAGGTACCCATGAAAAAATTTCGTCGAACCATGAACAAAACCATTATATTAAAAAAAGACAGTCACACTCCTTCTTTCTTCATCCGCTCGCCCAGGTTGTGTACGGCTGTGATAACATGGGACAGTGTTCCATTGTCCGACTCTGCAGAAGGTACGAAAGTGCAGCATGCGCCCCCGATTTTTCAGCAAACACCTCCATCCTTGGCCGTCAACAGGTCTAGGACGTACCTGTTCTGCATTGTCATTAGCCGCAGGGCCCTTAGCTCCACCTTGATCACGTTGAATCCTTCTTCTGTGTCATTGGGAAGTTGGAGCAGCTCCCAGTGTGTTATTTGAAGCCATTTTGCGTTGGATACTTGGAATAAGGGAGGCAAAAAATGTTTCCGCGTAATTGAATAGCCGGAACCTATCTGGAATTTGCGACAAAAATTCTGTGTATGCCTTGGATATGTAATTGTACGACCTCCATTTTCTGGATACCGGGCTTTGCATGTTGTCTGCGGATAGGGCATACACTGGCGTCTCATCCGTTGGCTGTGTGTCCTCTGGACCTTGGACGGCTTGCAGCCCCTTCCCCCGTTCGATATGACTCTCCGGAACCACCATCAGGGCGGAGTGCAGCGTTGCCAGAGAATACGTGCCCCTCCAGGACCTTGGGAGGTGCAAGTATGCCTGTTTACCGTAAACCCAGTAAGTGTCCATTAGGGCAGCTGTCCCTTTCTTCATATCTGGGATGATGAGCGTTTTGTTACAGTTTTTATTTGTGCCCATGTTAGTTTTCCCTTCACCGAAGAAACACAGATCATATGTAATTTCTTTTTGCAGTTTGTGATGTGTTCGGCCCATGCTGGAGGGCACGTTTTCTCGACCCATTGCAATTTTTCTGCTGCCAACCCTGGTAGCGCTTCTGCTTTACATGTAACTTGTTCCTCTTTCCCTTTGTTGTCCGTATACAATGTCCCTTTAAACACTAGAAATGATTCCTTCAAGCACACCATTCCTTTGGGTCTTGAGTAGCACGTTTTTTTCGTTCTGCAGAATTTCAAAAGAAACTGTGTGTGCCTGGAAGGTGTTCTTTATTCTACATAAGGTGAAATGAAGGAGACACTGGGCATCTGTAAGAGGTAATTCTTGTGGCAGAAGCACCTTGGGGGTACCTGAGGCCTGGGGTATTAGAGAGCACACGTAAAAGTAGGTGGTTTGTTTGGCAGTAGAACTCATGACTGCATACCATTTGTTGGACTGCTGCAGGTGTCTGGGATCTTCTATTGTGTCTAACCCTAACCCAGAGTATTCATCATACTTCCTGCTCCCAACCTCCCTTCTTCTCCTACTGCTCCTGGGGTTCACTTTCCCTTTTTCTACATCATGCTGCATTAAAGGCGTTCCCCCCACTCCCTCCTTTTCCCATTCGTTATACAAGGCAATGAACCTTTCGGCTGTTTCTGCATTTTCTTCCTTTACATTTGTGGGTAATTCATAACCTATAGATGTTTCAAATGTTGGTGTTACAGCGGTGGTGGTGTCATCATATAACCAAAGTAACGCAGAAGGATTTGGATTGTTCAGTTCATAAACATTGTATTCAGAGGCATTGTACGGGGCAATAGGATGTGGAGCTACATGTTCATCGCTTGTGCCAGTTGGGTGCTGTGTGCCATCATGATGGGTACCATGTCCCCATATGAGCTTAAAGCCATCCCATATGAGGTGGGTCCCTTGTTTTATCATGCTCGTTCCATTTCATCCACCCTCATTTATATCCATAGATATAAATGCTACTGCCCAGTATAGCACTAGGCCAAACATCACTGCAAAAAATATCACAGCACACACAAACAAACGACACTCATAAGAATATCTACGCAAGTCAAAATGAGTGATTCCATTTTTATCTATTCTAACTTGGTTCGCAGCGAGGGCCCCCTCAGTTGCCATGGTTTCTCCTACATAATGAGACATAAAAGTGCATTAAGCAACCCATTACATTCATTTTTATACACTTCTTTTCTTCTTTTATACTATTCATAATTATTTCATTATTAACATGTTCATTCTTTAAACCGAGAGAGAGGGAAGGAGAAGGAGAGAAAGAGAGGGAGTAAGAGAGAGAGAGAGAGAAAGAGGAAAAAGAAATAACATCTCTTCGCTTTATTACCATTATTACGTGCATCAGGATATTTATTTATTTAACTTTCCTTCTAATTGTCACATGGGTACCATTAGATGTACACCTTTCCTTATCAAGTCTGTATTTCTTCTTCGTTCATCCCCACTTCTGTTTCCTGTGTTACGCTTTCATAAGCTTTTTTGTACGTCTGTCAGATGTATCCAATATCTCAGGCCCTTTACCTTAACGGCAGTGGGTGTGCAATACGCTACTTCGTATGGGCCATGAAATCTTGGAGAGTTCCACAGACGAACGAAACTCCTCACGTACACCAACTCCCCCGGCATTAGTTAATCTGTTGGACTATCTGCTGCCAGTGTTATAGTGTCACTTGATTCTTCAAGTGTAAATGGGGGGGCTAGCTGCCTTGCTATCATATGAGCCACTCTTGTGAGTTTGGTCAAGTATTCATTGAATTTGTCCCCTAGTACTGTAGCACTTCTGTGAGCATCTGAATGACTGCAGATTGGAGAGTGTGCAGTATGCATGCACCTCCCTGTTACAATTTCATGTGGGGACAAATGGTGTTCCTTGCTGGGTTGATTTCTCAGTTCAAACAAGGCCAGGGTTAAACAGTATACCCAGTTCTTCTTTAGTGTAAAGCACAATTTCAACAACCTTCCCTTCAGGAGGTCGTTTATCTTCTCAACCATGCCGTTTTATTGCGGGTGATAAATAGTGCACAGTTTATGTGTTATCCCTAGCACTGCTGTTACTTCTTTAAATAGATCATTAACAAAATGTTTGCCATTGTCCGAGCGAATTACATCGCAAATCAGCCAGTGCGGGACCACTTTCTGCACTAAGAACTTTGCAGCGCACTTCGCATCCGGGTGGGCGCATGGTCCTGCCTCCACCCATCTTGAAAAGGGACAGACCACCACTATCATGTAGCGTGACCCATTGCATCTTTCTCCCATGTCGGCATAATCAATATGCAGCTCTCTGAAGGGGCCTGTTGGCTTGGTCAGTGTCCCTCGCGGTGTTCTTAGTGTCATTCCTGAATTATATATCTGACATGTTGTACACTCCATGGTCAATTTTGAAATTTGTTCCTGCAGCCCTGGTGTGAACCAATTTTCTTGTATCTCTGCGGCAATGTGTTGTTTGGCATTGTGAGCTGGGAAGTGAAGCTGTTGGAATGCTATATCTAGTAATTTGCTGGGCATTACTACTTTACTTGTGTTGTTTTGGCGCCAAAGGAGATCAGTGGACGACTGGCAGCACCCTCTTTTTTCTTATAACTCCTTTTCCTCACTTGACGCCCCTTCTTGCAACTCTAATATTTGGGAAATGGGCATTGAATTATACCCATCAGGGCGATCCTCTTCCACATGTTTCTGCACTAGGTACTCACCTGTTTTCCCTTTTGTTAAATATGATGCTTCTTTCGTGGCAGTGTCCGCTGCCGTGTTTCCTAAAGAGATGATATCATTGTTGTTTGTATGGGCCTGCCATTTCACTATGGCCACAACTGTAGGTTCGTTTAGTGCCTCTATCAACTCTTTTAGGAGCGCAGCGTGCTGCACTGGGGATCCGTCTGCTCTGTGGAATCCTCTTTTCCCCCACCTGGCCAATCCCCCATGTAGTGTTGTGGACATGTATGCTGAGTCGGTATAGATTGTTACTGCACAACCCTTAACTGCATGTAATGCTTCAATGAGTGCTACTCACTCCACTGCTTGTGCTGAGTAATGGGCTGGTAGTCTCTGTTGGATAAGTGTTTCATATTCACCTTCCTCCAGTCTCACAACTACCACACCCACGTGTTTCTCTCCTGTCTCTGAATTTATTGATGCTGACCCGTCTATTAAGTATACTTCTCCTTCAGACAAGGCATTTTCACTTACTGTGGGTGTGTCTCCATCCTCTCCTCTGTATATAGCACAATCGTGTATTTTCATGTCCTCCACAGTGCATGCTTCTGTGATGAATGTTGCAGGGTTGACTGTTTTACACCTTACTATGTGTATGTTAGCGCTGGATAGAATAATTTCATAGGCTGTGGCTCTTTGCGTTGTCAATGTGCTTTTTGATCTTTCCAATATTGCGAATAGCGATTGTTCCATAAAACAGTGTTACAGAACCCCCTATCACAATCGTTGCACTCTTTTCTATGGCGAACGCCGCGGCTGCGAGTGACTGTTCACGCCTGAGAAGTGTCCTTGCATTACTGCATCTAGCGTGCCACTGTAATACGTTAGTGGCTTGTGACCCAGAGATGATTTTTGTGTTAATACTGCTGTCATGAGTGTCCCGTTACAATGTGAGAATAAGTAGAATTTGTGTCCATAATCTGGATTTGCGAGTACTGGTGCTGTTGAGATCAGTTCTTTCAGTGTGTTAAAGGCCTCATGCATTTCCAATGTCCATTGTATTTCTGTGCTTTCCCTTTGTGCGTCTTTGGCTTTGTGTACCCTGCATATTCTGATATACAGGCGCAGCAGTAGTTGCAAATGCAGAGGAATTTCTGCATTTCTCTCACTGTTTTTGGTTCACATACTGCAGCTGCTCTGTCTGATATGATTCTTTTACCATCTTTTGATATCAGTTGTCCCAAGTACAATACTTCTTCCTGACAATATTGTAATTTCTCTTTGTCCACTTTCTAACCTTTATGGGCCAACAATGTCAAAAGGGTAATAGAATCCTTCCTGCACTCATCTTCATCTTTCCCGCAGATTAGTGGCCTGTCATTTCACTATGGCCACAACTGTAGGTTATTTTAGTGCCTCTATCAACTCTTTTAGGAGCGCAGCATGCTGCACTGGGGATCCGTCTGCTCTGTGGAATCCTCTTCTCCCCCACCTGGCCAATCCCCCATGTACTGTTGTGGTCATGTATGCTGAGTCGGTATAGATTGTTACTGCGCAACCCTTAACTGCATGTAGTGCTTCAATGAGTGCTACTCACTCCGCTGCTTGTGCTGAGTAATGGGCTGGTAGTCTCTGTTGGATAAGTGTTTCATATTCACCTTCCTCCAGTCTCACAACAAACACACCCACGTGTTTCTCTCCTGTCTCTGAATTTATTGATGCTGACCCGTCTATTAAGTATACTTCTCCTTCAGACAAAGCATTTTCACTTACTGTGGGTGTGTCTCCATCCTCTCCTCTGTATATAGCACAATCGTGTATTTTCATGTCCTCCACAGTGCATGCTTCTGTGATGAATGTTGCAGGGTTGACTGTTTTACACCTTACTATGTGTATGTTAGCGCTGGATAGAATAATTTCATAGGCTGTGGCTCTTTGCGTTGTCAATGTGCTTTTTGATCTTTCCAATATTGCGAATAGCGAATGTTCCATAAAACAGTGTTACAGAACCCCCCATCACAATCGTTGCACTCTTTTCTATGGCGAACGCCGCGGCTGCGAGTGACTGTTCACGCCTGAGAAGTGCCCTTGCATTACTGCATCTAGCATGCCACTGTAATACGTTAGTGGCTTGTGACCCAGAGATGATTTTTGTGTTAATAGTGCTGTCATGAGTGTCCCGTTACAATGTAAGAATAAGTAGAATTTGTGTCCATAATCTGGATTTGCGAGTACTGGTGCTGTTGAGATCAGTTCTTTCAGTGTGTTCAAGGCCTCATGCATTTCCACTGTCCATTGTATTTCTGTGCTTTCCCTTTGTGCGTCTTTGGCTTTGTGTACCCTGCATATTCTGATATTCAGGCGCAGCAGTAGTTGCAAATGCCGAGGAATTTCTGCATTTCTCTCACTGTTTTTGGTTCGCTTACTGCACATACTGCAGCTGTTCTGTCTGATATGATTCTTTTACCATCTTTTGATATCAGTTGTCCCAAGTACAATACTTCTTACTGACAATATTGTAATTTCTGTTTGTCCACTTTCTAACCTTTATGGGCCAAAAATGTCAAAAGGGTAAAAGAATCCTTCCTGCACTCATCTTCATCTTTCTCACAGATTAGGAGATCATCCACATATTGAATGATCGTGCTCTCTGTGAAAATATTGCCTAGATCTTCATGTAGAATTCTGTTGAATATGTCTGGACTCTCACAGTATCCCTGGGGTAGTCTGCAATGTTCATATCTCTTCCCTCCCAATGCTGTCAAGTATCGAGATTCTGGATCTGGTGGCACTGAGAAGAATGCGTTCTTCAAGTCCACCACTGTAAAACATGATGCATCTTTTGGTATACTACACAAAATTGATGCAGGATTTGGAACTAGCGGGAATTCCTTCTGTATGACGTAATTAAGGGGGCGTAGGTCCTGGATCATCCTCCACGCCCCACCCTTTGCTTTCTTGGTGGGGTAAATACAAGTATTACATGGTGAGTTTGAGGGCACTATTATTCCCTGTACTAACAGTGTGTTGATTGTCTCGTTTATCCCTTCTTCTGCTTCCCGGGACAGGGGGTACTGTTTTACCCTGGGCAATAATGCTCCATGTTTGAGTTTTATTTTTACAGGTGTCACCTCGTGCAACAGCCCTACATCGTGTGGGCCGGTGGTCCACAATTCACGTGGCACCAGCTGCATGTCATCATTGAAGAAGGGAGGGGGCGCTCCCACCACTGCCATTAGCTGCACTGGCACTTGTCTTGTTTGTATCATGATATCGCAGGGGATCGTTATCTCCATTATTATTTCCCCATCGCTGTCTGAATCTGTGAAGAGGTCCTCATTTGACAAATCTCGCAATGCGATGTTAGCATTAATGCATAACACTATTTGCCATTGACACCCATGTATGCCTCTTCCAATAACTGCTATTCTTTGCTGTAAAACCTGCACTGCTTGCAAGTCTAAGGACATCACTGTTCCTGGCATTATTTCTGAGTGTGCTACAGAGCGAAAAAGAAATTCTACGGTTACCCTCCACTCTTGACGTTTTAACTCTGGGACTACTTGTGCTAGTGTTTTTAGCCCCTGAATAAACATGTCTGGGTCAACTGGTATGCCGCGTACCTCCGGTGCTGTGGCCCGTGTGTGTACTACCAACATCACTCTCAATGGGCAGATTCCCGGTGTCCAGCACACTCTTCCCCTCTCAGTGAACGATATGGTCATATTAAGCTTGCTGAGGAGGTCCCCCCCCAGCAATTTAATCAGTGATTCTTCATAGTACAATAAGGGTGCTCGTACTGTCTTCCGCCCTACTGTTACATCCAAATCTTTTGTGTAAGGAACTTCGACCAACGCCCCAGAGAACCCTTGCATTTCCAATTTACGATTAGATAGCAGAAACCTGCCTTCTCGTAAGCACGATTTTTCAGCTCCCGAATCTACCATAAAGATGAATTGTTTGTTCCCTATCTCCGCCCCCACCAATGGTTCCTCTGCTGCATCGAGGGTCGTTGATAGTACTGGACACGCAAGTGCTCTTGTGGGCTGTCCTACGCTGGATGCCTTGTTGTTCCCCCATTGTCAAAAACATTTCCTGATACCACAGCCACTCCACTGAAAGGTGCAGGTGCATCTTTTGCCGCCGTAACAAAAGGATTGCCCTGTACGTGTGCCATGTGCTCGCTGTATTGTGGGTGCTGTTGAACGTGACGTGGCTGTGCCCTGCGCTTTTCTATGCATCTCTGATCTTGCTGTCCTCCTCCCCCTCCACCGCCCTTAAGCAGCCCATGTGGGCTTCCTGGGTGAGGGTGGCCATACGGTTGTCCATTTTGATATGTATTCATGGGTCTGCTTCTACATTCCCTTGAGAAGTGTCCTCATCTCCCGCAATTCCAACAATTCCCTTGTCCTCTTCTTGGGCCCGGAACTCAATATCCGCCATACCCTCCATACCTTGGACCCCACCTCTTTGCCCTCTGTACCCCCTCTTCCACCTTGGGCGCTCCACACTTGCCACTGTAGCCCTCCGTACTGCTCTTCACCATTCCATTGCTCTTGTCCGTTTCCTGCCCAATTAGCTGCCATCCTAGCTTGTATTGCTGCCGGCCCCTCCTCCTCCTCTCGCTCTCTATCTGTGGGGAGAGCAGTTACAGCTGCTGTAACCTTCACCAGTTTCGTCTGTATTAATTTTGCCTCATCTGGCAACCTTCTCTGTGCTATCTCCTTCTCCCTTTCTTTGATCCTTTTGCAGTGGTGTACTATAATACTTTGTATCTCGGGCCAACCTTTGGCTTCAATTCCGGCTATTTTATTGAGCGCTTTCTGAACTTCCTTCGGGAGCCCTCTCTTTATTATGAAGTAAAACAAGGAGGTTGACTGATCCCAGGACGTGCTCGTTTCCGCTCTCCACATCTCCTGCACCCGTAAAATGAAAGCCATTGCATCTTCCTCATCATTCATCATGCATTGCATCACTGACTGTAAATCTGGGGTGTCTGGGAAGGTGTCTCTTAATGCATCCCAAATTCTTGCTCTTACTGTGTTGAAAGAAGAACTGTCATGTCTGTCACAATCTAATGTTATTCCTGGGAAGCCTGCTTTTGCCCAAACTCGATCAGCTTGATCACCCACTGCGGACACCAAGGGAACCCCTGCAGTGTGTTTCTCAAATGCGTATATCCTTTTACTCGCACCTCCTGACAGCGGGGGCAATAATTTCAATAAGTTGGCCTTATCCATCTGTACCCAGGGTATATAATTTGGCCTCCCTCCTCCTCTATGTATCAAGGGCAGCTGTAACCTTCCTTGTGTTCCCTTCCCGATACTCACCTTTGACCCTTTCTTTCCCAATACTGCCATTCTCCCCACTCTGCTTCTTAATCTTCCATTCCATTCTTCTTCCATTGCTTTCCCCAGAGGTGTTTCATCTAACCTCACTGCCGCCCCTCCTGCTGCGAACCCTATTTTTCTTCCTTCCAGCTCATCTTCCTCTATGTCACACCATAACTCCTCTGCCCCTCCTGAGGTCATACCTTCTTCCACTGTGTCTCCCTCAGGTGTGTGTTGCGCTAGCTCTATTATTCTTGTTGGCTCATCCTGTCTTCGGAATAGTATCTCCCCTTTTTCCACCCTTCTTCTATGGACCTGTCTGGTGTCTGTACCCTCTGTGTTTGATCGATTCTAGAAGTACCTGATCCACTTTGTTCACATATATGTCTTAACCTAGACAGTTCATTTCGGGCCCCTGATAACCTGGAGTCTAAATCTTCTGTGAATTTTTCAATATCTATTGCCGGGGTACTCACCTGTCCACTTGTTCTTGAGCATTCATATGGTGGGGGTGCGGTGGGGTGTGGTGCAATTGAGGGGGTGGGCTTTGACACATACACTGGGTCACTGTATCCCTCAGCGGACACTGGTTTATCCAAAAGGGGATATAGTTGTGTTATTTCTACTGGTCCTTCCTTCCCTTCGCCCTCTTTTTTGCTATCTTCTGTTGCCAGGGGAGATGCAGTCTGTTCCTTTGTTTGCTCCTTTCTCTTTATTGGAGGCACTTCTTCAAACAACCTCCACAAGTCTAATATCTCTCTTCTATTCTGCAATTGTTTTCCTTTATATTTCGGAAATAAGCATGTGGCCACCAAGTTCAACACGCTTTTATCGAAAGATCCTCCTTGGGGCCACACCTGTGGTAGCCCTTCCCCTTTTAGTTCCGTGACCCAATGGTCATGGTACTTTGTTATACGTTCCGCATAACCTGGCAAATTTTGGCAAATATGGGCAAAGGCTGTTTCCGTCCCCATGTTACTCTCCTGTCCCTTTTGATACCCTGTTTTAAGGGTGGGCGTTATGTACTCACAATGCTGGTGATGGTGATATTCTACCACTAATATACCACTTTTGTATACCCTGTGTACCAAATCTTGAAAGGGCGCACTTACAATGACCACTTTACATTGAACCATTACACAGTCATTTTAACAATTTACCAAAACATTGTGATCACAAAATAAACATAACTGGTTCAATACATGACATTGATTGACAAACGCTTTACATACAACATGTAACATATACCTTCCTTTCTTTTCTACACTACTCTTCATCCAAAGGATCCCATTTACTTTAACCCGTTGTACCCCTGAACCCTTAGATTGTCTGAATATCTTCCCACAGAGTTTGAAAAAAGAGCAAAGAGAATAAAAGCGTTTCTAAATTGTACTCCGAGTCTTCTCCTTATATGAGACTCCTACTAATATCTTCTCTTTTTCACTTATTCCCAATACTAGTCAAGATAGCACTATGCGGCGCCGCCTTCCACTTTTGGAGCTAGGTTCCCGTCTTCCCTTTTTACCTTGTAATCTCCTTAACTTATCCTAATGGCCATATGCAAAAGAGAGGAAAGAAAAGAAAGAATAAAAAATACCACCTATTTTACCCCCAAGAACCCCTTTAACTTAGATGGAACTCATATACTATTATCTACATCCTACTCCTTTTAATATTGCTCGCACTTGGTATTCACGTGTCCGTCTTGATTCGAGACCCTCCGGACCCGGTTCGTCCAGGCAGCGCTGCCCCACGCTCAATGGCCGCCCCTGGCGAGCGGTACTATGGGTTTTATGAAGAGGGACCCGTACCCTCTAGCCCTACTGCGTGCACACGTCTAAGCGTACTGGTTGCCGTAGACGGGCAGCTCCTTTGAGGGAGCGCACCGTGCGTCTCCGCTGTGGCCGGGGACGTCTCGTGCCAAAAGGAACAAAAAGAACGCAATCGCGTCAGGGTCACCACTTGAAAGTGAGCGTCCCCCAAAAAGGCATATAAAACTCCACAATGAGAGTCAATAATGGACACACCCCAGCAGGGAATGAGACCAAGACCAAGTGCAGGTGAAGTTAAAAGTTTTATCCAAACAAATATAGGGCAAGCAGAGAACTCTGCAAACTCCGAGAGCGCTCTACCAAACATCAGAAAACATCTACATTTTGTTACAAAACCACATCATCTATGACGTGGGGGCTAGGGATTACATGAACCGATGGGATTGGGCAATGAAGACGTGTACATATAGATGTATATGCGCAGAGTATCCGGATTGGCGAGGCTCCTTGACAGGTCATTATGATGCGATCAGGTCAACTGGACTTGTCAGGGTGGACCTCTGGTCAGCCAATGATGAATTGATACATCTTGGACTAAGCTAGCATTTGCCCTTGTGGCCACACATGCCCATTCACTAGTCATTATAGTTTATGCTGCCCTGTAAAAAAATATGGGTTGTTAATCTAACATCCCACAAGGCATAGCACATAACTTAAAGGGCTCTCAATTTACCATTATAAAGACGTTATTCTAAAGGGGCAGCTTCACGAGTCCAGGTGCCTTATCAGGGGGGATGTGTCAGGATACCTTTATCATTCTGCTTTGTTAGATTAAGTAGGAGACATCTTTTTAGGATGTTAGTATAAGAGTGAATAAACGGCCACCATGGCCAGTCAAGGTTGGGTGTTCACTGGGGGAGGGGGGATTGTTGGATGCTCACTGGGGGGAGGGGTGATTTTTGGGTGATCACTGAGGGTAGGGGGGATTGTTTGAGGGAAAATAAATCACGTTACAAAAATCACAATGCATGGACAGTAGTGATTGTTACAAATGCAATTTGATGTAGAAGTCACCATTTACCTATTA
Source organism: Ambystoma mexicanum (assembly GCF_040938575.1). NCBI lineage: Eukaryota > Metazoa > Chordata > Amphibia > Caudata > Ambystomatidae > Ambystoma > Ambystoma mexicanum. Next base: position 693,936,495 of record NC_090925.1, read on the forward strand.
CCCATTTCGAAAAGAATCCATCAATCAATCCCTGTCTGGCCAACCTCCCTTCCCTCAGGCCCACCCTTTGTGCATGTGCTTCTGGCACTTCATCGCCCTCACTACCATCCTCAGGTGGCTGCACATGAGCATCAGGGGGCAGTGGCACATTTCTGCGACAACAGATGTTGTGCAGCCAGGCACATGTCAGTAAGATTTCACAACGTCTTCTGGTGCATGCATCATAGCACCAGGAGCGTGCCTTCAAAAGTCCAAATGCCCTCTCCACGAAGATCCGTGTACGGGCATGGCCAAGGTTGTATCCCCACTCCGCAGCCGTGTGTGGGTGACGCACAAGGGTAATGAGCCACGTGTACTGGGGATATCCAGATTCATCTATAGGGGAGAGAAAGCCGGTATGGGGACAAGGTAAGTCCAGTGGGTGTACAGAGCCTTGTCATCAGTGTGATTTTGCAATATTTGTCATTTGGACTATGACATTGTGGAGTGCGCTGTCCTATGGGCATGATTGAATCAATGGGGTACTCTCCACTTGGTACGGCTATGTTTCGATATGTAACAGTACTCATTCACATGTCGCAGGATGAGGGGGCCCTTCCATCTACTTCTGCTTGATAGAAGTGGCTGCCTCATGTGCCATTGCTAATCCATTGGCCTACAGTTGCATTTCTCACTATTCTGTACTGTTCTCCATGCATTCCCATGGCCATTTTGGGGACAGTGTTTGTGGGATGTGCATTGTCATCACTCGGCCTACTTATGTGTGGAGCATTCGTGGATGTGCCAGCTGATGGTTTGGTATTTCATTGCTGTCGGATGGCCAGGCTGGGATATCTGTACTGTGTCAGTGTTGGGAGCCATGGTGCTACTCACACAGGAGGCCTTGTTGTGGTGGGGCTTCCATATGTCACTGGGCCACCACATGTCTTACATCCTGCATGGGTGTGTTCTGCTGTGTTGGACATGTCCAAGGTTCATCGTGCAAGCTGCTTGGATGTGTATGCTGCTCTGATGCTGCTGACCATTGGGAATGATGGATTCTGTGACAGGCACCATCAGTTGTGGATTGACATTCTTTGTGGTATACATTTGTACTCACCCAGTAGCCATGTGTTTTGGCCTCTGTGCCTTTCCGTGTACGCTGGCAGGGTACTGTTGCGTAGGACCAGGGAGTCGTGGGTGGATAACTGGGTAGCGGGCACAGCAGTGGCTGAAGGTGAGGTCAGGGCCACATGTCATCTGCACATTGAGGGAATGGTACTGTTTCCGGTTTCTGTAAGCAACCTCATGTGCCTGGGGTGGTACAAGTGCCACATGTGTGCAGTCCAGGACTGCTATTACATTAGGGACTTGGCCAATGGTACAGGATTGACCCTTTAGCTGGTGCACCTGTGCCTGTGTGGCTGGCAATGCAATGTTTTCGTTCACATGATTCAACAGTGCATCAAGCACCTGTGCCAGCATGGCACTGAATGTGGACTGGGCCATTCCATGCATCATGGCAACGGTATGTTGGTAGCTGCCAGTCCCAAGTAAGAGAAGCACAGACACGAGCTTCACTAGGGGAGGTACTGCCGTGCTGGTGGCTATGCGGCTGCATATGTCATCCTGGATTGTGTCCAGCAACTGGGTGATGGTTGCCCTGTCCAGCCGATATTCTGTCACCAACTGACCATCAGTTAGGGCCCAGGGTGTTGGCCTGACCCTGGGGATGGCTGGGTGCCTTGCTGCTGCTGCTCTCCTCCTCCTTCTCCTCATCCCCACTGCCCCCTGCACTCCCAGGGCCCTGGCCTGGTTGACTGGCCTCTGTAGCTCCAGGCGCAGCAGGTAGAAGTCGACATCAAGGCTCCCGGCTCCAAATGGCAGCATGGTGTTGGGGAGGGGGTGTTGTGCATGGGTGGGTCCTTTGTAGGCCTCTAGATTGCATTGCTTACACCTGGGCCCTCATTGCTGTCTCCTCCCTGCTCCTGCTGGTGTAATGGGGTTGGGGAGGGGGTGTTGTGCATGGGTGGGTCCTTTGTAGGCCTCTAGATTGCATTGCTTACACCTGGGCCCTCATTGCTGTCTCCTCCATGCTCCTGCTGGTGTAATGGGGTTGGGGGGGGGGTGTTGTGCATGGGTGGGTCCTTTGTAGGCCTCTAGATTGCATTGCTTACACCTGGGCCCTCATTGCTGTCTCCTCCCTGCTCTTGCTGGTGTAATGGGGTTGGGGAGGGCCTGTTGTGCATGGGTGGGTCCTTTGTAGGCCTCTGGATTGCATTGCTTACACCTGGGCCCTCATTGCTGTGGCCTGCGTACTGTTACCTCCAGCTTTTTGCTGGAGGTATTTTCGGCGGATTATCCGCCGCTTTTATGGAACTAATAGCGCTTACGCCGGACTCCTGCTCGATGATGTTTTAGCGCTAAAGGTTCCTGGCGCTCTTATGGCCGGCGCTTGTACAGCCGGCTGTCCTTGCGCCGGCTGTTATTGCGCCGGCGGTATTTGGAGTCGTGATCCGACGGACCCTTAAAATCGGCGCTATGAGCGCTACTGCCGATTTTAAGGGTTACCGCCCAGGTCGTGATGAGGCCCTCTGTCTGAAATACAACAAGGGTAGAACTAAGTCATGCCCCCCTATAGAAAGTGTAAGATTGTGTGTAAAAGGAACCAGATCCGTCATCCCCGAAAATCCCTGCGCATTCATGGCATTGCCTGATATTCGATAACTTCCCTCCCTTGATGCAGGATCTAGTCACCCCTTGATCAACAAGAAAGAAGACGGTTTTGTTACCCATTGGCACCCCTATACGTGATTTCTCTGCCGGGTTGGGTGTAATCAATAGGACGGAACTCATTAGGTTCATCTGTGGGCTGTCCTATTGTGGATACAATGACATTCCGTTCCCTGTAAATGAGTTGCCCCGACCACAGTCACTCCTCCCAATTTCCGAATGGGAGTCATTCCCATGGAGTCTGTGCGTGCCAGTGTCCCTTTGTTTTTTTGTGTCGTGTATGGTGACTGCATATTATTCTGCATCTGCGGTGCAGGTGGTGCCTCTGAGTATGGCTGTATGGGCCCCTGGTAATGGGGTGTCTATATCATAGGCTGGTATGCATGTGTGTGTGCATCGGATGGCTGCCCCTGTCGCTGTGTTTGGTCTGGAACATAGTAGTCAGTCTGTTCTCCCTGATATGGGGGCTAATATTGCATCCCCCTATTCTGTTGCATTCCTCCCCTGCTCCTACATACTCAGGAAATGTGCCCTATCCGTCCACACACCCAACACTGAGCCTCCCATTTGTCTCTGATATTGTAACGCTCACCTGAACTCTGCGGGGACCTTCTGGACCGCCAACTGACTTCTACCTTCCTGGGAGCTAACACAGAATTTCTGTGGAGAAAATAACAATATTCCCTTCCTTAGTTTTCTTCTTAAATAGGAAGAACAACCTTGTAACTATAGGACCAGCAAAGGCTCACCTTGGTATTTAATATGTTGAGCACTCCATCCTGTTCATACAGGGGCGCAAGTCCTGAAGATGGGACACAGGAGAATGTTTCTTTTTATTTTATCATTTGGAATAGGGGAAGAGGCTACTAGGCTCAATGTTGGCAAGCAAATTTCACTGGGAATAGGAATGTTCAAAATGAAGGTTACCCCCTATCCTAATATAACCTAAAAAGGGAAAGGTTTACTGTGGTGTGAAGCGTGTGTGACAATGCAGACTGGAGAGCAGTGACAAACTATTATCTCTGACTAGAACACACATTCAAGGCAAACTCCACAATCTGGCAAGAGCCCGCTAATGACAGCGTAATACCATAGAATGCGTAAGGTAGCCTAATAACAATTATACACAATTCGAAGTATTTGATAAGGCAACAAAAAGAAGCAAATACATTCGTATATCACTAGGAGTACTTGCGTGAGAGAAGCAGCAAACTGCCTGTGAGGTGAGAAGACCGCTATGACAGGACTCCAAACTATGGGCTGTGACTGAAGCGGAGCAAACAGGCTGTGAGGTGAGGAGACCGCAATGACAGGACTCCAAACTACGGACTGTGACTGAAGCGGAGCAAACAGGCTGTGAGGTGAGGAGACCGCTATGACAGGACTCCAAACTACGGACTGCGACGGAAGCGGAGGCGGCTGCACAGGTAATACAGGAAAGAAATTGAGAACTAGTAATTAGTTACTAACGGAACTACGGTAAATGTCTGTGGACAAGGAATATTTTAACTGTGACAGAAATCGGAGGTACGCGGCGAGCGTTCCATCTGTACTCAGACGAACGACGCGAAGCGCGAGTCTCCTGATGGGGGGAGCTCAAATAGCCGGCAATGAAAACAACTAGACCCACTAGCTAACTGACTCAGAGGCACCACCTAGCGGCCATTAAGGAAACCCCAACCAACCATTAACATGAGGGAATTAGAACCAATTAACCAGCTAAGGCAACATGAATTCCCATATGAACCTGTATCTCCTAGGACTAAAATGGGAACTTAACCTGTGGTCATGACAGATATCCCCCTAAAAACCCTTCTTGCCCATTCTGCATCTGAGACCCGTGCCCTCTTCCCCTAGGTTGTCCCTCGTTTCCTCTAAATCTGTGTTATGCATCACCGCACCCCATGAAGCCTCCCCCTGTGGGTGGCGGTCTGTACTGCACATGCAGGGCACCTTGTCCTTCCGTGCTCGTTAACATTGCCCCTTCCATGGTATAGTTTGACAACTTCTTCTGTGCTAACTTTGCCTCTTCCTTTCCTTGCGCTTCTTTCTCGCGTTATCTTGCATTATGTTATGTTATGTCATGAGAATTGGTAAAGCACAGCATTCACCCAAAGGCATCTTGGCGCTAGACCAGAGGTAGACCGAAAAGCACAGGCTAATAGAACGGAGAGTTTAGAAGAGATAGGTCTTTAGTGCACGATGAAAGGACAAATGATGTTACATTTCACGCAGGGCAAAAGGTAGGGAATTCCATGCTCTTGATTCACCCACAGAGAATACACGCCCACCAATACGAGAACGTTTAATCTGGGGAATTTGAATAATCAGAGAGGCTTGAGGCGAAGCCCCCCAAATGAAATATAGTGGGACATTTTGCCCAGAGATATTCTGCCCCCTGCTTATAAAAAGCTTTATGCACGACGCACAGGGACTTGAATAACACCCTCTTCTCAACAGGAAGCTAGTGCAGTTGGCTAAGAATAGGGGACATGTGAGCAATAAAAGGAGGGTGGACCACTGCTCTTGCAGCCATGTTCTGTAGTAGCTGGAGTCGATGTAGTAAATAAGCAGGTTGTGCTAGATAGAGCGCATTGCAGTAGTCAATACCGCTCATTACCAAAGAGCAAACTACAGGAGCATGAAAATGGAATGGAACGTAGGGAAGAACCTTGATAGCCTAAAATAGTGCACTATAGTGAGTTGGATTTTCAGTCCATGGTTTGGCCTCCATCCCCACCAACCTCTTAAACTGATTTTGCACCTGCTCAGGCAACCCCTGCAATATATGATAGAATAATTCCACTGTCTTGTCCCACGGTTCTCGTGTTTCAAGTCTCTATTTCTCTCGAATAGCATGAATGTACGTCAAGGGGTCTTCGTCTTCCCCCATTTTGCGTGCCATAATCACATTAATATCTGAGGTATCCGGGTACTGAAACCATAGAGCATGCCACACGGTCACTCAGCAGTTGTTAAACGGCGAACCGTTGTGCGCCATATTCTGTACGGTTATTCCTGGGTAGCTGGCCCCTTTCCATACGTCATCGGAAACCTCCCCAAGAGAGCATTTGACGCAGCTATCTGACGCACATAACCATGTGCTATCAGAACTTCACTCAACACGAGTTGCAATCACAGTGCAACTTTGATCATAAAGAAGAACGGGCGGCTTGCCTATCAGCCGCTGCCCACCCGCCCAACATCAGACCATACATCATGGCAGCAGTTATTTCACTGGTAATATTAAGTACATTTGTTCATTTATACCTTATTTGTCTCCAAAGCATCATCATTGATATTCAAAGTTTATCACAGGTTAAACACCAATAATGAATGCTAGAACCTCTATTTTTGATTAGTGAGGCACTTGGTGTGACAGCTTACTTTTAGTTAACCATTTCTGGCATGACAGAGAGACAAGCAATCAATGTCTCTGGAGTGACTCACAGGTTCTGTAACATATTCCCCACCTGCAGCTCAGTTAACTGGGACACTCCCATCCCCTTGACCTAGACTCAAACAATATGGCAAAGTACTACTTTATTGTCAGCTCAAATAAAGTAGGAAAATCTGGTGATCATACCAAATGCAGCTCACTCCCTCTCGTCTAATTTCAAATGACACAAAGATTTTATACTTCAATGTACGTCAGAGGTAGTTTCAACACGAGCCGACGTCCATCTTTTTATCATGGCTGCTCTATTTACGTTACTGCATATGATCACTCCTTAAAGGGACTATTATGCAAGCCTTATAAGCTGTTGAAAAACACATAGGGCCTCATTACGACCCTGGCGGAACGGGTTAAACGGCGCCGTAAAAGGCTGCGGCGCCGTTCAACCCGTTCCGCCACATTACGAGGTCCCCTCGCGGGACACGTTAAGCATGCCTGGGAAAACCAGGTGTGCATACCGGGTTCCGCGAGGGGAAGAGGGAGCAAACAACGGGCCATCTCGTAATGGCCCTTTGTTTACTCCCTCTGCCATTCCCATTCAGCCCTATGGGGGCTGAATGGGAATGGGGATGAACCGTGTCCGTGTCCTCGAGTGAGGAATTACTGGGCCATCCGAACTCAGAATGGTCCGGTAAGTCCTCATTCCGAGGACACGGACACAGATGCGGTTTTGCCGGAAGCCATGCCGCCAATAGCAGCATGGCTACAGGCATACCTCGTATTGAGGCCCATAGCCTCTTATCTCATAATCTCCCACTGAGTTATCGTCCACTTGTGTACCGATTTGTTTACCTTTAAAACCATACCTAATACATTTTCAGTGTGCTTTGCTAATGCGGTGCATAATGTTATGGGAAAGTATTCAGCTCTTTTGTTACCAAACACTATTAGCATTGCTTAAATAACTCCAATCGTCAACATGTCAGCCATATTATGAATGCCGGCTAATGCGTATTACAAATATAGATGCTAGTGCTGATTACTGGTAAGAGTGCCTGTAATTACATGTGAGTTACTAACCGCCAGCTTATCAAACTATTACACTGTATTAGTATTACTCTGCCTTTCAAATGCAATACTGAATGTACCTGCTTAGCTGCCCTGAAAGGTAATATAAAAAAGAAAAAAGAAAGCTTTGACAACAGAATAATACAAGCCAAATCAGGTACCAAGGAGCTTTTCACAATACCAAAGGAACTGGAGAACCCCATCTCGGTGTCACGGCTCGCTCCCTTCGCTCCCGTTCCCGCCACTTGGGGGCATGTTTTGGGGTTTCTTCCCTACTGGACATTTCCTCCGAACCTTATGCTACAATGTCCTGATGAATTGGCAGCGCTAAAACCTTATTTCCCGAATTACTTCCCTTCCGGATCCATTCCAGGTTTTTGGCAGCCAGCATGCTACTGCTACTTTAATCAAATGACTATGCTTCCCAGAATGCCTGGCTCACTGCCTCACCTCCTCCCTTGCAGGACAAGGCTGGGTGGAGGATAGGCAACACCTGTGGCTGCAGGTGCAGCAGGCGACACGCCTGAGGGGTGTGCTCGTTAAGCAGCTTTAAAAGCCTCAGTTTGCTTCAGTCCAGCGCTGGTCATTGTTGCAGCGTTCCTGTCGTGACTGGTCCCTTGTTCCTGGTTCCTAGTTTTTGTGCCCAGTTTCTAGTTAGTGTTTCTTGTTCCTTGTCCTGGAATTCGTATTTGAATGCCTAATTGAGTTCTGCCTTTTGGAAATCCCTTTCTCCCTTTCTCTGTCTGCAGGCAGCCTTTCTCTGAGCTTTCCTTTTGCTGTAGCCCAATTGCCTGTGTTCACTGTTTCCTAGAAATTGTCCTTTGCTACTGAAAGACTTGTTGCATTAATCTTTCCTTTACAGGTTTAGTTTCTTCTCACCTTGGATGGGTGGGAAAGTTTCCCTTTTGATATCGTTTTCACTGCTCCTGATCCTTGCCTTCTATTGGGATCCATGCCATGTTTTCCTTTACACTTTTACATTTATTTCCTATTTTATTATTAGGTGTGGGAAGCTGTTGTAACTAGCTCCTGTGTGATTATCTTTTGTTTTCCACACTGTACTATTCCTTCTTGCCTCTTGACTTGGGTTTAGGTATTTAGTCATCCTCACTCTTTGCCTTTACTGCCTTCTGGGTTCTTGTTTGATTTACAGGGTTGTGGGTTAGTACTGACTTTTTGAGTGGTCTTTCCGGTCCTCGTGAATACGGACATCCAAGTGGTCTTTCCGGTCTTTGTGAGTACTGGCATTCATGTGGTCATTCCGGTCCTTGTGAGTACTGTTTCCAAATTCTTTATTCAGTACCGTCTAGAGTGTCAGCTTACAGATTCTGTCCCTGCTTGCCCTCTACGTGGGCTTAGCGCTGTCAGTATCTGTAATAGCATAGTGGGTAAGGAGTTGCCGACTTTCCTTTCAGTCATAAGAAGGTTCTAAGTGCTTACCCTACATTCCTTTTCATATAGTGGTATACACGAGTCTTGGGTATTGAATGCACGTTGTTATATTCAAGGTTGTTTACTGTGTATTTTGTGCACATTTCCTCTGCCATATCCATCGCCTTCTTCCTGTCCTAACAGAATGACCAGCCGTTGTTCCCGTTTGAACATGGCCAGATTACGAAGGAAAGGCAGCAAGGCCTCTAACAAGCTTATACAGAAAGCTTCCCTTACAATTACCCGTGAAAATCGAATCTCTACTCCTGACTTAAATGAACTCCTTGTCACGAATGGGTATTTACGTGCAACATATTTTACCCACTGGGTGGCCCATCCCACATTGCCTGATCCTAGCTCTGTCTTTAATTTTGATCCAGAGTCTATGTCCGCACAAGCCTTAGCAGTGGAAAACAACACACTGCTAGAATTTATACACACAAGTACCTCTGTTATTGAACCCCATGACTCCGGTTGTGCTTTACCTCAGATTGAACAGTTTCATGATTCAAGCATGAAGGATGGAGGGGTTCCTTGCATATCTTCTGTTTTCCGCCCTCAGTCTACAGCTTACTCCTCTGCACAGGTTCTTACTGTGGTCTCTAATGCCAAGGGGTCTGATGCCAATAGTCTGCTTAAAAGAAACACAGACCACGTCGGTAAGAGAGAGTATAGATCACAAGACCTGCAAGCAGTAGATGACAATATACAATCAGTGCACTTCCAGATGGCTAGGGCAGGATCCAGCCCTGATGCCACCATGCCTTCCCCTGTGCCTACTGATAGGGATGTACAGTTAATGCGGGACATGCTAAAAGCAGAATTTGAGGAGTTTAAACAAGAATACATTTCCTTAAAAGAGGAGAATAAGATGTTACAGTCTTTTCTGAATACACCTCCAACTTTATCCGTTGATGAAGTGAATACTGTTCAGTCCCTGAGTGTGGAGACTTTTGTAAATCATGATACTTGTCAATATGTAAGATCTATTGGGAGTGAAAGTCTTTTTTCAAGCACAGCGCTTATTCAGGGCACAGGTTCTGACAACTGTCCTACCGTTTGTCAGGAATTGCTGTTAGCTGAAGATTCACAAGCCACTCCTTTACCTGAGGCTTCCTGTGTAGCAGTTTGTCATAACTCTGAGCTTGAACACATACATGCTTCTGATTTCCAAACACACTCCACAATGGTGGCATACACAGAATCAGTCACAACTGTAGGCTTAGGTTCTGCCCTTGATCTAGCTGCTGAGACTGAAGTAGACATTCAAGCTGATGTGGAAAACGATGCTACCTCTGTGTTCGCTCTTCCTTCTGCCAATTTCGGTCACTACGAGCAGTCAAAGACAGTGCAGAATTCATGTTTTGATGGACTCATTCCACAGATTACTGAACCAAAAACCCGGCAGGCGATCCCTGAACTGTTGATTGTTAATCAGCCACTTTCAGAAGCTAAGACAGAGGAATGGTCAATTGACGAAATCCTGATTAACAGAGACTTTACTATGGTGATTCCTCTTGTTGAGTTTGACTTCTACAAAGGAAGAGACTCTGTGTCATCCACTAAGGAGAGGGACGGCAGGGGTACAGCTCAGACTTTGGTTACTGGTGCCAAGGGGTCAACTGCCTTAAAGGGGCTTTCCATTCCTGAACCACAAGTGTGTCTGTCGACTTCTGGGACTTCAGACTGTCCTCCTACTACCATTGACTCTTCAATAATCCTGTCCACAGCTCTGCAGTCATCGTTGGCACACGTATCTTCGATCAATAAAAAAGTGCTATGTCTGCCAGTCACCCAAGAGCCTTCACCATGTACGCAGTCAGAACCAAAGACCCTGACAAGTTTGTCTTCAGCTAACAAGACGGCTCCAGCTTGCATGCCCTCAGCCTCAGAATTTCCTCTGGCATGTCTGTCTTCGGCTACAGTGACTCATCCAGCAGATTATCCTTCAGCCTCGAGCCTCCGGTAGTACATTCTAAGTGCATGTCTTCGGTCCCAGAGCCTACTGCTAGTTTGGCTTCAGTTCATGAGAGACCTGTATCCTGCTCAGCCTCGCTGCCAATATCGGAGATGTACCTGTCTACACTGTCAGATCCTGCTGCATATTCTTCTGCTCCAGAGATTCCTCCTGAATCCCAACCATTTACTGATGAACGTCCATCTTGCCCTTCTTATGCTTCAGGGTGATCACCAGAATGTCTGCCTTGTACACAAAACAATTCTCCCAACTACTTGACTGTAGCATCAGCGCCTCCCGAATATGCAACATCTGAGCCTGAGACTTCTGCCAGCTCTCTATTCAAAAACATCAAGCCGGCTCACGACTCGGGAGGTCCTTACATGCGAGGCCGCTGGACTTGCCTGGAGTATTACGAGAGAGAAACGGATGCCATCCGCCACGGCCCAGTCACTGAACGAGTAGCCGACCTGGATAGTGGGCTGGACGGTCCACGTTTGGACTCCGGTTTGGATCAACCGCTTGACAACCCTTTTGTTGCCGGATCCCACATGAGCCTGAGGGAAGGGACGGGCACGGCCTTCCAGCTGCAGCGCCAGTTGGGTGCTAGTAGCCAAAGGAGGGGAATGTCTGCTGCAGTTCAAGATGTGCCTGTTTTTGCTCCTGCTGCTAGTATGCCTGATGTTCCGAGTACTGTGTCTAACACTCCTATCAGTATGCCAAACGTTCCTGCGGTTGTATCCCACGTGCAACAAGGTGGCTACTTGACTGGCTACATGACTGTCAACGGTACAACCCATTGGATCTCCAGACCTCCAAGGCATGGAACTTATGCAGGCGAATCTTTGTCACTTTCAACCACAAACCTTTACCCAGATGGATGACAGAGTATCCGAACCTCTACCCCAGCCGCCACCTTCCTCTTCCGAACATAAACATTTCCTGAAACCTGCTGTTTCCTCACCTCCTGTGTGTCCACTCTCGGCAGTGAGGCTAACAGAACTTTTACCGTTGTCTAAGGCATGTAGCACCAGCCTGCCTCTCTCCTCAAAGATGTATGCATATCCTCTTCCAGTGACTAAGCTTCCTGGACCTTCCAACTCTGCTTCGGGTCCTGCAAGTCCTTCATGCCTTTCTTCGACCCATGAGTTTCTTCCTCACCGAAAACCCGCCTATGGCTCTTATAGACTGGGGCCTGATTCTATTCATTCCAGTCCTTCTGCTTCTGCCCGTGGGTCATCGTTTCCGTCAGTGCCACTTCTGAAGACAAAGCGCTCCTGTCATGGAAAGAAGATGTTTTGTGCGAGTAACGGCCGCCTGGAGTCGGCTGTGGGAGGGGGTATGGTGTCACGGCTCGCTCCCTTCGCTCCCGTTCCCACCACTTGGGGGCATGTTTTGGGGTTTCTTCCCTACTGGACATTTCCTCCGAACCTTATGCTACAATGTCCTGATGAATTGGCAGCGCTAAAACCTTATTTCCCGAATTACTTCCCTTCCGGATCCATTCCAGGTTTTTGGCAGCCAGCATGCTACTGCTACTTTAATCAAATGACTATGCTTCCCAGAATGCCTGGCTCACTGCCTCACCTCCTCCCTTGCAGGACAAGGCTGGGTGGAGGATAGGCAACACCTGTGGCTGCAGGTGCAGCAGGCGACACGCCTGAGGGGTGTGCTCGTTAAGCAGCTTTAAAAGCCTCAGTTTGCTTCAGTCCAGCGCTGGTCATTGTTGCAGCGTTCCTGTCGTGACTGGTCCCTTGTTCCTGGTTCCTAGTTTTTGTGCCCAGTTTCTAGTTAGTGTTTCTTGTTCCTTGTCCTGGAATTCGCATTTGAATGCCTAATTGATTTCTGCCTTTTGGAAATCCCTTTCTCCCTTTCTCTGTCTGCAGGCAGCCTTTCTCTGAGCTTTCCTTTTGCTGTAGCCCAATTGCCTGTGTTCACTGTTTCCTAGAAATTGTCCTTTGCTACTGAAAGACTTGTTGCATTAATCTTTCCTTTACAGGTTTAGTTTCCTGCCTTCTCACCTTGGATGGGTGGGAAAGTTTCCCTTTTGATATCGTTTTCACTGCTCCTGATCCTTGCCTTCTATTGGGATCCATGCCATGTTTTCCTTTACACTTTTACATTTATTTCCTATTTTATTATTAGGTGTGGGAAGCTGTTGTAACTAGCTCCTGTGTGATTATCTTTTGTTTTCCGCACTGTACTATTCCTTCTTGCCTCTTGACTTGGGTTTAGGTATTTAGTCATCCTCACTCTTTGCCTTTACTGCCTTCTGGGTTCTTGTTTGATTTACAGGGTTGTGGGTTAGTACTGACTTTTTGAGTGGTCTTTCCGGTCCTCGTGAATACGGACATCCAAGTGGTATTTCCGGTCTTCGTGAGTACTGGCATTCATGTGGTCATTCCGGTCCTTGTGAGTACTGTTTCCAAATTCTTTATTCAGTACCGTCTAGAGTGTCAGCTTACAGATTCTGTCCCTGCTTGCCCTCTACGTGGGCTTAGCGCTGTCATTATCTGTAATGGCATAGTGGGTAAGGAGTTGCCGACTTTCCTTTCAGTCATAAGGAGGTTCTAAGTGCTTACCCTACATTCCTTTTCATATAGTGGTATACACGAGTCTTGGGTATTGAATGCACGTTGTTATATTCAAGGTTGTTTGCTGTGTATTTTGTGCACATTTCCCCTGCCATATCCATCGCCTTCTTCCTTTCCTAACACTCGGTACCTGACAATTGTATCAAAAACAAAACATGGTGTTCTAACATTCAGAACGCCCTCTGTGACAAAATGTTACCCTCCAAGTTAAAATTGATAAGAAAAAAATAAACATACCCCCCACAACCACCCAACCTGACAACTCACATATCACTGCCAAACCTGAACTCAGATTTAACTTCTCTAAAGTGTCCATACTTGAGGTGGAAAAAATAATATTATCACTTAAACCGTCAAACTGTCGAGGTGATAATTGTCCGGCACAAATAATAAAACATGCCGCAAGAGACTTGTCACCATATATCTCGAAATTTATCAATGCTTCGTTTTCCTCAAGAACTATACCTAGCAATCTCAAGGAATCGTGGGTCCTCCCACTCCTCAAGAAGCAATCACTCGACCCAGCCATACCAACAAACTACAGGCCTATCACTACGGTGCCATTCCTACTAAAGATAATAGACAGAGTAGCATACGTACAGATTCAAAACTTCTTGCAGTTATATCAACTTTCAGGTACCCAGCAATCAGGTTTCATGAGGGTCTTCTCTACCTCAGCAGCTGCAGACCCTGCTCCCATCACGTGCGGTGTACCCCACGGTTCATGCGTTTCCCCTACGATGAATACTATTTTTACTAAGCCCCTGTTTGATGATCTGGACCTTCTGGGTGTCACCTACACTAATTATGCAGATGACACCCAGATTATCATCCCACTTTCTGGAGATTACAAACAGGATTTGGTGAATAGGATATACCTCATCATCCAGGCATGGATGGCACTTCACGGTCTATGCCTGAATGATGACAAAACGGATCTCATCATACTAGGGACTACACCAAACATTAAGAAACTTATCGAGGACTATACAGCTTTCGTCATAGACGGCCACTCTATTAAAGTTGCCAAAGAGGTAAAAACACCAGGTTTTTACCTCGACTCTTGCCTTACCATGGCCAAACAAGTGAATGCTATGGCATCCTCCACAGCCTACACGTGCAAGTTGATCAGATCAGCAAAACCATACCTCTCTACAATCAGTTGCACCACTTTGGCAAGAGCACTTGTACTATCGAAGTTGGATTATTGCAATGCTCTCTACCTGGGATCTAACAAATACATCACTCAGAAAAAAATGCAAATATTGCAAAATAACGCCTTTAGAGCAGCATTAGGAATTTCCAAAAGAGAACACATATCAACAACTAGAAGTCAATCCAACTGGCTATCCACTGTGGACAAAATCAAACTTAAAACAGCATCCCTAACTTTTAAATGGCTCAACAACCTTGCACAGAAATACCTGACAGAGAGATTCAAAAGCAGAGTCTCAACCAGACCTACTAGAACAGCTTACGACAATTGCCTTTTAGTACCTTACTCTAGAATGTCTACAACTGGAGGGAATAGTTTCCCTGTCAAATTGGCACAACTGTGGAACTCCCTCCCGCCGACTTTAAGAATTGACCAATCTTACCCACACTTTAGATTAAATATTATCAACTGGCTTGAAGGAAACGATCAGTAACCCTAGCATTACTTGCTAACTGTCTGTATAACTCAACTGTACTCTGCTCGACTAATGTGAATTCACACCTGTAATGCATATGTACCTAGTGTTTTATATGTATTAACCTGTATCTATGTAAATATGTAATCTTGTAACCTGTAAGCTTAAAGTATCCTTGTCCTCGCGCCCTGATACCTTCAGGTCTGGCGCGCGCTATAAATAAAGAAACAAACAAACATATGTATATTCATTAAGCTTCATCTCACTCATCTTTCCAACATAGACGATTTTTTCATCTCTTTGTACTTGATTACCTTCTTACTTCAATTGCACCATTTTTTAAATATCTGCATATCGTTTCTGTGAATCCTCGTGTCTTCCCTTCATGACGTCACTTTACTAGGGTCAGTTTGCACTTACAGCTCTTCTATGCCCAATGGTATATGTCAACATCCTTCCACCACTTCAGTCGTAGGGTACAATCGATACGGCTGTCTGAGTGCATAACGTCTCTCATATCTTCGGTGCTGTATTGAGATGATACTTGGCATCACACATGAAACCTGCTGTTCTTCCAGTACACCAGAGGTGATGTGGTGGGCACTAGAGATGACATCACCTGCTCCTCTGCAGTACAATTATACGCAGCCCGAAGGCTGACCTGATTGTTCCATTTGGTGACATAGATGGTCACATATAAAAGTGGGACCCTCATCGTAGAAAGCTCCATGTCTAACACATGAAGCTTTGAATTCAATTCTAGCTGAGAACGGAGGCAGTGCATGGCTCTAAGAGGAGGTGTTATATGTATGTTCTCTGCAGCAATGTTAAAAATGCAGAGAATGTTTGTATTTATGTTTGAGTGGAATGCCAGACGCCCATTTGTACTACAGGCATAATTTGTGGTATAATGGATAGTTAATTGTCCCAAATAACGTGTATATATGGGAAAGGGTAGTTGGCAAATTCTGCTGACCAGAAAGAGGGGAGCTAGAGATTTTTATGCAGCCCCACAACAAAAATCTCTGACTTGGTGAGGTTTCATTTTAGTATAATGTTATTCATATCGGTATTAATGGCTAACAAGCAAGATGGAATATTAGTAACAGTAGGTTTGGAATTAGCCAGTTCTACAATCAGTTATGTAATAGCTCATAGAGCTATACTTTCATCAAATGCAAAAGGTAGAAAATACATGTTTATTTTTTATTATAATAAAATGGTGCCAGCTTAAAGAAAATCATACAAGTATTTATGGAAACACTAAAACTGATTATAAGCATAAATAAATCACATGTTTTCTGACTTTAACAAATTAATTAATGAGAAAACCTCATCAAAGAATTGATACAAAGCAATGTAAATCCTATTTGTTTCCCCGCTATATAAATATTTCATAATCTCTTTGTGACAGACCACTCGGACTAGGTAGGTAAATTGAACAAAAGTCAGTCTTTATTGACTTTTTTTTAAGAAATGAAAAGAAAATATTAATTCAAGTATCAGTTCTCTTTCCTGCCAAGATGACTCTGATGGGGTTTATGCGAGTATAAGGCAGAAATCTCTGTTTAATCTTCGTAAGCCTACTGGTATGGACTTGTGGTCTCCTCGCTTCCAAACCGATTCTGAAATAAGAAAGAGAACTCCCCATCAGTCCTTGATCTCTCTTTGCTTTATATAGGGGCTGGCCACTCTTGACCCAATCAGGTCTCTCCTTATGTGTCAGAGTGTGCGGAAGTTCCTTCCCCCTGAGACTCCTCACCTGGATCTTCAGTGGGGTTAGATGACCTCGGTTTCCTTCTTCTATCCTTCTGGAGACTCTTTCTTTCTTCGCTTGACTGGATAGTCCTTCTTCCCTTCTTACGTTCGAAGAGATAGGGACGGTCTCCCCCCGAGGCCACCTTGCCCGCCTATGGATCTGGCAGTCAGGTGAACCCAGGGGAGTCCGTTCCTCAAAAACAGGGAAAAAGCCTGATATGGCAGAAAAAACCCTGTGTGTTAGTCGATGGTTTTGGCCGATCCGGTGTGAAGACTGGAGAGGCTGGTGTGGTTCCGCAGGTGAAACAGCAAGCCAAACGAAGGCCTAATCTTCCTGGGTAAGGATTCACTCCAAGCGAGACTCTGTGAGAGATTGGGGTTCAGCAGCTCACGGGAAGCAAGGAACTATTCCTTTCGGGAGGCAAGTGGAAAAGGAATCCGGAGGCTAAAGAAGCAAGGATAGCCACAATAGAAACCTGGAGGAAATATGAAAAGATGAAGATAACCAGCAGGAGGGAGCACCGGAGAAAGCCAGGGAGCAAGAGAGCGAGAGAGAGAGAGAGAGAGAGAGAGAGAGAGAGAGAGAGAGAGAGAGAGAAAGAGAGAGAGAGACGAAGGTGGGTGAAACACCGGAGAGGATGTGACTGCTCCGAAAAACACCGCGGAAGGTAACTGAGCCCACTAGACCCGAGGAAGAAACTTAAAGGAACAGAACCGGAAAGCTCACTTGCAAAGTGAGCTTAGGTCGGGAACCAACAGCCGCGGAAAGACAGAGCGAAGGGTAGAGGACTTCGTGAAAGAGGACGAACAGGAGAAAAACAGGGACTGCATAAGCGGGGATAACCAGAGAAGGCACAGGGCGAATATAAGGGAAGGCTCGTAAGAGAGGCACTGCGGCAAAGCGATAGTCAAAAGACCGACGAATGCGAGTTGCAACGCGAGTTGCAGGGGGCGTGGTCTCCTGTTATACCTGCCGGTTCAAGACGACTAGAACGTCAAGCGGACCGGTAGAGAGGCTCAATACCGCCTCCATCTTGTCCAGAGTTTCCACGGCCGCGGTGTGACAGTATGCCCTCTCTTCATCGACTCTCCCCCGGGTTTCCCCGGATGTAGGCGATGGAACTGTCTTAGAAGTCGTGGGTCGTGGATATGACATCTGGGCTCCCAAGACCGTTCTGCTACAGAATATCCCTTCCACTGGACCAGATATTGTATAGTCCCATGTCTGTAACGTGAATCAACCAGCCTCTCCACTTCATATTCTTCCGAATCGGGATCTTGGGGTATAGAGGAAGGTATGCGACGGCCCATGGGATCTGGATGATAAGCCTTCAGGAGGGAGGTATGGAAGACAGGGTGTATCCTTTTCAGACTGGATGGTAGATGTAATCGAAAGGCCACTGGGTTTACTTGAGATAATATGGGAAATGGGCCTATAAAGCGGGCTCAGAATTTACCAGGATGAACCCAACGTGGGAGATATTTGGTTGACAACCAGACCTTAGTCCCCACTTCCCATTTGGGGTTAGGAGATCTCTTCTTATCAGCATACTTCTTGTATCGAATCCTACTCGCCTCCAGCTTCTGAGCCGCTTCCTTCTGGATGGATCGAAGATCATACAGGCGCTGGTCTACCGAAGGGACTGAAGTTGGAGGAACCCCAAAGAGAGGTATATGCCTTGGATGATACCCGTAGGTGAAGTAGAAGGGGCTGAAGCCAGTTGCCGAATGTTTGGTGTTGTTATAAGTAAATTCTGCTAAAGTTAGAAAGGACTTCCACTTATCCTGTTCTTGATGACAAAAACAACGGAGATATTGTTCGAGAGTGGAATTTAGGCGTTCTGTTTGTCCGTTGCTTTGGGGATGATAACCAGAGGATAAGGCTCTCTTTATACCCAACGAACTACATAAGGCTGACCAGAAGCGGGACGTAAATTGGGACCCCCTATCTGAAACTATGGTTCGAGGTAGACCATGCAATCTTACTATTTCTTTCAGAAACACTTCGGCGGTTTCGGATGCAGAAGGCAAGCCAGACAAGGGAGAGAAGTGAGCCATCTTGCTCAATGTATCCACCGTAACCATGATTGCTGTGGATCCCATATAGAGAGGGAGATCCACGATGAAATCAGTGGAAATGTGTTCCCAGGGTTGTGAGGGTAGAGGCTCTTGTTGGAGTAATCCCATGGGCCGATGAGTACTGGGTTTATTAGTCGCACATACCGGACAAGCCATCACATATGTTCTGACGTCCTGGTCCATAGTCGGCCACCAGAAATATCTGGACATCAGATGTAGTGTCGCCCCATGGCCCTTATGTCCTGCCGAAGGACATAAGGGCACCAGTATAAGGCTTGTGTCTGGAGTTTCTCAGATGGTAAATACAGTGATCCTCGATGAAAGTATAGCTTCCCTCTCTTTTCCATGAGGGTCATATGGTCGGGAGAGACTTCAGAGAGACTAGTCGAGCGCTCCACTTCTTGTATGAAGGAGTTGACCATTCCTAGGATTCTCTTACCAGAGAGCATCTCACCCAGACCCTGTTCTTCTTTGGGCTCCAGGCTGCGGGACAGAGCGTCCGCTAGGGCATTCTCCTTTCCTGGAAGGTAGGTTATCTCAAAGTCAAACTGGGAAAAGAAATACGCCCATCGGGCGTGAGGAGAATTGCGGCTTTCCATCTGTTGCAAAACCTTAAGATTCCGGTGGTCAGTGCGAACCAGAAATGGATGGGCCGCGCCCTGCAGTAAATGCCTCCATTCAATACATGCTTGACGAATCGCCAGTAATTCTCGTTCCAGCACAGAGTAGTTCCTCTCACTAGGTGTAAGAGTTCTAGAATAGTATGCTACCGGATGTTCTGCTCCATCTTGGTCTGATTGTAGGAGAGCAGCTCCAATGGCACCTCCGGAGGCATCCGTCTCCACCACGAAAGGAAGAGACTGATTTGGTTGCACTAGGATAGGGGCGGTGGTGAAAGTCTTCTTAAGTAGTAGAAAGGCCTGATCCGCCTCCTTATCCCATTCGAACTTCTGACCCTTCTTAAGCAAACGGGTGATTGGTAGAACTATATCCGAGAAGCTAGGAATGAATCTTCTGTAAAAGTTAGACAGTCCCAGAAATCTCTGTATATCCTTGGGATTCCTGGGAGTGGGCCATTGAAGAACTGCCTTAACCTTCTCCGAATCCATCTGTACCCCCTCCTTAGAAAGAATGAACCCCAAATAGGATACTGCGGAGGCTTCAAACACACATTTCTCGGGTTTAACTAGCAGTTGATGTTCTCTCAACCTTTGAAGGACTTGCGTGACGTGCCTTCGATGCTCAGAGAGGGAGGAAGAGAAGATCAATATATCGTCTAAGTAGACCACCACAGAGATATATAGCATATCTGAGAAGATCTTATCTACAAAACGTTGGAACACGGCAGGAGCATTCACTAGTCCGAAGGGCATTACCCTTTACTCAAAGTGTCCCAGGGGAGTTCTAAACGCCGTTTTCCACTCATCTCCCTCCTTTATTCTCAACAAATGATAGGCTCCTCGTAGGTCTAACTTTGTAAAGATTGAGGCTCCTTCCACTGCTTCAAGTACCTCCTTTATGAGGGGCATAGGGTACCTGTCCCTGATAGTCAGGCTGTTCAACCCACGGTAGTCTATACACGGTCTTAATTCCGTAGTACCTTTTTTTGGAATGAAGAACATTGAGGCCCCTGCCGGAGAATGGGATTCTCGTATCAACCCGTTTTGCAGATTGGCATCCAAGTACTCTTTCAATGCTCTTCTTTCCGGAAGTGACATTGGATACATACGACCAAAAGGAACGGATGCCTCAGGCTTTAGATCGATACCGCAGTCCTCGGCTCGATGTGGGGGTAGAGTACGAGGTAGTCTGTCTTCGAAGATTTCAGCATACTCCTGATAACGCGGTGGAATCGTTTGGACCACTGTCGGGAAAGTCGAAAGTGCTATCCCCTTCCTCATCAAAGGAGGGGGTTGTGGTAGACATACCTTCGAGCAGTACGATGACAAAAAACAGACGGTATTCGCAGACCAATCAATCCTGGGATTATGTTTACGTAGCCAGGGTATGCCCAGGATGATCGGGAAATGAGCTGCTCTTATAACATCAAAGACTATCTGTTCTTGGTGTTGAGACAAGGACATGTTAGCCGGAACTGTCTCCTTAATGATGGGACCGGAGGAAAGGGGAGCTCCATCTACCCCTTCTACCGGTAAAGGACAGGCCTTCCGACGCAGGGGTATGCCTTGTTCTTGAGCCCACTGGATCTCAATAAAGTTTCCGGCCGCACCACAATCCAGCATTGCTAAGACTTCTACGGATGGAGAGGATTCAAATGTAAGGCGCACGGAAAACACCATAAGGCTGTTGTTATCCGCAGAAGGGTCCTGGTGAGTGGAATTGCAGGGATTCTTCGATTCTGCCCGGTTCCTTTCCCTGCTCAAGACCGGGGAGGCGCGTTTCCCGGGCGTCTCGGGGGTACTTCTGGACAATTCCGGAGCAAATGTTTCGAAGATCCGCAGTACATGCAGAGACCCAGGTCCCTGCGTCTCTTGCGTTCCTCGGGGGTCAAAGGTCCTCGGGTTGTCCCTATCTGCATAGGCTCTTCCTGTTGTGGTCGGTTAGAAGAACTTGCAGTGGGAATCCCTCCTGAGGGATGAAGTCTGAATCTCCTTCTTTCTGACCTTCGTTCCTGCAGTCTGTGCTCCAATTGCAGGGATAACGTAACCAACTCTTGAAAGGAGGTAGGACGCGCCATCCTGGCTAGCTCATCCTTGAGCTCATCATGTAAGCCTCGATGGAAAAGGGTCTGCTGGGCTGAGTCTGGCCATCCTGAGTCCGTGGCCAATTTGGTAAAAGTAGAGGCGTAAGTCTGTACATCTTGATTGCCTTGACGGAGATCCAGAAGGGCTTCATAGGAAGAATACTGGACCTCTGGTCTCTCAAATCTAGAACGCAGTAATTGAGTGAACTGAGAGTAGTCCGTTATGGCAGGATCTGCGAGTGCTATCAGTGGAGTTGCCCAAGCCAATGCATTGCCAGCAAGGTTGGAAACAAGAAACCCTACCTTAGCTCTATCCAGTTCGTATGCCCTTGGTCGAAACGTGAAATAAACCATACAGGCATTCAGGAATTCCTTTAGGTGTTTGGGATTGCCGTCATACTTCCCAAAGGAAAAAGTCAGGGGAGGTAGATCGCCTCGGGATTCTTCTCGTGTCGCTACTTGTTGGCGTAGGTTAGCGTTCTCGGTTCGGAGATTCTGAACCTCGGCCTGAAGGCCCTGAATAGCAGTCACCATCTCCTGGTATTGTTCCAAGGAGGCCATGCCGGTTGTGAGGCGTTGCAATCTGTCAGAGTGTGCGGAAGTTCCTTCCCCCTGAGACTCCTCACCTGGATCTTCAGTGGGGTTAGATGACCTCAGTTTCCTTCTTCTATCCTTCTGGAGACTCTTTCTTTCTTCGCTTGACTGGATAGTCCTTCTTCCCTTCTTACGTTCGAAGAGATAGGGACGGTCTCCCCCCGAGGCCACCTTGCCCGCCTATGGATCTGGCAGTCAGGTGAACCCAGGGGAGTCCGTTCCTCAAAAACAGGGAAAAAGCCTGATATGGCAGAAAAAACCCTGTGTGTTAGTCGATGGTTTTGGCCGGTCCGGTGTGAAGACTGGAGAGGCTGGTGTGGTTCCGCAGGTGAAACAGCAAGCCAAACGAAGGCCTAATCTTCCTGGGTAAGGATTCACTCCAAGCGAGACTCTGTGAGAGATTGGGGTTCAGCAGCTCACGGGAAGCAAGGAACTATTCCTTTCGGGAGGCAAGTGGAAAAGGAATCCGGAGGCTAAAGAAGCAAGGATAGCCACAATAGAAACCTGGAGGAAATATGAAAAGATGAAGATAACCAGCAGGAGGGAGCACCGGAGAAAGCCAGGGAGCAAGAGAGCGAGAGAGAGAGAGAGAGAGAGAGAGAGAGAGAGAGAGAGAGAAAGAGAGAGAGAGACGAAGGTGGGTGAAACACCGGAGAGGATGTGACTGCTCCGAAAAACACCGCGGAAGGTAACTGAGCCCACTAGACCCGAGGAAGAAACTTAAAGGAACAGAACCGGAAAGCTCACTTGCAAAGTGAGCTTAGGTCGGGAACCAACAGCCGCGGAAAGACAGAGCGAAGGGTAGAGGACTTCGTGAAAGAGGACAAACAGGAGAAAAACAGGGACTGCATAAGCGGGGATAACCAGAGAAGGCACAGGGCGAATATAAGGGAAGGCTCGTAAGAGAGGCACTGCGGCAAAGCGATAGTCAAAAGACCGACGAATGCGAGTTGCAACGCGAGTTGCAGGGGGCGTGGTCTCCTGTTATACCTGCCGGTTCAAGACGACTAGAACGTCAAGCGGACCGGTAGAGAGGCTCAATACCGCCTCCATCTTGTCCAGAGTTTCCACGGCCGCGGTGTGACATTATGTCTGAGGATATAAAAACCCTCACAAGCCCCGCCCCCTTCCTTCCATGCTCCCAGTCACCATGATGTCTCCCCGCCATGTGCCACGAGGTGAAGATTGGGGTTTATACAGTCAGAGGTCCCTAGCTTTGGTAAGGATAAAGACCTTCTAATATGCTTCTTTTTGGTCTCTTTTCTCTGTTTTACGAGTGTGAGGTTATACGGTTCTTTTGCTTCTCTTTGTTCCATTCCCCATTTGTGGCGTCTTGGCCCAACAACCTCCCGCCGTTGGTCGTTCGTGCTGCGGTACACGTGGCACATGCCGGCAGACCCTTGCTCCGTCTGGTCGCCTGTGTCATGGTTTCCACGTTCCTTGCCCGTAGGACCCACGCCATTTCTCAACCCCGCTACCAGCCGTGCTTTAGGGTTTCCACTATCCGCATTCAGGCAACACAATTCACTATGCATTTGTTATTCAATATCACTATTACAAATTCTGCAGATTATTTCATCTGATAAGCTATACCAGACCCAATCATCTTAAAAAAGGGAGAATGCCTAACCTAAACTGAAAGAAAAATAATCTTATTTTTGTTCTATTAGTTCACAGATATAATGTTAGCATTCCCCAGATTGATATCATCAAAGGCAAATTCATTGTACATCTTCAATTCACTATGCTGAATAATAATAAATAATAGTGGTGAAGGAGTGATCCCTGTGGAACCCCACAAAAACAGAGAAATAAAATAGATCTGAATGGGGACTGTCACCTCTTGGGGTATTGGACAAAGTACACAGATGTACAAGTACAGCTTTCGGGTGGATTTTATTCTTATGACACACAATGAAATGATATGAATCTTGCAGCTCTGTTTCCTCTGGGAGTTGTTACCTCACAACAGCCATGTTTTTTCATTTCCCACCTCCCTCCTTCAGTCACTGGCCTGGTCAATCCAAGTTAAACCTCTGTTTGCCTCTGTAGACTGCTACGTCAGCGACATTCCTCTGGGCTGGTGAATGCCTGTTTACAGCTGTCCAATGTCCCTTTGTCACAATATATTATGCAGCACAAGCAAGTCAGGGATCTCTTAACCTTGCAATGAATGTGGCGCACAATACAACCGCTTTTTATTTTTACAATCCCAATTCGTTTTTAGGGAGGCCTCCAACCCATTTTGCACCCGACATCCACAAGCACCCCATTTCAAAGTAGACCATGAACCAGGCCGGTGTGTTATCAATGAATATTTTATTAATTTGTGATTTAATGAGAAAATTGAATAAACAGTTACAGTAGCCACCAAGGTGTGGCAACACAAATTTCAGAGTACTTTTAGTCAAGTGGCACACTCAGACAACACAAACATGTGTGGCACAAGGATATCATTTACGGATTTCACCACTACTATCAACAGTTCAAAACACCATGAAAATATATGCAACCCATAGGAAAGTGCATGTGCACACAAAGGACTCTTGAGTCCCAGCAATCCTCACCTCCCCCTCCCTGACCTTGTCAACTATGAATGGAAGGCAGTGGCAAGGAATGGGAACCCCAGGTTAAAACTGAATACTGAATGGGGTTTTTAGAAACAATATGGGGAGCAAGCAATGAATGGAACAATTTGTTTTTCTGCACCAGATAAAATGGGTTTTTACTTAGTTAGGACAACTGTTATGGGACAGCACAAAAGGTTACTTTGCGCTGCTTGGACCAGAAGACAAAGAGGGCTTCAGAACAGACCAGACAACTCAAACATGTGTGGCACAAGGATTCACTTTACTGATTTCACTACTACTATCAACAGTTCAAAACACTATGAAAATGAATGCAACCCACAGGAAAGTGCATGCGCAGACAAAGGATTCTCGAGTCGCAGCAACACTCACCACCCCTAGACCTCCACTAGGCTTGTCAGCTTTGAATGGAAGGCAGTGGCAAGGAATGGGAACACCAGGTTAAAATCGGATATTGAATGGGGTTTTTAGAAACAATATGGGGAGCCAGCAATGAATGGAACAATTTGTTTTTCTGCACCAGGTAAAATGGGTTTTTACTTAGTTAGGACAACTGCTATGGGACAGCACAAAAGGTTACTTTGTTCTGCTTAGACCAGAAGACAGAGAGGGCTTCAGAACCGACTAACCAGCACACAATAGGAAAATCGATTTTAGTACATGCAACACATGGGCAAATGGAAAGGGAATGCAATTGGAAATCTGTTATCAAAATACAGTAGGCGGAGAGGAACAGACTAGGAAAAACGGTTTAAAACAGGTTAACTGAAATTTCCAGGGAAACGAAAATGCAAATGGCATTAGATTTTACTAAGGCTGCAAATTACAGACACGCTTTAGGCAAGTGGGAACTCACGATAGGAAACTTGGTTTTCAATTAAAATGACAGAGACACATAACAGATAGGCTCTGGGCAAAGAGATTACTCACAATAGGAAATCGGTTTGGGTTTAAAATGACAGATGTAAATATAAATTTGTTTTGTGAAACACCATTTAAAAACATGGACGAATTTGTCTTCAGCTCACAATGAATTTAATTCTTTGGGGGACACTTTATAACTATAACAACTCACAAGACACTGAGAAGAGACTGTTATTTTCAAATTCGATCCTGTGAAATAATGTGGACATTAATTGATTTACTGAAAAAATATATACTAGGGATCTACATAAGCAACTGGAGATTCTTCAAGGGGAAATGACTTAAATTCAAAGGCCAACAAAGGGAAAACTACTACAATGCACAAACAAGTGAAATACTTTTCAATAGGAAAATGACTGAATTACACAAACGAAGAAGATAGGGGATTTTTCCATGGGGGCATCTCTATGGCAATGCTGAAGAAGATACAGCATCTCTGGCTGGGGATGTCTATACTTACACGAGAGGGCTGAATGGGGCACCAGGGAGCATCAGGGCCTCACTGCTGGGACAGCCAGGGGTCAGTCAAGGATTCTCTCTGTCTGCCAAAGGTGTGCCAAGTCAGCTACTCCAGCTCCTGTCTTCACTCCAAGATGTAGGCATCACTCTGCAACTATGATTCCAGATTTGGTTAGCTGCACACCTCAAGATTTGGTAGAGAGAGTCCTGATTTGAGATGGAGTGACTTATTTATAAGGCAAATGACATTACAGATGTGTCATAGTTCCCGCAGAATGAATTGGGCAGTGTTCAAGTGTCCTCTCCCATCTGTGGGCTGATAGGTCCAAAGAAAGTGGGAGTGTTCTGGAAAGTCAAGGGAGGAAACCCAATCCATCATCTTACTCCGACAGGGGCTGGGTCTGGTTTTTGTACATGGAAATCTCACTGTATGACAAATGACCTTTCTCATCATATTAGGACACATATGCCAGCATTTTTCAATTCTACATTTTTCAGTGAATCGCATAAACCTTATCAGATGTCTGTGCGACCTACTGGTGCAATGCCATAGTATTTTCTCATTTTCTACGGAACTATATTAATGAAAAATATGGCACTCTGTGGGCAGAATATGGATAACATTTTACATATTACCTCAACTTTTTATGTTTCTCACATTTAAACAGAGATCACAATCAAGTTTTTCCTCATAACCTTTGGTATGTTGGTGGCCCCAACATGGTTTTTGGCTCACAAGAAGTGGCTCTCTGACAGCTTTTCAGAAATCCGAACATGAATCGTGTGCGATTCCAAGTTATCCCATGAACAGCATATCTCCCATTCTGTTCAATGATTGTGAAACTACTCCTAGCTCTGGCCCCTCACCCTTGGAAGGGATCTGGTTTTAGTTCTGACGTTAAGAGGAGTTCCTGTGTTTAGATTAGCCAAAGGCTTCAAGGGCTAATGGCCAGCTTTATCACAGTTTAGTCATAAAACCTGGGGAGCAGGAGAATTCCTCCTCTCGTCCCCCTGACAACAGTGCTCAGAAATCAAGGTTCACACTTGAGGAACCCACAGCAGAAAAATGAAACCAGGATTTTGGCCTGCCCCTCACTGCTAAAGCATTTGACTTTTAAATCAACTCTTAGAATTGCACAATTTCAACATGTAAAACCCTCACACAGTGGTTACCTCCAACAGTGATTACAGAAGGGCAACATAATATATATTTTAAAGACTTTAGCTGTACATATGACATCTCAAGTATTCCTTTAGAGGCACAATGGAAATGTACTTTGTCAATTCCAGCCCTGAATGGCTTTCACTCTGCTGCAATTTAACATCTCCTTGTTCATTCTGCAAATTATTGTGTCCTTTTGTGATGGGCTCATGATGGACAAAACTTCCAGTTCCTGTATTACACTTTTGCACACATTTTGATGGTCATGTCTTTAATATAAAGGGAAACCCGGATGTACACATTTCCTTTAATATTTCTGCTGAAATGCACTCTACTTCACAGTAACTTTAGCTCACAATGCTGCCATCCCATTTAGGGTTCTGTGGACTGTAGTTCTGGAGGATATTATTTCAGCTTTCTCCTTCTTTGGCAACATATGCAATTTGTCCATCCCTTATGCAAAACAATGAACATTTTTAGGCATCTCCAAGTTTTGAGACCCAACTACACTCCTTTTTGTTAGGCAAGGGCCTCATTTTGCACATTACTCCAGCGCAGGCCCTTTACTGAAGAGCATGTCCCCCCAGTGACTCTGGCCTTTAGTTATTGCATTCAGGGCTATTTCACCCCATACAATCCCCCCTCCTAGCTCTTTGGTAACTTTATTCAGAGAGAAGAGCCAGGGGAGAGTGGGGTGTTAATTTTATGATGGCTTGGGTGCGTCCCAGGGATTTAATTTAGACCTCTTCTGCTCTATTCGTGGTCCTAATTGAGTGGTGCACTGGTTTGCCCCCACTCTCTTCTGACTTTTATTTTTCCGTTAGGTTGTGGATCCTGGGCCTCTCCTCTTCCAGTGGTTCCCCAGCGGCGTGTAGAGGCAAGGAGTTAACGCATCTGTCAAAAAGAATGGAGAGATTAATATTTCATACCATACCATTTTCGCAGGTAGGGATGTGAAAATTGACAACAAAACAGCAGGAGAGACACATACAAGGTACCTTGTAACACACATTTTTCCCTTACATTTTACATCTTCATCATCTTTTCAAAATAAGAATAATTGTTCGACTCCCTGTAAATGTATGATTTTCTTTATTCGTGTTCCAATTCATTACCTCTACTCCTCGGAGGATTCCTGGGCTCCAACCTCACTGGGTTCCTCAATCAGTTGCAAGTTCTGCCTGGGGTGACAGCTCTTCAACTGATTGCACCCATTTCTCTTCCGTTTGTTCTCCTTTAGGGATGCAGTTCTTATAGGCGACAGGTGAGATTTTATCTACAATTTCAAAGGGGCCACGTCAGGAGGGAAGGAACATCTGCTCCTTGGTCTGATTCCTTTAATAGTTATATAAGTAGACCCTGTCTCCCACTTGATATTCTATTTTTGTGGTCTTTAAATCGTAGTAGGTTTTGATCCCCTCTGCCGACTTTTCCAGATTTCGTTGAGCATACGCAAAAGTATGCTGAAGGTGTTTTCTCAAATTCTCAATATATTCATGTGTCGTGGACGCCTTAATCAGGGTCTTCTCTTGCGTTCTGTAGAGCAGATGCTGAGGTAGCATAATTTTTCTTCCAGTCATTAGCTCGAAATGAGACATTTTTGTCACAGAAGATAGTGTAGACATGATGGCCGTCAGGACAAGCGGTAGTCGGATGTCCCAACTAGGCCCAGAGTCCACCACAAACTTCTTTAGAATGCCTACAATTGTTTTATTGTACCTCTCAACTCGCCCAATAGAGACTAGGCGGTAGGCAATACAGAGTTTCCTCTTTACCACAAGTATCTCCCACATCTTTGTCATCACCTTGCTGGTAAAGTGACTTCCTCGGCCCATCTCAATCCTTTGGGGAAGGCTGAAATGCAAGAAAATGTGGTTGATCATCAGGGCAGCTGCTGTTTCTGCCTTGCAATTTGGGGCCAGGAGACATTCCACCCACTTGGTAAACAAGCATGTTACAGTTAACATGTACTTGTTTCCCCTAGAGGAGTGAATCACAGGCCTGATGAAATCTAACTGTAAATCTGACCAAGGCAGTGTCATCCCCGTTTTCTATAGGGGAGCTCGGTGTGTGAGGGAACTTGGCTGAAATTGCGCACACACAAGAAATTTCCCAATAATCGAATCCCCTTTTTGTGCCGTATTCAAATCAACACCTGGGGTCTCCTTTCTCCACTTTGCAGTTGAGAGTTCATTTTGGGCAAGTATTTGGGACCTGGAGACAGCAACAACTTGGATTTCCCCCAACAGGGACTTGATGTCTATGAGATTCCCATGGATGGCTCCAGTTTTGGCCAACTGGTCAGCCAGGTAATTTCCGGTTTTGTCTGGTCCCTCTATTCTGCAATGGCCCTTGATCTTCTTCCAGTAGATGGTCATCTCATTAGAGGTGAGCAGATCATCAATGGATTGTATTAGTTTCCCAAGCTTGATTGGTTTGTTGTTTGCGCACAGCAAACCTCGGTTTTTCCAATTTATCAGGTGCTCCACAAACCCATTCCTGACATAATCTGAATCAGTAATTATGACGAGTTTGTGGAGTTGCTGTTGCACGGCAGTGAGGATGGCCTGATGAACCACCATCAACTCCGCCACCTGTCTACTTCGGGGACTACCAGGGCATCATTCCCCCAGGCATTCCCAACGCCAGCCACCAGTTCCTTCTCCCCGTTGTTATCAACACGGTCGGAGCACCCGTCCACATAAACTGTGGGCCTCCTCTGGCACATGTCTTCCTCATAAAATTTGTGCGGAGAAGTCAGGTACCCCTCCATGTTGCCTTATGTTTTTAGACTTTCGTCCTCGAGACAGTATTCTTGGACACAAACATGCAAGTCAGCCAAACCTTGCGCGAGGGGACTCTTCTTGTTTTGGCCATATCTGACCTCTACAGGAAAGCCGTGCATGGACAGAATCCAGGAAGTAATTCTGGAATTACTCACGTTCCCCGACTGGATTATGTCACTTTGGAGATATTGCAAAGGCTGGTGAGGAGTCTCGACAATGATGTGCTCCCCCTGGATGAATGGGCAGTAATTCTTCAATGGCCACACCGTTGCCAGGAGTGCCTTCTCACAATCATTGAATTTTTCCCCCATAGAAGACAAAGTCTTACTCGCATAAGAGATGACTTTGTTGCCCTTGTCGTGCTTCTGGTATAATACTGCTGTTAAGCAAGTATTTGAGAACCCTGTCTCCAAGAAGAACTCCTGGTTTTTGATGGGATAAGCTAAACAAGGCGCTTGTGAAAAGCTTCTCTTCAGTTGTTTCACTGCCTCTGCTTGCTCTGACCCCACTCCCACTTGACCCCAGCCTTTAGTAAATGGACATTGAGCAACGCAAGATCAGAAAATTCCGTAGAGACACTTTGGACTACGCAAGGGACATTGTCTATTCCTGGCAAGAATTTTACCAGAACTCAAGGCCAAACCCTACCAGACCAACAAGACCACAGGGACCAAACAATAGTACGGATAGTAGCGAGGCAACTAGTGGAGAAAGGGATAATACGGACAGACATCCACCACAGAGTCCAAGAAGACCGGAAACAACTGATACAATACCACCAACACAATCAGGTCCATCAAATACACCTACACTGGAAATACCTTTTTTAGGAGGAGACCCACCTGTAGAGGGAAAAAGAAAACAAAGACTGAGGAACAAATGACAGACTCTATTGTTCTTAATATTTCCAGCAAAATACTCACAAAGAATCAGATGGACACATTGAATTTAGGCATCACATTTATCCCCACAAACAATACTAGCAACTTTGAGGAAGAAGTCAATCTCTTCAAACTGATAAGAAAAATGTAACTTAAGGTATTTTTTGATGGGCTACCAGACTTGGGGGGACAGAAACCCAAAAATGACTATTTGGAAATGAAAAACAGGAGCACATTTCACCCACAGATCAACCACCCAGTCATAAATGTCTTCAACCTTAAACCTAAAAAAGACCTCAGACGACTAAAATACAGCAAAAACCAAAAAATGAACATACGGAGTCACCAACTCAAACTAATTAAAGAACTATCAGAGGATACTTCGGTCACACTTATCCCGGCAGACCAAGGGGGAGCCCTGGTCATAATGGACACTAACTTCTTTAATGAAGGCTGCCTTAGACTCCTACAGGATAAACAAACATACCTCACCTTGGACAACGATCCCATTATGTCAATCAGCGCTATGATTAAGGAAACAATTGACAAAGCCTACGATGCAGATTGGATTACTGAACACACAAGAGAATACCTCATCCAAAGATTTCCAATCACACCAGTATTTTATGCACATCCTAAAGTGCATACAAATCTCAAAAACCCACCTTTTAGACCCATAGTAGTGGGCACAGAAAGTATCTTTCATCCACTTGCAATTTACCTTGATAAGGCCCTACAACCGATTGTACAGAAAACTTGCACCTACCTTAAAGATACAGCACACTTCCTACGACTACTAAAAGAGATCAACATAGATTAAACAAATTTGATACTATTCACACTAGACGTCAACAGCCTATACACATCAATTCCTCATCAAGCAGGCATAGAAGCTCTGGAATGGCTACTACTGGGACAGAATGAAACACTAATACATAAAGTCTTCACCATTAAACTGATCAGGATTATCCTATAGAACAACTACTTCAGATTCAACAGAAAATACTATCTCCAAATATCAGGCACATCGATGGGCTCATCGGTAGTACCATCCTACGCGAATATATTCATGTTTCACTTCGAACATCACCACATTCTACATAAAGAACCTTGGAAAAATAAAATTAAATTCTGGAAGTGGTTCATTGACAACATCTTCGGAATCTGGCAAGGAACAAGTCAAGAACTTCAAGATTTCCTCACATACCTCAACAACTGCCAGGAAGGTATTACCTTAACGCTTGAAATTGGAAAACCGGGTGTCCACTTCTTGGATGTTCAAGTCGAAAAAAAAATGCAGAATTTTACACAAACATTTACAGAAAACCTACGGATGTGAACAGTGTTCTACACTTTGGGAGTTTCCACCCACTTCACTTAAAAGACAATCTTCCATAGGGCCAATTTCTCCGCCTAAAAATGATCACATCCAACCTCATGGCATTGCAATCAGAACAGGAAATCATGAAAGAGAGATTTAAGAAAAGAGGTTTCCCAGAAGATACGATCAATAAAGCTTTGGCACGAACAAACATTACAACAAGAGACGATCTACTACAGGAAAAACCGAAGAAAAAACAGACCAGATTAATTCACACCTTAAAATACTCTAGCCAAAGCTATCAGGTGAAAAGAATAATCAATAAGAACTGGGACCTTATAAAATCAGACCCCAACCTGAACAAACTATTACCTGACCCACCAATGCTGGCCTACAAACGGGGTAAGAATCTGAAAGATAGCCTTATTATGGCAGAAAGACCAAAAAAAGCCACACAAATCACATTGAAAAAACAAAAAACAGGAACCCATGCATGTCTAAATTGCCAACATTGCTCCAATTTAATCAAGGGTGACCACATAAGACACCCCAACAGTGGCAAGAAAATTATGTTGAAAGACTAAGCAAGAACGTCATCTACGGACTGAAATGCCCTTGTGGCAAGTACTACGTAGGGAAGACCATACGAAAAGTACGGGATAGATGGACAGAACACAAGTCCAACATACGGACGGGCACCATCAAATCCCCAGTAGCAAGACATTTTAAGGAAAATGGACCAATATCTCCCAACTCAGAGTAGTTGTACTAGAAGTGATTCGACCAGCACCCAGAGGAGGAGATATGGCCAAAAGATTGGCACAAAGAGAATTATATTTGATCCATACTCTGCACGCAATGACCCCATTAACTCTCAACGAAGATTTCTACTTGGGTGCATACTTATAGAACAATCAAAAAACCAATAGATAACAATTTCTGGAATAGTCACGATTAGTTGGCTCTTCAGATATAGAGTGCTCATTGTTTTAGGCACCACAGAGTATTTAATACACTTAGAGAGTTCATCATATGGGGGAGAAAAGGGACAAGGTCCCTTAAACCACAATAGAGATGTCATAACAGGACCAAGTTTTGTTTCCCATTAGAATGTAAGTCACAATGACAAGGTCATTTTTGTTGAATAGTATATCATATTGTACATAAAATGTGTATAACCTGACAGAATGTAAGTCTCCTACAGGAAATCACTGTACAAGTTTGAAACGATTTACCACTTGTGAGACCATGCTTTACCTAGACATCTCACAATGTAAAGTATCCTACAGGTTATCAACTTGTTATACTTGATTATTCACCATCAGAAATCTATACCAGGAAATTCTTCCCTTACCATCCCAGCTCGCAAAAGCCATAACCCCATTTAACCTTCTGTCTCTGTCTAGTAACCGCGTTACTTTCACTTCTACGGCATAGAAATGTACTCCGTGATCACGGATAACAAACTCCTTGTGTCCAAGCAGACCACTATCAAAATCTTTTTGTTTATTACACATGAACATCTTCTGTCGTATTTAGAACAAAAATTCTTTTGTTTATATCCGTGGCGTCACGTCACGCCACAACGTAATGACGTCATTACTTAGCGCCGTAATATATACGGCCATTTTGATCTTTACTAACATCAAGCTACGGATGTGCAGAGAACCTCCACACTTGTCATGATGCATACCCCCGGGCATCCAGACCACGTCCATCAGCCCCGGGAGCAGGCATCATGTTGCCTTGAGAAGACCCAGCAACCCCTGCTAGGGGCTGTCTGGGTTCAGTCCTGGTGCCAATGGCGCCAGGCTCATATGGGACATCAGTCCTGGCGCCATAGGCGCCAGGCTCATAAGTGCACACTTACCTGAGGCAGACCATGCTGCAAGAAGATCCAAGCCCATGTGAGGCCTGGAAGGGACTACTTTACGTTAGGGACTATTTTGTTACTCGGGTGTTGTCGGGGAGGAATACCTACCTGGGACTACTTTGGAGGCTATTTAAACCACGCCCGAAGAGCAGCACACGCTTCGCGTTATTCTGCATCCAGCAGCGTAACGTTCCCTGTGCCAGCAGCAGCATCCAGCCTTCTGCCACGCCCGCCTCGAAACATGGAGCACCTAGAAAGACGGAAAGAAGCAAAGGTTAGAACAAGAATATTACCTGATTTCTTACCTGATCCCAGATTCATCGCATCTTCAAACCTGAGGAAAGACTTTGTTTTAAACGTGTCGCATCGCCAACAGCAGAGCCGCGCCATACTCACCGTTCCACGCAGCATCTCTTCGATCCGGCGCTGTCTCCATCTTTACATCGCCGAATTCCGGCACCTAAGGGGGACAAGAAACAACAAGGTGAGCAGAGAGAACAGACAGAGACAATCTCTTTAGCCGCCATATGCTTACCTGATTTTACCGCCGGAGGTATTATTCATCAGCACGCCACTTCTTCTTATGCCACACCTGTGAGAAAAGGAGAAAACAGCAAGTTTAACCCTGGGCATTATTTACCGGACAGTGTTGGGTAACACAGACTTTTACCGGAGCGCCTTCAGTTGTCAATCTTCTTATTGGGTCAAAGCTGCAAGATAAAAGAGGAATTGGACAAGAGTGAATTCCAGACATTTTGAACTCTTACGAACTATATACTTACGGCTCTTCGCCAGGACCTTTTGGAGTCAGAATTCGTCTACAACTCTTCCAATATCTTCAGGCCAGTGAAGTAACTGGTCATCAACGCGCCCCTGCGTACTTCGCAGGATGGAGGGCTCATCCTTCAAGAATATAAGGTGAGATTGCTGAGAGGGCACTTCAGTGGTGATTAGAGGGCAGGACAGTGGGGGTGCTATCACTTGAATCCACAAGTGGCTAAATCCATCTCTCCACTTGTAGGAGAATATTTCTACGAGTCAAGCAAACAAGAATTGTAGGGGGGATCCAGTCAGTCATCGCTGCACTATGCATCACATGGGTGTAGGCCGCAGCAGTCCAGGTCCGACCGACACCCCTGTGGGAGCCAGGTGAGCGTAACAACACTCTTGGGATCATAGCCAGAGGTAAGCAGCATTCAAGCTTTGCTGACAACACCCTACCCTACCCTTTACCCTCACTTACCTGTTCTTCTATCACTTAAGCTAACGGTACGAAAACTCACCTTTTCCCTAGCAAAAGCAACGCCATAAGAACGCATTGACTTACCTGGTATCTCTCACCTTAAGTTGTACACCGCATACAACAACGATTTCTGGATCCTTACCTAGGGTAAGAACTTACTTACTCTCACTACCAACAGGCACTTTATCAGTGTTTATCAACATCCAATCTGACCTATGTATAAGCTATTTTGTCTTATAATTATTAAACTCTCTCGGGCACAAATGCCATTAAGACCACACACTTCTATACTCCATAGCAAACTTTTGTAAGACTATTAGGGTACCATGCCCTCACACGAGGCTATCCTCTTGACCAACTATGATAAAGTACCTACAGATAATCCATAGCCTTTTGTTTGATGATTCCATTTTGGTTTTTAGACTAAAGGTCTGCTTTGGGCCATATTTTGTTTAGACAGGTATGTTGACAAGTATTCTATTTGAGAATAGCAGAGTCAATGTTGAAAATAAGTTGAAAAAATATGTTACAATTATTAGAATGACTAGACAGCTGTATATAGTATCACAAGAACCACTTTTTTCTATTTTTTCCTTTTGAACATAAAAATGTTACCATTTTATATGCAAAACAGTAACAAAAAGTACTCTACTATAAATGTAATTATGTTTTTTTGAAATGTTTCTATAGATGTGTTGCATAATGTTGAATATACCCCTGAAGAAGAGATGTTTATCTCGAAACGCGTTGGGCCTTCTATGAACTTTTGAACAATAAAAATACCTTTGAAGAAATATCCTCATCTTTGAGATCTATCATTGGAAACTACAATATGCTTGTATGCCAGCAATCATAATTGAATGTATGAATTGAAATTTACTTCAAAAATGTTCCTAAATGTTTAGCTCATTTATGAGCTTGGTATATTGTGCAGGCGACGGGAGTTCCTTAATCAGCAACTTATCTTGTTCACTTTTGAGATATTGCAAAGGCTGTTGAGGAGTCTCGACAATGATGTGCTCCCCCTGGATGAACGGGCAGTAATTCTTCAATGGCCACACCGTTGCCAGGAGTGCCTTCTCACAATCGTTGAATTTTTTCCCCCATAGAGGACAAAGTCTTACTCGCATAGGAGATGACTTTGTTGATCATGTCGTGCTTCTGGTATAATACTGCTGTTAAGCAAGTATTTGAGAACCCTGTCTCCAAGAAGAACTCCTTCTTTTTGACAGGATAAGCTAAACAAGGCGCTTTT
The DNA here is from genome assembly GCF_040938575.1 of Ambystoma mexicanum. Taxonomy (NCBI): domain Eukaryota; kingdom Metazoa; phylum Chordata; class Amphibia; order Caudata; family Ambystomatidae; genus Ambystoma; species Ambystoma mexicanum. The sequence goes on from NC_090925.1 coordinate 693,972,912, forward strand.
GAAAGGCTTCTCTTCAGTTGTTTCACTGCCTCTGCTTGCTCTGGACTCCACTCCCACTTGACTCTGGCCTTTAATAAATGGACCAAGGGTCTCTTGACCTCTGCATAGTCTTCTATGAACTTTCTACTATAATTAGTCAGTCCAAGATGGCTTCTTAGTTCACGCAGAGTCGTTGGGTTCTTCAATTTTAACAAGGCTTCCACCTTTTTTCGCTTGGGGACTGAAACCCTCAGGGGTGCTTTCATGCCCTCGGAAGTTCACACGGGTCTTACACCACTGCGCCTTCTGGAAGGACAGTTTTGCTGCGGCTTCCTTTAACTGGGTCAGAACATAGCAGATTTCCGCTATATGTTCCTCCACTGCTGAGCTTTAAATGAAAACATTATCTACATAGGCCAGGTTTCCCCTTTCACCCCTGCTGTATTGTGGGTCTCTGGGTCACTTCCCTTGGGCTCTGTTTTTCGCATAGAGGAGTACTCATCTGACTCCTCCCTTCTTCTGGGGTCGGTGGAGAACCCCCCACCTCCCTGAATGGGTGGAGGTTTCCAGGTTGCTCTTTTGAGGCCTAAACTCTGACTCTTCTTTATCTGCAAAGTGGACCAAATGGTCTTCCTGGTCAGATGTGTTTGCCAAAATATTTTTAAACCTAATCAACGATGCACATCCATCAATCTCTGATGGGGGCTGGCCTTCCGGCTCAGTCATGCTAGGCCTAATTGAGTCCAGCTGCCTCATATTCCCTTGTTCTTGTGAACACATAGGTAAGAAGTTAGCAGCGCCTTGTGCATACAAGGTGGTGATCTGGCTTGAGGCCCCTGTTACAGAGGACATCACACCATAATCAGGGGTTGCCCTTCCATTCCCTAACTGTTCAGGGTTCCTCAAGGCCTCATCAAATCTAGCCACTCCTTCTCTAATCTCTCAGATTTATCTTTCTCAGCCCCTATTTCTTGGTAGTATGCAGAGGACTGAGCTTTGTACTCTGCTTCCAGGGCTTGACTGGCTTCTATGGCCTTACCTTGTGCTATATTACTTGGCCATGCGGTCCCCTGTCCTCCTCAAAAAGGACCTCATTTTCTTTCTGTGAATCTTGTATTGTCTGGGAATTCTCAGACCTCTTCTTTTGCAGGAGACTAATTTCCTCACTCTGTGTATTTTTGATCTGTGTTATTTGCTCTAGATCAAATTCTATTCGTCTCATATGTCCCATTAATTTTTCATGTTGTGCTTTTATGTCAGCCAGTTCCTGAAAACATGACTTGCCTTTTTCCAAGTCTGCCTTCAACTGGCACACTTCCTGACACCGGGCATCTTTTTCCTGACACAGCATGCTATTCTGTTCACTGGTTCCATGCCATTTCATTGCGGGATGTTTTTTCGCTGGGTTTTTTACCGCAAGTTTTTGAACGAAAAAACCCATAGAATGTTTTTTAAATTATTTTGCTGGGAACCCCCCCAATCCCCCATTCCCTTTAATTTCTTATCTATTCCCAAACAAATTCAAATAGCTTTGAAACACATTGTGTATAGGCGCTATATAAATAATCAATCAATCAATCAATCAAAACCCACAACACATTTATATAATTTTCTAACACCCTCCCAAAAAAATTTGATGGGTTGTTTCGTTACAAATTTTGCGGTAAAAAAACCCACGGAAAAACATCCTGCGATGAAAGGACGTTGTACCTGTTCACTGAGGTGATCTCTCAGCTGTTTCAAAGAGCTATAAATCAGGCGCTCCTGGTCAAAATCCGCTTGGGAATGGACCTGTTTAAAAATCAACTGGTTATTCTCCTCTTTGAACTGCGTGATCTGATTTTGAAAAACTTACGTTTCCTCTAAGCAGGCTCTATCATACTTCACTTGTTGACTCAATTTCAGTTGACTCTTTTTCAGGTTCTCAACCCCATCTTGGCACTCCTCTTTCAGTGCAGAGAATTGGGACTCTCGCTCTGAATTAATTTGTTGCTGTGCCACTAACTCATCCTCTAGCTGCTGAATAATGTTTCCTAATTTTAACTCAGAATTTTGACTCTGTAGCACTTTCTCCTCTGCTTGCCTTTTATCTCCCTGTGCTTGCTCCAAAAGCTCAGATGGATTTTGCATAGTGGCTACACTCTCCTGGTACCTTTTTTCTATGATCATCATGTGGAAGTACATATATGCAGCGAGCTGGACCATTTTAATTTGTTCATCTTTGGTGGTCTTCATCATGTAAAAATCTGTCAGGGTTTGATGTAACATGCCACTGTCTTGCCACACATCCATATTTATAGAGGTCACCTGTTGCATCATTCCAGATAGCCAGGCTTCATGTCCCTGTTCTGCCCATTCCCCCTTTTTTCATTTTTTATTAAAGTGTATTGGCATTTAGGTTATAACATTGTGCACTATACGCCAACACTCTTCTCCTAAGTACAATTATAACAATAACCCTCACATCACCCACCCCCCTCCTGTTCCCCCAACATGGATCAAGCATGAATACCAGCAGCATCTGTAGAGCTCACGAATAACATCTCAAGATACAGTCAGGAATGTGTTCAATTGCACACTGAGGTCTTGGGCTCGACTCTTTCCACCCTGTGGCCCATATCTCGTGTAACACACTGTCTGATCAGTATACAATTCCTGGCGGTCTTCCATATTCAGGACCCCCCAAGCATATTTTTGCCACTTCAGACCAGGCGGCCATACCTTTCGAAAAAGGGGAGCCACAGCCCTTCAATGTCCGATTTAGATTCATCGATAAGGTGTGTTAGAAAATCCATGTCATAGATAGCAAGGACCTTGGTGACCCATTCTTTTTCTCCTGGCGTGTGTGGACTTTTCCACTTCTGGGCTAGGCAGTACCTGGCGGCCACCAACATTACCTGCAACACATGACCCTGGGTCTCCTCTTGTTCCCCACACACGTCAATCCTGAAGAGGAAGAGCCATGGGCACAGGGTCCTTCACACTCCATCAACACCCTTAATCCAGGACAATACCTCTCCCCAGTACGTCTGCACTATTGGGCACTTCCACCATATGTGTATGTAGTCACCTTTCTTCGCCCGACACTTCCAACAATGTGGGTCGTATCCCACCTTCATCCTGGCTATCCTCTGCGGGGGGTGGTGCCATCTATGTAGCACCTTCAGCGCCTGATGTCGGAAATGGAGCGAGGCCGTGGAGCGATGGCACATCTACACATTTTAGACAATCTTTTATCGTCAATTTCACCCCCTAAATCCTTCTCCCATTGTGTCCGCGCTGGCGCAGGATCCCTTGGCGCTGAAAGAAGGAGTCTGTAAAGGTGAGATATCACTCCCCTGGACCCCCGCCTTGAAATGAGAAGTTTTTCAAAATCTGTTAGGTCCCTTCTGAGGTTATCCCCCCAGGATGGTTCAGTGAGAACCCCATTGAGCTGTGGATAACAGAACGGGGAGAAGTTGTTCAGTCCCAAGGCCTCCTCCAAGTCCCTCAGGGGCATAAAAGAACCCCCACCCACAAATGACCCGTCCTACTGAGACCAGCCTCATACCATTGTTGAAATGCACCCAGGTCAGCAATCTTATCCCTAATCGGAGGGGCCCAGATGCAGCTCAGTGGGGATGGCCATGTCGTAAGCCACCTCTAGTATCCCCCCTCCTTCCACACCGACCATAGGACCCCCAACACAGGGTGATGTAGGACCCTTCTCGGGATGCGCGTCTTGGGGACCAATAGCCATTCATCCAATGTTACCGGGGCAAGAACCCTGTTGTCCATCACCACCCATTGCTTCTCCGTCTCCAGAATGAAGTCGTCCACCAGTATCCTCAACTGGGAGGCCTTATAGTATGTCTCCAGATTCGGGAACCCCACACCTCCCTCTTCTTTGGGCCTAGTGAATACGTCGTAGGAGATCCTTTGTTTCTTGCCTGCCCAGAGAAATCTTAGGAGGGTTCGTTTTACCTCCGTTAGGAATGTTTTGGGCACCGGTATTTGAAATAAAAATAGAAATTTGGCGAGAACCACCATTTTCACCAAGTTGAGGCGTGCCATCCATAAGAGTCCCGATCCCGCCCACCTTTCCATATCCCTCTTGACTGCTGTCCAGAGGGGGAAAAAATTACTAGAGAAAAGGTCGTCGGGCCTGTGTGTCACCTGGATACCCAAATAACGAAATCCGTCCCTCTGGATCCGGAAGGGGAGCCCACCCACATAGTCCACCTCTGTGTCCGGCAGATTGCCCGCCATGAACGCCACTGACTTCCTAAAATTAACCTTGAACCAGGAGAGATCTCCGTAGTGTGGCAGACTTTGCAGCACCCGGGGCACCGTCTGAGATGGTTTAGTGATATAGAGCAGTGCGTCATCGGCAAGTAGGCCGACCTTACAGTGTGAGTCCCCTACTCGCACCCCGCTGATTGCCTCATCATTGCAAACAGAAATCACCCAGGGTTCCATGACCAGTGCGTATATTAGGGGGGACAGGGGGCAGCCCTGCCTCGTGCCCCTCCCCAAAGATAACACCCCAGATTCAGTCCCGTTCACAATCACCTTGGCTGAGGGGGCAGAATACAAAGCCGACATCCAGCCCAGTCACCTTGGCCCCATCCCCAGAGGCGAGAAGACCTCCCCCATAAAGGCCCAGCTGACCCTGCCAAAGGCCTTTTCGGCATCCAGAGCTAGTAAGAGAGCCCCCTCATCCCGGACCACCTTCGAGTTCAACACATGAAAGGTCTTACGCATGTTATCTGACACTTGCCTGTCTTACAAAAATCCCACCTGATCTGGGTGAATCAAACGAGGGAGGTACCTCTTTAACCGAGTCGCCAGAATTCTAGCAAAGATCTTGGCGTCTAGGTTTAGGAGGTAGATGGGCCTATACTAGCCACATTCCGCCTGGTCCTTTCCCGACTTAGGTATCACAGCAATTAGGGCCTGTAAGAACGTAGGCAGGATTGAGTCCTGGTCCCTAATTTGGTTGAACAACTTGGCCAGTGGTTTCGCCAAGATGGATTGATACTGTTTATAAAAGTCAGCCGTGTATCCATCACCTCCTGGGGCTTTACCCATTTTCAACTTCTTAATGACTCCCTTCACCTCTTCCTCTGTTATTTGCCCCTCAAGCTCTGAATCCGTCAGTCGGGGCAGGGGATGTTTGGCCAGGTATGCCCGGATCTGTGCCATCGACTCGTCCCCCTGTTTGGTGTACAACTCTCTATATAAATCCACAAAGCACTCCACTATTTCCTCTCCTTTCTTACACATGTTACCCCCTCTGTTCCGAACAAACCCCACCCTCCTCTCCATTCTGCATCCACTTGTTCTACATGCCAAGAGGGTCCCCACCCTGTCCCCCCGTTCATAGTATATTTGCTGCGTGTACCTCAGCCTCTTAATCACCTCCCCTATAAGGACCGTGTGTAATGCCTGCCTCTTCTCTCACATCTCCCCCAAGAGGGCTTCTCGGTCCTCCCCCTCATGAGTGAGTCTCGCCCGCAGGGCACTCAGTTCTTCGCGGAGTCTGCTCTCAATAGGTTCCCTTTCCCACTTACGTCTGGACCGCTCAGAAATCAGGAGGCCCTGAAAAGTGGCCTGGGCCGCTTCCCAAACCATCACCATATCAGTTTCCCCATTGTCATTTATTACAAAAATAAGCTATCATTTCCTCCCTTAGGAAGTCTCTGAAAACCCAGTCCCTCAGAAGCGTGTCATTGCAATGTCATTGAGACGTCCTTGGGGTCACGGGCAATGACCGGTGTACCACCAGGAGCTTGTGGTCAGACCAAGTAATTGCTTCCACCCTTGGTATACCAACTACCCCTTCCCCCTCCTCAGAAATCAATAAGAGATCAATTCTAGTGTAGGTGTGGTAGAGGGGAGAAAAGAAGGTGTACCCCCGGGCCTGGCCATGATCTACGCCATACATCTACCCAGTAATGCTCCTTCAAAAGGGTCTGCAGGGCTATATTGTCCTTGGTTGCCCCCCTAGTCCCCACTCCCTTTGCTGACCACCAGTCCAATTGGGGATCCATTATAAGATTAAAATCACCACCCAGTATCATGGCACCCTCTGCCCAGTCATCCATTACTCTGAAAATCTGGTTAGAAAATCGTATCTGCCCTACTTTGGGTGCATATAGGGTTGTCAGTGTAATCCGTTCAACCTCACAAACGCCTTTAACCCCAATAAACTGCCCCCAAAACCCCTCTTAGTTTCCACATCCGTGAGGTGAAGTGTTTTGCCCAGAAGTATGCCCACCCCGTCCTTCTTAGAACTCTTGCGAGAAGCCCATAAATTCCTCCCAATTTCCTTCCCCTTTATTGCAGATTCCCTCTCTTGTTTGTAGTGGGTTTCTTGTAGGAAAAGGACCATTAACTGTTGTTGCAAAACATGTTGCTAGTCAAATATCTCTTATTCTGAGAGTTCAAGCCTTTGACAATCAGTGTGCCTATCCTTCCTTCAACCATTGTCATCCTTGATCCTGTTTTCTGGAAACATCACACCACGTTCCCAATTCGGAGCCCATCGTGAATCCTAAGGCCATGGTTCGATCAGGCTGATCCCTCTCACCTCTTCCCCACCGAGAGCCTCCCCCCATCAACACCCCCCTCCCAACCCCACCTCTCCCCCACCCTATATTCCCTCCCTCCCATCCCCTTTTCAAGGCGTTCATCTCCATCACCCAAAACTTTTTGGGATCAGTCAACAAACCACCAGGAGCTTGTTCCTTGCCCTGATTCATTGAATTAACTGGGTTCTCACCCCAAGCTTCTTGTTCATACCATCTTAAACTACATATCCAAATGAACTAAGTCAGGGTCCCTGAACTCTCCCCCTTTCACCACCCCCCGTCTTGTTCCCAACCGAGCCGTGAGCCCACCAACATCCTGGCAACCAATAAAATCAATTAACTGACTCTCCAACTTCGGGAGTGAACACGTTTTCAACACAGCCCGGGGAACAAGCTTGTCCCATCATGGTGCCCAGGCCCATCAGCCCCCTGCAGTTTCAACGCCCTCTCACGGGGCAACAAAACCAAGAACAACTTGCCCAACATTTATAAAACAATTTCAAAGTCATTTTAAGTGTCCCACAGAGGCAGAGGAGGGTGTCTATTTTTTTGGAACTTGTGGGTTCCCTTCACCTTTGTTTTCCCTTTAACCACGTTTGGGCCACTGGGCCCCCGGGCGGGATCTCGGTCCCTCCACTCTGGCCACCCGAGGAGCTGGCTTGGCCACTCACAAGATCCTCCGTGACTCTCTGAATATCCTCGTCAGACACAAAATGGTGTTTTTCCCCCTTCAATTCAAACGCCAGGTAGAAGGGATGACACAAACGATACCTGACCCCTTTTTCCTGTAGCCATCTGGTGAGATTGCCGCACTTTTTCCTCATCAACAGGGTGAGGCCCGAGAGGTCCTGGAAGATCGCCACCGTAGAGTCCCCATACTGTATGCTCCGAAGGTTGTTGGCCTTGTCCAAGATCCTAGCTTTGTCTCTGTAATAGTGTAGCCGCGCCAACACCGAGCGGTGGCCCCTTCAACCTCCCCAGCGTGATGAACTCTGTCCAGTATGATCTCCTCTCCAGCCTCGGCACCCAAGACAATCCTGATAATGTCCTGCACCTTTCCTTCCAGTCCAAGTGGGCTCTCGCCCTCCGATTCCGCCCGGCCAAAGATGAGTAAATTATGTCTTCTCTCCCTGTTTTCCATGTCGTCAACCTTGAAGCGCAATTCCTCCTCACGACGTTGTACCTCCATGAACCTTGCCTCCATCTGAGTTTCCAGGAGTGCCGTGGAGAGCTGGTTGTTTTTGACCCCCTCCATGCGATCCTCCAACATAGTTACTTTTGTTGTGAGATCCACCAGTTTGGCCCCCATGTCTGTCCTTATCTGTAACGATCACCTGGTTCCCACGGAGGCGCGGCGTCGAAGGCGCAGAACTCTGAAGATGGACAGGAAGGGCCCCTCTATTCTGGCTTCCCTGGCTCGTTGGATTCCCTCCTGTGCGTGAAAAGGGAGTATTACCAACTGTGGAACAATGCTCAAGCCTCCCACTCCCTTCCAACCCTCCACGATACCTCCTCCATGATTCCCCGTGAAGCCTCACCTTAGGGTTTGGAAGGATGAGCTCTCCATCCTGCTTCTGATGCAGGGGCGCGTTGAAACCCAGTTACTTCACTGGATTGAGGATTGATGGGAGTTCAGGTAAGCTTGACTGTTCAGGTAAGGCGCTGTAAAAGTTCTGTTCAAAAGTTCAAGCTTAATAATAATGTTCGTTGTCTAATTGCAGCAAGCGCTAATGCTTATGTCTTTTTCCCCTTAGGGGCCGGGGTTCGGAGTGCCGGAGATATGGCGCCGACCCGAAGTGAAACAGTTCTGGATGAGCGCTCAGGTAATGTCTTTGCATTCGCTCATTCAATGTCTTTGTCTTTTTTCCCCATAGGGGCCGGGGTCCGGAGATGCCAGGAAGCGGCAGGACCGGAAATGCAGTGGGAATAATCCAACAGGTAAGACTTAAAAGGAAACTGAGCTTTCCTTATTCCTTTTCTCCCTCTCACCTTTGTCTTGTCTTTTTTCCTCTAGGCGCCGGGGCGTAGCTGAATCCGGAAGATCGCTGCTGAAGATGGAAGCGCCTTGCAAAGGTGAGTAAAATGCAGCGCTGCAGCGATCGAAACAAAATGCCTTTAAAATGATGTCTTCCTTTTCAGGGCCGTTGGAGAAATGACTCCGGGATGCAGATTTAGCAGGTAAGGGCTTTTCTTCTCCTATTCTCTTCCTTTCTCCCCTTGCAGGTGTTCCAGGGTGGTGGCAGGCGTGGCTGAAGTCAGGATGCAGGAGCTGACACGGTGCGCGTCCAGCTGCTAGGTGCAGAACAACGCGAAGCACGTGTGGCTGTTCGGGTGGGGTTTAAATAGCCTTGGAAGAAGTTCCTGGTATGTATCCTTCCACCAATCTGGTATGTATCCTTCCCTGACCACACCCGTGTGGTGAAGTAGTCCTACAGGTAAAGTAGTCCCATTCAGGCCTCAAGAGGGCCTGGATGAAGCAGCAAGGTCTGCATCAGGTAAGTGTGCACCCAAGCACTTAAACACATATCCTCTTCTATGAGCCTGGCGCCTAAGGCGCCAGGACTGGGTCCGCTATGAGCCTGGCGCCTAAGGTGCCAGGACTGAGTCCAAAGGGCCCCGACTTGGGCCTGCTGAGACTTCCCTGGGGAAAATGATGTCTGCCTCTGGGGTTGCTGGGCCCGGCCTGGCTCCTTGGAGGTAGGCATCATGACAGTAGTACCCCCCCTCAAGGCCCCTCCCAAGGTCTTTTCCTCCGGGGGTTTTGGTTTGTGCGGGAATCTTCGATGGAATCGTTGAATTAATCGTGGTGCGTGAACATAGTTACTGGGTTCCCAAGATCTTTCCTGAGGTCCATATCCTTTCCAATCAACAAGATAGAAGAGTTTCGACTTAACTATCTTGGAATCTAAAATGTCTTTCACTTCGAATTCTAATTCTCCATCAATTTGGACAGGGCCTGGGGGCTCAGACAGTCTGGTTCCAGGTTGTACTGGTTTTAGAAGAGATGCGTGAAAAACGGGATGAATCCGCATGTTGGATGGTAAATCGAGTTTAAAGGCCACTGGGTTGATAATAGCTTTGATGGGGTAAGGCCCAATGAATCTGGGATTAAAAGTTCACTGACCCTTGAGGGGTAGATGTTTAGTTGCTAGCCATACCTGATCTCCTACTTGGTAAGGAGGAGTTTTACTTCGGTGCAAATCAGCGTTTTCTTTATACTTTTTCTTGGCTTGCTGTAAGTGGGTTGTAGCTTCTTTGAAGGCTTGGGTTATTGTGGAATGTAGGTGATTTACTGCAGGCATCTCCAGGGTCAGAGGTGGATCTAGGTCAGAGGTCCGAGGATGGTGACCATACAGGGTATAAAAAGGAGTCTGTCCGGTTCCAGAATGCACTGAATTGTTGTATGCATATTCTGCAATCCAAAGGATGTCTTTCCAATTTAACTCGGATTGGTGTAACATGCACCGCAGATATTGCTCGAGAGTCTGATTGGTTCTCTCGGTTTGTCCGTCGGTCTGGGGGTGGTGGCTGGTGGATAACCGCACGTCTATTTGTGCTAGTTGGCAACATTTCTTCCAAAAGTGGGAGATAAATTGACTTCCACGGTCTGAGACTAATATGGAAGGGAAACCATGTAACCGCACTATATTTTCCATAAATTCCTTGGCCAAGGTGGAAGCTGACGGCAATCCTTTTAAAGGGATAAAATGGGCCATTTTGGAGAATAGATCCACTATTACGAGAATCGTGTTGTAACCACCACAAGGAGGCAGGTCAGTTATAAAGTCCATTGACAAGGTGTGCCAAGGTGCTGGTGGAATGTCGAAAGGTTGAAGTAGGCCGGCTGGCCTTTTCTTTTGACTCTTATTTTGGGCACAGATTCCGCAAGACAACACAAATGACTTTATGTCTTTTCTCCAAGAAGGCCACCAGAAGTGGCGTTTGATCTTTTCTTCTGTTTTCGCGATACCGGGGTGTCCTTCCATTAATGATTCATGATGACGGGTAATGACAAGTTCCTGCAATTCTTTACTTGGCAGAAATAACCGCTCTTGGAAGTAGGGTAAATCATCCTTAACGGTGTAGTGAGGACCCTTTTGACTCCATTCCAGTAAGGCAGAAGAGTCAAAAAGCTGTTTTACTTGAGCTTGGATGTCCTCAATGGTTTGCAATGAAGTCAAGCCCAGAATTCTTTGTTCCGGTATGATTGGCACAGGTTCTAAACTCGAATTGGGTTCTTCCATGCCTATCCGGGATAAGGCATCTGCCTTACCATTCTTACAGCCAGGGCGATAGGTAATTACAAAATCAAATTCCGCAAAGAATAAAGCCCATCGGAGTCGTCGCGAAGATTGAGCTTTGGCCGTCTTTAAATACTGCAAATTTCTGTGGTCCGTAATTACGGTGATGGTGTGTCTTGCACCGAGAAGATAGTGACGCCAAGCCTTGAAAGCTGATTTAATAGCCAGTAGTTCTTTGTCGGTAATTGCGTAATTGAGTTCAGGTGGAGAGAATTTTCTGGACCAAAAGGCTACAGGGTGTAGTTGGTTAGTTTCTGGGTCTCTTTGCGACAGGACAGCTCCCATGGCCGAACTGGATGCATCGGTTTCCACGATGTAAGGGAGATCTGGGCGCGGGTGCTTCAATACAGGTGCAGAGGTGAATTTGGTTTTCAGGTCCTGAAAGGCTTGTTCAGCCTCAAGAGTCCATTCAAAGCGTTTATTTTTCTTTAGGAGAGCTGTGATGGGTTGAACAGTTCGAGAAAATTCCGGGATGAACCTTCGATAGAAATTGGCAAAGCCAAGCATGCTTTGCACTCCCTTCACAGAGCTAGGAGATGGCCATTTGAGAATGGCGTCCACTTTCCGCGAGTCCATTCGAATTCCTTGAGGTGTCAGGATGAATCCGAGAAACTCCACTTCTGTGGTATGAAAAACGCATTTTTCGAGCTTGGCAAATAATTTGTGCTGGCGCAATTTCTCAAGAACTGCCCTAACATGGTTTCTGTGATCAGATTCTGAGGAGGAATACACCAGGATGTCGTCAATATAAACGATGACACAAAAATCAATAAATTCCCAAAGAACATCATTCATGAAGTACTGAAAGGCGGCAGGTGCGTTGCACAAACCGAAGGGCATTACTTGATATTCGAAGAGCCCAAATTTGGTGCGGAATGCAGTCTTCCACTCGTCGCCCTCTTTTATACGTGCCAGGTGGTAAGCTCCTCGGATATCTAGCTTGGTGTACACACGAGCATCTTTTACTTGGTCGATAAGCTCAGGTATCAGGGGCAAAGGGTAACGATTCTTAATCGTTATCTGATTTAGGGCGCGGTAGTCAATACAGGCCCTAAGGTCTCCTTCCTTTTTAGGTACGAAGAACAAAGCGGAAGAGACTGGTGACTTTGATGGGCGAATGAAGCCATTGGCCAGGTATTGATCCAAATACTGGCGCAAAAGCAGGTTCTCAGGTTCAGTAAGAGCATAAATCCTACTACAAGGTAGTTGTGCATTGGGTACCAAGTCGATTTGGCAATCGTAAGATCGATGGGGAGGTAAGGTGTTAGCCTGCTCTTTCTGAAAAACGTCTTGGAATTCTTGGTATTCAGATGGTAGCTGTACAGGGGTGGAAGTTACAGGGGCTAGACCCATAGCTGGATTCCTTGGGTAACAGGTTGGTTCACAATCAGGAAAAGTTATCTTCTTTGCTCGCCAGTCTATTCTCGGATTATGTGTTTCTAACCAAGGGATACCAAGAAGTTCTTGAAATTGTGGGGCCTTGATCACATCAAACACGATTGCTTCCCGATGTCCGTCCTGACCCACCAGAGTGATTTCAACTGTGGAATGCGTTACAGGCCCTGAGGCTATTTCGGTTCCATCAACTGTAGTAATTACATCTTGGGTTACTTTCTGGCGGAGAGGAAGCTTAATCCTGGAAGCCAATTCAAGGTCTATGTAATTTCCAATAGCTCCACTGTCTATGTATGCTTTTATAGCATGCAACTGCTGAGGCTGTTTTGGGTTCACAAGCACCATTGGCATGACAAAATGCGAGGTCAAAGAGTTTGTTTTCAAGCTCAGCAAGCGGACCCCTACGCTTGTCGGGCTCGGTCGTTTCCCGAACAAGGTGTCAATAACTCGTTATCAGTGGCTCCAACCACCTTCTTGGGTGGTTTAACTGGACAACTTTGAAGAAAGTGACCAGAAGTTCCGCAATACAGACAAAGTTGCATTTGTCGCCTTCTCTCTCGTTCCTTCTGCGTTAATGGTCCTTTAACACTGCCAATTTGCATAGGTTCGGAAACGTCAGTACTCTTGAAGTTAACGTGGGTCTTGATAGGTACTCTGGTTTCATACTTGAGCCGATCTGCTTTTCTATTTTGAAGTCTGTGATCAAGTTGAACCACTAAGTCTATGTAGACTGCGCAGGCCTGGGGTTGATCTACTATCTGAGCTATAACATCTTTAAGCTCTCCGCGCAGGCCTCGATGAAACAATGTGATCCTTTTATTTTCAGGCCATCCGGTTTCCACAACTAGTCTATTAAAGGTGGCGATATAGGACAAAAGATCCTGATTACCTTGTCGTAAGGATAGCAGTTCGTTGTCAAGGGCCTGTCCCTGCGAGTGTCGAGCGAACAATCTTTCCATGCTGGCCTGGAAGCCCTGGAAATCCCGGAGAATGGGATCATCCTGATTTACCAATGGAATAGACCAATCGGCAGCACAGCCACTGAGGTAAGATAGTACAAAGGCTACTTTGGTCTGGTCGTTGGGGAAGGCCCCGGGCCTGCATAAAAAGTGTAAACGGCATTGGTTCATAAAAACGGCATATTTCTTGGGATCCCCCGCAAAACGTTCCGGCGGGGCCAAAGGCATGTGTCCAGGTAGATTGATTTGTACCGGGTTATTCAAACCCATTGTTGTAGAAATATCTCCGGAAACAGGTAAAGGAGTGTGCTCTGCCTGGCCCTGCAATAACCTTTTGGCCAGATCATCAGTTCTTTCCTTGGATAGGATTAGTTCCCTTCTGAGGGCATTAGTTTCCTGGCAGGCTGAGTGCACTTCTGCCCGTAATTCCCCTAAAAGATGGGCCAGCTGATCTGGCTCGGAAGTCTCCATAGCGCCCAGGTGGGAAATTGTGGTAAGGCTTCGCGTTCTGTAACGCTCACCTGGTTCCCACGGAGGCGCAGCGTCGAAGGCGCAGAACTCTGAAGATGGACAGGAAGGGCCCCTCTATTCTGGCTTCCCTGGCTCGTTGATTACCCTCCTGTGCGTGAAAAGGGAGTATTACCAACTGTGGAACAATGCTCAAGCCTCCCACTCCCTTCCAACCCTCCACGATACCTCCTCCACAATTCCCTGTGAAGCCTCACCTTAGGGTTTGGAAGGATGAGCTCTCCATCCTGCTTCTGATGCAGGGGCGCGTTGAAACCCAGTTACTTCACTGGATTGAGGATTGATGGGAGTTCAGGTTGACTGTTCAGGTAAGGCGCTGTAAAAGTTCTGTTCAAAAGTTCAAGCTTAATAATAATGTTCGTTGTCTAATTGCAGCAAGCGCTAATGCTTATGTCTTTTTCCCCTTAGGGGCCGGGGTTCGGAGTGCCGGAGATATGGCGCCGACCCGAAGTGAAACAGTTCTGGATGAGCGCTCAGGTAATGTCTTTGCATTCGCTCATTCAATGTCTTTGTCTTTTTTCCCCATAGGGGCCGGGGTCCGTAGATGCCAGGAAGCGGCAGGACCCGAAATGCAGTGGGAATAATCCAACAGGTAAGACTTAAAAGGAAACTGAGCTTTCCTTATTCCTTTTCTCCCTCTCACCTTTGTTCTTGTCTTTTTTCCTCTAGGCGCCAGGGCGTAGCTGAATCCGGAAGATCGCTGCTGAAGATGGAAGCGCCTTGCAAAGGTGAGTAAAATGCAGCGCTGCAGCGATCAAAACAAAATGCCTTTAAAATGATGTCTTCCTTTTCAGGGCCGTTGGAGAAATGACTCCGGGATGCAGATTTAGCAGGTAAGGGCTTTTATTCTCCTATTCTCTTCCTTTCTCCCCTTGCAGGTGTTCCAGGGTGCTGGCAGGCGTGGCTGAAGTCAGGATGCAGGAGCTGACACGGTGAGCGTCCAGCTGCTAGGTGCAGAACAACGCGAAGCACGTGTGGCTGTTCGGGTGGGGTTTAAATAGCCTTGGAAGAAGTTCCTGGTATGTATCCTTCCACCAATCAGGTATGTATCCTTCCCGACCACACCCGTGTGGTGAAGTAGTCCTACAGGTAAAGTAGTCCCATTCAGGCCTCAAGAGGCCTCAAGAGAGCCTGGATGAAGCAGCAAGGTCTGCATCAGGTAAGTGTGCACCCAAGCACTTAAACACATATCCTCTTCTATGAGCCTGGCGCCTAAGGCGCCAGGACTGGGGTCCGCTATGAGCCTGGCGCCTAAGGCGCCAGGACTGAGTCCAAAGGGCCCCGACTTGGGCCCGCTGAGACTTCCCTGGGGAAAATGATGTCTGCCTCTGGGGTTGCTGGGCCCGGCCTGGCTCCTTGGAGGTAGGCAACATGACATTATTCCCCGGATCTCCTCCAGGATCATCTGGATGTTGTTTTGTATAGCACCCAGATCGGGAGCAGGGGTGGGAGGGCCCCCGGACGCCATCTCGCTGCCGTCGGCCTGGAACTGGTATATGGACAGGGCTTCCTTCCAGCTCATGAGGGTCGCGCTGCGACGTTACCAGGGCTGCCAGGTACAGCTATGCTCCTGGGTCCACTACACGGTTGCAGGGGTGGCACCCTTGAGGTCTTAGTTGTCTCCTTGATGGTGTTCTGGTAACCCTGGGCGGTGGGGTGCCACATCCCGAGGCGACGCCTCAATGTGGGGGATCAGACCTGTGGGAGTCACGGGTTCCACCCGGCTCACCTAGCCCCGGGTCCCCGCGTGGAGCCCCCAACCACCTGGTATGTCCCCTTCAGGCTGGTTGGGGGGCAGGACAGTGTGGGACCAGGCAGGTTCTCATGCAAAAGTATCTGAGCCCAGGTCCAGGCAAAATGCGCCGCCGCCCACCCGGCACCCCTGGGCAAGGCCACTCCCAGTCCCAATGGAACTCCCTCATGGACTTGCCTGGAGGAGCAGCCCTGCCGGGTGTCAATCTTCTTTGCCTGTGTTATTGAGCCTCCTCCTGGCTGACATGTGTGAAATAGTCTTGGGCTTCGTGTTGGCAGGCGCAGCACCAGGGTGGGCGTCTCATGGGCTCAGTTGTACGGCAGAGGCCTCTATCTCAGTGTAGCAACTGGATGGGGATTTCAGAGACCTTACCAGGTAGTCCGGTTTTTTGTCAGCCTTATTCAGGTGTCCCTGCGAGAGGCCAGTCACCCACTCCCCTGGGGGACCTTCAATTGTAATAAGCGCATGTGTTGTCCCTCTTTGCTATGCCTCTGTTTGTCGCTTGCTGCCCCAGTTCAATAGAATGGCTCAACTGTAAATGCGTCGTCCCGTCTCAAAGGGGGATGGGGGGGTTCTCCCTGCAACCCGCTCTGCGCCTCCCGTGTACTAGGGAGATCCCCTTCCGCTTGGTATGTAGGTGGATCACGAGGCAGACCAGCAGGAAAGCTGGGGCACCGCCTCCGAGCCCGCCGGAGCTCAGCTCTTGGCGTTGTGTGCCTCCCAGACCCCGCCTCCAGGCTTCATCGGTTTGTTTTGGTCTCCAGAGCACCCTGGGAGGCTCCGGGGGGGGGCTCCAGCACGGGCCTCGGACAGGCCACACGCGTAAGCAGCAGCAAAGGAGGGGGGAAGTGGGGGCCCCACTCACCAATCCAGTGCTGTGGCTCTGCTCCTTCGCCCTGCAGGCGGCCAGCGTTGCGGGGGCCTCCCCTCCACTCCGGGCACGCAGACAGGTGTCGGCTCCGTGCTGGTGAGTCTCCCTCTGGGGTCGTACAGGTTCTGCGGCAACTTCTAGGGGATGACTCCCGTGTGTGTGGGGACCGATTCCGTCCGCCCAGCAGCCCCATGGCTCCTCGATGCGCCGGTCACAGGCCTCGTTCCTTCCGCTGGTTGCACGAACGGTGCAGGCGTGAGGGAGGGCTATCCCAATCCACACTTCGATTGTCTCAGCTCAGGGGACCTCCCCAGACTCTGGGGTTATCCCCTTAGGTTGGCATCGGGTTCCGCTGTCGATTTCTGAAGCTTTAATAGGGGTTATATCCCCCTCTCCGCATCAACTCCTCAAGGTCCTCGGGGCCTCGGGCAGAGCAAGAAGCTGATGCGGCCATCTGTCCGCGCCCCCTGGTGGCCCTTTCTGTCCATTCCTCTTTAATGAACAATTGGGATAGAAGGTGCTTCCTAGCCATGTTAATTTCCACAATGCTCATTGTGAAAGGTGTTCTGTACCTGATGGGTTATCTATACAAGGGCAAAATCTCAACCCTGCTACTGCCTAGTTTATACTCACATTATTTTATTTTAGACACACAGCCCTGACATCCAGGGTACAGGTTTGGCTGGCGCCTTCACAATGTAATGCAGCTTACTATCCAGCAAATGTAACAATGTCTTCAATGGGCTAGTCTGCTGTGCTACACTGTTATGGGTGAAAACTCTTCCATAATCCTGAATGAGCACCCAAGTTTGTCACAATATATTATGCAGTACAAGCAAGTCAGGGACCTCTTTCCCTTGCAATGAATGTGGCGCACAAAAAAACCGCTTTTTATTTTTACAATCCCAATTCATTTTTAGGGAGGCCTCCAACCTGTCTCGCACCCAACCTCCACAAGCACCCTGTGTCACTGTAGACCAGGAATCAGGCCGGTGTGTTATCAATGAATATTTTATTAATTTGCGATTGAATGGGAAAATTGAATAAACAGTTACAATAGCCACCAAGGTGTGGCAACACAAACTTCAGAGTACTTTTAGTCAAGTGGCAAACTCAGACAACTCAAACATGTGTGGCACAAGGATTTACTTTACTAATTTCATCACTAATATCAACAGTTCAATTTATTTTTACATTTCTTTATTGGCATTTGTTATAAGTACAACAGCAGTGTGGCAGTAGTTGTCACCTGCGGCATAATATGAGCATATCAATATGAAGTTAGCCGTTAAATTAAACCATACACAACTTTAACATAAAACGTTCAACTGTAACGATGATTGTCTCCTTGTGGTTGACAGATAGTTCAGTTTGGGAGAATTGGCAGGGGGTGGAGTGGGGAGGGTGAGGGCCAGGAGGGGGGGAGGAGCATGAAAATGAGGGATCAGGTCTGTTTCTGGCGATTATCTGTTTAGGTGACTTTGTGGTGGTTGGTTCAGTTAACCTGGGGGTAAATCGCTCATTGGGGCTTTTCGTCATTGGAAGGGTGGAACAGTGCCCATGTCAGGGCCTTCCAAGCGTCCAGTGCCTGACTTGCATCTTCTGGGGATTTAGCAATGATGTCCTCCCAGGCTGAGGTTTCCGCCCCGACACAGCGTTCCAGTTCACTATGCCAGGCTTTGAATCGTGAGCCGCTCAGCCGCTTCCATGCCATTGCGATGGTCCTCTTGGTCAGGATACATGCCATGTCCATGAGCTTTATAGTGTGTTTAATTTTGGCTAATCTGGGGTAAATTCCCAGGAGGCACTCGCTAGGGGTCCATTCGTACCTGGTCATATCTGCCCTCCTGCAGGTTTGCTCCACCTCGGCCCAGAGCTGCTGGGTCTTGGTGCATTCCCAGAATATCTGTAGTAGATCTGCTTCGTCCCTGTTGCACCATGGGCAGTTGTGATGGGGTTGCTTGCTGAACTTCGCTATTCTATGTGGTGTTAGATAGGAGCGGTATAGTATGTTCAGTTGGATCAATCTGAATGTTGAGTTCCTGGATACCTCCTTGGGGAACACCAGAGCTCTCTTCCATTCTCCGGCATTCATTTTTCGTCCCAGATCCCTGTCCCATTTGAGTTTTAGGTCAGGGCTACGGGGATTAGGCCTGTCTATTAGGTGGCTGTATATTTGAGACACCGGTCTCTAGCCCTCTCCCAAATTATACAGTAGTGTTACAAAGGAGTTGGGCTCGGGCTCCTCAGGCCATGTGTCCCACTTGGCTCGTGCTAGCTTTCGAATCTTTTGGTACCACAGGAACTGACCGCTGGGTATTTCTTCCTCGGATTGCAGTGAGAAGTCAAGGAAGGAGCCCTCGTTGTATAAGTCCCCGCACGTGTACACTCCCTTCCTCTCCCAGTATCTGATGCCAAGTCGACACTGTTCTGGCACAGGTCCGAGAGGAGCGGTATGTCCGGAGTATATGCATGCTTCAAGAGGAGAAGTGACTTTGTTCTGTGCCACACCTGCCTTCCCAGAGTAGCCAGTAAGGGTGTTTCGCTTGGGAGATGTTGGGGTGCCCAAATGAGTTCCTTCAGCCGGATTGGAGCTATTGGGTGCTCTAGTAGTGCTGTTTCCGAAGTGACGTCATCAGCCAACCATTTGGCTACAAGGCTGAGATGGGCTGCCAGATAATATTTCTCAAGGTCAGGAAGTTGAATGCCACTCTGTCTGTGCGGGAGAGTTAATGTGGTTAGCGCCATCATGTGTCTGCCTTTACCGCATAGGAAGTCCTTGAGTATGGTCTCGAGTAAGTGAAAGAAGGGGGCTCTTATATAGTACTACACATTTTGGAATCCATAGAGGAACCTCGAAAGAACAATCATTTTGATGATGGATGCTCTTCCCATCATGGACAGTGGGAGTCGTGACCAGAACCCTATCGATTTGCGTGGGGGTGCAGCACTGCCACTGTGTTATTTTCGTGCATGAGCTCAGGTGTGTGTAGAATGTTGACTCCGAGATAGCGAAATGAAATCAGTTGCCATTGCACATCCAATGAGGGTAGGTCATCAATGTGTTTGTCTTTGAGGCCAGTAAATGGAAAGAGGCAGGATTTGTGTCTACTGAATCGTATTCCCGAAACTTTGGCAAAATTGCAGAGGACCTCCAGCATAGTCGGAACGTTCTGGTGCGGGTCCCTTACATAGAGGAGGACATCATCTGCGTACATGGAGATTATGTGATCTACCCCGTAGGATCGTATACCTGCATCAAAGAATTGTTTTCTGAAGTAGACGGCAATAGGTTCGAGCCCAAGTATGTAAAGCAGGGGAGAAAGCGGGCAACCCTGCCTAGTGCCCCTCTGTATGTCCCACGCCGTGGAGACAAGCCGTCCAGATTTTACTCGTGCCTTTGGTTTGGTGTAGAGTACTTTGACCCATCTGATGAATTTCTCCCCAAAGCCAAAATTCTCAGAGGACTGCTATTAGCCATTCCCAGAAGATGGAATCGAATGCCTTGATGGCATCCAAGGATAGTAGGGCATAGGATCCTCCATCTCGATTAGCCTGGGACATGACGTGCTAGAGTCTGCGAAGATTGGCAGTGGTGTTACGGCCTGGCACAAAGCCATTTTGATCTGGGTGCACTATTTCTCCTATTACCCTGTGTGATGCTGGAAATGCATCGGAGGGTCAGGGCCTCCATATCTTTGTCCTTTACTGCCTTTTTATCGTGTGTTCTGTCATATATTCCATGTAGGAGTTCATGTGGGACTCCTGGCGGTGCAGGTCTCTCTCTTTTGGTTTGGTGAACAGACCCGTGGGATACCCCTACGGCACCCATGGGTGGGGGTACAACCCTGTGCCCCTAGTGTATGTTTTTGGGCACCTGTGGGTGGCCAGCAGAGCAGGGTTTAGGCTGGTGGCAGCTCCATGCTGACTTTGAGAGGTGCGCTGAGTATACTCCATTTTGGGGATCCCCAGGCCCTGCCATTGGAATCAGTTGATTCCTGATGGAAAACAAGATGGCCCCTGTGGCCTCTTGCTTTCTATTACCTATTACCTTGTTTTCCCAAAGTCCTGTGAAGCCCTGACTCTGTCCCTTCCCCCTTACTGGCTGTTGGGTGGAAGTTCCATATATGGTGTTGTTGTGAAGTCCAGTCCAGACTGACTGGAGCCTTCCCAGTGACTGTATGTTGTGGGTACGCCCTGTGGGTGGAACCTGGGTGAATGGAGTGTGTGACTAATATGCACTTCTTGTTGTGGTTGTCTGATTTCTAGCATGAGAGACAAAGACCGAGACAGCCCTGCCCGAAACTGGCCTGAATGCAGTGTGTAGTGTTGAATGGCTGGGTACTTGTCCCAATCCACATTCCTTGTTATGAGTGTCTGAGAGGGAGGAGGATGACCTGAATGCACTGTGTGCCTGATTGGCTGACTGACTGCATGAATGCCCTTCTGTATGATTGGCTGCTGAGAGTGACCCAGAAGTGTGGATGAGAGACAAGATAGTATATCTGGGGACCTCTCACCACTGGAAATTGTTCAGAAGCGTTCAGAAGCTGTGTCTACACTTTAAGAGTAACTGGAACTGCTGATCCTCGACACCCAGCTGGAAGAAGAAGACTTGATGTTGCATTTGCTTCGACCTGATCTGAAAGCTGCGGAACTCGTCAAGGACTGATCCGAGAGAGTACCTGGTAAGGCGCCCTCTTCCCGTGCTCTGAGGGACCATCGAGCACCGCTAACCTTCGCCGAAGCTCCCTGGAAGTCAGACCCTCGAAAGGCTGCCGACCCGAGACGGGACCGCTGAGGAGAACGAAGCAAAGCACCCGGACTTCGCTGCTGTCGAAGTCTATTGCCATCGACCATGGTTCGCAGGTTTGTGTAACCGCTGGAGGCCCGTCGAAGTTGTGTTGCCCAGCTGTGGGGACCACTTGATGCCGTGCCGCCGACGACCGGAGCCGCCCGCTCCTTTGCCTAAGAACATTTGAATCCAAGGACTCCCTTGTCCGCAACGTCGACCGCTTTGTCCCGCCAGAGAAAGTCTGGGACGACCAACGTGCCGAGGAGAATCCGCCGGTGGGTTTCCCGCCACCTGAAGGTCACAAATACTTTGACGACTCGACGCCCTTGATGGGCCACAGTTCTTCCGAAACTCTTTGCGGTCCTGAACAATCTATCGCCGAGGTGCCCCGCACACCTCATCCTCGCAGGACTTCGCTGACGAGCACCGCCTGGAT
The DNA here is from genome assembly GCF_040938575.1 of Ambystoma mexicanum. Taxonomy (NCBI): domain Eukaryota; kingdom Metazoa; phylum Chordata; class Amphibia; order Caudata; family Ambystomatidae; genus Ambystoma; species Ambystoma mexicanum. The sequence goes on from NC_090925.1 coordinate 693,994,501, forward strand.
CGACATCGGGGTCTCTGCACCCTTGAACTTCTCATCGCCGCCACCGACGACAAGTTCACCATCTTCAACGCCTCTCGACAATCCGTGGCTCCTGCTTTAAAGGCAGTCACTCAAGAAGGATCCTTCGACGCGTCTTCGAATAACTCTACTCCACCAGGTACATTGGGGGGGTAAAAACTTAATAGGAGGAAATAAGACTATTGAGCAATATATGGACTGGGCTTGTGCTATATATCTTTATTTTACAGCTTGCCCAGGTGGGGGGATCTCCACACAGAACTGTGTCTATCGGTATAGGCCAGCATTCTGCCTATTGTTTCAACCATCTTACGTTCCTTCCTATCTCTATTGCTGGTGTCCTCGTTATTGATCTGTGTGACATTTTAACCGTACAGTTGATGCACTTTAATGAGATTCGATAACATTGGTGGTACCACTTTAGAATTGTATATATTTATCATTGTTGATTTCCGAGTACAAAGTGCGTTATTGTGATCGTGTACATACCTTTGAATATTAATTATATAAAGTCTGTGTTTTCAGTAATACAGCTTGTGGACATTCCTTTGTGGTGGTTCGGGGACTACAATCTACTTAAGAACCAGCCTGCATCACCTCCCCAGAAGCTAGGCCTTGATTGCTCGTCCATTGCTACCGCTTGAGAATCTTGGCTGGGGTCCTCTGTGCCTCTCCTCTACCATATAGAGAGCGGAAGTACAGGTACCCCCCACCAGTATCTTCACACCCTGGAGAGCCGTCTGGCTAGGATCGTGGTCAATATTTTGACATCGTAGTTGAGCATTGCAAGTGGGTGGTAGGAGTCGCAATCTTCTGCAGGTTTGTTGGATTTAAGCATCGGGATCACCAGCGTTTCACGCATACTCTCAGGCAAAATCCCCAGTTCATATGCCTCCTGAAAGACCTCATGCAGTAGCGGAGTTAGATTTGGTTCATAAGTCTTGTCAAATTTGGAGGGTAGACCATCACTACCCGGGGCCTTGCACGTGGCCAGGGACTTAATTGCTTCAGTTATATCTTCCGTGGTGATGTCTGCATCTAGGGCTGCGCTGTGTATGGGTGACAGCCTAGGTAGCCCTATCTCCTCTAGTGTGTCCGAGATCTCGTCCGGGGGTACCTGGGCTTCGTGGGAATACAGCTGGGCATAGAATTGTTTAAAGGTGTCATTGATGCCCTGTTGGGTTTGATGCAACGTGCCATCTGTGCTTTTCAGGGCTGTGGTTAGGTGCTTGGGGTGTTCTTTTTTGCACAGCCAGGCTAGTAGTTTGCTAGGTTTGTCTGCTTTGGTGTGCGCCCTATTGGTTCTGGTGGTGCAGTCAAACTTGACCAGTCTGTCCCAAGATTTTCTGTATTCGGTTCTGATTTGCTTAAGTTTGTCCTCCTCCTGCTGGGTGCCATGGGTGTCGGATTCCAGCTGTTCAATTTCGTTTTCCCACTGCTTTAACTCAGTTCATAGATGTTTCCTGATGCCTCCAGCCTTTGCTATGATTTGTCCTTGTATAACTACCTTCAGGGCATCCCATAACATGCTTAGGTGATCCACACTACCCATGTTCTCTGCTATATAGTTCTCTAGGGAGTCTCTGAGGTCTTTTAACGCTTCTGTGGGCATTCTCCATGTGCGTATTGGGGATCTGGAGCCTGTGATGCCCCATTCTACCGTTAATGGCGAGTGATCAGAGATGGTCCGACCCAGGTATTGTGCCATGTCGATCTGGGGCAGGTTTTCTCTACCAGTGAAAACGTAGTCGATCCTAGTGTGGAGGTTGTGTGGAGATCAGTAAAAGGAGTAGCCCCAGTCATCTGGGTGTAGCTCTCGCCCAACGTCCACTAAGTCTAGGCGGTTCAGCATGGTCTTCGCCATGGTGGATGCTGGCAGACCACGGGGAGAGGTGTGGACCTGTCAAGTTCAGGGTTGCTGACGCAGTTAAAATCACCCCACCAGATGAAGAATCCGTGCCTATATTGTGTGACCTTGGCGTACATCAGGTTTAGGTGAGCTGGTATGTTATTTTTGGGGAGGTATGAGTTCAAAATGCATATTTCAGTTTGCTCAATATGGCCCCGCAAAATCACATACCTTCCTTCTGGATCCGATTCCGTCCTGGTTAGTTGGAAGGGGATTTAAGGGCTGATCCATGTGAACACCCCTCTGGTGTATTTGGAGTATGTGGCACTGAATTCCTGCCCACCCCAGTGTGTTTGTAGCGTTGCAGTGGATTCCTTTGTTAGATGGGTTTCCTGCAATAGAGCCAGTCCGATCTTTTTCCTATGCAGGTAGGATTTGATCCTATTTCGGCGAAGGAAGGTACCCAGTCCCCTCACATAATAGTTTAAGACCTTGATGCGTGTAGCCATGATAGTTTGGGGAAGGTTTCAAGTGTTCGTTCCGTGTTGCCCCTCATCTCTTGCCTAGTGGTCGGGGAGCCCGGACGTCTCCCCTCCAGGTTGCCTGGTACCGATTCACCCTCCTCTCTCCCCCGTGTCCTCACTGGAGGCATTGTTTTAGACCTCTGAGACATTTTAACTGTTTCAACTTCCACTCTGGTGAGTGGTTTAACTAGGTAAAACAACTGTGAAACAAGACTGAGCAACAAAAAACTGCCTCTAGAAGTTGCTTTCAACTGGCAACGCTCAGAGGCTCTCGCGTCGTGTGGACCATTCCAGGTCATTAGGCACGGGTGTTGTGCCGGCACCTGGCCTGCACAAATTATGGGGGGTGTGGGTTGTAGTGAGCAGCATGTGTGAATCCCGGAGCTCCGTCCGGTGTAGTTAACAGCAGTGTTGCAGCAGTTTGCTTATGTGTTACCTTGTGTTCTCATCTGCATTTGCATCTAATATTGTTGTAGCAGTAGACAGGCTTGGTTGGCTTGCGTCATGCACTCATGTGTTATCATTTATGGGTTTAGGTGCAGTTGCTTCTTTTTCATCTGGCATCTTTTCGCTGCGTGGGTTCCTCTTCTCCGGCTAAGTTGTTATGCTCTAGCCACATATTTGCTGCCGTTGGGGTCTCCAGGAAAATCGCCTTCTCATTGTAGATGACCTTCAGGCGGGAAGGATAAAGCAACATATATTTAAAGTTGAGTTTTCGCAACCTCGTTTTGACTGGCACAAAATAATTCCTCGCGCATTGCACTGTAGGGATGTAATCCGGATACATTACTATCTTGGAGTTGTTTTGTGTGATCTCCCCTCCCTCCCTTGAGTACTTCAATATCGTTTCTCTGTCGCGGAAGTTTAAGATTTTCGCAATTATTGGGCGTGGGTGTGATTCTGGCAGAGGCCGTTTTTGTAGAGCTCTATGGGCCTGTTCCACAGAGAATCCCTGGGTGAGTTTTCCGCCCCAATTTCCTGTAGGAGAAGGGTCTCCATGAAGTCTGTCGGATTCGATCCATCCATATCTTCTGGTACTCCAAGTATTCGTATATTGCTGCGGCTGGTGCGTCCCTCCGCTTCTTCGGATCGTGCTTCTAGATGTGCCACCTTCATCTTGAGCTTTTGGACCTTCTCTTGCAGGTCGGAGGTGGTCTCGACATTGCTCTGCAGACCATCTTCTGCTGTGGTTACCCTCTCTGTCAGGTTGCGGGCATCCTGACGCATCAGCTGCATGTCTGTCTTGACCTCCTCAATTTTGGTATCGATAAATGACTTGAGCACTGCTATGGCTTGGAGTACCTGTGTATCCTTGGGATCTTCATCAGGAGCAGTTGGTTCTTCGTCCGTGGCAGCTTTGTGCTGAGATTTTTGCTTAGGTCTTGCCGCTGTGAATGAATCCATTATAGACGATTTAGGCTTGTTTCTGGGGGGGGACATCCTTAATGTGGTTCCACAAGTGGTGGTGTTGTCCTGGGTGAGGGACTGCTGCTATTTGGTAGTTGTATAATCGTTCTACAGGGCCCAGGCGGGGCTTCTTCCAGTCTTAGGCAAGCTTTGGCACTTACTTGCGGAATTGTGGTGCTTTTCGTGGTGGTGTTGTGGTAGTGGTGTTATCCAGGGTACATGTCCTGGGGCCGTGTGGTGTGTTGCCGTCTCGGGCGTGTTCCAATTTCACCAGTGCACCCCAGGATTTTATGCAGCAGTGTTTCTAAAGGCCCTGTGGTTCCTCCCCTTCTCTCTCAGGGTCTCGGGCTTTTTTTGGGGGTCCAGGGGCCAGGGCTTTGTGTCCAATGCTAGTGTTATGTGGTGGGGGGCCCAGCAGTGGTCCGCTGCGTGCTGTCTGTTGGTACTCGTAGATGGGTCTGAGTATGGTCCCAGCTGTGGTCCCACGCCTGCTCCAGGGTCGGGAGTTTCCTTGAGTGCTGTGCCCTCTTAAGTCGTGTTGCGGCGTGCCTGGCCGTGGGTGCCAATACGCCTTCGGGCTGCCGGTGTCCCCGGAGTGCTCCACCTCAGTCTCGGTACGGGCAGCGGGCCTCTGTGCAGGCAGGTTGTCTACCCTCCCGGCAGGTCTTCTCCGGGCCCGCGGATGGGTCCCAGCTTCCCGCCGCTTTCCCAGGTTTGTGCTGGATTGTCCACTACTGAATTGTCTATGGCCGATGGCGGCGTGGGCCGCAGCACGGGCCGGGGCTCCTGCTTGCTATTAGTTGTCCCACCTGCGTTCAGGTTTGCTTCCCTGTCAGTGCCCTCTGACCCCACGCTCCCTGGTGCACGGTGTGCCTCTTGTCTCTGAGCGTGTCCTCACCTTTGTTCACCACTCAGGCTCCTGTTGCCCTCGAGCAGCTGTGGGCGTCCCGCCTGGTGGCCCAATGTCTTTTCGGTTCCGGTCGGGGTGGCCGCTCAATCCTTAGGTCGGATCATAGCTCCTCTCTCGCTCCAGCAGTCAGTCTCGCCGGGCGCTTCTGCAGCTAATTGCCTCTGCTGCACCAGCCCCTGGGTCCTTCGCCGCTGTGGTCGGGGCCGCCGTGTGATATCCTCCAGGAGCGGGGCAAGCAATCCAGGTGGGAGCCACAGAGTTTTGGCAACACCGTCGTCTGCTCTCGGCGTCCGCTGGGACGCTCTGCTTCTGATGCGCCCTTTCCCCTTCACTCTTCAAGCTGCCGCTCCAGTCACCATCTTGCGTGCTTGGGGGTCCGCTTTCTGAGGCTTCGCTTCGCGTGGAGGCAGCTCCGATTTTCACCGTTTTTGTGGTCGTGGTGTGCAGAAGCGTTTCTGCTGCTATCTGGTGGCGTTTGTAGGGCTCAATGTTAAGAAACGCTGCAATTATCAAGGATCGGAATAGGATCCGGACGGAGCTCCTCCAAGGCTTGCCTGCACTCCATGAGCTCAGGCCACACCGCCACCCCCAATATCAACAGTTCAAAACACCATGAAAATGAATGCAACCCACAGGGAAGTGCAAGCGCACACAAAGGGTTCTTGAGTCCCAGCAACCCTCACCCGCCCTAGACCTCCTCTAGGCTTGTCAGCTTTGAATGGAAGGCAGTTGCAACGAATGGGAACACCAGGTTAAAATTGGATATTGAATGGGGTTTTTAGAAACAATATGGGGAGCCGGCAATGAATGGAACAATTTGTTTTTCTGCACCAGGTAAAATGGGGTTTTACTTAGGTAGGACAACTGCTATGGGACAGCACAAAAGGGTACTTTGTGCAGCTTAGACTAGAAGACAAAGAGGGCTTCAGAACAGACTGGCCCACACACAATAGGAAAATCGATTTTAGTACATGGGAAAATGGAAATGGAATGCAATTAGAAATCCGTTATGAAAATACAGCAGGGGAAGAGGAATAGACTAAGAAAAACGGTTTTAAACAGGTTAAGCGAAATTTCCCGGGAAACAAAAATGCAAATGACATTTGTTTTTACTAAGGCTGCAAATGACAGACATGCTTTAGGCAAGGGGGAACTCACGATAGGAAACTCGGTTTGGGTTTAAAATGACAGATGCAAATAGAAATTCATTTTGTGAAACACCATTTAAACACACGGACACATTTGTTTTCAGCTCACAATTAATTCAATTCTTTGGGGGACACTTTATAACTATAACAACTCACAAGACACTGGGAAGAGATAGTTAGTTTTGCATTCTAACTATCTTGATCCCGTGAAATAATGTGGAAATTAATTGATTTACTGAAAAAATATATACTACGGATCTACACAAGCAAATGGAGATTCCTCTAGGGTAATGACTGAAATACACAGGCCAACAACGTATTTTTCAAATGGGAAAACTACTACAATGCACAGACAAGTGAAATATTTTTTAATAGGGAAATTACTGAATTGCACAAACAAAGAAGATCGGTTTTTTTCCATGGGGCAATCTCTATGGCAATGCTGAAGAAGACAGTGCTTATTTAATCTGTGGCTGGGGATGTCTACACGTACAAGACAGGGCTGAATGGGGCAGCAGGGAGCATCATGGCTTCACTGCTGGCACAGTCACGTGTCAGTGAAGGATTCTCTCTGTCTGCCAAAGGGGTCCCAAGTTAGCTACTCCAGTTCCTGGCTTCACTCCAAGATGTAGGCCTCACTCTGCAGTTATGGTTCTAGATTTGGTCAGCTGCACACCTCAGAATTTGGTAGGGAGAGTCATGATTTGAGGCAGAGTGACTTATTTATAAGGCAAATGGCATCGCTGATGTGTCATAGTTCTTGCCGAATGGACTGGGCAATGTTCAAGGGTCCCCTCCCATTTGTGGGCCAATAGGTCCAAAGAAAGTGGGAGTGTTCTGGGAAGCCAAGGGAGGAAACCCAATCCATCATCTTACTCCGACAGGGGCTAGGTCTGGTTTTTGTACATGGAAATCACAATGTATGACAAATGCCCTTTCTCATCATATTAGGAAACATATGCCAGCATTTTTTAATACTACATTTTTCAGTGAATCGCTTAAACCACATTAGATGTCTGTGTGATGCCACAGTATTTTCTCTTTTTCTCCCAAACTATATTAATAAAAATATGGCACTCAGTGGACAGAATATGGATAACATTTTACATATTTCCTCACATTTGTATGGTTCTCACATTTATACAGAGATTACAATCAAGTTTTTCCTCATAATATTTGGTATGTTGGTGTCACCAAAATCATTTTTGGCTCACCAGAAGCGGCTCTCAGACAGCTTTTCAGAAATCCGAACATGAATCGTGTGCAATTAATATTGCCCAAGTTATCTCATAAACAGCATATCTCAGCATATCTCCCATTATGTGCAATGATTGTGAAACTACTCCTAGTAGTTTCACAATCTACTTCTGAGCCCCCCACCCTCGGAAGGGATCTGGTTTTAGCTCTGACTTGAAGAGAAGTTCCTGTGTTTAGATTAGCCAAAGGCTGCAAGGGCTAATGGCCAGCTTTATGACGGCTTAATTGGTTTTAGTCATAAAACCTGGGGAGCAGGAGAATTCCTCCTCTCGTCCCCCTGACAACGAAGCTTTGAAATCTAGTTTCACACTTGGGGAACCCACAGCAGATAAATTAAACCAGGATTTAAGCCTACCCCTCACTGCTAAAGTATTTTACTTTCAAATCACGCTTAGAATTGCACAATTTCAACATGTAAAACCCTCACACAGTGGTTACCTGCAACAGTGGTTACAGAAGGGCAACATAATATATATTTTAAAAACTTTAGCTGTACATGTTAAAACTCAAGTATTCCATTAAAGGCACAATTGAAATGTCCTTTGTCAATTCCAGCTGTGAATGGCTTTCACTCTGCTGCAATTCAACATCTCCTTGTTGATTCTGCAAATTATTGTTTCCTTTTGTGATGGGCTCTCAATGGACAAAACCTCCTGTTCCTTTATTACACTTTTGCACACATTGTGATGAGCATGTCTTTAATATAAAGGGAAAGAGGGATTTACACATTTCCTTTAATATTTCTGCCAAAATGCACTCTGCTTTACAGTAACTGTAGCTCACAATAATGCCATTCCATTTAGGGTTCTGCGGACTGTAGTTCTTGAGGATATTATTTCAGCTTTCTCCATCTTTGGCAAATTATGCCATTTGTCCTTCCATTATGCAAAACAATGAACATGTTTAGGCATCTCCAAGTTTTGAGGCCCAAATTCACTCCCTTTTTTTGGCAAGGGCCTCATTTTGCACATTAGTCCAGCGCAAGCCTTTCATTGAGGGGCATGTCCCCCCACTGACTCTGGCCTTTAGTTATGGCATTCAGGGCTATTTCACCCCACACCTTCAGACCCAAGTTGTACCCTATGTGCACAAGCAAAGAAAACTCTAGCAGTTACTTATCCCACGGTGGCGGCAATCTGCATTACAACCAAACCAAAAGTGGGTGAAGTGGGAAGCAGTCCCCTCCTCGGCTTCCCTTGGTCTCTCTCAGAACACACGCAAAACTCTTCAGCAGGCTCACCTGCTCCCTCGGCTGCAGAGTTCCGCGCTCTTGGGCTTTCCCTCTCTTTAGTCCTTGTCGGGTCCCTGATGCTTTGGTCACCATCAGCTGAGTAATCGAGTCCTGCCTGCGGCATCCGCGGGCACCCCTCTTTCTGACCTGCTCACCAGCATCTGTCTGCTCGCAGGCTCCTCACGGATCACATTATTAAGCTCACATGAACGCCTCGTCTATGGAAATTCCTTTCAGGCTCTCTGCTTCCTCGTTCCTCATCGTTCTCCCCCTTGTCGTCCCCCACCAAAAGAAAAAAAGAAAGGAAATAAAACATTAAAACAGCCCGCCTCATGCCACATCTGATTCCCCCCCTGTCAGCACCTCTCTCACTCTCCATCTGTTTTCCACACCCTCCTCCTGTTTAACACCGGCTTCCCCAGCTTGCCGACTTGATCCTAAAGTGGAATTCAATTTGGTCAGACCGCTGCTCAACCATGTGACATGTGCCATTTAGCCTTACATAGTTCGTGCTCTGTTTTAGTTTTACTGGCCAGTTAGTCTGGGTCCAGAGGACCTTGTTCACACAGTCTATTAGGGGTGACAACCTCTGAAGGAGGTCATTCCCTAGGAGACAAGGTGTGCCCTCTGGAGTGTCGACTATGACCGGGTGTCTCACCCTATGTCACCCCGATTTTGATCTCCAGATCCGCAGTCTCCTCAACGGGAATCTAATTTCCGTCAAAGTTCTGGAGTTGTCCAGGAAGAGGTGTGAGGGGAATTTGGTGACTCTCCCCCTTCCTGAATTGATTTTATCAAATGCCTTTTTGGATAGAAGGGTGACTGTATCCACCACCGATGAAAACGCACACTGGCCTTGTACCTTGATTGGGGCATAAAACCTGCCTTCTCTCTCCTCGAGGGGGCAAAGGTTTTGGGCCAGCCGGGCAGTTAATTTCTTTTACAGGAATCTGTAAAGAAAATTTGGCATCCTGAGATTTGGGGGATTTGGGAATCCCCTGTTTCCCTTGATTCCATGCTGTCCCCCTTTTCCTGCAGTCACTTGAACAGGTTTTGGGGGCCCTCCTTGATTTTTGAGTCGTCGGGGTGACATTTCTGGGGTTCAAAGATTGGTGGTTCTGGGTCAGTCCCAAAACGTACCCAGTCTAAGTTAGGGTCTTTTGCGACCCATTTTTCTTTGGGAGGACCCCCCCCCATCCTTCAAAGAGAAGTCTTTCTCCCCTGAATCCTCCAGGGATTCTTCCCCTTCAAACTGGAGGACATGGACTTCTTCCACAAAATGGGTTTTCTTTGTCCCTTGGTTTCTCCTACTTACCCTCTGTTCCCTAGGTTGCAGCTTTTCAGGGAAAGGAGATTTGGGTTCAGGGGTTTCTAGGGTCTTTTCACGAGTGACGAAGGAAGTGTCCTCTAGGGCTTTACATCCCCCTTACCGCTGGCCCCTTCCTCTGAAACCTGTTGGTTGTCGGGTTTTGCCCCCCGCCATTGCTCTGGGGTGCCACACCCTGGGTTTCAGATTTTCTGGGCAGCCAGGTTCATTTGAGGGCTCTGCCCTCAACATGGGACTCAGGTCTTGGGTCAAGCTTTGGACCTGACGCTCCAGTTGTGACATCCTCTCTGGTTGATAGGGGGGTCTAGGATCAAACCTTTGCTGCTCTCTGGAAGGGTAGCTGTCCCTTCTCCCCAAGTAACTTTGGTATTGAGGGTTTTCCTGGCAGCCCTCCATCGTTGCTCTCCCTTCTCCCTGATTTGGGGGTCTAGATTCCTGAAAGCGGGGAGAGAGAGGCGAATTGTTCTGAAGGTTAGGGTTTTTAGGGTGCCTGGGGAAAAACTTAAACTGGAGGGTAGAATATTACTGCCCTCCTGAGGGAAGTTTTGTGGAAAGTTTGGAGGAAAGTTCCCTGGGGCCATACTTACCTTATTGGACCCCCCCTTGAGCCAGGGGAGTCCATACGTGTCATGATGCCTACCCCCGGGCATCCAGACCAAGACCATCAACCCCGGAAGCAGGCATCATGTTACCTGGAGCAAACCCAGCAACCCCTGTTAGAGGCTATCTGGGTACAGTCCTGGCACCTATGGCGCCAGGCTCATGTGGGACATCAGTCCTGGCGCCATAGGCGCCAGGCTCATATCTTAAAACCTACCTGATGCAGACCATGCTGCAAGGGATCCAAGCATCCAAGCCCATGTGAGGCTTGAAGGGACTATTTTATCTTAGGGACTATTTTGTTACTCGGGTGTGGCTGCGGAGGAATACTTACCTGGGACTACTTCGAAGGCTATTTAAACCACGCCTGAAGAGCAGCACATGCTTCGCGTTATTCTGCATCCAGCAGCGTGACGCTCACCGTGTCTGCAGTCAGCATCCAGCATCCTGCCACGCCCGCCTCGAGCCAGACCGCCTAGAAAGAAGGGAAAAAAGAGGAAAGGTGATTTCGGATTCAGCGCATCTTCGAACCAGAAACAGACTTCATTTTAAACGCGTCGCATCGCCAGCAGCAGCGCCGCGCCATACTCACCGTTCCTCGCAGCATCTCTACGATCCGGTGCTGTCTCCATCACCTGGTTGCCGCATTCCAGCGCCTAAGGGGGACAAGAAAACAACAAGGTGAGCCAAGGGAACAAACAAGAACAATCTCTTGCCACCATATGCTTACCTGATTTTACCGCTGGAGGTATTATCCACCAGCACGCCAAATCTTCCTACGCTGCACCTGCAAGAAAAGAGAAAGCAGCGAGTTAAACCTTGGCATCATTTACCGGACAGTGTTACAAAACACAGACTCTTACCTGGACGCTTTCAGCTGCCACAAGACGATCATCTTTTGGGTCTAAGCTGCAAAAGAAACAAGGAATTGGACAAGAGTGATTAATCAGACATTTTGAACTCATTAGAACTATATACTTACAGCCTTTCGCCCGGAGGTTTGGAGCCAAGATTTGTCCAGAACTCTTCCAATATCCTCAAGCCAGTGAAGTAACTGGCCATCAACGCGCCCTACATTCTTCGCAGGATGGAGAGCTCATCATACAAAACTATAAGGTGAGCTTTGTGAAAGAGAATATCAGAAGTGATAAGTGGGGACGCAGTGAGGTGTTAATACTCAAATCCACGGGTGGCTAATTCCCTTTCCCCGTCTTTAGGAGACTACTTCTACAGGTCAAGCAGACAAAGCTAGGTGGGCCAGTCCAGTCAGTCATCTCTTCACTACGCATCACGTTGGTGGAGACCGTGGCTGTCCAGTTCCGCTCGACACCCCTGTGGGAGCCAGGTGAGCGTAACAGAACGCGAAGACTTTCTACAAATTCTCACCCAGGTGTCATGGAGACCTCAGAAACTGACCAACTGGCCCAATTATTAGGGGAACTTAGGGCTGAAGTACATGCCGCTCGCCAAGAAACTAATACACTCAGGAGAGAGTTGATTGTTTCGAAGGAACGCACTGATGATCTTGCTAGACAATTACTGCAAAACCAAGCGGGGCAAAAACCCCTAACAGGATTCGGGGGGATTCCAAACCCTGTTTCACCAAGCAACCCTGTGCAAGTGATTTTACCAGGCAATATCCCTTTAGCCCCGCCAGAACGCTTTGCGGGGGACCCGAAAAATTTGCCGTGTTCATGAACCAATGTCGTTAGCGCTTTTTATGCAGACCTGGAGCCTTTCCAAACGATCAAGCCAAAGAAGCCTTCGTATTATCATATCTCAGCGGCAGTGCAGCGGATTGGTCAATCCCACTAGTCAATCAGGATGACCCTATTCTTCGGGATTTTCAGGGTTTTCAAATGAGCATGGAAAGACTATTTGCCCGGCACTCTCAAGGACAGGCCCTGGATAACGAACTTTTGTCCCTACGACAGGGTAACCAAGACCTTCTAACCTACATAGCAACCTTTAATAGGTTGGTGGTGGAAACTGGATGGCCTGAGGAAAAACGGATTACGTTGTTTCATCTGGGACTTCGAGGAGAACTCAAAGATGTTTTGGCTCAAGTTGTGAACCCACCTCAAGACTGTGCTGAATATATAGACTTAGTGGTCCAGTTAGATCACGCACTTCAGAATCGAAAGGCTGATCGAGCCAGGTTTGAGAACCGGGTGTTGGTTAAACCCAACGCTACCCCAAAGGAACAGATGCCTCAGAAACCATGCAAATCGGAGGAGTTAAAGGACCCTTGACACAGAAGGAAAGAGAAAAAAGGCGGCAAATGCAATTATGTCTATACTCTGGAACTTCGGGACATTTTCTACGGGATTGCCCTGTAAAACCACCCAAGAAGGTGGTAGGAGCTACTGATAAAAGCCATATGGAGCCTGACTCGGGAAACGACCACGACCGACAAGCGTAGAGGTCCGCTTGCCGAGCTTGAAGAAGGATACTCAGACCTTTCATTTCATCATACCAATGGTCCTTATAGATCCAAGGCAGCCATCACGTTTGCACGCAGTTAGGGCATACATTGATAGCGGGGCCATAGGAAACTATGTGGAGCACGAATTGGCTGCTAGGATGAATCTACCTCTCTGCAGAAAGACCACTTCGGATGTCATCACCACAGTCGATGGAACTGAAATTGCCTCTGGGCCTGTAACTCATTCCACCGCAGAGATGACATTATTGGGTCAGGATGGGCATCGAGAGACTATTGTGTTTGATTTAATCAAAGCCCCGCAGTTCCAAATAATACTGGGGATACCTTGGTTGGAAACACATAATCCTTGTATTGATTGGTGAGAGAAGAGAATAACCTTCCCGGATTGTGCACATACTTGTTACCCAATAAAAACCTTGAACAAGGACCTGGCCACAGTCGCTACTCCAGTTGCGCAGTTACCGCACGAATATCAAGAATTCCAGGATGTTTTCCAAAAAGAACAGGCAAACACCTTACCACCTCACAGATCATACGATTGTCAAATTGATCTCATACCTGGTGCACAACCTCCATGTAGTAGGATCTACGCACTTACGGAACCCGAGAACCTTCACCTACGACAAAACTTGGACCAATACCTTGCCAATGGCTTCATTCCTCCATCCAAGTCCCCTGCATCTTCAGCTTTGTTCTTCGTGCCAAAAAAGGAAGGTGACCTCAGAATGTGCATAGACTACCGAGCCTTAAATCAGATCACAGTTAAGAACTGATACCCATTGCCTCTGATCCCAGAATTACTGGACCAAGTAAAGGACGCTTGCATCTACACTAAATTAGATCTCCAAGGGGCATACCATCTGGTACGTATAAAGAAAGGCGACGAATGGAAGACTGCTTTTCGCACTAAGTACGGGTTATTCGAATACCAGGTGATGCCCTTCGGGTTGTGCAATACACCAGCAGCCTTCCAGTATTTTATGAACGATGTCCAGCGTGAACTCATTGACGTCTGTGTTGTCGTATACATAGACGATATTCTAGTGTACTCCTCTTCAGAATCTGACCATGTGAAGCACGTTTGTGCAGTCCTTGAGAAACTACGCCAGCACAAGTTATATGCAAAAGGAGTTCGAATGGACTCTCGAAAAGGTGGATGCAATTCTCAAATGGCCATCACCCAGTTCAGTTAAAGGAGCACAAAACATGCTCGGATTTGCTAATTTCTATCGCAGATTCATTACGGATTTCTCGCACGTTGTACACCCAATCACAGCGCTCTTGCAAAAAAACAAACGCTTCCCTTGGACTGAAGAAGCTGAGAATGCCTTCCAAGAACTGAAAGCGAAATTCACGTCTGCACCTGTATTAAAGCATCCTCGTCCTGAACTCCCATACATAGCTGAAACCGACGCATCCAGTTTAGCCATGGGAGCTGTCCTGTCCCAGAAGGATCCTGAAACCGGTCAACTTCACCCAGTAGCATTTTGGTCCAGAAAGTTCTCGGCACCCGAGTTAAACTATGCGGTTACCGATAAGAAGCTATTAGCTATCAAATCCCCCTACAAGGCTTGGCGGCATTATCTTCTCGGTGCTAGGCATACCATTACTGTAATCACTGATCACCGGAACTTGCAGTATTTAAAGACAGCCAAAGCCCAATCATCACGCCAACTTCGATGGGCATTGTTCTTTGCCGAGTTCGATTTCGTGATCACTTATCGGCCAGGCTGTAAAAATGGCAAGGCAGATGCCTTATCCCGAATAGGAATGGAAGAAGCATATGCGAACCCGGAGCCGGTGCCTATAATTTCAGAACAAAGAATTCTTGGCATAACTACTTTACAAACCCTAGAAGATATTCAGGTAAAGATCCAACAACTCTTCGATCCAACAGCCCTGCAGGACTGGGTAAAGAAAGGCTCAGACTACTCTGTCATCAATGACCTACCTTATTATCAAGGGCATCTATTTCTACCACATAAGGAACTACAAGAACTAATCATCTCCAATTATCATGACACCCTGATGGAAGGGCACCCAGGTATCGCAAAAACCGAAGCTAAAATTAGGAGACAATTCTGGTGGCCCACCTGGCGAAAAGACATAAAGTCATTTGTAATGTCCTGTGGCATTTGCGCCCAAAACAAAAGTCAGAAGAAAAAACCGGCTGGCCTTTTACAACCCTTGGATATTCCACCTACACCATGGCACACCTTATCGTTAGACTTTATTACAGACCTACCTCCATGTAATGGATTTAACACCATTCTCATTATTGTGGATCTTTTTTCCAAAATGGCCCACTTTATTTCTTTAAAGGGATTACCTTCTGCTTCAATTCTGGCCAAGGAGTTTCTCGAAAACATTGTTCGAATACACGGATTTCCCTCCGTATTGGTCTCTGACCGAGGTAGTCAATTCATTTCACATTTTTGGAAGAAATGTTGTCAATTGGCGCAAATCGACGTGAGGTTATCGACCAGTCACCATCCCCAGACCGATGGTCAAACGGAGAGGACCAACCAGACTCTTGAACAGTACCTGCGTTGTATGTTACACCTGACTGAAAGTCATTGGAAGGACATTCTATGGATCTCCGAATATGCATACAATAACTCTGTACATTCTGGAACTGGACAAAGCCCCTTTTATACCATATACGGGCACCAACCTCGAACGTCAGAACTTGACTTGCCTCAACACTTAGAAATGCCCGCAGTGAACCATCTGCACGCTACTATTACACAAGCCTTTAAGGAAGCAACTGAACATTTGAAACATTTGAAAGAAAAGTACAAGAAAAACGCTGATCAGCATCGAAGTGATGCTCCACAATACCAAATTGGGGATCAAGTTTGGTTGGCCACAAAACACATACCTCTAAAAGGAAAGCAGGCCTTTAGCCCTAGATATTTGGGACCTTACCTTATTAAGGCCATTATCAACCCAGTGGCCGTCAAATTGGAATTACCTGCTAGTATGCAAATTCACCCCGTCTTCCATGTGTCACTTCTGAAGCCAGTACAACCTGGGACAAGACTAACCAAGCCACCTGACCCCGTCCTTATAGACGGGGAACCCGAATTTGAAGTGAAATGTATCCTGGACTCCAAAATGGTTAAGTCAAGACTTTTTTATTTAATCGACTGGAAAGGTTACGGACCACAAGAACGGTCATGGGAACCTAGTGACCACGTTCATGCACCTAGGTTGGTGAGAAGATTCCACCGGAATTTCCCAGACAAACCAAGGCCAAGGGGAGGAACGACTTTAGGAGGGGCCTTGGGGGGGAGTGCTGTCATGATGCCTACCCCCAGGCATCCAGACTAAGTCCATCAACCCCGGAAGCAGGCATCATGTTACCTGGAGCAAACCAAGCAACCCCTTTTAGGGGCTATCTGGGTACAGTTCTGGCGCCTATGGCACCAGGCTCATATGGGACATCAGTCCTGGCGCCATAGGCACCAGGCTCATATCTTAAAACTAACCTGATGCAGACCATGCAGCAAGGGATCCAAGCATCCAAGCCCATGTGAGGCTTGAAGGGACTATTTTATCTTAGGGACTATTTTGTTACTCGGGTGTGGCTGTGGAGGAATACTTACCTGGGACTACTTTGAAGGCTATTTAAACCATGCCCGAAGAGCAGCACATGCTTTGGTTATTCTGCATCCAGCAGCGTAACACTCACTGTGTCTGCAGTCAGCATCCAGCATCCTGCCACGCCCGCCTTGAGTCCAGAGCGCCTAGAAAGAAGGGAAAGAAGAAGAAAGGTTAGAACAAGAACTTTACTGGATTTCTTACCTGATTTCGGATTCATTGCATCTTCGAACCAGAAACAGACTTCATTTTAAACGCATCGCCAGCAGCAGTGCCGCGCCATACTCACCGTTCCTCGCAGCATCTCTACGATCCGGTGCTGTCTCCATCACCTGGTTGCTGCATTGCAGTGCCTAAGGGGGACAAGAAAACAACAAGGTGACCCAAGGGAACAAACAAGAACAATCTCTTGCCACCATATGCTTACCTGATTTTACCGCAGGAGGTATTATCCACCAGCACGCCAAATCTTCCTACGCTGCACCTGCAAGAAAAGAGAAAGCAGCGAGTTAAACCTTGACATCATTTACCGGACAGTGTTACAAAACACAGACTCTTACCTGAATGCTTTCAGCTGCCACAAGACGATCATCTTTTGGGTCTAAGCTGCAAAAGAAACAAGGAATTGGACAAGAGTGATTAATCGGACATTTTGAACTCATTAGAACTATATACTTACAGCCTTTCGCCCGGAGGTTTGGAGCCAAGATTTGTCCAGAACTCTTCCAATATCCTCAAGCCAGTGAAGTAACTGGCCATCAACGCGCCCCTGCATTCTTCGCAGGATGGAGAGCTCATCATACAAAACTATAAGGTGAGCTTTGTGAAAGGGAATGTCAGAAGTGATAAGTGGGGACGCAGTGAGGTGTTAATACTCAAATCCACGGGTGTCTAATTCCCTTTCCCCGTCTTTAGGAGACTACTTCTACGGGTCAAGCAGACGAAGCTAGGTGGGCCAGTCCAGTCAGTCATCTCTGCACTACGCATCACGTTGGTGGAGACCGTGGCTTTCCAGTTCCGCTCGACACCCCTGTGGGAGCCAGGTGAGCGTAACAATACGTACCCCAAGATGGTACTTCAGGCTAATGTATGTGGCAGAGTCAGGTGATGCATTTGTGGAATACCCTGCATGGCTACCACCCACTTGGGACTGGTCAGAGGGTCTCCTCTGCCTCTCATTTGGTTTCTTAGAGGGAGGGGTATTTTTAGCCCCCCCATTTCTAGGTCCAGAATGGGGGCATTTTTCCCCTCTGCCACCTTAGCGGCAAAGGGGGTGTTGGTTGGTTTGGGATTCTTGGGAGAATGTTTGTTTTTCACTGGCTTTTGGACTTCATAGATCCAGGGTAGCCTGTTCTATTACCCAATCCAGAGTCCTTTCATCATGGAAGTCCCTAACCAGTTGGGTCATGGTGTATTTAGGGAGAACATGAAAATAGGTATTAATAAACTCCCTACTATTTGGGCGCACCCGTCCAGAGGTTTGGGCAAATGCCCACTTAAATTCTTGCACAAACTCTCTCAGTGCCTGATCCTCTCCGCACTGCAGGTTGTAGGCCGCCTTGCGAGCCTCCTGGGGGTTCCTGTGCACAGAGAAGTGTTTCAAGATGGCTGCCTTGTAGGTAGACTATCTTGAATGATTTTGATCCTCCAGCTCAGCAAAGAAGCTGGAGTTTTCTGGGGAGAATGTCCACTTGACAAACACCATGGAATTATGGTCATTTTGTATGCCAAATGACGTCATCATCTGGTCATACAGCTCTAGATGCTCCCAGACTGAGAACTTGGCTTTTTAAAAATATATTGAGATTGATATTTTATTTATAACACGCTCGTACACAAGTGTTACACAGTGCGACAAGGCAAGGGAGGGGAACAGGGGAGAACAAAACAACAATCTTACTAGCCCCAGTGACATTGAGAACACGCAAGTGCATGGGAGAGGGAGAGGGGAAAGGTACATGGGAGGGGGAGAAGTGGGAAGTACGGAGCAAAGGAGAAAACATACATAATAATAAATAAATAAATAATAAAGGCAAATAAACAGTGGTAGTGCAGCCATCAAGTGGCCAGTGCTGGGCTTAAGGCAGCAGACAGGGTATGTCTGATAAGTGCAAGAAGAAAAGGGGGGGCTGTATGGTTACAGATACAGACCCCAGTACAAGGGGTGGCCCAGAGACAGTGCGGGAGGGTGGCAGGGTGAGCAAGTACCTGGGTCCAGAAGACAGAGGGTAGGCCAGGTGCACAGTACCGAGAGAGAACAGATCAGCAAGGGAGAGGGGGGGCCAAGACAGAAGCAAAGAGGAAAGTCTTGAGGTGCTTCTGGAACCGGAGATGGTTCTCCTCAAGTTTCAGAGTGGCAAGGAGGCTGCTCCAGAGGGAGGCACCAGCCGAAGACAGAGATCTACTCCCAGTTCATTTATTTGGGAAACGACGGACCCTGATGGAGTTAGATAGAAGAAGAGGAGCGAAGAGCTCGAGAGGGGAGGTATTTGCGTAGGGATAGCTGAAGGTATTTTGGACCCAGGCCCCAGAAAGCCTTGTGCAAAATGCAGAGGGTTTTGGATTTAATCCTTTCTCCACTGGGAGCCAATGGAGAGATTTCAGAGCTGGAGAGATACGATCCCAGGGCTTGAGGCCAAGGACAAGTCTTGCAGTCCTGTTCTGGATTAGTTGCAGAGGGCAGAGAGTAGAGGCATGTAGATTTAGAAAGAGGCTGTTATAATAGTCCAACCTACAGAGAACCAGAGTTTGGGAGACAGTGGGCTTCTGGGGGAAGGAGAGGAAAGGCAGAGTACCTCTGAGCAGGTGCAGTAGAAAGTGTGACTTTTTAGAGACATCAGAGATGTGAACGGAGAAGGAAAGTGTGGAGTCAAAGATGACCCAGAGGTTCTTAGCCTCGCAGGTGAGGGTAGGAGGAGGGCCAAGGGAGGCCGGCCAGAGAGTGAGGGGAAAGGAGGTTGAAGGTGTGCCGATGAGTAGGATCTTCGTCTTGCTGGCATTCAGACAAAGATCATTGGCGGCACACCAAACTTGAATGGCAGTTAGGCAATTTGAGATGAGAGAAGGAGAGGAGGTGGTCGAGGGCAGCCTGAAAATGAGTTCAGTGTCATCAGCATAGCACTGGAAATTAGAGCAGAAAATGGCAATGCAGTGGGCGAGAGTTGCCATGTATTGGTTGAAAAGCCAGGGCGAGAGGTTATACCCCTGTGGGATACCACAGGTGGAGAGGGAGAGAGATGATAGGAAGGACCCATGTTGAACCTGGGAGGGTCAATCAGAGAGGAAAGAGGTCAGCCAGGCCAGAGCCTGATCGGTGATGCCCAGGTTGTCACAGAGACGGTTGAGCAGGATGGTATGGTTGACAGTGTCAAAGTCAGAAGAGTGATCGAGTAGTATGAGGACAGAGGGAATGTTAGAGTGAAGGTTGGAGAGAAGAGCTTCACAAATGTTCAGGAGAGCAGTTTCAGTGCTTCTGGCAGCTCTGAAGCCAGGCTGGTGGTCGTGGAGACAGCCAAAAGAGTCAGAATGAAGGTTAAGCTGAGAGATGGCCATCTTTTCCAGGAGTTTGCCTAGAAAAGGAGTAATGGAAATCGAGCGATAGTTAGCTAGACAAGAAGGATCAGCTGTGGATTTCCTGAGAAGAGGGTGCACAAGGGAGTGCTTCAGAGGGGAGGGAAAGTATCCTGAGGCAAAGGAGTGGTTGCAAAAATTGGCAAGGACCGGAGCGAGGTTATCGATGTGGTCCTTGATGGTTTTAGAGAAACAGGGATGAACCTGTTTTGATGAGGCTTTCATAGATAGGATAGGACTTGTCTAATGACTTCATCAGGGGAGAAAAGAGGAAAGGATGATTAAGAAGGTGAGGGGGTGTTAAGTTGTGCGTCCGTGGACGATGCATACCTGTTTCTCCAGGGTCTTGCGTACTGGGGTAGCCAGGTCTTGGTAGGCGTAGGCAGATAGCAGGCGATGAAGTCCACTTAGCGAAGTAATGTGGTGCAAAGAACCGACCCCGGATCCGTCCTGAAAACACAGGCCTGCTCCTGACACCACGGATGACTCTTCCTTTATATTAATGTGGCGCCAGAACAGTGCAAGCACTGATAGGGAAGGTCGTAGATGTTAACCGGCAAACGGTAAATAAAGATGTCCATGTCAGCAATGCAGGTAAGCTGATAGCCAGTAGGCAGAATATCCAGGACAGCAATGCAGGTAAGTTGAATGTCCAAGGTAGCAAGGCAGGCAGGTGGCAAGGGGTTCTTCACAGCAGCAGGCAGCTGAGAACCAGGACCACAGGTACCCAAGCAGAAAGCAGACAAAGCACAGGCAAGGCCAGAAGGGAATTGAGGACAGAGGAAGGGCCTGGAAGGAAGACCAAAAAGGAATATAGGACTGGGCAGGGCTAACGGGCAAGGAACAGGGGGAAAGAAGGCAGGGGGTTTGGAGAGAACAGGACCCAGCACAAGATGAGGTAGAGCAAGGACCCAATCCCGGAACCAGGCACCAGACAGGAATCAAGTAGCAACAAAGTCGAGGGTGAGCGCAGTGGAAGGAAACCAAACCACGTTGAGACGCGGTGAGTAACAGGACCGGATCACTAAAATAGCGATCCGGCATGAAAGTGAGGCTTGGAACGCAATGCGGAAGCGCATGTGTGAACAGGTGCCGCTGCGAGAACGAGGCTTGGAACACAAGCTCGTTCTACGTGGTTGCGCCGATGGCACCCGTGCCCTGCTCAGATCTGGACATAAGATCCCCGCCAAGAAAGTGAGCCCAGAAAGATGTGCCTCCCCCACAACCTAAGGCGGTGATACAACTGCCAAGAATGAGCCCGCCCCCTTGCACACCACTGTCCTGCACAGGTAGGTGTATTAACACTATGCTCCCCTCCAGAAAGACCAGGGGCACCCGGTTTCCAGGGATTCCTAAGAAAAAACTCTCATACCAGACGAGGAGCATGTACATTCCCACAGAGTTCCAAAGTGCGATCACAAGTGGAGTACTCCTTCCAGTCCACCAAAAACTGGAGTCTACCCCGAAAGAAACGGGAGTTACAAATCTCTTGCACCATAAATTCCAGGGTATCTCCAACATCAATAGCAGCAGGTCTGGAGTGCGAACGACCATAAGGATCTGACTGAAATGGTTTCAATAGGGATACATGAAAAACGGGGTGAATCCGCCAAGACTGAGGTAGACCCAACTTGAATGCCACAGCGGGAATCCGTCTGACCACCCGAAAAGGCCCAAGAAAACGAAGTGCAAGCTTCGTAGGGAGATTGTGTACGGGCAAATTCTTGGAGGAAAGCCATACCACACCCCCAACCTGGAATGCAGGCTCAGGACTTCGCCTCTTATTAGCCTGTGATTTCATGCTCTCACATGCTTTAGCAAGGGCACCAGTGGCCTGGACCTGATTCCTCTGGATGTCTTCAACCATCTGATCCGCAGAAGGAACTATGCTGGAAGGAACAGGATGGAATGGAATCGCCTTTGGATGAAGACCTGAGGAACAAAAGAAAGGACTCATTCCGGTGGCAGAGTGTACGGAGTTGTTAGAGGCCACTTCCGCTAGGTCCAAATGTTCCACCCAGTTAGACTGGGAAGCATTGGAAAAGCACCGTAAATATTGTTCCAAAGTCTGATTAGTTCTTTCGTCCAGGCCGTTGGATTGTGGATGATAGCCAGAACTGAGAGCATGCTGAATACCCAAATGACGACAAAGTTGCTTCCAAAAGGCAGAAATGAACTGGGATCCGCGGTCAGAAATGATCTCAGGAAGTCCATGTAAGCGATAAATAGAATGCAGAAATGCATGGGCCATGCAACAGGCTGAGGGAATCTTCTGGAATGGAATGAAGTGAGCCAACTTAGAAAAACAATCAATGACCACCATGATGCAAGTATAACCATCAGAAGGAGGAAGATCCACTATAACATCTGTGGCAATAGTATGCCATGGATAGGGTGGTGTCTCGGTTGGTTGTAGGAGTCCAAGAGGTTTTCTTCATGGAACCTTGATCTGGGCACACATAGGACAACATTCCACATACTCCCTCATCTGCTTAGCCCATCCTGGCCACCAGAATTGTCAGGAAACCAGTTCATGAGTAGATCGAATTCCACGATGTCCCTCAATCTTAGAATCATGTAGACCTTGCAAGACAGCAATTCGAAGTACCTCAGTTGGAAGGTACAACGGGTTGTGTAAAAAGAGCAGGCCACCGTTCTCCCTTATTTGAGGACCTTGCAGCAACAAGGAATAATTGGGATCCACTAAAGTGTCTTGTAAGATGGTATCCAGGCACTGAGATCTAACCAACAAGAAATGTTTAGAAGCAAGTAAAGGCTGGTCCTGGCGATCCTGTTCAATGTTGTTCCCTAAAGAGCGAGAAAGAGCATCAGCCTTCAGGTTACATGATTGAGGAATGTAGGAAATGGTGAAATCATACTGGGAGAAAAACAAAGCCCAGCGAGCCAAACGAGAAGTACGACACTGTAATGAACGCAGATATTGCAGGTTCCGATGATCAGTGCGTACCTCCACCAGAAGTCTCCCTCCCAGTAGATGGTGGTGCCATTCCTCGAATGCAGCCTTTATGGCCAGGAGCTCCTTTTCAATGATGGCATAGTTCCGTTCACTAGATGTTAGCTTCCAAGAGTAATAGGCAACAGGAAATTCCAACTTAAACTGAGGGTCTTCTTGAAGTAGAACAGGTCCAATGGCGAAGTCGGATGTGTCTGCTTCCACAATGAATGGCCTGTTCTCATCAGCATGATGTAAAATCGGAGAAGTGCTGTAGGCCTCCTTGAGTTGTTTGAAAGCACTGGTCGCTACAGGGTTCCATACAAATGGTGTCTTACTGCTTGTCAGATTGGACAAAGGAGTGGTTAAGTTTGAGAAGCTGGGTATGAAGAGTCGATAAAAGTTAGTGAATCCCAAAAATCGCTGAAGAGACTTCAAATCATGTGGCTGTCTCCACTCCTGGATGGCCCGTATCTTGGCTGGATCCATCTGTATTCCGGACTCACTGATGACATACCCAAGAAATTCAATGCTCCCCTGATGAAAAAGACATTTCTCGGCCTTGGCATATGCATGGTTTTTATGTAATCGACCAAGAACCTCCTTCACATGACATATATGCTCCTCTCTTTCCTTGGAAAATATCAATATATCATCGAGGTATACCAATACAAATACTCCAATCACATCCGAGAAAATGTCGTCCATGAAGCGTTGGAAAATGGCTGTGGCGTTGCACAGCCCAAACGGCATTACACAGTATTCAAAGTGCCCTGCTGGAGTCTTAAAGGCTGTTTTCCATTCGCCACTGGTCTTAATCTGTACTAAAAGGTAAGCCCCTCGTAGATCCAAATTCAAAAATACACGGGCATTGCACAGAGATTCCATGATGTTACGTATCAAGGGCAGCGGAAATCGATCTTTCCGTGTGATGTCATTCAATTGCCTATAATCCACACAAGGCCGTAAGGTACCCTCCTTCTTTTTCACAAAGAATAATGGGAATCCCGCAGGTGACTTGGAGGGTGTTATATATCCTTTACGAAGACAATCGTCCAGGTATTCCTGCAAAACTTCTCTTTCGTGAGGAGATAAGGAATACAATTTGCCATGTGGAATTACAGCATCAGGCAGTAGGTCTATGGCACAATCCAAAGGCTCTGTGAGGTGGCAAGGGAATGGTACCAGGTTCAGAAAAGACCTCATGGTAATCCTCATATTCAGAAGGCACAGAAGACAAAGAACATACTCGGAGGAAACCCGCTCCTTCCGTCTGAGTGGCAATGGTGGAAGATCTAATACTAGGGCCGGAAGAACAACAGACCTGACTGCAACGATCTGAAGAGAAAGTCAGGATACGGGACGCCCAATTGACAATGGGATTGTGATGTAACAACCATGGTAACCCCAGGATTAATGGGTATGAAGGTGACTTAATCACATCAAGAGAATTCAATTCACGGTGTTCCGCAATCTGAAGCTGTAGGATCCCAGTATGTTAACGAACAGGACCGGAGGCCAAGGGAATTCCATCGAGTACTTCCACCAGGGTAGCACAGCTCTTATCAAACAAGGGTACTCCATTCCTACTGGTGAATTCGAAGTCTACATAATTGCCTGAGGCCCCACAATCCAAAAGACCCAACACCGTATCTGATTTGCCTTGCCAGGTAACCATGATCTGTAAGGCCATGAGGGCTACCGGTTGCATGGGTGGAAGAGTCGTCACAGGACCTGGAAGGACTGAAAAGGACGAAGGGCCTGTCACTGCCTTCCCCAAACATGACAGGCCTATTTTTTTTTTTTTTTATTTATTTGATATGGTTAAAAATTTCAACCTTTCAAATTCAACGTATCACAAGTTTGTCACACTTTAAACAATGAATTATACAAAACAAAGCTAAATTACAAAATTACAAAATTACCACTATATGTCTATCAGCTTATCTTAAAATAAATATGTTGCTTCCATAAGCATAAGAAGGTATAATGATTTCATTATATTCTGGTATAATTTCATAAAAGGATTTCTTAACATTCTTTCTAAAATCAAGGGATCCTTTTGAACATTCTTTCTAAAATTAAGGGATCCTTTTGGTTAAAAGCTGGAGATTGCGTAACTAAATTTTAAAAGTTGACTCTAAAACACACAACTTTAGAGGAACTAAACAATATAAAAGCATTTCAACATCAATTGATATCACGCTTAGCAGTATATGGCAACACTGTTTGGACAAATTGAGTTAAAGCAATGTGTATTACTGTTCTGTTGCTCGTGATCAAGGCAATCCATATTTCATAATGTGAACGTAGGCAAAAAAACTGCATTACATTTTTGAAATATTGTTCTCTCAATCCAGACAGAGCCAAACATTCTACAATTACGTGGCTTAACGTCTCAATTTGATTCAAATTAGTACAAAACCGACAAAAGGCTTCACTTTTGGGAATAATTCCCCGTCTTGCCAAGATTTGATTGGTTGGACACAAATTCAATCGTATTCTTAACATGGTTGCACGAACCACACTAGACGGACATTTAACCAAGTAGTCGCTCATCTGTCTAAGTTTTTTATGAGAGAAAACATTGATATCAAAGTCAACATAGCCAGAACAAACCTGTTGGGTTATAATCCAATCATGACGATATAAACTTGTTTTGGCTTTATTCGGATTAGAGAGCAGCATCTCTATAGAAATATCTGCATCCACAAGAGCATTTAGCACAAACCGCCTCCAATTCTTAGAAAATCTATCCGATGAGGAACACATATGGTGGCCAACGAGTCCTAGAATGTTATCTGATTGTAATCCCAATAAGAGTTTACGATAAAAGTAGCAGAATTTCCACAACACCTGTGCATGCATTGAGGTCAGGCCTAATTCATAACGTATTAACCATATGGGAGTACAAGACGGTAGGCAAAGGACTGTTTTCCAAAACTTTCCTTCAAAGTAGTCCCAGTATCGTCTTTCCCTGGGCGGGAAAGTTTCAGCCCCATAAGACAGAATTGGGACGACTTTCTGCATATAGAAGGTCTTGACATGACTTGTGGTAAATTGCCCATACTTGGATAGGATAATTTTGGCTTGTGATGTCAAAGCCATACTTTTGGCTTTGATAGTGTCCTCCAGGATCGTGTTTGTTCTTGACCCTGAAAATGGAAGGCCCAAATATTTATAATGTAGTACTTTCTTCAAAGATAGAGTGGACACCTTCCATTGGTAATTTATCATTTTTGGATTGGCTTTTCTAAGACACGACACAATTTGGGTTTTATTTGTATTAATTATTAGATTGTTCTTAGTCGTGTAATCCGATAATTGATTCAACAGCTCTTGTAACCCATTTGGGGTAAGGGATACCAATACTAAATCGTCCGCATACAGGAGCCACATAATCTTTTGGGAGCCTAGTTTCAGTGCATCTGCCATGCAGTCCTGTAGGCTTATACCCAAATCTAGCAAAAACAAATTGAATAAAGTTGATGCCAGAATACAACCTTGTCTTAGACCTCTAAAGGTTTTAATCTCAGAAGATAGTAACCCTCCAAGTGACAATTTAATTTGTATACTCGTATTCGTGTGAAGTTTTTTTATCACAGTAAGCAGAGAAGAGGGGCAACCATATTTATGCAATTTCTGAAACAGTAGGCTACGGTCTATTGAGTCGAAAGCATTTCGAAAGTCAACAAAAGCCATATACAGTGGCTGCCCAATCTCATGATATTTTGTCTTTAACAAGTTTAATGTTGTTAGATTTAAGCCAGTCCCCATTCCTGCAACAAAACCCGATTGAAATGGATCTCTTTTGCCCTGTTGGATAGCCCAGGTATTTAATTCTTGTAGAATTATTCGACTATACAGCTTTCCAGGGGCATCCAATAGGGCAATCGGTCTATAGTTATTCGGTATGCGCCGATCCCCGCTCTTAAATATAGGCACTATTATGGATCTTCTCCATGAATCAGGAATGAGTTGTGTCACATTGATTTGTTCAAAAATTTGGCATAAAATATCAGCCCACGCCTCGGGCTGTTGCTTGAATAGATGATTGGACAACCCATCTGGGCCCGGAGCTCTTGACTTACTGATTTTATTTATAAGATATAGTATGTTTAGTTTCTCGATGTTTATATGAAAAGGATCATAGATTTCCTCTTGCCCCATAGACCTCGTTTCCGTTGGGCTTGCATACAATTTCGAATAATGTTTTACCCATTCAACTTCAGGCACGGTGTGAACTTGGAGGGCTATTTGTGATGGCACAAGTGCTGTGTTTAATAATTTCCATATACGGGCTGTATTATGTCCATACAAGGCTTTGAGCATATGTTCTCCATCTATTTGCTGCAATTGAATTCTGTGCCAGCGACACCAATTCCTATATGTCGTTTTAGCCTTTTTTAGGGCAGAGGCTTGCTCATCTATTGGCAATTTCATAGCCGCACGCTTCTCAGAACGAAACAGCCTTTTCCTTGTTCTGGCATCTTCATTAAATATATGACGATTTTGCACCACTCGGTGGTTGTTTGCGCTACGAGGGGCAAAATATTGCATAAGATCACAGTAAGCAACACTATTGGTTTGGCTATGATTTTTTGAAGGCAGAAAGGCTAATTGCAACATTTGGTCAAATTGGTGCACCTTTGCTTCGGTCCATTTTATTCGGTTCAAGCTGTTGTTCACTACTATGAACCCGTTCGCAGTATGTGTGGATAAAGCGTCTTCATTACCTGATTCAAACCATTCTAGGGTTAGCATACAGTGATCACTGTCAGGATGCGGACAAATGACGAATGTTTTTATTTTTGACAACAGTTTGTCGTCTACATAAATGTAGTCGATTGTAGCCGTATGTTGCCCCTGTCGCCATGTGTATTGTGTACAACTGTGATCAAACTGACTCCCATTTAGCATATTTAAACTTCTTGAGGCCATAAGTTGTTCCCATAGAGTTATCCAAGTATTTTCTACTTTGTGATCTTGTGGACCACAATGTAAGTTCAAATCTCCCGCTACAATTGTGTAGCAGATTTCAGGGACCTGAGCAATATAATCCAATACAATTGAAATTTCAGAAAGAAATTTCTCTTCATCATAGCTCTTATGATTCCAGTATAAATTAACTACCGCATACAGTAACGACTGGATCGATAAGACTGTTAATTGCACATATGAATTTAAAGCCAGTGCATGCACAATCTTGGCTTTCGAGCTGAGTTTAGCGGCCGTTAAGAGGCCTGCCATCGGTCGTCCCTTAGGTTTTTTCAAAGCTGCTGTAAAGTATATCTCATGGTTGTCCCAAGTGGGTTTATTAGACATCCATGTTTCTTGCAGCAAAACAAGGTCAAAGTTATTTAAAGTATTAGCTTTGTTATTTATTAAATGCCTAAAGCCACGCGTATTCCACGATAGCATGGAGAATACGCTTTTTGTCTTTATCTTACTGGGTAGTTAACTATTAGAGTCACAAGAGCAACAACATTTGGATTTTGTGTCTGAATCAATGTTTCTAAGATTAGTCAACCCATTGGCAGGAGTTTCAGGGGATACCTCCAATTTTGTATTGGTACTCGCGGGCCCATTTAGTAGTATGAATCCCATAGACGTTAGTTGTTCTTTGGCCTCCCAAATTAGATTTCTAACGATTCTTGATCGCAACCATAGACAAACCATGCTCAGTGAATCCTTATTAAAGAATTCGACTTGTTCAATGTCCGAGGATTCAACTTCTTCCAGGGCTGTGACATCTGAAAATAATTCTAAAATGCTCTGCCGATTCAAAAGAAATTGTTGGTAGGGCGGGGGGCGGCAGCTCAAAACTAGAGCAAAGGTTTGTTTATCTTTCCTTATTGGGGTACTAATTAGCTTCCTATTCTTGTTTTGAATAGTCTCCTTCGCAACAGATCGTACATCTGTATGCGAAGGGGCATGGAGAGTTTGAAGCACTTTAGTTAGATCCGCTTCATGTACAGCAAATTCGTGAGTTTCAGTTTCATTTATTATATTCTTGTCATCCGCAAACCTCACTTTTGTCTTTGGAGCAAGACACGATTTTAAGGGAAGTTGTGCTGGCGGGCAACTCGCTCTTACACCCGCATTTCCACTCTCGGGAGCTTTTATATCTGCCACTCTTGGTGCAAAATCGGGCACAATAGGGCATAATGACGGAGCCTGTAAGCTTGGCAGAGACATAAATCTATCCATATAAGCATCAACAGCTTTTCTAATCTCTAGTCTTCTCAATAGTAGTTCAGATTGTTGTTTATCTGGGCTACAATTTAGATTGTTTGTCAGCCCTGGAAGCGCTTTTATGCTATTGGGCTCAGGCACCTTCAGCTCTACTAAGGCACCCTGAGATTTTTTAGAAACCTGATTAATTTTTGGTTTAAGGACAATCGCCGGCTTCCTCTTGCCTTCATGATCTTTAGAACCCTGATCAATTTTTAGTTTAGGGACTGCAGCAGGTATCCTCTTGCCTTCATGTTCTTTCACTGCCGCAACTAATTCATCTAGCGGTTCGTAAGCCGTTTGCAAGGCAGCAACTCTTTGTTTTTTAGCAGCTTTCACATTGCGTTGTTGGTTCAATAACGCATATTTTTTTGAAACCGCCTTAGAGGTTATTAGTGCATTTTTCGTGGGTAAATTAATATTTTGAATAAATCGCTTCGAGGCCGCTGTAGCCTTTCCTTTAGGTAAGGAGATATTTTTGGTTTTTTTCTCGCCTAGGAGTTGTACTTTTGGACGAGATTTATTTCCTTTTTTATCAAAGATTGTATACAGTTTAGAAGTGGATTGGATGTTTTCATCTACTAATTCGTCTATGGCCTGTACCGTGTCTTGACCATTATATTTGTTAGTTGAAGTGTTCTCTGTTATTATTGTCGGAAAGCAAGGTAGAACCTGTGGAACAACATTATTCGCGACCACCTGAATTGCGTTCCTCGATGGTGTCTTAGCTTTGGGATTAGATACCCGCTTTGGAATATCGGTGTGTGTAGCTCTATCTGGTAGCTCAAACATTGGAGAGAGCTTCTGATCCACCATCACAGGAAAGCTTTCTTGCGGGGGTCGTTTATGGCAACAAGTGGAATGAGTCTGGCTAGCCTGCCAATTCAACACTGCAGATAGTTGCTCACTTTGTGAGTCCATTTTGGCACTGAGCAAGTTAAATAATTGCATCAACGTCTGCAAAGTTAAATTCATGGCTTCTAAAGTTAGTTCAATAAATTTAGGTGATTTTTGTGGCTTTTGTAACGCTGATACTTTTTCAATACCTAAACTCCTACGAGGAGTAGGAGCTAGGAATGAGGATGATTGATTCGGTTGTGATGGCTCAATACTAGACAACATCTGAGGGGAATAAGATACATTTTCGAAATTTTCTTGTATAGTAAAATTTGATTCCGCTACAGATAAGTCTATAATAGCTACATCATCCGAATTTATATCCGAGATCGTGTCAGGCACGATCTCACCCGTGCCAACCGCTCGCTCTGAGCACAGGGCCACTGGAAGTGGCACAACATTAACTTCCGAAGACGCTTTCACAGAAGATGATACATTAATGCAATCGGCATCAGCACTCTTAGTACTCTCAATGGTCAAACTCCGTTCCTGGACAACCTGAGCAACCTTGAGGTTTCCCCATTGTTTCCCGCGGGAGTCTGGAAAGAAGCATCTTATGTCACCCACCACACCAATTGATTTTGCACCCTTGGATCGAGAATTTGAGGTTGGTGACTTTTGTAAGGGACACTTCCTTGCTTTGAGCAAAGGAGGAAGCGGGGTGGAGACACGCGCCAAGTTTTGAGTGGATTTGATGGGACATGGTGCAATTTGGCATTCTATCTGAGGCATGCCCGTTCGCAGGGTGTACAAATTGCGACTCATATCGCCCACTACCAATACAAGCTGCGCCTTGTTGTATTATTATGCGTCGCCTGGTATGCAGAGACCAGCAAAGTGATTAAATACCTTTTTAGTTGTTAAAGCAACTTTAGGGTTACAGACGCACCTTTATAGAAATACCCGCTCCGCTCGCGAACTCGGCGAAGCGGCAAAGCGGGACTTCTACGGGACTTTCACGGGTGCGCGCGCGCGGTGCGCGCGGGTTCCAGTTTATATAGGCCCGCCTCCACACAATGAAAGGAGCCTGGATCAAAGAGAAATAAGGGTTATAACTACATATAACCAGATGTAATTACTAATAAGGTCCTGCATAAAGTCAATCTTCACCTCCTGGTAAAGTGAGTCCGTGCAGCAAATCGAAGCAAAAGCACGCCGTGAAGAAAGAAGGAGTGTCCAACAGCAACAGGAGCAGCGTCTCCAGGCAAAGCGGGACTTCTACGGGACTTTCACGGGTGCGCGCGCGCGGTGCGCGCGGGTTCCAGTTTATATAGGCCCGCCTCCACACAATGAAAGGAGCCTGGATCAAAGAGAAATAAGGGTTATAACTACATATAACCAGATGTAATTACTAATAAGGTCCTGCATAAAGTCAATCTTCACCTCCTGGTAAAGTGAGTCCGTGCAGCAAATCGAAGCAAAAGCACACCGTGAAGAAAGAAGGAGTGTCCAACAGCAACAGGAGCAGCGTCTCCAGGCAAAGCGGGACTTCTACGGGACTTTCACGGGTGCGCGCGCGCGGTGCCGCGGGTTCCAGTTTATATAGGCCCGCCTCCACACAATGAAAGGAGCCTCCTGGTAAAGTGAGTCCGTGCAGCAAATCGAAGCAAAAGCACGCCGTGAAGAAAAAAGGAGTGTCCAACAGCAACAGGAGCAGCGTCTCCAGGCAAAGCGGGACTTCTACGGGACTTTCACGGGTGCCTATTAGTTTTCCGACTTCCTGAGTGGTCGTAAGGGACAGGTACCGAGAAAATGTCCAGAGGCACCACAATACAAACAAAGACAACGTTCCATCCTGCGTTTCTTCTCAGCCTCTGATAATGTTCCTCTAAGTGCCCCTAACTGCATAGGTTCGGGACCCATCTCTGGGCTGCTTGATACTCCTCCTGTCTGAGGAAGAGATCTGGGAAAGACCCTCTCCAGCCGATGTCTCTCGCCTCTTCGTTCAGCTAAAAGATGATCCATTCGTAGGACTTGCTCCTGAAGTAACTGCAGTGTATCTGGTTCGGGAATGTGGAGTAATTCGTCCTTGTATTCCTCTCTCAAACCCCACCTGAACAAGGTCTTTTGAGTTAATTCAGGCCATTGCGAATCAGTTGCCAGTTGACGGAATCGGCTGATGTAAGTGATAATATCACTAGATCCTTGTTTTAGGTCCACCAACTGATTCTGTGCTGTGGCCGCCAGATTGGGAGACTGAAACACCTCCAAAAATGCCTTTTCAAATACCACAAAATCACTAAGAATGGGACTGTTAGCAGATACCAAAGGAGCAGCCCATGCCAGAGCGTCCCAGTTAGGTTTCCTAAAATGTAGCCAATCTAAGCCTTTTCTTGAGTGAAATGCGATGGCCGGAACAAGAAATGTATCCTACAATGGTTACAAAATTCAGCCACTCATCTAGGATCTCCATCAAATTTCATGGGTACAGTATGTGCCAAGGGTGCCTCCACTTGGGGATTGGTAGTGGTCCCTTGCACAACCATCTGACGGAGATTAAGAAGATTCTTCTGCCGTAATGTCGCCATCTAAGTTCTTAATGCTCGGACCTCATCTCGAAGATCCTGAGATTCCTCCATCTCAGTATCGGAACTGGAAGTAAGGCGTCTCAATCTGTTAAGTTGTGCGTCCCGTGGATGATGCGTACCTGTTTCTCCAGGGGTCTTGCATACTGGGGTAGCCAGGTCGTGTTAGGCGTAGAGAGATAGCGCAAATGTGGTGCAAAGAACCGACCCCGGATCCATCCTGAAAACACAGGATTGAACAGGGGCCTTCTCCTTACGCCATGGATGACTCTTCACTTATATTAACGTGGCGCCAGAACAGTGCAAGCACTGATAGGGAAGGTCGTAGATGTTAACTGGCAAACGGTAAGTAAAGATGTCCAGGTCAGCAATGCAGGTAAGTTGATAGCCAGTAGGCAGAATATCCAGGACAGCAATGCAGGTAAATTGAATGTCCAAGGTAACAAGGCAGGCAGGTGGCAAGGGGTTCTTCACAACAGCAGGCAGGTGAGAACCAGAACTACAGGTAACCAAGCAGAAAGCAGACAAAGCACAGGCAAGACCAGAAGGGAATTGAGGACAGAAGAAGGGACCAGAAGGAAGACCAAAAGACCAAAAAGGAATATAGGACTGGGCAGGGCTAACAGGCAAGGAACAGGGGGAAATAAGGCAGAGGGTTGGGAGAGAACAGGACCCAGCACAAGGTGAGGTAGAGCAAGGACCCAACCCCAGACCCAGGCACCAGACAGGAATCAAGTAGCAACAAAGTCGAGGGTGAGCGCAGCGGAAGGAAACCAAACCGCTCTGAGATGCGGTGGGTAACGGGACAGGATCGCTAAAATAGGAATTGAACTTGGTTTTGGACTTCAAACAAATCCTCATGACAGGGGGAAGAGCATCAAGAGTATCTGAAATAGCAGAGTAGAGCAGAGACAGGGGTGAGTCAGGATGTGAGTCAGCCAGAAGTGGAGGGGGGGAGGAGGTGGCAGAGAAAGCCTCAACTGACACACGCTTCATGGGCCGGATGTCCGAGAAGGTAGGTGGCAATGTTGGGGTTGGCTTTGCCTGGGGAGAAGAGAGGGAGAGATGAGAGGAGAGGAGGAAATGATCGCTCCAGGAGAGAGGAGTGGTCAGAGGGATGGAGAGGAGGAGGTCAGAGGAGATCAACACATCAAGTGTGTGCACTGCAGAGTGAATCTGGCCAGAGGGGAAGATGGACAGGGAGAGGGAGTCGCAGAGGTCATGCAAGAGTAAGTCTCAGTTTCTGATAGTTCTTCCCTCTGTCCCTCCTCACCTGTATCTTCCGAAGAGCTTTCAGTAGCTTCTGTCTCCTTTTTTCTTCTATCCTTTCTGGTCTTGGCCGTCTTCTTTTCCTTCTTCTTCAAGAGGTAGGGTGAGCTCCTCTGGAGGCCACTTTGCCTGGGTGTGTAGCACACCAGGCACTGGGGACTCTGAGGAGCCAACCCCCGCCAGGGAAAAAGCAGTGAGGCTAAATAAAACCTGGGTTGGTCTTGAATACGCGGATGTTGGCAGATGAGCAGATGTGAAGAGATGGTATCAGGATTCCGCAGAGAAACGGTATAAAAGTGCAGGCTTCCGTTAAGTCTGATGACTGAGGTTCTTGTAAGGAAACCAACAATGTCTTAGCAGAATCTCCAAGTCGATACTAGGAAAAGGTGCAAGGCAGGAGTACCACAGAACAAAGGGAACCAAGCAAGAAGCACAGGAATCCAGGGAGAAGCCAAGAGCAAACCCAAATAGGAAAAAACAGGGGGCGAGCCGGCAGAACCATAGCAAAGCACACAGGAGAGTCGGGAACCAGGACTCTGCCCACCCGGGAGCAAAATGGAGCACATGCAGAGAGGAAGAGAGACCGGGGGGGAGCAGCCAGAGGGCAGAGGACAAAAGGAAAGAGAAACGCACTACGAGCGCTATAACCAGAAGGCAAGGGTTGCAACGCTCCGAGCCATTGCAAACACCAAAGGAAATAGCAGCATCGACCATCTTGGAAAAAGACTAGACCGCGGATGTGACTGCGGTCGAGAATGTGATGGCACATCAATGGAATCTCCAGTGCTGCCATAGTTTCCAGGATCTGTGCATGACAAGTAAGAAGGAACAAGGAGAGTCTATATGAATATTGAGGTCGCAGAGGAGGAGAGGTTGGGTGGTAGAGGCCAGGAGGCTGGTAGATAGTAGCCACAGTAAGAGAATGGCTAGGAGAGAGAGAGAGAGCCTACAGACGAGGCATTTGAAAGAGGAGTAGGACTGAGTGGGAATGATAAAGGCAGGAATCCACTCAGGAAAGATCAGGCTACCCCCACACAAGACCGGGAAGATCTGGGTGCAGGGAGGATCTTGTAGCCATCAGGGAGGAGCGTGTCAAAGCTCATGACTGAGCTGGCCGTGAACCATGTCTCTGTAAAACCAAGGACATCAAGGTCAAGTTCTTCAAGGAGGTGGCAGATGTCAGAGGAATGTTTGACAGCGAGAGTTGAGAGTGGCCAGATGAAGAAGGTTGCCAGCCTTAAAGACCTTGCAGGGAGGAGTACAAATCCGAGGTTTACCCTGCAAAGGGGAAAGAGCCCTACGATGAGCAGAGGAGGTGGAGGAGAGAGAGGGCAAGGTAGCCAAAGGGGGAGAGGAGGGGACAGCAGGAGATGAGAGGAAATTGATGAGGTGAGGGAAGCGCCTCTCAAAGAGGAGAAAATTGGCCTGAGGGCCATGGACCATGACAGTGCCATTATGGTAGATATTAATGATGACTTTAGAGGAGTCGAAGGAAGCCATAAGAACTTCCCAGCAAGTGCCACCATTAATGGGAGAGGAGGCGATAGGACAGAGCAAAGAGATCATATGAAGAGTCCATAGATATGGCGAAGGAGCGATAAAGAGGATGTCTGTGAGGGTCTGTCTGGAGGAAGCGTTAGAGTAGGTGTCGGCGATAGGAAGACCAGGGTTGGAGGCCAGGATTTCCTTTTTGAACTTCTTCCTGCCAAACCTAGTGAGAAGGGAAGGATTGTTGATGGAGAAGCAGTTGGAAAATATAGGAGACACAGAAAGCTCCATGGGAGTGGAAGCAAGGAAAGGAGGGAGAAGCAGAGGGGGCTAAGGCAGGTAGGTGTGGAATGAAAGAGCATTTTGAGGTCACTGGCCTGGCAAGTTACAGAGAACAAAATTTGACTTTCAAGCAAAAAGCAAAAACAGCAAAATTTGACTTTCAAGTAAAAAGCCTAAACAACAAGATTTGACTTTCAAGCAAAAAGCAAGAAAGAGCAAAATGTGACTTTCAAGCGAAAAGCAAAAACAGCAATATTTGACTTTCCAATTAGGGGTTTAGATGTTAGCAAAGGGTTTTAAAAAGCACTGCGAATCAGAATGATAAAATGGGAGGAACCAGCAGAAATAACACTGATAGACAAAGGTGCTAGGAGTGAGTTCAGAAGGAGGGAACTAACCCAAAGTTCGGGAGGTTACAATGTCAATGTTTTGTGGTAAAGAGTCATGAGCTTCTGATGGATTTTATTTTTCGAATGGGGTCTTTTACCAGAGTTCTCTTTTGTTTGGCAGCCTTCTATTTCCGTTGCACCCGAGTCCATTCGCCCTCAGGCTCAGAGCTGCTACTATTTGTGGTCCCATCCCTATCCTCTAGGCGCTCCCTGATTCTTTGAGACTGCAAGTCTCCCCCAGAATGACAGGGTCTAGCCTCTTCTCCCCTGCTGTATTGTGGGGTCTCTGGGTCACTTCTGTTGGGCTATCTTTTTTTTCGCACAGGGGAGTACTCATCTGACTCCTCACTTCTTCCGAGGTTGGTGGAGAACTCCCCCCACCTCCCTGAAAGCGTGGAGGTTTTCAGGATGCTCTTTTGAGGCCTAAACACTGACTCGGCTTTATCTGCAAAGTGCACCAGATGGTCCCTTTGTAACCTGTGTCTCTGCCAGTCTTACTCCCTGATCTTCTCATCATAGGAGTCTTCCTGGTCAGATGTGTTTGCCAAAATGTTTTTAAACCTAATCAACGATGCACGTCCATCAATCTCTGATGGGGGCTGGCCTTCCGGCTCAGTCTTGCTAGGCCTAATTGAGCCCAGCTGCCTCATATTCCCTTTTTCTTGTGAACAAGGGAATATGTTCAAGGTGCGCCTTGTGCGTACAAGGTGGTGAGCAGGCTTATGGCCCTTGGTACAGAGGACATCACGCCGTAATCAGGGGTTGCCCTTCCATTCCCTAACTGTTCGTTCGGGGTTCCTCAAGGCCCCATTAAATCTAGCCCGCTCCTTCTCTAATCTCTCTGATTTATCTTTCTCAGACCCTATTTCTTGTTAGTATGCAGAGACCTAAGCTTTGTACTCTGCTACCAGGGTTTGACTTGCTGCTATAACCTTACCTTGTGCTACTACTTGGCCATGGAGTCCTCTGTTCTCCTCACAAAGGCTGCTGAATAATGTTTCCTAATTCTAACTCAGAATTTTGGCTCTGTAGCACTTTCCCCTCTGCTTGCCTTTTATCTCCCTGTGCTTGCTCCAAAAGCTCAGATTGATTTTGCATAGAGGCTACACTCTCCTAGTAGCTTTCTTCCATGATCATCATGTGGAAGTACATACATGCAGCGGGCTGGACCATTTTAATTTGCTCATCTTTGGTGGTCTTAGTCATGTAAAGAGCTGTCAGGGCTCGATGTAACAGGTCACTGCCTTGCCACACATCCATATTTATAGAGATCACCTGGTGCATCATTCTAGATTGCCAGGCTTCATGCCCATGTTCTGCCCAATCCCCCTTAATGAACAATTTGGATAGAAAGTGCTTAATTAAATTTTTATAATGCTCATTGTGAAAGGTGTTCTGTACCTGATGGGTTATCTGTGCAAGGGCGAAATCTCAACCCTTCTCCTGCCTAGTTTATACTCTCAATATTTTATTTTAGACACACAGCCCTGACATCTAGGGTACAGGTTTGGCTGGTGCCTTCCCAATGTAATCCAGCTTACTACCCACCAAGTGTAACAATACCTTCAATGGGATAGTTTTCTGTGCTACACTGTCACGGGTGAAAACTCTTCCCTAATCCCGGACGAGCCCCTACGTTTGTCACAATATATTATGCAGCGCAAGCAATTCAGGGGTCTCTTGCCCTTGCAATGAATGTGGTGCACAATAAAAACGATTTTTATTTTTACAATCCTAATTCGTTTTTAGGGAGGCCTCCAACCCGTCTCGCACCCAACCTCCACAAGCACCCCGTGTCACAGTACACCAGGAACCAGTCCGGTGTGTTATCAATTAATATTTTATTAATTTGTGATTAAATGGGAAAATTGAATAAACAGTTACAATAGCCACGAAGGTCTGGCAACACAAACTTCAGATTACTTTTAGTCAAGCGGCAAACTCAGACAACTCAAACATGTGTGGCACAAGGATATCATTTACCAATTTCACCACTACTATCAACAGTTCAAAACACCATGAAAAGATATGCAACCCAAAGGAAAGTGCATGTGCACACAAAGGATTCTTGAGTCCCAGCAATCCCCACCCCCCCTCCCTGACCTTGTCAGCTTTGAATGGAAGGCAGTGGCAAGGTATGGGAACCCTAGGTTAAAACTGGATACTACAGAAAAGGTAGCAGGCGCCCCTCTCTCGGAAGAACAAGGCATGATAACCTGTTCAGTGGTTATTAACCACATTGAGAGTTCGCAGCCATTGCTTTTTGCTCACTGTACCTTCACAGATGGGAAATATCCATTTGCATATCAGTCTTTGTCCCACCCACAAGGGCAGTCCAGCACCGAAATGCTATGGCAATTCCTCTCTGAACAAGAGTACCATCAGCAACCCCATACACGTGTTTCAGCCTTGTTGGGCATCATCAGTAAGGTGAAGCTGAGCCTCTCTAAGCACAGTGAGCAGGGAGTCCACGTCTGGTTGCCCCCAGGTAACCTAGGGTGACCAACCCCAAGTTCCTTTCAAAATTACAGAAAAGGTAGCAGGCGCCCCTCTCTCGGAAGAACAAGGCATGATAACCTGTTCAGTGGTTATTAACCACATTGAGAGTTCGCAGCCATTGCTTTTTGCTCACTGTACCTTCACAGATGGGAAATATCCATTTGCATATCAGTCTTTGTCCCACCCACAAGGGCAGTCCAGCACCGAAATGCTATGGCAATTCCTCTCTGAACAAGAGTACCATCAGCAACCCCATACACGTGTTTCAGCCTTGTTGGGCATCATCAGTAAGGTGAAGCTGAGCCTCTCTAAGCACAGTGAGCAGGGAGTCCACGTCTGGTTGCCCCCAGGTAACCTAGGGTGACCAACCCCAAGTTCCTTTCAAAATTACAGAAAAGGTAGCAGGCGCCCCTCTCTCGGAAGAACAAGGCATGATAACCTGTTCAGTGGTTATTAACCACATTGAGAGTTCGCAGCCATTGCTTTTTGCTCACTGTACCTTCACAGATGGGAAATATCCATTTGCATATCAGTCTTTGTCCCACCCACAAGGGCAGTCCAGCACCGAAATGCTATGGCAATTCCTCTCTGAACAAGAGTACCATCAGCAACCCCATACACGTGTTTCAGCCTTGTTGGGCATCATCAGTAAGGTGAAGCTGAGCCTCTCTAAGCACAGTGAGCAGGGAGTCCACGTCTGGTTGCCCCCAGGTAACCTAGGGTGACCAACCCCAAGTTCCTTTCAAAATTACAGAAAAGGTAGCAGGCGCCCCTCTCTCGGAAGAACAAGGCATGATAACCTGTTCAGTGGTTATTAACCACATTGAGAGTTCGCAGCCATTGCTTTTTGCTCACTGTACCTTCACAGATGGGAAATATCCATTTGCATATCAGTCTTTGTCCCACCCACAAGGGCAGTCCAGCACCGAAATGCTATGGCAATTCCTCTCTGAACAAGAGTACCATCAGCAACCCCATACACGTGTTTCAGCCTTGTTGGGCATCATCAGTAAGGTGAAGCTGAGCCTCTCTAAGCACAGTGAGCAGGGAGTCCACGTCTGGTTGCCCCCAGGTAACCTAGGGTGACCAACCCCAAGTTCCTTTCAAAATTACAGAAAAGGTAGCAGGCGCCCCTCTCTCGGAAGAACAAGGCATGATAACCTGTTCAGTGGTTATTAACCACATTGAGAGTTCGCAGCCATTGCTTTTTGCTCACTGTACCTTCACAGATGGGAAATATCCATTTGCATATCAGTCTTTGTCCCACCCACAAGGGCAGTCCAGCACCGAAATGCTATGGCAATTCCTCTCTGAACAAGAGTACCATCAGCAACCCCATACACGTGTTTCAGCCTTGTTGGGCATCATCAGTAAGGTGAAGCTGAGCCTCTCTAAGCACAGTGAGCAGGGAGTCCACGTCTGGTTGCCCCCAGGTAACCTAGGGTGACCAACCCCAAGTTCCTTTCAAAATTACAGAAAAGGTAGCAGGCGCCCCTCTCTCGGAAGAACAAGGCATGATAACCTGTTCAGTGGTTATTAACCACATTGAGAGTTCGCAGCCATTGCTTTTTGCTCACTGTACCTTCACAGATGGGAAATATCCATTTGCATATCAGTCTTTGTCCCACCCACAAGGGCAGTCCAGCACCGAAATGCTATGGCAATTCCTCTCTGAACAAGAGTACCATCAGCAACCCCATACACGTGTTTCAGCCTTGTTGGGCATCATCAGTAAGGTGAAGCTGAGCCTCTCTAAGCACAGTGAGCAGGGAGTCCACGTCTGGTTGCCCCCAGGTAACCTAGGGTGACCAACCCCAAGTTCCTTTCAAAATTACAGAAAAGGTAGCAGGCGCCCCTCTCTCGGAAGAACAAGGCATGATAACCTGTTCAGTGGTTATTAACCACATTGAGAGTTCGCAGCCATTGCTTTTTGCTCACTGTACCTTCACAGATGGGAAATATCCATTTGCATATCAGTCTTTGTCCCACCCACAAGGGCAGTCCAGCACCGAAATGCTATGGCAATTCCTCTCTGAACAAGAGTACCATCAGCAACCCCATACACGTGTTTCAGCCTTGTTGGGCATCATCAGTAAGGTGAAGCTGAGCCTCTCTAAGCACAGTGAGCAGGGAGTCCACGTCTGGTTGCCCCCAGGTAACCTAGGGTGACCAACCCCAAGTTCCTTTCAAAATTACAGAAAAGGTAGCAGGCGCCCCTCTCTCGGAAGAACAAGGCATGATAACCTGTTCAGTGGTTATTAACCACATTGAGAGTTCGCAGCCATTGCTTTTTGCTCACTGTACCTTCACAGATGGGAAATATCCATTTGCATATCAGTCTTTGTCCCACCCACAAGGGCAGTCCAGCACCGAAATGCTATGGCAATTCCTCTCTGAACAAGAGTACCATCAGCAACCCCATACACGTGTTTCAGCCTTGTTGGGCATCATCAGTAAGGTGAAGCTGAGCCTCTCTAAGCACAGTGAGCAGGGAGTCCACGTCTGGTTGCCCCCAGGTAACCTAGGGTGACCAACCCCAAGTTCCTTTCAAAATTACAGAAAAGGTAGCAGGCGCCCCTCTCTCGGAAGAACAAGGCATGATAACCTGTTCAGTGGTTATTAACCACATTGAGAGTTCGCAGCCATTGCTTTTTGCTCACTGTACCTTCACAGATGGGAAATATCCATTTGCATATCAGTCTTTGTCCCACCCACAAGGGCAGTCCAGCACCGAAATGCTATGGCAATTCCTCTCTGAACAAGAGTACCATCAGCAACCCCATACACGTGTTTCAGCCTTGTTGGGCATCATCAGTAAGGTGAAGCTGAGCCTCTCTAAGCACAGTGAGCAGGGAGTCCACGTCTGGTTGCCCCCAGGTAACCTAGGGTGACCAACCCCAAGTTCCTTTCAAAATTACAGAAAAGGTAGCAGG
The DNA here is from genome assembly GCF_040938575.1 of Ambystoma mexicanum. Taxonomy (NCBI): domain Eukaryota; kingdom Metazoa; phylum Chordata; class Amphibia; order Caudata; family Ambystomatidae; genus Ambystoma; species Ambystoma mexicanum. Next base: position 694,035,860 of record NC_090925.1, read on the forward strand.
CGCCCCTCTCTCGGAAGAACAAGGCATGATAACCTGTTCAGTGGTTATTAACCACATTGAGAGTTCGCAGCCATTGCTTTTTGCTCACTGTACCTTCACAGATGGGAAATATCCATTTGCATATCAGTCTTTGTCCCACCCACAAGGGCAGTCCAGCACCGAAATGCTATGGCAATTCCTCTCTGAACAAGAGTACCATCAGCAACCCCATACACGTGTTTCAGCCTTGTTGGGCATCATCAGTAAGGTGAAGCTGAGCCTCTCTAAGCACAGTGAGCAGGGAGTCCACGTCTGGTTGCCCCCAGGTAACCTAGGGTGACCAACCCCAAGTTCCTTTCAAAATTACAGAAAAGGTAGCAGGCGCCCCTCTCTCGGAAGAACAAGGCATGATAACCTGTTCAGTGGTTATTAACCACATTGAGAGTTCGCAGCCATTGCTTTTTGCTCACTGTACCTTCACAGATGGGAAATATCCATTTGCATATCAGTCTTTGTCCCACCCACAAGGGCAGTCCAGCACCGAAATGCTATGGCAATTCCTCTCTGAACAAGAGTACCATCAGCAACCCCATACACGTGTTTCAGCCTTGTTCACCTCACTGATGATCCCCAACAAGGGTGAAACACGTGTATGGGGTTGCTGGTGGTACTCTCGTTCAGATTGGAATTGCCATTGTATTTCGGTGCTGGACTGCCCCTGGGCAGGACAAAGACTGATATGCAAATGGATATTTCCCATCTGTGAAAGGCACAGTGAGTAAAAGCAGTGGCTGCGAACTCTCAAGTGGTTAATAACCACTGAACAGGTTATCATGTCTGTTCTTGCGAGAGAGGGGCGCCCGCTACCTTTGTAAAACTATTTGTTAAGGAACCTGGGATTGGTAACCCTAGGTCTCCTGGGGGCAACCAGACGTGGTCTCCCTCTCACTGTGCTTAGAGAGGCATCAGCTTCACCTCACTGATGATCCCCAACAAGGGTGAAACACGTGTATGGGGTTGCTGGTGGTACTCTCGTTCAGATTGGAATTGCCATTGTATTTCGGTGCTGGACTGCCCCTGGGCAGGACAAAGACTGATATGCAAATGGATATTTCCCATCTGTGAAAGGCACAGTGAGTAAAAGCAGTGGCTGCGAACTCTCAAGTGGTTAATAACCACTGAACAGGTTATCATGTCTGTTCTTGCGAGAGAGGGGCGCCCGCTACCTTTGTAAAACTATTTGTTAAGGAACCTGGGATTGGTAACCCTAGGTCTCCTGGGGGCAACCAGACGTGGTCTCCCTCTCACTGTGCTTAGAGAGGCATCAGCTTCACCTCACTGATGATCCCCAACAAGGGTGAAACACGTGTATGGGGTTGCTGGTGGTACTCTCGTTCAGATTGGAATTGCCATTGTATTTCGGTGCTGGACTGCCCCTGGGCAGGACAAAGACTGATATGCAAATGGATATTTCCCATCTGTGAAAGGCACAGTGAGTAAAAGCAGTGGCTGCGAACTCTCAAGTGGTTAATAACCACTGAACAGGTTATCATGTCTGTTCTTGCGAGAGAGGGGCGCCCGCTACCTTTGTAAAACTATTTGTTAAGGAACCTGGGATTGGTAACCCTAGGTCTCCTGGGGGCAACCAGACGTGGTCTCCCTCTCACTGTGCTTAGAGAGGCATCAGCTTCACCTCACTGATGATCCCCAACAAGGGTGAAACACGTGTATGGGGTTGCTGGTGGTACTCTCGTTCAGATTGGAATTGCCATTGTATTTCGGTGCTGGACTGCCCCTGGGCAGGACAAAGACTGATATGCAAATGGATATTTCCCATCTGTGAAAGGCACAGTGAGTAAAAGCAGTGGCTGCGAACTCTCAAGTGGTTAATAACCACTGAACAGGTTATCATGTCTGTTCTTGCGAGAGAGGGGCGCCCGCTACCTTTGTAAAACTATTTGTTAAGGAACCTGGGATTGGTAACCCTAGGTCTCCTGGGGGCAACCAGACGTGGTCTCCCTCTCACTGTGCTTAGAGAGGCATCAGCTTCACCTCACTGATGATCCCCAACAAGGGTGAAACACGTGTATGGGGTTGCTGGTGGTACTCTCGTTCAGATTGGAATTGCCATTGTATTTCGGTGCTGGACTGCCCCTGGGCAGGACAAAGACTGATATGCAAATGGATATTTCCCATCTGTGAAAGGCACAGTGAGTAAAAGCAGTGGCTGCGAACTCTCAAGTGGTTAATAACCACTGAACAGGTTATCATGTCTGTTCTTGCGAGAGAGGGGCGCCCGCTACCTTTGTAAAACTATTTGTTAAGGAACCTGGGATTGGTAACCCTAGGTCTCCTGGGGGCAACCAGACGTGGTCTCCCTCTCACTGTGCTTAGAGAGGCATCAGCTTCACCTCACTGATGATCCCCAACAAGGGTGAAACACGTGTATGGGGTTGCTGGTGGTACTCTCGTTCAGATTGGAATTGCCATTGTATTTCGGTGCTGGACTGCCCCTGGGCAGGACAAAGACTGATATGCAAATGGATATTTCCCATCTGTGAAAGGCACAGTGAGTAAAAGCAGTGGCTGCGAACTCTCAAGTGGTTAATAACCACTGAACAGGTTATCATGTCTGTTCTTGCGAGAGAGGGGCGCCCGCTACCTTTGTAAAACTATTTGTTAAGGAACCTGGGATTGGTAACCCTAGGTCTCCTGGGGGCAACCAGACGTGGTCTCCCTCTCACTGTGCTTAGAGAGGCATCAGCTTCACCTCACTGATGATCCCCAACAAGGGTGAAACACGTGTATGGGGTTGCTGGTGGTACTCTCGTTCAGATTGGAATTGCCATTGTATTTCGGTGCTGGACTGCCCCTGGGCAGGACAAAGACTGATATGCAAATGGATATTTCCCATCTGTGAAAGGCACAGTGAGTAAAAGCAGTGGCTGCGAACTCTCAAGTGGTTAATAACCACTGAACAGGTTATCATGTCTGTTCTTGCGAGAGAGGGGCGCCCGCTACCTTTGTAAAACTAAAACTGGATACTGAATGGGGTTTTTAGAAAAATATGGGGAGCCAGCAATGAATGGAACAATTTGTTTTTCTGCACCAGGTAAAATGGGTTTTTTACTTAGTTGGGACAACTGCTATGGGACAGCACAAAGGGGTACTTCATGCTGCTTAGACTAAAAGACAAAGAGGGCTTCAGAACAGATTAGACAGCATACAATAGGAAAATCGATTTTAGGACATGCAACACATGGGCAAATGGAAAGGGAATGCAATTAGAAATCCGTTATCAAAATATAGCAGAGGAAGAGGAATAGACTAGGAAAAACAGTTTTAAACAGGTTAAGCAAAATTTCCAGGGACAATGAAAATGCAAATGACATTCGTTTTTACTAAGGCTGCAAATGACAGACATGCTTTAGGCAAGGGGGAACTCACGATAGGAAATCCGTTTGGAATTAAAATGACAGATGCAAATGGAAATTTGTTTTGTGAAACACCTTTTAAACACACTGACACATTTGTTTTCAGCTCACAATGAATTAAATTCTTTGGGGGACACTTTATAACTATAACAACTCACAAGACACTGGGAACAGATAGTTTTGAATTCTACCTACCTCGATCCCATGAAACAATGTGGAAATTAATTGATTTACTGAAAAGATATATACAAGCAATCTACACAAGCAACTGGAGATTCTTCAAGGGGAAATGACTGAAATACACAGGCCAACAAAGGATTTTTCAAATGGGAAAACTACTACAATGCACAGACAAGTTAAATATTTTTCAATAGGAAAATTACTGAATTACACAAACAAAGAAGATGGGGGATTTTTCCACGGTGAATCTCTATGGCAATGCTGAAGAAGATAGGGCTTATTTAATCTACGGCTGGGGATGTCTATACTTACAAGAGAGGGCTGGATGGAGCACCAGGGAGCATCAGGGCCCAACTGCTGGGACAGCCAGGGGTCCGTCAAGGATTCTTTTTGGCTGCCAAAGGGGTCCCTAGTCCAACTCCAGCTCCTGGCTTCACTTCAAGATGTAGGTCTCACTCTGCAATTATGGTTCCAGATTTGGTCAACTGCACACCTTGAGATTTGAAGCAGAGTGACGTGTTTATAAGGCAAATGAAATCACAGATGTGTCATAGTTCTCACAGAACAGATTGGGTAGTATTCAAGGGTCCCCTCCCATCTGTGGGCCGACAGGTCCAAAGATAGTGGGAGTGTTCTGCAAAGCCAAGGGAGGAGTCCCAATCCATCATCTTACTCTGATAGGGTCTGGTTTTTGTACATGGAAATGTCACTGTATGACAAATGCCCTTTCTCATCATATTAGGACACATATGCCAGCATTTATAGTACTATATTTTTCAGTGAATCGCATAAACCTTATCCATAAGTATCTGCGGACCCAGCAATATTTAAGAAAATGCCCAAATTTAGCTGTGAAACCTTTTCGATTAAGATTGCGCACCAACCAGTTACCACTATTGCCACTGATTGGAGCATGATTAAAAATCCATAGAAATGAAAGATATTGTAGAATCTGCAAGCTAAATATTGGCATGTATTAACAGAGTGTCATGTCTTGGGTTCAGAATATATGACGTCCTTGGGGCACCTTGTTCATGATTATGAGGCAATAAAAAGCAATACATTTTGGATTTATTGCTTTACTACTGAGGGCCAGAGGATGAATATTGCCCCTTACCAATTGTGGTCGTAAATTAAAATGGGGTTCAATAAAAGCACTACCGAGAACACCTTAATCTGGATTTTATAGGAGCTAATGCACTGGTTAGGTAGAGAAAAGGGGTAACAGGAAATGAAATATGGTACACTAAAATGTACACCAGTACCCAGTACAGTTTATTTAGAGTATATTTTAGTATAGCTATGTTATATAGTTTTTAAATATTTTATAGAATTAGGACAGAAAATGTTTATGGGTGCCAAGGATGTAAACTAAAATTGCGAATGCTGCTAAAACGTGGACAAAGAAGGAACAACAATGAGTGCTAAAAAACTGCTTGACTAAATCTTCTGACGACTACATTGAGAGAAGAAGTATTCCATGGTAAACTTGTAAAGGTAATGGACATGCAAATGTAAATGTGTAACCATACTGATTTTAGATGATGTAATATACATTTGTAAAGTTTTTATGAATCTAAACAAATATTTTTTATAAAAATAATAATAATAATAAACCTTCTCAGATGTCTGCATGACCTACTGGTGCGAAGCCCCAGTATTTTCTCGTGTTTTCCCGAACTATATTAATGAAAAATATGGCACTCGATGGGCAGAATATGGATTACATTTTACATATTTCCTCACATTTGTATGGTTCTCACATTTATACAGAGAACACAATAATCAAATTTTTCTTCATAACTTTTGGTATGTTGGTGTCACCAAAAGCGGCACTCTGACAGCTTTTCAGAAATCCGAACATGAATCGTGTATGATTAATATTGCCCAAGTTATCCCATAAATAGCATATCTCCCATTCTGTGCAATGATTGTGAAACTACTCCTAGCTCTGGCCCCCACCCTTGGAAGGGATCTGGTTTTGGCTCTGACATCAAGAGGATTTCCTATGTTTAGATTAGCCAAAGGCTTAAAGGGCTAATGGCCAGATTTATGATGGCTTAAGTGGTTTTAGTCATAAAACCTGGGGAGCAGGAGAATTTCTCCTCCGTCCCCCTGACAACAGAGCTTCGAAATCTAGTTTCACACTTGGGGAACCCACAGCAGAGAAATGAAACTAGGATTTCAGCCTGCCCCTCACTGCTAAAGCACATTACTTTTAAATCAACTCTTAGAATTGCACAATTTCAACATGTAAAACCCTTGCACAGTGGTTACCTGCAACAGTGATTACAGAAGGTCAAGATAATATATATTTTAAGGACTTTGGCTGTACATGTGAAAGCTCAAGTAGTCCTTTAAAGGCACAATTGAAATGCCCTTTGTCAATTCCAGCCGTGAATGGCTTTCACTCTGCTGCAATTCAACATCTCCTTGTTGATTCTTCGAATTATTGTTTCCTTTTGTGATGGGCTCATGATGGATAAAACGTCCAGATCCTTTATTACACTTTTTCACACATTTTGATGAGCATGTCTTTAATATAAAGGGAAACACGGATTTACACATTTCCTTTAATATTTCTGCTGAAATGCACTCTGCTTCACAGTAACTGTAGCTCACAATGATGTCATCCCATTTATGGTTCTGTGGACTGTAGTCCTGGAGCATATTATTTCAACTTTCTCTTACTTTGGCAAATTATGCCATTTTTCCTTTTCTTATGCAAAACAATGAACATTTTTAGGCATCTCCAAGTTTTGAGGCCCAAATTCACTCCTTTTTGTTTGGCAAGGGTCTCATTTTGAACATTACTCCAGCGCAGGCCTTTTACTGAGGGGCATGTCCCCACATTGGCTCCAGTCTTTAGTTATAGCTTTCAAGGCTATTTCACCCCACACCTTCAGACCCAAGTTGCACCCTATGTGCACAAGCAAAGAAAACTCTAGAAGTTACTTATCCCACACGGCAGCAATCAGCATTACACCCAAACCAAAGGTGGGTGAAGAGGGAAGCAGTCCCCTCTTCGGCTTGCCTTGGTCTGTCTTAGAGCACACTCAAAACTATTCAGAAGGCTCACCTGCTCACTCGGCGGCAGTGTTCCGTCCTCTTGGGCTTTCCCTCTCTTTGGTCCTTGTCGGGTCCCTGATGCTTTGGTCACCATCAGCTGAGCAGTCGAGTCTTGCCTGCGGCACCTGCGGGGCCCCCTCTTTCTCACCCGCTCGCCCGCTGCTGTCTGCTCGCAGGCTCCTCACAGCTCACATTAGTAAGCCCACATGAATGCCTCCTCTATGGCATTCCTTTCAGACTCTCTGCTTCCTTGTTCCTCAACGTTCTCCCCCTTGTCGTCCCCCACTGAAAAAAAAGAAAGGGAAAAAAACATTAAAACAGCCCGCCACATGCCATACCTGATTCCCCACCTGTCGGCACTTCTCTCACTCTCCAGCCGTTGTCCAGATCTTCCTCCTGTTTAACCATGGCTTCCCCAGCTTGCTGTAAGCTGTGCTCCCTGGCTCTGGTTTCCCTTGGTATCCGGCCGTCTGTGTTCCTTAAGGAAGCCACAGTACCCATTCCATACCCCGCTCCCTCCTCACAGACCCCCCTCACCAAGCCCTGATGTTCAGGCAGGGTATGAGCTCTGAAAAGGAAATCCACCTGTGCCTTTAATCTACCAGGCCGGTGTACAGTCGTAAAGGAAAAGGGTTGCAATGACAAAAACCAACACAAAATTCTAGGATTGGACTCCTTATTGCTTGCCATCCAAAACAACAGTGCATGATCTGTCACCAGGGTGAACTTCCGTCCCAAGAGATAATACCGTAGTGACTCAATGGCCCACCATTTAACCTGCAAACACTCCTTCTCAATGGTGGCATAAGCTTGCTCACATGGCAACAGTTTCAGACTGATAAACAGGATAGGGCGCTCAACCTCATCCTTGTTATGAAACAACACTGCTCCGACCACCACTCCAGATACGTCCATATGAAAGAAAAAAGGTGCTGAATTGTCTGGACAATGCAGCACTGCATGCTCGGCCAAGGCCGTCTTCAGAATCCAGAACGCCTGTTCACCCTCCCTTTGATTCTCCATAGTGTTCGGGCCCTGGCAGGCTATAGTTGATCAGTCAAAGGTGTAGCCAGTGTTGAAAAGTGCATGATGAATCTTCTGTAGTATCCAATGAAACCCAGAAAAGCTCTGATTTGCCTGGCATTGGTGGGGTCTGTCAATAGCCTCAAGCTTGTCTTGCTGAGGCTGAATGGTTCCTTGGCCCACATAGTATCCTAGATACTTGGTATACAAGAACACCACTAAGGTCTTCTTTGGATTAATGTTGAGACCGGCATGCTGTAGGGTCTCAAACATTGCCCAAAGATGCTGTAGATGGGAGCAACATGAAGTGCTATATACAATAATGTCATCCAGATAAGCCCCAGCATACTCTTCATGCCCCTTTAAGATGGAGTTCATGAGACTCTTAAAGTCGCAGGGGACTCATGCAGGCCAAACGGTAGCACTGTGAACTGGTATAACTCAGAGGGTGTGGCAAATGTGGTCTTCTCTTTATCCCTTACCCGGAGAGGGATTTGCCAGTATCCCATCAAGAGAACAATGGTCGTGAGGTACAAAGCTTTTCCCATTTTATCCAGGAGATCCTCAATCCGGGGCATCGGATAAGCATCGAACTTTGAGACCTCATTCACTTTTCAGAGGTCCATACAGAATCTGATGCTTCCATCCGGTTTTGGCACCAACACAATTGGTGAACATCATAGGCTGTGAAGGGGCTCTCTCACTCCCATTTGCAGAATGGACTGGATTTCTTGGTTGCCTGCTTGAACTCTGGCTTCCGGAATCCTATATGGGCGTAATCGCACTGTGGATCTAGGAGCTGTGTTCATATGTGGGATTCAGGGAACTAACCAATCCAATCCTTATCAGTGGGAGTCATGGTTTTCCTCAACATCTATTCGATGGTCTGGTTATATCTCTCCACCTGACCATCAGTTTGGGGATGGTAGACAGAGGTTTCTATATGGTCTGTGTGTTGCGTTTGGCAAACCTGTTTGAGGATGGCTGACATAAAGTTAGTTCCACGAACCATGATGATCTCCTTAGGGATCCCCACTCAAGCGATGAAGGGCATTAGTGCATTGAAGACTTGTTGTGATGCCACGTAGAGGAAATGCTTCCGGGTACATGGTGGCATAATCCACAATTACTAACAAATATTTATGACCTAGACTAGTGGGATCCAGAGGCCCACAATGTCCATCCCAATCCGATGAAAATGTTCTAGTATTAGCGGCATTGTTTGCAGAGATGCTTTCAGAATTCTGCTTTGTTTTTCTTTTGACATTCACCACACTGTTGGCAGAACCGATTGGTCTGTCCATATGCCCCTGGCCAAAAGAAACAGGCCAAGAATTTCTGGAGCATTTTCTCAGGTCCTAAATAACCCTCTCTGACTTTTACATGATCTACTTCTAGAATGGCAGAACAGAATTTGGTGGGTACCAGTAGCTGTTTAAGAGACTCTTCATCTGGTTGAGGAACCACCGAGTGTTACGACTGTTCTGTGTAACCGAACTGCCGCACACTTAGAGAAATCAATACCGGGAACAGCTATGGCTCAACCCGAAATCGGGACTTTCAATATGGAGGATCTGGAGACGGTAAGCCGCGCTCTAGTTGTTTTCACTCCTCACACCGCGGGACTAGCCCCGCCTCCAAGCTTCCGGAATGGTACTTCCGGCAACAGGATCCTCTGCACTACGCGTTGCTTCTCTACTCAGAGTCGCGCTGCGCATTGTAAGTTTTCGCTATCCTTCGCTAACTTCCTACCTGAAGTAATTCCGCAGCTACCTCCCCGAGGATCATTCTTCTCTCACCTAACTTCTTTTCTTCTTACCCTTCCGTTTTCTTAGACTCATCAGAATTCGAAGTCTTCTCGAGCACAGCGGATAAACGGAAGTTCACCTACCTGTGTTTCCGACTGTCCTCTCCGGTAGTGTCTTTGTTTCTATCAAACTTTCGTTCATCAAGTCTCTCACTAGGATTCCCTCCTTGATCTAACGTTTCTATTTTATCCATATCAGCCTTTCAGTATCTTTGAGCCACAAGCCTTTCACCTGGCTCTGAACAATCTTTTCCTTGGGCTGTCACCATCCGGTCTAATACCAACCTTACCTCCGACTGACTAGAACTCCTCAGTAGAACATAGGCTTTTCAGGGTAAGATCCTTTCTCTTTCCCTACCACTTTACTTACTCCATTTGATATCTTACTCATCTAGATTCTATTCTTCTCTATCAGAAACCACCTTGACAAGATTCCGGAATTCAGCTCAACTAGTGTTTCCCCTCCACCACTCCACCAGCTGCTACAGGAATCCACGCTCTCTAGCAGCTCCTCACGGGGTTTTTCCCTTCGGGGTTTCCCCTGGGGATTTCACCTCAATCTAGCCTTGGGCTGGATTGGGGAGGAGTTTTCAGGTAATTCCCTCTAGCTTCTAGTTTCAAGAATCCCGATCACCACAGAGGTAAGTGTTATTCTCATTTGCCGAAAGATAATTTGTGGCAAGCAATCTTATTTGTATAAAGTTATTACAGTAAGCAACGCCCAGTTGACCTAGAATTCTATTATCTTCGGCATTTGAGAAAGACGACTTCTGTGATGGATCAACAAATTCAGCAGCTCATAGCTGCAGTACAATCTCTGACTTCAGAGGTACAGAGTCTGAAACAAGAAAACGCCAATCTTCGACAGGCTCAGCATCAGTCTCAGCAACAAACTGCCCAGTTGGCTTCCCAACAGGCAGCAACTAGCAGGGTTCCGCATTGCTCAGAAGTTCCACCTGGTCCCTTACCAGGGGGTCAGTTTGATGGTAATCCACATAAGATAAAGGAATTCCTTGATGCTTGTTCAGTACAATTCGCCTTTAAGGCAGCCTTCTTCCCTACTGATCGTGACAAGGTAGGATATATGATTTCACAGATGGTGGGACCGGCCCTAGCCTGGGCTACTCCCTTGGTCACAACCAATAATGCCATATTAGATTCTCATTCTGCCTTCTGCAATAGCATAAGATCTATGTTCGGTAGGCAGGAGATTCGGATAGCAGCCCAGGAACAACTTCTAGACCTCAGACAGGGAAATCTGGACATTCTGACTTATATTACTAGATTTAAACAGATTGCTAGTGAATCTACTTGGTCGGATGATGCACAGGTTACGTTATTCCGTAGAGGCCTGTCTGAGGATCTCAAGGATGAGGTATCTAGGGTTCCACGTCCCACGTCATTAACAGAATTCATCGCTTTAGTAATGCAAGTGGACTACAGGATAAAAGAGAGGAACAGTGAAAGACGTAAAGGGAAACCCTCTACTCGTACATATCCCTCTACTCCTGTAACACACAGAGGAAACACTAATGAGGAACCTATGCAATTAGGATCAGCTAGTCGAGGACCTTTATCTCCTGAGGAAAGATCACGCAGACGGACTCAGGGATTGTGCATGTATTGTGGTTCAAATTCTCACACTGTTCAGGAGTGCCCTATTACTCCTCCGAGACGATCGGGAAACGCCAGTTCCCGGTCGTAGGAGGAACCGCGTTCCGGGATTCTAAAGTTTCTTTAGGTTCCTCTTTAAACATGCCAGTCTTACAAGGTAACCAGCATTCTCACACACTAATGTTTGTATTACATATTACCCTCTCATTTGACAATCAGAAGATGACAGAGATTCCGGCTTTAGTGGACAGTGGCGCTGCTGGTAATTTCATTGATGAAATTTGGGCTAAGCAACATCATCTACCCTTGTTTCATAAAGGTGAAGCCATTCCTGTTGAAAGTGTAGATGGTAGCCCTTTAACATCCGGACCTATCATTAACCAAACCGGGTCTTTAATCATGTCAGTTCTTACTCACGAGGAAGTTATTACCTTAGATGTTATACGAACTGCTCATTACCCTATCATTTTAGGATTACCTTGGCTACGAATGCATAATCCTTACATAAATTGGACGGCAGGTTCTCTCTTCCTGGGATCAGAGTTCTGTCTCAATAATTGTTTGGGGAAAGATAACAGGACTGTTCATTCAAGACCAGAGGAAGACAGACAGGTCTCTATTGTGGGGTCTGTCATTGGCCTTCCTGCGGAGTATCATACATTTTCGGATGTTTTTTCCTCCTCAGAATATTCCTTGCTTCCCCCTCATCGCAGAGATGATTGTGTAATCGATCTTATTCCAGACCAACCGTTACCCTTCGGAAGGATGTATATTCTCTCTTCGTCTGAGAAGATTGCCCTAAGGGAATACTTAGATCTAAATCTAAAGAATGGACTTACAACTGAATCTACGTCTCCAGCGGCGGCTTCATTATTCTTTGTACCCAAGAAGAATTCTTCGGAACTCCGACCCTGCATAGACTTTAGAGGGTTGAACAAGATCACCATTCCAGACCGATACCCGATGCCTTTGATTCCAGATATTTTAGAGGCTGTTAAGGGAGCTCTCATTTATACAAAACTGGATTTAAAGGGAGCTTACCATCTAATCAGGATCAAGAAAGGAGATGAATGGAAGACCGCCTTTCGCACCCCTTTCGGTCATTTTCAATACCAAGTCATGCCATTCGGGTTGTCCAATGCCCCAGCTATTTTCCAGCGATTTATGGATCATCTTTTTTCGGATTTACTATTACACTCTGTTATCGTTTATCTAGACGATATTCTGATCTTTTCAAAAAACATTTCTGAACATAAGTTCCAGGTCCAAGAAGTTTTACACCGACTCCAGAACAATCACCTGTTTTGCAATCTGGAAAAATGCTCTTTTCATCAGCCCCAAGTGACTTACCTGGGTTATATTCTTTCGGCAAAAGGTATTGCAATGGATCCAGACAAGATAATGGCAGTTCAAAATTGGGCCAACCCTCGATCAATCAAGGAAATTCAACGTTTTGTTGGATTTTCTAATTTTTATCGTCGGTTTATCCCCAACTTCTCGGCTCTTACTCAGCCTTTAACCAACCTTCTAAAGAAAGGAGTTCCGTATGTCTGGAATGAGAAGACGCAAAAAGCTTTTGATACTTTGAAGAAGAGATTTACTTCGGCACCCATTCTCATGACTCCTGATCAATCTCGCCGTTTCATTCTCGAAACTGATGCTTCCCAATATGCCTTAGGAGCGGTTCTCCTTCAAGAGGATGACCAAGGTTTAGAACGCCCTATCGCATATCTATCGAAGACTCTCTCTCCGGCAGAATTAAACTACACCGTTCTTGAGAAAGAGTTATTGGCGATTAAGAGGGCTTTTGAGGAGTGGAGACATTTGCTGTTGGGAGCTCAGTTTCCTGTAGAGGTCCGTACAGACCATCAAAACCTAAGGATCCTCCAATACGCTCAGACATGCAACAGCCGACAGGCTAGATGGGCTCACTTTTTCTCCCCTTTCAGAATAATCTTTTCATTTATACCTGGGAGATGTAATTTACAAGCCGATGCCTTGTCACGTAAAGAGATCACTCTTCAATCTTCAGTCAAACCTGAACCGATTTTTCCTCGCTGTGTTCTAAATCTCAAAAAGAAATACAAACGAACGGATTTTTTAAAACGCCTGGAACACAGCTCTGTTCCCTCCATTTTGAAGAGCTTAACTAAGAAAGAGTTGAGTTTCTTGTCCAAAAAGGAAGGGTGTTTTTTCCAAGGGAAACAGGTTTTTGTACCTACAAAGGCCTTACAGAAGGAAGTTCTAAATATGTGCCACGACTCTAAATCTGCAGGACATAGAGGTAATGCCAACACCCGTGAATTAGTCTCCCGATATTTTTGGTGGCCGTTAATGCGAAAAGACATTTTAACATACGTAAGATCTTGCCCGGTCTGCCTGCAAAATAAGAGTCCTAGACACTCACCTTTTGGAACTTTGGTCAGAATGCCAATACCCACTCGACCGTGGGAAATCATTTCAACAGACTTTATTGTGGATCTGCCCATTTCCGAAGGATGTTCAACTATAATGGTTGTAATTGATTCATTTACCAAACTGGCTCATTTTCTTCCCTTCTCTGGCCTCCCTTCGGCAGCTCAAATGGCACGAACTTTCATTTCCCGAATTTTTTCTCTTCATGGATTACCTGAGACTATCATCTCCGATAGAGGCTCTCAATACACATCAAAATACTGGAAACAGGTCTGTCAAATTTTGGGTATCACCCGGGCCTTGAGCTCAGGGTATCACCCACAGACCAACGGTCAAACTGAGAGATTAAATCAGACCTTGGAAGCATACTTACGAAGCTACATCTCAGCAGCCCACGACAACTGGTTTAGTCTACTACCAATCGCTGAATATGCCTATAACAATGCGTATCATTCAGCAATTAAGACCTCTCCTTTCTTTTGTTCTTATGGATTTCATCCTGCCTCTTTCCCGGACAAAAGATCTTTGGATGACAAATGTCCAGACGTGAAGTCTCTCTTGGAAGGGATACATCGGGGTCAACAGGTTGCCTCTCAGGCTCTTAAATCTACTCAGGAAAGAACAAAGAAGATGGCAGATCGCCTTAGATCTAAGGCACCCGTAATACGACCTGGAGATCTGGTTTGGTTATCTTCCCGTTTTCTACCCAGACACCTTAGGCCTTCCAAATTCTCTCCTAAATTCATGGGGCCTTTTCGGGTGATCTCGGCCATAGGGGCCGCAGCCTTCAAGCTGAAGTTACCCAAGACATGGACTCGGATACATCCAGTTTTTCACGTTTCTCAGCTGAAGCAAGACATTCGAAGTATTTTCCATCCCATGGTTTTTTCTCGTCCACCACCTATTCTACACCAGTCTGATGCGGAATACGAAGTTTCAGAGTTATGTGACTCTCGCTTTCACCGTGGGAAACTTCAGTATTTGGTAGACTGGAAGGGTTACGCCCCTTCAGACCGGACTTGGGAATCAAAATCCAGTATCCATGCTCCTAAACTAATCAAGAGTTTTCACAAGAGACATCCTGGTAAACCAGGGGATAATGACTTTAAGAGGGGGCATACTGTTACGACTGTTCTGTGTAACCGAACTGCCGCACACTTAGAGAAATCAATACCGGGAACAGCTATGGCTCAACCCGAAATCGGGACTTTCAATATGGAGGATCTGGAGACGGTAAGCCGCGCTCTAGTTGTTTTCACTCCTCACACCGCGGGACTAGCCCCGCCTCCAAGCTTCCGGAATGGTACTTCCGGCAACAGGATCCTCTGCACTACGCGTTGCTTCTCTACTCAGAGTCGCGCTGCGCATCGTAAGTTTTCGCTATCCTTCGCTAACTTCCTACCTGAAGTAATTCCGCAGCTACCTCCCCGAGGATCATTCTTCTCTCACCTAACTTCTTTTCTTCTTACCCTTCCGTTTTCTTAGACTCATCAGAATTCAAAGTCTTCTCGAGCACAGCGGATAAACGGAAGTTCACCTACCTTTGTTTCCGACTGTCCTCTCCGGTAGTGTCTTTGTTTCTATCAAACTTTCGTTCATCAAGTCTCTCACTAGGATTCCCTCCTTGATCTAACGTTTCTATTTTATCCATATCAGCCTTTCAGTATCTTTGAGCCACAAGCCTTTCACCTGGCTCTGAACAATCTTTTCCTTGGGCTGTCACCATCCGGTCTAATACCAACCTTACCTCCGACTGACTAGAACTCCTCAGTAGAACATAGGCTTTTCAGGGTAAGATCCTTTCTCTTTCCCTACCACTTTACTTACTCCATTTGATATCTTACTCATCTAGATTCTATTCTTCTCTATCAGAAACCACCTTGACAAGATTCCGGAATTCAGCTCAACTAGTGTTTCCCCTCCACCACTCCACCAGCTGCTACAGGAATCCACGCTCTCTAGCAGCTCCTCACGGGGTTTTTCCCTTCGGGGTTTCCCCTGGGGATTTCACCTCAATCTAGCCTTGGGCTGGATTGGGGAGGAGTTTTCAGGTAATTCCCTCTAGCTTCTAGTTTCAAGAATCCCGATCACCACAGAGGTAAGTGTTATTCTCATTTGCCGAAAGATAATTTGTGGCAAGCAATCTTATTTGTATAAAGTTATTACACCGAGTAGTACAACCCTTTTTCCTGGGTAAAGTAGGGTCCTTGCCCTTTTCTCTTTTCCTGTGCAGCCATCTGGACATTCTGTAATGTGGGATCCAACTCTTGGGCTAGTCGGTAACTGTCCCCTTTCTCATCGATCTTCCAATCGACTGTGACTGGCATCATGACTTTCTCATGCCACTGCTTCTGCATCTCCCTTTTCTCAGCCCGACTCTTGCAATCCATCTTGGCTGGGTTTTAATGTCTTCTCCATGAAAGGGGGCACTGTCCCGACAACATCCCTCAATGTGTTCAATAGTTATAGGCATCACAGTCACATCTGACCCTAACACCACAGGTTCAGGGTGAACAGGTAGAACGGCTGCTCTTACTTTTAATTGTTCCCCGCCAACTTTCACATCCCCATGCACACACCAGATCAGGATCCTTTCTCCCAGTGCTTTCATTCCACCTACCAATTGGGCGCTGACTGCGGTCTGAAAACTTCAAAAGTCCAGCAGAGCCCTTGTGGGGATTCTGTCTACTTCTGCCTCACATGTATAGGGATAATGGGATCTTGGGGTAAGCCGATGATCCGCCAGATAATTCCCAGCCTGGGGTACGTCAAACAATCCTATCTCCATAGGCACCATCTTACTCTTCTTGGGGCATAGTCTGGCCCCAATCGCCACATTCATAGCATTGCAGATTCCTAAGGAGTAACACATTGGCCTGGCTCGGGATTCCCACCTCGCCCTCAGGTTTTCAAGGTAACTTATTAGACCACCTTCCGATTCCAGGACGGTTGGGGCCGGTGGAGGTGACTCGCAGGACCCGATTAGGCGGACTGTATGCCACCATCCTTCCCTGTCCAGCTTTCTGATATGCTGAGGCGATATTGATGGCTTCTGCCAAGCTAGGCCGATGATGTTGTTTCACCCAACTCTGAACTTGAATTGGTAAAGCTTCAACAAATTGTTCCAGGACGATTTTCTCTGCCATTTCGTTGGTAGTAGTGGTTACTGTCTGAAGCTATTTATCTGCCAATTCCTTCACCCTGAAAACAATTGCTGGGGCATCTCATTTGGTAACAATTTCATCTCTCAGAACTTCATCCGGTAGGTTTCTTCATCGTGACCATGTCTTTCCAGGACTACTTTCTTCGTGTCAACATAATTAGTGTCCCTAGTGGGATGAGCAGCCTGATAGGCACTCTGCATCTCCCCGTCATCAAGTGGGCAATATAGTGGCTCCATCGCTCTTGAGGCCACTGGGCGTTCCTTGCCACTCGCTACAAAGAAGTGTCACGGGTCCTTCCCGGTACATATTCCTGCAAAATCAATGTGGCAGGTACTTGGGCCTGTCTCCTTACGTTAGTAGCATCCAATAGCTGCACCTGTTGCACCTGCAGTGCCTGTTGAAAGCTTTGCCTATCTGCATGTGCCTGTTGGCTCTGTATTTGCAGTGCCTGCTGCAGTTGCTGTTGTCCTTCCGTCAGTGCTTTTAGGATGGCTTCAATGGCGTTCGCTCCTCTATCCCACCGCTGCCACCACTTGTCACAACTTGCGGTATTGGTCAAAGTAATCAGATGCAGAAGAGCAGCTTTCGGAGGATTTTATTCTTATGACACACAATGAAATTATATAAATCTTGCAGCTATGTTTCCTTTGGGAGTTATTACCTCACAACAACCTTGTATTTTCAATTCCTGCCTCCCTCCTCCAGTCACTTGCCTGGTCAGTCCAAGTTAAACCTATGTTTGCCTCCGTATACACCCACGTCGGCTGTATTCTGCTGCTACAGCTGTCCAATGTCCCTTCAGATCCAAGTTGCTGTTACGCTCTCCTGGACCCCACAGGGGTGTCGATCAGACCCGGACAGCTGCGGTCTCCGTCAACGTGATGCGTAGTGCAGAGATGACTGTCTGGACTGGCCCACCTAGTCTTGTCTGCTGGACCCGAAGAAGTATTTTCCTGCAAGTGGATACAGGGATTAGCCACCTGTGGGTTTTAGTGATGGCCTCCCAACTGTTCTCGCTCTCCCCCACCAATCACCTCCGATATCCCCTTAGTAATCTCACCTTATGTTTGTAAAAGATTAGCTCTCCATCCTGCGTGTCTTGCAGGGGTGCGTAGATACCAGTTACTTCACTGGTTTGAGAGTTCCGGTAAGCATTGATCTGAAGTCCCAGGTGGGATTGGTAAGTATCAAGTTCAAAGAGTTCAATGTGCCCGATGTTCACGCTTGTCCCCTTTCTTCCTTAAATTGCAACTGAGTTTGTGAGAAGAAGGTCTCGTAGCTGCTGCTGGCGTTCAGGTAAGAGTCTGTGTTACCCAACGCTGTCCGGTAACTATTGCATGCGTTAACATGTTGTTTTTCTCCCTCTTTACAGATGCGGCATATGACGATATGGAGAATAATACCGCTGCTGGTAAATCAGGTAAGTCTATGGTGGTAAAAGGTATTTGTTGATTCCCTTGGCTCACCTTGTTATTCGTGTGCCCCTAGGTGCTGGAGTACGGTGAAGAAATGATGGAGACAGTGCCGGATCGAAAGATGCTGTGAGAACTGGTGAGTATGGCGCCGTGCTGGAGCTGGCGAAGCGACGCGTGCAGGACTGATGTACTTTCCAGTTCGGGAGATGAAATGGATCCGGAATCAGGTGAGGAATTTGAAATAAGTTTGTTTTCTAACATTGTCCTTTTCTTCCTCTTTATTCTAGGAGCTCTGGATTCGAGGCGGGTGTGGCAGAAGACTGGATGCTGGCTACAGGCATGCGGGCGTGGCAGAAGACTGGATGCTGGCTGCAGGCACAGTGAGAGTCACGCTGCTAGATGCAGAATAACACAAATCATGTGCTGCTGTTCGGGTGTGGTTTAAATAGCCTCCAAAGTAGTTCCAGGAAAAGAAGTTCCCCAGGACCACACCAGAGCAAAAAATAGTCCCTGTAGTAAAATAGTCCCATCCAGGCCTCACGTTGGCTTGGATTTATTTGCAGCATGGTCTGCATGAGGTAAGTAATGTCTATGAGCCAGGCGCCTATGGCGCCAGGACTGATTTTTATTATGAGCCTGCTGCCTACGGCGCCAGGACTGAACCCAGACAGCCCCTAGCTGGGGCTGCTGGGGTTTTTGTAAATGTCTGGATGCCTGCTCCCGGGGCTGATGGGCTTGATCCGGATGCCCGGGGGTAGGCATCATGACAGCTGCACCCTATGTACACCTGCTCCCTCAGCGCCTGCGTGTCACGTTCTTGTGCATTCCCTCTCTCTAGTGTCGGGTCGCTGATGCCTTGGTCACCAACAGTTGTGCACTTGAGTTCTGCCTGTGGCACCCACGGGCCCCCCTTTTTCCAACCTGCTCGCCAGCTGCTCTCTGCTTGCATGCTTTTCACAGCTCATGTAAGTTGGCCCATATAAATGCGTCATCTGTACTGCTCCATTCAGGCTCTCTGCTTCCTCTCTACTTGTCGTTCTCCTCCTTGTTGTCCCTGACAGGAAAAAAAGAAAGGAAAAAAGAAAATTAAAACAGCCTACCTCACGCAGCACCTGATTCCCCACCTTTCGGCACTTCTCTCACTCTCCAGCCGTTTTCCACACCCTCCTTCTGTTTAACCCAGGCTTCCCCACCTTGCTGCAGGCGGTGCTCCCTGGCTCTGGTTTCCCTTGGTGTCTAGTTGTCTGTGTTCTTTAGTGAAGCCGCAGTCCCCATTCCATACACAGCTTCCACCTCTCAGCGACAAAGAAACAGCAGACGTACGCTCATCCAAAAAAAGATCTATCCAATCAAGAGCAGATTCCACAATGGCAACTTTTAAGTCATTGGGCCTCATTATAAATTAAACTACGTGGCTGCCTGCAGGGGCCTCTGTACCCGACAGGTCTGATCCTGGCGGGCACTGCAGCCAGGGTAGGCAGACCATTCACAGAAGCACCAGCAACAACGGTGCCAGTGCTTACGAGTCCCCAATCCCATAGAGTCCTAAAATACTCTATGGCAATGGGCACTTACATTTTACCGGCACCTGACTTCCCGGGCTGCCGGACTTCTAATAGCCTGGTGGCACCGGAAAGTCAGGCTCCAGTAAAATATTACGAGTCCAGCAGGAACCTGTCGGTAGCACAGGCAGAGTTAGCGCCAGACTCGTAATGAGGCCCATTGTAATTAAAAGGTATTATCAAATGGTCCAGCACTACTGTATTCCGAGCGTTCACGTTGCTTCAAAGGCATCCAGAATAGACATGACTGACTTAGTGCCCCGAGCCTGTAAAAATCCTCCCTTAAATTGGTCCAAAATATTGTGACACTCAAAAAAGAGGTTTTTAACAGAGATGTAATCACCTTACAGAGCAGTTTGGCCAGAGAAGGAAGGTTGAAGATTGGATGATAATTTGAGAGAACATTAATATCAGCATTGGTCTTTTTTTTAGTATCGGAGTAACTTTGGACACCAATACATTATTCCATTGGCAAGTTGGGGTTGCCACTAAACTATCTGGGCTAGTTCTGTGAATATCATTGCTGGACAGATATCCAAGGGTTAAGCCTAAGCATTTTCAATTTCTCACCAATTGTAACATTTGTTCAGTATCAAGGAGGGAAAAGTTCGAGCATTTCCATAATGGTAAAACACAATTTATATGGTAATTTCTTCCCATATGGGGAAGGTTTACTTGCTTGATGTAAAGTTGGTGCATTCATAGATTTGGCTAATCTTAGAAGAAGAGCGCCAACTGGTTACAAAGATATTTTGAGGTGTGCGGTATAAGCTAAGGTATTAGGATTGCAAAATTTATTACAAAAGTTAAACAGGTCCTCTGTGCGCCATACTGGAGCAACACATCTAGTCGTTATAGAACAGGCTTTTTTCTAGTCTAATAAGATTATTGTGTTGAGTAAAATGAGCAAAACATTGATTTTGTCAATTATGTTGTAGGCTGCTCTCCAGTGTCTTTCTGGTTGACGTTTGACATTTTTTTGCTTTATTAAGAACAGGCTTAAATTATTTGGTATCACATTTTTTGTGAGGTTGCTTTGACTTAATAAGAAGGGAAAAGGATAACCCAACCGGTTGTCAAAAATATCCATTGCCTTAGGGGTTGATGGTTCCCAATCTGAAGGGAAAGGATGCTAGATCAGTCAGATCTAAGGATTTTATTTTTCCAATTAGTTGTTTAAGGTTGGAAGTGGAAAAAGTTTTGTGGGCCTACTTGTTTAAACATTTAAAGAAAAGGGTGGTATGGTCTGAACTAAAAACAGGTATTGGAGACAAAGGCGAAAGAAGAAAGCCTCTAAAGAAAATGAGGTCCAATGTGTGACCTTCCACAGTGCGCGGGACCACAGACATTTTGTTTAAATTGAGGGGAATTTAGATTTTACAATAAATTCTGAGCTTGACAATCCAATTGATCAACCCGTAAATTGAAATCTCCTAAAATGCATAGATGACAGTATTTCTGAGTGATTACTTGGAGGAGGTTAGAGGAACCTCTTGGATCCCGAAGAGGTCAGATTGAGATGTCCCTGCCTCTTATCTAGTTATTTCTTTATTTTTATTTTTTATTATTTTTCATTATTATTATTGTGATACAGTTATACAGACAAAATCATCAACAAAAACATAATTAATGACACATAAAATAGAACTTCAAAGATAAGATACATCATATTGCCCCGGGAGGATATCTCAGCTGCAAAGTGCTCGCCTTGGAAACAAGATGACACGAAGCAACACAAGTTCGATCCACGGGTCCACGCTTAGAAACCTCTGTGTATTAAGCATGTTATAAATATGCAACGAAGACATATACCTGTAACAGCGCCTTGATGCTCCCGGGCTGTGTGAGCGCTTTAAAAATGCAAATAAATAAAAATACAAATAAATACATATAATGATTGACTAACATCACATAAAATATATAAAATACAACAAAAGATAGGAAGAGCAATTTTACAACAAAACCGTCGCAACACAATCACTCCCCAATACTCAAAAGAGTTTTAGTCACAGTAGGTATGGCCCCTAAAAGTGAAAATATCTCAATTAAAATGGCGACCAAAGCTATAGAAAGGGACAGATGTTGTACACTCATAAGACAACACCACAAGATTTCAGAAAAAAGAACAGAGGTTTTATGTACAAAATGAGAGAAAAAAATAGCTGCCTGGTAATAAAAATTTACAGCAACCCCCACACTCTTAATGTACCCTGGGAATAAAGACAATATACACAAATGATCCAAATTAATTCCTTTCCGAGCTCTGTAACTTTTGCTTAATTTTGTATAAGGGCAGATCCGAAGGGATGAGCGCCTCCATTAAAAAACATTCACAAGGCAACTTAAAATCATTCAAGGCCTTATCTGAGCCATTTTGATACATTTCACCAAGTTTCGAAAACAAATTTGAGCCCTCTCACCTATTATTTACATGAACAGACAAACTTTGTCCCACCTATACCGTAACCACTAAGAGTCCAGTCCCAATTAATACCAGATAGCTTCAATTGGAACTGAAGATGCCAGTTTTCAAATTTCACGCCATATTTTACCTTCCCAAAGATGCAACCAACACTTTAAGTTACCTGGAAAATGTTTGAACCCATATAAAACTATAGGTGTAACCATAGCTTTGTAATATTCGAGCAAAGTGATGAATGAAAAGATTACTTTAATTTGCACCAACGCCATAGAAATGTGTTCTCTTAAACTTTCTTTCAGGTTTTTTGTATGGTCCTTAGTAGCAAAGATGTAACCCAAATATAGCACACTATTGACAACCAGAATGTCCGTGCTGTCAATAGCCCAAGTCAGTTTTCTTGTCTTTGTTTTCACATTATAACATAGGAGCACTGATTTAGCTGGTTTGATAACCAAATCATTTTGTTTGACATAGGACTCCACAGCCAACAGTTTATATTGGAGGCTAATTGGAGTTAGATCGAATAGAATGATGTCGTCTGCATACGCCATCCAAGACACCTCTGTGCGACCTATGTGCGCAGAAAAACAAGAGAACTGATTTAGGATTAAGCCTAAATCTGAGATGTAGAGGTTATACAACGTGTGGTAGCACAAAAACAACGGTTTTATAGGAAAGAAGGTATTCAAGGTGCATCTGAGGTATGCAAAACAAATAAGTAAGTTAAAGTGCTCACACTCAAATACATGAAGAAGGAGGGCCACCTGGCTCGGCGTGCCTAACCCTAACAAAGAACACCCTGACCCTGGCGGGGGTGCCTATCCCTGGGTTACGCGTAATGTATCGCCTACTAAAAAGATATAGAGGAGAGTGCTGTCCCTCAACCTTCTATACTGGTGGCGGTGTCTGAAGACAGACACGAGTAGTCCAACAGGGACATCTAAAAGGTGGTAGACTCCAGCAGGTTGGGCAGCGTGCAACAAAACTGTAGATTAGATCTTGAGGCTGCTAAGTCTAATGCATGGATACAACCTGCGAAACAGGTCAACTGCTTATATTCCATCCAGAATGTACAACTTTAATGATTCCCGTAGGTCACTGTGGTTGGAGTGTAAAACAGTACTGCTGGAGAAACCACTGGAGGGTGCAGTAAAACAAACACAGCCAAAGGGTTGTAGGGCTAAAAGGTGGCTCCTATAAAAAGGTGTAGCTCACTCTGTGAGGTTGAGTGTGCTACAGTAAGCAATTTTTAGAAAATACAGTCTCTTTAGTTGGTGTAAGAGAGATCACAGGTAGGTCATGAGAGCCCTCATGACCGAAAGGGGTCGACCGGTTTCGATGGCGTGGGAGATTCAAGCCATCTTCTTCAGGACCGTGACTTGAAATGCAAACGAGTTTGCCAAATGTTCAGATAGATGCTGAACAAAGGGAGAGATGCTGGTGTCTCCTCTTAGCCAAAGCCTCTAGGCCAATGTCCTTTCTGGGAGGCGAGGGATGACACTGGGTTGCTTACAGCATCGTGCTGGTGAGGGAGAATCAAATACCTGCACAATCAGGAGATAATGTGCCTGTTGAGCGGCAACTGCTGGGCTCCGTGAAGTCTGTGTGCTGTATCGAGCTGGTACGTGGGGGCCAGGACAGACCATTACCATAACCCTGTGCCTACTTCAGCATCACCAGTCACAGCCCCTTCTGAATTTTTATTTTAAACAGACTTTTCATTTAGTATTTGTGTGGAACATTACAAGCATATTTAATAGACCCCAAGGGATATTCCAGCTACTTAGCTTGCTCCATAATCTGCTCCTATTGACTCTATAGAAAGCAGAAGACACGTCCAGACTGGCTGTACATATATTGGGTTCCTCTTGTCCAAGACGGCTTTAGATTGAATGATGAACGTAACTAGATGTTGTGACATGTATTCATTCACTTGCACTGTCCACAAGTTGGATTGAGAATGTAGAACCTAGGTGGGGTGGACGGTTGATCAGAGGCTAAGGGAATATTGAAGTGAAGGCAGCGGTGCCATCCCCCTAGCTAATAAAGAAACATAGACTTACTACCCACCTTGTTTGAGTGGTTTAAGTCTCATAATTTTGAAGTCGAGTGCCAGCATGGCAGACCCACGCAAAGCTGACTTCCAGGCAGCGTCAGCCACCCAGTAGGAAAGTTGTTGCCATTGCATTGAAGATACAGAGGCACAGGAACAGACACTGAGCAATTTCTATCAGCCACCAGGTACATAGCGCATGTTAAATGCAAGGCGGCACGGCTTCGGGGGGCCTGCATTGAAGATTAAAAAGAGGATCGCTGAAGGGGGTGCAGCCATTTTGGCCCAAGGAGTTTCATTCGGATAAAATAAACGAAAAGCAATCTTCCTCGTATCAGTATAAAAAAACTAAATGGAATTTGAAAACAAAAGGAAACGTTATTGCTACATACAGGACAATAATTTACACAAAAGAAGAGAACCCTATAAATTCAAAAAGTGAATATAAGAGACATTAGGCAAAGTAAAGCATGGCTATACAAGGCATAACAGTGCACCCCCCAGAACGTTTTCTCCATAATGCAGGCCAACCAGCAGTCCCCTAGGCAGAATGGAGAGAATATTGGTGCAATTATATCAAAATAGTTGAGCAAGAGAGTCTCACTGCCAAAAAAAATAAATTACTTTTGCTACATGCCTTTGGCCCGGAAGGGCAGCGCAAATATAGAGAGCTAGCATTACTGGCAGAATTGGATGCTGGAGACATGGATGCACATGAATGTGCCATTAGACAGCTAGATCATTATTACGCACTGGAAATCAATGTTGCAATTAACAAGTTTAACTTCTATACAAGGGCACAAAATGAAGATGAGTTGGTAAAAGAGCATGTATCCTTGCTAAAGAAATTGGCACTGTATCAAGGCATGGTATCAAGAGAGACAAAGACTCAAAGATGTTAGTTTCAAAACCTTTATTTACTAAGGTTCCTGGGTTGATGTAATGCCTAACTGGCCCTAGCTCTAAAGGGATGTTTCCCTTAACTGATGTTTCTAAAGTCTGTCGATTCTGATAGTGCAAAATAAATGTCTGTCTATGTCTAAACTTATGCTTGCCCTCACTCTTTTCAAAAATGTGTTAGGAAGTCTTTAAAAAGGAAGAAAGCAGTGGTTCAACTGAAAATTGGAAACCAAGGTTGGTTTCCCGTGGCCTTCTCAGCAGGTGTAGTTTGGTCCATGTCACAAAAATGAGTTCAATCAAAAAGGGCTGTTTGTAAGACCTTCTCCACAGAGGCCTTGGAATAGTCTCAAATACTTTCAGCGTCTTTGGTTCCTGAGGGTTCCCTTCCCCGAGCTTCAACTTGTTCAAGTTCCAAACACCACAAAAGAAATATAACAGTTGCTTTTGTAACTTCTCAGGATTCCCTTCCCCAAGCTTCAATCCTTTCAACACTACAAAACAACAAGGCGCCAACTTTTTTAGGCCTCTCAGGGTTCCCTTCCCCAACCACAGGCCCCTTTCGATTTCCAACACAAAATTCAGTTTTGTCAGAAGGCACTCTGCTTTTCTTTCAATATCATGAAATAATGGATATTACACTTTGTTATACCTCTCAGGATTCCCTTCCCCAAGGTTAGGCCCCTTTTGGTTTAAAACACAAGTTCAGCTTGTCAGGATGGACCTCTCCTTTCAGATACACTTTACTTGCGCGGTACAATCAGAGACTTTCGAAACCGCCTGGTTCGTTGCTCCTCTTAGGCGTGATCACTCTGATCTGTAACCACTCTCTTTATTTCTAGCTCCTTTTTTAAAATATATTTTTATTGTTTCCAAGTATACATCACTTCACTTTAACATTGTTACATTTAACTTCCCAACATCCCCTCGCCCCCCCACCTGAAGTGGGTTTAGTCCCTTTCTCCCTTTATCAAGTCCTGGTAGATCATAATATATCCAAGATTCAAATCTTGTGCGGGCACCATCGGATCATATAGTTTCTTTGCAAATATGTCAGGACAGCACCCCATTCTTGTTTGCATTTCGCGTGGTCCCCTTGGATTTTGTATGTTACCCATTCAAGGGCCATGAAGTTCTATACTTTTTGTAGCTAATCCTGTATTGTGGGGGCTGTCTGTTGTTTCCATTTTTGTGCGATCGCCAACCGTGCCGTGATCAACATCGTCGTTAGTCCTCTTTTCTGAGATTTTGTGGGTGTTTTCGATCCCGGTTCCCACATTTCACACAACCAGATCTTGTCCCCCATATGTTCCATTCCCTGATGTATATTTCTTGCAGCTGTTTCGTGACCTCCACCCAGAAAGGTTGTATTGTAGGACGTTTTCGATATATGTCGCCTGCCTCCCACCACCTAACACCCCCTCCAACACTGATCTGATGTTAGGAACGTCGTATGGACCCTCTCTGGCGTGTAATGGCATTGCAGAAGTATTTTGGTCCACATTTCCCTTAGTTGAATAGAATGCATTAGTTTGGGGATAATTCCCCACAAATATTCCCACTGATTTCTTGATAGGGTTTCTCCTAATGTTTGCCCCATTTCCTCATACATTTCCATTGTACCCACTCCTCTTGATTATTCAAATGTTCGTATATATTTGATACCATGCTTTTTGTTCCTGTATTTGTGGTTATAATTTGTTCATATGGTGTTAATTGTCTTGTGGCTGCCTCTTTAATTGTTGGGGAGCTAAGCCAGTGTTTCAGTTGGGTATACTTGAATCTATCCTCATTTGTCAATCCTATTTCTTGAACACATTCATCAAACCTTTTGAGTGACTGGCCCAGGTACATGCCCCTTATCTTCTGATATCCTACTCTTTCCCATTTCTTAAATGCCTCTCTTTCCATTCCTGGTTGGAATTCCAAGTTTCCAAACATAGGACAAAATGGGGATGGTTTTACTGATAGTACTCCCCTTTCCGTTGCTCTGTCCCAAATCTCTACTCCTGGAGGCCACCAGGGGGCGCACAGGCAATGGCAGACTGAGCGTGCAGCTCCCACTGAGGCCGGGCTGATTTGGAGGATTGAGCCCCCCTGAACCCTCCAGGCGAACTTAGCAGGGCGACTCAGTGTTGTGACCCGCCCGGGCGCCCCAGGCTCGAAAGAGCGAACTTCGGGAGCCTCGTGGTGCCTGAGAACGGGCCCCGACACACGCGAGCGGAGAAGGAAGATGAGGCCTGGGCGGCCGCGGCTCCAGAGGAACAGAGACGTTTCACCGAGGCTGCGAGGAGACACCGGGCGCGCCGCCCCACGCCTCGATGGGCCCCCCGCACCCGCGGGAGGAGCGGCTCCCAGCGGTCCGAGAGCACAGACCTGGAGCACGAGGCGAGCCCCCTCTCTCCCCCGCCCGGGCTGGAAAGCACTGCCCGGAGGCCATAGGGGAGTAGGGGTTAGGGGGACTGGAGCAGTGGGGCCCCCACTTATTGGGACGGGTTGTTCCTAGGCCCTGAACAGTCAAGGCGGGCCGCACCACAGAGGGCCCAGCACCCCGGCACAGGGTCAGAGGTGCCGATCCCAGCGGAAGTATAGGAGTGGAAGGCGCGAACAGTCCGCCCTCA
This sequence comes from Ambystoma mexicanum, assembly GCF_040938575.1. NCBI lineage: Eukaryota > Metazoa > Chordata > Amphibia > Caudata > Ambystomatidae > Ambystoma > Ambystoma mexicanum. The sequence goes on from NC_090925.1 coordinate 694,063,515, forward strand.
GGAGTGGAGGGATCTGCCAATACTGGGTGAAGACGGCGAAGCGGAGTGACCAGACCCTCTGAACAGGGGGAGACCCGGCCACATCGGTCCATTCCCTCCTCCGTGGGAGACATTGAGGAAGGCAGCTGCAGAATCCTGCCCCCCCTGGGCCAGGCCGAACAGATCCAGTGGCCTGCTCCGTCGGGAACCCCGGCTGCCACGGTGAGACTGGAAGGGGGGTGAGGCCCCTGCCCGGCGATGGCGGGGCGTGTGCCCGCCCAACACCGTACCCCCTCGCAGCTGCAGAGTCACATGAGGGGCAGGTGGGGAGAGACCCGGCCCCTGTCTCCCCCTTCCCCCTCTCTTCTTCGCTGCCCCCCCTGTGGGAAGACTACCGGCTGTCCCCAGAGGGGCCTACGGACTGTGGTGGTCCCGACGGAGGGGGACTCGGGGTGACCAGATGAACTGGCGGCAAACATTACAGGAATTTCGCTTTCAGGGGGCCACGAGTAACAGCAAAGGCACGACCCTTACGAGCGAGATGGCCCAGCAAGAGGGCCCGGCGCCCTCCACAACAGCAAAGGAAAAGGGTTTCGCCTCGATCCTGCAGGAGATCAGGGACATGCGTTCAGATATTGCTCAGAAACTCGAAAAAATGGATCAGAGGGTGGACAAGGTCGAGGACAGATTACTACAGGTGGAGACCAACCAATCCTCGGCCGTGTCCCACAAACTACAAACAGATATGCGGCTAGCAGCCCTGGAGAAGAGAGACGAGGAACGGGCCAGCCAGATGGACGATTTTGAAAATAGGGAACGGAGGAACAATCTCAGGATCTTTGGAGTCCCGGAATCGGACGATGAAACGGAGAGAGACATCACCCGCACAGTGAGAGACATCATCACCCTCCTGTTTGCGGAAGAGATGACGACGGAACTCACATTTGGCAGAGTGTACAGGGCGGGGGGCAGGGCAGGGGGCATCCGGTCAATCCTGGTCCGGTTCCACTACTACTCCAAGAAAACAAAAGTGCTGGAGGAGGCCAGAAAGGCCCGGGGGATCACTTACAATAATGCCCAGATCTCGATTTACCAGGATCTCTCGGCCTACACGTTGGCCAAACGTAGAATGTGCTGCCTCCTAACACAACTGCTTAAAGAGAAAGGGGTGCGATACAGATGGGGCTACCCCTTCTCCCTGACCTTTGAATATATGGGCCAGAGGTCGACTCTGATCACGGATGACAACATAAGAGGAGCTATCCAAGACTACATAGTGGACTCGAACCCCCGGAGGGGCCCATCGGGTCCGGAGACGGGCAGACCAACCGGCCTCGGCCCATCGGGAGACAGGAGAAGGAAAACGAGCGCAAGGGAATTCAGGAAATTGAATACACCGTCGCCAGCGAAAGATGGGGAGCGGAACAGCTCTGAGGACTGAGGACGGGGGCGACCCATCAGGATCTGGAAAGGTATACTGGTGTCTCGGAAATTCTACCACTCACAGCGTCCCCATGAACAGCAAGTATAAGGGGACCAGCGGGGGGACAATGCACAAGGGGCAAGGGGGGGCTCAAGGCGAAGAGCTTTACACAGATGGCCTGGCCGAGGTGGGCAGGCTGGTGGTTCGGCCATAGCCAGCGATGGCAGAACAAATTGGCTGGACGCCGGGGAGGGGGGACACACGAATGTTGGGGTTGTTCAGTTTTGGACAGGGATTGGGGGGAGGTTGGGGAATAGTTTCAGGCCCACCCAGGGGGGCGGGGAGGGAGGAGGGGGGGAGCATCAGTTACAACCACAGGAGCACGCAGGAAAGGGTGGTGAAGGTATGTCGACAAGGAGAGAAGCGATTCTAGAAAATGGCTGAAAGTCTGCCGGCCCTGGGAGTGGGCTCTCTCAATGTACAGGGCCTAAACACCCCCACAAAGAGGTCCCTGGTCTGTAGGGAATTCAAGAGGGCCAGCCTTGACCTCCTTTTCTTACAAGAGACTCACTGGGCACGAGGGAAAGAACCCAAGATGCGGGGGGGAGGAATAGGGGAGGTTTTTTATGCGTCCCACAAGGCCAAAAAAAGAGGGGTGGCCCTCCTCCTGGTGAGGAATGTTGGCTTCGAAAAAGCTGAAATACTGAAAGACCCTGAAGGCCGGTACTTGTTGGTACGAGGGACCCTGCAGGGAGCCCCACTCACCCTGGCAGTGATATATGGTCCAAATGAGGGCCAAGCCCAGTTCTGGGAGGAGGTGGGGGAGAAACTCAAGCTCTTTGTCTGGGGTGGGTTGGTGGTGGGGGGAGATTTCATCATGGTCATGGACCCAGGACAGGAAACGCGTTGGCCCTCAGTTACTCAGGTCAACGGATGAGATCATGGCCCAGACCTTCCAAAGGGTTAACTCAGAGCTGGGACTGGTGGACACGATCCCGACCCCTAGGACGGGAGCCCCCTTCTTCACATATTATTCTACCATCCACTCCTCTTTTTCCAGAATAGATTACATCTTAGTGGATGAGACCTTGCACCCATTCGTTACCGGCCACAGGGTCGACCCCGTCCCCTGGTCAGAACACGATTTGGTCCGAACCACCATTGCAAGGGGCTGGCTAAGCGATCGCAGAGGTAGATGGAAATGCAACGACTCCCTGTTGAAGGACGAGGTCCGCGCTCAGGAGGTGCTAGAGGCCATAACAGAGTTTTTCAAATTTAATGACAATGGGGAGGTAGGTCCGCACACCCTATGGGATGCCTTCAAGGCAACTCTAAGGGGCCTCCTTATCAAAATGGGTGCCCAAAATAAAAGAGTAAGGAGTGCCCAGGAGAAATCCCTGAGGGACAAAATAGCTCAACTCCAGCCGGGGGGGCCTCCAGCAGGTCCCTTGGATCAAGATCAGCTCACCACTTTGACCGATTATAGGCTCCAGTTAAAAGATCTTCTCCTGTACAAAACGGAACGAAGTCTCCAACTGGTTAAGCAAAGATATTATGAAAAGGGGGATAAAGAGGATAGGATCCTGGCCTGGAAACTGAGGGAGGTACAGAGAGATAGGATGGTAAAGGCAGTAAGGAACGAAGAGGGGACCAGGGGCCACGACACTACCCACATAGGAGAGGCCTTACGCAGATATTATGAAAAACTTTACTCATCAGTATACAATGGGCAGGTAGAGGAGATAGAAGGGTTTCTGAACTCAATACAAATACCAGCCCTGACCGGGGAGATGGCGGCGGGGTTAGAGGGCCCGGTGACCGAGGATGAGGTGGAACACGCAATCAGCGGGATGAAGGTGGGCACTTCCCCGGGAGAGGATGGCTTCACAGTCAATTTTTATAAAAGGTTTCGCTCAACCCTAGCCCCACACTTAGTGAAGGTCTTCAACACGGTACTAGAGGGGGGGACCCTTCCGGACTCCATGATGGAGGCCATAATTGTTGTGCTGCCCAAGGAAGGTAAAGACCCCACGGAGTGCTCCTCCTACCGCCCGATATACCTGCTAAACATCGATGTTAAGGTTCTTGCCAAGGTAATTGGGAGGCGGATGGAGAAGATACTACCGAAATTGATCCACGGGGACCAGGTAGGGTTTATAAGGGGTAGGCAGGGCTCAGATAACATCCGTAAAACCATTGATTTGATCCACCACGCCCAGGAGTCGGACCTTGACACGAGCGTCCTCTCCCTGGACTCTGAAAAGGCGTTTGATAGGGTCGAGATATATGGAACTCCTCCTCCAGAAAATGGGTTTTGGCGCACACATCAGGGGATGGGTGGCTGCACTATATAGAGCTCCGAAAGCAAGGGTACAAGTAAATGGCAGGTTGTCGGATTCCTTCCTCGTTTCACGGGGCACAAGACAGGGATGCCCACTGTCCCCCCTTGATATATGTCCTTACAATGGAACCCCTGGCCATAGCAGTTAGATCACACCTGGACATCAAAGGGGTTAAGAGGGGCGAAGTGGAATTTAAGCTTTCCCTGTTCGCCGATGACATCTTGGCTTACCTGGTGGACCCCGGCTCCTCCCTCTCCCCCTTTCAGTCCCTAGTGGACACATTCGGGCACTTCTCGGGGCTGAAGATTAACGCATCCAAATCTTTTCTACTCCCCATGAGAACAAGGGTCCCGGGCCTAGACCCCATGGGTACACTTCATGGGATAACAGTGGGAAAGGTCTCTATCCGTTACCTGGGCGTCCTCCTCACTAGGGATCTATCCAAACTAGCCCCAACTAACTATGACCCCGTCTTGGCAGGAATTACCGCGGACCTCAGGAGGTGGGGCTCAATGATTTTGTCCTGGTATGGCCGCATGACGGCAGTGAAGATGAACGTGCTGCCGCGTCTGCTGGATCTCTTCACCTCTCTCCCAACCAACATCCCCGACCACACTTTTAGGACTCTACAGAATGCGGTCCGCGAGTTTATTTGGCAGGGCAGGACCCTGAGGACCGCAAAGGCGTTCCTGACCCTACCGAGAGTAGAGGGTGGGTTTGGCTTGCCTGACTTCCAACTTTATTTCTGCGCCGCCCAACTGCGCGTCCTCCTGGAGCACATGAGGGAGGGGATGGGCACTTATTGGTCCTACTTGGAGGATATGGATGCTCACCCTCTCAAAGTTCGAGACCTCCTCTGGGCTCCACGCAGGTTTATCCCGAATAGACTCAAAACCCACCCCACCCTGGGAGTTCTCTGGGCAATCTGGAGGGAGGGCCCCCAGACAGCGCACCTAACGTTGTGGCCATCTCCGATGTCCTCACTCTGGGGGCACACCCTCAGATTGGGTAACAGGGGGTTCAGCAAGGCACAGGCCTGGTCCAACTCGGGTCTGGAATGGGCGGGGTAGTTGTTCCGGGAGGGGGAATTCCTACCATATGAGGATCTGAGGGATGCCATCGGGCAGGGGACCCTCTCCATGTTCGAATATCTCCGCTTAAAGGGCATCCTTTGCGACCAGTCATGGGGCGAGAACCTGAAGAGGCAGCTAACCCCCTTTGAGAAATTACTTGACACAGCAACCTCTAGGAAGGAAGCGGTCTCCGGGATGGACAAAATCCTTAACACTGTAAATTTAGTGGAGAGGCGGGGTTTCCGCACATTCTGGAATGACCTGGCAGGTGAGGTGATCTCGGAGGACGCCTGGTCGCGGATATTCAGAATAGCTTTTCACGGGAACTTATTCACAGCAGACATGGAACACAATTTCAAGATCTTGCAGGGGTGGCACAGAGACCCGGTGAAATTATCAAAAATGTTTACGGGAGTGTCCCCTATGTGTCCGAGGGGGTCTGGTCAGACTAGCTCGAGGGGCCACATGTGGTTGCATTGCCCAAAAGTGCAGGCGTACTGGGAAAAGGTCAGGGGCTGGATGGCTGAGGTCACCGAGGAATTGCTTCCTCAGAACCCTCTGACGGTGTTGTTGGGTCTCCCCCCGGAGGCCTCGGATGTTTACAGGTACCCCAGAATGTGGGAAACAATGCTGAGGGCGGGAAGGGTGGCACTGGCACAGAAATGGAAGAGCCCGGAGACCCCCTCAAAGGAGGACTGGCTAAAGAAGTTAAAAAAAATGTTCTTAATGGACAAGCTAACGGCAATGGTGAACAATGACTCTGGCTCATTCCTTGAAAACTGGTATGGGGTGCAGCAGTCCTGGGGATGGGACGTGCACTGATGCCCGGTGGAGGCCCAGGAGGGGCCCAGTGGGTCAAGACTGGGAGGTACCAAAGACGTAATGGGTGCCCGCAGCCCGGGGGTAGGCGGGCTAATCACAGCCATAAAAGATTGTCAACGTTCACATTCATTACCAAGCACTGGACAAAAAAGAAAAGTCCAAGTCTCCCAACATTACAGTTCAGGTTTTATTAAGCGGTTAGGGGGGTGGGGTGCATCGGGTAGGGGGAGGAAGGGAGGGAGGGGGGGTTGTTGGGCCGGTCATATGCACAGCTCTTGAACATGTATGGAGCCTGTTTGTTATATTTACAAAAATGCTAATAAAACCAAAGTTTAAAAAAAAATAAGGGGAGGAGATGGGGGAAAGGAAATTCATGGGCAACTGGGAAAGGGAGGTCGAACAATCAATTGACACAGTTCAGTTGCAGACCCTGCAGGCAAACATTCCCAAGCTAACAAACTCACTGCAAATTCAAGAAATCTGGATAAAGCTGATGTACCAATGGCACCTCACCCCAAGCAAACAGGTGAAATTCCATCGGTCGGCTGTCTCCTCTTGCTGGAGGGGATGTGGTGGAGAGGGCTCCTGGGGTCACATGGCGGCATTACCCAAAAATAGTACCTTTCTGGGAGATGATTCTGGAAGCAATCAAAGACATGTTGGGCCTGGACATTGGGGCCAACACAGGGCTGTTTATCATGGGCATGGATGGCAAACCTGGACAAGCTGCCCACGAAAGTCCAACAGAAGATAAATGTAATTCTAGTGATGGCAGGGGCGTTGCTGGTGGCCCACAAATGGAAAGCAAAGGACGCACCCACGGAGCATGAATGGGTAGGGAACATTTGGAACCTAGCAGCCCTGGAGCAACTGTCGTACTCACTAAGGGGAGAGCATCAGAAATGTCTTATGGACTGGGACTTGGCCCTACAATTTCACAAGAGGGACTCCAAGAGGGCCTGGTGCCCACAGAAAATGAAGCTCCTGGGTCTGGGATATTAGCGGTCCCGGACAATGGTAAGAGGAGGGGACAAAGACAGGAAGGAAGTGGGGGAGGCCAACAAGGCGTGGCCTCCAGGTTGTTTTGGCGCAGATCACCTCAGCGGAATCTTCGAGTCGTGAGGAGGTATGACGGTAAATACACCACTGACAAGATCACAGATGGAACTCAGACCTAAGGGGGATGGGGGTGGGGGGGCGAAGGGGACTTGGGGGATAGGGGAGGTGGTGATGTTCTTTTGTATCACAGTTTAAGAAATGGCAATAAAAATTTACATGAAAAAAAAAATCTCTACTCCTACCCCGAGAATATCTCTAATCATGGTATTCTGATGTCTCTTCTTTTTGTCGATTCACAAGAGTCCCTGAAGGTAGGATCCCGTGACCGCCCGATCTTGTCTTTGCCTAAATTTTATTTTGATCACCCCTTAACCATTCTCTCAACCCATAATTGTGCTGCTTCATAGTACCTAGAGAAGTGCAGGAATGCCATCCCCCCTTATCCCTCGGTGCTGTGAGTGTGGTCATTGCTACTCTTGGAGGTTTTCTCTTCCATGTATATGAAATAATGGCCCTATTCAAGGATCGGAAGAAGGTTTTTGGGACACTAATGGGTAATGCCTGGAAATAATATGTGGGAAGTTTCACCATCTTTACTGTTGTCAATCTTCCCCACCACGTTAGTGTAAGCGGGCTCGATTTTATCAGATCTGTTCGGGCTTTTCCTAGTAACTGTGGGTAGTTCGCCACATACATATGTTCTATTCTTTTTGTAAGTGTTATGCCCAGGTATGCTATACCCTTCTCCGCTTGTTTCAGCTGCATGTTCGATTCTAATCTATGGATTACTTTTGGGCCCTCTGATAGGTTAAGCATTTCTGATTTTTGCTATTGATTTTTAATCGTGCTATCGCCCCAAACTCTTCCAGTTCTCTCATTAATATTGGTAGCGAGCTTGCCGGGTTTGGCAGGGCTACTAGCATGTCATCTGCGAAGGCACTCATTTTGGGACTTTCTCCCGCCATTATTATTCCTGTCAGCTGGTCTAATTCTCGTTTCATAATTATTAAATGTTCTAAGCATATGGCATAGAGCAGCAGGGATAGTGGGCACCCTTGTTTGGTTCCTCGTTTTAAATCTACTTTGCTCGACACAATGTCCTTTACAATTATGCAAATCAATGGTGTTACATAATTAGCTTGCACCATGTTAAGCTACTTTGACCCAAAACCCATATGTTTTAGTGTGTTAAATAACATTGACCATTCGACTCTGTCAAATGCTTTTTCTGCGTCTAATGACACTAAAATTTCTGGGAATTGGGCTATTCTCATTTTTTCTATTAGGTGGCAGATTCTACGAATATTGTCGAATGTTTGTCTGTTAGGTATAAAGCCCGATTGATCCTGGCCAATTAATTTCAGTAGAAGGTAAATCATTCTGTTAGCGAGTATTTTCGTATATAATTTAGCATCTACAGTTATTAGAGGTATTGGTCGGTATGACCCTGGTGATGTTGGGCCTTTCCCTTCTTTGTGGAATACTAACAACTTTGCTTCATTCATAGAAGGGCTTATATTGCTGTTAGATTTGAATGTATTTAATATTTTGTGAGAATTGGGGTCAGTATGTCACTATATTTTTTGTAAAAGCTAGCTGGGTATCCGTCTGGATCCAGGGCTTTATATTTTGTAAGAACTTTTATTGCTTTTTTAATCTCTTCTTCCCATATGTCCTCGTCTAATTCTGCCTGTTCTTCCTTTGTTATCTTGCCGTATTTCTGAGGGATTATCAGAGGCGTACAACTTCTTATAGTACTGTTAGGAAAGATGTCCATTTCATATGTAATTTTCCCTCCAGTTGTGTACCCCCCAACCTTTTTCTGCTATTATACACCTTACTCTGACTTTGTCAGAGGAGCACAGCCTTGGAATGCACTCCCCTGTGCTTTTTGCTCACTTTATTATGGGGAAACTGATATGTCCTTAAAGACAGTCAGTACCGGGAGACTTTGTTTCCCTTAGTCCTTGTCAATGTTGCAACTTTTCTGCAACATGTTGCTAGTGCTCAATGTACCTTCCAGTATAGTGCACTTGGGTCTTCCTGTCATTTCTAAAGGCCCTAGATACTCTCTAAGGATTTTTTAGGAGCAATGTAGATGTGCCTTGGACAGGGCTAGTGGCAGCTTATCTTTTCATGTATTTTTAACCCTTTCCTGTTAGGTAAACCGCATTTACCGCATTTGGCACAAATAGGTGGCCTGGCTCCAAAATAGCCATGCCACAAGGTTCTTTGTCCTGTCCTTTGGCCATCTTGTCCCTTCAACTTCCCCAGATCAAGCCTACCCGGGTGAGTCCTTATTTGGGCATGCATTTTCCCGCAAAACGCCAAGCTTTTGCAGGCTTCTGCATGCCTTGTGTGTGTGCTTCCAGGATGTGGGTTGGACTGTCCGCTTCCAATACACATCCTGGGTGTCAAAGAGTCTGGTGTGCTGTGAATGGCTGGGACCACTGTGGTCCATGATTAGTCCACATATGGTGTGCCTGTATGTGAGCAGTTCTCCCATTGGGTCCTCTTTGTTTTGGCGCAAAGAAGATTCTGGATAAGAGAAGGCTCCAAACACCCATACCATGTCGATCTCTGGAGTTCTCACCGAACGAAGGATAGGATCCAAGTATCCTGAAACTAAGAAGCCAAGTCGAGGAACCGCTGGTGATCCGCTGGAAGGTTTGGCACCCTGAGTCCGCTGTTGTCCCGCTGGACCCCTCTGCAGCTGATCGAACGAGATACGAAGGCACTTTGACCCATTGGGATAGTGGGACTAACTATTGTCGGCACCTTCATCAAACCCTGCAAGTAAGCCTTCTCGGAAGTATCCCTGGGCCAACCAGTGGGCTGACAAGCTTGGGCAGGACCTTTACTCTGATACGTCTGCCGTTTCGAGGAGGCCCTTGATAATTGGTACATCGCAAGCTCTGCGTTCACGGCACTCTCACACCGATTTTCACTTGGTGTTCCCAGGTCTGGAGTAAAGAGTGAGCGCCCGAACGAGAGTACACGCGGTTACTGTGTCGTCCAGCCGTGGTGACGAACTTTGCAAGTGCATTGCAGCTGTGCCCTTCTGTGCCCTGAAGCCTGCTACAGTGAGACTGGCCTGATCCATCCATCAGGAGCAGAGAAATAGCCACTGTCCCATTTGGGAATCAACACTGTAACTTTGTAACTGAAAGCCACAGAGCCATGAGATTGCCGCATTTAAACCTGCAACCGAATTGGCCTCAACTGCCGAAGTTTGGTCCGGAGTGCGCCAGGGGTCGTTTAGTAATTGCAACCCTTACCGGTGGCCTCTAGTGCATCCATCCATTTATATGTACGAGTGGCCCCTCTGCTTTCCACAGATAGCCTGAGCTATCAAACTATTCCCAACTACTGGAACCGGTTCTGCCCTCATGGGGAGACCCTCCACAAATAGTGGAAACCTATTCTTTATTTTAAACTTCCGTTTTTATTGGCATTTTAAATTTTACAAACAAGCAAACAGAACCGTGGAAGCCCCTCCCTCCCCACCCTCCCGCCCCACCCCTGGATTCCCCCCCCTTCCCCGTGTCCAGTTCAGTGTGCTCATCTTGGGAGACTCACGGAGATGCCTCCGTCTCTCTTGTCACAGAGTTGTTGCGATGCATAACCACGACATCAGTTGGCTGGCTTCTGCCATTCCCCAAGTCCTAGGGTCCCAAGTTTGGCTGACCTGCAAAAAAGAGTCAATCCCGTCGTCTCCAGGGTGGGGGGCCTTTCAGTGGGTTCAGTGCACGGCCCATCCCCAGGATTGCTGGACACCCGACCAGTCTGTGAGGAATGAGCTAGTATTGTTATTTACCATGGCTGTCAATTTGTCCATCAAAAACATATTTTTGACCTTTTTCAGCCAGTCCTCCTTCGAGGGAGCCTCCGGACTTTTCCATTTTTGGGCCAAAGCCACTCTTCTAGCCCTTAACATAGTTTCCCACATCCTAGGGTATCGGTGCACCTCTGTGTCCTTTGGGGGGAGGCCCAACAGCATTGCCAGGGGATTAAGTGGTATACGGACCTCAGTCACTTCCTCCATCCAGTCCCTCACTTGCTCCCAATATGTTTGAACCTTCGAACAGTGCCACCACATGTGACCTCTGGTCCCCGTCTCCCCACACCCTCTCGGGCACCTTGACGACACTCCCGGGAACATCTTGGACAATTTTGCGGGGTCTCTGTACCATCCCTGCAGTATCTTAAAGTTATGTTCCATGTCAGCGCTGAAAAGATTTCCGTGAAATGCAATTTTAAATATCCTGGCCCAATCATCCTCAGAGATTTCGGCACCTGCCAGGCCTTCCCAGAACAAGCGAAAACTCCTCCTGCCTTGAAGGTTGTACGTGTTTAGGACCCTGTACAAACTTGAAACCGCCCCCTTCCTGGAAGCCGCCAAATCGAGGAGCTTCTCAAAGGGGGTCAACTGTCTTCGCAGATTGGTGCCCCATGATGGGTCACAGAGGATGCCCTTCAGGCGGAGGTATTCGAAGATAGATATTGAGTCACGACCCAGTGCCTCCCTGAGCTCCTCATAAGGTAAGAATTCACCGTCCCTGAACATCTGCCCCGCCCATTCCATCCCCTTGTCTGACCAGATCTGGGAGTGCCTGAACCCTCTTCCTCCCAGGTTGATGGGGTGTCCCCAGAGAGATGACATTGGAGACGGCCATGTGGTGAGGTGAGCGGTCTGAGGGCCTTCCTTCCAAATGTCCCATAGGACTCCCAGGGTCGGGTGAGCCCGTAAGCGCCTTGGGATTTCCCTGCGAGGCGTCCACAGGAGGTCGCGGACTTTGTGGGGATGGGCATCCATATCCTCCAGGGAGGACCAGTACGTTCTCAGCCCCTCCTTCATGTGCTCCAGAAGGACACGCAGTTGGGCAGCACAGAAGTAGAGATGAAAGTCTGGCAGCCCAAATCCCCCCTCCTCCCTAGGTAGGGTCAGGACGGCCCTTCCAGTTCTCGGGGTCTTGCCTTGCCATACAAAGTCACGGACCCCCGATTGTAGGTCTTTGAAGTTCTGTGCCGGGACCCTGGTTGGGAGTGCTGTGAATAGGTACAGGAGTCGTGGCAGGACATTCATTTTGACGGCTGTCATTCGGCCATACCACGAGAGGATCATTTTACCCCATCTCCTCAAGTCTGCAGTGATCTCCGTCATCGTGGGACCATAGTTGGCGGAGCCCAGATTCGACATATCTCTGGTGAGGAGAACCCCCAAGTACCGTATAGCGACCTTCTCCAACTTGGTCCCGTGGAACCTATTCAGGGGGTCGAGCACCGGGTCTATTATTCGCATTGGGATCAGGACTGATTTTGCAGTGTTTATTTTTAGGCCCGAGAATCGACCAAATGCTGACACCAGGGCCAGGAGGGGGGAGGGAAGAACCCGGATCCACTAGGTAGGCCAAAATGTCATCCGCAAACAGGGAAAGCTTGAACTCGATCTCTCCCCTTCTTATTCCCCTAATGTCCGGGTGCGCTCTGACCGCAATTGCCAGGGCCTCCATGGTGAGGGGGGAGAGTGGACACCCCTGCCTTGTCCCTCGGGAGAGGGGGAATGACCCAGACAGTGTCCCGTTTACCTGTACCCTCGCAGTGGGGGCTCTATAGAGTGCAGTTACCCAGCTCATGATGTGGGTCCCAAAGCCCATTCTTTGAAGGAGAAGCTCCATATAACGCCACTCGACCCGGTCGAAGGCCTTCTCCGAGTCCAGTGAGAGGACGCAAGCGTCAAGTTCCGATGTTTGGGCAAAGTGGAGCAGGTCTATGGTCTTGCGTATGTTATCCGAGCCCTGCCTCCCGCTTATGAAGCCCACCTGGCCCCCGTGGATTAACTTCGGCATTATGCCTTCCAGCCTTTTCCCCACTACCTTGGCCAGGATCTTCACATCAACATTTAACAATGATATGGGCCGATAGGAGGAGCATTCCGAAGGGTCCTTCCCCTCCTTGGGCAAGACTGCTATCACGGCTCCCATCATAGACTCGGGGAGTATGCCCCCGTCCAGCACTTCGTTAAAGACCCTCACCAAGTATGGGATCAAAGAGGACCGGAACTTTTTGTAAAAGAACACTGTGAAGCCATCCTCCCCGGGGGAGGTTCCCACCCTCATCCCAGAGATCACCTTGTCCACCTCATCCTCAGTGACCGGACCCTCTATCCCTTCTGCCATTTCCCTTGAGAGGGATGGAATCTGTATTGAATCAAGGAATGTTTCTATCTGGCCAACATCTCCATCATATTCTGAGGAGTAGAGAGCTGTGTAATATTGGCGGAAAGCCTCACTGATATGGGGGGAGCCGTTGCCAAGGAGCCCCTGAGCGTCCCTCACCTCCCTCACCCTTCTATTCCTCTGGACCTCCCTCAACTTCCAGGCTAGGATCCGGTCCGCCCTGTCCCCCTTCTCATAGTATTTTTGTTTAGTTAGTTGGAGGCACCTTTCTGTTTTATGTAGGAGCAGATCTTTAAGCTGTAGCCTGCAGTCTTCGAGGGCGGCCACCTGGTCACCCGCTAATGGGCGCTCGGAGAGCTCGCCGGTTGGAGGCGGGATATCCTATCTCTCAGAGCCTTCTCCTGTATCTCCCTCTCCCTTTTCTTCTGGGCCCCCAGTTTTATGAGGACCCCTCGCAGGGTAGCCTTGAAGGCGACCCAGAACGCATGAGTGGCGACCTCCCCGTTGTCGTTTAGGTCAAAGAACTCTGTTATGGAGTCCAAGACCTTCTGAGAGAGGACCTCATCCTTTAACAGAGCGTTGTTGCACTTCCAACGCCCTCTGCGTTCCCTGCACCACCCCAACGCGATTGTAACTTTAACCAAATCATGGTCTGACCAGGGTACAGGGTCTATTCTGTAGCCTGACACATATGGACTGAGTGTCTCCTCTACCAGGACGTAGTCTATTCGGGAGAAGGAGTTGTGTATGGCTGAATAATAGGTGAAGGAAGGGATTCCCCCTCTGGGAAGAGGAATTGTATCAGTTAGGCCCAGTTCCTCGTTTACCCTCTGGAAAGATTGTGCCATGGCTTCTTCTGCAGTTCTGGGAGTAATGGGGGTCTACCCTTTTCCTATCCATAGTGGGATCTAGGACCATGTTGAAGTCTCCCCCTACCACTAGCGGGCCTTGCACGAATAGTCTGATCCTATCTCTCACAGTTTCCCAAAATAGGGCCTGTCCTTCATTGGGGCCATACACTACAGCCAGAGTGAGGGGGGAGCCCCGTAGGGTGCCCCGGACCAACAGGTATCTTCCCTCCGGGTCTTTTAGGATATCTTCCTTCTCAAACTCTGCATCTCTAGCTACCAAGATGGCCACCCCTCTCTTTTTGGGCCTATGGGATGCATGAAAGACCTCCTCGATTCCCCCCCCCCGCAAGCTGGGCTCCTTTCCCCTTGCCCAGCGTGTTTCCTGCACAAACAGAAGGTCCAGCTTAGCCCTCCTAAACTCCCTGCAGATCAGGGACCTCTTTGATGGGGTATTCAAGCCCCGAACATTCAGGGTGCCCACCCCCAGGGCCGGCAGACCATCAGCCATTGTCTATGAATTCTATTCTAACGGATGGCTGCTCGCAACAATTCTCCTCTCTAGCTCCCCATAAATTGTCTTATGGACACTCCTGACATGTTTCCCCAACTGACCCCCAAACCCCTTCCCTAACAAACAACCCCCAACTTGTTTCCGTCCCCCCACCCCGGCGTCCAGCCAGATAGTTCAGCCATCACTGGCACTTTGGCCGGACCACCAGCCTGCCCCTCTCGGCCAGGCGATCGTTAACAAGCACATTATCATGAGCCCCCCCCCCTCGATCCCCTCCCCAATTTTACCCACCCAACTTGCTTAACGTGGGGATTCTAGTTTCCTCCTCTTCTCCTTTCATTTGCCGGACTTCTCACCCTCAAGTAAACCCTTCTCCTCTGGGAACTCCAGAGGCCACGTTCACACTGGGACTGCCCAGCTACTGCCCCTCTTTCACTGGGGAGGGTGTATTCATTCTCCTGAATTTCCTCGCTCCTGACTTTTTCCGTCTTTCTCTCGGTGGGCCCGGGCCTCCAGCTCCGACCCCGGCCGGCCCCAGCAGCTCCCGACGGGGCGCTGGATCAGAGACATAGTCCTGGATAGCCCCCTTAATATCTTCCTCCGAAATCAATGTCGTTCTCTGGCCCAGGTACTCGAATGTTAGGGAGAAGGGGAAGCCCCATCTGTATCGCACTCCCTTCTCCTTCAGGAACTGCGTGAGGGGGCGGCACATCCTCCGTTTGGCCAGGGCGTATGCTGAGAGGTCCCGGAAAATTGAGATCTGCGAGTTGTTGTATGTGATCTCCTGGACCTTCCTGGAGGCCTCCAACACCCGCGTCTTTTCCAGGTAGTAATGGAACCACACCAGAATCGACCGGGGGCCCCCTGCTCGACCTCCCGCTCTATGTATCCGATCGAATATGAGTTCTGTAGTCATCTCTTCTTCAAAGAGGAGGGCAATTATGTTACGCACCACATGGGTCAGCTCCCTCTCCGTCTCCCCCTCCGTCTCCGGGACCCCAAAGATCCTGAGGTTGTTTCTCCGCTCCCTGTTCTCGAAGTCGTCCATCTGTCTTGACCTCTCCTCCTCCCTTTTTTCCAGGGCAGCTAGCCTCATGTTTACCTCTACTTCAAGGGTGGCCGCTGAAGATTGGTTGGATTCGACCTGAAGGAGTCTGTCCTCAACTTTATCGACCCGGTGGTCCATTTTTTCAAACTTTTGGGCAATGTCCGCCCGCATATCTCGGATCTCTTGCAATATGGAGGCGAAGCCCCGCTCCATTGCGGCCGTGGAGGGTGCAGGGGGTTCCAGATGGGCCATTCCCTCACCGTGGGGTGGTTCTGTAACGGGGGGGTCCGGGTCTCGGTGCTGATATTTTTGCAGGTTCTGCTGCCAGTCCATTAGGTTGACCCCCCGGGCACACTGTCAAAAATTACCTCGCTTCCTAGTGGGCTCACCTCACTGGGCCGTTGGTGTCCCTCTGGCGGTGGGGCCCCCCAATCCTGCTGCGTGACTTTGTTCGGTCTTGGCGGTTGCCCCCGGGCGGGCACTCGCCCCACCAGCCTCCGACGGGGGCGTCACATCCCGGGCAGCCACCGCAGCGCCTCCAGTGCACCTCGATTTTATTTTTAGAAAGTTGATTTCCCTCTAGAGTGGGGGAGGGGTGCTATTGCCTCAGCGGGGTGGTATGCTGTTGTCTTTTCGTTGGGGGTCTCTCCTGGCAAGGTATACCCTCCCCACCCCTTCCGAGCGGTCTTTCTGGTCCTTGATTGATGCCCCCCAGGCGGGCACTCGCCCCACCAGCCTCAGGCGGGGGCCTCACACCCAGGGTGGCCACCGCAATACCTCCAGTACACCTCGATTATATTTTTGCAAAACAATATTGCCCCTCTGGAATGGGTGAGGGGTGCTTTTGCCTCTGCAGGGTGGTGTGGTGATGTTATTTCGTTGGGGGCCTCTCCTGGGGGATTACACCTTCCCCACCCCTCCTGGGTGTTCTAGTTGCTCCTTGAAAGTTGCCCCCGGGCAGGCACACGCCCCGCCTGCCCACAGCAGGGGCCACACATGAGGGGGGGCGATAGCAGATCCTGCAGTGCCCCTTAGGAGCCCACTGGAGTGGGGGGAGGGGCGCTTTGTGTGACCACGAGGCGGCGGGTCGCAGCCCTCAGTGAAACGGCGGGGGCCTCTGGTGTCCTGCCCGCAGCCCGCGCAGGGTCCCGCTGGCGGTGAAGGGGGGGGGCTTCAAAACGGGCCCGGCCGCCCCCCCTCCGTATCTCGTACCTGTCCAGCCTTGGCTCCCAGAGCGGCCTCGCGGCTTCCCTCGGCGCTCCTGTTGTGGCGGGGGGGCCACTCCGGGGACCGCTCTGGGCGGGAGTCCCCTCACCCAGAGGCGTCCCGGCGGCTCGCGCCTCCTGAAGGGGGAGGTGAAGGCCAGCGCCGACGGGTCCGCTCGCTCCTCCCCAGGCTCCCCACAGGGCTGTGCTCACGGCCTCCTGCGGCGGTCCCGCTGCAGCCGCCGCGCCCGTGGAACTCTGTCGTCCGGCGGTCTCCAGACCCCATTGTTTTGCTCCGCAGGGGCACTGGGGGGTCACTGCTCCAATCGACCCGCTTGCGCTCCGTGGGGAGGTCTCGGGGGGGGGCTCAGACCCCGTACCGACCCGGCCTTAGGAGGAGCTCGCAAATCAGGCTGCCATTGCCTGTGCACCCCCTGGTGGCCTCCGTGGAAACACCTATTCTACATCACCTCACCCACCTTCCTGAGCTGCTACAGACTCTGCAAGAGACCCCGTTTTCACCCATCTGCACTACCCCGCGCGCCAGAATTGCAAGTACATTTGAGCAATAGGCTCCCCTATTCTTAGGGACTGGACTGCCTTTCCTTTAGGATTGTGATTACTGCAGAACTGCCTAAACACTCTTTGCACTACCTGCTTCCTTCCCTTTTCTACGTTGTGCATTAACCCTTTAGGCCCCTTGATTTTGTATATATGTATTTTAATAGGATTGTTATAGGTTTAAAAGTGTTACTGTTAATAACTATTGTGTTGAAACTCAAAGGCCTTGAATAAATGTATTTGTATTTTTAATGTATATACAGCTGACTGGGAGTGATTTATAAGTGTCCTTTACTTTGTGTGCTCATTAAGGTCTTTCAGTCAGCCTCACCCCTCCTGAGACCTAGTCTAAACCCCCGCCAATGCTACCTTGATTGGTCTGGCTTGTCCAGAAGGTTACCCTGTTCCAAGAAACTAGGCTAGCCTTCTGAACCTCTGCCCACAAGGGCAGAGTTCAGATATCCATCTTAACAAGTACTCCCTAAAAATGTCCCCCATGTCTTCATTTGTTATTTTGTCCTGTCCTAGGATATTCCAAAGCTTTATAACTTTCTGCGCCCCCTTTTTTTCCTTTCGCTGTCTGGCTAAGTGTCTATCTGCTTTATTAGCTTTTACATAGTGCCACTATTTTAGATATAGTATCTCTTTCTCAGCCTTTTTTGTTCTTAATGTCTCCAATTGTCCCTGCATGTGTCTCATGGCCTATTTACATTTTTTATTTGGGGCTTTTGCCATTTCCTCTTGTATGTCCTTGAACTTCTCTTCCAGATCATTTTCCCACTGTCTTCTCTGTTTCTCTTTCCCCAATTTCAGCGCTATAATTTACCCCCTCGTAACTGCCTTAAATGCATACCATATTATTTCCTGGGGGACTTCCTCTGAAGCATTTTCTCTGAAGTATTGCTCAATCTTTTCTCTTATTGTTTCACACATCACTGGGTCATGTAGAAGGTCTATTGGGAATTTCCAATTCCAAAGTCCCCCCTTCGTATTGCCCACTCCAAGCTCATCCACAGTGGGGCGTGATCCGAAAGGGAAATAGATCCCACATTTAATTCCCTTTTTTTCCCCAATAGCCCTGTTGATGCCCAAATGTAATCAATCCACGAGTTAGAGGAGTCAACGTGGGAATAATGCGTATATCCCTGTTCTTGCCCTCGGGCTACCTGCCATGCATCATGGAGAGCCAGGATCGCCATCTTTCGTTTTAGTGCTTTGGATGGGGCTTGTGTTTTCTGTGCTATATTCCCACTGCTGTCTTGTTTTGGGACCCACGCTATGTTAAAATCGCTCATTAGAATTGTATCCCCTTTCGCAAAAGTTTCCAGTTTTGACATGACTTCCCTTATGTACCCATCTTGCCCCATATTTGGTGAATATATAGACGCTAGTGTAATGGTTTGGCGCCTCAGGACTGCATTCAGAAATATAGAAATATGCATCTTCCCTCTTTGTCCACTACTGACTCCTTGACTTTTATTCACAGCCTATCATGTAATGCAAACAGGACCCCTGCTTTCTTTTCCCCTGCATTCGAATGATATATTTGAGTGTATCCCCTAATTTTGTATTTCCGTTCACCTACTTTTCTTATGTGCGTCTCTTGGAACCTCAATATATCTGAATTTACACCTCGTAAAAGGTGTTCCATCTTTTTTCTTTTGACTGGAGTATTTAGCCCAGTACATTGTACGTCAGCACGTTAAGCTCCTTCATCAGGGATTCCTTCTTCTCCTCTCCTACTGTCTACCAGACTAAGACTTTTATTTCCCCCACTTCTGGGCTCCTCCCTCATCATCCCCATCCCCTTCCTCAACTTGTCAACATCAACTCCCCCCCCCCAGTTCCCTCCCTTCCCTTTCGCTGATGAGGGACCAGGTTCCTAACAGCGCTCGAATGGAGTGTCCGTCGTGTCTGGCCCTCTTTCCGTCCCAGAGATATCATCGTGGGGATTACTAAACCCCACTGGTGGATCCAAGATGCACCCCTTCTTCACATTCCCATGGCCCGCAATCATATGTTATACGTTGTTGTCTTACCCATTCTTCCTGGGTTTTTCTAGGTCCGCTCCTCCTCTTGTTCTTGTATCCTTTTGTCTTGGGTTATTGTGTTCCAGGTGTCCTCTATCACTAATGTTACAACATCTATGTTCCACGTTTTCCTTTCCTTATTACTGTTTTCCATTCCCACGGTTTACTGCAGAGTACTTCGCCCCTTCTTTGATCTTCCATATTACCTCCTTCTTCCCTTTGGATATTTAGGATCTGCTCGCCTTCCTCACATGTTGTAATCCTGTGAGTTCGCCCCTCCAATGTAAATAGTAAGCCTAAGGGAAACGTCCTTTTGTATCTCATCTGTCTCCTTTTTTGAAGCGTGGTTGGTGCTAGATCTTGATATGAGTGAACCTCATTTCTGTTTATTTAGACCTGCCCGATCTCCCTTGCTTTCCATAGGATCTGTTCTTTCTGACCATAGGAGGTAATTGCTGCTAGAACATCTCTTGGGCGGGTGCCTGATTCGCCTAACGTTCTAGATCCTACTCAGTGTATTCTATCCACATGAACCAGCTCCTCTGTGTCTATTGCCAATATGTCGGCAATCAGTTGTTGAGCTGTACTTTTTAAGTCTTTATCTTACACCATTTCTGCGAGATTTTTTACATGAATGTTCGATCGCCTTGATCGGTTTTCCAAGTCCTCATTTTGGATTTCCAGATTATATGTTAGGCGAGCTAGGCGGCGCAAAGTGTCATTGTTTTTTGTGTATCTTCCTCTATGCTTTGTACAGCTTTTTCCAGTGTGTGCATCCTTTCTTCTAACTTGGCCACATCTATTTTGATTTCTTGTAATGATTGTCTCATTTGGTATTTTAGTGATTCAAACTGTGTTTGAAAGGATGACAAACTGAGTTTGGAATTCTTTGAACCACCCCTGCATATCTTCTTTACTAGCTATTACGCCTACTTCTCTTGTCGATGGCAAGGGATGGTTTTGGGCTGGTTCTCCTCTTCTGGGGATTGTAGTATTTCCTTGGCCCCACAGTTGTTTAATGTTTGTCTCCTGTCTTAGTTGGAGGCTGTTTTGGGATGCTGATGCTGCTTTCGCCCTCGTTTTGTACATGTGAATGCTGTGCCGGCCTCTTCCCCAGGGCCTCTCTAATTTCAGGTGTGCTTATTGCTCTTGTGGGGTGGGAATTTTATGAGGTATCACCTGCTTGTGTTTCTCATCTCTCACTGTTTAGAGGCTCCAATAAGAGGGATCTTCCTTGTTAAAATGATCTGCTTCCCCCGGCTATCTTTACGTGTTGTATGCTTTTTTCAGTTAGGTCTGCCATTGGAGGAGGGGGGGATGGATGGTGAGAGGGTGGAGGTGATAAATGTGGGGGGGTGGTGCCCTCTCTGCTTTGTTTTTGCTTAAATGTTCCTTCGTGGGACTCTTTTCCCCTTTAATACTGTATCCCTTTTCCCCTCAAAGTTTTGACCCCGTTCTCCTGTGGAGTGGATTTGCTTTTATGGGGTATCATCTTATATTCCCCCTTTCTATTTTACTTTGGTGTTTGAGGCATTCTTTTTTTACTTCTGTGCTCCTCCTCCTCTTGGCCCCCACTGCCAAGGCTTCCTTATCTCGTGCCTTGACTTTTCTTCCCTTTATTATCACTCCCCCCCACCCGGGCGTTTGTTATTAATCACCACTCACTGTTTGCTTGTTCTCTTCCCTCCCAGGTGGGAGCGGGGTCACGGGGTGAGGGAGATGATCTCTCCGCTTCACTTCTGGTGTTTTGCTTTCTCAGGGCGGGCCGATATTGTGGCTTTTGCATGTGGACGTACCTCTGATCAGCTGGGCTCTTCTTCCATCCTACGCGTCCGCTGCTTATTGTTTCGTCACCTCCGGCATCTTTGCGTAGTGTGCACTCCACTCCTTGTACTGGCTCCGCTCCCCGGTGGTGGTTTTCTGGCCCCTTTGTTACCCACTTCTCTGCTGCTTCCTCACTAGCGGCCCGGATTGCCGCGTTTTTCCATTCCCCTGGGCGGGGCTCTGTGTTTCCTTACGCTTGGATTCTACTTTTCCGCAGTGCAATCGCTGGATCCCTTGTCCCACAGTGGGATTCCTCGTTCATTCCCAGCTTATCATGTAAAGGAGATGGGTGTGATAGCGCACAACATAGCTTATTTATCAGTCTTTTACTGCGGCCCGTTGGGGAGAGATGCTCACACACGTCCTCCTCTGCCTGCCGCCATCTTGGATCTCTCTTGCTCCTCCTTTTAAACCTTTCCCCTTCAGGTGCTTTCTGCAACCCTTCCTGTTCTCCTTTGCTTCTCCCTTGTGCAAACTTGCACCGTCTCTTTGCTTTCCTTTTTTCTGCTGTGCACTTTTGCAGCTTCCTTTGCTTTCTTATCGTGCCTCTTGCACACTTCTCGTGCTTTCTGCACACTTGAAACACTGTCCTCCCTTTTCAGTGCACCCTCTGCACTCTTTAAAAGTCTTTTATTTCTTTTCACTGTTCAAATGCCTTTCTTTCACTTTTCTTCCGTGCCACTAGCGCAACTTCCTTCTGTCTATTTCTGTTATTCTGATTATCTCTTACACTTTTCTGTTCTTCGTACACATTATCTCACTTTCCGCTTCGTGCCACTTTCTCTTATTCCGATTCAGTCAAACGCAACCTCCTGACTCTCTCTCACTCACCAGGCAGTGTCATGTTGACAAGCAATTCCTCCAGATACACAGGGTTGAGGTCAGGGTCTCACCACCTGCCCCTCATGCACCCTTGGGATTGGCACACATCTCAGGGGAACAAGCATTCTGTCAAACACCACCAGCAGGATACAGACTGCCTTGGAGGCACGGCTCCCCAGCCACGCTGCAGCCCCTCGTAAACACAGAGCCAGCGTCTTGGCACAACGTCCTCCTCCAGGCTTCCACTCCTGCTGCTCTCTGCCCCTTGGCTTCTCGGCTACGGACGGCATCACCACACCTTTTATAGTTGAAAAAATAGTCAAGTAGAGTCAGGTGTGAATGGTCATTATTAAAAGCCTAACCCTGCCTGACTCTATTAGTGGGACAACTTAAGTTCTTTCTATGGTAGGTTCCCCTTACTTTCCCCATGTTGTTTCTAGGGGTAATCTTTACTGCTCTTAGTTGCCTCCTCCTCATCTCAGTATTTGTTGGAAATGGGGAGGGGAAGATGGGGCGAGATTGAAAATACTCCATGAAGGCTGAGAAAGAGTGGGTTGGGGTATTATTGGGAATGGGGGAATACCACGTATTGCATTTGGGTATCCTCCTCCCAATCCCTCATGACCCTCCACTCAGGTGATCCTCCCACACTTGTCCACCCCCAGGGTCGGGATCCAAACGCCATGGCCCTTCCCTGGCCACCTGAATGGAAGATCCTGAGGGATTTGGTGGGAGAATACTGTCAAGTTTCTCAAAGCACTCACATGCAAGTGCGGTGCAGGCAACACAACGGTTCAGATCATAATACACACTAAGGATTCTGCGATACAGGAAAGGTTATGGATGGTGGAAGACCCATCCCTACAGCAACCATTGGCGATCGCAAAAAGAATAGAACATACTCAGAGGTGCTCAAAAGAGATAGAGATCAAAAACAAGAAAAACAAAGTGCAACAGTCTGAAGGTGGCAAGGAGGAAGAAATGGGCGAGCAAGCACATGTAGCAGTGTTTAGGAGGAAGAAGGAAATACACAATGAGAAAAAAGAGGAGTCGTGTAACGAGGCTCGGCCTAGAAATAAGGATTGGGATGGCAGCGTCCTTAGAGAAAAAAAATAACCTGTCAAGAAGAACACATACCGGTCAGGTGAGACTAAAGACAAAGATAGATGATTCAGATGCGGAAGAGTAGGACATTATGACTCGTCCAGAAACTGCACAGCCATTGACAAAGTTTGCGCAGCTTGCAAGGGTAGAGGCAATTTTGCTGTAGTATGCAGAAATAAAGAGAGTTATCTAAGAAGATTCCAACTCCGCGGAAGAGAGAGTAGAAGTAGTACACGAAAATAACAACCAACAAGACTTGAAGTGCCCTAAGTGTGAAATGATCGTTGAGAATTGGTCACTTAGATGATGGTGGATAGTTGTTCACCATATATGATAATTACAGAGAACAAGTGGCAGGAGTTAGCATCTAAAGGATTGAAGCATAGATTACAGTGGTCAGACATACGAAACCCAGAAGATTTTGAGGGATCTAGCATACATTTGGTCAGTTACTTCATAAGCAAGGTGCAATTTAAAGACTGCACAGCTGAAATTGAAATATATGTGGCCAAGAAATGAGTAAATGTCTTGAGTTGGAGAGATCAAGCCAAGCTAAAGATGTGTCTTGATCTATGTGAGAGAGCTCCTGTACTTTACGTAGGTGGAAGTGAACGTCAAGCCAATAGTACCGAAGAACAGAAGGAGAAAGTATTTCATGCCAAGATAGGATTGCTGAAAGGGTATGCACATAGAATTATACTCAAACCCAAGGTGATTCTAGTAATACACAAGAAAGCTAGACAGGTCGCCTTTGCGTTGATGGATGAGCTTGAGGCGGAATTGGACAGATTGGAGAAAAGGCATGTCATTGGGAGAATTGAATCATCGCAATGGGTGAGCCCCATTGTGGTGTCGGTGAACAATAATGGGAAGCTTTGATTATGCTTGGATTTAAGAGACTTAAATAAATACATCCAAGTGGACAATTACACAATGCCAATCATTTCAGAAATGTTAAAGTGCATTGAAGGGGCAAGTGTGTTTACAGCACTGGATTTATCAAATTCTTGCTACCAAATAAACTTAACTGAAGATTGTAGAGACTTAACGGCATTCATCACAACTTTTGGAATGTTTCGATATGAGAGAATCCCTTTCGGATTAGCATCGGTGGCTGCTGTGTTCCAAAGAGCTATGACACAAGTACTCAAGGGTCTCAAAGGAACATTAGTGTATCAAGATGACATAATACTATATGGGAAGGGGGAAAGTAAACATGATGAGAGATTGCAGATGGTGTTACAAAAGTTAGCCAAGAAAGGTCTGTAGAGGAGGTGCCAAGCTTGACTCACACTCCAACCGCCCGTTTTGAAGTACCAGAAACGTTCACGCCGAAATACGTGACGTATGATGAGCAAATAAACCAGCAGAGAGCCACAGTTGAGCTCTGTCCAGTACCTATCAGAAGACCAGCACCTGTTGAAGTACCAACACCTAAGAAAACCTGGACAGTAAGGTACACATTGAGAAAACTATATCGACAAATGAGACAGAATGACGATTGCCAGAATGCAATCCCTGAAGAAACAAAATAAATACGGAAGGAAGACGAATGGTGATGTCACAAGAACCTGGACTGACTCACATGTAGAAGATATAACAACCTGAGAATGATGAAAAGCGACGAAACACCATGGATAAGTGACATCCTGACCCTAAAGTGAAATAATCAATGTCAAAGATGTCAGAAATTATGCCACATGCACGATGAAGATATTCAGTTAGTTTAAACGTGTACATATGCAAGGAACCGCAAGAAGCACAGAAATCGTGAGGCTTGCTTATGCTTAGTAGTAAGATAGATTGCAGCAAGCGCCACCTATACATATCTACCTCAAAAGGAGCACTTTATATAAGTATCCTGTTTGGAAAGGTCAAGATAAGCCACAGATGGCAGATGGCTGGCAGAATTCAATCAAATACACAAATTGTATGAAGAATAAGACAGTTTTACGGTGTCGGAATCACGTGACCAGACTAGCGAGAAGGGATTCAACTTTCACACCTACGCATGGACAGATGTCTTAACTTTTACAGACCAAGAAGCAGTCTCGAGGCCAACCACAAAGAAATAATTGACACATGACCACTGAGGTGATGAGTGATTGTAGCAATAATTTGAGGGAAGCTGGGGTGCAGACAAACTCCCTGCACCTGGCTGTCTATTCTGCACACTGCTAAGCAAGTGGGAATGTATGAGTGGGGTTGATGCCAACCCAATCATAGTGGACCAAGTAATCTAGGGTATAATAGTTAGTAGAACCAATGAGACGTTGTACTTTTAGTGACGTTTACAGTAGCCATTTTGAAGGTAGGGCTTAGATGCCCCACCCGACAGTGTTTATCCAATCCCCACTCCCCATTACTATATACAGATATAGCACCTATATTAAAGTTACCTTCCTAGAACCAATACAGTTGCATGCTCAGTTTTAAAGGTTGCACGTCAGTGATGACGGTTTTTTAGTATAAATGATGTGTTTTTTCTGAAATTAATTGGAGTTGAAGCAAGAAGAAAGAACGAGCAATTGCTGATATTCATGATCTCCCCATTTTTTGTACTTGTCATTAAACGGACTGCCTTTGGCAAACTATCGAGTTGTCATTATTGATTTGATGCGAGAGTATTAATCTGCATCCCCATCCATCTCAAGGGTGCTGCTGCTCATCTTAAAGTGCTATTGGGAAACCCCCAGCTCTATGGGCTGGCTGGGGTCCTACTGCACACTTGGTAGCAGAGATAGATGGTTATCGATTATCAATTAGATAAGACACCCATTGGCCGTCGACATAAGTAACTCTAGGTCCTCAGCAATATCAGAAGTCCTTTGCCATCTGGCTAAGTAGACCGAGATGCTCC
Source organism: Ambystoma mexicanum (assembly GCF_040938575.1). Lineage (NCBI taxonomy): Eukaryota > Metazoa > Chordata > Amphibia > Caudata > Ambystomatidae > Ambystoma > Ambystoma mexicanum. The sequence continues at coordinate 694,089,208 of NC_090925.1, forward strand.
CCATAGATAGTGGATAATCTAAATGAAAACCCTGCAGGTTGAGGTCTGAAGGAACCTGTGCTTTCCCCCACAAACCCCTTCCCACTTCTACAAGCAGCTGATCGAAAAAACAGCAAGGACAGGCGATAACGAAGGCGGTGATCCTGAGCATGCAGTTAGGAAACAAATATGGTGAGTGAAAAAGACTAAATAATTTGGCAAAAAGTTGCATGCCTTAGAACAAGTAAGGGAAGGTAAGGGAGGTGGGACAAAAATAACGTCAGAGTAAGAGTGTAATGTATATATAAGGGGAAAGAAATATTGACTCGAAGGTGGGCGAGCAATAGAGAGAGGAGACCGGGAGGATACCAGAGCTAAAGAGAGATACCGGAGGATAACCGAGCTAAAGAGAGATACCGGGGGGATACCCGAGCTAGAGGATACCACCAGATACCTACACTTTAATATAGCACTAGAAGAAGCCTGCATTCAAAGTTCTGAAAAACCAGGACGCTATAGGAGACCAAAACAATTAAAACAATGTTTTGAAAGGGATGGGCTTACATTCCATGTCGGAATAGTGATAGGTTTAAATAAATGGGTACTCCCTAATGTTTTGTTTACGGTGGGTCAAATCTGTTGGAAGGGAGAATCTTACACAGGGAAAATATATATTACAGATGGACTACCCCTCTCTTCAAGTCCTCTATGTAACGCAGGTAAGGGTAAAGGTTAACCTGTTTAATTCATTAGCAGGGTAAACACCTTATAGGGGAAATTACTGAATCAAAGCAACTTTGCAAAATATAAATCTCTTTAATTATTTTTCATAAAAACACATTAAAAGACATTACAGACATTTTCTAATGATCATCAATCATACCATTCAATCACCATGCTCCTATTCTAACAAAGGGGTACTCTAACTAGAAGAATCTTTTGTGAATAACAGTAGTTGTGAATATGCGTACAAGACATAGGAAAAAGAAATTAGATTTTCCCTTATCAGTCGACATATGTTTCTGCCCTTGATGGTGTACCACTTATGTCAACAGTGGTCACTGAAATAGATGTTGGGCCATCTTCAGGACAGAGGTTACTTCTAGAAGATCAATCTTGTTCCCCATTTGACACAAAATGACACATCTAAAAACATAAATATACATACGTTTAGTATAAAAAAAGAGAGATTGTGCTTCCCAATAGAACTAGTTCAAGGTGATGGCTAGTATAACCTATTCTAGACATAAACACAGAACCCACCTGCGGTCCATAAACTGTAATTTGGACTATTGAGCTGTGTGGGACACTTGGATGTTGCAGTAATTTAGCGTCCAATGTTCACGTTCCTATATAAATGAGGAAAAAGCCAATAAGTCTTCTATTTAAACTGACTCAGGTGAAAATACGCATCTAATTAGCAAGAGAAACTTACAAATAAAACACATCTGTGTGTGTGTCTTCTTATCCGGTCTTGATTATGCCAGAAGCAAACAGAGGCCCATTTTATTCGCTTGTGGACTTCACTGTTGGGGCCAGCACAGACGAAAGTTCCAAAAGCTGATAAACTGCCTAGATGTAAGGAAGGCCTAATTAGTTACTGAAACTAATTATTACAGATTCAGAACATTTACACTGGAGTGTTTTAGTTATTTTGACCGCTTGCATTTGGTATTTAGCGGGAAGGGTATAGTTACCCATGGTCATCGACAACTACTAGGTGATTATTCAATCAATGTACTGTCCCTTTAACAGCGTTTAGTTCCTATGCAGTCTGCACATGTTATTGGATCTATGTCAAGTATCTATTTTATCAGATGCTGAAGACGGAAACCACAATTCATTATAATAACTAGCACGATATTTCCCAACTTCAATGACCGCGAGCAATGTATTCTACGCAATATGGTAGCGTTCTCATCCAAACTAAAACACTTAGCGTGGTGTTTGCATCAATTATAGCGCCCGTGTGTGCATCGTCTCACTCCGACGAACGCCAGTGCTACGTTGTGCTTGTTTATTATTCAAACCTCGCTTGGCACCTAGCGTGATATTCGTCCCTGAAAAAACTGTGGTGGTGGTCCTGTTTGGCTAGTATCAGAGCCACTGCTAGTAGAGGCATTTGAGGAATTCGAAAAGTTCACAAATTGTTTCCTCCTATTACCTGCATTGTATGCTCTGCCCTGGTTTGCTTTTTGTAGGTCCTCATAGTAACTTTCTATGAGATAAGTATAGGTTTTAATCTCCTTATATTGTTCGACGTCCTTTTTCAACTTCCAGATTTTTTTGTCTAGGGTCAATTTCTTGAATTTACTTATTTCGTCTTCAATTTTATCTAAAGTTTCCTTAATGTTTTGGATAGTATTGTCTTGTTTTATTTTATCCTCCAATGCTGCAATTTCAATTTTTTGTAGGCCCGCTTCTTCTTCTGCTGTCTCTGTGATGAGTATCAATAGATCTCTTGAACACTTGTTACTCACTCCGCTAAATTTACATTTGAACTTCGAGTTGTTAGTGAATACTCTAGGGATATTTTTAATTTGCAACCCCTCTGGTATTGTGCCTGCTTTCAAATATGCCAACATAAGTTGTCCATGTGACTCAGTGCCTATAGGTTTTTTCTTTTTTTGAGTCAGTAGTTCAGCATCATTTGACTGTGGTGGTACAGCTGCCTTTTCAATATTGTCTCCTAATAATGAGGGCAGGCTTATAATTTTTAGTACTCATCGGAGAAGGAAAACAAATTCCCATTGTCCATTTCAACGATTCTCAGCACAGCTGATATACGTTTGGGACAAAATTAACCCAAAAACCAAGGGTCGTTCAAAGTAGGTTTAAATAAATGGGTACTCCCTAATGCTTTGTTTATGGGGGGTCAAATCTGTCGTAAGGGAGAATCTTACACAGGGAAAATATATATTACAGATTGACTACCCCTCTCTTCAAGTCCTGTATGTAACGCAGGTTAGGGTAAAGGTTAACCTGTTTAATTCATTAGCAGGGTAAACACCTAATAGGGGAAATTACTGAAGCAAAGCAACTTTGCAAAATATAAATCTCTTTAATTATTTTTCATAGAAACACATTAAAAGACATTACAGACATTTTTTAATGATCATCAATCATACCATTCAATCACCAGTTGAGCTGTGTGGGACACTTGGATGTTGCAGTAATTTAGCGTCCAATGTTCAAGTTCCTATATAAATGAGGAAAAAGCCAATCAGTCTTCTATTTAAACTGACTCAGGTGAAAATACACATCTAATTAGCAAGAGAAACTTACAAATAAAACACATCTGTGTGTGTGTCTTCTTATCCGGTCTTGATTATGCCAGAAGCAAACAGAAGTCTATTTTATTCGCTTGTGCGCTTCACTGTTGGGTCCAGCAAGGACGAAAATTCCAAAAGCTGATAAACTGCCTAGATGTAAGGAAGGCCGAATTAGTTACTGAAACTAATTATTACAGATTCAGAACATTTACACTCAAGTGTTTTAGTTATTTTGACCGCTTGCATTTGGTATTTAGCAGGAAGGGTATAATTACCCATGGTCATCGACACCTACTATGTGATTATTCAATCAATGTACTGTCCCTTTAACAGCGTTTACTTCCTATGCAGTCTGCACATGTTATTGGATCTATATCAAGTATCTATTTTATCAGATGCTGAGGACAATATTTCCCAACTTCAATGACCGCAAGCAATGTATTCTACGCAATATGGTAGCGTTCTCATTCAAACGAAAACACTTAGCGTGGTGTTTGCATCAATTATAGCGCCCGCGTGTGCATCGTCTCACTCAGATGAACGCCAGAGCTATGTTGTGCTTGTTTATTATTCAAACCTTGTTTGGCACCTAGCGTGATATTCGCATCAATTATCGAGCGTGCATGTGTGCCGTCTCGCGTCCAGGAACGCCAATGATACATTGTACGCGTGTTGTTATTTAAACATTGTTCGGCAGCATTCCATTACTCGAGCGCCTTTTTTGCTCACCTTCATCAGTTACGTGCCTGTATCGAAGTTGAAACCGCGTGGCTTCTCTCGCCGGCAGCAACTTCTACTTGTCAGTTCTAACGTATTTAAAAGATGTCAGGTGATGTATTGAACCTCACGTGACTTCTACCAACGTTACTGATGTAGATATACGTGTTTACAGGGATGATGGTACATGTAGTGTTTCTTATTTTTTCTATTTTTTCAGAAATACGATTTGTGTTGTTAAGCAGAGGAAAGTAGCTCGTGTGGCATAATGGATTTAACAATATATATTTTTATATATTATGCCCGGGTTGGGCAATCTCGCCATCGTGCTTATTTTATCACCTCGATGAGTAGTTATACAAGGCTAATTTCAAAGTCTACATAACTAAAACAGTTGTTTTTTTCAGTCGGTCTGTGCAAAAAATGGAGTGAGCACATGTAACGCTCACCTGATTCCCACAGAGGCGCCGATCTTGACTGGGTGAATGCCGTATCTTCAAAGGTGATGTGTAACACACGGTTGGCTCTTTGGGCTGGACCTCTGTGCACTGTATGTCTGACTCGAAGAGTAAGATGTCTGCAGATAGAAAATATGGGATTAATGAACTGGGGTTATTGGGTGCCTCGCTCCTCTTCCCTTTCTCTTCTCCTGTAGAACCCCAAAGGTTAACGCCCTCACCTTAGGTAAGTGAACGCCGAGCTCTCCATCTGCCTCGGGGCAGGGTGCCGTAACCAGTTTCTTCACTGGATAAGGGTGCAGGCCTCTTGACCTCAGAGGACTGCTGTCCGTCGTTAACTGCGCGAACGGTAAGTTCTGGGCACTTCAAATGTCTTAAAAGTCTTTTGTAATGATATCTCTTGTTTTGCAGGGTTCCGGCGATGGCGGATGGAGGGCTGATGAGAGTTGAGGATCGAACCCGCGTGAGGAATAGAAGCGCCTGGAAGCACGTAAGTAAGCGCTTGTAGCCTGCTTCACGATGTGCACTAACTGTCCCTTTTATCTTGCAGGTACAAGTTTGGAGCTTTAGAGAAGCTGAAGGGTGCTGGAATACCCACTGGATTCGGCGTGGGAAGGAGTAATGGCACGTGAGTAATAAAGTTGCCCAATGTCTTTAAACGCACCTTCTTTTGTCTTTCAGATGCGGGATGCAGCGCCGAAGGCCTCCGGAGCGTGCGAAGAGCTGGTAAGCTTTTGTCTTTCAGATGCCGGAATGCAGCGCGAGGCGTTGGTGACAGCCGATGGACCAGGTAAGAGATGCGCTGCCACTGAAGACCGTAGTGCTAACCTGTGCTTTCTTTGTCTTTACAGGTGCTGCTGAAGACTGGATTCCAGGATGGTAAGCCTTTGTTCCCTTAGGCCCAGGATCAGAAGCAGAAGACACGATGAGCGTTCTGCTGCAGAGAATGCAGAATAACGCAAAGCAAGATTCATCCATCGGGTGTGGTTTAAATAGCCTCCTGTAGTGCTTAGGCGTCTCCTTCCACAGCCACGCCTAGGTAAGAAAAGAGTTCCTGCTTTCCAGAAGAGTTCCAGTGTTCTGAACCTAGGGAGTGGCTCCTGCCCCACCCAACAGGAAAAGTAGTCCCAAACAGAAGAGGATCAGGGGTTCAACTGGCAGGTAAGTAAGCAGCATGGTCTGCTGCAGGTAAGTCCACCCAAGCATTATGAGCCCGGAGCTTCCAGCGCTGGGACTGGGCATCTTTATGAGCCTGGTGCCACTGGCGCCAGGACAGGGTCCAAAAGGTCCCAATTGGGACTGGCTGGCACTCGGAACCGGGGTTATGGGTCTGCTTCCAAGGGAGTCGGGCAAGTCCTGATCTTTTGGAAGCAGAGATCATGACAGCACATGCATTGTCATAGTTGGTAATGCATCATATAGCTGTTGTTTAGTGTTGGTGCAATCCTGAGCATTTACAGGTGCAAACGAAACATCCACGTAGCAGAATTACTAACAACTCATCGTCGTATTGATGATAGGGTTGATCAGCCTGGATATATTTGGCAGCATGAAATTTGCATTAAATTAATTGTATTAAATGAATGCATTCCATTCTACAGCGATATTAAGGCCGTGTTTGACTGTGTCAAGATTATAAATCCATTTTTGCTCACATCTAGTAAGATTCAGATCCATATTACCCCCTCTTGGGGGTGGTTTGATGACCTGAATTCCACACCATAATAGATTGGTGCATTTATGTTGTTTCTTAATATAGTGAGCCACTAGAGGTTTTTTGTCAATTTTTTTGCGAATACAAGATTTCTGTTTGCAAATTCTCTGACGTACCTGTCGCTTAGTCTTCCCTATATATACCAGGTTACAAGGGCATTTTATAGCATATACAGCCCATTGTGTGAGGCAATTTGTGAATGTCATGAGCTGAATTGTTGTATTACATAATTGAATGCTTTTCATAGTGGCAGTCTGTGTACAGGCAGAGCATTTGCCACAGGTGTGGTGGCCCGCCACTGGTGGTAGACCCCAGAGCTGAGTCTGCAATGTTGTAACCATGGGTTTATTGGGGTAAGCATGGACCAAAGTGTCCTTGATGTTTCGTTGCCTTTTAAAAGCAAAACGAGGCACCGATGTATTAAAATCCTCTGTTTTGATCATGTACCAGTGTTTTTTAATGATCTTTCTAAGATGACTGCTGATTGGACTATATGTGCTAACACATGTGATTATTTCATCTTTGTTACGCTCTATAGGTTCCAAACATGTAGTTCTATTAATATGCAGTGCTCTTTTATATGCACGATGGACAGTGTTTTTCGGGTATCCTCTGTCTTTTAACCTGATTTCAAGGTTTTTCCATATTGTTTAAACATCTCCACTTGAGTACAGTTTCTGCGAATGCGCAGAAACTGACCATATGGAAGACCTTCTTTGAGGCTCAACGGATGAAAACTCTGATAGTTGAGCAAAGTATTCTTATCTGTAGGTTTCCTATATAAAACTGTTTCTATTTTACCCGAGTCCGTTTTTTGTATTTGAAGATCTAGGAAGGGTATTTTGTGCAGATCAGTTTGTATTGTGAACTGTATATTGGGATTCTGAGCATTTAGCCATCTATGGAAAAGTGTCAAATCATCAGATGTTCCTCTCCAGATCATGTAAATATCGTCGATATACCGTAACCAGGTTATAATCGACAATGAGAAGGGATTAGAGGAGTCAAAAATAAATTGTTGTTCGAGATTGTCCATATATAAATTAGCTAGGTCCGGAGCAAAGGTCGCTCCCATACTGGAACCCTGGAGCTGGTTGTAAAAGCGTCCATTGTATAAGAAGAAATGTTCTGTTAGAGCTAATCTTATACATTCTAAAATGAATGCAGTAGGGACCTGGTTGAGTGTTCTAGTCCGTTTGTCCAGATAACTAGCCATCACCTGCAAACAGTCCTGTTGAGGGATACTGGTATACAGGCTAACCACATCCAAGGTGACCAAGATATCGGATGGACTCAGTTGAAAAGTCTCTAATATTTAAAGCATGCTTGTGGTGTCTTTGACATATGATGTCATTTGAGACACAAACGGTCTTAAGAACCAATCAGAATAAATTGACAAGGGCTCAAGTACTGAATTTATTGCCGCCACAATAGGTCTTCACAGTGGTGTTTTGCACAACAGACTCCATGACCAAACGCACTGGGTAGGACAGGGATTTGGCACCACTTACTCTAAATACGCTAGAGAAGGCTACACTTGGATTCACCCACAGCTCCCGTTCTGCATGGCCAAGTCAGAAATAGATCCGGAAGGCAGGTTTGTAATGCTATGGGGATACATCGAGCAGGAAGCAATATGCATTATGAACTCTTATCTCCCTAACAATAACATACCGACATACCTGAATTCACTGTACCCCAGAATCGCACAACACAGAAACGGCCTGTTCATATGGGGAGGAGACTATAATTGCGTGCACGACTCTGTGCTGGATAGGTCCACACCCCATCCAAAAGGCCCATCGGCAGCGACGACAGCCCTGGCTGCTATGCTGAGCAGGCTGGACCTGGCAGATACATGGCGCGCAACGCACCTAGAAACGCGGGGATACTCATACTACTTGTCCCCGCATAACCTACACACGAGGTTAGATTATATCCTCATAGACAGGGAACACTTATCCCAAGTGGAAGGAGCACAATATCTGGGAAGGACAATCTCTGACCACTCCCCGCTCTTGGTGACATGGAATCACAAGGGCCCCAGACCCCCGATCCCAATGTGGAAAATGCCTGTGGAAGCCTTAAGGGACTTAGCCTTCAGGGAGGAACTACGTGATTCTATTGATACCTACTTGGAGGTTAACGTGGGTAGTGTGGAACATGCTAGCACAGTGTGGGATGCTCTGAAAGTAGTGGCCACGGGAGAAATTATTGCAAAAGCCGGGGGCATTAGGAGACTACTCAGGAAAGAATTAGAACAGGTGGAGTGGGAAATTGAAAGAATAGAAGCCGCTCCAGTCAACACACACCAGGGGGAAGAGGAACTGAAGGAGCTTAGAGAAAAGAACGCAACCGTGTGGTGCAGGCTGGAAAAGTTCGACCACACTGCCAAAACAAATAGAGCACATGTAGAGGCGGAAAGACCGGGCCGGTTACTGGCCTGGCTCTGTCAAAAGGAGCACCCCAGACATTCTACCACCACACTACAGGAAGAAGACGTGGACACACACTACACACAACAGAGCATAAATGATACATTCAAGCGCTTCTACGCACATCTATACTCTCACGAGAAGCAGGTCCCCTGAGAACAGTTAATGAACACATTGGAGGAGATGGGGCTTCCCAGATTGTCCCCTGAACTAGCCGACACTCTTGAAGCAGAAATCACGCCCGAAGATATAACTGAAGCTATCAGATCCCTGGCCACATGTAAGGCACCTGGCACTGACGGGCTAACGTCAGAGTTCTTTACAACGTACAAGCCCTCCCTGACCCCTTTGCTACACGCTGTCTACCAAGAGGCGTATGAAGAAGGGATATTGCCCGAAAGCATGCGAGAGACGCTTCTGGTCCCGATCCTTAAGCCCAACAAACCGGCAGATCAATGCGATGCTTAATCACGACGTGAAAATCTTAACCACAATTCTAGCTAAGTGACTGGCCAGAATAATAGGAGACATAGTACACACTGACCAAAGCGGTTTTGTGCCGGGCCGTAATACATCCATGAACTTACGCAGGTTGCAACATGTTATAGCACAAACTGATAATGACAAGGACTGCTACGCACTGCTGTCTTTGGACGCAGTTAAAGCGTTTGATTCCATTTACTGGGAGTGGCTGGTGGCTGGGCTCAAGGAATTTGGCTTTGGACCTGGGTTTATCAGATGGATCAAAATACTGTACACTAAGCCTAGAGCAAGGGTGAAATCTGGGAGGCATGTGTCAGAGGCCTGGGACATACCGAGAGGAACTAGACAGGGCTGCCCATTGTCCCCAATGTTGTACATATTAGGGCTGGAACCCATAGGCATATATTTTAGGAAGCAATTTCTTGACGCAGGCATAAGGCTGGGAGACGTAGACCATATCATTTCATTCTATGCAGATGATGTTCTCGTGCAGGGACGTCATTTGGGGGTCGCCAGAGGTCGCAAGAGCGACCGCTGGCGATTGGCCAGCGACCCCTGTCAATCTCTTGCGACCTCTGGCCATTGACCAATCAGAGGAGGAGGGGGCATGGCCACAGCGTGCTGCGACGCTTGTGTTGGCCTCCATTTTGATTATTTCACGACGCACGCGAAACGCGTGTGGTGCTTTCTCGTCTTGCTGCTGCAGTGCTGCCAGCTGAGGCTGAGTGTTGTGTCCAGCTGCATCCACCCACGTCGATCCACCCCCGCTGAAGGAGGAGGCCAGGCCAGTGACTGACTTCGAGGTGAGTGACTGAGTCGAGAGACTCGAGTCGAGCGTGAGCCGAGGTCGCCGCCGACGGCAGGCCTCAGGCCGCAGCTCACCAAATTCATTTTACTGACGTGCAAATATGTGCCGGCGGCAGCCTGCAAGCTGCCGCCGGCATATATTTGCAATGTAGTAAAATGAATTCGGGTGCCGACGGCAGGCCTCAGCACCAAATTCATTTTACTGACGTGCAAATATGTGCCGGCGGCGGCCTGCAAGCTGCCGCCGGCATATATTTGCAATGTAGTAAAATGAATTCGGGTGCCGACGGCAGGCCTCAGGCCGCAGCACTGCGGCCTGAGGCCTGCCGTCGGCACCCAAATTCATTTTACTACATTGCAAATATATGCCGGCGGCAGCTTGCAGGCTGCCGCCGGCACATATTTGCACGTCAGTAAAATGAATTTGGTGCTGCGGCCTGAGGCCTGCCGTCGGCACCCGAATTCATTTTACTACATTGCAAATATATGCCGGCGGCAGCTTGCAGGCCGCCGCCGGCACATATTTGCACGAGGGGGGCGGGTCCGGGGGCATCTGGGGATTTGCTTTGAAATATTTTCTTTATTAAAAGCTCTGAAGACTAATTGAAAGCTTGTGATACGACAGCAGATGAGGAGTTCGCGAACTCCCCCTGATTACAGGCAAAGCAGTATTTAAGATGTCTGGGGAGAGGGCGATGAGGGTGAGGGGGGGGGATTGAGCGGAAGTGAAGCTGAGGCCAATGGAGGCTGGAAGGTGAGGGAGGGCGAGTGGAGGCTGAAGAGGCAAATGGACGGAAGCATGAGGAAAATGAAAGCTAGCTAGAAGGAAAGGCTGAGACCTGGGGGAGTGGGGGAATGGGGGTAGAAGGAAAGAGAGGCTGTGGGGAGTGTGGGGGGGCACGAAGCCCGGTGGCAGGAGGGGTAAAAGGCTGGAATGCTCTCGCAGTGTAGGCTTGTAGCTAGGCCGTGGGGGGTTGCAGGGACAGGGGGCACCGAACAGAAGGGTGTCAGGACCTGCTCCCAGTGGTGGAAATGGAAAACATGGAAAAAGGGATCCCACAAGTGCTGGGGTGGGGGTGGTATTTGGTGGAGGGGGCGGAGCTGGCAGTTGAACTCCACTCAATTGAAATCTTCACAATAATTCTTTAAACGGTGCAATTTCTTTCATGCTGCTTCTTACCACACTGTACATCAATTCCACCTTAAATCCTTTCCATGGCAGTGGTGCACCCAAAATACTGTTGGTAATGTAGTGATTTTTAGTACATAAACGGACCCATAGATATGTTCTACAGTAAAATGTTACATGGGTAGCTCAGCAATTTGAGAGACCGTTGCTGAGATGTTATATATTAAACATTGCTTGTTAATCGTATGACTTTTTGCAATTCCTTATAATAAAAAAAAAACAAGTGCTATAAAATGTGTTTGGCCAGGGCATGGGTTGGGCTAGTTGTTTGCTTATATTCAGGGCTGAGATCAGGGTATTTCTGATCCTGTAGTGAAAGTCAATAGTTGGCACCCATGAACCCACAGTTTAACTTCCTAATAACTACTGTCAGCACAACAGAAGCATGTATTTGTAATTAAGCAGTTTGATAAGCATGTAACATGTTTGTAAATTTAACCTATGATGAGACACAAAGGAAAGGGCAAAACATTACACTGTATCTAAGTGATAGTCCAACAAAAAAAAAAATACACATTTCAAAGAACACTAGTGAATGGAAGTTTAAGCGCATTTTTGAGTTTGGAAATGACTTTTTTTTCTATGAAAGTGTAAGATGCCCGGTTGGCAAGCAGTAGTGTGCCCAGCATGTAGGAAGCCAGCTTTCCACAATGATGGCGCCCGCCCCAGTGATGGTCATGGCCATTGATTCCAGTGGTGTCCCTTCCAGGGCAGAAGAAAGACCACAGGCGAGCAAATGGAGCCTGCAAACGTGCGAGTGACTGCTGGGCAAAGGAGGACAGAGCAGATTGGATCACCGAGCCCCCAGCTCCCCTCTGGGAAGCTTGGAGGTCGGTACTGCTAGGGTGGCCAACTGTCCCGGATTTCGCTGGATTGTCCTGCAATTAGGGACTCTGTCCCGCAGTTTGCAGAGTGGCTGTGCTGGAGACAGGTTGCCTCCAGCACAGCCACTCTGCAAACTGAAGTGGCCATCTACACAGCATGGCTCTGTCACCTGCTGCTTTCTTTACCCGGGCGGTTCCGCAGCCCTGGCTCCTTTTGATGATCCATTCTTGTATGAAATGTCACAATACACTGATATCGTAACCATTTTTTTCTTAATGCACTGAGCGATAATGCTTTATTAGGCCACTTCCTGTGATGTCATGGTGGGGGCGTGGTCTAATGACATCACTTCCTGTGGGGGTGTGGTCAAATGACATCACTTCCTGTGATGTCACTCTTGGGGGTGTGGCACTGTGATGTCACTTCCGCTACCCCTGGCATTTTGGTGAAATGACGTCCCTGTTCTCGTGTATGTCAAAAACCCACACTTAAATGGGCAGACCATGCTCGAGGTCTTGGACAATTACTCTAAGGTCTCCGGAATACAATTTAGCAGGCTGAAATCCTGCCTGTTCCCCCTGGCGGCCCTGAAAAACCTGGACACGGAGTCACTCCCTGCAGTGGGGATCAAATGGCAGACTACGACATTCAGATACCTCGGAGTTCACATAATGCACACCCCTGCACTAATGCATGAGCACAACACAAAAGCAGCACTTTCAGCTCCGCGCAAATCAATGACTTTCTGGGCGAAACTCCCCCTATCGATGATGGGCAGGGCCTTGATCGTTAAAATGATCATCCTCCCACGATTCCTCCACGGGTTCCAGAATGTACACTAGTATATTAACAAGCCCTTTTTCTGACTCCTGGAGACTATAGTGCGCGAGTTTCTATGGGGGAAAAGCAGACACAGGATAGCGCTATCGTCGCTAGTTCTACCATACAAGCAAGGTGGAATTCAACTTCCAAACCTGGAAAAATACTATCTGGCAGCGCAACTCAGCTTTGTGACCAAATGGCTGGCTGATGAACCCACATCAGAAACGCTACTGCTGCAGGGCATGATCCTGCCGCTCCAACTGAAAGAACTGATCTGGGCACCCCGCACCTACTGGGGAACATACCCTTCCTAGCTGTTCTGGGGAGAAAAATCTGGAGCAGAGAGAAACTGCTTACCCACTTGCGGAGCCCCTATTCCCCAGAAATACCATTGATCACAGATGTGTGCACAACAAACACAGACTTAAAGCAAATCAGGCTATGGGAAAGAGAGAGGGTCTACACCTGTGGAGACCTGTATGAGGAGGGCACCTTCAGAGAGTTTGCCTCACTACAGGAGAAGGAAGGTATCCACACTGGCCAATTTCTGTGGTGCCAAAAACTCCGAACCACAGCTCGGCACAAATGGGGCACTTGGCCCGAAGAACCGGACACTGACCCACTCTTGACACTGCTGTACAATTTGGGAGAGGGCTTCAGACCAATATCCCAAATATACGGCCACCTGAGCGATATACCCAATCCCAGAACCATGGAAATCAAAAACAAATGGGAGGTGGACATGGGAAGGGAAATGACGGAGGGGGGGTGGAATAGAGCGATTGCGTTCCCCAAAGAGGTGTCCAGAAATCACAGATTTCGACAGATTCAACTAAATGTGCTGCACAGAACTTACCTGACCCCAAGCCGAATAGCTAAATTCAACAAGCAGGCACAATCAATCTGTACCTGGTGCATGGGGGAGAAAGCTGACTTGATTCATATGCTGTGGGAATGCCCCAAAACAAGATCTCTGTGGGACAAAGTAAAACAGATGTGCGAAAAAGCAGGCCTGAACAAGTACAAATGGACACCCAAGGAGTGCCTCCTAGGAACCTACCCTAGACTAGCCAAGCTTAAACATACAGTAAGGCTCATAGACATATTGTGTGTACTGGCCAAAAGGACTATCGCAATGGCCTGGAAAAAACCTGCAGGGCCGCAGTACAAACTATGGCACAATGAGACGGAGCGATGGGTGCTGGCGGAAATCAAGGCATGGGAGGAATGCGTGGCCAGGTCCACTGATGACTCCAGCATGGCGCTGGAGGCATGGAAGGAACTCACTAGACACATGTTTCATCCCTCTGACGACAGGCCCCCTTAAACCAAGGAACTCAGGCCGGGCTCGCACTCAGCTTAGCCAAGCCCAACTAAAGAGAAGAAGCCGTGGAGAACGCAAACCCCCCCCGCACCCCTGCCCCCCCCGAGACAAGTGATATTGCAAAACGTGAATTAAATAAGGAGACAGTTAATGTTGTTTGTTATAATGTTAATGTTAAGTTTATAATGCATTGTCATTGCTATGTGTGTACGACATACTTGAACATCATGTATCTGACACTAATGAAAATACCAATAAACAAATTTAAAATAAAAAAAAACAAGCATGCTTAAAATATTAGAGACTTTTCAACTGAGTCCCTCCGATATCTTGGTCACCTTGGATGTGGTTAGCCTGTATACCAGTATCCCTCAACAGGACAGTTTGAAGGTGATGGCTAGTTATATGGACAAACGGACTAGAACACTCAACCAGGTCCCTACTGCATTCATTTTAGAATGTATAATATTAGCTCTAACAGAAAATGTCTTCTTATACAATGGACGCTTTTACAACCAGCTACAGGGTACCAGTATGGGAGCGACCTTTGCTCCGGACCTAGCTAATTTATATATGGACAATCTCGAACAACAATTTATTTTTGACTCCTCTAATCCCTTCTCATTGACGATTATAACCTGCTTACGGTATATCGACGATATTTACATGATCTGGAGAGGAACATCTGATGATTTGACACTGTTCCATAGATGGCTAAATGCTAGGAATCCCAATATACAGTTCACCATACTGTCAGGGTACCAGAAGTGCCAGGCAGAAGTACAGACTGCCCAGCGTGCGAGGGAATAGTGTTTTGCCCTACAGAAGGCTTCTTCATCCTTTCCATAGGAAGAAGCCTTCCAGGACCACATTTCCCAGCACACTCGGCGGCAAGAACTACACTTCTCAAGCCACACGGGGTGTGGCGAGCCGGCGCGCATGCGCGAAGCTCCGAGCACGGGGCTTGTGCTCAGAACTGCATCATGAGCGGTCGCATCTTCCGGAGCTCCAGCCTGAGGGGAATACGCGAGGGGCCACGCCCCACGGACCTTTCAACCCGGCCCCTCGAGGCTCTCAGATAAGTGACGCATGCATGCCCAGCTGTGGGAGAGAGAGTTAATGGGGAATCACGCGCAGGGGGTTAACGCCCACACTCTTAAGCCCCCCTGCGCACGGCTAAGTTAAGTTCTGTGCACAGTTGCACTGGATGACATTTAATCCAGAAGGCAACGTTATTTTTGAGTTTCACATTAACCCATACGAGTGTGAACTAACAGCGCTTGCGGTTAATCGTAGGCCACGTGCGGCTCCCGCATGTCACGCCCAGACCCCAAAACAATGCCGGAGCGTCTTTAACCATGTGCGGTTCTTTTTAAACGCACGGATTGACGACCAGGAAACACAGCCGGCTCAAAACAGTACTAGTTGAGGCGTGAGGACGCTTCAGCCTTATGAGCCCTATTCTGGTGTGAGAGTCAGGGGGGAACCAAGACACGGCAGGGGCCCCGCGTGGCTTACACACTAATCTTCGTGTTCTGAAGAATGGGACAACGTGCATGCATGAGTGAAATGGTGCTGTGTCGCTGTAATTCAGAGCTATAGGGAGCATTGCCTAATTCTTGCTCTTTTTACAGCGATCGATCGCTTCTGATACCGACCGGACCTGGAGTGCGCAGGCAGGTGGCCAGCACTCAAACCCTGAGCTAAGTGCCCTATGTTTTGTTTGTTTGGAGTCACTCCCCAAATGGGTGTGGCAATGCATGGATGTATGTAATATCATAACTTGGTTTTGAATGACTTTTTCCCTATGTTTCCCGTGTCCTATCCAATACTATACCCTGCAACCTCAATCCGGTATTCCTACTTCCCCGTACCCATCCAACCAGCGTTCCCTAACCCTCTTTCCCCGCTGGGGTTGCGGATGTCTGCGTAAGCCTTCGCTTGCAGGCGCCAAAACCTTAGAGGGGGTGGTTGGTTCGTGCCACTCCTGCGCCTGGACTCCTGGAGCCCTGATAGTAGCACAAGCCCACGTGTGACAGGCGCCCGAGTGGTACGACCCATCCCCACTATGGAAGAGCTTACTAAAGTGTTACAGGACTTGCAGGCCGAGTTAGCCGCCTCTAGACAGGATTATGCTACCTTGGCTGCTCAGGTGCGCAACCTTAGTGCTCAGGCGGCCCCCCTGCCCAGTGGAGGAATACCAGCCCCGACCCCAGTGCAGGTTCAAGTCACTCCTGAATCTGTGGTTCCCTTGGCCCCTCCGGAGAGGTATTCAGGAGACCCCCATAAGTTCCAGACATTTATTACTCAATGTAGGTTACATTTCCTCACTAAGCCTGCCGCCTTTCGCTCTGTACAGGCACGAACAGCCTTCGTGATTTCTTATCTTAGTGGTGATGCGGCGGCATGGGCAAATCCGTTGATACAACGGGATGATGGTGTCCTATATGATTGGGACGAGTTTTTGGCCGAATTCGAAAAAATATTCGATCGAAGAGCTGCAGCATTGTGTAGGGACCGAGAGCTATTAACCTTACGACAAGGCAACAGGGAGCTGATCACGTACGTGACACAATTCAATCGTCTGGTGGCTGAGGCTGATTGGCCTAGGGAAAAAAGGATGTCCCTTTTTTACCAGGGTTTGCGGGATGAATTAAAGGACTTAATCGCCCAGGTGGACCCACAACCCATTAGCTGCCCAGCTATGATTGATCTAGCTCTGCGGTTGGATCACCGTCAGGCAGAGTGACGGGGAGATAAGCGACGCGGGGATTTACGCCCATTCGCCCGTCTAGATCAGTCACGCTCAGCTCGAACACCCGAGAAAGCGAGTGGGGAAGAGCCCATGCAGATTGGTGCTGCCCGGGGACCCCTTGTTAAGGAAGAAAGAGATCGCCGACGAAAGGAGGGTCTTTGCATATATTGCGGAACCTCAGGACATTTTGTCCGAGAATGTCCCTCGAAACCCAGGGTGCAGGGAAACGTGTCAGCTCGACAGTAAGGGTCATACAGTCGAGCCAGGATGTTTTAATGGCCCCAAGGAACAACAGTACAAGTAACACACCACATATTTCTCTGCAAGGGTGCTTGAGTTTTCTAGACCAAGAAACCCAGGTTACGCTGTTTCTGGACTCAGGAGCAACTGGTAATTTCATAGACATAGCTTATGCTGCCAAATTAAACATACCAGTATGTGAAGGGAAAATCCAGAGGCAGTACGGGCAGTGGATGGCACAGTCCTAAGTTCCGGGCCCATAACCCATAGAACCCAAGTTCTGGAACTGCGTTGCTCGGGAACTCATCTCGAGAAGGTGCAATTCGACCTTATAGCTGCGCCACAGTTTCGCCTCATCTTGGGGCTTCCCTGGCTCAGGAAGCATGACCCACAGGTGTCCTGGTCAACAGGCACAGTTACCTTTTCATCAGACTATTGTCAAAAAGGCTATATAGTTCCTCGGAACGATCATGATTCCTTTCTACGGCCCGTTATAATGCTGACGGAGATGCAAGATCTCCAGCGTTTGCCCACAGAATACCATGGGTTCAAGGACGTGTTTGACAAACAAGCAGGTGAGACATTACCACCACATAGGTCTTTCGATTGCCGTATAGATCTGGAACCCGGGGCAGTACTCCCGTGTAGCCGTATCTACGCCCTTACCGAGGCGGAAACGGCCCACCTTAAAAAAATACATCGATGATAACCTACGCAGTGGGTTTATTAGGCATTCCAACTCGCCAGTCTCGTCACCGCTCTTTTTTGTCCCCAAAAAGTCTGGTGAATTAAGAACTTGCATCGACTATCGCGGGGTTAACAGCATCACAATAAAAAATCGATACCCATTACCCCTAATACCAGTTCTATTAGATCAGGTGCGAGACGCCACAGTCTACACCAAACTGGATCTAAGAGGGGCTTACCACTTGGTGCGAGTCAGAGCTGGGGACGAGTGGAAAACGGCTTTTCGAACAAAATTTGGTTTATATGAATACCAAGTGATGCCGTTTGGTCTCTGTAACGCCCCTGCAGCTTTCCAACACTTCCTTGACGAAGTACTTGGTGAGTATCTTGATGTATTCGCTGTCGTGTATATAGACGACATCTTAATTTACTCACGAAATATGCAGGAGCATGTTCAGCATGTGAAGGCAATTTTACAACGCCTTAGAGAGTACAACTTGTTCGCCAAGCTTGAGAAGTGTGAATTTCACTGCACCACGGTTGAGTTCCTTGGGTACTTTTTGACCCCGTCAGGAGTACAAATGGACAAAAGAAAGGTCCAAGCAATCTTGGATTGGCCAGCACCCACTTCCGTGAAGGAAGTGCAGGCCTTTCTTGGCTTTGCTAATTTCTATCGGCGGTTCATTAAAAATTTCTCAGAACTGGTAACCCCAATAACTACGCTATTACGGAAGGGTCGAGCATTTCGTTGGGACGAATCTGCCGAGCGTGGCTTTCAACAACTCAAGTCGGCATTCACGTCTGCACCAGTGTTAAGACATCCAGATCTGTCAATGCCATTCGTGATAGAAACAGACGCGTCTAGTTATGCTCTGGGAGCAATCCTCTCCCAACGTGATCCTAAGACTGGCCTTCTACACCCAGTAGCCTACCATTCCAGGAAGCTGCTCTCGGCAGAAGCAAACTATACCATAGCCGACAGGGAACTGTTGGCAGTGAAGTCCGCCTTTGCAGAATGGAGGCATTATCTGTTAGGGGCCCGTCAGAAAATAACCGTCATGACTGACCACCGCAATTTGCAGTTTATAAAAACCGCTAAGACACTCAGCCACCGCCAATTACGGTGGGCTCTGTTCTTTGCCGATTACGACTTTCTTATCACGTATCGGCCTGGGACCGACAATCGTAAAGCTGATATCTTGTCTCGGTATCCCGAGCCTGAGGAGAAGCAAGTGAGTGAGACCCGACCAATAATACCCCCACACCAGATTATAGGAGTGGTTGGTAGACCTAACATCTTTGAGGATGTGTTAGAAAATATGTCAGCTTCGGAGTTAGAAGAATGGAGCACTAGAGGGTCCAAACATACTATTGTGAATGGCCTTCCCTATTATGAAAAGGCTTTGTATTTGCCCACATCAGAGTTGCGGGCTGAGGTAATGCAGTGGTGTCATGATTCCACACTAGCTGGACATCCAGGTATAGCAAAAACCCAAAGAAATGTGGCGCGACATTTTTGGTGGCCCACTATGTTGCGAGATACTCGAGTTTACGTATCCGATTGTGACACATGCAGTCGACAAAAGGCTGGTCATCAAAAACCGGCAGGATTACTGCAACACTTACCCACGCCATCAGCTCCGTGGCACACCGTAACAATGGATCTAATTGTGGATTTACCACCAGTGGATAAACACACTTCGATCCTAGTCATTGTTGATTCCCTCACTAAGATGGGTCACTTTGTCCCTTGCAAGGGCGTGCCCACTGCAGGGGAGGTAGCTGAGTTATTCCTTAATAATGTAGTACGTCTACATGGTCTTCCCTCTCGTGTTATTACGGATAGGGGACCTCAGTTTACATCCCGATTCTGGCGGGCATTCTGCAAACTGATCAATATGGAAGTCGGCCTGTCGTCTGGGTATCATCCTGAGACCGATGGGCAGACTGAAAAGGTCAACCAAGGTCTAGAGCAATATTTGCGCTGTTATGCCAGCACTGCCGAAACTTCCTGGGTGCAATATGTCTGGTTGGCCGAGATTGCCTACAACAATTCTGTGCACAGCTCAACAAAGTATACGCCGTTTTTTGGCATGTACGGTTACGATCCACGGACCATGCCCATGTCGCCGATAGCCCCTTCATTAGATTTACCCATGCTTGTAGGACGGCATGCACACGTAAAACAAGTATGGGGGGATATACAGCACAACCTACAACAGGCCAAAGAAACCTATAAATCTTATGCAGATTAGAAAAGGCGCCCTAGTCCCGTTTACCACCAGGGGGATCGGGTATGGTTGTCCACCCAGCATATACGTTTACAGGGTCCTCGTAAATTACAGCCCCGGTATCTTGGGCCTTTTCCGATCACTGAGATAATAAATCCGGTGGCTGTTAGTTTGGCCTTGCCGACTCAAATGAAAATCCATCCCACGTTTCATGTGTCTTTACTCAAACCAGCTAGACCCACTATTCGCACTATGAAACCACCACCCGTGTTGGTGCAGGGTCACCCCGAATATGAGGTGCAAGCTATCTTGAACTCACAACTGCGAAGCGATGGTCAGGTGTACTATTTGGTAGAATGGGTTGGGTATGGGCCTGAAGACCGCTCCTGGGAACCAGCTTGTAATGTTCATGCTCCGAAACTTGTGAAACTCTTTCATGCTGCTTATCCCGGGAAACCCAATCCTCGAACCCTTCGGAAGGGGGGGGGAGTACTGTCAGGGTACCAGAAGTGCCAGGCAGAAGTACAGACTGCCCAGCGTGCGAGGGAATAGTGTTTTGCCCTACAGAAGGCTTCTTCATCCTTTCCATAGGAAGAAGCCTTCCAGGACCACATTTCCCAGCACACTCGGCGGCAAGAACTACACTTCTCAAGCCACACGGGGTGTGGCGAGCCGGCGCGCATGCGCGAAGCTCCGAGCACGGGGCTTGTGCTCAGAACTGCATCATGAGCGGTCGCATCTTCCGGAGCTCCAGCCTGAGGGGAATACGCGAGGGGCCACGCCCCACGGACCTTTCAACCCGGCCCCTCGAGGCTCTCAGATAAGTGACGCATGCATGCCCAGCTGTGGGAGAGAGAGTTAATGGGGAATCACGCGCAGGGGGTTAACGCCCACACTCTTAAGCCCCCCTGCGCACGGCTAAGTTAAGTTCTGTGCACAGTTGCACTGGATGACATTTAATCCAGAAGGCAACGTTATTTTTGAGTTTCACATTAACCCATACGAGTGTGAACTAACAGCGCTTGCGGTTAATCGTAGGCCACGTGCGGCTCCCGCATGTCACGCCCAGACCCCAAAACAATGCCGGAGCGTCTTTAACCATGTGCGGTTCTTTTTAAACGCACGGATTGACGACCAGGAAACACAGCCGGCTCAAAACAGTACTAGTTGAGGCGTGAGGACGCTTCAGCCTTATGAGCCCTATTCTGGTGTGAGAGTCAGGGGGGAACCAAGACACGGCAGGGGCCCCGCGTGGCTTACACACTAATCTTCGTGTTCTGAAGAATGGGACAACGTGCATGCATGAGTGAAATGGTGCTGTGTCGCTGTAATTCAGAGCTATAGGGAGCATTGCCTAATTCTTGCTCTTTTTACAGCGATCGATCGCTTCTGATAACGACCGGACCTGGAGTGCGCAGGCAGGTGGCCAGCACTCAAACCCTGAGCTAAGTGCCCTATGTTTTGTTTGTTTGGAGTCACTCCCCAAATGGGTGTGGCAATGCATGGATGTATGTAATGTCATAACTTGGTTTTGAATGACTTTTTCCCTATGTTTCCCGTGTCCTATCCAATACTATACCCTGCAACCTCAATCCGGTATTCCTACTTCCCCGTACCCATCCAACCAGCGTTCCCTAACCCTCTTTCCCCGCTGGGGTTGCGGATGTCTGCGTAAGCCTTCGCTTGCAGGCGCCAAAACCTTAGAGGGGGTGGTTGGTTCGTGCCACTCCTGCGCCTGGACTCCTGGAGCCCTGATAAATACACACTGATCTGCACAAAATACCCTTCCTAGATCTTCAAATACAAAAAACTGACTCGGGTAAAATAGAAACAGTTTTATATAGGAAACCTACAGATAAGAATACTTTGCTCAACTATCAGAGTTTTCATCCGTTGAGCCTCAAAGAAGGTCTTGCATATGGTCAGTTTCTGCGCATTCGCAGAAACTGTACTCAAGTGGAGATGTTTAAACAATATGGAAAAACCTTGAAATCAAGGTTAAAAGACAGAGGATACCCGAAATACACCGTCCATCGTGCATATAAAAGAGCACTGAATATTAATAGAACTACATGTTTGGGACCTATACAGCGTAGCAAAGATGAAATAATCACATGTGTTAGCACATATAGTCCAATCAGCAGTCATCTTAGAAAGATCATTCAAAAACATTGGTACATGATCAAAACAGAGGATGTTAATCCATCGGTGCTTCGTTTTGCTTTTAAAAGACAACGAAACATCAAGGACACTTTGGTCCATACTTACCCCAATAAACCCATGGTTACAACATCGCAGACTCAGCTCTGGGGTCTACCACCAGTGGTGGGCCACCACCGCTGTGACAAATGCTATGTCTGTGCACAGATTGCCACTATGAAAAGCATTCAATTATGTAATACAACAATTCAGCTCACGACATTCACAAATTGCCTCACACAATGGGCTGTGTATGCTATAATATGCCCTTGTAACCTGGTATATATAGGGAAGACTAAGCGACAGGTACGTCAGAGAATTTGCGAACATAAATCTTGTATTCGCAACAAAATTGACAACAAACCTCTAGTGGCTCACTATATTAAGAAACAACATAAATGCACCGATCTATTATGGTGTGTAATTCAGGTCATCAAACCACCCCGAGAGGGGGTAATATGGATCTGAATCTTACTAGATGTGAGCAAAAATGGATTTATAATCTGACACAGTCAAACACGGCCTTAATATCGCCGTAGAATGGAATGCATTCATTTGATACAATTCATTTAATGCAAATTTCATGCTGCCAAATATACCCATGCTGATCATCCCTATCATCCCTATCATCAATACGACGATGAGTTGTTAGTAATTTTGCTACGTGGACGTTTTGCCTGCACCTGTAAATGCTCAGGATTGCACCAACACTAAACAACACCTATATGATGCATTACCAACTATGACAATGTATGTGCTCACTCCATTTTTTGCACAGACCGACTGAAAAAAACAACTCTTTTAGTTATGTAGACTTTGAAATTAGCCTTGTATAACTACTCATCGAGGTGATAAAATAAGCACGATGGCGAGATTGCCCAACCCGGGCATAACATATAAAAATAGAAAAAATAAGAAACACTACATGTACCATCATCCCTGTAAACACGTATATCTACATCAGTAACGTTGGTAGAAGTCACGTGAGGTTCAATACATCACCTGACATCTTTTAAATACGTTAGAACTGACAAGTAGAAGTTGCTGCCGGCGAAAGAAGTCACGCGGTTTCAACTTCGATACAAGCACGTAACTGATGAAGGTGAGCAAAGAATGCACTCGAGTAATGGAATGCTGCCGAACGATGTTTAAATAACAACACACATACAATGTATCATTGGCGTTCCTGGACGCGAGACGGCACACATGCACGCTCGATAATTGATGTGAATATCACACTAGGTGCCAAACGAGGTTTGAATAATAAACAAGCACAATGTAGCACTGGCGTTTGTCTGAGTGAGACGATGCACACGCGGGCGCTATAACTGATGCAAATACCACGCTAAGTGTTTTCGTTTGAATGAGAACGCTACCATATTGCGTAGAATACATTGCTCGCGGTCATTGAAGTTCAGAAATATCGTGCTAGTTATTATAATGAATTGTGGTTTCCGTCTTCAGCATCTGATAAAATAGATGCTTGATATAGATCCAATAACATGTGCAGACTGCATTGGAACTAAACGCTGTTAAAGGGACAGTACATTGATTGAATAATCACCTAGTAGGTGTCGATGACCATGGGTAATTATACCCTTCCCGCTAAATACCAAATGCAAGCGGTCAAAATGATTAAAACACTCGAGTGTAAATGTTCTGAATCTGTAATAATTAGTTTCAATAACTAATTAGGCCTTCCTTACATCTAGGCAGTTTATCAGCTTTTGGAACTTTCGTCCGTGCTCGCCCCAACAGTGAAGCCCACAAGCGAATAAAACAGACTTCTGTTTGCTTCTGGCATAATCAAGACCGGATAGGAAGACACACACACAGATGTGTTTTATTTGTAAGTTTCTCTTGGTAATTAGATACGTATTTTCACCTCAGTCCGTTTAAATAGAAGACTGATTGGCTTTTTCCTCATTTATATAGGAACTTGAACATTGGACGCTAAATTACTGCAACATCCAAGTTTCCCACACAGCTCAATAGTCCAAATTATAGTTTATGGACCGCAGGTGGGTTCTGTGTTTATGTCTAGAATAGGTTATACTAGCCATTACCTTTAACAAGTTCTATTGGGAAGCACAATCTCTCTTTTTTATACTAAACGTATGTATATTTATGTTTTTAGATGTGTCATTTTGTGTCAAATGGGGAACAGGATTGATCTTCTAGAAATAACCTCTGTCCTGAAGATGGCCCAACATCTATTTCAGTGACCACTGTTGACATAAGTGGTACACCATCAAGGGCCGAAACATATGTCGACTGATAAGGGAAAATCTAATTTATTTTTCCTATGTCTTGTACGCATATTCACAAGAACTGTTAGGCACAAAAGATTCTTCAAGTTAGAGTACCCTTTTGTTAGAATAGGAGCATGGTGATTGGATGGTATGATTGATGATCATTAGAAAATGTCTGTAATGTCTTTTAATGTGTTTTTATGAAAAATAATTAGAGATTTATATTTTGCAAAGTTGCTTTGCTTCAGTAATTTCCCCTATAAGGTGTTTACCCTGCTAATGAATTAAACAGGTTAACCTTTACCCTTACCTGCATTACATACAGGACTTGAAGAGAGGGGTAGTCAATCTGTAATATATATTTTCCCGGAATAGTGATAGGGCCATGAGATTCATGTAGCCGTCCGCAGTCTGTATAGTCTGTCACGTCTGTCTTGTGTTTTTCTTTTTTCTGACGTCACGCGGTAAGAACTTTTTGGGGGGAATTAGTATGAAAATTGGGTGATTGTATAGCCAGGATGTTGTATGACATGAATTGATGGTTATTGTTTGAAAAAGTAAAAGATATTTTTTTGTGTAAAAACGGTATTGGAGCTTGTGACGATTGGTGCTCGCTCATAATGTTGGTTTTGTTTGAGAAACGTAAAACATAACAAAGTGTTATATGAGGAGACGATAAACAGATTTAAGCATGGAAGACGTTACACCATTAGTACACTTGTGTAAACAGTTGCCAAAACATGCACCTAAGCTGAAAAAGTACAGTGCAGAATGGGTTAAAGGAACCGGCCATAAAATGTTTATGCCATGGCCCCAGGGCAGATCGCTATCTAAAACAATCCTGCAACACATGACAACATATTTGCACGCCACGTACACTGGTAAACAGTTAGATAAACAACTAGCTAGTTTAGAACTTTGGAAGATGTACCAAGAGGAAAAGGAGGAGGAGCCACCGTTAGATTGGATACATAACATATGCACAGAGGGGGATGAAACGCCTTCTGCGCCACCCGCCGCGTCTGAAACAAAAAGCAAAGCCGGTAAAGACGAAGGATTATACCCGTTGAGAGAGCTTAAAGCAGCCACGGGATATAGCAACCCGTCATGTGAGTCGCCTATGCAAAGTAGTGACGAACACCCAGAGAAGGATAGAGACATAGATATCACCACCAACGTCTCGAGGGACAAGGAGAGACGCGAGAAAGAAAAAGGAGACCAGGCACAAGCAAGTACATCTGTAGATACAGACAGAGAGGGAAAGAGATGGAAAGGAGATGAGGACAGAACTGATGAGATGGCATTTACACAGAACGAATGGATGGGAGGTCAGATTCAATTGAAACTCGATGGTATAGGCATTGAGGACATGAGGCAAAAGGGAGAGCCCGTCAATTCAAAGACGAAGGACAAGGAAAAGGAAAAAGGATTGAGAGATGAAAGAATCAGGAAAAAAGATAGACAGAGACGAGAGCATTTGTATCGCAAAGAGCAAGAAAGGAAATGCAAACATAAACATAGAACAGCTAATGATCAGGATAGGCAAGAACAAAGGAGAATAGAAGAAGAACAAAAAATACGGGAAGAAGAGAATAAAGAGACAAAGGTATGAGGAAATACGAAGTGCAAATGAACGTAGAGATGCGAAGAAACAGGAAGAAGATAGGGTCAGAGAGGAAGCGAGGAAGCGCAGAGTGTTTGATGATGACATAGAACGTAAGCGAAGACAGAGAGCACGAGATCTTGAATATCTGGAGGGAGAGGTTAAAAAACCCGATCCGGTAGTAGACTGGGAAGACATAGAAGAATTCTTTCCTGAGTACGATTCAGTACCAGGCACGTCTAGGGCAAATATGGAAGATGACTTCGACACCAGAAGCATCGGAGAGACGACAGGGGTTCTAGCACGCACATGCTGAAGTCAAGGCATGGTGCAAAACGATCAAGGAACGAGAGTAGGGATGGTGAATCCACCTGTATTTTTGAAGCAGGGTAGAAATGGAGTTGCACAAAATCACACAGTGCAGTAGCAAGCGCTGAGAGCACAGCAAAGCTTGCAACCTCAGAATATGACAAGTTTTCCGCAAGGACAGTCCCAACAGTACAGGACAGGTACTGACTTCTGGAATGAGAAATAACACTGGTGATGGAGGAAGTCCATTCACTCAGCATGGGACAAAGTTATATATGGATTAGGACAGCTCACTGGGAAACCTGATGTGTTCTATCCTACCAGTTCGAGGAATTCCCAATTATGCCGAGGAATTCTACCTGTTTTCACACATGAATGGCAGTGTTATGACAGCAGTACTCACACAGAGAACCACGTTGGGGTACAAGCCCCTGGCATACTACAGTGGGAATTTGGACCCAGTGATGAGGGGTAAAACCCCGTGCAAAGTTTAGCTGCTGCAGCATTCGCCATAGAGAAGGCTACAACCATTTTGATGGGATGCTCAATGACACTGTTCGTCGAGCATGCATTATTTGCCATTCTACAGAAACCGAAAGGCACATTGACATCTCACAGAGAGCTTCTGCTAATGAAGTGATCATATCAAATCCATCGATTAAGATAATTCAATGTAAGATAGTGAACCCAGCTATGTTTATAGCAGAGTCAGTCACTGATAGAGAGTCAATCCATGACTGGGCAAACTATGAAGAATTTTGATGAAATTCCCAGAGTGAAAGAAAAGGTGTTGGCAGAAGGAGAAATTGTCTTCGTTGACGGTTCTTCGACAATCAATCAAAATGATGGGCAAAGATATACAGGCACTGCTGTGATGAAGCACACGGCAAATGGAGAATTTCGAGTACTCATTAGTGCACGATTACCATCTCATTATTCAGCGCAAGCTGCAGAATTATTGGTGTTGATACTCGCGTTTGGGAATCACACAGACCAGGAAGTGACGTTGTACAGTGACTCCACCTATGTGACATCGACGGTGCACACAGGCCTAGCACGCTGGAAAAGGGGGGGCTACCTCTGAGCGGACGGCATGCAGACTTATTGGATAGGCTCATTAAGGCACTACAACTCCCACTTGGCATAGTGATTGTGAAATACGCCGCCCACACGAAAGGGACAGATTTTATCTCACATGGAAATCAAGCAGAAGACACGGAAGCCAAGCGTGTGGCGGCCAAGAACGAAATAATAATGAATGTGGAAATAACTGATGTGCAGGAGAGAATGATTGTTGCACAAAGTGAACCTGAAGGTTATAGTAACATGGGGCAAACCCAGTTAATGGAATGTAAACCAGTGATGCCTATAGCCCTATTGAAAATAGCATTAGAACAGTTGCTTTATTCAGCGCACATGACAAAAGAGAATCTAGCAGCGACGATTGGTGAAAACTGGTTTATACCGAACTTAGCAGAGCATGTTGCATTTTTAATGGGGAACTGTATAATCTGCCAACAGTTCACGGCTGGGCATACACTAATTAGAGAAGTCATCCCAAGGCCCAATGGACCTTTTCAGCACTTGCATGTCGATTATGTTGATATGATTCAAGTATGTAACGGGTACAGGTATCTAATTGTTGTGGTGTGTCCATTCTCTAGATGGATAGAAGCAGGTCCATGTACAAACCCAGACTCTACCTGTGCGGATACATTTCTGGTGAGAGAGGTCAGATAATGGTCCTCACTTTGTTAATGCAGTATTTGAACAGATTAGCTTGCTGCTTGGTATAAAGCACAGGTTCTCTTCAGCGTATCATACCCAAGGTAATGGGATATCCGAGAAGCTCAATGGTTAAAGGAAAGGATAGCCAAGTTGAAGCTTACTCTAAAGAAGGGATGGCTGCACTGCCTTCCACTGGTATTGTATGCGCTCAGAAACCAGCCTGGTTCTGACTACCATCTTACACCGCATGAGATAGCAACAGGCAGAAGGATGCACACTCCATTGACACCCCGAGATAGAGCTAGATGTGATGTTCAGCCGACAGGGGAGGTTTTAGGATCAGAAATGCAAAATTACTTGAATTGCATGACATCTTGTCTTACTGTAATTTTAGGACAGCTGCAGCGATGACAAAAAGGGTGCAGGGCAGCACAGAACACAGAAGGAGATACTACAAAAGACCCAATTCAAGGTTTATGTCTACCACCACTGTTCCCTGGAGACACGGTCCTGGTGACGAGAAAGAAGTGGGACGAGCCAAGGTTCAACTGAGCCTTTAGAGTGGAGGACATCACTCCCTCTGCAGTCAAGCTACAACGAAGAAGAGCTTGGATCTTGCTGGGTGATATGAAGCCATGCAACAGAGAAGGCCCCCTGCCCGCACCCCAATGCGTAGAGACTACAGACGATGGGGAAGAACCACAGCAAGTGCAGACGAGATCCATGACAAGGAAGAAGGACACATGACCAGCAAAGCAAAGGCAAAGAACTTTTGTGAAAAGTTGTGGCTTCATTTTGGACATTTCCTCTGAGCATAAAAGGGGATAAGAACATAAAATCAGACACTCTGTGAATCCTAGTTGCAGGGTGAAGAAGAAAAATTGCACGTATAAGTCACAACATAGTCTGTTGACTTTGAACTTTGGACTGAGGCCCACTGAAGCCTTGATAAGAAAAGGATATGCCAAATTTTGATCGAGGACATATAAGTTGGAAAAGAACACAGTATCCAGACTCTTTCATACAGGAGCCTCATTTGGACTCTCTTATGGTGGCCCACAGCAGTAACGTTGCTAAAGACGTTCTAATTTACTTTGAGTTAGTATTGTGATCGTATATGTCGTTGGTGGAAAGGCTCCCTAACATCACTGAATTTCTTCAAGACCCTGAAAACAATAAGACAATAAGGAAGCTGCTCATTGTGATTGCCGAGCAGTTTCTTTTGCTTCTGGAATACAGCGAGGACAAAACAAATGTCCCTGTCACCAGAAGATAGCAGACTAGCAAGCAAAGTCTTCTTTCGCCTGATTGAGAAGTTTCCAGAGCTTTTGGGGAGGCATGCCGGTGTTGACGTCCTCTCTTTCATCAGAGACCCAGTGAACTCTACACAGATGAGCATGCGCCTGCATGGTATTGTAATGCAGGATGAACTTTCTAATCATCATCAGAATTTACGCAGAAGAATGTAAGAATTTCCGCCAAGGGACAGATCGTGAAAGTGTTGCCAGAAGGCTTCACTCTTGTTTATGCTGACAAGGACACAACATGTCTTCTGGAGTAAAACAGATAAGAGGCATTGAATGGGAGCTTGTTTATTTTAAACACGCAAACATGAGTTTTACTGAACTTATTACCTTATTTTGACATTTTCGTATGCAGCAAAGAGAACTGTGTCCAGAGACAAGAGACAATCTATTATTCAGGCAAAGAAGGACAATTGTTCCAGTATCTACAACGTACCAGCAGAGATGGTGGAATCCAGATAATATTACCTAGAATGTGTTAAAAGGTTAGGTTTCTTTCCTTAAATGATCAAGCTGGGCAACCAAAGTAGTAAAGTTATCATCCGGCAGGAGGAGAGACTCACGCATTGTCCCGGAACTAAGTGTTGTAGGTTAACATATAGAGGAATTCTATACTTATGCATTGTATTCATCATTGTTTTACAGTCACTGACGATTCAAACTGCATTTTTTATTGGTGCACAAAGTGTTCCGATTCCAGTGCACCCACCTAATGATGTACATGACACCCACAAAGGCACCCAGACCTTTTATAGTCATTCCAGTCCCTAGAAGTTCTGACAGAGGAGTGACTAAACTTGAAATGGATGTGATTAGCAATGACACACACACATATTTGGTAACAAGTGAGTTGAAAAGCCGGAGACAGGGTCAGCAGAGTAAGCATAAGAAAAAATTAATGAAAGACACACACATGCAAACGATGAGTCCACATACACCAGGTCTAGTGTCAATAACTGCAGAACCACAATCCAAAGAATGGGAGAAGGCTGGACAATCAACGATGAGAAGTTCCAACACAAGTGAAGTGAAAAGACAAATGGAGAAAGCTGAACTTTTAAAGAGACAAAAGAAGTTGTTGAATAAACAAACAGAGACAGCATTGACAAGCATACCTGATCCGATGAAGAGAACAAGTACAAGTCCTACAAAACTATCACGTGCAGAGATGATAGCAGAATCAATATGGCCGTTCATAAGCAGAGCCAGGAAAAGGCAAGAGGACAAGGAAAGAATTGCCAGACTTTCTCCCACTCAAATGGTACAGATAAGATGCCTGGATCACTGATGGAGATACCTAAAAATCCTCCAGTAAGAAGAAGCTACATGGATGTGATAATAGCAAACTACATGAAAACCTTGAGAATCAAGAGAAGCACACAAGAAGACAATAACGAACTAAACGACTACCTGGACAGCACCGCACACTTGGGAAATAACATCTGGTACCAACATATGAAAGAAACTGGAAGACGAAATTCCGAGGAAGAATGCGTTGGTTGTGCACTCCTACCTTACAGCATGGGGAAGTCAATGATCTTTGTAGCTGTTGAAATAGATGTGCAGATGGCACACTGTCTATCACATGTAGCAGTGGGCAATACCAGAGGCCAGTTCATGGGAAGTGTAGCTTAACTCAAATGGGCAACTGAAGCAACGGATCCAAATTAAGACGATTATGTCCAGGACATAAAGACAAGAAACAATGGAAAACAAAGAACATTGTGATCAGATATGAGAAACCTGGAGTTAAAGGAGCAGAGATCAGAAGAAAGACAAACAAAAAACTGAACGTTCAAGTAAAAACTCCAGAAGAAGCTTGGAGTTGGAGGAACAGAGGCCAAATGCAAATCTGGGGAACAGTGCTTTCACCAGACGGATGGGAGAAAGGAGTAGTGATCTGCAGAGCGTGGATGGTCATCGGTTGTTACCAACCTACCATTGACATAGTACAAATTGGATGCAAGCCACTATGGCCAAGACTTGCAAAACTATTGACATGGGTTGAGGACAGAGGAGGACCCTTACAGATAGTGCCATTGGAGAGTCCAAACTTTTGCTTCAGGAATAATGGCACAAGAAAACTGGGAGAGAACAGAACTGTGGGCGAGTTTTTGACGCTCCAGGAATGGTTTGTTTGTTTGTTTATTTACTTATAATGCGCACCGGACCCTTAGGTAACTGGGCGCCACAGCATACAAGGTTACTTTAAGCTGGGTTACATAGATATCAAAAGTACAGGTCAAAACTCAAGGAATTATACACTATTTCACTATACAAAAAATACATATCAAGAGTACAGGTTCCGCAGGTCAAACCTCAAGGTATTATACATTATTTCAATATGCAAAATATACAACATTAAGTTAGGCAAAGGGGTTTATACATCATTACAAGTACCGCGTGGACCCCAGGAGTATATACATAGGTTGGGCCCACGGTGGTGTATGTATGTGTACTAGTTGAGGGGTTCAGAGATAAAGGTCAGTGGGTGTAGGTTAGTCCTGGCAGTCATTTAATCATAACCATTTGAGGATATTACGTCTGAAACTGTAGTATGATTGATCTTTTCTCAGGTCGAGAGGTAATGTATTCCAGTATTGAGCCGCTTTAACTGGGAAGCTACTACCTCCTGTTTTTTTTTTTTGTTTGAATTTAGGAATTTGGAGGCAGTAGGAGTAGGCCGCTCTGGTGGGGCGGGTCGAAGTTTTTCTCACTATTCTTTCTGTGAGGTATGGAAGCTGCATTATTGAGGCATTTAAATGTTAGTGTGGCCATTTTGAGTGAGATCCTACCTCTGATTTTTAGCCAGTGGTATCATTTCCTCCTGTTTGAAATATGTTATTTGGGAGGGATGTTCTGGGCGGTTCTTAGGGCTTTATTTTGCAATATTTGCAGTTTGTCAATGATTTATTTGTTAGCTCCTGAGTACAAAGCATTACAATAGTCTAGTTTTGAGAGTATTAGGGAATTAGCAAGTATGATGCAGCTGGCTTGAGTTAAGAAAGCACGGCATGCCCTAATAAGCTTACAAGTGTAGGCCGTAGATAATGCTAGGGTATTTACCTGTTTTTCAGTGTTAGGGTGGAGTCAAGGTACTCACTTCTTTTGCTACTGTTATTATATTGGCATCAATGTTGAACACTGAGTAGCTAGGGTCAAGTTTTTTTTAGGTTGGTGGTGGAGCCAAGGAGCAAGACCTCTGTTTTATCATCATTCAGTCAGAGACCATGGGTTGCCATCCATGCCTGAATGATGATGTATATCTTGTTTACCAACGACAGAATTGCCCAAAAGGGGAATGAGGATCTGGGTGTCGTCTGCGTAATTCGTGCAGGTGACACCCAGTTTGTCCAATTTGTCAAATAAAGGCTTGGTAAATATATTATACATAGTTGGTGAGACACACAAGCCCTGGGGCACGCCACAGGTTGTTTTGATGGGGTCCGCTGATGCTGATGTGGAGAACACTCTCATGGTTCTATTGTCTACAAATGACTGGACCCAGGCTATAGCCTCCTCTGAGAAGTGTGCGGCCGATGCCAAGTGACCACACAGAAATGTATGGTCCACCAAGTCAAAGGTCGCTGACAGGTCAAGGAGGAGCAACATGGCAGTGTTTCCCTTATCATTAAGCTCATCAATTTGTGTTTGGAGATCGATTAGGGATGTCTCGGTACCGTGTCGTGGTCGGAAACCAGATTGGCGGGATCCTAGAAGTTGGTTTGTTTCAAGATAATGCTGAATTTGTAAGTAGGCCACTCTGTCTATGTTTGTTTGTTTGTTTATTTGTTCATGCGCACCAAACCCTGAGGTAGACGGGCGCAAGAAGGATCTTGAGAAGGAATTGTACCGTAGTAATGGGTTTGTTTCTTAATGAGAGGTAGAACCCAGGACTCCTTTAAGTTACTTGCGACAGTATTTGTGGCGAAGGAGGAGTTGATTCGTTTAGTAATGAAGGGGGCTAAGTCCCTTGCAGCATCTTTAATCAGTTGGGCAGGGTAGTTCTCACCCTTACAGTTAGAAGGTTTTAGGGATGCAATTATTTGTTCAGTTTCTTGGATAGAGACTTTGGAAAATTTGAAAGGGGCTGGATGTTGCATAGTTTTCAAGAGGTTGGTGGGTGTAGTTTCATGAGGGGGCAGGGATGCTTTTTTATTGGCAATTCTAAGTTGGAGTGTTGATATTTTATTAGCTAGGGCCTCCTGGATGCTAGTGCACCATTGTTTGTCTTTGGGGGTGTTGTCTGCGGGAGGTATAGGCGATTCTAATTCCCTGAGGATAACAAACAGTTCTTTGGTATTAGAACTGGCATTGGAAATTCTCTCATTAAAGAGTTCTTTTTTTGTTTGTAAAATTTCTTTTTTTATAGTTATTAGTGAAGAGTTTAAGTTGCACTTTGTTTTCAGTGGAAGGGGGTGTCGCCATAGGGATTCCAGTTTTCTTTTTGTTGCCTTAGTTCTTTGAGGTGGGGGGTAAACTAGGCATTAAGGAGTGTTTGTTGTTTGCTCTTACATAGTTTAAGAGGGGCGATACAGTTTAAAGTGTTGGTCATTGTGTTGTTATAATACTACACAAGGAGGTCAGGTTCCAGATTATTTGGGAGTGCATTGAGGGTAGGGAGGAGGAATGGCAATAGATTGTCTGGTGTGATATCTTTTTTGGCTCTGGTCGGGAGAGGGGGTGCCATAATTTTGTTTTTAGTAATTTGTTTATCTAGTGTTAGGGTAAAGTCAATTAAGTGGTGGTCTGTCCAATGTTGCGGGGTAATTTTGGTGATAGTAGTGGGGCAGTTTAATGTGGCAATCCAGTCAAGGGTTCTTCCTTTGTCATGGGTTGGAGTGAGGACTTTTTGCATTAGGCCATGTTCAGCAAGCATGGTTGCTATAAATTGGGCTTGTTTGTCTTCTGGATCGCTAAATCCTAGATTGAAGTCACCTAATATTAATAGTTGAGAAGAATCTTTATTACTCGCTAGTAGACTAGATAGGTCTTCTTCAAATGTGCCGATAGGGCTAGGAGGCCTATACATTAGGTGGATAGTTAATGTAAAACAGTTAGAAATAGGCATTTTGGCTGAGAGTAGTTCACAAGATTTGAAGTGGAGTAGAGAAATAGGTCTTAGAGCAAGGTTAGTTTTGACTATAATGGCAATCCCACCACCTCTACCGCTCTGTCTGTCTACTCTGATTAATTGGTAGTTTTCTGGTATGGCTAGTGAGAGTGCTGGGTCTGCGGCTTCATGCAGCCACGACTATGTGATTGCTAGTAAGTCAGACTTGTTAGACATTAAAATGTCAGCTATTTCGGTAGCATGGGCTACTAGAGATCTGGCATTGATTACGGCTCCAGATATCAGGGTTTTAGTAGCTGTTTTGTGGGGTTGTATCGAATTCAGTTCAAGGACATTATTGTTATCATAGATAGTGGGTCGTGTAGAGGCTGGCTTTCGGTGTAGAGTAGTTATATTAGGTTGGGCGTTTGGATTTTTATGCCTAATAGTTCTAGGTTCATAAAGATGTGGTAATCTAGCTCGGAGTCTAGTGTTCCTCTCCGAAGTAGGGCAAGGTGTATGTTTAGAGAGGGACATGGTAAAGTAAATTAGTGGTAATGTTAAGCACAACAGGGAGGTTACCCATGTCTTGCTAAAGTACATAGTTGGGTGTAAGTGTGACATGGGGTAGATTTATATATTGGTATTTAGGGTAGATGTAGCCCTATGGGTGGTACACCTATGAGTCTGATCATAAACTATATGGCTGACTAGGCACTATATAAGGTGTCTACTGATCAGGTCAATTGTGGGAGCTGGTAGGACCGAGGTAAGCTAGTCTATAATATCCATTTTGTGTAGGAAGTAGTATAGTGTAGGCTAGTGAAGGGGAGTCAATCAACTAGAGTAAACAGTAGATTAGTCCGGCGTAGGCAGACCTGTGTGCGTACCGGACTAGTCTTTTGGAGTCTAATATATATGGGTACATATTATCGGATCTAACATAAGGTATACATACTGTTGAGTCAGGGATAAACAGGCATGAGAATGTTAGGCAAGGATAATTATATTGAATCCGGCGGATTAGTTCAGGATGAGAAAGTATATGTTACAGTCCATGGTACATGGAACAGCAGTGATCATGGATCATTATTGGGCATGTGGATCCAAAGCATACATCAGACTGCCGAAGAATTCGGGCGGTATATGCACACTGGTGAATGTCTATGTTCCAGCATTGGTAATTCCAAAAAGTGATCTGAATATTGACAGTTTCCCGAAAGCGGATGCTCACCTGAGGAAAAAGAGATCTGTGGAACCGATGAGCCGAATGAAGAGAGAAAATTACTTCTCTGCCAATTCAGAAGAATCTTTTCATGCAATTCTGAATGAACACAGGCTGTTCAGCTTGACCTCATCAGTGTTGACGACAATTCTGATGCCGAGAGTTCAGGTTGGAGCAAATACTAAATGGTTGCAGATAACCAGATGGGAGTTACTGCAGACCATCAACATGACCATAAAAGGATTCAATGCAATCAAGGAAGAGTTAAGGGCAATTTGACTAATGACTCTCCAGAACAGATATGTCCTTGACATGATCAGAGCTATGGATGGAGGTGTTTGTGCAAAAATCAGAGAATCATGTTGCACATTTATACCATCACGCGATGATGAAAATGGAACCTTAAAAGAGGCCATAGGTATGATGATGAAACTACAGAATCAAATGATTGATGAAACTGACGAAGTGGACGACGACAGTTGGTTTGGATCACTATGTTCATGGGTTCCACAATGGATGGCAGATGTATTCAAATTCCTAGGTGCCCTGCTAGTGATGATATTGCTCAGATTCTGTGTAATCAAGATAATAAACTCTCAGTGCCAGAAAACTGGAAAAAAGGCCATAGGGATGAAGATCATGATTGATGTCGAACCAGGATGGAAACCCAAGGACCTGACTGATGAAGAAATAAGAGACTTTGTAAAAGCCAGCATTTATGTACCAGAAGGAACAAAGTTTCGATATCCAAGGAAACATAGAACTTATGTGGGAAAATTGATCTATTGTAGTCCAAGTGGACAATGTCAACTAATGACTTGTAACAAAGATGAGCATGTGAGAGCAGCAGGAAGCTTGAAGGGAGTCATAAAGATATCGACCCCAAAGATATATTTCTTCAAACATATATGTGTGGATCCACAGGATGAAGTAAACGTGGATCCAAAGGATGAAGTAAAGGTGGATACCAAGGAAGAAGTGAAAGTGGTCAATGAATCGCCCAGAGGGGGGAGTGTAGAGGAGGTGCCAAGCTCGATTCAAACTCCAACCGCCCATTTCAAAGTACCAGGAAAGTTCACGCCGAAATATGTGAAGTATGATGAGCTAATAAACCAGCAGAGAGCTGCAGTTGGGCTCTGTCCAGTGCCTATCAGAAGAACAGCACCTGTTGAAGTACCTTCACCCATGAAAACCTGGACAGTAAGGTACCCATTGAGAAAACCATATTGACAAATGAGACAGAATGACGATTGTCAGAATGCAATCCCTGAAGAAACTAAAAGGATACTGAATGAAGACGAATGGTGACGTCACAAGAACCTGGACTGACTCACATGTAGAAGATAGAACAACCTGAGAATGATGAAAAGAGACGAAACACCATGGATAAGTGACATCCTGAGCCTAAAGTGAAATAATCAATGTCAAAGATATCAGAAATTATGCCAAATACACGATGAAGATATTCAGTTAGTTTAAACGTGTACATATGCAAGGAACCGCAAGAAGCACAGAAAACGTGAGGCTTGCTTATACTTAGTAGTAAGATACATTGCGGCAAGCGCCACCTATACATATCTATCTCAAAAGGAGCACTTTATAAAAGTATACTTCCACTATGCACAAGAGCAGAATCGACTAAAGGTTACTAAAGGTCTCAAGAGGAGAGCTTTGCAGCAAACAAATTAAGAATTAAAGACAGAGAGAAACTCGGACGAAGACAACTCGTGCCATGAAGCCAAGGTCGTATCGGCTGAAATAGACCAACAGTGGACACAATTTATGAAAAGAAGAACAGAGTATCCTGTTCAGAAAGGTCAAGATAAGCCACAGATGGCAGGCAGAATTAAATCAAATACACAAATTGTATGAAGAATAAGACGATTTCACGGTGTCGGAATCACGTGACCAGACGAGTGAGAAGGTATGAAACTTTCACACCTACGCATGGACTTGTGCCATGCACAGATGTCTTAACTTTTCCAGACCAAGAAGCAGTCTCGAGGCCAACCACAAAGAAATAATTGACACATGACCACTGAGGTGATGAGTGATTGTAGCAATAATTGGAGAGAAGCTGGGGGTGCAGACAAACTCCCTGCACCTGGCCGGCTATTCTGCACGCTGCTAAGCAAGTAGAAAAGTATGAGTCGGGTTGATGCCAACCCAATCATAGTGGACCAAGTAATCTAGGGTCCTATAGTTAGTAGAGCCAATGAGACATCGTACTTTTAGTGATGTTTACAGTAGCCATTTTGAAGGAAGGGCTTAGATGCCCCACCTGACAGTGTTTATCCAATCCCCACTCCCCGTTACCATATACAGATATAGCACCTATATTAAAGATACCTTCCTAGAACCAATAGAGTTGCATGCTCAGTTTTAAGCGTTGCACGTCAGTGATGATCTGTTTTTATTATAAATGATGTGTTTTTTCTGAAATTAATTGGAGTTGAAGCGAGAAGGAATAACGAGCGATTGCGGATATTCATGAACTCCCTGTTTTTTGTGCTTGTCATTAAACTGGATCCCTTTGCCAAACTATCGAGTTGTCATTATTGATTTGATGCGAGAGTATTAATCTGTATCCCCATCCATCTCAAGGTTGCTGCTTCTCATCTTAAAGTGCTATTGGGAAACAGCCAGCTCTATGGGCCGGCTGGGGTCCTACTGCACAGGTCTCAAAGTAAAAAGAAGCAAATGTGAATTTAGGGAGCGTAAAGTCGAGTATTTGGGGCACATTGTGAGTGGGAGAGGATCCATTCCCTACCAAAAGTGGATACCATGGAAGCTATAAGGATTGCCCCAGTCCCTATAAATAAGGAACGAGTGAGATGATGTTTAGGCCACTGTGAGTACTATAGCAAATTTTTTGCATGATTTTGGGAGTATCACAGAACTGATTCAAAATTTATTGAAGAAAGACAGTGGATTTGTGTAGGATGAGAAATGTGCACAATCGTTTAATGTCATAAAGGACAACAACCGTGGTGCTGTAGAGCTATGTGTTTTTGTTGTTGGTAGGGAAACAAAGCTCACAGTGGACACCAGTGGAGTAGGACTGGGAGCGGTTTTGTCCCAGGTAGTGTACAAGCATGAGAAGGTGATTTTCTATGCCCCAAGAGCCATTACTGAGATGGAGAGTAGGTATTCAGTAGAAAGGGAGTTGTTGGCTTGTGTGTGGGGCATAAACTATTTCCGCAAGTACATCTGGGTCAGCAGATTTACAGTATGCACTGACCACAAGCCCTTAGTAGAATTGTTGACAGTCAAATGTTTGTCCAAAGCTACCCGAGATTGGTGAGACTGTGTGTAAGATTACAAAATTACGATTTTGTGGTGAGGTATATACCAGGTGTAAGAAATAATGGGGCAGATTTTCTCTCTCGATTACCGGTTAAAGATAAGGTTTTTGAGGAAGAAGACCTGGAGGAGGAAGTAGTGGCAGCGATCAGTGAAGTGATTTCCAAGGACGAGTGGATGGAGGAGTTTAGACGTGACCTTGTGCTTGAGAAAGTGGTGGATTTTGCTTGCAAGGTTTGGCCAGCTAAAGGTGAGCTGGAAGAGAAGGTCAAACCATATTGGGAGGTTAGAGAAGAGTATTCCATGGAAACTGGTGTACTAGTCAGAGGTGACAAGTTGGTACACCCAAAGAAGTTGAGGAAGGACTTGATGAAGAATGCCCATCAAGGTCATCTTGGTTCCACGATAACTAAGCATAACTTGGGAGCAAAGTTTTGGTGGCCAGGTATGGATTTGCTGGTAGAGAGGTTTGTGAGAAACTGTTGGCCTTGCCAGAACACGGACAAGAGTTGAAAGATTATGAATGCTGAGTGTAGTGTAGTGCCTAAACCGGATGAAGCGTGGGAACAGTTGGTCATTGACATTTTAGGGCCGTACAATAGATTAGGGAAGAGAGAAGAGATTTCTGATAGTGATGGTGGATCACTGTTCCAGATGGGTTGAAGCTAAATGGGTCTGGAGGATGTTTTTAGAAGAGAAGGTTAACCAAAGAGGATGGTGAGTGATAATGGGGTGCAGTTCAGGAGTGTGGAAATGAAGAGATATACACGCGATGTTGGTATTGAATGGAGGTTTTCTTCTCTTTACCACCCGCAAACTAAATGGCAAGGTGGAAAGGTGTAACAGGATTAAGGTGGAAGCAGTTGAGCAAGCAGTCAGAAACAATTGGGATGTAAGGTCAGCGATTGAGGAGAAGTTGTGGTGTGCAAGGATATCAGTGTGCAAGGATTTAGGGAAGTCACTGTTTGTGATCATGAGGGGAAAACAGCCTAATACCATGCTTAATCCTGCATGGTTCAACCTGACATAGTGTGTGGATAAGAAACGCAGAGTTCACGGTAGTTTAAGCATGGTGAATTCTAACAAGAGGATGTTCAAACTGGGCGATTATGTGAGGATAAAGAAAGGTGTGTCTCCCGGTAAAGGCGGTTCTACGTTTTCTGATCCAGTGAGGATAAAAGAAGTATTGAACAAGTCTGTCAGGATTTAAGATGGTACTACTGTGTGGAACATGTGTAGGTTGAGTAAGTGGAATTGGAATGGTGAAAGTGTGGATTTGGGCGTTCATGAGGGTAAGAAGATTGATGTGTGGATGGAGGAACATGCAGATGCAGTAATGGGGGAGAGAAACAACAGTGTAAGTGGTGATGGTAGGATACAAGAGGAAAGCACGGTGAGAGGAGGTAATGGTGTTAATGATTCTTGTATAGGTAGCAGAATTCGCAGACCACCAATTTGGTCCAAACACTGTTATGAAATTATTTTTTCCTTCACATGTGGTGGTTTAAGGCAACTGCTTGTTCTAACATTGTATTAGTGTCTGTTATATATGAATTGTTTAATCTCTTTATTTTCTCTTTTGTTTTTTATTTTTATGGGGAGGACGTGTTGTTTATTTAGTCACTCGCACTGTCTGCGAGTTGGAATGAGAATGTGGAACCTAGGTGGGGTGGACGGTTGATCAGAGGGTAGGGGAATATTGAAGTGAAGGCAGCTGTGCCATCCCACTGGCTAATAAAGGAACTTAGACGTACTACCCACCGCCTTTGATTGGTGTAAGTCTCATCACTAGGCCGTTTCATAGCTCCCTACATTTTGTCACCCCATGGCGGGCGTTATATCAGTGACGGTAAACTCCCTCAATTTTTGTTCTAGGGGGGCCAATAGCTCAAACGGGAGGCATATTAAAGGTTCTATAGAAAAGTGAGAACTGGCTACCCCTCTCTCAGTGCTACCACCTAAGGCCAAGTAAACTACTGTGTATTAATGAGCAGAAGAAATCACTTCTCAATTTGTGCAATTAAACAAAGGAACAGAGTGTCGGAACATGGAACCATCTTATATCAGGGTAAAAACAGTCACACAATGTCATCTTTTATATTAATTTATTAAAAGTATCAAAATCGCTCACCAATAGTTAAAATAAGTAAAAAAAACACAGCGAGAAGTACGACACACGTATTACAAATACTATTACATAATCCTACATCCTTCTCATTTATAAAAAAGAGCAAAAAACAACAGGCACAGTCTATTTCGTATGGGATTCAACAGGTTAGTCGTGACCACTCTATCAATTAGAGTGGTATTGCAGATATTAGACTATTAATTTAGGTTAGTCTATTGTCATGTGTCGACATGTTTCGGCCATCTACATATATGGGACACTATCCCTAGTGTCCCTACAGACAATCAAATATAGGCCATCTCCAGGACAGACAAATTTCTTTTTTGGAAGATACACATCTTTCCCAAATCCCCATTGCCAGACAAGTGCGAATCTAAAAAAACAAACAAATGTCATTTATTACATACTAAAAGGAAGAAAAAGAATGATTCCGTTCACAAAATAACATCTCTAGTTCCTTGTTACTGCTTTTTGATTTTCAATATATTTAATGCTACATATGACATATGAATTTCATGCACTTATGGCTTATTGTGTTAATCAAAAAGTAGTTTACATTAAATACTGTAGGTTATGAAGCCTTTACTTACATCTTGGCAGCACTCGAGCTTATAGTTGAGTCCCCCTTAGTAATGATGGAGACGGATCACTATTTCCAGGTGTTATCACACACACCACTAGGCCTGGCTGGTTCAAGGCTTAGGACAGGCTCTGTAATAAAAAGAGCCCGGACGCATATTTAATACATGCTGCATTTAGTAATTTAGTCGTTCTGTTAGTCAATTTTATGTAGGCTCCCTCATTATAATATATGGAACCTTATTTGTTGATTTTTTGGTCAGCTATTATTACATGTCTACGAATGAATCTGCAGAACATTATAAAGTCCCACTGCATTAGGGTGGCGTAATTATATCATTTGTTGTATGATGGGTCCGTGCAATGTTGCACTACTACATCCACTAGTCACTTACATTGACACAAAAAAGCAAAAGCACTTTGCAAAAACCGGCGCTGCACTTACGCAATTTCGCCTGGTCCGTTGTCTACACAACATGGGTGAATCAGCGTAAATGTGTAACAGCACACAGGCACTTTTCAACTTTCACACGAAGCCGCGTACTTGTGGCGTCTCGATGAGGTTTTTGGACAGGGCGTTGGGTATATCAAAGCTGCAAGGGGATCGACAGAAAAATCACAGAGTCACAGCGTCATTCTAGCCCAGCGACCGTTTTATATTATACTTTTCGAAAAGACCCCAACCCTTAGCGAGGGGAAGCACAGACAAAAAGTTCTCGCATCTAATACGCGGGGGCAGTATTTAGATGAGTGCTGCATTTTTTTGAGCCCGGCTACAGGAGCAACATGAAGAAAACTTGGAACAAATCCCGAGGAATTTTACATAGCTCGACAAGCACACATTACCCGGCTGAACAACGAGACAGCTGAACGCTTACCTCATCTAAGCGAAATCCTCTCTTCACACAAGCGTTGCGATCGCGAGACATCAGCAGGCGTCCGGTCGCATCGGTGTTTGGTTTCGAATTAAATACCTGCCTAACCTGATCACGTGAGCGCTGCATCAACCCCTCTTAAAGGGGTAGTGCTGCTCGCGTGCAATGGTGCCTATATTTCGAGAAACACCTTGGCACAAGCATAAATATATTATACAAACCCACACACTCCATCATCTTAAATTGTGATGGAGTCAGTTTGTTCATGAGGTGCAAAAGGAAGTGTTTTTTATTTGTGATGAAAAGGCAGCGTATTACAATGCAACCAAGCGAAAAAAGGGAGGGGGAGGGGCAAGGGGGGGTAAAGGGGAGGGAAAGAAAGAAAAATCAATTACCTCAGAGTTATGATGGAATTCCACTCCACTGCCGAATTCAAACCTGTGCTGGACGTGTTCAAAAAATAGATCCATTTTTGTTCGCTCAAGAGTCAATAGCTCATCTCTGTTACCTCCTCTTGTACTTGCTAGAATGGTTTGTAACAAGAACCACAGCATCTCTGTGTGTTTGTGTTTCTTTTCTTCATAGTGTGCTACTAAAGGTTTGTTGGGAACTTTGTTCTTCAAACATGACTTATGTTCAGAGATGCGTTGTCTAATGCATCTTTTAGTTTTCCCAATATAGATTAAGTTACATGGGCATTTAATGCCATAAATAACCCACGACGATCCGCAGTTGGTGAAGCTGCGAAACTGCCACTTTTTTCTGTTTAGATCTATTTCTTTTAGATTTTTAGTAGAGGCACAGGCAACACATTTGCCACATTTGAAGTGTCCCACCACTGGTGGCAACTGCCACAATGTGGTCTGGGTTGGCGAAATTTCTTTTCTCGGGTATGAGTGGACCACAAGGTCTCTAACATTTTTCTGTCGCCTCAACGCGAACCTAGGACTTACTGGTTGAAAATCTGGCGTTTTAAGAATATGCCAGTTCTTCTTTATAGTCCGTCTGAGTTGATTAGTTATGGGACTGAACGTCGTGACACATGTCATTTTATCTTGTTGTATTTTAGGTTCAGGATGCAGACATCTGTTCCTGTTTGAATGTTTTGCTCGTTTATAGGCCATATTTACTATTCTTTTTGGGTAGCCTCTGTTCTTCAGTCTCTCTTTCAAATCTTTTCCTTCTTTTACAAAATCTGTCATGTTAG
Organism: Ambystoma mexicanum; assembly: GCF_040938575.1. Classification (NCBI taxonomy): domain Eukaryota; kingdom Metazoa; phylum Chordata; class Amphibia; order Caudata; family Ambystomatidae; genus Ambystoma; species Ambystoma mexicanum. The sequence continues at coordinate 694,132,911 of NC_090925.1, forward strand.
AGCAGTTTATCCTGATCCGGAGGAACTGACCAATGGGAAGGTTTTCACGTAATGCTAGAGGTTGGAAGCTTTGGAATTGGAGCAGAGTATTCTTATCCGTAGGTTTACGGAATAGAGTGGTTGACAGGTGCCCACTTTCAGTCTTTTGAGTCAGTAGATCCAGAAAAGGAATTGAGGATGTGTTCCATGTCATCGTAAATTTGATGAAAAAGCTCTGATCGTTCAACCATATCAGAAACTCTTCAAGGAGCGACACATCTGCTTTTCAAATCATAAAAACATTGTCTATATACCTACACCATTGTCCGATCTGATCTTTGAAAGGGTTATTGGCGTGGTATATAGATGTGGCTTCGTACTGGTCCATATACAAGTTCGCCAGATCCGGGGCAAAGGTGGCCCCCATACTTGTACCGTGGATCTGGCGATAGAAAGAACCATCGCATAGAAAGAAATTTTCTGTTAATGCTAGACGGATACATTCTAAAACGAATGGAGTGGGCACCAAATCAAGTGTGGCTGTCCTTTTATTTAAAACAATCTTCATAATTTTTAGGCATTCCTCTTGCGGTATACTAGTATACAGAGCCGTTACGTCTAGTGTCACTAACAAATTATTTGTTTGGCATGGTAAATCGTTAATGATATTGACCATACTCGTTGTATCTTTAACAAAGGACCTCATTGTTTTGACAAAGGGGCTGAGAAACCAGTCTGAGTACATAGACAAAGGCTCAAGTACCGAATTAATTGCGGATAACACCCGATTTTGCATTTGGCGGGTGAAAGTCCATTCATTTATACGGAAGGGTAGAGAAATTGGCGGGTGAGAGAGCTGAGAGGTATGCCGTTTAGGACGTGCCTGTACCTTTTCTAAACCCGAACATGCTTAATGTGACAGAATTCGCCATGCAGCGATGAAGATCATTCAATAAAGTTTTTTTTTAAGTTCACCCTACAATGTGAGTGATACAATTGGTATTGATCAGAAAGTGTCACAATACAAATAGCAAAACTCAATATTTACAACACTGAAAAACAACACCACCTCCTCTAGCACTTACTATTTTAAAAAAGTCAGCTCTTCAGACGTGAGCACAGAGTATGCCATTTTTTGTAATTTGTATTTTATTTGTAATTTATATAGCGCTTTAAACCAATGTACACAGAACCATAATCAGTACAATAAAAGGAAATGCAAGTTACAAAAAAAAGAATTAAAAGAGTCATACATCAGGTAGGAAAAGGAAAGTCTTCTGAGGAGTACAGAATTGAAAGGAACCAGAAGTTGTTACATGCTTGACAGTTGCGAAGTAAGTTAAGGTTGCTATTGACGATTTGACATGAATTTCGTTCTTGAAGAGGAGATGATTTGTAACCTGGGCTTGATTACTGTGCATCTTTACCTGTTATCACTTTGTAATAAAAAGAAAATACTAAAAATGAAAAAGGCATATTCATCTTTGCTGATAGAGCTAGGAATCCAGCATATGTGTCAGATCTGACTAAGTGACACAGCCTAGCACAGTTGTCAGTAGATATGTATCTGAACATGGCAAAGAACACAAGAGGGAGATTTCTCAGAGTCAGGGAGCAAAGCGGTCTCATGTGACCAACCCCACACCCAACTGAGTTTGTCACTGTTCTCAAGACAGAGTGCTTGCCTCAAGAACGTTGGCTCAGACCTCGGCAAGCAAAAGAGTAGGCTTCAGAAAGTCACATGATCCTTCCTTAGACACAGCTCAACCTGGAACAGTGCTTGTCCACGTGGCACAGTTCTCAGAAGGTACAACCAGACTCTGGTGCAGTTCTCAAGGGCAGACCTCTCATCTCACACATTTTTGGCAGGTGGCACCTACTATGGAATCAATCGGTCCACTCACTCGCCAAGCCCCTAACCCACTCCTTCATTTTAATGGGCTCTGACCAGCCAAAAATAAAACCGTAAATGTTCACCCATCCTGGGGACAAAAAAGGTTGTGGTGTATGTATACCATGGGCACAAACAAGTCGGACACTGTGGTCAGTGGCCACAATAGCCTGGCAGAGCCCCACTAAGACAGATGAAAATGCCATTGCCCGAAAAGGCACTCTTCAGGATGTAATCTCGTTGACGTGAATCACAGAGCTCAAAGGGTGCAACTCAATGTAACATAGCGCTAATGGACGACATCTCATTTGGTTATAACTCTCGGCAAGCCTCATATCCCTGCATACACCTATTTGATCTCTCTTCCAAAAACATCTTATTTTACCAGGCATGGTAACTTGCCAATGGAGAGGTTTGGTTATAGCTCTCTTGAAACACAGCTCAGACTGGCAGTGACGTTCTGACCAGTGGCAGCCCCCAGTGGCACAGCCGGGGGTGTGCCACTCTGCCACAGACAACCTTGAGAAGCACGGTTCGGTCTGCAAAGTTCTCACTAATAGTAAACAAACTTGGTAAAGCGCTACCATTCCCCCACCCCCTTCAAACCCCAGATGTACAGCCCTCGTGAGGCACAAGCTAATTTGTCATGGGGCACTAATCTGGCATTGCCCTGACCCATCAGTTGAGGAAACTACGTCTCAGGTGCTAACCACCATTCCTCGGGAGACACAGCTATCGGGAAGTCCAGCTCAGTCTGTCACAGCCTTGATGAGGTACAGCACTTATGAACACGGCGCTGACTGAGGAGCTACCGCTCAGCCTCTTCTCAGCTCCGCTCGGGGCCTTACACACGAGAGAGCAGCAGGTCCAGACTGAACGCTGCACTGGATGACGCCGGTACTAGATACAGCTGAGCTACTTCTTTTATTATTAGATTCGTGTTCGTCTGTGTGCCCGCGGCCCCGCACGTGTGACAGGGGTGGAGAACATGGTTTGTAGGAAGTGTGGGGGCCTATAGAGCTGTGGCAGGAGGGGGGGCAGCAGGCTCCGTCCCCGGGATATTCTGACCCTAGATCAAATGCTGATAATACACAGGAAGGATATGAACCGGCGTTCTCCTTTAGTTAATAGTGTACATGGTGAGAGCGGGTTGTACGGAATCCGCCAACAGTCCTCTACGCCTCCGCCCCCTCCCCCCCAGCCACCATTTTGTTTCTGTTCTTATGTGACGAATATTACCCCCCTGCAGAGGATCGTTAACTGTTGGAGGGGGGATTTGGGGGTAGTTGACACCAGCGGGGCGCGGCTTGTAAGGGACTGTGAATCTGCCCCTGGCAAGCGATAATGAGCGCCTAATGTGGGGGCGGAGCACCGAGAAGTTTCCCGACCTGGGGAAGAGCAAAGAGGCCCAGGGAGGCCCATTCTTGGGGGAGGGGTATTCGGGGATTCGTATCGGGTAGGCATGCAGCTGAAGTCTAGGGCGTCAGTGCGAGGCCGGCTAGGGCAGCTGAGGGAGGGGTTATGTTTGAGCTGTCAGGGCTGTTAAGAACAGCCGCGGGCCTGGTTTGAAGGGACTAGTTGCGCGATCTTGTTTTGGGGGGAGGGGCCTTCCGTACATTTCTACCCGGGAAAAGATTAAGATGAGTGAACCAGAGAGTGATTATTCTGGGCCCAACCACTCGTATGAGCCAGCACCTTATGTTTGGGGGAGTGGCTGGGAGAACCGCAGCCATGACTGTTCCATTTGAGACTTGTCCAACTACCGCAAAGAGGCGGGGCAGGCGAGGTTGATAACATGTGAACTAGGGGACTGGAGCGTTCAAATCTGATAAGGTCGGGTGGGGCGCGCTCAACATTTAAATGCATTTCAATTTTCGTTTGAGCCAAATAGACTTAGCAGCAACGGACTATAAGAAAAGAAAGCGGTAATAAACAGCGCCCCCCGCCCCTAGCGCATTTGTTTATACAAGCGTCTATTGCGTGCATATGACGGAAGGGTGGGGGCTCACTGTGTTACAACGAGATCCACGAAAGGATGCTTCCACATCGAGGAGATTGGGAGAAGGGTGCTAACGGAGTGGCAACTTTACAAAATGGATGCACAGTACTCTTTGGACGGGGATGCTGCACTAGGGTGGCCAACTTTCCATAATGGTTTCGTAGGACACTATCCGTGGTAGGGCATCAGAAGCGGCGCAGTGCGGCCAATACCTTAAGGTGTCCTGCCGATACCACCCAATCAACTTTTTTGGTAACCTTGGCATATGGCATTTTAACACGCCACAAAAAATAACATTTTAGGAACAATACATTCAGGACACTCACCTCTTCGAACGCTGCACAGGTCTTGTGGGGCAAAATACATTAAATCTTCCCAATTTGCATATGCATTGACACCTATAGAAGTAACTTCACAGAAAAGACCATCACAAGCACAGTCTTGGATACTTACAGACATCATGAGTAGTGCATTACAAGTGGTTGCATGATTAAGCCGAGAGGCAAATAACTTTGTGGTGTGAAATATATGCATGGCTCTATTATTATATATGGAGCAACTCTATAGTCATTAAACCCCATCAGTGTTTTTTTTTTATAATGACACATAATAACTTCAGCTATGAACTAAATCAGTTCCAGTAACTCCAGATAAGACATAGTGAGTTTAAAAGATTTGCCCAGGTTCGTACAGTTTGGTTAATTGATGAAATCGGGATGTGTGCAATTTAAGCAATGAACACAAATCTTCCCAGGTTTAGTTGGTATAAATATTTATTACAGTTTTCTTATGGGATTCATGTGCTTAAATAAAATAATACATTGTTTCTGGCAATGCCTTGAAAAGAACACACATTACAATACATAATATACTATGTATATTCCTTGACCATGAATGTTCTAGGCTTTGCAAGTTTGTTTGTCCGGTCCTCCCTCTGTCTCCCTTCCCCACCCTCAGCGTGCTTGAAATACTAATGCATAGGCGCATTGACGACCAACTACCAAGCAACTTGAAATGTGGCTGAGGCTAGTACTAAAGTGTATTGATCTGTATGCTCCTCTCCCCCCTTCTCTCTCACTCTGTGTCAAGCACTTCACTAGTATATAACTAGAGGAGTTTGGGGAGAACCACCATCTTCAGAACTGCAATCTGTCCGTATAGGGAGATGGGGAGCGTAGCCCATATTTGCAGTTTAACAATAAGTGATTGCAAGAGTTGGTCATGGTTGTCCGTGTATAAGGACATTTCTGTCCCTGGACACAACTATACCCAGATAACGTATCTGTGCAGGAGACCATTTCAGGTCCTAAGTATTGGCTGGGCGTCCTGTAGCAGGTGTAAGGGAATATTTTGGATTTGGAGCTGTTGGTTTTAGAGCCCGAGTATTCAGCAAACTTATGTATGTCTGTCATGATGGGACCCAGGTTCATTACGAAAATACAGGAGTGTGTCATCAGCATATAGTGATATAGACTGGGTTGGGCCTGTCATTCTAATTCCCCAATGCCTGTGATTCTCCCGTACAAATGCTGCCATTGGTTCGATTGTCAAAGCGAACAATATGGGGGGAAACGGACAAATCTGTCTGGTATCCCTACCTAATAAGAACATTTTGGACAGGGTTTGATTAGTAAGGACCTTGGCTCCGGGTTTGGTATATAGCAAGCGGACACATTTAAGAAAATAGGGGCCCATCCCGAAGCTCTTAAGCACTGCAAACAAATATTTCCATGATATGAAGTCAAAAGCCTGCCCGTGCTCCAGGATCAATCTGTGCCATAACCCCAAACAATCTTCGGAGATTCAAAGCGGTAGACCGTGTCGGAACAAAGCAACATTGGTCCGGTGGACCACTCGGGGCATGCTAGGGAGGAGCCTAGTGGCTAGGACCTTAGCGACTATTTTCACGTCTGAATTGATTAGTGCAAGAGGTCTATACAAGGACATGCCATGGGGTGGACACCTAGGCTTTAATAGCACTGTTATTACTGCCTCCCTCATGGACTGGTAGGATGTCTCGGTCCATTGTTTCTTGCAATACTTTTAACAGGACGGGTCCAGTTCGGCATGATATTCCTTATATAGCTCCATGCCCAGGCCATCTAAGCCCGGTGCTTTCACGGGTGTTAGGGATTTTATAGCTTCTTTTATTTTAGAAAGTATGCCTAATAGCGTCACTGTTTTAAAGTTGAACTTAGAAGGTAATCCCAACATAATTGGGCGTGTCATAATAGTGTCACTGTGTTAAAGTTGAACTTAGAATGTATTCCCAACATCAATGAGTGCGCCCTAATAGTGTCACTGTGTTAAAGTTGAACTCAGAAGGTATTCCCAACATCATTGAGTGCGCCCTAATAGCATCACTGTGTTAAAGATGAATCTAGAAAGTACGCCCAATAGCGTCATCTATGGTGCGGATAGAGACATGTGGATGGGATGGATGGAAAGGATGGAGTGGATGGAACGGATAGAGTGTATGGAAAGGATGGAACGGATAGAGTGGATGGAAAGGATGGAACGGATGGAGTGGATGTGGAACGGATGGAGTGGATGGAACGGATAGAGTGGATGGAACGGATAATGGATGGAACGGATGGAGTGGATGTGGAATGGATGGAGTGGATCGGATAGAGTGGATGTGGAACGGATGGAGTGGATGGTATGGTTGGAGTGCATGTAACGGTTGGAGTGCATGGAACGGATAGAACAGAGGGAGTGCATGAAACGGAGGGAGTTCATGGAATGGAGGGAGCGCATGGAACGGATGGAGCGCATGGAACGGATGGATACCACCATATCACACCATCACGCTTACTCTCTCCTATACACCACCACTGAACTAGAACACAGCGATACTATGACACATTCGGTATAGCTGTTCTCATACAGCTGGTCAGGTGGCACAGCAAGTAGAGCGCTCGCTTTGACATCCGTACAGAGCCTGCTAACACAGGTTCGAATCCCGGCAGGGTCAAACTCAGCCTTTCATCCTTCCGAGGTCGTTAAATGAGCACCACACACCGTGGGTAATAATAAGGAGCGCTCAGATACCTGAGGGTTCGTAGCGCTATATAAATGTGAAATTATTATTATTATTATTATTATTTTACTAACACCCGCCACATACTCCTCATCATCCTAATTAAACACAGCTAGCTGAGCACACACCGCTAGCCTAAGCGTCTCCTCAGGCCTAACGCAGCCAGAAATCAGTCTGGGTATCAACCCACCAGAATGAACACATATTCCTAACCTCCCAACCGCCACGCCTACCGCTAAGAAGCAGCTATCATACAGGTACCACACCAGCTGTACTCACAGCCGGTGAACCCACGCACTTTATGACTCTCCCTCTCTCTACTGACTTGAACTGCGGTTCCCCAGGGCGTTCAACCTACCAGCGCTTTGAGATCATACCAATGATACATAAGGCGCTGTATAAATGCAAAGTAACATAACATAACATAACATATATGCCTCTGGCCTAGCATGCTAGCTATTGTTGTAAATCATTCAGAATCTTCAAGGCCTAAGAATGACGACTGTACTCCCTTGTTCCCTTTCCTTCTTGAAGTGCTTTGAAGCACTTCACTTGTGTATACGCGCTCTACAAATTTATAGTTACTAGCATTTCATAATGAACTAACCTTACACTATGGACCTGATTCACAAGCGTTTTTCAATGGCGCAATCCCTTTGGAAAACGCTCCATGAATCAGGCCCTATGTACATTATCATAAAAACATGATGAATAACATGAGTATAGCTTTAACTTTATTTTCCCCATCCTGCTTGGAAGGTCACAGTAGCACTAGGGAAAGTAATGTGAGCCTAAACATATATCACTTTGAAAGCCATAGTCATTACTTAACAAAGCGTGATGCACCCTTCCCGTTTTTCATCACCCCACTCACATTTCGTAAGGGACAAACGTCCCTGCTAACAGTCCTCCTCCCTCACAGTAGTGTCTATTTTCCCCCATCATAGTGAAAGGTTTTAATGATGCCGAAGCAAAGCCAGGTCCCTTCCCCCTCCCGAAGAGAGTGGGATGCAGGACACACCACATTGATTGAGGACAGTGCTGCAAAAATACAGGCTGATTGGCCACTCTCTGCTTCATGCAGCTCTGTACATTATTCGCTCACATCTTCCCCCGTATCTAATTTTTTGCTAACATTAGTGTCAAATGGCATCTTAGCACATACACATCACACAAACATAAAACTGTAGACTTTTTATCCATACAGGCTGCTGACCTAATTATTGAATAACTTACGTGTCATCCCGCTCTACTGGTTCAACTTTTGCTTTATTGTCATGTTCTTTACCTGAAGGACCAGGGAACTAATTGCATGTATCTAATTCTGAACTAATTACTTATAATCTGTTAAGTTTCTTGCCAGGGTCGGTCCTAATTCTGAGGCCTGTGAGACAAAACTCATGCAAAACCTCTAATTGGCATATGTATGCACATCACAGAATAGCTCATTACAAGCAGTATCTTCAGTTTTATTTATTCCAGGGCATCATGGGTAGTGACATAAAAATGAGTTGCCATCCAACAACGTTGTGGTAAGCAATATATGAATGGTCCCTATTGTTATACATGGAGCCAGCAGTGGAAGTGGACAACATTTTCTCTAGGAATCCACCCCTCTTTGCTACCCCCACTTCATGGAAGGAAATGGGACAGTGGCCAGAGTTATGCAGGTGCGGCTAAGGGGCGAAGCCACAGCACAGGTCGAGCAGCCTGATCTCAAGGAACTAAATGAAGTGCAGTGTTGGGCCTCCATGGAATGGCGACCATTCCTTTTATGGAGCATCTCTATCATTGTTATGTTAGGTTGACTTATACCGTGCAATTTTACCATTAGCATGGTCTCCAGGCGCTCACGTGGTTCTGTAAGAAAGCGGGTTAGGTAGGTTAGTGAGGGAAGAGGGAGCAGGATAGTGGTTGTGCTTTTCTGTTGGTGCTTTTAGAACGAGGAGAAACTGGAGTCTGTGAAAGTCGGCTTTCTAGGTGTGTTTGGCTTGTGTGCACTGGGGTTATTGTGTTCCGAAGGGCAACATCCAGTTACTGGGATATTGGTTTGCAGCAGTTTGTTTTTTATGGATGTGTGGGATAGTTTGTTAGTGTGAGGGGAGACTGATCAGTTCAATAGTGTGGGGTATGTTTGGGGTCTGCTCAAGAGGAGCAGGGCAGGTTAGTGGTTGGTATCTCATTTTTGTTTTTTTTAAATTGTTGGTTCCAGAATCCGTACTGTCATTGGATTATCTCGCGTCCTCTGTGCTATTGCTGGCAACACCCGTTTTATACTAATCACTGTGAGTTGAATAGCCAGCCTTTAGTCATTTTCTGGAGGTGAGGTGGCCTTCTGTTGTTCTTTTCTCCTTTGGGATTGAGTTCCATAGATTAGGAATTAGCCGTGAGAATACAGCTCCTCCGTATTTTATTTTTCCGTATTGTTTTGTTTCCATTTGGAGGTCGTCGGTTGATCTTATGCTTTTGCCTGGTTGGTAGCGGTTGATCTTGGCTTGGAGGAATTCGGCTCCTTGTATGTGTAGTGATTTGTGCATGATATAGAGCGTCCTGAAGTTAATACGTTGTTTTACCAGGAGCCAGCGTAGGCTTCTCAGGGCTAGTGTGATGGGATCTCTTCTGTTTAGTCTCAGGAGTATACTTGCTGCAATGTTTTGTATGCGTTGGAGTTATTTAGTGAGACTTTATGGAATTCTGAGGTAGAGGCTGTTCGCATGAGTTGATTCTTGATAATACCAGGGAGATTATTGCAAGGGTTCTATGTGGGAATGAGCGGTACTGGAGGATCCCTCTAAGTATTTGCAGTAGGTAGAAGCATTTCTTTTCTATAGCGTTGACTTGTGGTTCTAGTGAGAGTTTGTTGTCCATGAATATTCCCAGATTTATCATGGCTGATGTTTCCAGTGGATTCCCATGCCAGGTGGCCAGTTCAGTTGTGTGTCTGTTGCTTTATCCTCTAGGGGTGATATTATTATTTCTGTTTGGTCGAGTTTAGCTTGAGGTTGTTGGTTGCCATCCCACTGTATTTGTCGGTGAGACAATTGTTGAGGGTGTTGTTTGGGTCTTGGGTTGTGGGTATCTTGACGATGAGTTGGGATTGTAACCGTTTCTCCACAGTTTTTCTAGTTTGTGGTTTGTTTTTCAGAGTTCTCTCAGTTCTTTTGTGAACAAACTTGCTATCATTTTTTCTGCAATATCTTTCAAAGGTGCTGCTGGTGCCATTTTGTCTAGGGCCTCAGTGAGCCATGAGTTTTTGTACCACTGAATCAGGATTTATTCTGTTTAGCTCGGAGATGTTTGGTTTAGTTGATTCCAGCAGTTCTGTTATGGATTCCAGGTTAAGACTCTTCCAGTCTCTTTTCTTAGAAGCGTGCATTATTGTGTTTCCGGGCATTATGCAGGCAGGTAGTTTGACATTAAATGGGATCAGGTAGTGATCACTCCATATCATTGGTACCGGTGGGGCCGTGGTCGAGAGTCCATCTCTGCAGAAGATTGCATCCCAGGTGTGTCTCGCTTTGGGGTGGATCCTTTCACTATTTGCTTGAAGTGGAGTGTTTCCAGAAGGGCACTGAGTGAGTTTTGCTGTGCTTTTGTTCTCTCTTTCGAACCAAATGTTGAAATCCTTTAGGATGATTAGGTCATCATGACAGGTGGAAATTATGGCGACAGAGTCTGTGAGTTTCGTTCCAAAGTTCGGGTTGTAGGATGACGGTCTGTCGATCAGAAGGAACTGTACGTTGGCTTGGTCATTGAGCTTGATCTTGATGAGGAGGGATTCACAGTCTTCTATGTCTGTTGAGGGGGAGTGGTGTGGTGCAGATGTCGTCTTTGTGTGCCATTGTGATTCCGCCTCCGCTTCGGTTTTCTCTGTTGGCGTGTATTAGTTTGAAATTGTCTGGGATGGCTCCATGGGCAATTGTTTTGCCATGTTTATGTGAAGAAGAGTGCATCAGTGCTGCCTTCCCTTAGAAGGTAATACATTTCTGTTTTGTGTTTTGCCATGGATCTTATGTTGAGTAAGCTGCAGTGCAGTGTGTCTATTTCTCCTTGCTAGTTGTTGCCTATCCATCCATGGGGGATGTTTGTTGGGTTTTCATTTCTTGGAATTCTCTCTTGCCTGAGGCTGTTGTTTGCTGAGATCGTTGTTGGTGGATCTGTCTCTTCATTGAGGAGTTCAATTAAGTTGACAGAAGGGTTTCTTAGTTCTGGTTCCTAGTGGTCGGTTGTTTGTTGGTACTTGTGGGCTTTTTTCCAGTCTTTGGTTATGGAGGGGGTGTGGATGGTTATGGATTCAAGTTTGCCTCTGATTCTTATTGGGGTCTTACTGAAGATGTTTTCCTAGTTGCAGTGTTTTGTGTTTTGAGGCGTTTGGTTTGGCGTCCTGTTGGGGTCCAGGTTTGTTCGGGTTCTTGCTTGTGGGTTGTTAGTTTTCCATTGAGTTGGAGTCATAGGTGGAGTGTTGTGTGAGATGTATTCCGTGTTCGCCTTTTTCTTGGTCTGTATTGTGAGAAACCTAGAGGTGTTCTCACTGTGAAACACCAGGGATCCAATACTCAGGTGGCCAGGGGCGGACCATCGGTGTTGGATTTCAACCCTGGGGGAGAACAAGCGAGGGAGGATCACATGGGTGGAGGTCCCTTGGGGACATTATGGAGAGCACCATTAGGCGAGACATGGTATTCCCCCTTCCCCAATCCAACGTTCTTAGCCAATATCCCCTCAGCTTTTGTAGGATGTTGTCATTCTACCTCAACCTCATCCCAACCATGTCCTTCTCTAAAATTCAGAACCGTCCCTACATAAAGGAATAAGAAGTTCCCCACTCGCTTTCCCCAAGTTCAACTTCCCAGTCATAACTCATAAGAAACATTATCTGAAAGGTCCATTCTATTTGAAACCCATTGAAACTTATTCTTTACCACATTTTGCAAAACACTACAACTCCAATAATTCTCACCTTTCCTATCCTACTGACATGACTGAGACGAGGAAGAATAAACCTGTAGCAATATGGGTTACCCGTGGAAACCCATGGGCCATTAGTTCCTATGGACAAACCCCATTTTGTCACATTAACAAGGCCAGGCAGGATCAGGCACTCCACCCCATTAATTTACACCTGCAACCAATTAATTCTCCCCACCTGGATAAAAGGCATAGCTCAGAAACGCACATTGAGCAAGGCTGGAGGCGAGGAAGGACGACTTCTGCAGAGCGGCAGCAGCAGCTAGAGCTGGAGAAACCCAGAGGCTGTGCGAGTAAAAGAAATACTCCAAGAGAGCTAAAGAAGGGGACAGCGTTTTTGCAAAACCAGATGAAAAGCCAGCATTTTCCTTCATTGAAGCCGTGTAGAGAAGCCTGGTCCCCTCCCTGTGAACGATTGAGTTGGGAACGTGTGCTGAAAGTAGAAGACTGAATTAAGGAGGTGCGAGAACGCAGACAGATCATTGAGCATTGCCAACGCAGCCGGTGAGTGCGAAAGGGAAAATACAAACCGGGTTGTGATAAAATGAAAAAAACTGTATCCGGGATGTAAAGTTGCACGTAGGACGGCAACCGCGACAGAAAGAGAATCTCAGGTGTTTGATAACCTGAAAGGTGATACAGAGTAACAGAGTGACCCGGCGAGACACGACCACCTATTCAGAAGTCTCTGTGTAATATCCATGAACTATTAAAGGCTTTAAGAATAAAGCGCAAAGAGTTGAAGTAGCAATAAGAAATGCTTGGAGCTGTTTAAAGGCTCGCGTCTGAGGAGGGAAGCTTAGAAAGTGAACAGCAGCAGATCTGGGCCCGTAGGAGGCGGATTCGAATCATAAAACAAGTGGCTCGAGCCCGAACGAGGGAAGCCAGGAGAAGAGAGAATACTGGATGAGATCTTTATTTTTGTTGTTGTGAACTTTGCGAACTACAAGAATTTCGGAACTGCTGATGAGAGATTGAACTGTGTAAATCAAGATACGATACCTTTGACAGAGTGGTCCAGCACTGTGGGTGTGCACAATCGAAGGTCTCTGTAAGATATCCAGCTGAAAAGTGAAACAGCTGTAGAGAATTGTCAATCGGTGTGGTCCTGCGACAGGTCAAGCTAAATCCTGCACAGAGTCGAAAGTCTTCGATGTTGATACAGTAAAGAAAGTTTGTGGCAAAGTAGATAAAGTTGGTCCGAGCCCGGCAGAGGGAGATCAATTGAAAGCTTTGTGTTAAAATGGGTCTGAGCCCGGCGGAGGGGGACCCGGGGTGAAGCGAAAATCACCCAAGAAGGTTTGGTGTTAAAGTGGGTCTGAGCCCGGCAGAGGGGGACCGGGGTGAACAGAAAATCACCCAAGAATTTGTACATGTGAATTCCTAAGAAGAAAGGAACTTTGATGTTTCTTGTGTTGCATCAGGTTCTCTGGAAAAGAGACTTTGAATGGCAAAGAGACTTTGGCACAGAAGACCATGATGTTGAAGTTTTGAACTGCACCCTTGTGCTAGAGAAGCCAGAGACTGTGCTAACCTCGGGTGTGCCGCCTTGTCCTGGGCTGAAAACGTTGGTAATGGAAGCCAACAGCTTGAATATCCTGACATATCATTTCTTGAACATGTTTCTTTTGTATAACATTGTTTCCCACACTATTTGTATTTAGAAGTAAAGATTGGCAATGCGTTTATTATAGGCCCTTTTATTTTGACAAGACACCACTAGGACTGCGTTATTATTATTTGATGGGCATAGCTTGCTCCCATCTTTAGATTTAGGATTAGATAGGCGTTATCCAAACCCAGTTGAAGTTCAATAAACACCCTAGAACTGTGATCACTTGTGTCTGTCTTACTATTGCCACCATGAGTTTCTTATAGTATCCTTAGTCCGTTTAGAGGTATCCCATGGGGTTTCTGGATAGTGTGAATTCTGGTGGGTGGTTTCTGTTCCGTTGAGAGTATGGTTTCCATCCTGTTTCTGTTTTCTTTTCTTGTTTCTTTGTCTTTCTTGTATCAAGGCATGTTGGAGGTCTTCATTTATTATTATCATCTAGTAAATCATTCGTTAGGCTTTTTGTAATGGTAAAAGCTGTAAACTGATTCACTTCCACTGACTCACAATTTTGGTAGATAAGGCACCGTAAAATTAAATTTTTCCCCCCAGATCACACACTTTGGTTAAGGAGGGGGAACCAGGATTTTGGCCTAATTGCAACTTAAGCAAATTAAGTTTATATTGTCCCATATTTAGATCATATACATATTTCTTATGGTTTGGGTTTCAAGAGCATAAATAATAACTTGTACTATAACAATGCCCTGAAAAGTACTCATGTCACGTAATGAACTAACCTGACAATACATAAATTGTCATAGAAATATGTCGAGCAAAATAAGTATGGTTATACCTTTATTTTTCCCACCCTGAATGTGTCAGTAAAGAAATGTCCTTTAAGGCACACAGTGAAAGAAACTGCAATGCATTATACGGTTGTACACTTAGATTCATTTCTTCACATGGTATTTCCAGGTTACTCACTGTAGTGACCACCTCACTCCTAGTCCATAGTCCCCTTTCCTCCATACTTATGGGACATCTCTCCGTCCTGTGGGACGGGACCGGAGCACTTTGTAAAAAGCATTAACATTTTTTTCAAAAATGTGTCCCTCCTCTCTTTCCTGCGCGGGGCCCGGCACGCGGCCATAACCCCGCCCACCTTGGCTCCGCCCCGCGCATCGCCCATCAGTCCTTTTCTATCACAGGGTCAAAGACCCATTAGCAATAACAGAGGAACCTTATTAGAGGGGACGGCGGGCGGGCGTATGGAGGAAAGGGGACTATGGACTAGGAGTAAGGTGGTCACTACGGTGAGTAACCTGGTAATACTCCTACGTCCCGTCCCCTTTCCTCCATACTTATGGGAGATTCCCAAGCACTCCTTACAGGAACTATGAGTGGATGGAAATACCCCTTACTGAAACAGGTTCTTCAGCACAGTCTGGCCAAACTGAGCATCAGCTCTAGAGCTCATATCGAGGCAGTAATGCTTACAGAAGGCAGATGGGGAGGCCCAAGTAGCCGCTTTAGCGATGGACTCCCAGGGAACATACTTCTGAAAAGCAACCACGGCTGCCTTGCCTCGCACCTGGTGTGCATGGATACCTTTAGGAGGTTTCAGCTTTTGGACGGTGAAAGATTCCGTGATACAGGCGGTAATCCATCTGGAAATAGATGCCTTAGACGCCGACCTGCCCTGAGGCTTACCGAAGGTCACAAACAGTTGGGAAGAGCTCCGAAGCTCCGAAGTCCTGTCCAGGTAGAACCTAAGAGCTCTTCGGACATCCAGGCAGTGTAGAACCCTTTCCGCCTCTGAGGCAGGGTTCGGAAAAAAGACCAGAAGGGAAATCAACTGATTCAGATGGAATTCGGTCACTACCTTTGGTAGGAAAGCTGGGTTCGTCCGAAGGACTACCTTGTCCTTGTGAAAGACCAAGAAAGGGTGCTCCATCGACAATGCCTGGAGCTCACTCACTCTCCTCGCTGACGTAACGGCTACCAGAAAGGACACTTTCCAGGACACGTGCTTGAGGTCAACCGTAGCCATTGGCTCAAAGGGTTTATGGCACAGCGCCGTCAGGACTACATTTAGGTCCCAAGGCGGGTGCGGACTACGAACCAGAGGGTAGAGGAGTGTCAAACCTGCAAAATGCCTCTTAACCACTGGATTACTCAGAGAATAAGAGCATTGGTCTATAGCAAGATAAACGGAAACCGCTGAAAGGTAAGTTCTGCATGACAGAACGTAAACACCCGACTCTGCTAGGGAGGACACGAAGGACAGCACCTTGTCAATCGTAGCCACCCTTGGATCTAACTGCTTTTCCAAACACCAACGACAGAACCTGAGCCATTTACTCCTGTATTGGGATCTGGTCGAGGGTTCCCTGGCTGCCTGGATAATACGCATGTTATCCGTAGACAAGTTAAAAAGCTCTAAGACTTGAACTCAGGCACCATGCCGCCAAGCTGAGCGATTGTGGGGAGGGGTGCCACATCTGCTGTTCCCCTTGATGAAGAAGATCTGGGGTTACTGGTAACCTGATCGGCAGAAACACCGACAGGTGTTGAAGTTCTGAGAACCAAAAACTGGCCGGCCACCATGGGGCCATGAGCAGAAGGGAACAGTTCACAGAGTTCTTCAGCTTCCCAATTGCTCGATGAGCTAGAGGCAGAGGCGGGAAGGCGTAAGCGCTCATGTTGTGCCATGGAATCTCGAGAGCATCCCCCAGAGAGGAGGCTCTCAGCCCCCCTCTGGAGGCATACCGAGGAAGCTTCTTGTTTACCACCGTAGCAAAGAGGTCCACCTCTGGTGTGCCCCAATGCAAGAAAATCCATGAGAGGATCTCCGCCTTCAACTCCCACTCGTAGCTGACCACTGTCTGCCGGCTGAGGGCATCCGCTGTGACATTCAGCTGGCCCGGGATGTGCACCGCAAGCAGCCTGACGCCATGACCCACTCCTATATCTGGATGGACAGATCAACCAAAGGTGCCCACCCCGCAGGCAACAAAATATTGTGCGGAAGGGGTATCCGAGCATTCCGGTCAAAAACTGACCGATAAGGATGCGCACAAGGCTGAGAAACCAGCCCTACACCTGAGGCCGATGGCGCAGCTATGGGGGTAGCGTTCAAAATGGCCACCGCGGTCGTGGCGGGAACGGGCGCCATTTTGTCATCACCTGAGGGGAACTGCGGTTAAGCACTGAGGACTAAGGGCTGAGGATTCCACTGTTTGGCTGTTTGGCGAGTGGCGCAGAGCAGATGATGGATCCATCTAACTTATCCTCATCTTTAAGAACTAGAGCGCAAGCTAAACGCATGGCAATTCAAGATGAGCTGCCTGTGAAAAGTGCACGCAAGAAACAGGGGAGCCAATACTTCTCCTGTCGATCAGCGTCAGAAAATATAGATCTCATTAAGGTCCATGTCAGTCAGATGCGTGATGATGTATTTCATCCCCTGTCACACGAAGATTGCTTGGCCACGTCTCCAGATGTTGTATACACAGTTCCCGCCCTCCTTCAAATAAGCCACCCAACGGCCGTGTCAAGTAGTCCGAATCAAGCTGAAGCTAAAAGTCAGCACTTGTCTCATAACGCAATGTGCCTGAAAGATACGGTCGTTAATCAACTTATCATTGTTCAGGACTTACCAGTGGGGGCGGGTGAGCCGTGTTCCATCTTGAAAGCGGTCTGTGATTTTCGAGCATCTGGCCGATCGGAGCTTGTGGCGGAGGCGGAGCCGCAGGAGGTTCGGGAGACGAGGTTGTCGTCCAAGGCCGTGAAGGCTCCTGTTGACGCTGGTGGGTGGAGCCAGACGGAAGCGGAAGCAGTGGAGGGATGCGTCCCTTTGCTGGAGACGCGGAGGCAACACAGCGCCTGTTGGACCTGGCAGAGGCTCGCCGCGTTAGACGCGTTGTAGCGGAATCTTCATGGGGATGGAATGACAAGCTCGACGGGAGACGTACAGCTGATCCTGAAGTCGAACATGAGGTAGGTGCTACAATTGAAAGTGGAAACACGTCCGTAACTAAAATGATAAATGTTGTTGAGGTTATGCCCCCATTTTTACCAACAATACTGACCCCGGAAGAAGCCCTAACATCGGCGCATGCTGATGCCTTGGTGTGCGAACTACAAATAGGCAGTGCACCGAGGGGTAGCGATGTTGGCCCTCCCACCTGTGACAAAAGAAACTTCTTAGAAGTGGTCGCCTCGGTGTTACAAAACTTGATTAACCTAAATAAATCCTACTCAATTAAACAGACCGTGACATCCACTCCAGTGCAGGACGTGATGCCTAAAGCACCCCTGAAGAGGAATTGCATTAATATTACCAATGTAAACCGAGACATATGGGCATCCGGCAACTATAAAAGACCTAAGGCAGCAGTTTCTGTATCCTCGGACGAGACAACATCGTCACATCACACTAATGTGGCAGACTCCCAGAAAAGATTGCCCTTGCAGGGTAATGCAGTTTTTACACCTTGCATGCGACCCCAAACTCAAGAAAACAAGTCTACAACTAGTGAAGACTCGGTAAATGACTCTACTACAAGAGACTCGTCATTAATTGAACGCCCTTTTTCTAAAATCCGGCGGGAAAGGGCTTGGCACAGACGAGTACCCCGGGTCCCACACGAGCGAGGAAGGGAGGGATGTGCAGCCCCCTGTGTTCACGTACCAGCCAATGAACTTTTAATAGCCCTAACATCTGCAATGGCCATTTCCTTAACGCCCTTCACTAAGCTGTACGAATCTTTAAATGAAAATGTGAAAGACGTTACAACTCTATTGGCCATGATGAACTCAAAAGTGATACATTTGGAAGCTTCACACTGTGCCCAAAAGGCTAAACAAGAGGAGCTAAACCAAAATATATTGGCGGGAATAAATTCTTTAAACAATGTGAAACAGAATGATAAGATTGACAAAAAGCTGTTCGCAGAGGTTGCAAAGGAAGCTTTGCCTCTCTTTCAGAAATCTTTGATCGTCAAAGAAGAGAAGACCACGGTTGCGTCAGCGACATGAGGGAGACAACAATGCCGGAGGTGCAATGTTCCGGGAATGCTTCATCTAAATCCGATAAGTTGATCAAGAAGACGGCCCGCTAAGTCCAGCCGACTCAATCGCAGCACCTGATTGTCATGCCATTAGAAAGTCTCGTAATTGAAGAGAATGCATCTGTGCTACCAGTGCGCAACGTTGTATCATCGTTGGCTGTAACTGCGGTAGAGAATCCCAGCAACAGCAGTGTGCCACAGAGTGGAAATGTTAGGATCACCAATTCATTAGACATGTCATTTAATACGGCTTTCCACCAAGCCAAAAATGCTGCAAATCTGGCCTTATTAGACTCTCAAAAAGCATCCAGCTCAATGCCTCCTGCGAAAGAGGTGGTTCAGGAGGCTGAGATGAGTGAAGGCCCTGCAGTAATCGAGATTTCCGCCGGGTTGTTTCCCATTTTTGGAAATCAAGACTCACAAATTCAGTCCAAAGTAAACATGGTTGCAAAAAAAATTCCATCATGCATGGAGAAAAAGCAACAAAACTTGCCTGCTCGGAAAAAAAACCCAAAAAGGAGCACGAAAACTTTTACGTAACCTGAATATGTTCCAATTGGTGGACAAAGCAATCACTTCAAGTCTGAAACTAGCGGACACAATTAAAGATTAGGCAGTGGACCAACCAATACCAGAGGAAAATAAGACGATCTCCATTGAAATCCCGCCATGTGAGGAAGACTTGGCAATTCACAAAGAGTGAATGGATTTATCAATGTACGAGGATCCAGAGCCAGAGTGTGTTGTTATTATGAAAGCGCCGCTCGGTGACCAATGCACATAAAAAAACCCCCAAGTGAAACCGGTCTCAAAATTGAGCAGAGACCCTAAGAAAGTAGAAAGAGAACCACTAATTCCCAAACGATCTACGACTCAAGTGAGCCAGAGCTCCCCCTCTTTCTCAACGCGAGACAACAACCAGAGGATATGTGAGCTGGTGCCTCTCGTTAGAGAAATAGAAGAGAGAGATTTTGAACCCGGAGTTCATCACGCTTCAAGCGAAATGGGAAAGGCAGAGACTGAACAACCAGAAGAAGAATTTGGACTTCGGTGAAATTGGCCAACAAGCAGCGAATGGAGTAAACTCCTCAAAAAGAAACAAAGGGACTGTGATGTCCGCCCCTATCGCCCCACTAACCTCACAACCGAAAGGCGTCCATCATCAAGTTGCAACGTCTAAAAGAAACAATCAGAAGAAAGAGAACTGACAGGAAAAAATCGGTTCGGACGAAGCGCCTATCTTGATTAAAATAATGCTGGAGAGGTTGGCAGGTGGCGATAAATTAATATTGAACAGATCTAATGTGTTGAGATTGCTTCACCACATACCTCGGCTTCAATCACTTGACTCGAAAGATCTGCAAACGGTGGAATTCCCGGATGAGCGGTCTACTGACAAGGTGATTCTGCATATAAACTCTCATATAATTGCGAATGTAATTCTAGAGGCTGATGAAGACCTGTTATCGCTGGGCCTTGACACCTATAAATTACTGGAATCAGACAGATGCAATATATCATTGAAGACTGAGAGAACATGTGTCTCACGGCACATGCAAAAGGAAACACCTCCGTTTTTGGAGCTCTCTCAAAATACTAAAGCACTTGACCTGGCTCAGCAGGCACAGCGGGGTCCAGGTGATTTAAACCACAATAGGCAACACTCCGCTTCTATTTGCCAGAATTCTGAGACAAAGGAGCAGATCGAGGTTGTCAGAACAAGCCCGATGGCGAAAATCAAAATAACTATAATCAATCGAGCGCCAGAGGTCATCCCTGCTGAAACATCACTTATTAGCTCAAGAGACAATGAAGTTACACAGGAATGGAATTGGCTAGCATCAGCTTTAAACATCAAAAAACATAGCTAATGTTCAAAGACTAGCACGGCTCAAGAGTGTTTGCTTGCTTCGTGGAACACGCGCAGCTTTCTCCGTCTGTTCAACAACGCTTGGGTCCAAGATTTACATCTGATATGCTTGCAAAAAACCTGGCTGCGCGAACTGCCTGTGATCTCTGAATTTGAATGTGCTTTGAATCCTGCCAATAAAGCTGACAAGGGGCATCCGATAGCAGGGCTGCTAACACTGATCAAACGGTCTTCAGGTTACCGTTTGATAAACTCCAAAAACTATACGCCCTACATCCAAGTCTGTGAAATAAGAAAGCTCATAAAGAAACCGTCGTTATATGATGTAATCCACATAATCAACGTGTATTGGAATCATCAATCCGCCGGGTCTTACCCCTTTATCGATCAAGTTTCCTCTATAATTGACAATTTGCTTGAATCATCAAGTGGAACTGGCTTGATACTCTGTGGTGATTTAAATATTGACTTTTTCAAACCCCAGAGTGCCGCTAAAGGTCATCTTGCTCAAATCTGGTCCGATGAAATTAATGTAAGAGGTCTGTCCATGCTAAATGGCTGCACCCAAGGAGACATTCCACCGAGGACCACGTGGCAGCGTGAAAGCTATAGTTCGACCATCGACTACATTTTTGCTTCTGACACTGTGCATGCGAGAATAAAATCCCTGAATATTCCTGCAATGACAAATAGTGACCACGAAATGCTGGTAGCAAAATTTTACGACACAAAAGGAGTCCTAAGTAAAAAATGGGGCTCGAAAATTTCAGCTGAATCTAATCGCCTACGAATAAGACTGGAAGAACATGAAGTGGCCAACATATTCTCCCAATTCAAGCTGAGACCGTCAGAGATTGAATACACACCCATATTGGCGCAATTTAAAAGCAAAAACAACGGAATGAAAAATTGGCCATTCTGGAAAAAACACTGCTTTGATCTAACGGTGATGCAACGCAAAAGATCCATGCGAGCTGAAATCCTGAAAAACAATCAAGGTCCAAAAGACGAAATAATGCAAAAAAACAAAGCAACAAAACAGCGATACAAAAACTGGCTCAAAAGCCATCAATTTGTACTACACCAGAATGATGCAGAGGCTATGTTAAAGATTTTATCAAATAAGAATAGCGGCGAGTTTTGGCGAACAATCAACGGGATGGAATCACCGCAGGAGGCTTTACTTATATGCCAGGTGACAGAAGCTGAATGGGTCCAGCACTTCACGGCGCTATATCATAAAACCCTTGCTCCGTATGTGCACACAACTACCGAATCAGATTGGAACCTACATTTCTCAAGAGATGAAATTAGGGAGGCAATAATGAGAACGAAAAACTCAAGGGCCCCGGGTCCTGATGGTCTGTCTAATTTTATGATCAAACGGTTTCCAGACCTGTGGGCTGACTTGTGCTTTGAGCTTTTTGCAAGAATAAACTCGCAAAAACAACTGCCAGCATCATGGAAGTCAGGGATAATAGTGCCAATATTTAAGAAAGGGAACGGAGCGTCACCGAAAAACTACAGACCAGTGGCACTCCTTGACGTCCTAGGCAAGCTCTATGCATCATTGCTGCAAAGCAAACTGACTAATTGGGCCCAAACAGCAAAAAAAGTGGACGAAAGACAGGCAGGTTTTGTGAAAATGGTGGGTTGCTCACTGAACCTGCTAATCTTAAATCTGCTGAAAATGGAAGCCCTGCGTACAAATACGAAGATCTACGCAGCTTTTGTTGACTTTTCCATGGCATTCGATATGATCGATCGGGAAGCGCTGTGGTATAAACTGGAAGCTAGGGGGTGTCCGGAAGACCTACTTGCGGCAATCAAAGAGCTCCAAACAGACACCTCAATTTCAATTGGTCTTGATCACTCAGGCTCCCTGTCGGCTAAAATCAAGACTCTCAAAGGAGTGAAACAAGGATGCCCGCTGGAAGCTGCAATTTTTAGTCTTTTCATCTTTGATATTGGAGAAGCTATTCAATCTGTAAGAGCCTTCCCTCCAAAGCTCAACTCATCGCCGATAAGTTGGTTGTTGTACGCCGACGATCTGGTAATTCTAGATCAAACCCCGATCGGCCTCCAACGCAAACTAGACGCGGTCCAAAAGTACGTGAACATGAACAGCTTTAAGTTAAATCCAGCAAAGACTGAAATTTTGATGTTTGAGAACCTAAGAACGCGCAAAAAACAGAGGTGCTCAAAACACGTGTGGTCACTAGAGCAAGTTGATCTCTGCATGTCAAATTCCGTAAAATATCTAGGTATGATTTTGAACTCCAGCATTTGTGATGACCCTTGGGTGACTGAGTCTAAGAGAAAATGCAGCCAGTTGGCATGTCAGGCTCTTGTAATCCATAAAAAATATGGGCGTTTTTCAATGCGACCACTGAGAAATTTTTACGAACAGAAAGTGGTCCCGATTTTGACATATGGCGCTGAAAATGCCTTTGGTTGCCCGCCCACACATTGGGCCTCATTGGAACACATGTTCTGGACGAAGGCTTTAAGCCTACCAATAGGAATTTCCACTGCATGCATAAGGTATGAACTTGCACTGGTATTGCTGCATGCTAGGATCTGCTGGAACCAATTAGTGTTGTTCCGGAAAACCAAAACTGAGAATCCTACAATTCAAGATCCTTCATAATGCGTGTAGCAGAGGCGCAGACATTTTGTCTCAATGGGTAAAACGAGCTGAAGATTTATTAACAATCAACAACATTAGCTCACAAACCTTGCACTCAAACCCGACAGCAGCTAAAGTGAAGATCTGGCGCGCCGATTGGATTAATACAGGTAGTGAACGCCAGTCTGCCAGCACGATGAAAGACGCTCCCGCTGAAGCGAGAAGCTACAACGTGTTGCAATCATACATGATTCGCTTTCCAAACTCGAAGGCACGTAGACTATTCATGTTATTCAGGCTGAATGCATTTAAAACGAAGGACCGCATCAGGCTTCGAGCAGGAGACACTGACCCAAACCTTACTTGTCGCATCTGCTGTAAGGAGCTGGAATCCCTTAAACACCTTGTGCTATTTTGCCCTTTACTAAAAAATGAAAGATCCATTCATTTGGGCCAGTGGCATGCAAACCATCAAACATTGAGTGCGGATGAGTGGTGGCAGTATCTGTGGAATGGGTTGGATTGGAAATTAATTATGCCCCTGACCTCATTTCTGGCAGTAATTGAGGAGATGATAAACAAAATTCAAGTGACTGATCCCAACTCGTTGAACTGAAAGTAAAACAAGGGCTGACTGAACAATGAGATAAACACTTTGGGGAGAGGTCCTCAGTCTACTCTTGGAGGCGCAGATGGGACAAAGCTATCAGGGGCATAATAATAGGATCAACGACAATATTAAGATGTTAAATGTTGGTTTGTTTTGTCTTGTTGTGTCATATTTTAAAGGTTTGAACTTAAACTAATAAAATTAAGAAAAAGAAAAAAAAAACTGCGGCACGTGAGGAAGTGAGGCAGGGGTCCCCGTCGATGGATCAGGGGTCTTAACTTTAGCCTTAACATAAGGAACCTCGGCAGAGCCGGTACTATGAGGCCTGGAATGTTTCTGCGACATACCAACCGCCAAATTAGCCTTCTCAGGAAGGACCTCGGTGCTGCTGGTAAAAGAAGAATTTCCCTTCTTTGCCCCCTCAACAGATCTGGTGTCGCCACAAGAGCAGGAACGGTGAGAAACAACCTTCACCGATAAGGCCTTGCCAGACCCTCAGAAATGTTGATAGCTTTAGCCTCTGTACGAGGGACCTCGGACCCAGGTCCGGTAACAGCCTTACTCGCGCGGGCCTCGAACATCCGTTCGGTAGCACCAAGCCCCACCAAGGCCTCGGGGCGCACCCCAGCATAAGAGCCAGTCGTCCAAATACGGATACTCATGGATACCCTGGAGACGAAGTTAGGCCGCAATCACCGACATCATCTTCGTGAAGACACGCGGCGCCGAGCTGAGGCCAAAAGGAAGCACTCGAAAGTGGAAGTGCTCCTCTCCCAAAGAGAAGCGGAGATATCTCCTTTGTGGGTTCCAAATCAGGATATGCATGTACGCGTCCTGAAGATCCACAACGCTGAGCCAATCGCCCATCTGCAAGGAGGAGCGTATCTCGCTGGATCATCTTGAATTTCTCTTGGGGTAGGAAAAGATTGAACTGGGATAGGGCCAGCCTGGTTGGGTTTGGGCACCGTAAACAGCCGGGAGTAGAAGCCCTCCCCTCGCTCCCCAAGGGGAACGGGTTCCACAGCTCTGAGGTGCAGAAGTTTCTGAACCTCGGCCTTGAGGGAGGGTGAGCCCGACAGCTGAAAAGGAGGGTGGGGTAGGGGGTAAAGGTAAGCGGAAGCCCGCTCGAGCGACTGACAAGACCCATCTGCCTTCTGTGATGGCCTGCCACGCCTCCCAATGAGACGCAATGTGTCCTCCCACTGGGGTCTCGTGCGAGCTCGGAAAACCCTCCTTTGGCAGGCTTATCGGTGGCGTTGCCACCTGAACCTGATGAGGAGGCTGAGGAGTGGGAGAGAAACCGCATACGCTGTTGTCTACGGCGTTTATGCCCCGCAGGAGTATCCACCCTGCGAGATTTGCGGTCGAGGAAGCCCCTAAAACCAGAGGAAGGTCGACCTTGCGACAACGGCCTTTGAGACTTGAAGGGAGCTTTAACCAGAACAGACAATGATTTAGCCGTCTGAGTGCTATCTTTGGTTTTGGTGAGTTCTACATCAGTAGAAGAGTGAAAAAGCTCCTTACCATCAAATGGATGGTCCAGAACCTTGTCTTGCACCTCCTTCGAGAACTTAGTGGCATGCAGCCACGCTTGCCGCGAGGTATCAACCCCAAGCATCAGACCCCGAGCCGAGGTGTCTATGTGATGAGCCGCAGCCTCCAGGAGATCCTGGGCCAAGACCCTGGCATCGGAAAGGCCTCTTCTGAAATCCTCCAACTTCTCGACTGGAATGTGCTCCTCAAACTCCGACAGACCTCTCCACATCCGCATGTTATCTCCCGCCAAAATCAATTCTGCATTGGCCTGCCTGAGCTGTAAGGCCGAATTGGCAAAGATTTTCCTCCCTAGGGAGTCCAGGAGCTTGTCCTCCTTTCCCAAGACCTAAGTAGCCGTCGCGGAGAAGGATGCTGAAGGCCTGGATTGCAACGTAGCCGCAGCGACCACTGTGGAGGAGGGAGGCGGACAAGACAACAAGGCCACTTCCAAAGAATGCAGCCTGCACCTCGCATCAATCTTTTTATTGACAAAAAGTCCCGAGTGTGGCTTTTCCCAAACTCTTCGGACCTCGGCCAGAACGTCCTTCTGCAAGAACAGGCCGGTATGCTCCAAAGGAGACAAGGTGAACGTCCCAGAAAGCACGCCCTCCTGCGGAGCAGGTGCCTCGGGCACCCGAACATCTAAGAAACTGATCATGTCCAGCACCCGGTCATGGAAAGCTCTGATAGAGCGGGGAAGGTCCTTGTTGTCCTGATCGCCTTGAGGGTGATCTGACAGGTGAGGATCCTGCTGAGCCGTATCAGGCACTGCCTTGTCCACTGGGGACAATGGTGGCACAGGGGGAGGCACCACGGGCAAGGGAGGTTCCGGCGGGACCACCGGCGGAACGGGTGGAGCCGGAGGCGCGGGTGGACATATCTCCTTGAAAAGCCCTTTGAAATATTCCCTCATGGGGTCGGTGCGCATACGCGCTTGAAATTTACCAAAAAAAGCGTCCTCAGGAGATTGTTTCGGAACCTGAGGAGGCCTCTCATGAGGTGGACAAATCCAGGGACGTAACGGAGAAGGGTGCCACACCGGCCCCTCCACCGACGAATGCACATAAATCAAAGGAGCCGCCCTCACAACATGTCCAGGACGTCTCGGGGGTTCTCGCTCTATATAGTAATTCGAAAGGGGAGAAACCCGTAGAGGCTTTAGGTGTTTTCCTAACTGCAAATAAAGCCAATGCAACCATTTTATCCCAATATTTCACATCTTCTTCCACTCGATTTCGCAGGATGATTTTCAAGGTCTTATTAAATCTTTGTACTAGGCCCTCAGTCTGTGGGTGGTATACCGAGGTCCTTAAGGTGGTAATATGCAATAACTGTTTCACTTCTCCCATGAGCTTGCTCATAAAGGTAGATCCTTGATCTGTTAATATTTCTCTTGGGAATCCTACCCATGAGAATAAGGGAGTACGTGTTTTAAAATGTGTTGGGTGGTGTTTGCTCTCAAGGGAAAAACCTTTGGGTGCCCTGTTGCATAGCCATGATCACTAAAATATACTTGTTCCCTAATGTTGGTGTTTCTAGAGGTCCCACGATATCCATACCAATTCTTGAGAATGGAATTTCAATGCTTGGCAATAGATTCAAGGGAGCATGGGGATGGTACATGAGTACTAGTCTTTTGGCAGATTTCACAAGCCTGGACAAAAGTTTTAATATCGGCATGTATTCCTGACCAATTGGATTTATTTGTGATCTGGATTTGTGTTTTTACTTGTCCCAAATGACGTCCCGTTAGATGTGAATTAGCTATTTCTAATACCCCTTGCTTAGGACTTTTAGGGACAACTAATTGGGTTCTTGTTACCCCCTTCTGGTCTAGTATCTCCCCGATATATAAGCCCATGCTTAAAAAGAAAAAAAGGACCCTTTTTCTCCCGGTCCACTTGTTCAGATATAACCTGTAGAAAGGATTATGCCAACAAGGGGTTGTTCCTTTGTGCGAAGGCTAAGCCGGGAAGGGTTTCAGTTTCTTCCTTTCTTCTACGCTAGGGGTCGTGAGGAGTGTCAGGTGTTTCACCCGCCTCCCTGAAATCTCAAGTACCTCTATCGGCTTTCTCCTTCCTTGCTTACTCCTTAATCTTGGGGAACACCACCCTTTCAAGCACCCTTTGAACAATCTTATCGCCTTGATGGATATGAAAGGGATCTTTTCAGTGATTCTGTAATAGTACCTTAATAGCTCCTCTAAAGTCTGATTCTATAACTCCAGCAGCACATCAATTCCAAACCCCCAGACTAGTCCTGATTTAGGAGCCAACCGGAAATACGTCTCAGGGGGTGGAATTAGTATAAAATCAGTAGGTATCAGTCTTCTTTCTCCTGGGGGAATAATCACATCCCTACTACTACAAATATCAAACCCAATAGAGCCCTTTATGGCCACTGTCGGCTCTGATGCTCTGGTGGTTAACTTTTCAAATATGAGGGTTCCCCAACTTGTATCGAGCTGCATCCCACTCTACACCATTTGTGAAGGCATCATGAAACAAGACACAGACAACAGATTCACTTAACAACAACTTTCTTAACAACAAAAGGGACTTTATTTCTTTATTTTATATGTCACGAAGGATTAATGCCTAACTTACCCTATGTTAAGGTGGGATTTCCCTACCTAAACAAACTAAGGATAGTCTGTGTCAGTAAGTTCAACTTATAAGTCTTTCTGTGTCCAAAACCTATGCTTGCACTCGCATCCAAAGACATACAATGTGTAGGGATGACAGCACCAAAAGAAATAGTGTTCAAAAAGAAAGTAAGTTCTGAGCTTCTTCCAGTTTGGGCTTGGTTCAGCTTTCCCTTCCCCAAGTTCAAATAGTTCTAAAAAAAGGACTTGGGGTTCTCTTCCCTAAATTCACCACAGTTCCAGGATATCTAAGGGTTCCCTTTCCCAAGATCAACCCAGTTCCAAATGGTTCAAGTCTCTTGATTTTCACCAATATTGCACAGTTCCAACTTGTACTCCTTTTGACTCATACCAAAACAAACAATCTTTTCCACGCTAGCATTTATATCCCAAAGCCTTTGTCTTTGGGATCTTCTTGGCTCTTTCCCATGTTGGGCTTCTCAGTCTAGGCGCAGTTGTCGAACCACACGGTCCACCCATTTCATGCAACCGATAACCCTTGGCACTTTGTGATGCTCTTAGTCTTTCCACCCAGCACCAGTGTTAGCACATAACATCTGCTGTAGTTTTTTTCTGACAGCTTTGGGGCTTAATCACCATTTATATATTGGGAGTCTTTTGGTTTTACTACAACTTGCATTCTCCTTGTTTGATGGTGTATGTCTTCTTCTACCATCTTGTATTCACATTGCCCCTCTGAGCTCAACAACTTGTCTTTTACACTTTCCTTTCATTCAGTTCATAAATGTTCGTAACAGCGTTCACTTTGTTTGTGAATGCTTGTAACAAATGATGCTCCTTTCAAAAGAGCACATTATTCGTTTTCCACTTGGGCCACAATTTCACATGATTTCCATCTTTTCTTTAGTACGGTATTCAATATTGCTGTTGTATTTCCCCCAATACCTAGCACCTTTTTCATGATTCATTATTCCTTCAAAATCAATTGTTAATTTATTCACAATTCCTTATTTCTTAATTTGGGTTCCAAACCATCTTGTTATGCGCGTTTTGCATGTGCGTAAATTAAATGTCTTACATTTGCCTCAGAGCACCCCGGTACGAGTATTCTCTCTCTATTACTCACTGGAGCTGCTGTGCTTCACTGGGTGTCTTTGTAATGCTCTTCGTTCCGTGCTATACTCCCGGATAGGCATCGGAAGTCACAGCAAGCAGCGCTCCCTTTTGGAAAACCTTCAGGCAGCATCCTGCGGCAGTGAGGAGTTATCTGTGTTCCCCAGCTCCAGTTGGGAACACGTAACACTGGCAAGTGTTGGGGTTCTGGTCTTCTCACAGCTGGTTCGGGTCGCGGCACCTCTTTCCTCCCCTGGGAACACACAGCGTCCTCTCTGCTGGTCCTGCTCCTCGCCACACGTCTGTCACCTTCTCTCCAGGTAAGTTCTCCCTGCTTTACTGTGTGGCCATGCTTTTAAGCAACTGTAGCCTCTCAGTAGGTTGCAGGTGCGAGTAGTTTGCCTGACCCTCCTCACACCAATTAACAGGACATGTCTGATCTTTGATAGGCATCTTCCTCCTCTCAGTACTAACGTGGTGAAACTGACTAGAAGTGTGCGTTACTCCAAGTCACCTCTTCCTCATCTCAGTCTTAAAGGGATACACTTTAGGGTCATAGTTTGTGTAAGAGATATGGACTGACAAAACCTTAGGGAGGAAGGGGGATGGTAGGATTCATTCTCATAGGGAAAATGGGGGTACTGAGTCTAACCTACAGGCACCCTCTCTGTACTCCCCAAGGTCCCTCCACCCAGGTGATCCTCCCTCGTATATCTACTCCCAGGTTCAGGATTCAAAAGCGATGGCCTTTCCCTGGCCACCTGCGAGGAAGATCCAGGGGGAGTAGTTGGTGGGATGCCCTCAGGTTCCTTACACCTGGCAGTGATCAGGTTTTTGAAGTTTGAAGTTCTCGGTCTGTACACTTTCAGATAGCCTTTGTCTTAACAGGTATTTCCTGGTTTTGCTTTCATGAGGGCCTGGGAGATTGAAATATCATATTGGGCAACACAGGTCCGCTGGTCACGCTGAACCCCCATTAGTTTTCCTTATCTTAAGCCCCCCTGTACACAGATGTAAACCATAAAAATGCAGGGTCATCATTGATAGGAGGGCCAGCCTCCTTGTGACTATGTCGCAGGCCTGTTGTTCTCTTTATGACTGAGCCACGACCTGTTCATCCCCATGAGAAAGCATGGGATTTTTTTTCACATCTCATTTTGGGGGAGGTAGCATGAGCAGAACACAGATGGCAGAGTTCAGTTGTGGCTTCCTTTAATGTGGTCCCATTCACATGTTCAGCTTTTAATATACACTTTGCTGTTTCCCTTGACTTTACATTTTCCACAAAAACACAGCAGCATAAAATGCTAATTTGTTTTTCATTCTTGAAACTGCTGTTTTCTTTCTCCTCAGGTTAAGCAATTCCCAATTTTAACAAACGTTGCATGCTTTTTTCTGGTACTTGAAAGGTTCATCTTAGGCCTTGTCAGTTATAGTTTTATTTGGGTGGCTGCAAAACATTACACATTTTGTTTGCACATGTGGTTTCAAAATGCTGTGCGCAGGCCGTAGCTTAACATGTTGTTTTTAAAATGATGCCTTCCTCTACATCTTTTCTTATGAATTAGACGTCCTTACAGCAAGTTCTCCATGTAGGTGAATCACGTCTTCCTGTAAAGATTTTGTGGACTGTTCACCATCTGACACTGGTGCAACTTTTTGTTTGAGGTCTCTGGAGAGGTCCATTAGAGAACTGCTCTAGGTAGCATAGATCTATTGTCACGTTTTATATTTCCGATTTGATTGAGTGGGCGATGTCTTCCTTTAAGTAGTGTAAGCACTCCTGAAGGTCTTGTTTTGTGAGGGGAGAAAGGAGAGGGAGTGTTCCCTGTGAGCTGCACAAAGCGTGGCCAATGTCTGAACCTTGTCTCTTCCTCTCTTGGTGTCATGGAGTAAGCTGAAGACCAAAGCACCAGCAATGTTTTCGTTTTACCTGAAGCCTAGTCTGGAGGGCATTCGCAGATCCCAGCAAAGTAAGATGAGCTGCAAAGATAAATAGCTTTGACTTCCTTGAGTTCCCTAAGTGCAACACTGTGCCATCAATCATATGTCTGTTCTAGGTGTTGAGGCTATCTCACCCTGTTGTTTCATGTGATCCGTACTCTATGGGTGTACTGTAAATTATTTCTGGGACAGTCTCGTAAAGGTTGGGGGGGGAGGGTGTTGAGTCTCTCGTACCTGTATGCTACTTAGGGGAGAGCCATTGTATCGTGTAGTAATAAAAGCAAATCCTGGGCACTCACCTCCCATCAAACTTTTCTCAGTTTCACTTCCTGCTTCACTGTTTTGGAATGCTGCGGGAGCTCAGCACTTTCTCCGGAAAGCCCCCTGTTATCAGCTTTAGACTCCTGTTCTTTGCTAATGTGATTTGACTAGGACCTGGAATAATTGAATTGTTGCATCTCTGACATGGATCTGTGTCATTTTCGTGGCTTCCATCCTTATTTTTTCTTTTGTTAGGAAGAAGTGGACTCGGGTTCATTATTTATTTATTTATTTATTTAGCGCATTTGGCTATACAGTAGCCTTTTACACTAAATAAGTTAAAAAAAGAAAAGCGATAGCAAACATTTAAAATTGACAAAATATTAAAAACATAACCATAAATAATTTAACACTAAATATATAGCAAAGATTAAACAGTTTGGTTGTGTCAGTGTCAGTCTAGACAAAAGGTACTTCTGTATCTTGATTTATATAACTTTAAATCTTCCCCACAAATAATGAAAGCCGCAGTTTCCCAAACATAATATGATGAGGCGGTTATAACCCTTGATTTTGGAGAGACAAGGGAAACCTGAATTTGCTATATGCTTTCTCATAGGCACTTGCCAGGATTTCACAGTAATGTCCAGGACAGGGAGGGTTTGCATTCATAAAGCAATAGTAAATCTGGTGAGTTCTGGGACACAAAGGTTTAATAGGTAAGACTCCCAGTGCAAAAGATTGGTAAGAGTATTGGGTGAATTTCCATTGTTGTTAAATGTGTCAATGCCCGGTCCAGATCCGCAGCATGGGATTTCTATGGCATCTTTGCAAGATGGAAATCGAGCTTAGATACGGGAATCAGGGAAACCCCAATTTCCCAGAGATTGGTCCTCACGCTGGCATCCAAATTCTGATGCCAGATACTCCTAGAGTGTCTTAGGGAATGCTGTCTCGTAAGCCCCAAGAGGGAATTCCTCCCCACCAGGTCGAACTGCATCTTTGCCCGGAATTTACAGGCCGCCAGAGCCCAGGGAGAGAGATTAGAGAAGGGAGACCTAGTTCTAGTCTTATTGCTTCAACCAGCACACAGGAGGGCAGATTTAACGAAGACCAAAGAATCCTGCCTTCGAGTTTAGGTAGGAACTCTACTGCTTCGCCAGGGAAGGCCTCTAAGGCATACATTATTGTATGTATAATTGCGGTTTTAGATGCTATGACTTTTGCTCTGATACATCTGCCTCCCTGGGCATCTATCCTCTTTTTGAGCACGAGCCACCATACCTTATTGTATATATCAACAGCCAAATGGGCGAAGGACATATTCGACCTGATAAGTTTACCCAAATATTATTTTCCACCACACACTCAAGCTTAACCCCTCGCACCCTCCAACTACATTTACCCTTGACATGTGCCCCCTTACTGCAGACCATGACCTTGGTAATAGAGGAAATCGGACGAAGGTCTAGAGCACTAGAGAACATGAAGTGCCTGCAAAGAGTGCCGAAGACCAATTGAGGTTCTGTTCAGAATAACCACATTATCTGCATACGATAGACAAGGCAGTTACTTACCACCAAATAATGGAGGGAAGTTTTGGACCTGACTCAAGATCTGAGGAAGGTGAGAGATATACAAGTTAAGCAGCAGGGGGGGCTAAAGAGCACCCCTGTTTCAACCTTCGCTTAATAGAAATAGGCTCGGTCAATTCATCCTGCTCAGTTAATCTAACTCTAACCTCTGTCTCACTATATAATAACCTAATAAAATAAAGAAGGGAGGGATCAATATGCCACAATTCAAGCATAGCCCAAAGCTTTGATCTGTTCACACTGTCAAATGTGGCAGAGTAATCTACAAAGCATAGATATAAAGATGACCCGGAATAAGCCCAGGTATCAGAAATGAGGGTCAGAAGGGTCCAGGTTGAATGAGAGGTGGAGCAGCCCTTCCTAAATGCCATTTGTTGGAGATTTAGTAGGCCCCTTTCCTCACCCAACCTGGGAGTAACTCCAATAATACATTGGACAAGAGCTTCGAACTGCAGTCTAACATTGCTAGCAATCTGTAATTAGATGGTAGAGCACAACAATCTTCCTTAAAAAGGGGAATTGGGATCAAAGCTCTCCAAGATCTTGGAATGCTACACGTTTCGCAGATCTGCTGGTATAATGGTAGTAGAATGTGTGCTTTCAGCACCACAATAGACAACCCATTTGGACCAACCGCACTTGAGGCCTTAGCTTTGTTTAAACAGGCCACTAAATCTGCCTCATTTATATGGGCACTTACCAATGAATTGGGCTCGAATTTCAATTCACACACCTCACAATCACCCACCCTGTTATTAAAAGCACTGTTAATAAAAGCCACCCATTGCTCCTCCGCAACACCCACAATTTCCGGGGCTGAAGATTTTGTCTCTTGACTATGCAGTCAGTGCCAAAACTTTCTTGAATCTTTAATAACTATCAGCCTGTTCAGGTAATTCCAAACCTTATTGTTCTTAGGGAACCTGTGACCAAGCAACCAATTCTTATACTTAGCTCCTGAGTTTCGCTTACCATTTCTGCTTGATACAATCCTTAAGGAGAAAATTCCTCCTTATCCGACGGAAGCCATGCTTAACTCTCTTTTCTTCTTGGCAATGAAACTGTCAAAAGTGCGGGACCTATTCATAGGGCGATTACAACTAACAAAGAGTCTATGGTCAAGAAAATCAAAAAAGGCAGACGGATTTCTCAACTCTATGTCACCATGCGAGGAGTTGGCCGGATTCAGAAATCCACTATTCTTCACGTGTCCATTAAACTCTGCGATGGTTCCCGCATTCCAGCGCAGCCAGTTTCCCAGCGAATTCACCACAGGGTTACAGTCCAATCTGGCTGTGCGGCTCGATTGTTTCATTTGACAGTTCATTATGAGCATAGCATGATCACTTACCCAGGATGATTCTAGTTTCAACAGAGGATTGTACTCTGCCAGGCAATTATTAATGAAAATGAAATCAATTTGGCTCCTTAACTTGCCATTAGACCATGTCATTTGGTCCATGTATCCTTGCACGCTAAGCTGAGCCAGGTCAAATTTGGACAATGCTGCTAGCCACTCCCTTTCCCTTAGCTCAGGCCTCTTTCATTTCTCCCCTCCTCCCCTCAGACACATTTCCACAATCAACATTAAAATCCCCTGTCAGAATAATGATTCCACCCGGGGAGTGTAGCAGCCAGGCTCTAATTGTCTTTACCACCACCTCCCTTATTTCCAGCGTCTCTACTCCCCCAGGAGGATCATAAATGGTAACCAGCAACACTGGGACAGTTCTTGAGCTCCAATTCTTGACCTGGGCTGACAGGAAAATGGGATGGGGCTTACCAGCAAAGTACTCCCTTAGGTTAAGCGTAACTTTGGCCCCAATACACAGACCCCTTTTGGCCGACCTCTAATAGGTTTTCCTGTCAGTCGGAAAATTAGGGAATAGCCATCAAGGACAAAAGGAGCACACATCCAAGTCTCTTGAAGACAAAAGCACATCATATTCCTCATCTAAAGGGAGCCATGGCCCCTCGGGTTCCAAGAGAGCAATGTAGCAGTTTCGACTTCGATCAGAGGGTTTTGTCACTGCCAGGCCAGAGGGACCCTTGACCAACAGCCACTCTGTCGTCGGCCCACAATGAGTTTATCATTTCCCCCACAGCCCTTTTGGATTAATGGCCAGTACATTTCCTGATTATGAGGAAGTTTGTAACA
The DNA here is from genome assembly GCF_040938575.1 of Ambystoma mexicanum. Taxonomy (NCBI): domain Eukaryota; kingdom Metazoa; phylum Chordata; class Amphibia; order Caudata; family Ambystomatidae; genus Ambystoma; species Ambystoma mexicanum. Next base: position 694,167,736 of record NC_090925.1, read on the forward strand.
ATGATGACTGCCAGTACGCCAGGTAAATTCTCAGTGTCTTTATTGCCCTTGTCCTGTACTCCTCCACAAGACACGGGCATGGTAGGGGACACAAGATGACAAGGGAACTACCGGGTTCACCCCCACACCCATCTTCTCTGCTCACAGCTTTCTCTTTCTCTCAGCCCAACCGTCACCCAGCAGAACACTTCCACCCAAACATTCCACTAGCAGATGACCTCACACACACTGCTACAGACAGCCACTCTGTAAGACAGGTTACTACACTTCTCCTCCCCTAAGAAACACATAAGCCAGATTACTACACTTCTCCCTTCCTAGGAAAACACAAAGAAAGATTAAGGTAATGTGACCAGCATGAAACCTTAACATCCAAACACAACACAGTACCAGATATTCCGCAACACAGTGGCCGCCTATGCACAGAACCCCTGGTAACTCAAATAATGGGAACCACACAAAAGGAAACCATTTGCAGGACAGACCCGGACCAAGTAGAAAATGCCACGTAAACATAAAACTGTTCTCCATTTGGCGGTCATCATTGTTACACTGGTGACGAGGATGGGATGGTAGGTGGACTGCCTTCTGTTGCCGCTGCTGGGGGGGGTGCAGCACTCCTGGAACACCGTCCCCCCCGTGAGGTCCCCCCACACCGAGGCGGGTCTGTGTTTTGTTGGCCTGTCGTCCGGAGTATTTGGCCCCTTTTGGTTCTCCTGTGAGGTCTGTATCTGTAGCGCCTCACATAGTGCTAGGAGCAGCGTGCCTCAGAACTAATAACCCAGTGGGCTCTATACAAATGCTAATCAAAGTGAGGCAGTTGAGTACCTCTTCTTTTGTAGTGCCTGGAGCTATCTGCTCAAATCAGAAGCAGGGGCACTGCTGCCTCATCCCCTTCAGTTTTGTTTCTCTTTTCCCACTTTAGAGATATGGGGGTGTATGGTTTTCAATTCTTAGCCGTAGTCAGATGCTGGTGTTAGGGTCTCCACCGACTGTCTTCCAGGGATCTGTCCACACTCTCTGGCGCCTTTGCTCGTGTAACACCCGGGCTCATAAAGGCCTACTTCTAGTGCCCAGCTCCCAAAGCACTGCTCCATGACTGAGACGAGCAGACTAAAGCATGGCAGAACCAGGCTGCTGATCCGCTCTCGCCTCTTTAGGACCGCTGAACCTTGGTCTCACCCAGAAATGAAGTCCTTTGCGCCTCACAGCTATATAGTCAGTGGTATCGGATTGGCTTGGCATGTGCAATCCAGCTCGAGATATCGATCAAACATCTTGTGAAGGATAGATCCCGTTCTGCCTCACCTGAGAGGATTTTTTCACCCTTTAGTGGGGAAGCAGTACGTCAATATTAGACTTCCACGAGACCAGGGTGTTTCCGAGGGCTCATGACGTTGAGTTCATAAAGGGCCAAGGGGTTATTTCTCGTCAGAGGCTTACCATAGTTACCTTTGGCTCATAGCTAGTGGGAGACGCCTTTACATGGGGACACCGCTCTGCCCCTGCGCACTTCTGATATATTACTTCTTGCGAAGGAGTACCACAGTGCATTGTCAGCACCTGTATTTCTTCTGCTGGATGAAGCTTATTGTCTAACCTTGCCTGATTGACCCATTCAAGGACTTCAGGGTTCTGTAATATGATATATGATATGATATTTTGTTTATATCGCGCTCGTACACAAGTGTAGTGAAATACATGATGGTTGTGCTCTTCTTCCTTGAACTCTTATTGGCATTTCTTATATCCTAGGAATTCTAAGGGGAAGCCTTCATAGGCTGTTTGCTTCCCTTTCATTCTGTTCACACATACTTTGTTCTGTTGCACCATTTGCAAGTGTCTGTAGGTATAATGGTGAAGAGTCTGAGCCTGCCATCAAATTCACATTCACCATAAGCACTGTCAAGTCCTCGTCTTCTGAGGGAGTTGTAGCAGGTCAAAAGGATGAGACAGACCAGAGTTTGCCATCTTTAACTAGTATTTATTAGAAATATAGAACAAATGCATCTCTTTCCCCAATCTAAAGGCTTCCTAACCTACAACTAAAACTAGGGTGCTCATTGTGTCAAATTCTAAAGTAAATGTATGTCCTCAGTCCTAAAACTAACCTATATCGACACTGCCACTAATAGACAAAAACTAAGGACCAGGATAATGACTCCCTTCTCCTGGGATAGACACAGCTTTCCAGTAAATGCTATTTTTTAGTATCAAAACTTAATAGCATTTTCGTTATATCTTGTATTAAGTCTTTATGTTCTTCTATAAGACTTTTCAAAGTTCTTTTCCTTGTTACTCCTTGCTTTCTTGACTTTCTATCTTGAGGGGCATAGACCCCTGAATCCTCTTGTATTCTGCCTTTACCAACCGTCCTTCTATTCCGAAGTGATCTCACAAAGTGTTTGGGTGTTGGATGTTGGACGGACCGTACTTCGCAGGCTCCTGGTGTTACCTCGCTTTACCTCGCGTTATTGGAGACTGTCACTTTAAGTGGCAGGAGCCCTTAAAGGCATTCTGGGAGCGCAAAGAGATCTCGCAAAGTGTTTGGGGGTTTGCTGTGAAGACGTCGGTAATGTTGCCTGATACACGGACAGTTCGCTGAAAGAAATTCAGTTAACAAAAGTACCGTAATCAGGCTTTTCTTTCCTTCCTATCCTGTGCGCTAAGTATTATACTAGTACACCGACTGTTGCAGGGCCACATTGCCATATGTATAACTTAATTGAAGTCCAGGAGCCCACAATTAAGGCATATGCTGTGTAGAACGGCTGTTAAAAGTAACCAATTAGCTTGTACTATTAAATCCCTACTCGCCCAGACCCAGGTTCGAGTGATAAAGAGGCTTTAAAAGCTTGTGACCCTGCTTTCGCATTTGCCTCTCAGACTGGCAACTGGGGTTGCTAAAAAATTGCCTGCTTGGTAAGGAACTGCTGCAGCGGCGTTGTAATAGAAAAGAAGAGAAACATCTTTCCCAATGCCTCCGAAGAGGGCACGTCTAGAAAATAGTAGAACAAACTATGACCTACGCAATAAAAGAGCAAAGCGGGGTGGCAATAATTACATCCAAAAACAAAAAGACCAAAGTGGTGCTGCAGTGATCCCTGGCATTGGAAATGTCAATAATATACACTGCGAGAGCAAAACAATTAAAAAAATCACTGCATATTTCCCTAATGGTGAATAGCTAATACTGCAAAAAAATTCAGGAGCAGATATGCTTAATGGACGGGATAAGTCTGACTCGGTAATGATTAAAAACAACTCTTTATTAGAGTATGTTATTCACTTCAAAATGCTGCACCTACACAATTGACTTCTGCAACTGCATTAATCATTGAACAGTCTGTGACACATGAGGTGAGTTGTAATGCCCTTGTATATCTGCAACCTGGCATGTCATTGTCACCTAGACTGTCAAAATTGCCCAGTTTTGGAGTATGGGCAAATGAAACAATACAATCGCAGCTGATCTCGACATTCCAATTTGGGACAAAAATTCTGTTAGTGTCCGCAAACTAATGGGGTGACACTCAGCAAACTGGAGAGCAAGATTGATAACCATCAGAATTTAATCGCAGCTAAACTTGAATCTATAGGACAAGCTGTGGAAGATATAGAGCAGCAGCAAGGAACGAAATATGGAACTAAGAAATTGAACAAGATCATTCTAATGAGCTAAGTGATATAACAAAGAGCACTGACCTTGAAAGTAAACTATCCAGGAAGCAATGTCGTAAGTTAAAAAGACAAGACATACTGAAACAACGTGGAAAAGCAAAAGATGACAACTCTAATATGGAGTTGGGGGAGAGGCTAGAACAAGATGAGAGCCCTGCAGAAAAAAGAAAGAAAATTAGTAAGAAACAAAAACAACTTAGACAGAAGCGCCTGAAAAAGTCGGGGAAACTAACAAGTTGGTTTTTACAGCCTACGGTTAAGCCGACTGGTGTGAAGCGGAAGATGAGAGAAGTCGTCCAGTTGGAAGCACCGAGTGAGCCGCTCAGTGCCATGGTCAATATCGGAGGAAGAGTTAACTGAAATGCCAAGAGGAACACAGGACCAGGGCTTGTCAGTAACGATGCAACCCCCACTGGACGCAAAATCTTTTACAATCAGGAATGTTTTCCTGAATAAAGAGCGTAAAAAAATGAATAGATCGGACATTCTGAGAATATTGCAGCCGATACCAACATTGAGAATGTATGACAGGCTGTCACGCGCCGGGCTCCCCGACGTTTGTGGAATAGCTGGCGTCTGGGAAGCCATTGAGCATTCCGCGACGTTCGGGGGCCCAACGCTCGTCTGCAGTCTAGCGGTTGCTATGCACGGCCGCCGGGAGATATAACTTCCTGTTTTTGCCGGCGGCCGTCACATTGCAACCCCGGTTTCTACTCGTCCTGTTGTCACGCTGCTGTTTCTCCCGGCTTTTTGGGCTCTTCCTGGTCTCTCCGTGCCCGGATCATCTGTGCCACTTCTGTTCTTTCTTGTTTCTCCCTCGTCCCCTTCCTGTGCCGTTCTTCCCTCCTTTCCCCCCTTTTTCCCGCTCCTACCCGTACTCATTCATCCTGCCCTGTTCCCCTGCTAGGATTCCTCCTAGTTTCCTCGTCCATCCTTCCTTCCTTCAGTTCCTGTCCATTACTTACCTGCCGAGCCTTGCTGCCATATTCAATACGACCGTCTGAAGTGCTCTGGAGTCCTTCACCAGAGCAGTTAATAGCACCATCTTTGGTCTCCGGCTATCCACCATTGAACAGGATCCTTACCCATCTAGGATCACTAGGGGTTTTTTTTAGCCTTCGGCTTTTTTCCCCTTTGCAGGCAGGTCCCGAGAGAGCAGCCAGTGGTTTGCTGTAGAAATATCAGCTACCACGGTGGCTACTTCTTGGAGCAAGCCCTATCTCTACAAAAAAAAGGATCCATCCGAAGGTAGAAGGGAAAGAAGAATCAAGAAACACCCCAAGGCTCAGGTGAGGAGGAGGGGATAGAAGTAGACTTGGAGGGTGAGGAGAGACCATTTGACACAGGCCTATGTACCCACTTCAAGGGTCCATTGTTATAAAGCAGAAACAGTGACGGATATGAGAGCTCAGCTGCAAAGTTTTCTGATGCTGGGATATGATCTGGATGCTACATCCAGTATAGCAATTCCTGTGACTAACCTGAAGGAGGAAAGGAACCCCAAGAACCAAAGACAGTAGTCAATTGTCCTAAATCAGAGGACATATAGCAGTTTGTGAAATGGATAACCAGCATGATACCGCAAGACCCTCTAAAGCAAGAATGAATGCCAACCATGGGGACTTGGAAAACTCAAGGGTCAGGACATTGACTTGCGAAAGGGGGCTCACTCAAGTTACTAGAGCCCAATTCCATCTTGCTACTCCAAGCAACTTGGCTAGTCACAAATGTATATATAGATGGATACAGAGTTTATTAGCAGTGTGCAATGAAAGGTCCACTGGGAAGACCTAGTCATGGTGTGTTGGTGGGTGTAAAACACCACATACTGTCACAATTAATAGTATTCCTGTGGTAAGTACAAACTTTTTAGCTGTGGAGATTGAGTGGAATATTGACTGCCACCGTAGAAGAACACTGATCATAAACATATACAACCCATGTGACGGTTTTGAGATGGCGGACACTAGATGTGACATATGCTTTATTATCTGAATGGATAATTGATGTGAATATGGACACTATTCTAATTGCGGGAGATTTTAATACATATTGTATGAATGAGTCATTGAGTGAGGTTGTAGGAGTTTTAATAATCAACTCAGTGCTACAACCAGGGGAAATTAATAGTAGGGGGAATTCCTGGCTAACTACCTTTAAAGATTGGGGCCTGATAATGTTAAATGGCAGAACGCCTTGTGTTATACCCGGGAAAGCAACATTGACAAATGGCAAGAGTCAATCTACATGAGATTATATCTGGGTAGATTATGGCCTTGCAGGGGAGATTGCAGAAATGAAGGTTGCTCAGACTATATGTAGTGTTGATTTTGGTAAAACTGCACAGGGCTCAGAATCTCATGGCTAGAAATATGATTGGGGGTATTAATGTTAACTCATCTAATTATCGAATTGCATGGTCTGAGAGGAACATAAGATGTATGAAATAATATATTTCAAAATTGAATTATGAGGAGTTGTAAATTATTTAAAATAAGTCCCCTGATGAAATAGAGTTATGGATCAGTGAGTTAACTAATACGTTTGGGATCTAGAAAGCTAGATATACATATATAATAAATAAGGCCACAAATAAGAGATACGATCTGGAGATTAGACATGCAAAGAGGGTTATGAGAATAGAGGAAGCCCCTTAGAGGAAAATATAAAAATGGAATGTATGCGAGGTATTAGAAATCGGTACAGAAATTGGGTGAGGAGAAAGAGGTACTATACAGTTAACTGCGACTGCCAAAAAATGAGCCAGGTGTCAGCCAAGGGGGACACTAGTCTTATATGACAACAATTGAACAAAGGTAAAGATGAGAAAGTAGAAAAGATAATTAACCCTATACAAGAAAGAGAATGGCTGGAATTTGTTAATAACCGCTTTGATGGGGCATATGATAATGATGAAGTTCCTGTCATAATGAAAAAAGAGTGTAAACTTCTAACCTGGAACATAGAACTACTGTATGGGCTCATTAAAAAACTGAAAACGTCAAGGGTGCCAGGGCCAAATGGACTGGCTAATGTTGCTATTAAAGCAGCACCCGAATTCTGGGCAATAATACAAAGTTTAATAGAGAAGGTTATCCAGACAATGCAAATTACTAGCTTCATGTGCACCTCACTACTAATTCCCATGTTTAAGTCAGCTAATCGACGGGATCTGGCAAATGTCCGCCTCCTCTTGATGACAGATGTCACAGGGAAGCTTTTTGCCAAAATATTGTTGAAGGCCCTCAAAGATTGGGTGAATGCAAATCACATCCTAGATTATATTCAGGCGGGCTTCAGGGAAGATGGCTGTTTGACCCATAATGTATTGCTTATAGATGACATTATAGCAAGAGTTAGTCAAAAGGGGAACCGGGTCTTTATGTGACGTTTGACAATCTATGTACTGCCTTCAACACGGTTAATCGGGGTAAACTCTGGACTAAAATGGCCAAATTGGGATGCCTGGAAATATTACTCTTACCTTGTGATGAGCACAGTAATACCAGTGTCAAGGTGCGGTTGAACGGTGGTGGAGCTTGACTGAACATATTTGGACCAGGAAGGGGGTGAAACAAGGTTGCATGCTGTCTCCACTAGTGTTTAACTTGTACCTTTCACAACTACCTTATACATTGCAAGCAGACCCAAACTGCTGTTTTTGCCACCTTCAGTGCCAATCTCAGTTTTAAGGCTTGAAACAGGTATGGTATCTCTTGGAGGGCAGGTCAATGAAAAGAGGGGCCTATTATATGCTAAGCTTTTGAAAAAAAAACAAAGCACAATCCTTAGGGTGATGAGACCTCTAATTATCCATACTGAAGTAGCAAACGTGATGAAATTCTGGCTAGAAGCCCTGTGTATAAGTAGCTACGAAATGCTTGGCTGGAATCCTGATCCAAGCCCCTCTGCCTAAGGTGGAAAAGAAAACATAGAACATGGGATTGGAACATGAACTATGAAATGTTAAGAAAGCTAAAAACGTTCTCTGAAATATTTGAGATGATGCTTCGATTTTTAGCACCGCAAATATACCTGATTATTTGCCCATCTATGAAATTGAGACGATTCATATTGCTGCTTTGAATAAACCAATTGCCGGTCCTAAGTGTGGTAGGACCAAGGTTGGGTATATAATCAAAAGATCGAACATGTAATTGGAAACTCCTAGACATGTGTTGACAAAATGTAAGAGCTATGGTGAGTTATATATGAGAGTTGAGCAAGTTTGTATACAACTTGGAAGCGATTAAGAGTGCTACACTGTGGAAACATTGCTTAGTTACCATAAAATACCTCCATGCACCGTGCACTTTATAGAATATGGATTGTAGTTGATGCTAAATTAAAGATAGACAGTTTTTAAGATGATGTAGTATTGAAATGAAATTAATTTATCTGATGTGTTGTATTTTTATGGAAAGAGAAAGAATGGTTCTGTAGATATTCTCACTCTTCTTATTGTATATGATTCTACTCGGAAGAGTATGAGGAGTCCTGTAGTTATCGTCACTCTTATTATGGTTTTTTGTACTACTGGGATGAGTCTGATGAGTCCCATAAGTATTCTCACACTTCTTATACTTCTGTGTACTACTGGCATGGATATGATGAGTCCTGTAAGTATTCTCACTCTATGTATACTTCTCGGTACTACTGGGACGTGTATAATGAGTCTGGTTAGTATTCTCACTCTTTTTGTCAGTATGCCAATTGGGGATTAGCCATCAACTATAGCCAGCGCTCTCCCCGGGTCTCCAACTTTCGCTGTTACCTTCCTGTGTTAGGGTCCGAGTCACCGGGTTGGCATTCCTCTCCGGGGCTTCGTTTATTTCCCACAGGAGAGTTCTCATGTTTGTCTCCATTCTGCTTTCATTTTCGGTATCAGCACCGAGAGGGTTTCTCGTGTTATCCTCTTCTTGGCCACCATTCATCAGGATGTCTCTTTGCTTCCCTTCGTTATTGGGTACCGCTCGGGATACTCCTGTGTGAATGTTACTGGTACGAGAGGGTTTCTCGCTTCTCCCAGTCTCCGACCGAACCACCTCTTGGCTGCCCTTCGTTCTCGGGTACTGCTCGGGATACTCTTGTGTACATGGAGGGGCACAGAGAGGTTTTCGCTCTCCTCCCGTTCTCCACCACCACCCCATACTGGCGCGTCCCTCCTGTGACACTTGATCGCCTCCCAGCCTCTCAGTAGGCTTCTTCCGTTCAGTTATTCTCTTGACACCTGTTCCTTCTGGCTTCTTGGCTCTCCAGGTTCCTTGCTTCCCATACTCTGGAGCCAGTTTTAAACTCCTGGGTCTCTCGCCATTGTTATGCACCTCTCACTTTTATTTTGCTAAACTGAGGCTTCCCCAATTTCCAGCCATAGTCCTTTCTCTGTGTTAGTGCCATGCTCAGCTTGACTCCATTGGGTTTCTTCATCCCAGTCACAGACAGCTCTTTATCCTCCCATTGGTGTCTACTCATCTCAGTATCAAGCAGATATGTATCTTTGGCAGAGGTGTTGTAGTAACAGATGTAGGAGGATTCTAGTTTCATAGAGATGGATTTATTGGTTTCTTGAGTGAGCTGGAAAGGGAGTTCCTCATCGGAATGGGAGGCCTTATCCCCAATGGGGGAGTCTCTCCTTGTGAGATCCTGCTATCTGCCACCCGTAGGGGGAATATCGCATAGCAGGTTCACCCCCTTAGTCTCTCAGGTAAAGGATCCCCCGTGGGGAGAAGTGACTGAATCCCTCGATTCATCACATAGTGTCATCTGTTTCTAAATGTGGACGGTCTATGCTTGTCATTTTTTTGGTTCTTTGCCTACATGCTTCATCAAAGTTTCTCAATTTGTTGCATTCAGCACACGATTTATCCTTTGCTGGGCATCTGGTATTATTTGCTACAGGATACGTGCTGCCTCACTCCTGACCGCTCACACTTCCTGTTTGATTGCTTGTTGCTCTTTCTTTATATCTGTTTGTATTGCGTTTTTCCTGTCTGCCTCAGACCTGCAGAGTTCTTTTCTGTTCCGGATTGCGTGCATGATTGTTGCTTTTTCCTGTGTGTAGTATCTCTAGCTATCTGTGATGCTTTATCCAGTGTAAAGTCTCTTTCAAATTTGCATTTCTCTTGCGTATTCTTGTTGGACAATAAGCATGTCTGTAATCATGATTTAAGCTCTCTCTCTAACATGTTTCTTGGACTGGCAGTTCACAAAATCATACTACATAGCCTTCAAATGGTCCTACCTGGCTGTGAGCTCTGGTGTAAAAATGAATACAGTGCAGCACCATATTACCCTTGTTTTCGATCATGGCTCTCAGTATATGCTTGGCTTCTGCATGTTTTATGGTTTAGGCTCACCTGGTTGAGAGAGTCTTGTGCCTGCAATTATCCTTTGGACTTCAACTCCCAACACGTTTAACAGCATGGCCTTCTTTCTTGAGGCTAGATGTCTCTTATAGCTTCCAGGTAGGTGTTGAATAGTGGTGTCTACTGCATCTATGGAATACATTGTTTACCTGGTAAGGGCATAAACAGAAGTGTTGTAGTTGAAACTTCCATGATGTAATCTCAGCCCACGGCGCCAGTTGTGGCATTTCTGTGCTCACAAATAGAAGGCTCTTAGAACATAGGATTGTTTAAACTTTTTTTATTCAGCATAACATAATTATTTATAAGTAATAGTCATCATCGCACGCACCCGTTTTTACCTCTAGGTTCTTCTAGTTGGAGATATCAGCAGAGGCGCTGATGTCTGCTCTTACCATGTTGCTTCTTGCCACGTTTCTGTCCTTGTGCAAGACTAGAGTACCGGCATTCCTTCACTTGTGTGAGGGTACAAGCATATTATTTTTTACCCACTACAAAAATTCTAATCTACAAGGTTCAAAGTATACATATATATCCGCATTATAGTGATTGTGAGTAGCATGATCCATAGGAAACCTGAAAATGTATTTGCTAATAACTTTTGACATGCATGTCGGATTTGGCAGATATTTTGCAAACCAAATGCTTGTCCTGGGTGGGATATCTTGGGAAAGATTTGTTAAAAAATGAAAAAGTTATTAAGAAAGCAGAAAAATGTGGTTTGCGGCCAACTCTCATTCATTTTTTCTATAGAGAAAAAGTAAAAATGTCTGCGCAGTGCAGGGCAAAAAACACTGGACAGAATTGGACCAAATAAGGAACAACTTGGGCACAAAGTGTTTACTCGATTTTCGTCAGTAGTTTTTAAAATATTTGATGGGGAATGGGGTGCCCCGTTTCCCACAATTATAGCTATATATCCTATGGTGCTTTGCAGCAGAGAGACTTTTCAGAAATGAAAAGCCAGCTTTCTATTTTTTTTTTTTTTGCTCAATGCTAGAGATATCCAGTTATATTGCGATCAGCCAAAAACCAAAAAAATGTGGGGAAGGGGAAGAGAGCACCATGTGAAGTTGGAGAGTTATCTGGGAGGGGGACCAAGTTACAGAAAAGATTATCGCTTATTGAGGGAATAGCATGGTCATCTCATGAGATAACTGCGGTTACAACGGAAGATGCGCTTGAAAAACGAAAATGCACACACAAAACAAAGACAGAAAAAGAGTAATGGGAGCTGGCCAGGGAGCTAAAAAGCAGCTAGGTAAGATGAAGGGACGTCGGAATGGGAAGGAGGCACATGGTGGAGGCCTCCCCCCCCCTCTGAACCCTGGCATTGTGTCAGCACCCACCATCTATATAATGTTCCTACCAGGCATCTATTCAATACTGCTGAGAATTATTCTCCACCTCATTAATCTTTCATGCCTGCCTAGCTCCACCGTGAGCTTGGCCACCATTAGCACCACCCCACCACCACCCATAGATCCTCACGCCACAACCATGCTGCCCCAGTCCTCCATACCATGCAGCTTCTCCGAATGAAACACCAGATTACGGTCCAGACTACCTAAACTGCACGAGCCGCAACCCAGGGACTTGCCCCAACCCAAACTCATTAACCGCTCCACTATCATTAGCACCTGCACCAACCTTACGCTGGAAAGACCCAAGTCCACCCCACCAAATATTACGCCCAAACACAAAGCCTACAACATAGCCACCATCCCCACCCCCATGAAGACTACTGATACACCTATAAAAGGCGCCCTCATTAACGCACGCTCTATAATAGCCCAGGCGACAGATATAGCAGACCTCATTCTAGCAGCAGATCTAGACTTCCTAGCCATAACCGAGTCCTTGCTCCACGCAGCCGCTGGACCAGCCTCTCTTTAGCCATCCCAGAAGACTACACCATCCTCCGAGCGGACAGGACAGAATCTAGAGGCGGTGGCCTGGCTATAATTGCCAAAACACATCTTAACATCAGACTTGACTCCTCAACCCACCTCCCATAATGCAAATCACTTACAGCCAAGCTGCCTACTACTAACTCCCAAACAATATCCATCCACCTACTCTACAGACCGCCCGGACCTCTAGGATCCTTTGAGGAAGACCTTAGCACCATCCTCACCAATAACCTAAAAAACTCTTCCCAGAGCCTTCTCTTAGGGGATTTCAACCTAGGTTTTAAAGACCCCAAATATCACCACGCTACCCTCATCAACAATACTCTATCTAAATTAGGCTTTACCCAAAAAGTATCTGGCCCCATCCATAACAAAGGGAGAACCCTCGACTGGGTCGCAGACTTCAACTGCATGGCCTCCATCACTGACAACTCCCCCCAACCATGGTCCGACCACCACCTCCTCTCCTTCACCCTCGAAGCCTCGAGCCCCATCACCAACAACGAGATAGCCTCTGCCATTCCCACAAGAAGTAAGAAAAAGATCACAGTGGAAAATCTGATCCCTCTTATCCTCCCCACACTTAACCAACTCCCTGCCACCTCCAACTCCCACGACCTTGTTGAAGGCTATAACAAAATCATGCGCACAGCCTTAGACTCCATTGCACCTTTAAAACTAAGAAAATGTAAACCCAAAAAGCATGTCAACCATTGGTTCTCTAATCACCTTAAAACTCTTAGATTAGAAAAACGCAAAAAGGAACACGCCTGGAGACAATCTCCCACAGACCACAATAAAACATTTCTCAATAAAATAAGGTCCAACTACAAAAAAGAAATCATAGCTGCCAACAAGAGTCCTACAACCTGAGAATTGCACAATCTAACTCCAGCAACAAAGAGCTATTTAGGATAATTAAAGAATTGGAAACACCAGTGCTAACTCCAGACACCTGCGTGAAGGACAAACAATGGTGCACTAGTGTCCAAAATGCCCTAAACAATAAAGTCACAAACCTTCAAACTAAAATTAAAAACAAGAAAGAGTCCATAGCTAAACCAACCAACCCCACCAACACGACCCCGCGCCTCACACCTCAACTCCCGTTGCCCAACCCCTCTCGCTTTAGCTTCTCCAAAGTCTCCACTCTAGAAGTGGAAAAAATCATCCTCAGTCTAAAACCATCCAACTGTCAGGGCGACCTTTGCCCCCCACAAATCATTAAAGATGCGGAAAGAGACCTCTCGCCATTCATCACAAGACTTATCAACGCCTCCTTCTCCTCAGGTACCGTCCCCAGCAACCTCAAAGAGTCCTGGGTCCTCCCCCTTCTCAAAAAGCCCTCTCTTGACCCCTCCATTCCCACCAACTACAGACCCATTACCACTGTCCCCTTTCTGCTCAAGATTTTAGACAAGGCAGCCTACCAACAAATCAAAAAATTCCTTGAAACAAACCACCTCCTCGGTATTCGGCAATCAGGCTTCAGACCCCAACACGGGACAGAAACAGCCCTTATCGTCCTGAAGGCTCAAATTGACACTCTGAGAGACAATGGGAAAACTGCCTTATTGCTCCTCCTAGACCTCTCCGGAGCATTTGATCTAGTTGATCACAAAATCTTATGCAATCACCTAGACTCTGCTGCCCACTTCTCCCAACTAGCCATCGGCTGGATCGAGTCATTCCTCAGCAACAGATCCATGCGTGTCTTCTCCACCACAGCTGCCGCCGACCCCATCCCCATTACATGCGGAGTACCCCAGGGCTCATGCGTCTCACCTACACTGTACAACGTGTTCACGAAGCCCCTGTTTGATGATCTAGATGGTCTGGTTATCACCTACACTAATTATGTCGATGATACCCAGATCCTCATCCCGTTGACGGGAGATTACAACCATGATTTGGCCTTGGTGAACAAGGTGTACCTCATCATCCAGGCATGGATGGCATCTCACAGTCTATGCCTGAATGATGACAAGACTGAACTCATCATACTTGGATCCACTGCAAATCTAACCAAACTGGACCACAACTACACCAGCTTCATAATAGACGGGAACCTGATTAAAGTAGCCAAGGAAGTGAAAACCTTAGGAATATACATTGACTCCTCCTTCTCCTTCCATAAACAGGTTAGCTCCATGGCATCCTCCACGGCCTACACATGTAAATTCATAAGAGCAGCCAAACCTTTCTTATCCACCCAGAGTTGCATTACATTAGCCAGAGCCCTTATATTATCAAAACTGGACTACTGTAATGCCCTTTACGTAGGAGCTAGCAAACAGGTTACCAACAAAATACAGATGCTACAAAACAACCCTGTCAGAGCCGCGCTTAGCATCCCCAAGAAAGAACACGTCTCCAACATTTGGAGAGCCCATAACGGGCTCAACACTACAGACAAAATCCTCCTCAAAGTAGCCTCACTAACACACAAGTGCCTCAACAATGCTGCCCCCCGCTACTTAGTCGACAGAATAAGTAAACACTCGTCCAACAGATCTACTAGAACCTCCAACACCAACCTACTCACAGTTCCCAGATTCAAACGCGCCAAAATGGGGCGCAACAGCTTCCAAGTGAAAGCAGCCCAGCACTGGAACTCCCTACCACCCCTTCTAAGGACACCCCAAACCTATTCACACTTTAGACGCAACTACATACACTGGATAAAGAACAATGACCGCTAATCCCATCCTACCCATTCCCGGTACCCACTTTGTAAATGCGTATACTTGTAAATCTGCAAACCTTTTTGTCTTTATCGTGACTGCTGTAACTATCTTTGATCCGATTGTAATTACTGTAATGCTTTGTAACGTGTAACTAAGCTGTGAATAACCTTGTTGCTCCAGCGCCCTCATACCCTCAGGTTTGGTGCGCAATACAAATGAATAAACTAAACTAAACTGTCCTTTAATTTTCCTTCATATGGACCAAATTTACGTCATCTACCATTCCATTTCTTTGGTTTTCACCCCCCTTTCAGGAGAACAGTCAATAGCAGCTACACTGGAGGGTATGTGATAGAGAGTTTGGAATTCACACGACACCCTCGTGAAGATTTTTTTGTAGGGTGGTTGTGGGGACATCACGTGATCGCGGGAGCGTGTTCTCGCGAGATCTCGATACACGGGATCTCGCGAGCCCACGCTCCGCGGGAAAACGTTCCCGCTTGAGAGTTGGCGCCCTGCCAGCTAGAGCGGTCGTACAGGAGCGCTGCTCCTGATCACACAAAAAGGAGAATCAACTCCAGAACCATCACTACAGCTCATAGGGCATAACGCCACAGCCACTGGAGGATTCATGGGGGCCCTATGAGTTTACGGCGTGCCACCGGTGAGCACAACCCTTCCACAGTGAAGTAACTGGGGAAGCACAGGACCTGGTCAGTTTAACAGTGAGTAAGCGCCCTGCGCCACCAGTCCGCCTTAAGACGTTCTCCCTTGTTCTCAGTCAATAAAGACTGTCAGAAACCCTACTGCGTCCTGTCATCCATTCAGGCCACAACATAACTGGCGACGAGGATACCTGAAGTCCCACGGACCCACCATGCAAGGCGCTAAGCCACCCCCTGCGTTTCTCCCCCTGCCAGGGACACCGGCGATTCCGTGGATGCAATGGGAACCCCTTTTTTCCACCTACTTGGAAGCGGTGGGCGGCACGCGATATGCCCCCATCAGGAAGAGGGCGATGCTGTTGAATGCGCTAGGGGTTGAAGGTCAGCGTATCTTTGCAGGCCTTAAAGAAATACCGGCGGCCGACGAAGACGCCGATGACGACGACGTGTACAAAGAAGCCACGCGTCGCATCATGAAGAGGTTCACTAATAAGGAGAATATTGTACTGCATAGGTTGAGATTCTACACTCGCAAACAGGAAGGGAGCGAAACCGTGGATCACTACATCACCAGGATGAGGGAACTCGCTTCTCTGTGCGCCTTCGGAGAAAATGCAGAACAGGTCATCTGCGACATGCTCGTCGTCCACACCAACTCTAGGAAAGTGCAGGACAAATTCATCCAGGAGAAGGAGGTCACCCTCGATAAAGCCATCCAGATTGCCAGGGCGGAGGAAGAAACCTCCAGCAGACGCAAGGAGGCGGGAAGTCACCTGCCTGTGCCCGAAATGGCGGCGCTACAATGGAGAGGTCGCAGAGACAAGCAATCCCGCGACGGCCCCAAGGACAAAAGTCCCAGGAAAAAGGAGGCACCGAAATGCTACAGATGCGCCAGTCTCAAGCACATGGCGAACGACCGCGACTGTCCCGCCAGGAATAAAGAATGCTCCAAGTGCGGACGCATTGGCCACGTGGCTCCAGCATGCATGTGGCGGGAGAAAACCGTGTCCCGTGTCGACGGTGACTGCACCTCCACCGATGAGGATGAACTGCTGGACAGACCCATGGTTGTCATGGTCAATGCCCCCCATGCCAGGAGAGAACAGCCCCACTGCACCATTAAAGTGGACGGAATGGAAACGTGCGTCATGGCTGATTCGGGATCCGACCTCACCATTCTGCCCATCGACACGTACAAGGAGATGATGGGACAAGAAAGAGTGGAGATTAGATCCACCAGGCAAAAACCCACCGTGTTTCGAGGGGCAACGGTCGACCTGTTGGGCTACATCAAGGCCCGCATCGATTTCAAGGGGAGGTCTACCACCACAAAGGTGTATTTTTCCCCCAAAGGTCCAGCCGTGCTGGGGTGGGATGACCAACACAAACTCAGCATGAAACTAGATCCCAGCACTCCGGAACAGGTGCTCATGATCTCGTCAGGAGCAGCGCAAAACTATAAGGAGATCTTTCCAAACCTGTTCTCCGAGAGACCGGGAAAAGTGAGAAACTTCGTACACAAAATTCGACTGAAACCCAACGCCACCCCAGTCAAGCACAAAGTAAGGGCGGTACCTGCCACCGCAAGACCAGCTTTGGACGCTCACCTGAGGAAGATGGTCGAGGAAGGAACCATTGAAACCGTGGAATCCTCGCAATGGCTGAGTCCGGTGGTACTAGTTAAGAAGAAGTCCAGCAAAGACCTCAGGATCTGCATCGACCTGAGAAGCCTGAACTTGGAGGTGATCACGGATAGCTTCCCGCTCCCCAGCATCAATG
The DNA here is from genome assembly GCF_040938575.1 of Ambystoma mexicanum. Classification (NCBI taxonomy): domain Eukaryota; kingdom Metazoa; phylum Chordata; class Amphibia; order Caudata; family Ambystomatidae; genus Ambystoma; species Ambystoma mexicanum. The sequence continues at coordinate 694,184,826 of NC_090925.1, forward strand.
AGATCGTCCTCATGATGAAAGAGGCGGCCATTTTCTCGAAGCTGGACATGCGTGATGCCTATCACCAGATTCCCCTACACAAGTCCTCCCGCCCCCTGACGGCGTTCATCACTCCTTTCGGCACCTTCCAATACACCCGCATGCCTTTCGGGCTATCGTCCGCAGCATCCGCATTCCAGAGGATGATGAACTCCCTATTGAAAGGCCTCACCAATGTCTCACTCTTCCAAGACGACATTCTGGTATACGCCAAGGACAGCGAGACCCATGACAAGGCGCTCAAGTCAGTCCTAAGCAGACTTCAGGAGGAAGGCATTCACCTACGCCATGAAAAGTGTGTCTTCGGGGTGAACAAAGTAGAGTATCTTGGGTACTGCATCTCGAGTGATGGGGTGAGCCCCAAAAGGAACCTCATGGAGGCCATTACTGAGGCGCCGGCGCCGATGTCTAAAGAGGAACTGCGCTCATTCTTAGGCCTAGCTGAGTACTATGCCAAATTCGTCCCCAAGTTCTCTGAGACCACGTCTCCCATGAGGGAGCTTCTGAAGAAGGGGGCAGCGTACTCTTGGGGCCCAGAACAAGATGAGGCTTTCGGCGAAATCAAGAATAGGATTCTACACGCGCCGTGTCTTAAACCATACAACCCTGAATGGGACACCTACATCACCACTGACGCCAGCGCATACGGCCTAGGGGGCACCTTGACCCAGAAAAAGGGCGACACAGAGAACATTGTGGCGTTTGCATCCAAGGCATTATCCTCATCCGAGAAGAATTACTCTACGGTAGAGAAAGAGATGTTGGCATGCGCTTGGGCCGTCGACTACTTCAGATCATACGTATGGGGGACAAGATTCAAGTTGATCACCGATCACAAGCCGCTAATCCACATGCTGAGCCCGGGCGGCACCAAGACGGCCACCCCCAGACTGGCCAGGATCGCCGCGAAGCTCCAAGAGTATACCTACGAGATACAACACATTGCGGGCTGGAAAAACGCACAAGCGGACTGCATGTCCAGGCTCCTCAACCAAAGCGCCCCCGGCACCACATTCCTGGAAGACGAATGTGTCGTTGCGTCCATCGGCGACCTGAGGAACGTCGAGTACATGGAAATGAGCGAGCACCACTGGCAAGAAGAGTTCGAGCAGGACTTCGCTCTAAGGCACGTAAGCACCTGGGTTCGAAATGGATGGCCCAACGAGAGAGCGATCCCTGAAGGCCTTCGTCCCTACTGGAAGGTGAATGAGGAAATTACCGCCATGAACGGTCTCATTCTCAGAGGTGATCAAATCATCCCACCCAGCGGAATACGTAAAGTCATACTGTGCAGAGCACACTCGGGCCACTTAGGGTGCAACATGACCAGAAGAAGGATACGCGACGCATACTGGTGGCCAGGTATGGACCAGGACGTTCGGCAGATGGTCGATAGGTGCCACGAATGCTCCAAAAGCGACAAGCGCCTAGCCGTGAGGCAAGCCCCCATGCTGCCCACCGAAGTCCCCAAAGGGGTGTGGCAAAAACTGGGGCTGGATTTCATAGGGCCGCTGGACAACATGCCCCCTGAGCACAGATACGGGATAGTCTTGGTCGACTACTTTTCCAAATGGGTGGAAGCTGACTTCACCCCGGACATCACTACGGGAACAGTCATTGAAACTCTCACCGCCATATTTCAGCGGGAGGGCCTGCCCGAAGAACTCGTCACGGACAACGGAGTCCAACTAGTATCCAGGGAAATGGAAAAATTTCTCAAGCTTAACAACATCAAACAGCGGAAAGCAAGTCTATACCACCCACAGGCAAATGGCCTAGTTGAGCGGGCCAACCGCTTCATCAAAGGGGCGCTGCAACTGGCCCACGCCTCGGGCCTAGACCCATACAAGACGGTCAAAGAAGCCGTAGCGGCTCACCGTCTCACCCCCAACGCCGTCACAAGTGTTTCTCCGTTCCATCTGCTGAGGGGGAGAAGGGCGGCATCCTCACTGGTACCACCATGGCTTCAGCAAGTGAGGGCCGACGAAGACGTCGACATGGCTGACATAACGTGCCGTATGCAGCGCAACAAAGAAGCAATGAAAGCACAGGGGGACTTGCGCCGAGCCGCTCGACACACACAAGTCAACAAAGGGGATCTGGTGAAGATACGACTTCCCCACAAGGACACCACCACAGGTTCCAGATACAGCAGTCCCATAGAAGTCATGGAGAGAGGGACAAACCACATCCGCACCAGCGATGGCAGGAGATGGAATCTAGAGAGGGTAGCCATGTACCGCAGGAAAGATGATACTGTACACTCCCCTGGAGACACTGGAGGAGATCAGGTCTGCCAAGAGCCATACGAGAACCATCATCTCCCGAGTGGAGACATCATAGAGCCGCAACATCGCAACGACTTCGCAAGCTCCCTTTTCCCAACCACACCCAGGGGATCACAGCAAGGAGCTGGACAAAGAGATCCCGATTCACCAGCACCCTCCCAAGGACACTTCATCGATCCCGCTGCATACCCGGATCCTGGCAGGCCCCAGAGAGAGAGAAGGAAGCCCGGGAAATATGCGGACTTCATCATGGAGTGACCTCCCATTCCTTTTTCCCAGCAGAGGAGGTGTGTGGGGACATCACGTGATTGCGGGAGCGTGTTCTCGCGAGATCTCAATACACGGGATCTCACGAGCCCACGCTCCGCAGGAAAACGTTCCCGCTTGAGAGTTGGCGCCCTGCCAGCTAGAGCGGTCGTACAGGAGCGCTGCTCCTGATCACACAAAAAGGAGAATCAACTCCAGAACCATCACTACAGCTCATAGGGCATAACGCCACAGCCACTGGAGGCTTCATGGGGGCCCTATGAGTTTACGGCGTGCCACCGGTGAGCACAACCCTTCCACAGTGAAGTAACTGGGGAAGCACAGGACCTGGTCAGTTTAACAGTGAGTAAGCGCCCTGCGCCACCAGTCCGCCTTAAGACATTCTCCCTTGTTCTCAGTCAATAAAGACTGTCAGAAACCCTACTGCGTCCTGTCATCCATTCAGGCCACAACAGTGGTCTTCTACTTTCATTAGATTAACTAGGTTGGCACTGATAAGGCAACGCCTGGCCAAGGAAACACGTCTATTGTACAAAGCAGGGCTGGGTGGGTCACGTATGGTCGTGCTAAAACGTGTAGTGCCCATACACAGCCAGTCCTTTGTAAGCAGTTTTGACAGTGAGACTTCAGTAAATCCGACGATCGTGAGAAACGCTTGGGCGCTATAACAATGAAAGGGAAGGGGGCGGCTGTGCGAGCTCGACGACGGGAAATGAAACGAGCCAGCCCCGCGGTGCGGCTGTCCACTTCTCTCATTTGTCACTTATGAGCAGTCGTCGTTTGGCGTTTTTATTGGTCTTGTCACTGCAGCCGTTCATTGGTCGAACTAGGAGACGTAGGCGTCCGATTGGTTGTACTTTGTGGAAAGCTGTAGGAGAGACGCGCATTGGCCTAAAAATGCCGTCCCCCTCTCCTCCATCTGTGCTCGTGTGAACTTTGACAGGACCTAAGCGAGGGCTGGGCCTAGAGCCCGAGACAGGCCATGCAAAGAGCCTTCAGGAGACAGGCGAGATACGAAGGGTGCCCTAAACGAAGTGAATAGAAACTTGCTAGAGGATACTTCCGTGACGGCAGTAGCACAAGGCAAAACGTTTTGGCAGAAGTTCAAGGGTAGGGAGCAACGTAAAAGGACACGCTCATGCAACAACCGGACGAGTATCATCAACGATAATATTGTGCAGGCTGACACTAGGCGTCGCTGCAAGGCAGCGTGAGGGCCTTCGTAGAGCTGTAGTCTAAGCCGCACTGTTCTGAATATCTTGCGAGTGGGACTCAAATGCATTGCAGCATGAGATTCGTGACAGCAGAACGCGAGCAGCGACGCAGAGTTGTTGGTCTCGCGTGAGGTCCCCGTGCGCAAGACTGCGGCACTGTGTTCGCGTCAGGTGAGAGGAACACAGTGTGATTGATTTTCTGCAGCGAAAGGTTTATCTGTGCCGAGTGACGCGGCCTCGTGAATTAATGGGCATTTTTCTTAATAAGGTCTTACAGTTGTGGGCGGTACATGCGTTTTTCGGTCCGGGTGGGTAATGCAAGGTTACATACGTCAATGTTCACGTGTAGTCCTACGTTCATGTCCACTATTGCAATAGGTTCGTGTGCAATGCCTGTCACATTTCACCATCACCCAGTTCAAAACGACAAAACCTCTCCTTTCCAGTCGTAATTCAATTACCACATGACACACAGCAATGGCACATCCTTGTAGTACAAATGATGACAGCACGCAGGATATTAAAGTTGCATTGAGGTTTATTATGCAAGGACAACTATTTACAGAGAACCGTTGCTTCACTGTTCAAGAAGTTCAGTGCAGTGCCTTTTAAAAGGAAGTCACTCTTCAATGGGAAGTCCTGCAAAAGTCTCTCTTAAGGTGCGCTGGCAGGCCCTGCTGCTCTGGCTGAGCTCCTTTCTCTTCGACGCGCGCTCTTGTCCCCCCCCCCCAAACTGAGTCTCGTGAGACTCTCTCCACATACCTTGTTTTGCTGAGCATCCTTGTCCCATTCAATCACATATTGTTCATACTTAGTTGGTCTGCGCTTCTCTCGGTGCGGGCGACCCTCATTAACCTCTCTGACCAATGACCCTGCAGTTGATGTTCTTCTGCTTACACCATGTCGTCGCTGCTCCGCTCACGTTGATTCTCCTTGCATGCTGAATATGTGCTCTTCAACTTCCTGGGTATATTCTCTTGCAAGTTCCTTGTCTCAGGCATCTGGTGTAAAGGCATTGTCATTTTCCTGCCCATTGGGTTCTCTCAAACGGGGTTCCCGTGACCCCCTCGGATGTCCTTTGGTATGGCAACTCTTTCCATGTTCCAACTTTTGCCATCTTGGTTGCATATGTGATTCGATCCTTTCTGCACCACTCGAATCAGCCTGCTGATCCTAGAACCAGTGATTTGATCCTTGTGGGGCAGGCACATTTTGACTATATCTTGCACTTGCACTTCTGTTCTTTGGCCAGCTCTCCTCTCATCACTTCTGCTCTTCATGGTCGTTTATCTTGATTCTCTATACAACCTCTTCCATGTCCACTCTCTCATCTTCCTTTACTCTGTTTAGCCAGGGAGGCACCAGTGTGGACGCAGCCCTTCTTCCCCGCAACATGTGGAATGGTGATACATTTATTGTCCAGTTGGGAGTGAGGTGATGGGCAGCATTGGCCTCCTTAACCATTTATACGGATCCATGCCTGAGGCCCTGGCCAGTTGCAGCACAGCTTTTGATAAATCTGTTGGTCCCCTCAACCAATCCATTGGCTTGGGGGTGATATAGGGAAGCTTTGATCTGCTTGATGATGTTTCCCATCAAGAATTTCTCCATTTACCAGGATACCAACTAGACATCATTGTCTGTGACAATCTGTTTGGGCAATCCTGCCCTTTGGAAAATGGCAGTGAGTACCTCAATAACCGTAACTGTGGTAGTGTATGATTCAAATTCAGCTCCCACCTATTTGGACAATTAGTCATCCATCACTATTCCGTAACTGCGCTCCAGCTCCATGGCTTCTAACGGGCCTATGAAGACTATCCCAACTTGTGCCACACTCCCTCTGGGATCTTGGTCGTGATCATTGGTGCATGTCGTACCTTTAGGAGCTTGTCACTATTTAAGCATTCATGGCACTGCTCCATCATCATGCAGATGTCGTGATCCCTTCACGGCCACTAATTTTCATCCCTGACACAGCGTCATGCCATGCTGCATTCGAGGTGTCCTGAATGAGCTCTGCACAGGATTACTTTTCTTATTCCCGCTGATGGAATGACTTGATCTCCTCTCAAATGTAAGCCATCCGCTTCATATATCTCGTCTCCTACCTTCCAGAATGGATTAAGCCCCTACGGAACGTTCCTCTCATTGGACTACCCTTTCCTTACACAGTCTGTTATCTTTCATTTCCTGCTCTCCTCTCCAGAGGTTCTCACCCATTTCCATGTATGTCTTGCTGTTCATGTCCCCAATCGATGCTACTACACATTCATATTTCAAAAACGTTGACCTTGATCTGCCTGATCCTGGCAGTCTCGACATGCAGTTGGCCTGTGCATTCTTAACACCCTGGTATGTGTCCGATGTTGCACATGTATTCCTGCAGTTTGGACGCTATGCCTGCTAATCTGGGAGTGGATGTTTTATGTCCCACCCAGGCTCAGCATTTGTGTAAGTGGCTTGTGATTGGTGAGGAGCGTGAATTTGGTGCCCCACAAATATGTCTGGAAGTATTGAACTGCCCAGGCACACGCTAACATTTCTTTTTCAATCGTTTCCACCTCTGACTATGCCTTTGAGGCAAAGGGTACCTACCACATGTGCCACGTCGCCCTGCTTCTGGGTGAGTGTCGCACCTAGACCAAATGCGCTGGAGTCTGTCGTGATTAACGTTTTCCAGTGGGATTTAAAAGGTCGAATACATGGTGCCTCTATTATTCGCTCTTTCACTTCCTTGAGCTTGCCCTTTTGGGCCAGATGTCACACATTCCACCCCTTTCTTTAACAGTTCTCTCAGGGGTGCTGTCATTTCTGAAAACCTGGGCACAAACTTGGCGTAGTATTCTGCTAGTTTCAAGAAGGACCTTCAATTCCTCCTTGTTGGTTGGTGCCAGAGCCTTCACTATGGCTTGCAGTACGTTTTTCTTTGGACTGATGCCATCTCAGGATATGGTATATCATAGATACTCCACTTCCTTGGCTCTAATAAAGCACTTCTCATACTGCAACCGTACCCCCAATGTCTTGTAGTTTGTGGAGCACTTTCTCCAGCATGGGGTATGGCATGGATTCATATGCTCAGGAATATTCCCCGTCGTCAGGCCGGGAATCCTCGGTATAGAAAAAAAATCAGTATCAGTTTCGTTTCTGATCTGTCTTTCTTAGTAGTAACCAATCACTGGTCTCTGGGTCATACTGCCCCCAGCCAATGACCGCCCTCTCCCTAAGCCCCGCCTCCGGCAGCCATCCTCAGATTTTTCCCGCACATTCAACTGTTGGGAGTCCTCGTGCTGTAGCTCTCGAGCTTTTGCTGCGTTTTTGCGCTTTTTCAGGAGATTGTTCTCATTTTTTGGTTAAATAGAGCTTCAAGCTCCACCGTTTCTACATCCGATCAACGGATCCATTTCAGAGTTTTCTACGCCCCTCAAGGGTGAAGATTTCGTCTAGTTACGCTTTTGGAGGATTCCAGAAGTTCTGAGGCCTACCCCGGACATGGCCCAGGAGAAAGGAAGCTCGACGCCCGGGAAGCTGTTCAGGATCTGCCCTGGATGCCAGCTTCAGAATGTTTTCAAGGAGGACGAGCATTCGTTATGCCTCTACTGTCTCCATGAGGACAAGACGCACAAGGAGAAGGACTGTGCGTTTTGTGGGAACATGTCGGAGCGGACCATGAAGGATCGCCATCTCCGTCTCGCCAACTGGCTGGAAGGGAAGAGCCCGTCAGGCGAGAAGAAGAAAAAGAAGTCTGAGCGGTCTTCTAAGTCCTGTGAGGGTGCCCCAGCGACGGGGGCCCAACAAAAGGCTAAGCACCGCGAGTCCGCGGGCACCGGGAGCGCCGAACGGTCGGGCTCCTTGGCTGCCAGGCAGGGCGCATCCTTCCCGGCGCCATCAACCACGAGCCAACGCTCTGGCTCGGGTAAGAGGAAGTCCGAGAACCCGGCAAAGCTTCTGGAGAGGCCCCGGTCGATCTCGAAGATTCCGGCAGAGGGGGAGCGAGGCTCGGACCCTCCCCCCAAGGTGAAGGCCCCAGGCGTCCAGAAGGTGGCAATGGCCTTAATTCATCCTGCTAAGACCTCGATTGAGGATGTCGCCGCGGCCCTGGCTCAGCCTGTGGAGGCTACACCAGTGGAGGCGCCCTCAGGACCAAGAGTCTCCCTGCCACCGCGGAGGGAGTCGTCTTTCAGGCCCATTGAGAAGACCCCCACAAAGTCCTCGTTGGAAAAGGTGGGGGAGGGGCTGGTGGCCATCGTGGATACGGACACGACCTCTGAAGAAGAGCTCATCGAAGTCGTGGAAGAGGCCCAGCCCATCAGGAGGGATCCCGACGAGAGCGATGGTGTCGCCGACAAGGCTGCTCAAGAGCCCTCGCGCCCGTCGTTTCCGGCGCCGCAGGACACCTCGGCTGCCATTTTGTCAGCGATTCAGTCCTTATGCTCGGAGATAAGGACAAGGTTGCCCCTTCCCCGACGGAGGAACCTGAGCCAGACCCGACGGGGGAACCGGAGCCAGGACCTTCGGAGAGTCCACCGCATAAGAGGAGGAGGACGCATCCGACGCCACCTCTCCCACCTCTGCGGCCTGCTCTGCCTTCCCCCGGTCTACTACCCACGGGGATGATACAGGCACGGACACGGCTACGACAGGTACAGATGACGATGGGGATGACGACGGGACGTGTACCCCGTCGCCCCCTGCTCGGACGTCCCTGCCCGACGAGATTGGATCCTTTCATGCCATGATTTCCAGGGCATCCAAGCTTTTTCAGCTCTGCCCAGAAGAAAAGAAGAAAGAAGGGTTCCTTTACCAACGGCGCGAGGCTAAAAGGAAGACGGTCCTCGCCATACCGCTTCTTGATGACATCTGGGATGAGGGGTTCGCTCTCCTCAAGAACCCTGCCACGGCGCCGGCAAAGAGGGACCAGTACGAGAAGAAGTACCGGGTCCCCGACGCTGCCCCTTTGTGCCTTCGGGCACAACCTACCCCGGATTCGGTCGTCTCGGCGGCGGCAAAGAAGAAAACTGGGGGGGCATTGGCCTCGACATCAACTTCCCCGCCGGACGGCGAGGGCAGGAAGTTGGACACGATGGGACGACGGATCATCTCATCCGCAGCGATGACTGTCAAGGCGGCCAACGCCCTGGCTATCGTAGCCCGCTACGACAGGGAGTTGTGGTTCAAAATCGCCCCTCTGTTAGACTTCCTTCCGGACGCCAAAAGGGCTGAGGCCCTTGAAATCCTACAGGAGGGTGAGATTGTTTCGGGCCACGCCATCACGGTGGCAACGGACATCGCCGACACCGGTTTCCCTCAGTTGGGCAACAGCGATTGCTTGAGACGACGAGGATGCCTCAAGGCCACGGATTTCCGCCAGGATGTACAAACCATGGTTTTGGACATGCCCTTCGACGGGAACAACCTTTTTGGGAAGGCGGTTGATGAGTCCCTTGAGGCCATCAAGACAGACACAGAGACTGCCCGGGCACTGGGAGTGCTCCAACAACGACGGCCGTCCTTTCGGAGCTCCGGAGGCAGACAAGGTGCCTCCAAGGGATCCGGCAGTGGCTCCTCCACTTACCGCCAAGCGGCAAGATCTTCGTCCCAGGAAGCCTACAGGGGACGTGGCAAGTCAGGTGGTGCCCGTCGTCATCGACAAGGAGGTCAAGGAGGCAAGGCGGCCTCCAAACAAAATTGAACCGACCGTGGGGTCGGGGCCCTGCCGAAGCACCCCGGTGGGAGGCCGGCTGGCGAGGATCGTCAGCGTGTGAGAGTCCATCTCCACCGACCTTTGGGTGCTGGACACCCTGGCCCAAGGGCACGCCCTCGAGTTTCAGAAGAAGTGCCCTCGCGTTCCACCCGTGGCTAGGAAGGAAAATCAGGTCCCTCAACTACTGTTGGAAGTAAGGGCGATGCTCAAGAAGGGTGCCATCGAGCTCGTCCCAAAGAGGCTTCAGGACTCCGGAGTTTACTCAAGGTACTTCCTCGTAAAAAAGAAGACAGGAGGATGGCGCCCCATCCTGGACCTACGACGGCTGAACAAGTACATCAAGGCACAGAAGTTCTGTATGGTCACCCTCCAGCATGTGCTGGGACAGCTGGAGGAGGGCGATTTCCTGTCGTCGGTGGACTTGGAGGATGCGTACTTCCACATCCCCATTCTAAAAAGACACCGAAAGTTCCTCAGGTTCGTGGTCCAAGGGCGGCACTACCAGTTCAAGGCCCTCCCGTTCAGATTGAAGTCGGCACCCAGGGTGTTCACCAAGTGCCTCGCACCGGTGGCGGCGCGGCTGCGCCTACAGGGGATCCACGTCTACCCCTACCTGGACGACTGGCTCATCCGAGCAAGGACAAGGGAACTCGCCGTGGAGCACACTGCGAAGACCGTCCAGCTGCTCACGGACCTGGGATTCTCCATCAACTTTCCAAAATCCCACCTGGTTCCATCACAAGTCGCCCTGTTTCTGGGAGCCAAGCTCGACACAGTGGCGTGGCTGGCCTCGCCGTCGGAGGAAAGGACTAGGACCATTCTGGGCAAGGTGCAGCGTCTGCTGGCCACGGACATGGCCAGGGTAAGATCTATCAAGTCCCTCCTCGGGATGATGTCCTCCTGCATTTACAGGCTTCGGATGAGACCCTTACAGGAGTTCCTCGACGCCCGCTGGATCCAGTCGACGGGCAGCTTCGAGGACAGGATCCCTCTCAACGAGACGTTCCGTCAGGCGATCCGGTGGTGGGGTACCCGCTCCCATCTGTCGGCGGGCACAGACTTTCAGACCCCAGCTCACCAGGTGACGGTGACGACGGACGCCTCCCTGGAAGGTTGGGGAGCACACTCCGGAGATCTTCACACGAGAGGCCCTTGGCTCCCGCAGGAGAAGTCTCTCCAGATCAACATCTTTTAGCTCCGCGCGGTGTTCTGGGCCCTCAGGTCCTTTCTTCCGTCCCTCAAGGGCAAGGTGGTGAGGATCTTCACCGACAACACCACCACGATGTTCTACATCCGGAAGCAGGGCGGAACCAGGTCCCCGGCCCTATCCAAGGAAGCCCAAGATCTGTGGCATTGGGTCGTCGCCCAAGGGTTGTTTCTGGTGCCTCTTCATTTGGCAGGAATAAAAAACACGATCGCCGACTCACTCAGCAGGTTGCTGCGCTCGTGCCACGAGTGGGAACTACGCCAGGATCAAGTGTTTCGACTCTTCGGACGATGGGGCGAAACCCAAATCGATCTCTTCGCAACGGCGACGAATTCCAAGTGCCAGAGGTTCGCCAGCAGGTTCCCCCAGCCGAGGAGCATGGGCGATGCTTTCTCGTTCCCCTGGGACAGCCTATTTCTTTATGCGTTCCCTCCGCTGCCGTTGCTGCTCCGGCTCATCAACCAGCTCAAGAGGTCCCGGTGCAGGATGATCCTCGTCGCACCGGCGTGGCCAAGACAGATATGGTTCCCGGACCTTCTGGACTTGTCAACGTCCCCAACAGTCAAGCTGCCGATGGACGCAGACCTTCTCTCCAGAGAAGGAGGTGCCATTCTTCACCACAACCCGGAGTTGCTGAACTTGCAGGCCTGGCTCCTGCAGCACTAGAGTTTGGAGGGTACGTCATCCCGGCCGACTGCAGAGAGGTTCTTGCAAAGGCCAGGGCGTCCTCAACTCTCAAGTGCTACGGACATAAATGGAAGAGGTTCTCTGTCTGGTGCCGTGCACAGAAGATTAACCCTCTGCGGATTACGGCCCCTCAAGTACTGCCGTACCTACTGTCGCTGGCCAAAGCTGGACTGGCTCACGCCTCCATCAAAATACATCTGGCTGCAATCTCCCGATATACCAGGACGACGGGACGGGCGTCCTTGTGGTCTCATCGCCTGGTGAAAGAATTCATGAAGGGGCTATTCCGATCATTCCCGCCGGTGAAGGCTCCTGCCCCGGCGTGGAAGCTTAATGTGGTGCTGACCAAGCTCATGGGGGGCCCCATTCGAGCCTATGCATTCGGCGCCTTTGAAGTTCTTGTCATGGAAGACAGCTTTCCTCGTGGCCATCACCTCCATACGACGAGTGGGAGAGATCCAGGCCCTATCTTGCAAGCCTCCATACTTGACTTTTCATGACACGAGGGTGGTGCTGAGGACACACCCATCCTTTATGCCCAAGGTGCCGTCGGACTTCCGCCTCAACAAGCCCTTGGTGTTGCCAGTTTTCTTCCCGTCGCCTTCGTTGCCGGCCGAGAGGACTCTGCACTCGCTGGATGCAGCTAGAGCACTGAAGTTCTACGTGGACCGCACGAAGAGTTTTCGGAAGACGTCACAGCTGTTTGTGAACTTTGGGACTGTGAATCAAGGATAGGCTCTCTCGAAGACTTCTATTTCCAGATGGCTCTCCGGCTGCATCATGCGACAGCTGCCTGGCCGTCCGAGAGCCCATTCGACCAGAGCGATTGCTGCTACCACGGCGTACCTGTCTGGTGTGTCCCTGCTGGACATCTGCAGGGCTGCGACGTGGAGGTCGACGCACACCTTCACAAGATTCTACTGCGTCGATCGGGACTCCAGGGAGGAGTACAGGGTCGGCCAAGCAGTGCTGCGCAACCTGTTCTCCTAAGGTGAGCCTGGTGAGGAGGTAAGAGTTGCTTAATGTTGAGTTTTTGTATTGCTTAATGTTGAGCCTGTTTCCACCTCCCGTGGTTGTGCATGCTGGAGAAGGAACAAGTTACTTACCTGTAACTGTTGTTCTCCAAGATGGGTCTGGCATGGATTCACATGCGAACCCTCCCGCCTACCCCTCTGCGGCTCTTCACTTGGTCATACTGCCACTTTACATGCTACCAAATCTGGGGATGGCTGCCGGAGGCGGGGCTTAGGGAGAGGGCAGTCATTGGCTGGGGGCAGTATGACCCAGAGACCAGTGATTGGTTACTACTAAGAAAGACAGATCAGAAACGAAACTGATTTTTTTTTTCTATACCGAGGATTCCCGGCCTGACGACGGGGAATATTCCTGAGCATGTGAATCCATGCCAGACCCATGCTGGAGAACAACAGTTACAGGTAAGTAACTTGTTCCTTCCTCAAAACTCTGTGATGCGATTGTATATCTTCTGCGTAAATCGGAATGTCATCGTGAAAATAAGATACATTTGTAATGTTCCTTAATAATGAGTCCATTACACGTTGAAAAGCCGACGCAGGTGAGGACAACCCAAACGGCATTCTGGTGTATTGAAATGTGCCAAATGGGGTGTTAAACGCTGTAAGCGGTCTTGACTCTTTATGCAACGTAATTTGATGGTACGTATCTTGCGTGTCCAATTTAGAAAAGACCTTTGCCTCTTTCATTATCAATATTAGCTCATTGATGCTGGAAAGTGGGTAATGGTCAGTGATGACTTCTAGGTTCAAGCTGCATAAGTCTATGCACTGTGAGGGGTCAGAAACGTGAGACGGACAACTATGTGAAGGTTTTTCATAAAATGCCATTTTGTTAACTTAAAAGGGTTTGTTAAACGCCTCACGATCCTTGCCCTTAAGAGAATGTTCCTGCCTATCAACTAAACTAAAGTAAACACTCTAACAAAAGGAATCTGTCCCTCGCACTTATACATACAATAAACATTTGAAGGAAATATATGGCAATTTAAAATCGAACAAAATCACAGTTAAGTCAAACTTATACTAATAAATGTTCCTCCATGTGACCGAGGTAATGTTCGCTTCCCCAGCTTCAAAGCAGGAATTTGTAGTAATAGTTTAAAATAGGAAAGTTCAGTTGTAGAACAACATTCTGATAATAGGGTTCTTCTTGCTCCCAACATGTCTCTCAATGGGATTTTCCAACAGTTCCAAAAGGAAATGACAAATCTTGGTTTCTCCACTTGTAACAAAAAGTTCAACACAACTTCTTAAGAACCATAAAACACTTTCATAGTTCCTCAATAGCAACAGAAATAGTTTGTCAGGAATATTTTCACAATGTTTCACAAAAGCATGTAGTGCCTTTGCCACTTCTTCTGCACTGTCTTTAACCATAACATAGTACTTCAATATCTTTTACCTGGTCCACTCACCTGCCAGGTCTACCACTACAAGGTCCTTTGCCCTGGTATACTCGCCTGCCAGGACTAAAAGCTTCTAACTCTACTTTTTTTGTGTTTGCTTTTTTAAAATGTGTTTATTAATTTGTCATGTGGTTTAAAACTCTTACATCATCACTTTTGAAATCTCTACACATTGCTTATAACTTACCACCCTTACCCCCACGCTTCTTCCCAAATTCCTCCCTAACCCCAACTTGAACCAGAACTGTGGACACAGCTGTTCTCTCGCGACTATCCCATAGGTATTTGGATCTTAATGGGTTTTTGGTTTCCCTTTCCTTCCTGTATTTGTTTTCATCCTCATATCTGTGCATATGTCCAGCATAGCTGTTTTCTCATGGGGGGTTATCATCCGTTGAGGTGAAAAGTGCATGCACTAGTGCATTCCAAGCCATTAGATCTTCAGAGCTTTCCCTCCTTCCCTGTTGGAGTGCTTCATACCACACCACTTCGTCCGCTATGGACCATCTCTTTAGGTCATCCCACCGTTTGTCTATATATGGGCCCTCCTGTGTCTTCCATGCCATTACCGTTCACCTTTTATTCCAGTACCCAGGCCGGTCTATCATCTTATTCATCGCCTTAGCCTTGTTTGGACCTTTTGTATATGGCCAGAAGGCATGCTTCAGGTGACCTGTTAAGCTCCTCCCCCTTCTTCATTCTTATTTCCATTTCTAGCCAGAATTCTCGGATTATAGGACAAGACCAGAGCGTATGTCCCATATTTGCTTTTTCCTCTCCACACCTTGGGCATTTTTTGACTTCCGTGTGTGGGAAGCATGATATTAGTTGTGGCGTCATATGCTCTGTGGAGTGTGTAGTATTGGATCAGTTTTAGTCTGGCATTTCTTGATACTTGGTTGGGGTATAGCAGTGCTTTCGACCATTCTTTTTCTGTGAGTTCTCTGCCTATTTCTGTCTCCCATGTCCTTTTCCCTTTGAGCAGGTCCTTGGGTAATGCCTCTAATAATCCCTGGCAGCAATCCCAGTACCTTATTCTCTTCTCCTTGAGTCAGGAAGTCTGGCCATATTTTTCTTAGCGTGTTGTGTGTGTCATTCTGGCATATGTTATGTACTGGCCCCTGTGTATCCCATCCGTTTCCCTTAAATCCTGAAATTATCTGCGAAGTAGAGGTCTCCTATCGTCGCTACGCCCTTTTCCTCCCAGTGCTTCCTGCTTGGGACTACATTTTTCTGTGGAGAAAAAGAGACCGAGGCAAAAGTGCCTTCGGTGTGGGCCGCACACCCTTGATTCCCACTAAGGGTTAATCGATTTCTTTTGTGATCGTTATTCAGTTAATAAAATCCAACTTCAATCGTAATTCACAGATGTGTATATTTTTTAATTTTTCAATTGCTGTGTTTATAAAGCTCATAAAAAATTGTGCTTAATTGGTTAAACTTCACCAAAAAAGCTAATTATCTCAATTGAGGCAAAACAGAAAACCCATCTGGCTAATGCATTTCGGATTGTATCCTTCGTCAGAGCCAGGTTAGTACTACACACATAATAATGCATTATAGGTGGATTTAGAAGGTTTACAATGTTTAAATTAATAATTGTTCCATACATCATGTGTAACAACCAGATATTCAAGAATTAATAACCAAAACAATCATAATAAACAAAACAATCATAATAAACAAACAAGGCGCCCACAAGGACAAACAAATATTTAACAAAAAAGTGAGATGGGAGAGAGGAGAAAAAAAACAAACAAGTAAGCATACATGATTGTAGACAGTAAAAATACAATATTTGCACAGATAATGATATTGCTCTTTAATTTAAACAATTAATGGGACTAATCAACTGCGTACTAAAATTGCCGATTAAGCCTTTTTGGTGACTATGGTGCTTAGAGGTAAAGTTAGGCGGCGTGTGCTTATTGTGCCAGAGTGTTAATTGTCGTGCTATATTGTGTGAGAATACCTGTGGCTAGTTGAACATTTCACTAACCTGTGTATCAGTATGCAACCCACGCGTGCTGTCCGCGTGTGGTGTTTCTCTATGAAGCACTGCCTAGTGTGGGGAGAACAAATGTGTTATCTCCTCCGAGTAATTAGCTGCTATTGATCTATACGCGATCTTACTTCGCGTCGCTTTGTGCAAAGGTATGGCTTACCTGGAGCACTCTGAGCTACGTCTTGCTCGATCAACTCCGAACAGCGTCTGAGACTCGCGGTTCGTGTCGTTGCCCTGGGCAACGTTATGTAAACAAAATGGCCGTTTGTGTATAACCAAGTCGGCCATATTGGTAGAGGCAATACTGGGACATAAGTGGCATAGAGTGTGAAATATAAATGGCAAATGTAAGGGATGTGAATGTTAGGATATTAATTGCACATGTAAAGATATTAAAGCTTCATGATATCTGTGTATTTAAGTTGTACCTCTAGCACATGTATGTTCTGTTAGTATCGTCGTGTACCTCATGGCTAATTGGCTAATTGGCCATTAATGTAAGGTCATATAGCGTAAAGATATACTGTCTAGTATACATCAACAAAGGAAAATACAAACTAATAAATAATAAATGTTTACAACAAATGGTTATAGCAGAAAGCAACAGTGTTTTCAAATCGAGTAGTGATTTATACTTATTGCATGAGCATGAGACAATTTAGCATGTTCATTATTGATATTGCACGGTGAACAAATAGTGACATCATTACAAAAAGCAGTTGAGATCAAATTCCTCGTTGAGCCCTCGTGGTGCCAAGGAATCGAGACGATCTATCCAATAGGCTTCTCTTTGTTGCCTTCTTTTTTTCAAATCAGCATATATGCTTGTCATTTCCAGGGTTTCCAAAATTTGGAACTTGACTTGAGAGATATTATGTTGCTTTGCATTAAAGTGTCTTGCTACGGCTGAATTGATGTTCTTATTGTGTATACATGATTTATGTTCATTCATCCGAATTCTCAGTTTACGCCCTGTTTCACCTACATAGTAAAGTCCACATGGGCAACGTATGCAGTAAATGCAGTTTTCGGTATTGCAGGTGCCATAGCTTTTTATCATGATCTTTTCTCCCGTGTATGGATGGGGAACCACTCCTCCTTTAATAATGTTATTGCAATACCGAAAACTGCATTTACTGCATACGTTGCCCATGTGGACTTTACTATGTAGGTGAAACAGGGCGTAAACTGAGAATTCGGATGAATGAACATAAATCATGTATACGCAATAAGAACATCAATTCAGCCGTAGCAAGACACTTTAATGCAAAGCAACATAATATCTCTCAAGTCAAGTTCCAAATTTTGGAAACCCTGGAAATGACAAGCATATATGCTGATTTGAAAAAAAGAAGGCAACAAAGAGAAGCCTATTGGATAGATCGTCTCGATTCCTTGGCACCACGAGGGCTCAACGAGGTATTTGATCTCAACTGCTTTTTGTAATGATGTCACTATTTGTTCACCGTGCAATATCAATAATGAACATGCTAAATTGTCTCATGCTCATGCAATAAGTATAAATCACTACTCGATTTGAAAACACTGTTGCTTTCTGCTATAACCATTTGTTGTAAACATTTATTATTTATTAGTTTGTATTTTCCTTTGTTGATGTATACTAGACAGTATATCTTTACGCTATATGACCTTACATTAATGGCCAATTAGCCAATTAGCCATGAGGTACACGACGATACTAACAGAACATACATGTGCTAGAGGTACAACTTAAATACACAGATATCATGAAGCTTTAATATCTTTACATGTGCAATTAATATCCTAACATTCACATCCCTTACATTTGCCATTTATATTTCACACTCTATGCCACTTATGTCCCAGTATTGCCTCTACCAATATGGCCGACTTGGTTATACACAAACGGCCATTTTGTTTACATAACGTTGCCCAGGGCAACGACACGAACCGCGAGTCTCAGACGCTGTTCGGAGTTGATCGAGCAAGACGTAGCTCAGAGTGCTCCAGGTAAGCCATACCTTTGCACAAAGCGACGCGAAGTAAGATCGTGTATAGATCAATAGCAGCTAATTACTCGGAGGAGATAACACATTTGTTCTCCCCACACTAGGCAGTGCTTCATAGAGAAACACCACACGCGGACAGCACGCGTGGGTTGCATACTGATACACAGGTTAGTGAAATGTTCAACTAGCCACAGGTATTCTCACACAATATAGCACGACAATCAACACTCTGGCACAATAAGCACACGCTGCCTAACTTTACCTCTAAGCACCATAGTCACCAAAAAGGCTTAATCGGCAATTTTAGTACGCAGTTGATTAGTCCCATTAATTGTTTAAATTAAAGAGCAATATCATTATCTGTGCAAATATTGTATTTTTACTGTCTACAATCATGTATGCTTACTTGTTTGTTTTTTTTCTCCTCTCTCCCATCTCACTTTTTTGTTAAATATTTGTTTGTCCTTGTGGGCGCCCTGTTTGTTTATTATGATTGTTTTGTTTATTATGATTGTTTTGGTTATTAATTCTTGAATATCTGGTTGTTACACATGATGTATGGAACAATTATTAATTTAAACATTGTAAACCTTCTAAATCCACCTATAATGCATTATTATGTGTGTAGTACTAACCTGGCTCTGACGAAGGATACAATCCGAAATGCATTAGCCAGATGGGTTTTCTGTTTTGCCTCAATTGAGATAATTAGCTTTTTTGGTGAAGTTTAACCAATTAAGCACAATTTTTTATGAGCTTTATAAACACAGCAATTGAAAAATTAAAAAATATACACATCTGTGAATTACGATTGAAGTTGGATTTTATTAACTGAATAACGATCACAAAAGAAATCGATTAACCCTTAGTGGGAATCAAGGGTGTGCGGCCCACACCGAAGGCACTTTTGCCTCGGTCTCTTTTTCTCCATGTTCATTTTCTGTGCCCAACACGGTGGCACATGATAGTGGGCTGCACCCCATTAATATATTTATTAACATTCCATTGAAAACGAAATACACTATTAAGAAAGTAAGCTGTGCACTCTCGCCCCTCTCTCTTAACTACATTTTTCTGTGTCTCTGTGTATGGCCGCTAGGGGGATCTGGGGAGGAAGGTTCTCCTAGTTTCAGTATTGCTTTGGTTCTGGTCCATGTCTGCCTCCCCATCTTCAGTAGGCTTGGAGGGTCTACAATCCTCTTCTTATCCAGCCATAACACTTCTTTTAGGAGCAACAGGGTTACACCAGGGCTCATCAGGATATGCTCTCTTGTTTCTGAATGAGCTAACCATTCTGCCACATGTTGGAGCTGACCTGACGGATAGTAAAGTTCAAAGTGTGGAAGGCGCAATCCTTCCTCTGCATATTACCTACATAGGATATTGAAGCCTACTCTTCTTCTTCTGCATCCCCATATAAAGCTGCTTCGCATTGAGGTCAGGTCCATAAAAAAGGTTCTGGGTATGAGATATGCACTTTCACAAAGTGGTACAGTAGGCGGGGGTGTGCGCAGTACTCTGTCCCTCATCCCGCTGCTGTGCTCCGCTCGCCTCTTCTTACCTCTTGTCTTTGGGCAGGCTTCCGCCTCTTGCAGCAGACTCGCTGAGGTCTATTGGCCTCCGGTCCTCCTTGGGGGGTGCGCTTCCTATTGGTCCCACCTGCCATTTTGGAGGCGCCACTCTCCAAGTTGCTTCGGTCAATTTCTCCTCTGTCTGAGAGTTATTTTCAGCAGGAATCTGAGCAGATAGTGCAGCTTATATCACGTTATGTGGCCGTGCTGGCTGGGGGTTTCTGCCATCTGTTTAATGTACTGTAGAATCTGGTTTGCAAAAATCTGATGAGGAGCTCAGTCTGTATGTGTCCCGCTCACATCACGGCTAGCCATGCCCATCCTAACTCTACTTTAAGTACTTCTGTGGTAAAGTTTGTTTCAAACAATCTTGGTTAAGTCTTTTGACGTTCAACAACTTCAGTAATGAATACTTTTAGAAAGACATGAACCACATTGGTGCTGTTTATGCCACATGAAATGCAGATTATGCTCTTCTCCTCCTGAATGTTGTCTATCGGGAGGGAAGCTCTTCTGCCACACTTGCTTTCCCACGTCTACATCAACCAAATGCTGATAATGGCATTTTATCACACTCCCTCTTCTTCGGCTTGGACAGTGCTTGTTCGGTCTTTACTAACTATTGCTTTTTCTTCTCTGTCACCATAGGGTTTGCAATTGGTCTGCTTCTTATTCGTCCTCTTCAGGTTTTGGCAATATTGGTTATTGTTAAGGTCTTTTAAAATGGCCTTGTCTTGGCTTTAGCAAAGGTGGTTTCTGTTACCATTTAAATTATAATTGCCCCCAATGTTCTCAGTTTGATATGCAAAATGATTCTGAGTCTGCCAAGTCTGCTTCTTTATATCAGTTGGGTGTTCAGTATTGTTAACATGGGCTAGCGGGCGATTATGGAGCATTTCGAGGTCACATACTTGTGAGCTCACTGAGTGCTGCATACGCTTGCGTTGCTGCCTTCGTGTCTTCTGCTTCCTCTTACAGTGTAAGATGCTGCTTTCTTGTTCCTGTGGTTCACGCCAGTCGGGAAAGGAGCATTCCTCGCTCCACAAGCACTCCATTGCTAGCCTGCCACCAGAGCACACGTTTCCTGGGAGAAATATTTTCAAATAAACACTTCCAGCTGTGCAACCCCTGCATGCAAGGTCTCGAAGGGCAGAGACCATCACAAAGCCGGCATTCGCTTCACACACAGCAGTGCCCCTGGCGTCTTCAACTTCCTGCAACTTCTGCTGCCACTGTAACGTGGAGTGTCGATCATTGCTAAATCTTTTGCTTCTCCTGCTACTTCCTATGGCCTGCACCTGAGGTCGTCTTTTATATCCACTAATACCTCTTGGATCTGGGTCATTACAATCACTAGACTGCACCCATTGTGGGACTTGAAGTCCCCAGTGTTACAATTCGCTTTTCCTTCTACAGTTTAAATTTTACAATAGGTCATTCAAGTGTATGGTCTTTGGGAAAATTGGTAAAGGTATTATCCCATCTCTCCTGACCTGATCCCCAGCCCATGTGGTCCTCCCGCAGAACATCACCCCCAGGGTCTGGATCAGAAAGCGTCTGCCTTTCCCTGGCCACATGGGAAGGGTCCCAGGCCAGGTTTATGTGAGAATCATCTCTAATTCATCAAAGCACACTCGCAGGTCATTTGAGCCTTGTTTCTTTATCAACATGACTGGGCTCAGCCATTCCGATGACTCTGTCTGTAGGGTGCCTTCTTTGACAATTTTCTCCAGTCGCGCCTGTAGCGCTTGCTGCGCTGTGGCTGGCACCTGCCTAACTTTATGCTTGTCTGGGATGGCATTTTGGCATAACCTGATATTGTGCACGACGTTTTTAATTCTGCCCAGACCATTGGAAAACAAACGAAAGTTGTCTCTCGATACCAACAATCCTCCTGTTGTCACTGAGAGAACTTGATCTTCTGTGCTGCGGTCCTGTTTTATGTACAATTTCGCTTGGGTCATCCAACCGTAGGACTGCAAGACCCTCTTCAGCGTAGTTATACATTTGTGTATTCCATCCGCTCTTTGAACTCCACAGTACTGTTGATGTATCTCAACAGACTAACGGATGTGCCGCCCAACACAGTGGGTTTGTGTTTAGTTTTCAAAACCTCAACTTTGTCCTGGGCTAACATCTCTTTGTAAGTGCGGAGTAGTAGAATGGTTAAATCCGACCCGGAGTTGGCCATGACACTGGTATCATTTCCGTCAACTCTGATTATGCAATGGAGCTTCTCCTTGCGGTGTAACTGTTGACCATGATGATGGTTGGCTTGTCGTCCTTCGAACATTTGTCGCTTCATGCATCACAGCACAATTCCACCAATGTGACCTTCTTGCCTCTCCACTTGCAGGCAACCGCAATATGTCCGAGCCTCCTGCAGTTCGAGCATTCCTTGCTTCTGGCTGGACATTACCTATCATTAGCTAGATGCTGAGTGCTGGCGCACCTGTGGCACTTCAATGGTTCTCTTCTGCCAGACCTCTCATCGCTGCCATCTCACTTTGGCTTCTCCTCGTGTCCCCGGTACCGTATGGCATGTAATTCAGGGCCTGTAGTACTTCCTGCCAACTCCTTATGCCTGCTCGAGGTGTTTTCTATGGCTCTGGTGATCTGGATTGCTTTGTCGGGCACCAGTTCCTTCTCCACAATAAACATATCCTGTACCTTCCTCAGGTTGGTGTGAACCACCAGCAAATCACAGATCATACTCTGTGTTATTGCCAAAGTCAAAGAAAGCCACTAGCACTCTCCTCTGTGTGACGCTATCATTGACGGACTCCGAAGCCCCCTGCTTCCTAATATAAAATTTGATCTGATGCAACACAGTGTTTTCTTTGTTGGAAAATCTCTTCACAATGAGCCTAATTGCCTCCTTGAACACATATTGGGATAATCTTCAACCAATTCAGGCTTTAGGCCTGCAAAGTTTCTGTGCCCTCCACTGGCTCTTTTTCTGGCAGGGGAGTAGTCTGAGCCCCCAATGGCATCCAGGTAAGTGGTGAACAGAGGCTTCCATTGAGACCATGGAACGGCAGGCCTACCTGGTGACTGAAAAAAAGCAGGCGGTGGCCTTGCGCCCTGCATCATGAACGCATGGGGATCTTCTGGGTCCTCGTCGCCAATTATGTAGTACAAATGATGACTGCACGCAGCATATGAAAGTTGCACTGACGTTTAGTGTTCAAGGACAACTAATTACAGAGAAACCAATAGTAACTTATTAGACAGCACGTGCCAGTGTTTCGCCCTCCTGGGCTTTGTCCAGGTATCATCCAAGTTCATAGATACATTCTACACAAATCAAAAGATCAAAAGTACCCGGGTCCCAGGAGGCCTTTATGTCAATCGTACATGGGGGACCGGGGGGGATAGCGCCGGACAATTCCACTGTTGTTATAGGGGGTTGTTATTCCCAAGCGTTTAAAAATTCAGGCCCATGCATTGACAGTCATGCGCCCCGGGTCAAATGTGCAGGAGTCTGTGTATTTATCATCCAAGATGACCGCTCTAAGGCTCGACGGTGCTGCTCCATATTGTTCCAGTGCACGATGTACTGGCCCGGGGTCGGGGGCATACCAGTGTCCTGCATATTGTGCCTGAGCGAACAGGTAATATAGTTTGAAGTCTGGTGCCGCTAGACCTCCTCTATCATTAGGTTCAGCTAGCCCCTGCCAGCTTATGCAGGGTTTCCCGTTTCCCCAAACGAACTGTACCGCCAAAGACCAGAGTCTTACAAAAAAGGACCGTCCCGCCCAAATTGGTATAGATTTAAAATAATACATTTGGGCACCACCACCATTTTTAATAGGGACAGTCTGCCATATATGGATGTCTAGCCCATAACTGTAGTTTAACTGCCAGGGTGTTGAGATATGCCTCATGATTATCTTCATACAATGTTCAATGTGTGCGGGATACCATCACTCCCAGGTATTTAAGGTTAATTGGTGCCCACCTAAAACCTCTCAGGTCGACGGGTGCAATGGTACCGTTGGTGAGCCGGAGCAATTCGGATTTAGAGGTATTGATTTTGTACCCAGAATGACCTGTAAACCTTGCAACCTCCCCCTCATTATTGGTCACAGATTCTCATTGGGGTTTCTCAAATAAACAGTGTGTTGATCCCTCATCAGTTGGGCAAGTAGCTCTATCGTGAGCGCAAACAGCAACGGGGAAAAAGGGCAGCCCTGTTGTGTTCCCCCTGTCATTGCAAATGCCTGAGATAACGCTCTGTTGGTTCAAACCCTGGACTTTGGGTTTGTGTATAACAGTGTCACATACCTGATAAACTTGTTCCCGTCCCAAAATGTTTAAGTACACTGAACAAATGGTTCCATGCCGTTCACTAGAGACTTCTCTCCTCATTCAGTATTCTACTCTTCTTTTTAGACGGGACAGTACTTAGCTTAGAATCCGTGGCACTGGACCCCGAGGGGTCCTCCCATTTAGAATGACGTCCGCGCTAACTAGTTACCGCTTTGAGTCTATGGCCCTCAAAATCATCATTTGGACAGTTTCCTCTAGGCAATCGACCTCCTGTGGGTGTTGGCGGAGTAGCAAGTGCAGAAGGGGCGGTTTTAGGGTTGGGGTCATAGTAGTCAAGTAATTGGCTTGTAAAAAGAATCTCTAAAATATCACTGTTTTGTAAAGATGACTTGAAACATGTACAAAACAAGACAGCAAACTATCTGATAAAAATATGAAGCCGCTCTATGGCAAAGGCCTCTGGATAAGGCCTTTGGCACTCTCTGGAGCTCCACTGCGAGAGACTCTCTCCAAGCCCCACCAACACCAGGAGACCACAAGGAGGATCGGGCCCCCTGCCGCCATCACCATGCACGCGACCCACAGGAGCGTCGCCCCTCCCGCTACACCAGCAACATCACAGCTGTGCAGCAAACAGCTGATTGGGCTCCCGCCTCCGCCAGCCCCTCCTCTCCCGCTTTAAGGGGAGGAGGCTGATCGGCAGGTGAAGCCACTCTATGGCGAAGGCCTCTGGATAAGGCCTTCGTCACTCTCTGCAGTTCTCTGCTGCTCCTACTCTCTCCAAGCCCCACCGACACCAGGAGAGCACAAGGAGGATAGGGTTCCCTGCCGCCATCAACATGCACGCGGCACAGACCACACCACGTGACCCAGAGGAGCATCGCCCCTCCCGCTACACCAGCAACATCACAGCTGTGCAGCAAACAGCTGATTGGGTCCCCGCCTCTTCCAGCCCCTCCTCTCCCGCTTTAAAGGGAGAGGAGGCTGACCGGCAGGCGAAGCCGCTCTATGGTGAAGGCCTCTGGATAAGGCCTTCGTCACTCTCTGCAGCTCTCTGCTGCTCGACGGCGCGCAGGGCGCCAGCAAGCTTCCTGAGACAAGTTAAGGCCACTTGCTGCCTCAAGAGCCTCACTGCTCGCAATTCTTATCCCCAACGGAGGAAGGCTCATGTCCTTATCCTACGCCCTCTGCCCTGCTGCCTTAGGAACGCATGACTCCGGTCGCGCACCCGTCCCACTACTCCCACCACTTACATTCGAAGCCCGGCAGACCGCAACGTGAGGGTCGGCCTCAGATGTCCACCATTCTCGTGCAGCCGCAACATTATTACTCACCATCGATCTGTGGCTCTGGCCAGGAAGTCTGGGAACTCTAATATTCAGCTGCAGCTACAAGATGCGCATAACAATATCCGTTCATGGTCCCCCATGCATGCCCCCCCTGTAGCATGCACATCTGCCGATGCAGCTGAAGTAGGCCCCCCGCCCACACTTGCGTCTCTCTATGAGCCACAGCGTGCAAAACTAAGCACTGTTTGACCCCTGTTGTCCATATCATCTGTGCAACTTACTGCACCCTTACAATTACTGGCCAACCCTGCTGGCATTACTGTGCTCCCCATGCCTGCTTCCCCCAAAGCACCGTTGCCTAATGTCAATCCCTCTCACTCTGACAATAACATTACTATCGATCTTGTTGCTACGCCCTGGGGTATCGAGATGCCCAAGATTAATATTGTCTCTGCAGTGCTTTCAATGCCTGTGCCCCTTAAGGCCCCTATTACAAATGTTGAATCTGCACTGCTTTCCATACCTGTGCCCCCTGAGGCCCCTATGACAAATGTTGAATCTGCATTGCTTTCCATGCCTGTGCCCCTTGAGGCCCCTACAACAAATGTTGAATCTGCTTTACACTCTGTGCATGTTCCCCTTGAGGCGCCCATAACTGCACCATCCAATTGTAGTAAAATCTCCATGCTGGGGCCACCTATCACGCCCACTGTGCTACCCGCCTCTACAATTACGGTGGTCCACACGCTTAGCTGCGCCCTGGTCAACACCCGTTTAAGTACCTGCCCACGCCCTTAACATTAACAACCTTATCATTAAAGACAACCTTGACCTCTTAATTCTTGCAGAAACCTGACTCAACGATAGCTCAGGCCTGGCACTATCTCTTGCCATTCCCTTAGGGTACTCCTTCAGAAAAGACTGCACCTCCCAGAGAGGTGGGGGTGTGGCCCTCATTGCCAGGGAAAACTTTGCCATCAGAGAAGTGGCAGGGCAACTTGACCACAATAGTGACTACCTCCCATTAAAAATTAATGTTTCCCATAACTGCACCATAACCATGCACATTGTCTACAGACCTCCTGGGCCCATCACTGACTTCCAGGACACCCTCATTCTCTCATTGTCTGACAACATCAAAAAGACGTCCCAAGTCATACTCTTGGGCGATCTAAACTTAGGGCTCAATGACCACAAGGACTCCCATGCCAAATCACTCAAGAAATCCCTATCCACCCTGGGCTTCTCGCAATCTATCTCTGACCATACCCACCTCAAAGGACGCACACTCGACTGATCAGCCACCATAACTGCTCCATCCAAATCACCACCAACAATCCCATCCCATGGTCCGACCAAAACTACATTCAATTTAACCTCAATACTAAAAAAGGGCCCCATATGCCTATCTGCCCTTGCCTAGCAGCCCTCGCGAGGAGTTCGCACCACTGACAGATGAGAACAAAGCACCTTATTTTCTCAACCCGGCCTTGCAGGCCCCATTCTTTAACAACCCAGAAACCCTAGCTAACACCTTCAAAGATATCGTCACCCAAGCAGTTGACGCCATTGGGCCACTCGCCCTTAAAAAAGCCAAACATTCTAACACATGGTTCACAAAAGAACTCCTTGACCAACGCTCTCAGAAGAGGATTACCATCTCCGCATGGAAAGCCAACCCATCAGAAGCCACCAGAAATGCCTTCAAAGCCATTTCCAAATCATACAAAACCAACATCAACCTAGCCAAAGCTGCTTCCTTCAATTCAAGGATCTATGACGCCAAATCTGGGTCAAAAGAAATGTTCGCCATCTTTAGGGAATTGGAAAAAACATCCTCTCCTCCTCCCTCTCATCAAAGATGAAAACTGGTGCAACGATATTCAATCTGCCATGCTAGACAAGCTCATCTCTCTTCAAACCAAAATTTGCGGCCATCAAAAAGCCCTCTCCCGCCTCATAGCCAACTTGCACAGTAAACCCCCATGTCCACAAAGACCAAGTCCTCCCTACTGTTTGACTTCAAAGATATGACTGAGTTGGAGGTCATAGCCCTGCTCAAATCCATCAAAACTTCTAACTGTAAGGGAGATGCCTGTCCATCCAAACTTATCAAAGACTCGGCAACTATCCTAGCTCCCTTCCTAACCGCATTTATCAACTCTTCCTTCCAGGCTGCCACGTTCCAACTGGATTTAAGGGGGCGTGGGTACGACCCCACTCTTCAAAAAACCCTCCATGGACCCAACAGTCCCTGGGAACTATAGGCCCATCACCACTACCTTTCTTACAAAAAACTTTGGACAAAGCAGCCTAACTGCAAGTCCAAAAGTTCCTAGAAGATAACCATATCCTCGGCCTGTGTCAATCTGGCTTCCGCCCATGACATGGTACCGAAACGGCTCTCCTGGATTTAAAGAACCAAATGGACGATCTGAGAGACACAGGCAAACCTGCTCTCCTTCTGCTCCTGGACTTATCTGCAGCCTTTGACTTGGTGGACCACAACACTTTGTTCCAACCCAAGCTAACTTCTCCCCCAAAGCATGTGCTTGGATTACCTCCTTTCTCCAAGAGAGGGCCATGAAAGTCTTCTCTGACGCAGCCTGTGCCACCCCTAGCCACATCAAATGCGGAGTTCCACAGGGCTCATTTATCGCGCCCGCGCTCTACAACCTCTTCACGCGGCCCCTGTTCAGCATCCTTGACTCCCTGTGCATATCGTATACCAACTATGCGGATGACACACAGGTACTCATCCTGCTCACGGTGGACTAACTAGTGGATACAAATACACTCACCACCATTTACTCCACTATCCAATCTTGGATGGCAGATAACTGACTCTGCCTCAACAGTGAAAAAACTGAACTTCTACTTATAGGGTCACCCTCTACCCTGGGTAACCTCTGTGAACAGTACGCATCTTTCACTATTGACAATATTCCCATCAAGGTCTCCAACAACATTATGACACTCGGAGTCTACCTGGACTCAGATCTATCCATGGATAGACAGGTTAATGCCACACCTCCTCCTCAGCCTACTACTCCAAAGTTCTCAACGCTGCCAGACCCTTCCTGTCACGCCAGAACTATATCACCATTGCCAGGGCAATGATTGGATCTAGGCTGGACTACTGCAATGCCCTACTCATTGGGACCTCCAACAAAAACCTGGCCAAACTCCAGTTAGTCCAAAATAACGCACTAAGGGTGGCCACAGGGACCTCTAGAAAAGACCACATCTCTGAAGTTAGAGGACAGGCCCACTGGCTCCCAGTCAAATAGAGAATTGTCTTCAAAACCCTTGCCCAAGAGAGAATTGTCTTCAAAACTCTTGCCCTCACCCACAAATGTCTCCATGAACTTGCTCCCCCTTACCTGACCCAAAGAATCACCAAGCACACTGCCACAAGACCCTTAAGAACGTGCTACACCAGCATGATTGTCACGCCAAAAACGTGCAAAGTAAGTGCTGGGGGCTCTAGTTTTCCCACCCTGGCCACCACCCACTGGAACGCACTTCCCTCTCATGTAAGAATGATCGAGTCCCACCTAGCATTCCGTACAGTTATTAAAACTAAGCTTTTTGTTTGAACTGAAAATTCTAGCAATCTGTAACAGTAAGCCTCCTATCATGCATCTGTATGTAACTATAGCTGTATCTGTGTAACCAAGAAACCTCTGGTCACCTGTTTAACCTTTGAATCAAAATTCCTACACGTTCTTGTAATAGCACCTCGATGCCCCCTGGCTGCAGTGCGCTATACAAATGCAAATCAAATAAATAATATAAAATGGTTATAGCAACATGTTGATCGAAAAGAGAATGAGTGTAGCCTTGTTTTCTCCATCCTGAATGGACGCTTACAATTACGTTATGCAAAGTTATGTAAACCTAAAAAAATGCCTCTGGGTTTTACAATTGCACTATCAAGACTAAAAGGAACGTAGTGAAGAAAATTGATTATATGATCACCTCCTTGTAGACATTGTTTCACACACCATGCAGTTTTATGCATTGTTAATCGTCCATCTATCTTTGACACCGCTTAAAGAGCTGGCCATGTCCACTGGCATTACACAGCTCACTGCTGTGTTTGCAGCCATCTGACGTTACTTCACTGCAAAACAAACCGTGCCGAGCTCCTCCGCTGGGACGTTAGCCTCTGAGCACTAGGTACAGCTTATCAATGCATGTCTAGTGTTGTATGGTGGAAACCGTTTTTGATAGATTCCACATTCGTGTAACTTTCCCATTTCTGCATTGGGTGTAGTCAGACAAGCCCAGCAGCAGTCGGAGACCCAACTTCTTTGAAGTTTTGTAGTGTAGTGCGGTGAGACATGCAAAAGTGGAATGAGGTTTTAAAGTGTGATGTGCCAGAGGTCCTACTGCAGTGCCATTCGGGGCTCTCTCTGTAGTGAGGTGCTTTTATGTATTTGTGTTGTACAATGCTGCTAGTCATCTTGCTGCCACCTCGGAATACCCTATTGTCCAGAAGAACAGTTGGGGAATACAGCTCATGCAGTGAATGGCCCCTATACAGTATTCGTTTGGTCATGGCCCTTGCATAATGGGTCCTCTTCCTCGAATTATAATGTAAAAAGTACTGTTGCTGTACTATGATGCTTTTCAGAATATTATGAGAGGCCTGGCAGTAAAGCAGCCCTTGCCGTAGTGATTTATTAATGGTTCATGCATGCAGTTAGCCCATGCTGCATGTCAAAGAGAAATCCTACTATGCACTGCTGTGTAAAATGCCCACTATAGTACAGTGTGAAATGCTCTGTATTGAGGTTCCTCATTATTGCACAGTGATCTGCATTGCAGTGACTGAGGCTCTTCTGCCGTGTAGCGTTAAATGTCCTGCATTGTGATTTATATAAGGCATAATCATAGGTTTGTCATGGGGCATTGTATTACCTGTTTTCAGGGCATGAAAATAGTGTAAAAGGGTCCAATTAAAAAAAAGAAGTAAAATACTTTTGTAATAACTGTTTCAGGTAAATTAAATGGCGCCAAACCAACACAAGGTATATACTTTGCAAATATTTTCACAGGCGTCTAACACTTTCGAAGTCCATCCCAATCTTGTTATGAGTGTAGTCAGATTGGAGGGGAAAACCACTAGGCACAAGCTGCAGAAAGTTCAAACGTTCCAGAGGAAGTCTTTTCTAGCAAGTAAGTAACGTTCTCTGTTGGAAAAGGGGTCAGGGACTTCGGAGAGGTCTCCCTGAAGGCACACGGGTAGGCCTGGGTGAACTTGTTTGGGCAAACTTCAATACACACAAATCAGCACTCCAGCAACACACGAACAGCAAAGCAACTCTTTATTCGTTTTTTGTTGTTGTTTTTTTTAAACATTTTATTTATTGGTTTTTGAAACAAATAACATACTAACATTAATGATACATCATGTTATACATCTACTCAACTCTCCCAACACCTCCCTCCCCCAACCTGTTCCACTTGTGATGTCTACTGATGGTACTGCTTGAACTCCTAACCCCCACTCTTTCCCACCGTTTGTAATGTTGCGCACCATCAGACTCCATACTTTTAATGTTGAGAGACCCTTGCATACCGCTTACTATTGTCTCATCACCATACTAACATTGTACTATATACCTTATAATATTCGAAAATGATGTAGACACAAATACATTTCAGTCTAAAATTCAATAAT
Source organism: Ambystoma mexicanum (assembly GCF_040938575.1). Lineage (NCBI taxonomy): Eukaryota > Metazoa > Chordata > Amphibia > Caudata > Ambystomatidae > Ambystoma > Ambystoma mexicanum. The sequence goes on from NC_090925.1 coordinate 694,215,495, forward strand.
GTATGTATCATTAGATTTCAGCCTGAATGGAATATTACCCAACCAACTGTTACAACTTCACAACTAGGTTGTACTAACCTAACCGAAAAGGCTCTAACTTGAACATGGATATTTAAAAGCTATAAATCCATAGCCTGTGAGAGCCTCTAACATGTTCCTACATTTGCTAGACCTAAAAGTCCTTGTTGCATCCTAGCAACTCTAATCTGCAAAACCCAGCAAGGTTAGATATTACTTAAACTCCTAATATTCCCTGTTCACCATTGCACCATAACCACAATGACTCCCATGCTAAAAGTCTATGGGTGCGTTCACCCATAACCTGTAAATCCTCAAAAATGGTTAGAATGGAAACCATACTGTATTCTATATGCACGCCATACGTCACACACACACACCATACACATCGTGCACCGCTTTGCGACAAACCAGACCAGTCATAGAGTTCATGAGTTATTACTACATTACCCAATGTTGAGTTATTACTCAAAACCATATCCCTAATAACCACTCTATTGCACTTTCTTAAAGTTCCTTCCCTTCACCACACCTTACACATAAAGGATATAACACTGCACGGTGCTGAGTCCGTAGCAGGCATTGTTCCTTTTCCTCCATCTGTCGAATCCTGCTTTGCTTTGTTCGGTCACCCTTCTGTCGCACCATGCTACGCTTTCACCATAACACTGGAAGTACCTGTGCAGGACTTGCATTTCTTGTAAACACCTGCACAACCTGTTCTTTAAACCGCCGCGATTCGCACAGCATAGCAAATGCCTCTCACAGGTCACTGTTGATCCTCCGTTATCCACTGTGTACACGTCCTTCCAAAGACTGTCTCCCTGCTCCATTCCATCTACTTCATTGAGAGTTGGAGGATCATCATGTTCCCCGTTGCCAAGTAGGTGGCGTTTTCAGTGTCCGTACCGCTTCCTTTCCGGGTATCTCTTCACGTGATATGATCACGTCGCTTTCAGTATGCTAGGACCCTTGCTCGAACACTGCAACGCTTCCTATCCTATTATGAATCCAGCATAAGACTTCAGGGGCTTCCTAACTGCCTGGGAGCTACGCGTCCAGGCTCTGTCACCATCCTCGTCACCAATAAAATGAAGTACTTCCCAGCCTCTTAGGATACTTACTTCTATAGGTTTATTCACCAGTTCTTCAGTTACAATTACAGGCAGTTTCATAGGTTACAAGTAAGATAGGTAGGACAGACAAACACCTGTCCCATCACCCAGGCAGGGGCTTCCTAACTGCCTGGGCTTGGAATCTTCACCAAACATTCCCTCATTCACAACCAAACACTCCAGATGACATCCAGACTTCCATCATGCAACAGCAAGCACTACACAACACTGCATTATTATTATTCTATGGTTGTAGCTTGCTCCCATCTTCAGATTTAGGATTAGATAAGTGTTTTTCAAATCCAATTGAAGTTCAATAAACACCCTTGAACTGTAATCACTTGTGTCTGTCTTACTGTTTGATACCATGCCTTCCTTACAGGTTGCCTTTATTTGTAAATGTTTCTACTGGCATTTCTAATTTACATATAACAGTTCGCTGCACAATTACCAATCATTGTTGCATGTATACTTGGATACAGTTTAACATCAGCAAGTAACTTTACAATAATAACAAACAGCAAACAGTCTTCACTTCTTCGCTTGTTACTGTGGGCGCATCCTTACAGGTAGCCTTGATGGAATCTTTGTCTCTCTCCACCAAAACCTGTGGACCAAGTACCGCCCCCCACCCCCCTGAATGCGGTTGCCACATCGATTGAATCTCTTCTCATCCTTTGCACAAACCTGGCAAAGAACAACGTGAATTGAAGGCTATTCTTGCTAGGGTTGTGGACACCATTTTGGACTCGTGCAGTGAGACTTGTGAGCAATCTGTGACCGGCCAATATAGAAACAAAAGGTTGTTGGTGCACACCAATCTTCAGAATTCAAGTCTTTTCTGACAGAGAATTGGTTTTCTAGGAGATTTCAAGGTGCAGGGGAGGAACTATGGTCCTGGCACAGAACCAACACTATAAGCGAGAAAAAGACGAGGATCCAAGATTGGAACCCTCCCGTCCCCTGCACACTATATGATACCGCCGAAAGACAGTTAAGGTTTCAGTTTAGAATACATAAGTAGTACATACTTCCATTAGTCAATTCCAGCAAAGTACATTCAATCAACCTTTTAAGTAAAATAGCAATTTATTAATGAAGAATTTTTCAGCAAAGCTATCCGTGTGTCCAATGTGAATGGCTGACGCGTTTTGTTATAGTGCAGGAATTGTACATGCCTCCCCAAGTGATTAATAGGACTGGAGAACACCATCTTCTTGCCCAATCTTTCCCTTTGAGTGAAACCTTCTTTGACTTAATCTCACAAGAACTAAACGCTGCCACAACTGAAGACATCGTTATCCATGGCTGTGCCTTTATGTCAAATGGAAATGAGGAACAAGCTTCAAGCTGTGGCAATGTTTGTATTTCAACTTTCCCCACCTTGAAAGAAATGCATTAGGAAAAGAAAGCGGAGAAGCTGTCATCTGTTTTATGCCTCTCGGAAATTGGCCCTACTTGGGCATCAGACTAACCAGGTTGGGATACCTACAACCACAATTACCAATGCTCTGGGCGCTGGCACAACACGTCAAGCTGACCTTCGTGGGCCCCTTCAAAAATGGTTGCAGCCTGGTCAGGAAAACTGACAAACAGGGGACCAATTGGAGTTGTCTGTACATCAAGCAACTCGGTCCCTCCACCCTCCGACTTCCTCACAATCAACCCTAATTCCAGCAATGTCAGTCATGTCTCTTCAGACCCATTGGGGAAACGGGTAAAACTGGAAGAGCTTTGGCATCCAGTCTGTTTGTGAACAGAGATTTTTTAATGAGACTATTTCAGGGCATACCGTCTCTTAGAAACATCAACAGTGAGGACATTATACACATTGTACTTCCCAATGTCCATAGCTCTACTAACTGGGCTATGATGGAGTTTGTTTCACCTGCCATCACTGCACTGGTGAGTTCGCATCATTTGGAGCTAAATAAGCTAGGTTACCAGCTGACTGTCGAAAGCATGTACTTACTGTGCCAAATCGGAAGCTGGTCCCCTGTTCTAACAACTCATCGACCTCTGTTCCTAATATCTTATATGTAACATCTTCTGTTCCTAATATCTTGAATGTACCATCTTCTGAATGCTCATGTCTACTTGCTAAGGTCTCTAAATCGATAGCCTCTGGTGATAACTGTAGGCTGATGAACCAATGGGTCCCGGAACTCCTTTAAGTGCACTGCATTGTGAATTTCCAAGAAACGTGTGCAAGTTAGTTGGACCTCTTGGAATTCACGAGGATTTAACTCTTTCTTGCAAAATCCATTGGGCCTTGCAACTTTAGTGTCTTAGTATATATTCTTTCTTCAAGAGACTTGGTCAGTTAACAATTGTTTTTATGTTGTTGGCTATAATCTTATCTATAATCCTGCCAAACAAAATCCTAGAGGCCACCCAATGGATGGGGGATTGGCGATGGGGGTATGAGCTCACTACTCCATCAATCCTTTTATAGTAGGCATTGATTCACCATATGTTTCATCACCTATCCTATGTGACCCGATTTATCCTCAACTCTTACCTCTCACCTCCTTATTCTGATTATTCACATGTATGATCCCCCAGGAGCAAAATACTCCACCTTAATAAAGAGGAAAGTAGATGAGTTACTATCTGATTGGTATAGTAGTTATCCCTTTGGTAAGGTGGTCATTGCCAGGGATTTTAATGAGCAGATTTCTCCAAACGATCACAGAGATGAATTGGTTCCTAGTAAAATTAGCCTCGTTAATTGTCTAGTCCACCCACCAGGTGTTCATTAGCTATGAATCATGGTCTCAATTTAGCCCCATCACCATTATCCAGGCCACTCTTTGTGATCGCTGTCTGTTAACTTGGATGTCCTCATTGGAAGTCACTGGTATATCTTATCCTAACGTACTTGCCCCAATGTGACGATAAACAATCGGGGTAACCGGATCAGCTGGTCCGAAATGAATATAGAGACATTCAATCTATTTGTTTGTAATGATCGCACATGTTATGTTATAAGCATTTATACAGCGCAAGTACGCCCAAGGGCATCATGGCGTTAAAAAAAATAATTAAAAAAAAAAGGAGCGGCGAGGCGGCAACGGTAAAGAAAGCCAAAAACAAATATGTGTTCAAGGAGTGGCGAAAGACAAGGTGATAATCAATGGCACGCAGGGCCAGTGGGAGATCGTTCCAGGCCTTCGCAGCCATCACTGAAAAAGCACGGTCACCCATGCGAGAAAGTCTTATGCGAGGCACAGACAGCAAGAGGGTGAACTGAGCGTAGGGGGCGAGAAGAAGCATAGCATGGGAACTTCTCCAGGATGTATTCTGCCCCAAGCTTGTGAAAAGCCAGATGAATGATACACATAGACTTGAAGAGAATCCTTTTCCCAATGGGAAGCCAATGAAGCTGCCTAAGGAGTGGAAATATGTGCTCGGAATAGGGGGGTGCAACACTGATTTGACAGGAGCATTTTGGAGCAGCTGGAGCCGATTGAGATACCGCAGCTGCCCGAAATATAGCAAGTTACAGTAGTCGGTTGCATCAAGCACCAGTGCGGCCACCACCAAGGCATGAAATTTGTCTGGAACAAAAGGGAGCACTTTACGTAAAATACGTAATTTAAAGTGTCCAGATTTGCAAACAGCCGCCACTTCATCCGACATAGATAAAGATGATGACATTTGTACCCTCAGAGGCGGAAGGCAGAGGACAGGGGCCCAACGAAGAAGGCCAAAACTCTGATGTCCAAAAAGATAGCCAACCCGCAATATCAGAGCAGGCAACGTCCAAACGGACCAAAATCTGTGTGTCGTGGATCACATGGAATGAGAATTGATTGCCTTATAATGACCAGGATATGCATCACACCATGATGGCACTTTTTGAACAACTGAAGATGCAAAGTGTGAAGGCTGGGCGACGGCACCACGTGAAGAATTCCTTTGATGCAACTATTCATCAAAGAACAAAAGTATCTCATAGACAGGGCAGTTATTGTTCAATCAACTGGATTGTCTTGTACTGATCGTGCTATGCTAATCGCCTCACTCGCCACTAACTACAAAAATTGGCTTCGTCAGCACAGAAGCTCACTGCATAATGCCAACTGCAGGTACATATTCAGATTAATACCCACTAATGACAATCTAAAGTTTTGGACACGTTATAGGTGTTACTTGGCAGTCTTTTAGTGCAGGAGCTGAATCCTTTCTCAGAGACAACGGGGATCATCCATATTGAGTCACTTTTCTATGACCTGAACATAGTCTATCTTAAGACAACTATCCCTTTAGATAATCTAAGGATATGAACTAGTTTTGAGGCAGATGATATTCTTGAAGTGATTATGAGATAAAAACCTCTAGAGCCTCTGGCCTATACACTACTTTAAAAAAAAAAAAATTATTTAGATTTTTATTGATTTTAAACATCAGTGGTAAACAAACAGGCGGGTACATATCGTATTCAGATCATAACATCATGGAACAATTGCCTTACCACCTGAGTAGGCTTTTAACATCGAGTATTCGTCCCCCACCCATGGTGAGACGTTTTGAACCCATACCTCCCTCTCACCCACCCCTAGGCAGTGTACATATAACTTCCGGTACTTCGGCGATTGTCGTGGCAATTTGTAGTGAGCGACATGATGTGTAGCACTGAACAATTTCGGGTTGAAATCCGTTGTATTGCGTAGTGTAGGTTTGTGACAGACATGTTGCATTGGTGGCGCATTCTGAGGTGTCCCGGCGGGGCTAGTGCTGGATATTGCTTGAGTTTGCTGGTGCGTTGGGTCGTTCCTTCCTAAGCCCGATATGTTTTGGTTAGCGAAGTCACACCAGGCCGCTTCATGTCGTGCGGCCTTGTTATGGAGCGCCGCCGTGATCTTTTCCATTGTGTAGATGTTTGTTGCAATCTGTATCCAATCATTTTTAGTCCAGAGGTATACAGACTTCCATTTGATGGCAATGTTCGCTCTAGCAACCAATAGGAGGGGGAAAACCAGTTCTCTGACTCTAATCAACTCATCGTCCTCCTCTTCCAGACCGAAGAGGGTCAGAAAGGGGAATGGTTCCCTTTCTATGCCATCTAGCTGTTTGATCCATCCCAGGACCTCCTGCCAGAAGATGTGGGCCTTTGGGCAGCCCCACCACATATGTCAGTAATCGGCATCCATGCCACATTGGCGCCAGCACCTGGGGCTGGAAGACTGGAACATTTTGGAAAGTCGTTGTGGGTCATACTGCCATCTGTGGAGAAAGTTTATTGCATGGAGCTTATATCGGGCTGGGATTGACACTTTAGATGGAGTTGCACAGATTCTGCCCCAGGCGTGTGGTCAAGTCTTTCTCCCATCTCTCTTTCAGGCGGGAACTCAGGGGTTGATCCTTTGAGATCAATGCGCTGTACATGCGCCCTATCAGGCCTTTATTAGTGGTAGTCGTGTCCAAGATTGTCTTGAAAGGCGTGAGCCCCCTTTGTGTCTTGACCTTCCACTCTTTCCTGGATAATGCGCCTTTCAGTCGGAGGTACAGAAAAACTGGTATCGGGCGTAGTTGGAGGGCTTCCTCAAGGTCTGTAATCGGAATGAATTTCCCGTCTCTCCACAGCTGGCCTACTCTCTCAAGTCCAGTGTCAAACCAGGCCTGGTATCTGGCGTGTTCAGGGATCTTCTCTCTGATCCCGGGAGACCAGAGATGGCTGAGAGGGGAGGGGCAGGTGTTGACTCCAGACATTCCCTTCCCTTCCTTCCATATGTTCCACAGCATCCCCAGTATCAGGTGGTTGCGCAGTCTTCTCGTCAGTTTCGACCTGGGGACCCATAGCCACTCTGCGAGGGTAACAGGGGTCAGATTATCATTGTCTAGTTGGACCCATTGGAGGTCTCTTCTGTCACGCAGGTGAGGGATCAGGATCCTAAGCTGGGTCGCCAGGTAGTATCGTTCAATGTCCGGTAGGCCTACTCCCCCCCTGGTCTTTTGGTAGTATCAGGGTTTCATACGATATTCTGGGGTTTTTCCCATCCCAAAGGAAATCTAAAATGGCTTTCTTGACTTGTTTGAAGAATTGTTCCGGGATTGTGATGGGGAGGACCTGGAAGAGGTACAAGAAATGTGGGAGGCTCACCATCTTGATGGCGTTCAGACGTCCCATACAGGAGATCGTAAGAGGTTTCCATTTTGCAAGATCTGCTTTGAGGGCGTCGATGAGTTGGGGGAAGTTTGTCTCGTAGAGATGTTTGAGATCTCTTGTTAGGTTGATCCCCAGGTATCTCAGTGTTGGGCCTCCGATGATTAATCCCAGGGTCTCAAGGTCCGCTTGGTGGGCAGGGGAAGGTTCGTGGAGCGGGAAGAGGATCGATTTGGTTTTGTTTATTTTGAAGCCTGAAAGTGTGCCATACTCTTCTATCAGGTGGATCGCTCGGGGAATCGAGGACATCAGATTTAGAACGTGAAGCAGGATGTCGTCTGCGTACAGGGCCAGTTTGTACTCTCTGCCACTTACTTGGAGTCCCTCTACATCGGGATCCGCACGAAGTGTGTGGGCGAGGGATTCCAACGATAGTGCAAAGAGAATTGCTGAGAGAGAGCATCCTTGTCTCGTTCCTCTGCTAAGGGGGAACCAACGGGAGTACTGGGAGTTTACTGCTACAGAGGCATGTGGTGCCTTGTAGACGGCTTTGATCCCTCGTCAGAGAGCAGGTCCCAGGTCTATTTTCTTCAGTGTGGCTTCTAGGAAGTGGCACTCGACTCTGTTGAATGCCTTCTCTGTGTCAATCGAAAGCAGTGTGGGCATGTTTGGAATTTAGGTCGCCTCCCAGGAACACTTTGCCTTCCGCTTCAATCATTGGGGACTGTTTGTTGGAGGAACCTGGACTGGCCAGTGTTGGGCACGTAAATGGATGCAAGCGTAAGAATGGTGTCCTGTATTTTACCGACAAGCACAAGCGCTCTACCACTTACGTCGGCCCATGTTTTGTAGGGTTCGAATCTGACTGTTCTCTTAATTAAGATGCCGACTCCGGCTTTCTTAAGGGGGCCAGAGCCCCAGTATTCGATGCCGGCTTTGGTGCCTAGAATCTTCCTCTCCTCTCCTTTGGTATATCGGGTTTCTTGCAGAAAAAGGATGTCAAGTTTTGCTCTTTTGAACTCTCTGTAGACTAGCGATCTCTTAGTGGGAGAGTTCAATCCCTTAACGTTCAATGTGCCAATTTTGAGTGTGCCATGCCTGTCACTTCGATTGTCATGTCCGTCGATCAGAGGTGTGCTCTTTGTGTTCGCTCATCATGTTGTGTCGCTCGTCGCGGAAGGTCGCCATGAAGGAAGTGGTCAAATAAGTGCCTCTAATAAAGTGAGGCTGTACCATTCTCTGCCTCCCTCCCCCCACCCTCCCCTTCAGGGTATTGAACATCATACCCGTCGCCCTCTGTATTGTCTCGTTGCTCTTTGCTTTTTCAATGAGGGTCTGTGTCTTATTGCGGTGGCGTCCGAGTTGGACTGGATGTGAACAGCCGGTCTACTCTCGGACCACCAGCAAGGGTCGTAACCGCACAGCCCCGTCAGCAACTATCATTGACATAACATTTTGAGCCCCCGGACCCCCTTATGTGAAACTTTATAACAAATAACATTTTGTTAAACAACAACTTATGCTGTGAACTAGCATATATAGTGATATGTGCGGTTTCAGGAATCTTCGTCCATCGGCAGCTCTTGCTTGCTCTCCGAGCAGTTCAGGTACGATGTGATGGGGTCAGTAGAAAGAGAGTGCCGAGATCCGGGATATAAGTAAGTCCTTTGCAGGAACTCTCGTAAGTGTACATCGCAGGAATACAGAACTTGGGCGAACAGTATCACTTGTTGTCAGGTGTGTCGTTGGGTCGCCTGTACTTCCTGGATCCCTTTACTCGTTTCCTTCTTGGGCCCTGGAGTTCCCATCTCGATCTGTCCTGTGCCGGGGCATCCTGCGCTCCCTCCCCTGGGGCCGTCCCAAGGAGGTCCGTGATGCATTCTCGGATTTCTTCCTCGGAGCGGAGTAGTATCTTCCTGCTACTGTGTTTGAATGTAAGGGAAAAGGGGTATCCCCATCTGTATCTCGTACCTTGATCTTTAAGCCATCTCGTGAGGGGGCCACAGAGACTGCGTAGGGCCAGTGTGAGCGAGGATAGATACTGGAAGATGATGATTTGGGCCCCTCCAAGAGTGAGGGTGCCCCCAGTCATGGCTTTAGCGAGTATCCTCGTTCTGTCCTGATATCTGTGGAATCTGGCGAGGACCGATCGCGGGCCACCTGGAGGGCCTCCAGCTCTGTGTATCCTCTCGGTCTTAAGTTCATCAATGTCTTCGTCTGCCGTTAGAATTTTGACAATGTTGTGCATTGTTTGTTTGAGGTCTTCCTCCGTTTCTCCTTCTCGCTCCGAAATCCCAAAGAACCGTAGGTTGTTCCTTCTCTCTCTATTTTCCAAATCATCGATCTTAAGGTGAATTTCGGTCCTCCCTCTTCTCTATGTTCCGTATTCTGAGTTCCATTTGGGCTTCAAGGGTGTCGATCGAGGCTTGATTGTTCTCGACTCCCTCTAGCCACTCCTCGATATTGTCGACCCTCTGGGTCATCTTGTCTATTTTACCGCCAAGGTTGGCCCCCATGTTTCGGATTTCACTTAGAAGGGCAGCGATGTCTCCATTGGTACCCCCCGTCTCCGAGGCATCCAGTGACATTATTGTTCTTGGTTCGGGAGCCTGGGGCAGCGGGGTGTAGGCGTATCTGCGTAATTTACTTTTAATGTTCATAAGGTGTTTGCTTGCGAGGAGGCACACGCCCCAGGAATGGGGGCCCTACCCTCTGCCCTGATGTGTTGGGTGGTAGGCGAGCTGTGTTGTGGGACGCCTGGAGGGCTTCCCTTGGCTTAGGAGACCTTGGATGGGAGGAGGCACTCGCCCTGCGTCCAGGGGCTCCACCCTCCGTTCAAGTCAGCTTCTGTTGGTGGGCCCGGTGCTGCGTCAGGGGAGCGCAGATATCGGTGCAGGTCCACATAGAGGCTCCGGGGAGGTTGCGTGAGGTAAAGTCTCTGGTGCGGGTGTCTTGGGTTCAGTCGGAGTGGAGGGTTGAGCACTTCAGGGTATTCCATTAAGCTATGTTGTTAGTCCACTTATCCGTGTCCTGGACGGGCACTAGCCCGGTGCTATCCCAGTAGTGGGGGCCCAACCCTCTGTGTAGCTTTGGCGCAGGATTGAGCTTGTCGCAGTGTGAACCGTGGCCTTGAGTGCTGGGTCCCAAGGTGGTACTGTGGGAAGTTCTAGTCGGGAGAGGTGAGGTCTAAAGTCAAGGTGGCCACTTCGCTGTGCGATGTCCTCGTGGCTGAGAGGCGGGTGTGGGACACAGCGTGTCGGGGGTGGCTGCAGTGATCCGTGGGGCTGCTGTTAAGCGAGGCAGGAACCGGCATCGTGGCCAGTGTATGGGGCGAGCTTGGCCCGCTGCTTCGTTGGAGGTTGAGGCCGCCCTCTGTGGGGCCTCTGTGCTTGTTGGGTGGAGTTACCAGGGGGTATCAAGAAGGGGGTGCCAAGAGAGTCAGGGGTGTGGCTGGGGGCCCTCCTCGCGTGGGGGGAAGGCGGCCGATGGAAGATCATCGTGGGCCCACGCACCGTCACCGGGTGCCGCGTCGCCTGATTCTCGGTGGTAGCAGAGGGGTGGAGGCAACGTCCGTGCTCCACGCTCAGTGGTGTGGGTTCAGGGCCCGGGAGCGGGGCGCCTCTGAGAAGGAGATGGGCTCTGGTCTGGGCAAGACACTTCGGCGCACATCAGGGGGGATGGGCACTTACTTGCTCCGCAGGCTGGCTCTGTCCGGCGTGGGGCCGGTGTCTGAGGGCGCGCGGGCGGCCGCACTGGGAGTGCACCCAGCGACGCCTGCGAGCGGTGTCTATCAGGCTCCCGAAGCACGCTGAAGCGGTGGTGTGGCCGCGGCTGTCCAGGGAGTCACCGCGGGCTCCGCACTCTCCACAGCGGGGATGGAGGGAGGGGCTGAGTACCGCGAGCCGCGTGTGCTCGCAGTCTGCTTTTCAACTGGTGCCCACGTGGGCGGGGGGGGAGTCCCATTCAGACAGACTTTTCTCACGGATGGGTGATCCGATTTTCGTCAGGTTTTTGCTCAAGGGGTGGGGAGGTATTTCCGACGACTCACTCCGCTGTTGTTGGGCACGGGGGGAAAAAGTGGGGACTCAGGTCACTTTTGGGGCCCGTGGGTCAGGAGCTCACACGGAGGTGATCATCGTCCGTGCGCCCCCTGGTGGCCGATCCCGATACACTATTCTTAATGTGGTGTTTAAAGCTAACCCGTCGTTCTGGACAGGGACTTTGGCATTTTGGTTCAGGAGGATTCTGTCAACTGGTAAAATTCATGATAGTTGGAGGGAGTCTATATTGGTACCGGTCTATAAGAAAGGCGGAGCACTTGACCCCTCCAACTACAAGCTCCTCGCCATGTGTGGCACCAGTGCCAAAATCTTTGCCTCATTGCTGTTAAAGAAATCAAATAAGTGGACTGAGGGAAAGAGGGCACCTGAAAAAGTTCCAAACAGGTTTTCGCAAGGCAACACAGTACTGTACATAGCAATTGCATGCTTTATTATTTGTCTGCTGAGACAATTTTTTCCATACAAAAGCTTTATTTGTGTTTCTTAGAATGTTCTAAAGCATTCGACATGGTTTCACCTCAGAATCTATGGAAGAAATTGTCGCAATGGGGTCTTGATTCTACACTTTTACACTATGGTAAAACTTTGCACAATGATAAAATTGTATCTATTCATCTGGCCCAAGAGGGGATGGTCTCGCGTCCGGTCAGTGCCAATACAGCCCTGAAGCAGGGGTGTGTTCTTGCACCCCCGCTGTTCAACCCTTATGTATCGGATCTGGGATGTGACCCTGGCTGGGGTACGTAATTTCCCTCCCCGGATTGGCAAAGAGCCAGCCCCATGGCTAATGTACGCTGTAAATACTGTTCTCATTGACTATACACAAGTTGGATTGCAACATTCTATTAATGCCCTATCCTACTATGCAGTATCCAACAACTTCGGCATCAATACATAAAAAACTAAAGTCATGGTGATTGGCAGTAAATCCAAGTACAATTTCCCGTTTATCTGGAAGTTAAACGATTCCACTCTTGAAGGGGTTGAGCAATATATATTTGGGTTTCCCCTTCCGGGCCTCACCAACTCATTCCTATTACGGCAAGTACATCTCATCCCGTATTCTTAGGAAGTGGTTGTTAATAAAGCGTTTCGTTGCTAGTTCAGGTGGAAACAATTTGGAAGGCCTAATAAAAATCTACTGTACTAGTATCATTCCAGCGCTGACCTATGGACTTGAACTCCTCTTGGAACCATTTGTGAGCTGGTTGGATAGGAATTAAGGAAATTCCCTCCGATCCAACTGGCTCATAAAACGGTGTGTTATATTTGTCATTGCTAATAGTTTGACCAGATAATAATACCTTATTGAGACTTATTGCGTCTGAGTTAGGCGCACATTATCCCAATCCTTCCTTATGGGCACTAACAGAGACTGCCCTTTTGCATTTCCGTAACATCGACTTTCCAGTGGATAGGATATTGGAGATGCCAGACTTTTTTTAAATCAACTTAAAAAGAAGACCTGGGTATGGGACTGAACAGACAGCATTCACAAACTCAGCAACCAAAGGATATATTGTGAATACAGTCAGCAAGGCTTTAAGTAGTTAGGAACAAGGACTGCCAATATTAAATTATGTGATAGGAAAATAAGGATGTTAATTTCCCATCTCCCAGCAACGAAATCCGCCTGGAAGTAAAACCATACCTTAAGAAAAAACTTGGAGGCACCTCCTTCTATCACTTAGCCGCAAAAACCTGGAACAACAGCCCAAAAGAGATAAGAAACACGAAGACTACCACAAATTCCGAAAATTACTAAAAACCTGGCTCTTCAAGACCACACACTTAAACTGAAAACTGAAACAACAGAGAAAAGGGATGACTAAACTGAAAAGGACACTGACAGCCCCAGAACCGACAGGGAAGCTCCCACGGCACATGGACGGGTGACATCGGATAGACTGAAACACAGGTGACACCCATGGAGACGGAGTCAACTATCCCAGCCAATCCCACCAACATCTTCACCCGCCCCTTAGCTGCTACCAGGTACCACAGTGCTATGGAATTGTCGAGATATTGGCAATCACCACACTAGCTGAGTTGTGGACAATGGCAGGTGCACTGGCCACAGGAATATGAAGGGAGGACAGGTTGGGCCGTGAGGGGCGCGGGTGGAGATGGGGGGCCAGATGTGAAAGGGACCCGAATGCCAGACAGGCCCAGATCAGGACAGAGGCGCATCAGGGGAAACTACGCAAGCCCAGTACCTCAATTCATGATAGAGATGCCAACTAACCAAGTCCACTAACAATTTCCCCCTCTGCATACACCTCTCAAACTCCAAACCAAACACAACCACAAACCTACAGCACAACAAACCGCACAAACTTCACTACACCGCAACAACAAAACAAAGACACACATAGACTCACACAACAACTACCGGCCGCAAACAGCCCAGGCTCAGCTAACGGACCCACCGGGCTGAGGCGCCTACAGCACATCACTGCTCTCTTGTACTTTTCCTGCTTACTCTCACTAACTCACCCTCCCTTCCTCTTTCAGAGCCGCCAGTGCACCAGGGGACCACTCCGGTGGGGATAGTGCGCGGTACAAATGTCCTTTAACATCTCCGTCTAAACATTTTGCCCACTAACGAATATATTGGAAGTCGGCCTGGAATACCTTCTGAAACTAGACTCTGTAGGTTGTGCCATTGTGCGGTGGAGACTAACCGGCACATACTACCACAATGCCCCTATTCAGCTTAGCAATATCTGAAGGTGTACCAAGCTTTTCTTAGCCGTCCTGAGAATATATAGGGAGCTCAATTATGGAGCACATTGTGCCGCGCTACTTCGTTGGTTATTACAGGGGCGGACTATGTGTAGAAAGATGCTCTGACGTTGGTTGCTCCTAGGGTCATCGATTTAATGATAATGATTTGTATTTATATTTAGGGTATTATCATTTGGTTTTAGCAGTTCTTATATTATAAACTTTTTTAAACGGTATCCGGTAGTTTGTGCCGTGTTTACTATGCAATTTTCTTATTAGTGACAATGTTGATTTTGTATACTATTTTATCGAGTATATTGATCTCAAATTGTATTGTACATTGCATGTTTTAATAACGAAATATTTCTTTTGGAATTGCTGTTTTTTGTAAATGTAATATTAAATTGTGCTTAAGGTTTCAAATGCACTTTAAATTAAAAATAAGGTTTACTAATCTATTTCTTTTAGCCACAATGTCTTAGCATTGCTGGGTAACATTGGCAACCAGACACCTATTCTTCATGATGATTTGTACAGCACCAAATTCTGTTTGGTCACCTCCCTATGCTATTGGTATTGTTTCAAGATTGGGCTAGTCAAGTATTCTGAAGTAGGCCTCACACTTGAGCCAAAGGTCAGTGGCTAGTGGCTGGGTACCTGTTGAAACGAAATAACTAGCTGTTCGTTATATTAAATTCGCAATAACTATGCATTATACAACCTTAAAACATATTTTGAATGGATTGTGTCCTCACACGTATTCCTCATTTTATGATATCTCCATATCCAGCTTTAGCTTATTCAGAAAAAGTTTCCAGCAGGGAGCTCTGCATGTCGATGCTTGGCAACTCCATGTCCCTAGAGGGCCTCTGCCTCTGTGTCGACGTCATCATCGGTATATAGCGCGCGCAGCGACTGTTGGCATCAGTTCCGTTTTTCCACGAGAGCGAACGCTTTGGATTATCGTTTAGTGAAAATGGCATTGTCGTCGGCATCATCAACTCCGAGATCGGGGTTAAAAAAAGCCACAAATCTGGGGCGAAGATGTCCCTTATGGAACCCCATTGGGTGATCTATGGTGCTTCAGATCCTCTCATTTGACTTCGGAGTGTGGGGCCTGCCTATCGATGACAGCGAAGGCCCTGAAAGAGCATAAAGGGAAGCTTACCTGTAGGTCGGTCCCATAAATCCTGTTCAACAACCATGTCGAAAAGGTGATCCTCCAACGAGTCGAGAGATGACTCTCCTCGTCAAAAGAAAGCTAAAAGGTTCCGATCACGTAGTGGCTCACTCCACTCGTCTTCTTCCTCACGGCGGTTAAAGAAAAGGCGCCACAGATTGGCATCTTCATCGTCGAGTTCCTCCCCGAACAGGTCTTGTGCCTGACCAAATCGGCGTCAGCAGCCGAGGGGGAGAAGTTCAGACTAACGATGCTCAAAGTATTGGAGAAAGTGGCCTCGACCCCCTCGATGAAAGATAAGAGCCATGCCAGTGTCGACCAGCTCGATAAAAAGAAGGCAAGGGCCAAAACCTGTGCGCCCTCAGGCCCGGGTGTCCATGAGAAAACTCCTCGAAGCCTCAGAGATTGCCTCGAGTCGAAAAAATACTTCTTCCAAGTCAAAATGATCGACCCCATTGCGCCAAAAGACTCCACATCGATGCCTAAATAACCCTCGAAGACTTTGACACAATTGTCGACGCATGTTCCAAAATCCTCGAAGGATGTTGAGTAAACATTCACTCCACTGCCAAGGAAGGATTTTTAAAAATGCCTTTCCTCAATTTATGCGAGTGATCAACCATCTTAAGATGATACACACCCATTTGGATTGCAATATGGAACACCAAATGTTCCAGAGGCCTTAATTTCAGAGGACTCAAGAATGACTGCCTGCAATCTGCAAGTGGGTTGGACACTTCCCCAAAAATAGAGTTTGGCTGACCAGATCCCTCAGACCATGCCGATGTATTTTACAGAAAACTGATGTCTAGAGTGATAGAATATCTGGGTTGGAGTAGGCCTGCACCACTTATTGAGCAGGACAACCTGACTGATATTTTAGACAAGGGACCCTATTCTTCCATTCCATGTAGTAGTGTTAATGCCAACTGGGAGACTCCGTAGTTAATTCCAGCTGTGAACACAAATCTAACAAGCAAGTACCATGCGTCAAGTAGTGACCCGTACTATCTTACAAAGCACCCAACTCCTGAAAGCTTGATAGTTCAGGCTGCCACTTCTACATCAAGACAACTGGCATACCCAACTATCCCCCTGGAAAGGGATGACCATCGTTATGACGCTTGGGCTAGAAAACATTTATTTGCTGGGAGTATGGCCCTTTAATCAGAAAACGCCACATGTGCATTGGCCAAGTTCACTTTCACGTATGGGATTGTATTCCGATGGCGGCTGAACATATCTCTGAAGGGGAAGAACGAGACGTTTTTTTAAACATTGTCAAGGATGGGAAAGTGCGATGTGTGAATCACTCAAGACTGGTCTCGACTCTGGGGGCAGAATCAGCAGAGCAATGGTGGCTAGCACTGTAACACGCAGATTTGCCTGGTTCAGAAAGTCTGGATTTGTTCCAGATGTACAGTCTAGACTTCTTAACATGCCCTTTGACGGCACTCATTTATTTGGCAGCAAGGCTGACGAGAGCCTGGAGAAGCTGCAGACCTCCAAAGCTGCAGCCAAATCCCCTGATGCAGCAATCCGACACCCACCTACTTGCCCCACTGGTATTCCTGGGAGGGACTGGTCCTTTTGCTATTACTCCTCATTTGGAAGAGGGAGAGGACTGTTGAATCAAAGAGGTCTGAAAAGATTCCCCCGTGGTAGACGGGGAAGTGGTGCTAAAACTGCCCAAGCAGGATCTCCTTTTATCATCAGCCGCCTCAAAACCTCTCTGAGGCCTTGGACCACAAGACCCCGGTGGGAGGCAGACTCTCACAGCATCTTAAAGAATGGGAGGGTATTACTTCATATGCATGGGCATTGGAAACCGTGGCCCAGGATTACTGCCTACCCTTTCAATAAAAGGCCTCCACCGAGGAACTACTCTCCACTACTTATGCAGGAAATCTTGACCCTGCTAGAGAAAGGTGCTATAGAACCGGTACCTGTAGCGGAAAGGAACAAGGGTTCGTACTCCCCTTACTTCCTAATCCCCAAGAAGAAGGGAGGTTTGGGACCCATCTTTGACTTGCAAGACTTACACAAGTTCTTCAGGAAGGACAAGTTCAAGATGGTTACCCTTTCTCGGATCCTTCGACCCTCCAGCTTCAGGACTGGCTAGTATCATTGGACCTTCAGGATGCTTACTTTCATGTGCCAATCCATCACAAGCACAGAAAGTACCTGAGGTGCGCTGTTGGTGGTTCTCATTATCAGTTTTGAGTTCTGCCATTTGGACTGACCTCCGCCCGAGGGTTTTCACCAAGTTGATGGCGGTGGTGGCAGCGAGTCTCAGGAGAGAGGGGATTCACATCTACCGCTACCTGGAAAATTGGCTGATCAGGTCACGTTCTCCCGAACAGGACCTGGAACATCTTGGCTCCACCTGTCACTTCCTTCACAGACTGGGCTTCTCCCTCAACTTCAAGAAGTCCCACGTGATACCATCTCAAAGGCTCCAGTTCACCAGGGTTGTCCTGGACAAATCCTTGGGAAAAGGCTTGCCACCCGAGATGAGGGCTCAAGACATTCTGCAGATGGTCAACAAATTCCAAAATGCCCAGAGTCTTCCGACCTTCGATTTTTCTGATGATGCTCGGCCTCATGGCATCCTGCCTTTCTCTGGTGCCAGAGGTTCACCTGAGAATGAGATCCCTTCAATGGGCTCTCAGAACACAGTGGTCACAATTCTCAGGCAAAATGTCAGACCCCCTTCAGGTTCCAAGCAGAGTAGCACAAGATATTCTGTGGTGGACCTACCAAGAAAATATTCTAAAAAAATAACCTATTTGGCCACCATTGCAGGAGATAATTGTAGTGACTGATGCCTCACGAGGTGGGGAGCCCACACCAACGATCTGACAATGAGTGGTTGTTGTTCGCCATCGGAATCCAAACTACACATCAATCTTTTGGAGCTGAGGGCTAAAGGTCTTTCTGCCATCTGTACGGGGAAAGAATGTCCTGAGAATGACCAACAACACAGTGCCCATGTACTACCTCAATAAGAGAGGAAGCGTATGCTCACTACCACTGTGCAGAGAAGTAATGCAGCTCTGGTTCTGGCAATTCAAGAAGGAATCTATCTGTAGTTCGTCTAGCCATAGAGGAGAAAACGGCGGCGGACGCTCTGAGCAGGCAGAGCAGTCTCCCACAAGTGTGAGCTAGCTCTAGCTCAGAAAGTCCTTCCAAGTGATCTTCGCCCTTTGGGGAACCCCTCAATTGGATCTGTTTGTGACCAGTGTCAACCGGAAGTGCGAACTGTATTGCTCCAGGGAATTTCCCCAAGAGGAGCTCTAGGGGACGCATTTGTGGTGGACTGGGAGTTTCCACTGCTGTGCACGTTTCCTCCAGTCCCCGTCATTCTTCACGTGATCAGGAGGTTGAGAAAGATTGTGAAGCTCATGATCCTAATTGCTCCAGATTGGGCCAGGAGGACCTGGTACCCAGACCTTCTGGACATGCCCATCTGCCCTCCATTATGTCTGCCACAAAGAGAGGACCGTCTCAAGTGAGAGGAGGGTCTGGTTCTCCATCCAGAGGTCAAGACACTCCCTTCACGCACGTGTAGAGGAGGAGCCAAGTACCTCTACCGGAAGTCCAGCCGCCATTCTGCTTATATGCTGGCAGCCGGAAATTGGGACATGTGCAAAGCCAGTAATGGTACCTAGTCCTTGAAACAAGGTATCCATTGAGAAAACCCTATATGTATCTGTGAAGAAATTACGGTCTTCTGAAGGAAGTTCCGGAAGAAGTGTGAAAATGAAAGAGAAGACTGGTGACGTCACAAGAAGCAGAAACAACGCACCCAGAAAAGATGCCAATGAAGAAAGAATATAGACTTTATAGAATCTGATGGCGAAGTAAAGAATTGAGCAACGTTTCATATGCGGTATGAAGATTGCACATGCAAAGAAGCACTGAAGAAGATGCAAAGCCATTTCATAAATGTACAGATGCAGTAACGCAAGTAGACAACGTAATCATAAGGCTGGCTATACGTAGTGAACAGACTGCAGGCGGTGCCGCCAATATATAAATGGGATTGTGTGTGTGTGTGTATAGAATCTGTATGTTTCACAACACATTTTAGCAAACTTAGACCACGTGAATGAAGGGCTGAAAGTGTGGCGCAGTTGAATAGAATAGCTGACGGTGAAGGAAGATTTGCGGAGGCTTCCCTGGCCAAGTGTCAAGAGTAGGGCTGCCAAGAGCCTGGTTATCTACTCGAAGATACAATTAACGCGAGAAGCAAGCCAAGCTCCTGTTCGGGGTGTAACGGAAAAACACTGGAAGTGCCCGTTTTTCTCCATTTAATAGTGTTAAATGCAACAAAGGAGCCCATAACGTGGTCTCCAGTCACATGGTCAGATGAAAATAGACTTTGGGGCGAGCTAAACCGAGACCAGAAGATAAGGCCATGCCTTCACTCCCTTTTATTCTCAGGCACAGTGAGCCCTTGCAAGGCGGAGTTCAAAGATTAATTGACTGGCAGGCAGCAGGAGTGATGATGGATGTTGGGATAATTGGGTGGGAAGGCATGACCAGGCCAACCCCCCCAGCACCTCGGGTACCAGCTTGTGTGCTGCTAGCGAGTGGAATATTCCAGAAGGGTACAAGCGTGCCAACCAATTGTAGAGGGCCACGTAGCAAGGAGCCCTATAGTTTGAGAAGCCAATAGAACGTTGTGTATTAGTCTTACACTGAAGATGACTTGCACTTGGGGTGGGCATAAGTTGTCCACCTAACTGTAGAGACCCAATCACAACCCATCCCTACATAGAAAGTATACTTAGATGTTCCCTTTAAGCCTATCACATCCCCTAGTGGGTCTTATTTTGCCACGTAGTATGATGTCACTTATGATGAATTTTTAGTGTAAAGTTGTGTTTTTTCATGTAATGCTTCGAGGAACTCTTGAGAGAGAATACTGTCCGGCGTCCGTTGATGCCCGTTTTACTCCCTGTTTTAACAAGTGTAATTGAAACAGTTGTGTTTTTGCCAAACTTACTGAGTCGGATCCATCTCAGATTCTGTTACCTCCTTAAAGGACCTCTGGGTTCACATGGTTTCTGAGAGGTTGAGCTATAAGGATTGGGACCTCTCGGACGACATAATGAAGATTTTGCTTTCAGCCAGAAGGCCCGCAACAACGTCTTTGTACCACTGCCGTTGGAACAAGTTCTGCAGCTGGTGCAGGGATAATAATGTGGACCCTTTCAGATGCAGTACACCTGTGGTGTTATCGTTCTTGTTACACCTGGCTAATCTGGGGCTCCAGGTTGGTACAATTAAAGGGTATCTGGCAGCACTATCTATTTTCAAGTGCTCATCTGAAGAGGTATCTTTCTTCAAGATTACACAGGTCATACAATTCTCGAAAGGATTGACAAATGTCTTTCCTCCGGTCCCTTTTCAAGCCCTGGTTTGGGATATCAACCTAGTTCTAAAATTTCTAATGTGTTCTTCTTTTAGTGGCCCTTACATAAGCCCGTAGGGTGAGGGAACTTACAGTCTAAAGTTAAACCTACCTTTCTACCATAAATTGTGTGCGAGTTTCATTTGATTAAAAAAATCATTCTACCTTCTTTCTATCCCCCACCTCATCCTGGAAGGAAAGAGGAGAGGCGACACAGGCTTGACCCAAAACGTGCACTTAGCTTCTATATTTCCAGAATGTTTAAATTAAGACAGGGCAATTGACATGTTATTGGATATATGGGCCATAAATTGGGTATGGCCGTGTCGAAACAAATCTTGTCTAGGTGGATCATCCTTGCAATCTTGGAATGCTACAGGTTGGCTGGAAAAGATCCTCCTGGGTGTCTTGGAGCACATTCGACCAGGGGCATGGCTACTTCCTCTGCCTTACTGAGGGGAGTCCCAATTCAGGATATTTGTGCGGCGGCCACATGGTCCTCAGTCCACACATTCACCAAGCACTATAATCTGGACTCTTCCTCAGGCCGGGAAGGTAGTTTTGGGAAGGCAGTGTTACATTCTGTACACACAGGCCAATAGGAACACCCAAATTTTAATTTGAAACTGAAAGTTCGCACTCCCTCCTCCAGAAATACAAACACTGCTCTGGGAGTCCATCATAAGATGAGGAATACGTGGGAGGACACAACCCATTCGAAGAACAAGTTACTTATTCGTGGTACTGTTCTTTCGACTTAATGTTCCTCTCACATTTTCCTCATCAATCCCTCCCAGCCTACCTCGCAGTTGAATTTCCATGTTATTACAGTTTACGCTCTTTCAGGGTGAGTAGCTGTCGGACGTAGGATAATCCAATACATGTAAAAATTGTAACTGAAGCCAACGGTCCCTGCGCACGCTATATACCATCGATGACACCAAGACGGATGCCCAAGATGAGGAATATGTGGGAGGAACATAACTTGTTCTTTTTTGATTTTGGATTTAGGGCATTGATTAGTTGGTCCTGGAACATGTCAGTGGCTAAGTGAACACGCAATGCTAAGTGGAACGATGCACCTTATTTGACAAAACCTTAAAAAATATGAATAATCCAATTCAACAGCCTCTCTGGCCTCAACCTTTCTACTGCAAAATAATGACAAAATGTGTTACTTGGTGTTGTATTTTACATACAATTTGATATATTGTCAGGATGGCTGGTTGAATGTTTCTTAATTGCAGCAATTAGCACCTTGTGATCATGGACGAACAATATATATTCTGAAGGAATTTGTTCATGAGAAGAAAGGCAAGGCATTCATCACTGGCCGGTCGAAGGAGAACAAATACTGACCTTTTCAATATCTGAAGCTGATTTAAAACGGACCGTATTTGCAAATTATCCCTGTTATTAATATTATTGCCAGTGTCATAACAAGGGTCTTCTGTTATCAGTAAATTAAAACTGAAGTCTAGGCTTGGCAGGGCTGTTTGTTGGATTCCACTTTTTTTAGTGTTTAAAATATGTGCCTGTTTTCTGGCAAATACTTTGATTTTTATCACTTTTAAAGGTATAGTGCTACGAAAAATGTTATTGGCTAAAAAGATGGCCCATAATCAAATATATTAAAAATAATTTTAAACAAAGTTCCTATGTAGAGTTTTGAGAAAATGAGGCTCAAACTCAAAAATTTCAAGCACTAGGAGGCATCCATTTTGTGAAATGGATGAGCCTCCTGTGCTAGTGTTAATTTCTGCCCTTGTGGCACTAATGAAGCAAAAGCCAGCCTGCTGTAATACACAAAAGCTACCAGCAGGTGGCTTTTGCTTTATTATTGTCGGAGAGCAGAGATTAACACAACCTGCTGCTGGTAAGTGCTTTACATTTAATTATTTTTTGAAAGCACTGCAAAATAAATGCTGCAGTTTTCTTTCTAACTTAGAAAGAAAACCGCAGCATTTATAATGTTGTATTTATGTTTGCTGCGGCTTCACCTTGGAGTCTCACGGGCTTCCCCAACCTGGGCCCCGGAGACTCAAAGCTGTAGCCACAGCAAACATAAATACAACCTTGTTGTATTTAAATATGCTGCGGTTTTCTCTTTCTATGTTTCCCGGAGCCCGAGAAACGTAGAAAGTAAACCGTAGCATTTAGAAATACGACGACATATTTATAATTGCTGCACCTTTTGCTATTTTCGCTTTCATTTTGCGTTTTCTGTGCTTCCCTGGGTTTGGGGAGCACCAAAAACATAAAATGAAAGTGAAGGCCGCCTCCTCAGCTCATGCAGCTCTGCTCTGGCTGCAATAAGCAAAGCTCCCAGTAGGGGCTTTTGCTGCTTGTTTAGTGCCGCCAGGGCAGACCTTAACATGAGCTGAGCAGGCTGCCTGAAATGGCAAAATGGATGCTCCCATGTAAACTCTTTGAGCCTCGTTTGCTATAGGACAGTGAATTCATTGCTATTGAAAAGGTCGACAAAGAGGGGGGTCAGGTTGGGAGCATGATTTTAATTTAAACACTTGTCCTATCTTCTCAGAAGCCCCTGAAACGGACTTGGATTCCTCAATAACCTCCTATGTGTCAACTCAAGGGCCTGCACAACAAAAAACTCCCCTCAATGATTAGGGCTATAGATCATGCAGTCACTGGGACTTCAGAGCCCATAGTGCTGGAATTGAACCAGGTGTTGATGTCATTACTGGGTCTGTTTGAGAATTTACAGCAAGACTCTCAATCGCACGCGGTTATGTTGGACTTAATTTGGGGAAAATGGAAACACAGTGATCAATTTACAACAAGAGACTCCATTGTGGGGTCCGTTCAAGTGATAGAGAAGTCACCTGCTAAACCCGTGCATGTTTTGACTGGGGGAACCTACCCTGGCGTAATCCTCAAGGATGCCCTTATACTAGAGCCGGGTGAGGGAACCAGGGCAGGGTGACCATAAGAGGCTCAGCCCTCCCTTAAATGTGCTGCAAAAACTAAAGGCAAAAAGCTTAAAAAAAAGCTAAGAACACCAAACAATGAAGATTCATAATTCAAGCGCAAAAAACTTTTTCAAGTCTTTGCCCATCCCTACGGGTAAAGTAAAGGTTTTGAAATCTGTAGACAAACCGGCTACTGATATGTCTTGTGTAAGGAAAGATCAAGTGAAAGAGACATTATTCTTGCCTGTGAAGTTCACTCATATAGAAAATGAAATCATGGTTGATTTGAGTGTTAGTGAGAAGGATTCAGCTGGTAAAACAACTTTTGCCTCTGTGAAACAAACACTGTGTGACATAAGCATGTTAACCTGTACTGGGGCAATTCGGCCAAAGGCTATTTGGGGAAGAAAGATAGGGTTTCTGTGGGGGTTAAGAGAGCTACGACCAGGGGACCATATACTAATAACCTCCCTCTGGGTGAAGGTTCGCACGGAGTGGAGAAGAATAACGAGAGATATTATAGTTTGCAGGAGATAACCGGATTTGAGAGATCCAAATATATGGAACTGCCTGGCTCATGAGTGTCCATTTATGTTCTCTCAAGTCGATCGATCCCCAGATGGTGCAGAAAACAATGGCTAGAAGGGTGGAGCAAACAGAGGTGGAGGGAATGGATTTGAAAGCAGGGGTTATTGCTCCGGTCAAGATCAAGCAGCAGTGGGAAATTGTAGAATGAATGAGTGGAGCAATTGAGTTTGGGCTTCTTGTAGGACTGGCGTGCATCCACAACCGAGGCACTAGTAAAGAATCACATAATTTAACAATTTTATCTTGGAACAGTTGCGGTCATAACCATGTTTTCACTAGCCTTACACTAGGAAATATTTACAATAATATGCTATAATATTTATACAACAAATCTGGTTGGTGGAAGCATTGGTTGTTGATTGGTATGTGACAATGCTCTCTGCCTTGGCTGGTCCAATATTTCTGGGTGGAGATTGGAACATTTTGTTTCTTTAACCGGTGTAGCTGTGTTTTGGCAGGGCAGACCCCTTCCTCAGCAAAAATAAAATATGGTAAGAGATGGCTGCAAAGCCTTGAATCCCTTGGCTTTCATCGGTTAAATGGGGCAACTCGGGTGATTTACCCAGTCAAATTACCTGGGCAAGGGGATAGAGACAGTCCATTTTAGACTACATATTTGTTGATTATCGTCTTTTTCATATGTGTTTATTCTTCAAAGTGATTCTGAGTGAATGCAGCGATCATTATATGATAGCAGCGCAGATCGAAATTCCCTTTAAAGAAGGGTTTTGGTCGGACTCTGCTTGCAATCGCAGCTAACCAAGGGGCAAACAGAATAACATGGAACCATCACAAAGCTATCCTTGTTAATGAGGGCGGCCAGGTTATTGTCCTCTACCTCCTTGGATTGAAAGAGAGAAACATTTAATCCCAATCGCTTTGACACTTTTTTAGGTGAGCTTTTAATTAAGGCTGAATCTAAATTTAAATTTGGCCCTGTCAAACATCTTCATCAGTTTGATCTCATGGTATAGGGAAAAAAAGAGACCTGAGGAAATTAAATGCAAACAGCATCTTGATAGCATAACAGCTTTTGCAAAATGATGCTGAACTGATGTTGGAATCTTTATGTAAATTGGATACTACATCTTTTTGGTGTCTCATTAATAAACTGGGGAGAAACTAGGCTGATTTACAATTAAATCAAATTGGGGAGCAAGAATGGATTACTTATTAGGCCCCCCCACTGCGCCATACAGTCGGATAACATGGCTAATCAGTAGCACCTCTGAATTGATTTTGAAGAGCTGGTTGATATAATAGAAGCTAGTGGCAAAACTAGAGCACCAGGGCAAAACAGGCTCTCAAACCTGTTTAAAGATGATCCAGCTAGGTGGTCTCACAAACCCTATGGAGACCAGACCCGTATTAGGCCAGTACTGTGTTATTTGCATTTGAGTTATAACATACCACTACTAACTTCTTTTCATCAAAAAATATCTGTTTTTATGTTCATTTATAAAATCACATCACTAAAATTAGTTCATTAAATTTCATATTTTTAACACAACAAATGTGTTTAAAATATTATTCACCTACAAGTTAATCACATATACACTATGTTTTCTGGTACATCAATTCATTTAACAACTTTCAATCTATAACACAAATATTTGTCAGGCATCTATTCGATAAGTCCGACTCAGTTAGCAGGGCTTAAAGTCGTCCTCATACCTTCTAATTTTCCTCGTGACATTTAGTCATCCATACACTCAACACTCATAACATACCTAACATGTTTCATTCCTCATATAATATCTCATACAATTGACTAGGAAATTATTCAAGGGCATGTACATAGTTTATGTAACTAAAGTGCTTGTCTTCTATTCGTAGTCGGCGAGTGATCTTCTGTCTCACTCCCTTCTATCTAACATCTGAGCCAAAAAACGGATGGTGGTCTGTAAAAAGCAAGCAAACACAATGACTGTTTCATTAGTAACCAGTCTTATTTGTAGTTATATTACTACAAGATGCTGTATTTTAATTACAGTGGGAGGGGACAATGACTACCATCCTCCATCCTCTCTTGCATCTCCCTCTCTTTGTACAGAAACAGATTTTGCATTAACACTTGATTTATTGTTCCTCAAACAGTTCTGTTTATCTCATGTTATTCTCTATACCCGTAGTCCCGAGCTCCATTTTACAGGACTTGAGAAAGTAGATCGGATTTCTGGATTTTTACCTTATCAACACCGATTATTCTTGTGTGTCTTCTACAACCTTCTTGCTACCACACGCTTTCTTCTGTAGCTTTATGTAGTACTATGGGTATCTAGAATGCAGTTCCAGGTTGTCTTTTTTTTGTCACAGACCTAAGCAGATAAATCATATAAAGTATCATGCATTAGGTATTGGTTCTTATATTCCTCAACTCATCTTGCAGAGTCATAGTCTGTCCATTGTAAACCTTGTTACCTTTATGCTGTAGTTATTAAACACACGCCTTCTTTGCGTCGTCGGGTTTGGGCGATTTAAATTTACGTCCTAGTAGGAGATCCTATGGTAACACGATTGAATTCCTAAATTTTCCATCGCTTATTCTTCAGTATAACTTAGTCTGTAAAATAAAAGATACAGGTGTCTTGGGGATCTAGTAAAAAGCTCCTAGCCCTCCTCCTTCGGTTACTCCATAATGACTGTTATGCATATATCAGCGGCTATACGGACTCTTTTCTTACCTGAAGGTTTATGTGCGGTTTCACTGTCGCAGGTACCGGTTTCCACTCGTGACCACGATCGGTTTTATTCCTTCACGTACTCATATTCATCTGGATGTGTTTTGTCTGGCTCTGTTTCCTGCAACGCTACGCCTCTGGGTCTGATCCCTGGTTTTATGTTGCTCTGTTTTGTTTGTCGCTAATGTGATGCCACTCTGTTGCACGACGTACATCTAGGGTCCTTTTCTTTAGTACAATATAAACTGGCTTCTCGTCGTCAAGGTAACACGGCTATATTTTCCGTTAGAACTCTGGTTATGCCATGTAATTAGGGTGTTCCAGTTCAACCAAAACCATATATTAAACAACTATTATTGTAAAATCCAGCGCAGATATGCCGGCTAGCTGTATAGTATCAACATTAATCTGAAATTTTAATTCCCTTTGTTATTTCACCTCAAGATGAAGTATATTGGCCCTTAGCTCACAGTGTTAGATCTTTATTTGGGCTTGCCACCTATATCGTCTATCAGCACATCAGGTCCCTATATTCGTCTTTTTCAGCGGTCATATTGGCCGGTAATTTGTGTCTATGCTGTTATCTCGATACAACACTCATACCCAACCTAACCTGTTGGTACTCTGCATGACTGACTACCGATTAGCATCATTCTGGTCTTTCGTTCAACCCCAACTCCATACTTTTTGTTAGTAATATTAACTCCTTCTCTTTTTTTCAGGAGTTTCTTTTTGTCCTTATTGATATCGTTGCTGGGTTTCACTTGATATACTACAGACCAAGTCAGTTCTTCTACTTTATGAACTTTTTTAATAAAGTGACCTACAAAAGGTGCCATGTGGACTCTGTTTTTGATGCAACTTTTGTGTCCGGTGGTACAGGGTTTAACCTTTCTCTCTGTCTTTCCTATATAGATCATTTTGCAGGGACACCAGATCATGTATACTACTAACGTAGAGTTTAGTTTAACATTTCCTGCTTCCATTTGTTAGTCTGTCCCAAATATATCTCTGTAGTTTTCTTTGTTGGCAACAAGAGCAATTACCATATGGGTAATGTCCTTTTGGTGCCTGCATTCCCCATGATTCTGTCAATGTGGGCTGCTTTTTCAATTGCCTAGTGATATCAGTCCACATTATCTGGTCTTTCTGTCCTGCTCCTACGGAAGGCTATCAATGGTTTCTCTATAGGGCTTTTCCCTTTCTCCAAGTTTTTCCAATTCCAATGTACAATTTTTCTAATCCGGTTAGATAAGTTGCTATATGTATTTACAAAGACCAACTTGTCTTTCTTTTTGTCCTCAGATCTTGATTGATATTCAAGTAGCGCTTCACGATGATTGTTGTCAGCTCTTTTCATTGCTTTTTTCGTTAGGTTCTGTGTGTATCCTCTCTCATGTAAATTAGCTCTTAATGTTCTGGCACCTTCTCTATAGTCCTTTCTGTTAGTGCTATTTCTTTTTAGCCGTAAAAATTGTCCGAAGGACAAGTTGTCACTTTTATGTGTCGGGTGGAAGGTTGTATAGTGAAGTAATGCATTCCGGTCTGTTGGCTACTTATATGGTTTCACAAAGAGTTCTCCTTTCTCTGTATCGACTTTGATGGCAATGTCAAGGTAGTTAACTTCTTCCCTACTGTAATTCTGTGTAAATTTGAGATGCTGGTCTTGTTGATTAATCCATGCAAATGACAGGAGGGTTTCACTTTCTTCCCCCTTCCAAACCAAACAAACATCTTCTATGTACCTTCTTCACATTTGGATGTTCTTTTTAAATGAGTTGGTATCCATATAGATGATGCCTTTCTTGAATGCCTCCAAATAAAGGTTGGCGATACTTGTGGCTAAGGCAGCCCCCTTGGCTGTGTCCTGTGTCTGCTTATAATAACGTCCGTTGAAGTGGAAGTCATTTTCTGTAAGCGCCACTTCCGCACACTATAGAATAAATGAAGTTGAGTGTTAGTGTCTCTAGTCTCTGTAAGTAGGCGTTCCTCTAAAACCTCCAGTGATGCTCTGTGTGGTATGTTGGTATATAGTGCTACCATATCGAAGACATATCGAGATCTCTTCAGTTGGATTGGACTTCCTACCCTCAACATCCTTTATTATTTGTGTGATGTCTTTGGCGAATGAGGATATGCATGAAAAAATCTGAAAATTTAGGTCACACCCCGAAACAATCGGTCTCCCTGGTGGTCTAGTCGGGGAGTTATGGATCTTTGGGAGGATATAGAATTGGGGAATCCTGGGCTTTTCAGTCTGTAAGAAATCTGCTTCTCTCTCTTTGTAATCCACCCTCTCTCCAAAGATTTTGAGACTTTCTGATGAATTATTCTTTCCAATCTTTGCGTGGGATTGTCATCCAACTGTTGGTAATTGTTATCATCATTTTGCTGGCAAATACATTCCTCAATGTAATCTTTCCTATTCAAGACCACCGCTGCACCTCCTTTGTCCACTTTTCGAATCACTATAGATTCATTCTCAAGAAGTTTTTTTACTGTTATTTTCTCTTCACGTTTTAGATTTTGAAATGTCTTTTCTTTCTCCGTTTTTGCTTTTAACAAAGTCAATTCTTATAACACCATGCTTTCAAAAACACAAGCTTCTGCGCTCTGTGAAGGTATTGGAGGGACGAATTCAGATTTTTTGTGTAACCCACTGTCTGGTTCGCTGAGCTCGATTTTGTCTTCAAAGTATTGCTTTAAATTGATTTTCCTCATGAATTCTTCCCTAAATGTGATTGTTTGTTCGCTGTTACAAAGCCCAGACCCTTTTCTAAAGTCAGGGTCTCATTTTGACTAAGATTATTATCTGACAAATTCACCACAGTGTCTTCATGCTGCGGGTGATTCTCCGGTCTGGGTCTCATTCTTCCTGGTCCTGTCCTAAAAAAAATGTTGTCCATTTGGGTTTCCTCTGTTACTGTTTCTCCTGTTGCCGTCCAGCTACATGGACAACCATATTAACTTTATATTTTTGACAAATTTGAAAAGACCAGGGCTTCCCTCTTAGTTGGCAAACAGCCCATTTGATCTCTTTTTTTAAGAGAGATCGGAAGAATTGGTGTAATTATAGGCCTATCTCGGTTCTAGATGCTGATAGCAAAGTCTTTGCAACCTTGCTATTAAAACATCTGGAGGCCTGGTCGACCCGAGTTGGTCATATTCAAAAATGGCAAACTGGCTTCCTGAAGAACTATAGTACAGATCTTAACAGTCTTTTGCTGAGATATGTCCAAAACGTAGCCCTCGCAGGGGAAGTTGAAGCCACAAATATGGCAAGTATAGAACTGACTGCAGCCTTCGATATGGTTAACAGAAATCTTTTACAGCGGACGCTGGCCAGTTCGATTATTCCTCCCGGGCTGTTAAGACTTCTTGTTGCGCTGCATGATAGATCAAATATCAGGGTAAGACTTCATATACAGGGGAAAGCAACAAGTCCAATCTCAACCTACTCGGGAGTTAGACAGGAGTGCATTCTATCTAGCCCTGTGTCCTTTTAATTTATATAAATCCGATTTGGGAGAGACATTGGAGAAACGTGCATTTGCACCACCTAGGTTGAACATCCAACGCTTAATATGGATTGCTTATGCCGACGATTTCCTTTTGTTTGACCGGACACAGCTGGGTTTACAGACATTGATCGATGCATTTATTTCATACTCCAGGGAAAATAACCTCATTATTAACACAACCAATATAAAGGTTATTCGATTTACAAGAAAAAGGAAGCTTGTTCCGTTGTCTTGGTGGGTGGAGGGAAAAAAATTGGAGATTGTGGACTCAATCGTGTACTTGGGCTTTTATACAGTAGCTAACCAGTAATGCTGATACAAGGGTGCATTATATTCAGAGAACCACCGGTTTAATAAATCAAGTAAAAAAAGGTGGATGGGGGAAGTACCGTAAAGTTTACAGTACGCCCGACTCTAAAAATTTTACCAAGGTAAAATTATACCTAAATTATCATACGGTATAGAAATGTACGACAAACTTTGAACATGCTTCCAGCTCTTGAAGCGCCAATTTGGAGGAAGCTGTTTAAAGTTCCAAATTTAGAGGGGGCTTTTTTTTAACAGAATCCCTGCCAACAATACTCCAATTATAGATATTCAGTATTACAAACTCCACATCCAGGATACAGTGCACATACTTTTGGTTTCATGCATAAACATTACAATACAGCTTTCAGACGCCAGGGCGTGCCAGGTACATGCAGAACTCGCACCACAGGTCACGAGGCCGGGAGGACACTGCCTGCATTAGTATAAAGGCCTCCTCACATTCATTAGACCATGTTAGGTCCCTCAGCCATTCATTCTCCAGTGGGAGCCCATTTTTAAAAACGAACATTAACCCCTGTCTCTGACCAAAGTCCAAATTCCAAATTAGGCACTAACTGGCGTCCTTTCCAGCCGTACCGTTAAAACCTTGGACATGGTATTGTATACACGCTCCCAAAATACTTGCAATTCAGGACAGTCCCACAGCATGTGCAAATGACCCGCATCCTGTAATCTACAGCGTGGTCATCGATCCTCTAAATCAGGATAATTTTCTTGAGTGTTCTCTGGGTATAATTCAGGGTATCCGGTCATATTTTCTAAAACATATTTTCGAATGACCATTATGTCAAAAACATTTTGCCGAAAAAAAAAAATATATATATTTTTTTTTCTGTTTTGTGTTTATTTTTGGGTTTCATTAGTAAAGAAAAGGGGTATGGATTAGTAAAAAAAAAGGGGTATGGGGGAAGCCGCCATTTTAAAAATAAAATTAAATAAACCATTAAAAAAAAACAATTTCGGCAAATTTGGTGTCGAGAAAATGGCATTCGAAAATATGGGTTTCGAAAATATCACTATAAACCAAAATTCTGCATGTGTAACATTGTGTACTGAATCAGACGAAATCTTGAATTCATCAACACCTGCTTTATCAGTGTACACATCCTATTCCACACCCCGTCTGAATATCCATTTTTACCTTCCTAGCCCATTTACTGATGGATTTGGATTCAGCT
Source organism: Ambystoma mexicanum (assembly GCF_040938575.1). Classification (NCBI taxonomy): domain Eukaryota; kingdom Metazoa; phylum Chordata; class Amphibia; order Caudata; family Ambystomatidae; genus Ambystoma; species Ambystoma mexicanum. The sequence goes on from NC_090925.1 coordinate 694,247,355, forward strand.
GTAGAGGTTCCCTCTATGATCTTGCTGTATAAAGTGGGGATTATCCTCCAGCAGCCGTAGGAGTTGCATATATAAGCCATGAGATTATTTTCAGGTAGCTCGATTGGACAGCACTCCCACCAGTGCGACACAGCTGTCCTCAACCTATAGAACTGCAGTATTTCTAGGGGTGTACCTTTTAGGTTCTGCACTGCATGTATTTAATGATATAAGTTGACCTTCCAGGAACATACCCCAGTGTGTTGTATCCCAACTTCCCACAATGTACACTAATTGCAGAGTCCCAGGTGGTTTGAATATACAGGAACCTCCATTTATAGTATGGATGATATGCAGTTATGCATATGCAAGGTGAACTCTTTCTGTGCAGAGGCTGACTTCTGTGTGCCTTCTGTGTGACTTCTGTGTGCCTGGCACTGCGAGCATCATTGGGCTCTTGCCGGCTTCGCTACATCGCGCTTCCTGGAGGAGGAGGGGCGAGAGGGACACGTGACCCGGTCACGTGATTACGGGCCGCTTCAAAGGAGGAAGGCTGCCGCCCGCACTGTGTGCTACGTGCTCTGCAAGGTGAACTCTTTCTGTGCAGAGGCTGACTTCTGTGTGCCTGGCACTGCGAGCATCATTGGGCTCTTGCCGGCGTCGCTACATCGCGCTTCCTGGAGGAGGCGGGGCGAGAGGGACACGTGACCCGGTCACGTGACTATGGGCCGCTTCAAAGGAGGAAGGCTACCATCCTTGCGGCGAAAAGCCCGGTAGGAGTAAAGCCCAGGGACTGTTAAGCGACTGTTTGGCGCACTGGGGCTGCACCAAAAAGGTAAACAAATTCAAAAGCTACTCCATTAATTGGTATAAGCATCTGTCTTTGTTTAAGGCCCATAATGAGATTACGGAGTTCACCTCTTGAGGAAGATATGGCTGGACAGGATCGGTCATATCTGGAGGCTGGGAGCGAGGCTGGGCAGGGGGCATCTACCACTCTCGACCCTGCTATAGCTCAGCCGGTATGTGCTACAAACTACACTCTCAGTAATACAGAGAGTCAGCAAACCCCTGAGGGGTCGTTCCCAAACCTCCATATCCAGAAAGGTTGGAAACGAGGGCTGGAGTATACCCCGATGACACGAAAGATTCAGAGCAGAATTAATGAACACTTCTGCAGAAAAAGAAACAAGAGTGCCAACGACCTGGTTGACATTATTGATTCCATCTGGCAGCCACCTCCCACGATAATACGAATTTGGAAAATACTCCATCAATAGAGAGTGAAGAAAATAATCAAACGCCCGTAAATACCAATCAAGATAATAGGGCGAGCTCGCCAATCAACCAAGACCAATTGGAAGATCCAACAGCAATCTTTCCCGAAAGATCCCCTCCACCAGGAGAAAGTCCCTTGGCAGCTTTGAGCTTTGTTCTAAATTCCTTGGCCTCGGTATTTGACCTTCTTAAAACTGAGGTACAGACACAAGCGGGTCTCCTCTTGGAGATGTCACATGAAATCTCGAAGAATGAATCAGCACTGGTTGCCACTAACAACATCATGAATGCAATTTTGATTCCAATTCTGAAAGAAACCCAAATTGAGGGTGTCAAACAAGGGTTAGACATTGCCCAAATCCATAATCTACTGAAAGAGGGAGCAAAAAGCAGTGTTACAACTCAAGAACTCTTAAAGAAGCTCCCTTCGTAAATACAAAACTCCCAAAACCAGAATGAGATTCCAACAGGGGAGGGTGAAAAAGATTGCTTTGACGACACCCCGCTTTCAGACTCTATTCTGGAAGAATTTCGAAGACTGGCAAATGTCGACATTGACATCATTGAAGACACTGGCGATAGCGCCCAAAAAACTGACGGAGATAATACACAAGATCAACTGACCGGCAGTGGGAGCCAGAGCCCAGAAGAACCTTTGAAAACCAAAAGCAAAAAGTGGCAAAAAAGGAAAAAAGGGGCCAGGTCCAAAGAAACCACTCCCTTTCCTTTACATGACAAAAATACGAAGAAATCAAAGAACCAGAGAAATAATGTTCCTAAAAAAACAGGCAAGAACACATTTCTGAAAAATCTGACCACTCCGTCTGGTGAAAAGACAGCGGAAACCAGTACAGCTGCTCTGCCTCTTTCCAATCCCTCTCGGACCCCAAATTCGCTTACTTCACAAGCCAATAAATGCGCACCGGGGGAAAGAGGGAAGAAAAAGGCAGGCCGAAATTGCAAGGAAGGTCCCAGTGTTAGCACAATTCAAACTTCAAACTTTGGTATGCAAACGGACCCTATAACATCTCCATCTGCAGCCCTTAATAACAAAAATCAAAAATCATCCCATACAAAAATCAAAATTGCCCCAATGTTTTTGAAACAAAAATTGAATAGGGGAAAAACAAATGTGGGTAAATTGGAGGGAAAACAAGTTGCTATAAAATTAGCGCCAATTTTCTTAAAACCGATGGGGAAAACAGGCTTCACCTCCGCTCTCACTAGTGCTGCTCCCTTAACAGCTGCCCAAGAAGCATCTCCACCAAGAGCCACAATTATTGAAGTTGATTGTCGGAATGGATTAGGGAAATTCATAAATCTTGCAATTCCTCCTCAGGATGACAACAGAGAGAAACTGGAAAGAAAACAGTACTGCTCCCCCATAAGAAAAGAAGAAACTGTGAAACCTAATTTTACCATTCCAAAGGTGTGGCTGAGATTAGAAAAACAAAATAAGGAAAAATCACTTAGCAGATCAGTTCTACTTTCAGAGATTAATAAGAACTACAATTTGTTTCTCTTTGCCTCAGAAGACATTGAGTACCTCTCATTTCCGATCAGAGAAGATAAATTCCTTGTGGAAGTAGCCCTCACTTCTAGAAAGGCGCAACAGGCCCTCATCACTAACAAACATGACCTAGCTAAAGAAGGTCTTCGGGTATTTGAATCAGAGGAGGAAGGAAGGTATGGCAATCGCTCAGGTCCTAAACAGACAGGAGTGGAGGACGCATCCTCCTCTATGGGTACCACCAGAGCGACAAGAGAGCCCCAAAGCAAACTTTCACCTGGGCCCAAATTAAATGAGAACCTGTTAGCAAAAATCCCAGAAATTGTCACACAAATCTTTCTGAAACTAGGCGAGGAGCAGAACAGTCTTTAGACAAAGGGGTCTTGGATTAATTTCTTGGAACACCAGAGGGCCGAGTTTCCTGAGGAAAAAGCAGCTAAAAAATAATCTTTTACAACAGAATGACATCATGCTGTTTTAGGAAACATGTCTGGTTAACCCCATTGAAATAGAAGGCTTCACAATACAAAATCTTAAGGCCGCACAAAAACTGAAAGGGAGACCAGCAGGAGGCCTCTTAATAGCAGCCAAAAATTCTACTGTCAAAGAAATCGTTCCACTATGCAACAACATGGTGGGCATTCAAGCCTGCAAAGCAGAGATAGGACCGAAGGATTCTCGGCTTACCCTAATCCTGGTTAATGTCTACTGGAACCCTGCTAGGTCAAAACTCCAAGACTTCATAGAATCCCTACACCTCCTACTGTCAACGGCTAAGAGCAAATATGAGGGAGCACAGATCATCATTGCAGGGGACCTGAATACTGCCTGTATTAATTCAGGGAATGTGAGGTTTGGCCAAACTAAACAAAGTACTATACGGAAAGGGAAGCAATGGTGGGATTTTTTCCAGTCATGGGACCTGGACATGATGAATGAAAAAAGTAGGTCTGTGGAAGTGGCTGGACCAACCTGGCGTCAAGAGCTCTGCAATCAACCTTAGACTACATCTTCATTTCATCATCTCTTACCCTACTTTGTCCCAGTCTTACTCTGGATTGGGAAGGGGGGAGTGACCACGCCAGGCTGGAACTCCTCTTCCCCAAAATTCAGAGAGCCCCCAACCCATATATCACACAGGAATTGGAGGGTCACAAAGGTAGATTGAAAGTGGTTAAATACAGAAATGGGGGAAATAAGTTAAACAAACTTCTGGAGGCAGTTCCTCCTGTTATATGGGCAAATGAAATGCACCCAGAAAAATATGGGAAATTTGTGTGGTCCACCTGCCAGCCAAGTGAAGGAAAGACTGCAGGGAAGCAGATGCACCTTCATAATTTCAATGAGGAAACATTCAACAAGAAGAGAATACTGCGCCAAACATTACGCCATATAAGACAAAATAAAACAGAAGACCAGCCCAGCTGTATACAAAAGCTCAAAAAGGCTAAACAAACGTATCAGAATTGGTCAAAGAACCACAAGCATCAAAAACGTCAAGAAGACGGGGAGAGAATGCTTTTCCTCCTCAATGCAAATAATTGCAGGAACTTTTGGGTGGCATTAAACCAACTGGAAACCGGCCAAAATAGCTCACTCTGCAATTTAGTCCCCGAGCACAAGTGGGTGGAATATTTGTCCAAAAACTTTGAAGCAACTGAACTCAGAGATCATCCTCCCCCAAACGTAACCTGGTCGCTGACATTCTCTGAGGAAGAAATTGAGGACCTTATTACATCCTCCTCTGTCTCTAAGGCAGCAGGTCCAAATGGCCTCACTTATCAGGTGCTTAAAAACCGACCAAAGTTGTGGGCAAAATTACTCTTCCATTTATTTCAAGAAATTCTAAAGAATAAAGTCTTCCCACCATCATGGAAGAGCGCACTTATTCCATTTTTTAAGGGGGGTGACAGGAAAAACCCAGCGTGTTATCGACCCATCGCCCTTTTGGACATAGACAGCAAAATCTTTATGAGACTAATACTGAAAGAACTTACTCTATGGGTAGACTCTAGACACATCCTTCCCCCTCAGCAGACAGGTTTCAGGAAAGGCCTTTCTACCAGTCTTAATGGACTAATCCTGAACCTGTTGAGCGAAAGCTCAAATGAGAAAGAAGGTTCTCCACTATACGGGGCGTGGGTCGACTTATCAAAAGCGTTCGACCTTGTAGACAGATCCCTCCTCTGGCAGAAACTAAATAATTGGGGGATTCCGGCACCCCTTCTTGCAATGCTTATAGAACTCCACAAGAACATTACCATCAGAGTGAGATTGGACGAACCAGGCAATCTATCTGAAACAATCAAAGTCCTGAAGGGAGTACGACAAGGTTGCTTGGGTGCACCATTATTCTTTAATTTGTTTCTTTCAGACATTGGAGACTTCCTAGCATCTGCATCATTAATCTGCCCGAGAATTAATGGAAGAAAACTCCATTGGTTAGCCTACGCAGATGACTTGGTGCTACTGGATGGTTCAGCGATAGGGTTACAACAACTCCTATCCAAACTTAACGAGTATGCCAAACTGAACGGTCTCATAATTAATCCATCTAAATCTAAGGTCCTCATTTTTAAACATGCAAAACAACGGGTGACCTCAAGAAACTGGGTTTTGAACAGCAAAGCAATCCCACGGGTGGACGAGTTAACATACCTGGGAAATGGAATTCTTGCCCACCCTACCTTAAACAAGGTGATACACTCCATTCTGGGGAAGAAATCAAAAATGATTGCACAAATGAAAAATCTGAATGGAAGATTCTGCAAAGTTTCTATAATTCTGCTCAAGAAGTTCTACATAGGCAAAGTTGTCCCGGTCCTTCTCTACGGCCTTGAGGCAAAGCCTCTTTTGTGGAACTATGATTGGAGCAAAGTTGAGGGCTCTTTGTGGAAATCTTCTCTTCATCTCCCATCATGCACTCATCTCGCTAGTCTGAGATTTGAGTTGGGTCTGACCTCTCTGAATTGACGCGCAGAGTGGAAGCAACTGTCCCTCTATCGTAACATAATTACAGCCAATGTATCCACCCTTTTCTTCGACGTAAATCAACATCTAAAAAAGTCAAAATCAAAAAAACTCCTCAGCTTGGAAGAAAAGATTGCCTGCATTTTACATAGGCTGGAATTAACAACAGAAACTCTTACACAAAATCCTAAGAAAGTCAAAAAAATATTAGAAACGGAGGACTGGATTAAAACGATCGAGGGAATCAGAAGGCTTAACCCCCCAAACCTATTCCTGACAGCGGACAGAAAGCTCGGCACCATCCCGCGCTACCTGGAAAAATTCCCGGACCAAAGAATCAGAAACAATTTCCTCAGACTCAGACTGAATATAGCCCACACGGGTGAAATACTGGACCAAAGAAACTAGGGTGAGAAGGCAATAAGCTTTTGCAAGATCTGTGCCTCTCCGAATTTACAATCCCTCAAACACCTGCTGCTGGAGTGCGAAGGCACATGGGCGATCAGGGTATCATCACTGGGGAGATTTGTAACTAGAGAGGAGAGCCTAGTTCAGGACGCATTTTGGGATAGACTGATCTCTGGCCAAGAAGTCATGCTTACTGCTGAGATAGTAAACATTTTGGAGAAGCTTACTATCTTAAGGAACTATCAACAGACTAGTCATGTTCTTGAACTCTCCAGTCAAGGGGATCAGTCTGTCTAGTCAAATCCCTGGTTTCTGAGCCTGTATTTTGCCTTGTTATTTTATTTTGTCACTTTACTCCTTCGCTCTCTGTACTCTTAAATACGCAGGAAACAACTGCTTTTTGTATGAAATTGGAACTTTTAATATTCTTTCTTTGTAAAGGTTTTCTCATGAACCAAAAACAAATTAAAAAAAAAAAAGATATGCAGTTATTCTCTGGAATATGGATCGCCATGCACGCAGAGTGTTTTTCACTGGGTCATATGTCCACATATGACGATTGTAATATGACGGTCCTCATATCGGCAGTGCCGGCAGCCGTGCATTCCAGCTTAACGTGAGGAAGGGCATCTGCACCCCCATACCAGTAGGTTGCGTCTGGGCTGCCATCCAATATACTTGAAAGTGTGGGCAAGCAAATCCCACTTTAGCATACAGTAAGGCCATATCTTCCCATTTCTTCCTAACAGCACCAGCATGCCAGAAGAATTCGGATAACATTTTGTGCAGATGGTCAAAGTAAGCTTTCCCTGGCCTGAGAGGTATTTTCCCAAAGAGATATAACAGCTTGGGATAGAGTACCATTTTGTCATGACCGCAGCCTCCAAGGAGTCAGGTTTAGCCCAACTGCCTCGGAAGCTGGGTCACAACTTCATTTCCAGGCACCCATCGGCTCCCATAGGGGCCTTTTGGACCTTGTCCTGGCGCCAGTGGCGCCAGGCTCATAAGGGGACCCAGTCCCGGCACAGGACGTGCCGGGCTCATGATGTAAGGAATGGTGCTTGGGTGGACCTACCTGCTGCAGACCATGCTGCTCACTCACCTGCAGGATGAAATCCTCACCCATCCATGGCTGGAACTACTTTACCTTCTGGGTGTGGCCAGCACCACTCCCTGGGACTGGATACTGGAACTATTCTCGAAGCTGGGACTTCTTACCTGGGCGAGGCTGCTGTGGAAGGAGACACCTAAGCACTCCAGTAAGTTATTTAAACCACGCCCGATCAGAGCAACGTGCTTCGCGTTATTCTGCAATAGCAGCAGGACGCTCACCGTGTCAGCTCCAGAGAATCTTCAACTTCTGCATCTGGGGAAGAGAAATCCGCAATCTTACCTTCTGAAATACCATCTTCGTCTTCAGTAGCATCTGAAAAGGGAAAAGAACCACCAGGTTAGCACGAGATAAAAACCAGCGCAGCACTTACCCAGTCCATCGGTGCATCTCAAGCCACGGGCTGCAGCTTTCCATTTTTTCCGGCACCCTGTGGAAGCAAAGACATTGGTTAGTAAACCTCCGTGAAACTTTCCTTACCTGCGCTGCATTCTTCTCGCCTCCGCCGACGCTGCTACTCGCATCTGCAAAACAAAAGGACATCATTAAGAAATACAAAACTCCATCTATACGCACGTGTTTTGGGCAGCGCTCATCTTTCTCACTCCTCGGCGCATTCCTCGACATCCATTTTTCTACCCAGCTGCTTCTGCGACCTGAAAAAGGAAAAGAGACATTAAGAAGTGCTTTTAACTTCGAATTGACATTTTCTACTTACTTGCCTGCAATACCTTCGCCATTCCATCGCTCTCCGGACCTCCATATTCAAGCAACCGCCGTTCGTGCTGCTAACAACGGCCTAGCTCCAAATCTTCATCCTCTGCAACCAAGAGGCTGGACAATTAACCAGTTAAGTAACTGGCTTCGGCGCCCCTGCACAGACGCAGGATGGAGAGCTCCGCTTTCACCTACATAAGGTGAGCACATTTAGCCTACGAACTACTTGGGAGTACCAGGAAGGGGAGGCAGCTTACCCAGTCAGGCTTATATATCCATATTAACCCCTTGTTCTCATAATTGCAGACACTCAGTGAGGAAAGGGCCTTTCCAGGGTGGCATTCGAGGCCTGCGTGTGACCCTAGAAGACTCCGAGAACCCCCAGCCCAGACCTGCGCCTCCGAGGGATTCAGGTGAGCGTTACACATTTTGACCAAGGCAAGCTTGCCTGCCCGAGACAAAGGGAGCTTGGACCGTTTATCCATTCTGCCTTTCAGCTGTAGCTTTTGTTTGTGGAGGTTATCGGACAACTGGGATTTCTGTCCTCTGGAGATCATCACCCCCAAATATTTAAAACCCTAGTGCAACCATTGCTTAATGGCCTAGCAGCGTGGTAATTCAGGGGGAAGATTTTCAATTTTGAATAATTTACTCTAAATCTGGAGTTTTTCCCAAACTTTGTGATATCATCCATTATCATCCATTACTGGGTCCAGGTTCACACCATGATCTCTAATGTATAAAAGGACGTTGTCAGCATAGAGGGAGTTGATCTCCGCAGAGCCCGATATCCGAATACCCTGCTCTTTGTGATGTTCCCTGATTAAACTTGTCATAGGCTCGATCGCCAAGGCAAATAAGATAGGTGACAGGGGGCATCCTCCTCACGTTAAACTGTAACACGCTGCAGCTTTGGCAAGTTCCCCTGCCCAATGACAGCAGCCCTGAAGTGACTGAGTTCACTCACACTCGGGCGGCTGGGTTAGTGTATAGGAGACGAATAAATTTAATCGAGTGCTACCCCAGTCCGCGTTTTTGCAGAACCACAAACTGGTATTGCCAGGAGACCATGTCAAATTCCTTTTACGCAACCAGCATTACCGCTACTGTTGAGGCCTTTGGGGAAATTTGTGCCATGGCATTGAACAGCCTTTGTATATTCAGGGCCGTAGATCTACCCGAGACAAATCCAGCTTGATCACTGTTCACCAGATACGACATTAGGAGGAGCAACTTGTTAGCAATAGCGTTTGCATAGATTTTGGTATCTACATTCAATAGAGATAGTAGGCGGTACGATCCGCACACATCATCTGGTTCCTCTGGTTTAAGTAACATAATAACTACGGCTTCCTTCAGTGATTCCGGGAGCTGTCCAGTCTCCCAACGTTTACTCCCAGACCTTCAACCGGTAGGGGGCTAGGAGCACGCTGAACTCCATGTACAACTCATTTGTTAGGCCATCAGGCCCTGGTGCTTTGTTTCTTGAGAGCTCCTTAAGGACCTTCATTATTTAATCACCTGTCAATGGGCTATCGGCCTGTGCCCTGGTGCTAGCTAACAGTCGGCATAGCGGAATTCCATCCAGCGCAGTGAATGTCTGCTTCATCAATGGCACCCCAGCGCTGCGCAGGGCTGAATAGAAGGCACTACATGCCCCAATAATCTCATGGCTAGTATGGAGGGCACCTATTTGAGCCCCCTCTGCGCTTTCATCAGTCTCGCTAGTGTTCTGCCCGGGTGTACACCCTCCCCATATCTTCTTGCAGCCGCCGGTTTAGCGAAGTATCTCACCTCTCTGCGGGTGTGTCTTTTAAACTGTTCTAGGGCAGAGTGTATGTCTGCCAGCGTTGTTTTACTTAGGTCTGTAACATATTTGGTCTCAAGTTCCTGTAATGCACATTCACTCCAAATTCCCTGTACATACCATCCCTCTGATGTACACTGAAACGTCTGCAATAACATGCTCTGTGATACTGTGTTATTATCATTGATCATGAAGAAACGGAATATCCTCGTCTATATCTGCCCTAAACACCAAATCCCACAGCGCTTCCGATTTGAAGCGCCACGTTGAATGATCCCTGCGCTCTCACAGCCCAGTGGAGCTGCAGTGTTATGGGGCAGTGGTCTGAAAACGTGTGGAGCAATATATCGGTAATAATCACTTTACCTAACAAAAAAGAAAGTAGTAAAATATCGATTCTGAACGACATGTCGTGCACCGTTGAGTAATAAGTGTAACCCCTCGCATGCTGATGCAGCTGTCTCCAAACATCATACGAGTTCAGTCTAAGCAACCGGCGCGTAATGCTACAAGCTGCTATAGTGGGTGGTCTGGGTGCAATTCCCGTCCTATCGAGGTGTTGATAAATGATGGTATTCATGCCCCCCATACAATGGGGGTCATGGGGTATGCATCCAGGATATCTGCTATAGCATCATAGTATGCAGGTTCATCAATGTTGGGGCTGTATGAGTTTGCAAGAAATAGTTCAGTGTTCATCAGGTAGCAGTGTATTATCACAAACCTGCCATCCAGATCTAGATGTGAGTGTAGTAGCTGAAACAGCAGGATTTTATCGTGAGTACCCCCACCTTGCCTGTGAAGAGTAGTTTGTGTAGAAGCGATTAGAGCCACATGTCCTAGCAAACCCTAGGTTTGCCCCATGCATTGCATGTGTCTCTTGGAGAAAGAGGATTGTAAGCGTGTGTCTACTGAGGTATGCAGCCAAATTTCTAAACTTAGAGTGATTCCCATGCCCATGCACATTCCAGCTCAACAACTTAATTTGCGAAATTCCCACATTTCGTATACAATACTAGCAACAATAAGCACCGCTCTTTGTGCATCCTGATCAATACTGTAACGTTCATAAAGCCATTGTGTGTCTGTACCAAGAAAACATTTTCCATTTTTACCATAACCTCCCCGACCTTAATCTCTGTCACCCCCACTGCAGCCCCCACCCAACCAGGAGGATGTGCAACCACCCCATTAGCTAAACTACCTCCCTCAACACAAAGCCGAACCAAAAAACCAAGCAGTAACCAGCAATCTTGCATATGGGGTGCGTTGCCACCCGCTTCGTTAATCTCCTTTACTAGCTCCAACCACCAATGTGAATGATCATTGAAACATTATGAAGACACTGCCATAGTGTAACTGCCCCACGTGTTATCACCAGCGTCAGTGCTCGTACGTGCCAGCATGTCAGCCATATACACAAGAGTGTGCATCCTGGTTCCTCAGCAAGAAACGGGTTCACTTTACCCAGTATCCATTGTACCACACCTCACACCGCAGGCTCAGCCCCCCAAGGACCCTGACGGTGGCTCTTGGGGAATCGGAATATGCGCTTAGATAAATGCAGTCGCCTCCTCCGGCAACGTGAACAAATTGGCTTTGCCTCTGTGTTGTATCCTCAGCCTAGCAGGAAATGGCATGGTGCATTGGACTGATCTCTCCCTCAGCAACTTTTTAAAAAAAAATCTTTTTATTGGTTTTAAAGTACAACATGTATCAACATCGGTAACGCCTTTCCCCCCCTCTCTTCCACCACCTCACCCACTTTTTCCCTAAAACTCGAGACGACTAGAACATGGCTACCAGTCTTTTAAAATCAGCACAGAGCTACACTTCTAGAACAGATTAAGGATACGAATGTTGTGGGGGCACCATTGAAGCATATAGTCACTCTGCAAATATTGGAGAACCAGGCCCCAGTCCAACTGAAAGTTCTTGGTGGCTCCCTGCAATTTACATGTCATCCACTCCATCGTTAAAAAATGCCATACCTTTCTAAGCCATTAGAGTTGTGTCGGGGGCGTCTGTTGCTTCCAACCTTGGGCTATCACCAGTTAGGCGGCCACCACCAGGACCATGATCACCTTCTGCTGGCGCCTGGTGTGCGTTTTTTTTGTGTGGGGTCCCATATGCCCGCCAGCCAGATTCCGTCCCCAAGGTTTTCCCCCACTTGAATCATTTTCCCAGCTTGGGCCTTGACCTCGTTCTAGAAGCATGTGATGTTCGGGCAAGTTCTAATGTGTCTCCAGTCTCCCTCCTGGCGACATCCACGCCGGCATAAACCATCCGTTTTAGGATACATTTGCTGCTGTTGCCACATTTCCCTCAGGTGGATGGATCTTATCAGCGTAGCAACGCTTCGCCATACCTCCTCCCAGTGGGATCGCGGGATTTCCATCCCCAGCATCCCCTCCCACCTCCTCATGTATAGCCATCTTACCTCTTTCCCCTTGCAAGTTCATGTGGGCATACAGGTTGGATATCAATTTGCGCATACCCGGATCTGATATCATATAGGTCTCAAATTTCGTGAGGTATCTCGTTCCCGCTTCTTCATTGATCGGGGTGGATAGCCAGTGTCTCAATTGAACATATTGGTACCTTTCCGCCTTCGCCACTCCAAGTTCTTGGACACAGTCTTCGAACGACCTTAGTGTTCTGTCTTTGTACATATTGCCAATCCTAATGCAGCCTGCCTGTTTCCAAGGCATGAAGGCCTGCGGGTCCATCCCCGGTGGAAAATCAGGGTTGTGGAAGAGCGGCGTAAATGGGCATGAATGTGTTGTCAAGTTCCCCCTCTTTACTGCCGTATCCCACGCCTCAAGAGGAGTGCTCAATATCTCGCTCAGTCGGATATTCGCGTGTCTGTACCTTTTTGTGGGACCACAGGAGGTTCACAAGCAGGTCCCCGCTACAGCTATGTCCCGTTTTGTCCATTTGGACTGTGGGGAATCTGCCACCCACTCCTTGATGACTCGCAATTGCGCCGTTTCATAGTACCTCTTGAAGTGTGGGAAAGCCTGGCCCCCCTCCTTCACTGCTGCTGTCAAGGTTGCCATTGCCACCCTCGGTCTCCTGCACTGCCACACGTATGCGGATGTCATCTTGTTTAAAGAGCGAAAGAATGACCTGGGGAGTCTAATTGGGAGGGCCTGGAAGTAATAGAGGACATTAGGGAGAATTGTCATCTTTACCGCAGAGATGCACCCCCACCACGAGGTAGACAGTGGCGTCCATCTTGTCAACAGTTTTTGGAGGTGGGTGAGCATCTCCGGATAGTTTGCCATGTACAGGTGTCTGGATCCTGACGATGAGTTTGTTTCCAAGATAGGTTATACTATCCTGTGCCAGCTTCACTCCCTGCTCCTGGGCCAAACTTGATATAGTTTTCGGGTCGGCGGACAGGTTCAGTACTTCTGATTTGCTTTTGTTTATTTTGAGGCCTGAGATGGCTCTGAATCCGTCAAAGCCAGCAACATGTCGTCGGCGAACGCCATGGTTTTGTGTTCCAACCCACCCATCTGCACTCCCTTAATTCGCTGTTGTTGTCGTATCCGCACCAAGAGGGGTTCTAGAAACAAGGCGTACAGAAGGGGGGATAGTGGCACCCCTGTTTAGTGCCTCTTGTCTGCGCTACAGTTTTGGACAGGAAGCTGTTGACTGCGATTCTTAAGGAGGGGCTTTTGTAGTTTGCCTTCATCATCTTCATTTAGGAGTCTCCAAAGGCCATGTGTGCCATTGTACGAAAGAGCTGCGACCATTCGACTCGGTCGAATGCTTTTTCAGCGTCTAAAGCTACCAGTATAGCTTCCAGGCCCGTGCGCTCAGCCTTTTATATTATGTGGCACACTCTCCTGGTGTTGTCCGCTGTTTGCCTTGTGGGGACGAAGCCTGACTGGTCCGCATCCACCAGAGAGGATAAGTGTACTGTCAGCCTGTTAACTAGAACTTTGGTGAAGAGCTTTGTATCCGGGTTTATCAGGGCAATCGGTCGGTATGACCCTGGGAGGGTCGGATCTTTATCTGGCTTCGGAAAGAGCACCAGTTTTGCCTCGTTCATTGATGGTGTGATGTTACCCACAGTTTTGAAGGTGTTAAACAGTCTTGTAAGTCTGGGGGCCAGTGCATGTCGGAATTTCTTATAAAATGTGTCCGTATACCCATCCGGGACCGGTGCCTTGTTCTTGGAGTTGCTTGATGGCCTGCAACACTTCCTCCAACGTGATGTCTTGGTCTAGTGCTTCACGGGCTTCCTCGGTCAGTCGCGGCAGAGATACCTTCTGGAGATATATTTCTTGATCCTCCTCTTTTGCATTACTGGTGGTATACAGATCCTGGTAAAAAGTCCTCATAATCTCGCCCATTTCATCATTGGTCGTTTTCTGGGTACCGGAGGGATCTACCAGCACTACTATGGATCTCTCTGTGATCATCTCCCGAAGCTGGCGAGCGAGCAGAGCATCCGCCTTGTTGGCGAGAATGTTAGGGAGTGGCCCACCTTCCGAGTATGAAGGAGCTGCAATTGGCCCTGGATGTGCTGATGGCCCGCCTCCTGGCTCTGCTTGAGTTGGCCGCTGCCTCCTTCTGTGCGTCATGCAGTTGTGATTCAGGGTCTCTTTCCCACTGCGCTAGTTGTTTATCTCTTTTAGATTTTAAGGCTATTAATTCACCCCTCAGGACCACCCTGAAGGCGTCCCACACAGTGTCTTGCGGGGTCTCCCCGTGTCATTTTCGTAAAAGTACGTATCGATCTTCTCTTGGATTTCCTCTGTCAGTACTGGGTCTTGTAGGAGCTCCGAGGGGAATCGTCAGGCCCATACTCTGCCCTCCCTGGTTTTAAATGTTAGAGGCAAAGTTATTGGGGCATGATCTGAGAGGGCAATGGGACCCGTCTCCACCTCCCTGATTGTACCTAGAAGGTCCGTGGAGACCCATATATAGTCTATTCTCAATAGCAAGTTGTGTACATGGGAGTAGTGTGAGAAGCCCTGCCGTTCCCCATTCTTTGCTCGCCAGGTGTCGTGGAGAGAGAGGGAGTCGAATGCTTTCTTCAATATCTCTGAGGGGGCCTTCAAGCCTTCGCTAGTTCAACCCGTCCTTTCCTTTGTGGGGTTCCAGGCCAGGTTCAGATCTCCTTCCAGAATAATATCTCCCATCGCAAATTCTTCAAGCGTACCCAGCAATTCCTTTAGGAATGCCTCTTGGCCCACGTTGTGGGCGTAGAACGACGCCAGGGTGATCCACCTCCCTTCAACCGTGATTTTCAGGATGACATATCTCCCTTCCTTGTCGGTTCTTTGGCCATGGATTTGTGCTTTCAGGGTGTCCTTTATGGCTACCAGGACCCCTGCCCTCTTTCCCTCTGCGTTTGACTGGAAGATATGTTTTACCCTTTTTTATCTTCAAACAAGTTTTTTCACTTTTCTTTATATGTGTTTCCTGGTACATTAGGAAGTTCGCTTTCTGCTTCCAGGCTTGTCTGTCCAGTTTGGCCCTTTTTTTTTTATTAAATTGAATTTTATTGATTTTTGACATTAGAAATGAACATACAGGTGGGTGTATATTATGCATTCATAGTTGCATCAGAAGACTACTTCGCTCCATATTAACAATGCGCTAACAGCAACTATGTGTTCCGTTTCAATGAAAGGAAATTTAAGGCCCTACCCCCCCCCTTTATTCCAGCTTGTGGATCTTCCATGTCCCTGGCTTTGCTGTGGTGAAACGTAGTGGGCTGCGTGACGTTTATCGCTGGTCATCATTAGATTTGTGAGGCTCTGGTGGAGTCTGTGACAGGCATGGGTGGTTGGCAGTGAGTCATGTGGTGTTCGGCTCATGATGGCGCAGACTGGTTGCTAATTACCTTGATGTGTCGAGTCACCTTTGACTGTGCCTGTGATGTAGTGCTCAGTAAAGTCGCTCCAAGCTTCCTCATGTCGTGCGGCCTTGTCGTGAAGTGCTGCCGTTATTTTCTCCATTGTGTAAATGTTTGTGGCAATCTGTATCCAGTCCTTTTTATCTGGAAGGCGTGGGGATTTCCATTTTATAACCAGGCCCGCCCTCACCGCCAGTAGCAGGGAGGACACTAGTCCTTTTACTCTAATAAGTTTGTCATCCTCTTCCTGGAGGCCAAAAAGAATCAGGAGGGGGGATGATTCCCTCTTTATGCCGTCCAACTGTTTAATCCATCCCAGAACTTCTTGCCAATAGATGCAAACTTTGGGGCAGTCCCACCACATGTGCCAGTAGTCGGCATCCATACTGCATTGTCACCAGCATCTCGGGCTGTAGGTTTGAAACATTTTGGACAGCCTGTGTGGGTCGTACTGCCACCTGTGGAGTAATTTTATAGCGTGTAGTTTATACTGGGCTGCGATTGATATTCTGGATGGCGGTTCACAAATTTTGTCCCAAGCCTGATGGTCGAATTCTCTGCCAAAGTCTCTTTCCCATCTTCCTTTGAGACGGAGACTTGGAGTTTCATCTTTAGTGATTCGGGCCCTGTACAATCGTGCTATTAGGCCTTTAAGAGTGTCGGTCGTTTCCAGAATCGTCTCAAAAGGCATGAGTTCTCTTTGTGTGGTGGCCTTCCATTCTCTTCTGGATAGTACGCCTTTCATCCGTAAATACAAGAAAATCGGAATCGGGTGTAGTTGGAGAGCTTCCGTAATTGAAATGAATTTCCCTTTTCTCCACAGCTGGCCGACTCTCTCAAGGCCTGCATCAAACCAGGTTTGGTCTCTGGCGTGTTCTGGGATTTCCTCTCTGATCCCGGGGGGCCAGAAATGGCTCAGAGGTGAAGGCCACGTGGTGACCCCTGACATTGCTTTCCCTTTCTTCCATATGTTCCACACTGTTCCCAATATTGGGTGATCACGCAATCTTCTTATGAGCTTCGGTCTGGGGACCCATAACCATTCTGCTAGGGTTGCAGGGGCTATATAACAGGACCCATTGGAGGTCCTTTCTATCTCGCAGGTGTGGGATCAGGACTCTTAGTTGTGTAGCCTGATAATAGCGTTCTATGTCCAGAAGGCCTACTCCTCCTAGCTCCTTTGGTAGTATTAAGATGTCATAGGGAATCCTGGGTTTCTTTCCATTCCACAGGAATTCTAATATGACCTTCTTGACTTGTCTGAAGAAGTGTTCGGGGATTGTGATGGGCACGACCTGAAAAGGGTATAAAAAATGTGGGAGGCTCCCCATTTTGATTGCGTTTAGATGTCCCATCCAGGAGATTGTAAGTGGTTTCCATTGCCTAAGGTCAGCCTTGAGGGCTTCAAGAAGTTGAGGAAAGTGTGCTTCGTAAAGGTTGTCGAGGTGTCTCGTTAGATTGATTCCTAAGTATCTCAGTGTTGGACCTCCGATGATCAGCCCAAGGCGTTCGAGAGCTATTTGCTGTTCTGGGGATGGTTCGTGGAGTGGAAAGAGAATGGATTAGGTTTTGTTCATTTTGAAACCTGAGAGTGTGCCATATTCCTCTATCAAATGGATCGCTCGTGGGATTGAAGACGTTGGGATTAATACATGGAGCAGGAAGTCATCTGCGTACAAGGCCATCTTATATTCACTGCCGTTTACCTGCATCCCCTCCACGGCGGCATCTGCTTGAAGCTTTAGGGCAAGTGGCTCCAAGGAAAGCGCGAATATTATTGCCGAGAGGGGGCAACCTTGTCTTGTTCCCCTACTGAGAGGAAACCAGCGGGAGAATTGGGAGTCCACTGCCACCGATGCTCTTGGGGCCGTATAGACAGCTTTGATCCCTCGACGGAGTGTCTTTAACGTGGCCTCTAGGAAATGCCATTCGACTCTGTTGAACGCCTTCTCAGCATCGATTGAAAATAACGCTGGTGTTTTCGACGATTTTTGGGCCTCATGATTTAGGTGAAGGGTCTTTTGGGTGGAATCTGCGCCTTGTCTACCTAAAATGAAACCCACTTGGTCGTTGTGGATTATTGCGGGCATGTGTGACTCGAGCCTTTCAGTGGGGATTCTTGTGTAGATTTTAGCATCGATATTTAGAAGGGATATTGGGCGGTAGGAGGCGCACATCTTTGGGTCCTTACCCTCCTTGGGAATGACTGTTATTAATGCTTCTGAGAAGGACTCGGGTGCCACACCAGATTGAAGGATGATGTTGAACAGGTCGACCATGAATGGGAGAAGGGCATCTTTAAAGGTCTTGTAGAACCCCGCTATGTAGCCATCATTTCCGGGGGCCTTCCCTGTTGGAAGTCTTTTGATCGCCTCTTCAATTTCTTCTCCTGTGATGGGAGCATCCAAGGCTTGTACTATGTCGGACGGGAGAGCTGGCAAGGATATTTTGTCCATATAGTCTGTTATCGCTTCTGGATGCGGGATGGCCTGTTTCGTATATAGTTTCTCGTAGAAGTTGGCGAAGGCTTCGGGAATATTTGGGGGACATGGGTCGTGGGGAGCTTGTTCGTTTTGAATCGTAGGTACCCATCACTCTTGGCGTTGACCACAGAGTCTTGCTTTTGCTTCAGGCATTGGAGCTTGCGAGCGATGCTACCTGTCTCTAGTTGTCATAGCTCTTCCCTTTTGTCATTGGCCTGCTTAATCTTTTGTAGTCTATCGTGGTCCGCAGATTGTGCCATGAGGTCGAGTTGAGTGATTTCGTTTCGGAGTCTACTTTCTATGAGTTGACGTTCTCTCTTCTTCGCTGCCCCCTCTTTGATGAGTAATCCCCTCCAGGTGGCCTTGCCAGCCTCCCATACTATGTTTGTGGAGATTTCGCCTGTATTGTTTTGCTCAAAATATTGGGTGATGCCTTGCTCTAGCTGTTCTCGAAAGATTGGATCTTTGAAGAGCGTCTCGTTGCATTGCCATTTGGAGCTCTTCCGGGGGAGGGCCATCTGATCAATAATGACCGTGACCATGTCGTGATCCGACCATGTGACGGGAGATATGGTGTCTTCGCTCATCGCCGCAGTGAGCTCCGAGGTTAGCTCTATATAGTCGATTCTGGAGAACGTCGCATGAGGTGTTGAGAAGAAGGTGAAGCCTGTTCGGTTCGGGTTCATGTGTCTCCATGCGTCAGTGAGATTGTAGGCGTCCATCATGTCCGCAGCCGGTGGGCGTCTGGAGCCTGACGGGGGAGGGAGGGGTCGTAGGCGGGTTGCCTGCTTGCCTATCTTGATTTGGGTCCATCCATGGAAGATCACCATCTAAGATTACTTCACCCTCTGCTTCATTCATGACTTTAGGGATTGTTTGTTGTAGGAATTTGGACTGTCCTGTATTGGGTGCATACACTGACGCAAGAGTGATGATGGTGCCTTGTATCCTGCCAACTAGCACTAGCGCTCTGCCACTCACATCCGTCCAGGACTTTAGGAGTTCAAATTGGGTCGTTTTATTGACTAAGATGCCGACTCCCGCTTTATTTGGTGGGCCAGAGTCCCAATATTCCGAGCCTAGCTTGGCGTATAAGACCTTCCTCTCATCTCCTTTGCTGTATCGGGTTTCTTGTAAAAAAAGTACATCTAGCTTTGCTCCCTTGAACTGTCTAGACACTAGCGACCTTTTGGTAGGGGAATGAAGCCCCTTGACATTCAGCGTGCCAATTTTGAGTATGCCATGACTGTCACTTGATTCGTCATGACAGTGGATCAGTGGTATGTTCATTGCAATCGGTCGTCAAGTCATGCTGCCAATCGCAGGAAGTTGCCGCAGTGGAAGTAATCTGATAGCTGTCCTTGAGTAACGAAGGCTTTGAGATTTGGTGTGCCCCCCCTCTCTAGGGGTGTCACGGTATTCGTTTTATGATGGTACGATAACCTTATTTCCAAATGACGGTATATCATGGTTATCGCGGTATAGCAGGTGGAGTTAACTGATCTTAACAAATATTTTCTAAAAGGTCATAAATTGACAGATTTATCATCACAAACAAAACCAGGCACCCAGGGCCAGAATTGGGCTTTTCAACATACTTTCCACTGAAATGCCTTGCTTCCACCAAACACAAACACACGTGTGGAGAGGAGGGGGTGGGGTGGAGGCCTGCTGCAACTGGCAAAGCAAACTGAAAAGCTTTTCTTAAGTGGTCATTTAGGCTTTTTGCTTTCCCACTGGCTACTGGCGAAGATGAACATGTTGCCATCTTGATAACCTGCATGCCACAGATCAATGGAGGCTGATGGTAGTATACGCTTGTGCACATACACACACACACACACGCACTTTCTTTTTACGTTACAGCCTTTAGTTTACTTGCGGGCCAAAAGGTGTTCAGTAATCACTGACATGTTACCCTTTGGTATGGTAGCAGGGAATACTCACAGAGATGAGTGAATTTCGCAGTGTGACTTATTATATGTAAATTCAATGATAGAACCAGGGAAATCCCCCATTGCCATATGTTTAGAGAACATTATCCATTATAAATATATAAACCCCAAAGCCGCCACCCCAAAGTAAACCCTTTTCCTTCTTGGCACTGTATCTATTCTTCCTATTGCTAACATATTGATTTTGTGTAAGGCACGTGTGGTTTATGGAATGGCATTAAAAACTGCTCCAACTGAAACTACTTGGCAGACGGCACATCCAACAGTGCAAAACCAAGACTGTGCAGCAATTGCTTACTGCAGCCTTTCCAAATCAGATTGAAAAGCACACTTAACGGTATGAACGGTATAATGGTATAAACAATGTGACGGTTATTATTGTTCAATTAAGTGGTTCACGGTATCTTTAACAGTATACCGTTATACCGTTACATCCCTACCCCTCTCCCCTTCAAGGTATTAAACATCATACCTGTTGCCCCCGAATTTAATTGTCCGTCCCTCATTTTCCTCATGGGGGTCTGTGTCCCAGTTAGATGGCGTCCGAGTTGGACAAGGTGTGTACAGCCAGTCTACTGTCCGCCCACTAGTGAGGGGCGTAACTGCACGACCCCGACCACGGCTATCATCTCATTAACATTCTGAGCCCCCCCCCCTTTTCTTTGCACTTTGGCCTTAACAAGACTTTAACAAACAACAACAACTGCTATTGTGAACTAGTAAATTAAATGATATATGCAGTTTCTGGGTTTATCCCCCACCAGCCGTTCGTCCCTGCGCTTCGGGTGGCAGGCTTATCGTGTGTCGGATCTGGCAGGACCACTGTACCGGACTCCAAAGTACTGGTGGTTACCGGACAATGGCGTTGAGGCGAAATTCGCCATGATGAGGGACCTGCGTGTGCCGTCTCATTTGTTACTGTCTGGTGTATCATTGCGGCATCTGTACTTTCTGGAACCCTTGAGTTTTTTCCTTCTCGGGCCCTGGAGCCCCCATCTCGCTCTGTCGTGTACTGGTTCCTCTTGTGTTCCCTCACTCGGGCCAGTTCCGAGAAGATCTGCAATACACTCACCAATTTCTTCTTCAGAGCGGAGCATTACCTTCCTACGTCCGTGCTCAAACGTGAGAGAGAAGGGGTATCCCCACCTATATATGGTTCCTTGTTCTTTGAGCCATTTCGTTAGGGGGCTACAGAGACACCGCAGGGCCAGGGTGAGCGAGGATAAGTCCTGAAAAATGGTTATCTGGGCTCCCCCGAGGGTAAGGACTCTACTGGACCTGGCCTTCACGAGTATCCTGGCTCTATCTTGGTATTTATGAAACCTGGCAAGGACGGATCTCGGGCCGCCTGGCGGGCCTCCAGCTCTGTGTATTCTCTCTATTGTAGGTTTGTTCGTTGTCGATATTCTCGTCTGCAGCTAGGATTCTGATGATCACATTTTGCTTCCCTCCTCTGTTTCCCCTTCATGTTCCGGAATTCCAAAAAATCGTAGGTTATTTCTTTTTTCTCTATTTTCTAAATCATCTATTTTCAGATGTATTTCGTCCTCCCTCTTCTCTGTTGCGTATTCAGAGGTCTAGTTGGGTTTCTAGTGTATCTATCGTGGCTTGATTGTTTTCAATGCCCTCCATTCTCTCCTCGATATTGTCTACTCTCTGGGTCATCTTATCAATTTTGCCGCTGAGGTTAGCCCCCATATTTTGAATTTCGATGTCCCCCTTCGTGGCTGCCGCTCCCGTCTCCGAGGCTTCCACTGACATTGTGGCGTTTATATCCAGGTCCAAGTGTGGTGGGGTGTATGCGTACCTGGCCAACTTGCTTTGGGTGCTCATATGGTGCTTGAGTGCGAGGAGGCACACGCCCCGGGTGTGGGGGCCCTGCCCTCTGCACTGGCGTGGTTTGGAGTTCTTGGAGTGCGTGGTGGGACGGTGCCCAAAGAGTCCAGAGTATTGGGACCGTAGTGGTGGGAGGAGGCACACGCCCTGGGACCATGGGCTGTACCCTCCGCTTGCGTTGGTTTCGGACTCCAGAACGATGCGATGCCAGGGGGGGTCCAGTGCAGGCACAGGTATTGTTGGTGGGCCTCAGTGGAGTTGCGATGGACAGGTCCCGTAGCGGGGGGCTTAGGCTCTTGCGAGGCTCCGGGGGATACCAATACAGAAATTCTGCTCATGTGCGTTGTCGATCTGCCTGCGTAGCTCTTGGAGGGGCAGGTGACTGGCTGTTACGCGGAGGAGGGCACACACCCCATTGGTGGGGGCCCAACCCTCGGCTTTGCCCTCTGTTCAGGGGCTAACCCCTTGCATTGTATTGCGTAGTACCCAGTATTGTATTCGAGGGGGGGGGTTCCTGAAACGTTTCCACGGACGTATGCACTAGGCCTCGGACCGTAGATTATGGTGATGCGTTCAAATGGATGAGGGCCGGGCCTGGTGTGAGGTGGTCTAGACGGAAAAACACTTTATATGGAAGCTGGGAGGATTCCGGTGGCTGCCCGCTTGTCGTTGCCTCCTGGGGGGGGGGCATGTGACTGTGGGTTCCCATGTAAGAATTCTGGGGGAAAGCAGTTCCTCCGCCGGGAGTGTGGCACTGGGCGTGCTGTGAGGCGTCTTATATTGGGGGGCTGGTTACTGTGGCCTATGCTGGGACCATGAGGAAGGGCTAGGGCCACAGGTTGGGGACCGGGGCCTCCCCTCTCGGGCCACCTGTGCAGTGTTCATATGGGCCCTCCGGCCCTTTTGAGGTGGGGGTGTAGGAGGAGATCCGCGTGAAAGCGCCCCTCCTGGGGGGACCCGGCTGGCGAGTGCTGGTGTTAGCGGCGGTGGGTCCGGGAAGAGGCCCAGACCAACCCGCACACCGCCCGCAGCTATGTTTTTCGGTCAGGGGCAGAGAGCGGGGGAGGCCCCCCTCCACAGTCGGGACCGCGGGAGGCGCCTCGGGAGGAGACAGAGCCTCGGTGTATGATCAGCACCGCTAAGTGTTTCAGGGGGTAGCGGGGGGGCACCTACCCATTCCGCTGTGCTGCTCCTCTCGGCGGGCGCTGGACCTAGATGCAACTCGAGCGGCTGGACGGGGGGTGCACGCGGACACCTTCGCCATGCACCCACCAGCTCCACGAGAGTCCTTGATTCGGGCAGCAAAGCGGAGACTGCCCGGGAGAGCTGCAGCGAGGCCCGTGCTCTCTACGAGTGGGTGGTGGGAGGGACCGGGTACCTCAGAGTTCGTTCTGGCGCAGCCGAGGCCTCAACTGCTGTGTGCGCGCTCGGGGAGGGGAGGCTCACGCCGTTAGCCTTTTCTCCCGACTGGGTCCACCGTTTTCAGCCGGAATTTCCTTCATCCGGTGGGGGGCCGGTTCATGCTGCTAGGGCTGTCGTGGTTGTGCACAGGGGGGTCAAATGTGGGGGCTCAGGTCACTTTTGGGCCCGTGTGTCTGGAGCTCACATGGAGGTGCTCCTCATCCGTGCGCCCCCTGGTGGACGATCCAGTTTGTCCCTTTTAATGGGAGTGCTGATGCCCCTTACATTTTGCGAGAGTACCGTCACCTGGATTTTATTTATTGTATTCATGGGATGATTGATGGGTGGGTTCTTTGTGGTCACCCCGTTTTCCAGTAGCGCTCAGTGTTCTCCCACAAGTTTGTCTCGCCGTCTCTAACTTGTAAACCTCCCTTATTCCCCCCTCCCCCTCAAAAGAAAGAAACCTTTGAGATCAGAGCCGGGTTGCTACATGCCCTGAGACGAAGTGTCCAGCGCCCCCGGATCGTATTTCCCCTCATAAACACATTGTGGGGAGTCCTAAACCCCACTGGAGATTCCATTGGATTCTTTCCTCCTCCTCTCCTCGGCCTGCTAGTAGTCTATCGGGCGACTCAACCATTTCCTTCATCTCCGGTTGATGTTTGTTGCGGCGATCATTCACTTATTCTGAGTTCATAGATGGCATTGGCGTGCCCCTTGGCTGACTAAGTTTTCTCATCTTTTCCTTTCTTGTGGACCGTCTCCCACCTCTCCTGCTGATTTGGTTCCCTGAGTCTCCTCTGGGGTTTCGGGTGTGCACCTGTGCCCAGTATCCTTTCCCCCTCTTCACAGAAGGTGATCCTGTGTTGGGCTCTCTCACATGTAAACAGGAGGCCGAACGGAAAAGTCCATTTGTATTTCACCTGGGCCGCGGATAAGTGGCGGACTACCGGGCCCATCATCCGTCTTTTGAGACGGGTGGACTGAGCCAGGTCCTGGTATAGTTGCACTTCTTGACCGTTCACTCTTATCAGGGGGGCCTGTCTGGCTTTTCTCAGTATCTGTTCTTTCTGAGCGTAAGAAGTTATGGCCACCAGCACATCTCTGGGCCTTGTTCCCGGCTCGGCCCCTCTTTTAGGGCCCACTCTTTGGATGCGGTTGATCCCTACCCCCGGGCCCTCCTCCTCAGCTAGGATCTCGGCAAATAATTGCGTTACCGTCGACTTCAGGCCTGTCTCACCTATGGTTTTCGGCACATTTTTGATTCTCACATTGGATCTCCTTGATCTATTTTCAAGGTCCTTGCATTGCTGTTCAAGGTACATGGTTGTCTGGGCTACCCTGTCCAGTGTTTCTTCGGATTTTAAGGAGACGTCCTCTAATTGCTGCAGTTTTCTTTCCACTGAATCGGTTCTCTCCCCCAATTTGGTTACGTCCTGCCTGATTTCCTGGATTGATTGGACCATCTTGCCCCTCAGACGTTTAAATTGCTCTTGAACAGAGTTGAGTAGTTACGATTGAAGTTCTTTAAAGCATGTTTGCATGTCCTCTTTGTTCATTGGATTTCGCTCCATCCTTCCTCGGTTGAGACAGAACCTAGCGGGGGGGGGGGAGTCTTCCGGCGTAGGTGTGAGGTTGTTGTGTGTCCCCCAGAGCTGCTTTAGGTTCCTTCCTTGGCTTCTCTGTCGAGAGGACTGTGTTGTGGACTTTGCCCGTGTTTTGGACATTTATGCACCTTGGCAGACCTGGTGGTGCTTGTCTGTGGAGGTTTCTGTGGGCTTGCTCTAGGAGTCCAGGGAGAGTCCTTGGTTGTAGTGCTAGGGCTATTGCGTGGCGCCGCCTATGCAGTGGGGAGAGCTGGCTACGACTGTCAGTGGGCTATTTCTGCTGCGCCTTCAGGTTCCGCAGCTCCGCGCACCGCCGTCCCAACAACCACTGAGGGGGGGTCTGTGGCGCAGAGTTACTCTTGGGGTCCCCATTATGTGGCCGCCAGGCAGTATGGCTTATTTATGGCCCTCCTCTCTCCACTCTGGCCCGTTGAGTGCGTTTTTCCCTCACTTACTGCGTGGGGAGGGATGGGCTGGCTCTGTTCTGCTGTCCTCCTGGGCGTGCGTGGGTAGATCACTGCGTTGTGGTGGGTTCTGTGCTGATGGTCAACCTTCCCTGTGGGCACTGTCATAGAGGGCCTGCAGGTCACCACTGGTCTGTATGCCGGGGGATATTCCTGACCCGGTTCATGTGGCAAGGTCGAGCTTCACTGTGCCGGTTGCTTAGGTGGATGTTTACTTGTGCTGTTGGCCGGGTCCTTGCATGGCGCACTCTTTTTGAGTTCCCCTCATACCCCTTCTACTGGTGTCCGGGGAGGCACGCCGCACCTGCGCGGCACTCACAGGTGTATCTCCGGGGGGATCCTGCGCCCCCCTCGTTCCCCCAGTGCTGCCAGTGATCGGCGCAGCCCCCGGCTGGGCCGGACCGGCCCCCGGCAGGCCGCTCGGGGTGTTGCTGGAGTTATTGGCGCCCCGGGGGGCTCCAGCGTTGCCGGGGAAGAGGCTCTGCCCCGACATGGGTCCGGTCTCCACCCGGGGGCCCATCTCTTCTCCTGCTAGTCCGTCTGCCGCAGCGACACGCCACCCACCACGATCACCCCTCTTCTCGGGGCGGGAATGCTTTACTTGGTGGGCGCGCTGTTCTGTCCCCACCGGGGTGTGCGGACACCTGCCACAGTGGCTCCCCCACCCCCGCGGGCCCGGGGCTCGAACCTCAAGGGGCGGGGGCCCGCTGTCTCCTCCTTGGGTCATATGCTGCCTCCCACCGCTGCGGCCTCTCCTACGGCGGGCACTGTACACGGTGCAGCTCGCTGCTCGTCCTATGCGCTCTTTCAGCCCCGGGCTGCTATGGCTTTTGTTGTTCTGTTCTCCCTGGGACTACTTTGCTACCAATCCACTATTATGCTTTATTTCTCGGGATCGCCCGATTTGCTGAACTAATGGGCTGATTGTTGCGGCCCTGGGAGGAGAGACGGTCGGACGCGTACTCACTCAACCGCCGCCATCTTGGAATCCCCTCAGCAACTTTTTGACTGCTAAAAAAGATCTTCACTCCTGCTGCGCTGCTGTGGAAAGATCTGGTAAAATATGGATTGAAGCAGACTCATAGCTCAGTGGGCCCTTCTCCCTGGCCAGTAGCAGAATATAGTCATGATCCCTGTAGTTAAGTATTTCAGCAATGACAGGCCTTGGTTTGGTAGTGGGCGTCCTATGGGCTCTTTCGATCGCAAAAGTGTTAGATAGTGCCGGGTTATCCAGCAGGTCCCCAAGCACCAGCAGGTCCCCAAGCAGGGACTCTATGGCCGTCTCCATGTGGCCTCTGCCAAAGTTCTCTGGTAGTCCAACTATACAGATATTGTTCCTTCTGGAACAGGATTCAAGGTCATCGCACTTTACTAGTGCCCTCTTCATGTCTTTAGACATTGTGGACACCTGCGATTTGATCCCCTGTATATAATCTTCGGCAGAGCTGATCCCGGATTTCAGCTTCGATTACTCTGGTAGTCACCCGTTCCATTTTGGCATATAGAGTGGTGATATTGGAGGGAATGCCATCTAGTTTTCCATTATCTGCAGTAAAACCAGTCTGCATACTTTCCAGGATTCGTCGAAGGCTTGGCCCACCTTGCTCATCTGTTCCAGACGATATTTACTGCTCTGCCTCAGGATCCGGCCGGGGTTTACTCGTTTGATGGGCACAGGCGTACATGTTGCTTTGCCTTTTGGTGCCACCCCTTCCTTTGGGCATGTTCACTGCGCAGCTTATCCGCCAGCGCGCACCACACCACAGATAGGCAATCGGTCAGTTCCACAGTGCATCCAGTCTGGATTGATACCTGTATTGCGGTTCCTGATCTATGGAAATCCAAGTGGGGCTGGGAAGAAGGCGAAAGAAAAGATAAAGGGGGGGTGTATTGCCCAGCACCACCATGCAACAATATTCCAGCACACAGCAGCAGGATCTCAGCGTCCACCTGTGCCCAAGGCTAGCTCGTTAGTGGACCTATCCACAATGTGCCTATGCTACAGTGGGCAGCAGGTGCCCAGTGCTAACATCCTGTGATGACAGCCGTGCCCCGCAACCCCACATCCAGTGTTTGGCAGGCAGGGGCTCCCATAGCCAATTCTTCCATCTTTGACTTACTACACAGTTCATCCACGTCAGGAGCAATCCTGCAGCACACCCTCCACCGTGGTATTCACTGGCTTTCCTGCGGCAAGTAGCATGCGTCAGCTCAATGTTGTCGTCTCTCTGCCTCACCCACTAATATATGGCGTTCATATGCCCCGCAGATCCCCAAGCGTATCCAACATACATTAACCTTACCCCATATCGCTCTCTGCTGAAGACCAACCACAGCTCCCCTCTGTGTGGGCTCCCAGATCGGCCTCAATCCACGGGAAACACCCCCTCATCCAGCGCTGCCTCACAGCGTGTCTGCAGCCCACATGTCATCCCGGGGCAGGCAGGGCACCAAAATGATGTGCCGAGGATGCTAGGGCCTGCTGGGTCAGATCGGGTGCCAGCCGCAAACGGCTCGCTCCCCGCAGCCTCCAGCTCATCTCTGCCTGGCAGTTCAGGAGGCTGCAGCGGCGGTCAGTCTTGCCACTAATATCTGCAAGGCGGCGATGGCTTAGCTTTTCCAGTCGGGGCAGCAGCCACACTACGATTTTTGCCTGTCCTGCCACACCAATAGCTGCTGGCAAAGCCCCATGAATATGGGTCAGTGTCTTCCGTTGCAGGTGGCCAGTGCAGAGGTTTAGCAGAGAGCAACCATTTTCTGGCTGTGCAGCAGCTCTCCACAAGGGGGGCATTGTTAATGTCCCCTTCACCTTCGGGAAAGATTGTGAAGGTATCCTGCTGCAGGATATAGGTTTAATTGTGAGGAGTGAAGGCACACCACTGCACGCTCGCACCAGAAAAAATACAGCCCGCTAGGGAAAAAGGCCCAGAACACTCTGGCAAGGAAAACAAGTATTTATTTCTACAAAAATAGGAATGCATCAGCAAAGAACTCTGCTGCTGCGGAACGTTCTGAAGTCTGTCGGCATATGCGGCACATTATAAGCACAAACAGCGTCACTGATGACGTAATCATATATAGTACAATACGGATTGGCAGAGACCTATAGATGTAGGGCCTGCTCCATATGGGATGCCAGGCCATTGGTCCGTCTTCATCTGTCCATCTTTGTTCACGTGGGTGCTGCTGGCCTTGTCATCAGTGGTGAGCTGACCTAACAATTAGTTAGCTTCTCTGAAACACAATGTTATTCTTATGATTGTAACAATGCACCTGGCAGATACAGGGATGGGCTCTGGGAGAACCTAAGTCACACTAACTCGCACACACTTCACTCGCTCCCAGACAGATCAGCAACTCCCAAGGTCCTTCACCTTCGCTTTGGGCTATAATTCTGATGCCACTCTGCGCCTCGCTGCACAAATCGTGTTACCCATTCATGAAGGCGCGATAGCCTTGCCTTCTGATCTTAATGATCGATTGAGGGGTGTACGTATGGTCTGGGTTTGGGTGTGCTGTGGAATGCGGGGGTCATGGGATAAAAGCATGGCAGGGCTGTATTTCTCATGTATTTTATTTATTCAAATTTTTAAAGCGCACATCAGCCCTGGGGCATCGTGGCACTGTTACATATAAAACATCAAGCTGGTTTCAGTGGAAGGAAGATGGTTACAAGGCAATTTTCATTACAGGATAATGTATACAGATGCTTAGTATTTACAGACACATTTCGTAGCAGATCGTATGAGCAAGTGAAGGTGACAGGGAGATGGTTAATTGAATAGTGTAGTTTTGAGGGATTTGCGAAAGGAGTACAGTGAGGGTTCTGCTCTGAGTGAGTTGGGGAGAGCATTCCAAAGCTTAGGTGCTATGTGTGGGAAGCAAATGCTGCCGGCTTTGGCTCTTCTTTCAGTGGGTACTCTGAGTTGATTAGC
This sequence comes from Ambystoma mexicanum, assembly GCF_040938575.1. Taxonomy (NCBI): domain Eukaryota; kingdom Metazoa; phylum Chordata; class Amphibia; order Caudata; family Ambystomatidae; genus Ambystoma; species Ambystoma mexicanum. The sequence goes on from NC_090925.1 coordinate 694,276,691, forward strand.
GTAATGCCTTCTTTTAGGGCGGATGGAGGAATTCTTGGTTATGGTTTCTGATAGGTAGGGGGGTGCTGTGTGATTGATGCATTTGTGTGTGAGAGTGAGTATTTTAAAATTGATTCTTACCTTGACTGGGAGCCAGTGTACGGGTCTTCTGGCCTGGGTTATATGGTCAGTTTTGGGGATGAGTAGTGCAGCGCAGAGGGCATTATTTTGCTCTATTTGGAGCCTGTTTAAGTTTTTAGTTGATGTGCCTGCTAGAAGGGCGTTGCAGTAGTCCAGTCTGGCACCTATAGTAGCTCTGGCTATGGAGAGGCAGTTTGGTGTGGTGAGGTAGAGTTTTATGGCATAAATGAGTTTGGTGGTCCGAGAAGATGCAGAGGCGATGGTGCTAACTTGTCTAGCCATGGAGAGTGTGGCGTCTAAGTAGACTCCTAAGGTCTTCACGGCAGAAGAGACAGGTATGCTGATGTTGTCAATGGTCATGTGTGAGTAAGCGGGGCTGAGTTTGGTTAGTGTTTCGCTGGGGGCTAGGATGATGATCTCGGTTTTATCACTGTTTAAACAGAGACCAATGATAGCCATCCATGTTTGGATAGTGGTATAGATTTTAAGGAGGGCTTCTGAGTCTTGGTTGTAATCTCCGCAGAGGGGGAGGAGAACTTGTGTGTCGTCGGCATAGTTTGTGTAAGCTATGCCGAGGGAGTCCAGTAGGTCAAAGAGGGGTTTGGTGAATAGGTTGTAGAGGGTAGGTGCAGTGCATGATCCTTGTAGGACTCCACAACTGATGGTGGTCGGGGGAGAGGGGGCATAGGCCTGGTCTGAGTACACTTTAATGGCCCTACCTTCAAGGAAGAATGTGATCCAAGTGGTTGCCTTGTGGGAGAAGAGTGCAGCATTGAAAAGGTGAGAGGTGAGAATCCTGTGGTCGACAAGGTCAAATGCGGCAGAGAGATTGAGCAGGAGGAGGAGAGCAGGTTTGCCTGTGTCCATTATTTTGGTGATTTGATTCTTTAAATTTAGAGGGGCAGTTTCAGTCCCATGGCCTTTGCGGAAACCTGATTGTCTTCTGCCTAAGATGCTGTGGGTTTCCAGGTAGTGTTGGATTTGGTTATGGGCAGCTTTGTCTAAGATTTTGAGGAGGAAGGGGACGGTGATGATGGGATGATAGTTATTGGGGGAGGAAGGATCAATGGAGGGTTTTTTTTAGGAGCGGGCAAACCCAGGCTTCTTTTAGGTATTGTGGTACGGTTGCAGAAGTGAATGAAGCATTGATGAAAGCTGTGATGATGGGGGTGAGAGATTCTGTACAATCTTTGATGATGGAAGGTGGACAGATATCCCCTTTGCAGGTGGAAGGTTTGATTTTTTTTTGAGGAGGTCCGAGACGTCCGTCTCTGTGACTTCTCTGAAAGCGAAGATAGGTGTTTGTGAGTGATCATTGTTAGGGGGAGGTGAGGGAGAGCTGGTGGGGGTGTTGAGAGCTTTGCGTTGGGATGCTATTTTGTCTTGGATTGTTTTGACTTCATTGAGGAGGGCAGTCTGGATGCCTGTGCACCATGCTTCATCCTTGATGATTTCACCCGGTCTGGAGGCAGGTGTGGTGAGTTCTTTGAATATGGAGAAAATGTCTCTTGATTTGGTGCTGGCATTAGTGATTTTCTGGTTTTAGGATTCAGATTTGGCTTGGAATATAGCTTTTTTGTAGATAAAAGAGATCTCTTTGAAATTGTTGAGAGAAGATTGGTTAGGCACTGATTGCCACCTGGATAGATCTTTGCGATTCTTGTTGCGAAGGGCAGATAATTCTTCAGTGAACCAAGAGTTGGAATGCATGGATTTTTTTTTCTTCCTTTTGTTTTCTTCTAGAGGGGCAATGGTTTCGATGGCTTGAGTGAGCGCACTGGAATAGATGTTGGCGGGAGAGGTAGGGTCATGGGTAAATGGAGGTTTGAGTTCAGGGATATCAAGGAGAGGAGCGAAGCTGGAAGCAGTGCGTTTTTTGGAGCTTCTTTGGCGGGGGGGACCTGAGTTAGGGTTTTGTGGGTGGGAGTAGTAGGAATGGAGAATTGAATGAAGTAGTGGTCAGCCCATGTGAGAGTTCTTTGGCTAAATTGGTGGCTGCTTTGTCCTTAGGGTCAGATAGGCCAAGGTTAATGTCACCTAGAAGGATTGTTTTGGTGGTGCTTTTAAGGTTGTTGCCTATGTTTTGGAGGAGTTGCTATTGGTAGTCTGGGGGTGATCGTGGAGGTCTGTAGGTGATAAAGAAATGTATGGTGCAGTTAGGGGAGAGGGCTAGTTTGGCAGTGAGGAGATCAGCGTTGTTGTCCCACTGTTGGTTACACATTCTTATAGCGAGGGTGTTTTTAAAGATGAGGGCAACGTCGCCACCTTTAGAGTTTTTTCGTTCCTGTCTGAGGATGGAATAGTCTTGGGGGAGGACAAGGTGGATAGAAGGGCTGGATTCTTCATGGAGCCAGGTTTCGGATATGGCTAGTAGGTCTAGTTTGTGGTTTGTGATAAAGTCATTGATTTCAATAGCATGGGCATGGATAGAGCGAGCATTGATGAGTGCACATCTTAAGTCTGGGTTAGCTGGTGATGGAGTATGTATGTTGGCGTTGGGGGTGCGGGAGGTGGAAGGTGCGTGTTTGAGTGAGGGAGGCTGGAGTGTGATAGATGCGGCGTGATGGATGCTTGGGTGGTGTGCATGGGCAACAAGGTGAATCTGTGCGACTGATGTGTAGGTGCGAGAGCGAAGTCTGTTATTCCTAAGGTAGGTGGTGGGTGGGTGCTGCAGTGAGCTAAGAGGGGTTTAGTGCATGTTCTTAGTCTACAGTGCCTGAGGTGATGTCCAATTGGATTGGTACGGTGGTTTAGTGTAATTTGGAGTGCTGAGGATGATGTGGTGTGCAAGAGGTCAAGTAGTTGTGTAGGGCATGGGTGAGCAGGCGTCATGCTGCAGATGGCCAGATGGGAGAGAGAAATGAGGAAGATGGGAGATGATGAGAGAAGGTGTGTAGGCGCTATGGGACGAGTGCCAGAGGGATGCATTTGTAGAGAACAGATGTAGTAGAGTGCTAGTGCAGAGTTAGTTGGACAGATTCAGTAGCATAGAATTCAAAGTATTCCTTAGGCTGTGCTGTATAGTCTGAGGGGCTGGCAGTAACACAGGTAATCAGGCCTCTAGGACAGGCAACAACGCAGGTAATCTGGCCCGCCTCTAGGGCAGGCAGCAACACAGGTAATCAGGGTACCTCTAGGGCAGGCAGCACACAGATAATCAGACCTCTAGGGGCAGGCAACAACACAGGTAATCAGGCTGCCTCTAGGGCAGGCAGCAACACAGATAATCAGGCCTCTAGGGCAGGAAACAACACAGGTAATCAGGCCGCCTCTAGGGCAGGCAACAACACAGATAAGCAGGCCTCTAGGGCAGGCAGCAACAAAGGTAATTAGGCCGCCTCTAGGGCAGGTAGCAACACAGGTAATCATTAATAATATACTCTAATGCACAAACAAAATACGATTTGAGGATAAGGCACAGTAGTCAGACGAAGTGCACTATAGTCTAGGTACACACAAAATGCAGTTTGGGGCAGAAGGAGCAGAGCTCGAGAGGGAGCTACAATTACTGAGGCGTGGCCCACGGAGGGTAGGAGCAAGAGGCCCCAGCATAAGTGGCATGTTTAGTGTGGCAGGCAGGCATTTTAGTGAGAGCTTACAGCAGGTGAAGGGGTGGTATACAACGACCAGTTAACCTGTTAACTGTTAACAGATGCAGTATACAATATAGACATTAGTAAAGGTGGGCACTCGTAGGAGGCAGCATGGAGAAGTAAAATGTCAAAACAATTGTATAGGTGACGTGGTGGTACCAGTGTACAGTCAGTGTCTCACCGTGTAGGCAGGGACCGAGTTTGTAGGCAGGCAAGGGCGGCTGAGGAGATGCACGGTGGCAGAGCTTAGTGACCTGGTGGAGCCCGGTCAGCTTAGTCAGGATCTGAGCCTTTTCTGAGAGCCTTCTCTCGAAGGCCGGCTCTTGCCTGTCGGTGATCCGATTGGCTTCTTGGAGAAAAAGGGAGCCAATCACGTCGGTCTCATGCAGGCTCAGAGGGGTGAGGAGGTTGTAGCCCTGGAGGTGCCCATCTTGGAGTGGCTTTAGGGATCGTTGGGGGCAGGCGGGCCTTGCTATCTGCTCTGTGGCATGGTACTGCCAAGAGGCACTCTGCTGCCTTCTCATGACCTTGCAGAACACATTCTTCCCAGGGCCTGTACATTTCTGAACAATGGAGGAGGTTGTTGACCTCTCAGACCTGGCCAGGGTGTGGTGGTTTTCACGTTCATGCAAGGGGCCTAATACTAACACAAAATACTTTTCACCGCGCTTGGGCCTAAATTCTAAGACGGCTGCCGCTCGCTAAGATGGCATTCACACCCGCATCTACTGTATAGATTGCAATGCATGCACTAATGTGATCGCGCGACAACCTTTGTGTGCACGCCCCGCGCCCTAAATGTATTCTCTTAGCGTTTATTCCTCATTCGGTATTGCCTAGGGAGGTGGGAAGACCCTCTCTCCTTCCCAACATTCCCCCCTTTCATTAATCCTAAATTAACAAACTCCCCCGCAGGTGTCATTGGCAACCAAGTTCCAATATACTTTTTCCTCTCCCCCGTCCGCTCTTCAACCTATCTAATATCTCAGCCTCCAGGTATGGTTGTGACCCGTCATTTGTAACCCATGCTCTGCAAACATCTTGTAAACTCACTCCAGATTGGGCATATTCCTCTGGAGTACATGTCATGAAAATACAACCCCCATTCCTGGCTAAATCTACCCAGTGCTCTGTGTAATTTTCGGGGTCAGGTGGGGGTGTTGTCTCTGTGTCACAGGATTCTAAGGGGTGGTAGATCTCTCATGCAGGGTTTGTTTGGGCCATCAGTTTGGGTACGGTTCTCTATGGTACCGTGAAGTGCTTTGAGTGCCCCCCCAATTGAGACCATCATAATTGCGCCACTGGGCACTGCTTAGGCACAACATCGGAGTCCCTTTTGGCGCGTGCAAAGAAATGGCCAAAATAAAGACTGACTGATACCAACATCTTCACAATCGCACCCAGCCAGGATGGAGCCCTAAAACAAGTTAGATCAAACCAGTCTTCATCTTGTATTCCAGCTTATTTCTTCATGCGCACTCCCAGGTTGTGCACAGCTTTGATTATATGTGACAGAGAGCCATTCTCAGCATCTTCGGGGGGCACGAATACCCGATTTTACTTGTACACACCTCCCTCCATTGCAGTCAGCATATCGAGGACAGAGCGGTTCTGCATCGTCATTAGCCTCAGGGCACGGAGTTCCACCTTTATGACGCTGAATCCTTCCTCTGTGTCGTTAGCCAGCTGTTTTATTTTCCAGGTGACAAATCTGCAGCCATTTAGTGTTGAAAGCAGCTTGCACACCAGGCAGCAGCAGTGAGGCAAAGAAAGTGTCTGCTTTGGTGAAGAGGCGGTATTCATCTGGTATTTCATCAAGCAGGTTTGATGAGGGCTTGGACAGATAGTTTGCTATTTTCTTCCTTTGTAGCATTGCGCCGTATTCTTTTCCTGGAAAGGTGTGGAACTCTGGCGCTGGCAACGTGTTCCTTGTTTCTTCTTCAGATGTTGGGAAGGTGGGAGGGGCAAAGGTCTGTTGGCCCACTTGCAAATATACTTCTGGGATTACAAGCAGAGCTGAGTACAGCGTTTCTAGCTAACAGCTCCTCCAGGATGGTGGGAGGTGCAAGTATGCTTGTTGGCCGCATACCCAGTAGTAAACCATCACTGCCGCCGTGCCTTACTTGAGATCAGGAATTAGCAAGGTTTTATTGCAATCTTCATTGCCCCCTACAGATACTGTTCCGGCACTGTAAAAGCAAAGTTCATATGATTCGTCACTGTGCATTTTCACTGGCGTCTCCATTGCCTCAATCCATGTTAGTTTTTTTATATGTTCAGTCCAGAACGGTACACATACTGCCTCCACCTGAGCCAAAGCCACTTCTTTGTATGCCAGATTACTGTGGTTTGTTGCCATTTGTTATTAATGTATTTTAGTCCTTGTATCACCAGGTAGGGTCTTTTCATGCATTTGCCACCTTTTTGTGTTTTGTCGCATTGCAGGCTGTCCGCATCAACACGTTTGAGCCTTAAATTGTGTGCCTGGAAAATGTAAGGAAGGCAAAGTATCAACAGTAAGACAGACACTAGTGACCACTGTTCAAGGGTGTTTATTGAATTTCAAGAAGGGTTTGAAAAACGCCTATCTAATCCCGAATCTACAGATGGAAGCAAGCTACGACCATCAAATAATAACAGTCCTAGTGGTATCTTGTCAAAATAAAAGGGCCTATAATAATAAACCTATTGCCATTTCTTACTTCTAAATACACATAGGGCTTCATTACACGTACACCGGTCCGGAGTTAACGCCGCCGGTAAAACCATACCGGCACCGTTTCCACGTCCGCCCAATCATGACCCACGGCCCCGGAAATAGCACCTCCCCCAACCGCCACCGCGGAGTTAAGGGTCCCGTAAAGTCCACCTGCATGGAAACCCCTCAGTTACCGGCAATACGAAACACCGCGAGCATCACAACTAGCTCGGACACGGAAACACTGTCAGAAAAATGGTGTTAAAACTGTGATCACGGTGGCGGTACCTCCACCACCGCGAACATGCCGTTAAACCATGGGTGCACAACATACGGCCCGCGGGCCAGTTGCGGCCCGCCATGCCCTTTTGACCGGCCCGCGAGGCACAAAGACTATCCTAATGGAGGGCGGCCCGCGGCCGCCCTCCATTAGGAAAGTCTTTGTTGTCTTCCGGGCCGGTGAAAACACTGGCCCTCATTGGCTAGCACACACACGCATCACGTCGCTCCTACGAGCCACGTAATGCGTGTGTGCTGCACCAATGGAGGGCCAGCAGCACTACGGCTGGCGTGGCCCATAAGGCTTGATGCCGGAAGGCATTTCAGCCTTGGACCATGCCAGCCGTAGTGCGATTCCAGCTTACCTGCCTGCCTTCCAGCACGTCTCCGGTAAGTGGTCTGTTTGTGTGTCGGGTTTGTTTTGCTTTATGTTTGTGTGTATGAATGTTTTTGTTTTAATTTATTTTGAGTGTATGTTGAGATGCGGGGGTGGGGGGGTGTGTCGGATGTGTTTGAATGTTTGTGTTTTAATGTATTTTGAGTGTATGTTGAGATGCGGGGGTGGGGGGGTGTGTCGGATGTGTTTGAATGTTTGTGTTTTAATGTATTTTGAGTGCATGTTGAGATGCGGGGGTGGGGGGGGGTGTCGGGTGTGTTTGAATGTTTGTGTTTTAATGTATTTTGAGTGTATGTTGAGGTGGGGGGGTGTGTCGGATGTGTTTGAATGTTTGTGTTTTAATGTATTTTGAGTGTATGTTGAGATGCGGGGGTGGGGGGGTGTGTCGGATGTGTTTGAATGTTTGTGTTTTAATGTATTTTGAGTGTATGTTGAGATGCGGGGGTGGGGGGGTGTGTCGGATGTGTTTGAATGTTTGTGTTTTAATGTATTTTGAGTGCATGTTGAGATGCGGGGGTGCGGGGGTGGGGGGGTGTGTCGGATGTGTTTGAATGTTTGTGTTTTAATGTATTTTGAGTGTATGTTGAGATGCGGGGGTGGGGGGGTGTGTCGGATGTGTTTGAATGTTTGTGTTTTAATGTATTTTGAGTGTATGTTGAGATGCGGGGGTGGGGGGGGTGTGTCGGATGTGTTTGAATGTTTGTGTTTTAATGTATTTTGAGTGCATGTTGAGATGCGGGGGTGGGGGGGTGTGTCGGATGTGTTTGAATGTTTGTGTTTTAATGTATTTTGAGTGCATGTTGAGATGCGGGGGTGGGGGGGGGTGTCGGATGTGTTTGAATGTTTGTGTTTTAATGTATTTTGAGTGCATGTTGAGATGCGGGGGTGGGGGGGTGTGTCGGATGTTTATGAATGTTTGTGGGGGTTCGGGTCTGTATGGGTGCATGTTTGTGTGTGTGCTGAGTTGGGGGGTGGGGGATTTGGGTCTGTATGGGTGCATGTTTGTGTGTGTGCTGATTTGGGGGGTGGGGGGTTTGGGTCTGTATGGGTGCATGTTTGTGTGTGTGCTGATTTGGGGTGGTGGGGGGTTCGGGTCTGTATGGGTGCATGTTTGTATGTGTGTTGATTTGGGGTGTGGGGGTTTGGGTCTGTATGGGTGCATGTTTGTGTGTGTGCTGATTTGGGGGGTGGGGGGTTCGGGTCTGTATGGGTGCATGTTTGTGTGTGTGCTGATTTGGGGGGTGGGGGGTTCAGGTCTGTATGGGTGCATGCTTGAGTGTGTTTGGGGCATAGTGTTTGGTTGGGGGTGAGCGGGCCATGGGGCATAGTGTTTGGTTGGGGTGGGAGCCATTGGGCATAGTGTTTGGTTGGGGGTGAGGGGCCCATGGGACATAGTGTTTGGTTGGGGTGAGGGGCCCATGGGGCATAGTGTTTGGTGGGGGCCATGGGGCATAGTGTTTGGTTGGGGTGGGAGCCATGGGGCATAGTGTTTGGTTGGGGGTGAGGGGCCCATGGGGCATAGTGTTTGTTTGGGGTGGGAGCCATGGGGCATAGTGTTTGGTTAGGGGTGAGGGGCCCATGGGGCATAGTGTTTGGTGGGGGCCATGGGGCATAGTGTTTGGTTGGGGTGGGAGCCATGGGGCATAGTGTTTGGTTGGGGGTGAGGGGCCCATGGGGCATAGTGTTTGGTTGGGGGTGAGGGGCCCATGGGGCATAGTGTTTGGTGGGGGCCATGGGGCATAGTGTTTGGTTGGGGTGGGAGCCATGGGGCATAGTGTTTGGTTGGGGGTGAGGGGCCCATGGCGCATAGTGTTTGGTTGGGGGTGAGGGGCCCATGGGGCATAGTGTTTGGTTGGGGGTAGGGGGCCATGGGGCATAGTGTTTGGTTGAGGGTGAGGGGGCCATGGGGCATAGTGTTTGGTTGGGGGTGAGGGGGCCATGGGGCATAGTGTTTGGTTGGGGATGGGAGCCATGGGGCATAGTGTTGCACTCCAAGAGTGAACTCAATAATAAAGCTAAAACAGGCACAGTTAGGAGATGTACATCCTTTGCTTTTTTGAGGAAACCTGACTCAACGAAGGCCATACTCCTCTTGGGTAACCCAAACAGCAAACTATAGCAGTCCAAAATAACGAATGTCCAATCAAGGGTCAATAAAATATATATAATTTAATTAAACAGACGATATACAATAACTAAATCGAAATAAATGATAGCAATGGAAAATGTGTAGTACAAAATGTAAGTTTGAAATGCAATAAAAATCGTTACCCCTCAAAAACATATCTTTTTCAATGTGTTTAATACAAATTGGGGGTTGAAAAAGCCTCCTGACATGTCCCGTCTACCGCCCCGCCCACTTTTACTTTTCGGCCCACTATAGCCCTCATGTAAGGTACTTTCGGCCCTCTGTCAAAATCAGTTGTGCACCCCTGCGTTAAACAGTGCTCGCTGAACTGAATCAGGGCACAGGTCAAATCAGCCCAGCTGGACCCAGCAGCACACTGGGAGCCTACAAAAGGGCCACACCCAGCCCAACACAACACAGAACCATGCAGGCAGCAGCTCTAGTAGCACTTGGACTGGGCCTACTCAACCAACAGGCAGCACTGCACATGATGGCAGTAATGGCTCAGAGGAGGAGGCGGAGGCGCCAACCAGCCAACCCTGTACCTATGGCAAACCCCATTGTCCAGCCGGCACAACCCCGCAGGCAGCCTGCAATACCACACATCAGGGCCTCACCCTGGAACCTTACCCCAGGACAGATCCACACACTATACCGGCTGGACCGTCCAACAATCCTGTACATCACTGCCATGATTGAGGACAACATCAGCGGCCACATAGACACCCCCACCGCCACCCCCCCCCCTCCTGAAGTTTGTGTCTGTGCTGCATTTCCTTGGCACTGGCACCTATCAACACACAGTCGGTGAGCTGCACGGCATATCACAACCCTGTTTTTCAAAAATCCTGGTACAGGTACTGGATGCCCTGTTGCGCCACGTGTCGGAACACCTAGCCCTACCCCGTACCCTGCCCGAGGTCATTGCCACCAAGTTGGCCTTCCATGCCATAGCAGGCATGCCAAATTGCATAGGTGCAGTTGACTGCACCCACATTGAGCTGAGAGTACCACGTGCAATTGAGATGGTGTTCCGCAATAGGAAACAGTATCACTCGTTGAATGTACAGATGGTATGTGATACCACGCTACTGATTACACACTGCTGCGCACGTTTCCCAGGCTCAACCCATGACTCAATGGTAATGCGGAATTCCACGTTGCCATGGTACATGGAACGCTATGCTGGACAAACCACGTGGCTATTAGGTGAGTACAGCTGACAATGCTCCGACCCTGTTGAAGTGATGTGTGTGTCTCCAGGCCAATGAGCAATGTGAGTGTGCCGCTGTGACCGCACATGCATCACCCCCCCCTGCCATCAACCAAATAGACAGCGGATCCCAAACATCACAAAGGAAGACATGACAGGTCAACACAGTGTGCCCGTACACACCCTGCCACATGACGCACACAGCTGATACTGTCACTGTCCAATACACCTTGTGCCACTGCAAACACCCACCCACAAATGGAACACTACCCTCCCAATGCACATGATGCCTGTAAATGAGACGTCCTGCATTAACTACTTCATTACAGTGGAGTGACTCTGCCATGTGTGCACATCACTGCACTATGCCATACTCACAATCAAATGTCACCCGCAGGGTAGAGTACACATGCACGTAAATGTGTAGGTCAATATCCATTTGGATACATCCACTGTGATAAACACTTCCAACCACTGCATGGCACACATGCATGAATGAACAATGATACAAGATAGCACAGCATCAGATGAAGACATGATACCACAAACACTGACATGTCCCCCCATCTACATCCCATGTAGGTGATGCTGGATATGCACTCACGCCATGGATGATGACACCTGTACGGAGACCAAGGAACAGGCATGAAGAGGCGTACAATAGGGCACATGTCCGCACACGTGGAATGATTGAGAGGACATTCGGACTGCTGAAGGCCCGGTTCCGCTGTTTGAGCAGATCTGGCGGATCACTGCTGTACAGCCCAGTGAAGACGGGTAAAATCACGCTCGTATGTGCCATGATGCACAATCTCTGCCTGCGCAGGAACCTCCCAATGCCCCCAGGCGCAGATGAAGAAGATGGGGATGGAGATGGAGATGGGGATGGGATGGCACCACCTCCCGCTGGGGGTCCACTTGATGGCCAAAGAGCACGGGATGAACTGATTCGCATTTACTTTTGAGACACGGCACATTCACAGCAATGCATGGACATGGTGATGACAATAAATGATTTGTTGTACTGCAAATGAAATGATAGATGTCCACACATGTATGTTTTGATTTCAAATGATGATATATTGATGAATTAACAATAGGGAAGGAGGTGCAATGGTTAGGGAAGCTGTACACCCATGCCCACCCACCACCCAAACGTACCCACCCCCACCCAGACCCCAATGTTCAAACACCCAAAACAACCTCCCCCACCACCCAAATGTACCCACCTCTCACACCCTTCAAGTCCACGTGTGTCCTGCAGTGCCCCGCACACATGCCATCACTTCCGTGTGCGCTTCTGTGCCTGTGCATCCTTGCCCGAGAGCCCCGTTAGCCGACTCGAGCCCCTCCTTGGACTGGCAGTAGTGGAGCTGGATGGGGTGGTGGTATTGGATGGAACAGAATCAGGTATAGATGGCATACGTGCAATATTTGCCTGTTGCCCAATCAACATGGACTCTATGAGCCTGGAGGTGTTGTCATTACCATCCCGCACATGGCGTGCCAGGGTGACAATAGTGCTGGCAAAGCGTCCAATGGACCTTGATAGGCGACGCACTGTAGCACTCCCTCTGCAGCATAGATTCCTCAAGCTGCCTCTCCACCAGCTGGCTGAGGGTAGCCTGCTGCTCCTCCATCCGCTGCATGCGGGAATTAAGCTCTGCCATAGATGGGGTGGGTGACCTCATTGGACTTCGGACTGATGTGGGGCTAAACTCCAGCTGATGGAAGGATCCCAGGTCATCAAATGTGGTATCTCCCCCTGTGGCCCAGTATCAGAGTGCTCTGCCGGGGCACTGTTGTCACTACAGGCCGCCTCCTCTGGAGTGCAGCTGCCTTCTGTGTTGGTTTGGGTGGGCATGATGGGTTCCTGTGGCACCTGTGTTAAGTCAGGCAGAGTGGAGACGTTGGGGATGTTGGTGGTGGTGGCCGGCACATTTGTTGCAGTTGGTACTCGGGGCAGAGATGCCGAAATGCTGGCAGCATCCTCTTGTGCAGGGACGGTGGCTTGGACACGTGCCGGTGCAGATTGCCTGGCCTGTTGTGCAGTATCACTGTCACTTGATACGGCTGTGGGGACACAGAGGACATGCAATTAGTGTTGTGGTGGTGGCTGATGGGTGCATCACATGCATCATACAGGTTGATCATTCAATAGTGTTAGTTACATGCATCTGATTGTTGGGGGTATGCATTGTTGTGATATTGGTTGCCATACGGATCATGATGGGTCCTTTGGCCCAGTCATGCACTGCTTGGGGGTGGTGGGTTGTTAATGGGTCCTTTGGCCCAGTCATGCACTGCTTGGGAGGGGGTTGTTAATGGGTCCTTTGGCCCAGTCATGCACTGCTTGGGGGGTGGGGGGGGTTGTTAATGGGTCCTTTGGCCCAGTCATGCACTGCTTGGGGGGGGGGTTGTTAATGGGTCCTTAAGCCCAGTCATGCCATCAACATGTTCTCATGTGGCATGGCATTCATGTTTCACCACTTACCAGCATCTGCAGGTGGGCTCACTCCTGCCTCAGCCTCCCTGATCCCATGGATGCCCTCAAGGTGGAGGACACTGCTGCAACACTCCTCCCGTGCTTGCAGCCTCAGTTGGGAAGGGGGTCCTCCACCTGTCCCACTGCTGCGTTGGCGGTGTGTGGAGATCAGGTTCCGAACCCTCAGCCTGAGGTCGTCCCACCACTTGTGGCAGTCCTTGACGCTCCTCACAGTCACGCCCACAGCAGTGCACTTGCGTGCTGCTTCCGCCCACACTTCCTTCCTTTCCTTCCTCCGCTGCTGTGTGGCACGCCGTTGAAGCACTGAACAGCATCTCTGCATGCTCCACTATATGCTCCACCAGAACAGTTAGCTCCGCCTCACTAAAGCGCTGTTTGCGCTGCCTCTGAGCTGGAATCCTGGCAGACATGCTGGTGGTCCCTTTTGCCTTCTCACAGTGTGGATTCTGCTTGTGCTGACTCTGGATGGCAATGGATTGTGCTTTATAGGATGGCCGCCTTTCTGTTTCCTGTTTTGGCGATCATGGTATTTCCGGTTCCGTGTCCGTGGCGACGGAGGCAGACACGGTTTTTGCGCTACTTGTGGCAGCGCTATGTCCATTTCTGTGGCTTTTTCCGTGATGGCGGTAACAGCGTTTCCGCATCCGTGTGGTGCGCGCGACCTACAGCACGTATATCGGATGGTCTTTCCGCAACCTTGCGGACACGGAAACTTTGTTACCGCCATCACGGAATCACCGCGGTCCAAACCTGACAGGTTGTAATGAGGCCCGTAGTCTGGGAAACAGTTTTTCCGAAAAAGAAAAGTGTTCACAAAATGATATGTTGGGATGTTCAGGCCATTGGCCTCCCTTCCCCATGTTTTCAACACCGGACAAGGCGGTACACTCGAACTTAGCACAGCCTCTGTCTTCTCTAGAACAAGGAAACAGTTCAATCATTAGCATTAGGGCCTTCCGTGCCTAAGTCTTTTCGCCTTTTCAAAGTCTCTTCTTTCAGAGGGCCTGATGCAACAAACAATATGTTAGTTTCCTCTTTCAGATTTTCACAAGTACACCATTTCTCAGGCGATTAACTATTCACATCGGATCTCCCTCAGCCGGGCTCAGGTCGATTTAGCACAGTGTTCGTAGATTATTCATGCATCCAATTTCTCGGTTGATTCACAGTTCACCCCGGATACCCCTCAGCCGGGCTCTTATCCCTTTTTTCAACACAATGTTCAATTAGTTTCACTGGGCCGGGCTTGAACCAATTTAAATTTCTAATGTAACTTTTTACACAAACTTGCCTTAACCAAAGCTGATCTCCTTCCACCGGGCTCGGACCAACTTCATCTACTTTGTCATCAACTTTGTTTATGCCATTACTATCGAAGACATTTGAATGTGCACAGGGTTTTGCTTGACCTGTTGCAGGACCTCTTCGTTTTCACAATTCCTTATCACTCTTTAGTCTTTGACACCTTTCATTTGGATACCTAATGGAAACTTTTGAATGGACCACTTTGTCTAAGGTATAGTATCTTGGCCTCAAATTTCAATCAATCATCTGTTTAAAGGCATGGTCTAGTAAAAAATGTTATTTAAAAAATAGATAGGCAACATAAAAAAAAAATACTAGCATTCTCTTTTTTAAAACTTCCTATGTAAAATTGTGAGCTATTCAAGCTCAAAATTCGCAAAAGCAAGCACATGGGCGCATCCATTTTGTGAAATGGATGCCCTCCTGTGCTGGCTTTTGCTTTTGCGGCACTAATGAAGGAAAAGCCAGCCAGCTGTAGTAAACAAAAGCTACCGCTGGGTGGCTTTCCCTTCATTAGTGCTGTACGCGGAGGACGGGGACCGGAGACCAGAGCAGGAAAGCTGCAGCTGAATCTCGGTAAGTGTTTGCAAACTAAACTTTGCACAAGGTTAAGCAATGCACCCGGTTTTTATTCAACATGGTGCAAAACTTATACAGTTTACTTTTGAGGAGTCCATTGATCCTCTCCACAACTCAGTTGGCCTGGAGGTGATAATTCGTACACATCCAATGTTTAATGCCAAGCAGTACAGTCATCTCCTTAAACAACTCATCAAAAAAAGTGTGTGCTATTATCTGACCTTAGCACATCACACATGCCCCGTCGGGGGAACATTTTGCAGACCAGAAATGTGTCTGCATATTTGGCATCCGGATGTGCACAAGGACCTGCCTCCACCCAATGTGAGAAGGGGCAGACTGCAACGATCAGATACCGGGACCCGCTGCACCTCTCGCCCATATCCACGTAGTCGATATGCAACTTGTGGAATGGCCCATTGGGGCGGGGCAGTGCCTCTCGGTGTGCGCAATATCATGCCTGTGCTAATGTTCTGACATATGGTGTATCTAATCGCTACTCTAAAACAACATCGCTAAATTTGTCAGGTGTTACTGGATGTTTAGAATGAACCAATCCTCTTGAATGTCAGCAGCATGGTGGTGTTTGGAGCTGTGGGAGGGTTGATTGAGCTGATTAAATGCTGTTATCAACAGTTTGTGCGGCATTACCACTTGTCCTGTACATTTATGCCTCCTTAACAAATTGGTGGGGGATTGTGTGCACTCCCCTTTTTTTGTTTTTAATGTAACTTTATAGTTGCATTTTCAGTAAACTTTTCCACATAAATTGAACCTGCCCCTTGTTCCGGTTCCACTCCTTCGTTCGTCTCCTTCCTCTTCTGTCCATTCCGTCCTCATCGTTTGAGATTTGAGATTTAGGTATCATTTGCTTGACAAAGTCCCTTAGTGAACTAGATTTTATATGTATGTGACCCGTGACAGTTACAATCTTCCCAAAAGGCACATTCATCTTGGGCACCATGCCCCATGGACCCCTCTGTAGAAACCCCAGCACCCTTGACCAGTCTGTTAGGTCGGTTTGGTGGTCTCCTTGTAGAGAGTAAGTTAGTCACTCGAGGGCCGCAAAGTTCCTTACTTTTCGGAGCCATTCGTGTTCCATATGGGGCTCCTTCGACTTCCACTTATGCGCTAGTACTAGTGCCCCCGCCATCATCAGGATGACATATACTTTGCAGTCCACTCTCGTGGTTAGTTCGGCCAAAGTTCCATCTAAACCTATCAATGCCAAGCCTCTATTACCTCCTCCCTTTACTCCCTGGGTTTGTTCGACTGCGTCCTGTATTACTCCACGGTACTCTTGGATGTGGGGGCATTCCCACCAATGTGGCTCCAGGTTCCTCCATCCAGCATTCCCTCAAAGTTTAGGTTCTAGAGGGTACATTTTGTCGAGTTTTGCCAGAGTTAGATGCCACTGTAGCATCCATGTTATCCATATTTGCTGGATTTGGAGGGACCTTCTGAGCTTAGGTATGTTCGCCCATAGTTTTCTACAGTCTGCTTCGTCTATTGGTTGTCCTGCCGTGGCCCGGGTCCTCCCTTTTATGATGAGTGAGCAGATTGACGCTACTACGTGCTTGTCCCCGGGGTCTGTGGTTAAGTATTTCTCAAAGGGAGTTAAAGTGCGTGTCGCTGCTTCTTTCATTAGGGGGTGCTGCAACCAGTGTCTTATTGTGTGTATATGAATTGCTCCCCTGCTCCCAGCTGGAAGTCTATCTTGCTTTGGGTAAAAGATGTCACCTCTGGTCCCTCAAACATGTTGCAGATCTTTGGACACCCTCCCTCCTGCCTTGCCTCTCTACCCCGGGGTGAATTGTGGATTGCCAAAGATTGGTGTGAGTGGGGACGGGAAAGAGGTGGTGTGGGCACGCCTCATTTTCTCATCTCATGAGTCTGACCACAGACACTATGTAGTTACAGTACATGTTGGGTGGTCTCTCTGCCATGGGTTTCCAAAGTACCTCCTCTAGGTTCTGTCCTATCACAGCCATGCCCATTGGCCTCCATATCATGTTGCAGTTGTCCCTCAGCCAGTCCCTAATCACTTGTGTTTGAGCAGCAGCTGAAGTCCGGTTCCCCCATTTGACCTCTGTCCTTGGCATTGTCATTACCCTTTTCGCTATTCTTGGTCTTCTCTTGTTCCAAACAAATCTACTCGTGTGTTTTTGGATAGCTCGGAATAAGGTGGCGGGTACTTGCGTTCGGAGGGCCGAGAAACAGTACAGCAATTGGGGAAGAATGACCATCTTCAACACATTAATTCTCCCTAACCATGTTATGGTTGGAGGGCCCCAGTCTATCAATGTGTTCCAAATGGTTTCTAGTAGGGATGGGTAGTTAGCTTTGTAAAGTTCTTCTGTCATTCTAGTTAGTTTAATTCCTAAATACTTTATGGCCTTCTCAACCCATCTATACGTGGAGTCCTTTTTTGAGGTCAGTCTCTACTTCTCCTGGAATCGTCAGTTTTAGGATTTCAGATGTGTGTTTTTCAGTCCCGTGACTGCCCCGAATTGTTGCATCTCTGTCTATTGCTCCAAGGGATGTCTCAGTGTGTGTTATTTTTAGCAACGTATCATCCGCAAAGACAGCTATTTTATGGTCTCTTCCCTTGAATGGCACCTCAGTTATTTCCTTGTTTGCTCTTACTGATGCCACGAGAGGCTCCAGGTGAATTGCGTAAAGCAAGGGTGAAAGGGGGCATCCCTGTTTCGTCCCGCGCTGTACTTTGACGGCTTCTGTTAGTCGTCCGTTTATGGTTATTCTCAGTGATGGGTTCTGGTAGTTGGCTTTGAGCTTTGCCAAAATAAATCCCCAAATCCCGTCTTTTTCATAGCGGCAAATAGGAACCCCCACTCAACCAATGGGAACCCCCACTCGACCCTATCGAAAGCTTTCTCTGTGTCAAGGGCTATTAGGAGAGCTGGAGTATCTGTCTTGTTGACCTTCTCTATGAGATGCACTATCCTTCTGATGTTGTTATTAGTTTGTCTGCCCCTAACAAATCCTGCTTGGTCTGTGCTTACAATGTGTGGAAGGATTTGATCTAGTAGTCTTGCTAGTATTTTCGTGTATATTTTAACGTCAACGTTGATTAAAGCAATAGGTCTAGAAGAGCCGCATGCGGTTGGATCTTTTCTCTGTTTTGGTATTGGGACTACTTTCGCCTCTTCCATTGATTGATTAATAGTCCCAACTGAACTAAATTAATTGAATAGAGTTACTAGGTGTGGTTGTAAGGTTTCCCTGTGTGTGCTGTAGAATTCTGAGGTGAATCTGTCCGGGTCTGGTGGCTTATTGAGTGGCAAAGCTTTTATGGCCTCTCTAATTTCCTCGATAGTGATTTCTTGTTCTTGGGTTTCCCTCTCCTGCTCGGTTATGCGTAAGAGACAGGTTTTCTCTATGTATTCCTTTGGGTTTGTACCGACAAGGTGTCTGAACTTTAGAGCTCAGTGTAATATCTACATTATTCTCTGGGATGTCGTCTGTGTTAGTGCTCGTATTATCCCCATTAACATTTATTTTTAGTATAGTTTTGCCTTCTCTTCTTTTGTCAGCGTCCTGGCTAAGAGCCTGTCTGATTTATTTGCTTTAATGTAGTATTTTTGTTTGAGGGATAATGAGGAGCGTTCCGCCGCCCTGGTCTGTATGAGATATATTTGGCCCCTTATGGTTCTATATTCCTTCCTTGTGTCCCCACTCGCTCCCACTTCCATCCGGGACAATACCTCCTTGAGCTTTCCCTCTAGGTCTTTTTTTCAATGTTTCTCATTTCTCTGTCCCTACGAGCCTTGGTGGCTATGATTTTCCCCCTTGATTGTTGCCTTGTATGCGTCCCACCCACCTCATCTGCTGTGATGTGTCTCTGGAATTCTTCTTCAAAAAAACCTACTCTCCCTTGTGTAATCTCTTGTCGTAGTTTGTCATCCTTAAACAGAAAAGCAGGATAACGCCATTTCCATAGTCTTGTGGTGGGCGAAGTTCCTTTTGATTGTCAGCAGGATGGGAGCATGGTCTGAGATTGTTATTGTCCCCACTGTCATTTCTAATATCTGACCCATAAGAGCGCCTGATGTCCATATGTAATCTATTCTAGAATGTGACCGGTGGGCATGTGAGAAGGTGTACCCCTCTTTGTCCCCGACTCTTTCCCTCCATACGTCAACTAGTGTGAGGTTTTGGATTTTCCCCTTCAGCTTTTTTGAGGGTTTTCCCTGTGTCCCTAAACTCTTCTGACTCCTATCCCTTGCAGGGTCCCAGGCCATGTTGAAGTCTCCCGTTAGGATTATGGGGGCATTTGCAAATCTTCCTAGTCTGATCAGCGATTTTTGGATAAATGTGTCTTGGCCGGTATTGGGTGCGGATATCTTAGCTGTCGTGTACACCTCCAACCTCCCCATTAAGTTCATCGTAATGTATCTCCCTTGAGCATCCCTGTCGGTATCCATGACTGTAAGGTCAAAGTCATTCCGGAGGGCCAGCAGTCCCCCCCCCTTTTCTTACTATTATGCTTTGATCTATTTGGCAGAATCCCTTTATTCTTATTTTGTTTCTGCCCCGGGCGTGAACATGGCTTTCCTGCAAGGTTATTAGGTCAGGGCCTTCCCTCTGTAAATATTTTTCGATTTTCTTCCTTTTCACTGGGGATTTAAGCCATTGATGTTAAGGGATATGATTTAGACCTAACTGTGTCTAGCCATTGTCTTGAGGGTCTTCTTCTATTTGTTGCCTGTTCCTAGGCTCTTGTTCGGACCCCCTCTCAATTCTCCCCCTAGCCCCTTCTCCCATCCCCCTCCCTCCCTTCCCCTTCTCTGGGGGGTTCAACCAGCCTCTAACCCTCCGCAAATTGGTGTCTGGAGGGTGGAACCCTTGACTGTTCCCAGCTAAGTTCTCTGCGGGTTCTCTCAACCCCATTCGAAGATCCTCCCCATACCCCTCCCACCCCCCCCCCCGGGGCCATCATTGCGAACCCTCTTGAATGTTCTCCCCAGGCTTGCACTGATAGTAACCCCTTTTGCCTCTTTGTGTTTATTGTTCAGTCTGAGTTCTTTGCAGGATAGTTTCCCCACCTGTGGTTTTCCTGGTGCAGGCCTTTTTAGATGTGGTTGGTATTTCCCCCTTCTTTGTTCTTTTAGATCTCGCTGTCAACCATTCCCAGGGTTTTAGGTTGCTTTGGAGCTTTAGTGAGGAGTCTGATGGGGTTTGGTCCTCCTCTTCAATCCCCAGCATTCTTGCTCCTTCTTCATAGGGCGCTATTCTGTGGTGTTTTCCCTGTCAGTCGGAGATCGTCCCAATGGGAAAGTCCACCAGTATCGGATGTCTTTACCTCGTAGGACTGACAGGACTGGGGCCATTATTTTCCTTTTTGTGTGGGTTATCTGGGCCAGATCCTGGAAGTGGTGGATGTCTGCTCCATTTTAGGATATTTGTTTCATCTTTCTCTCTTTTTTTTTTCCAGGATCTTTTCTGTCCTGCGGGCTCCCACCTTGTGAATCTTGTCGATTTTTATTTCTGGAGTTTCATATGCGTCCAAGACAGCTGCAAAAATGCTTCTGACCACTAGTTCAAGGTTTTTATCCAGAACCTTCTCAGAAAGGCTTTTGAGTCGAATGTTCGATCTCCTGGGTCTATTTTCCAAGTCTTCGGCCTGGAGCTTGAGGTTGTGGGTCGCAGTTGACAACTGGTCCTCTGTCAATTCTTGAATCGCTCTCTCGTTAATGTCCACCCTTTCTTCCATCTTTTTTACGTCCCGTTTTATGTCTTGCATGGCCTCTGCTAGATCCTCTCTCATCATGTCCATTTGCCTCTGTACTATGTTTGCTATTTTATCTCCGAAGTCGGTGAAGTACTGTTTGAGGAGTGCCTGAGTCACTGTCTGATCTTGGGTATCTTTTGGCTGTAATTCTGGTTGGTCCTGGGTTTGTTGTGCTCCATCAGGGAGTTAGCATCCTTGGCCCAGATCTTCTGCAGTGCACTTTCCTGGGTTTTCTTGGTTCCCTTTTGAGGGAGTCGGTAGCTCTTTCCCCCAGGTTTTCAACATAGTTGAAAGATGGTGTCAGGGGAGTGCTTCCCGGGCTCTCTCCCTTGTCCTCTGGCTTGTGTGTGGTGAGGTTCTCTGGGAGTTCTCCCTTTATCCTTCATTGTCTAAGGTACAGCCCTTCCCGACTCCCCTGGATCGAGTTTCTTTTGTTCTGTCGGTGTTTCTAGGTGTTCCGTGCCTGAGGGTATGCTTCACCTACGTGGAAGCCTGAGTAGTTATATGGGTGGAGGTGGTGGAGTGTTATATTCCACACCCCGCCACCCCCCCCTGCTGTTTGGGCTTTAGATGCTTCTCTCCCTTTGAAAGTTGTTATTCTTGGGGGGGGGGGTTGATCTGGAATGGACCCATGTCATTTGCTGGCTTGCTCCTTGACTCTGTAATTTCCCCTGTTTTTTCTTTAGTTATCTGAGGCCCAGCCTTCACCGGCCCACTTCCTTATCTCCTGGTCTGGGTCTGTTTCGCCCGCTTGGGGGTTTCTCATGCCAGAGGTGTGCTCTCCCACAGGGGGGGCAAATAATGATATAGATGGGGAGGAGGGTTAGAGTCCATTCGCCCCCCCCCCTTTGCTGTCTGGGCTTTTGGGTGCATCTATCCCGTTATTACCTTTGTGGGGAGTTGGTCTGTGTGCCGGGCCACCCGCTCTACACGTGGGCTTCCTTATGCGGGGATCCATCTGTTCTTTTTTTACCCTCGTCTGCTCACCTCTAATAGCCTGGAGTAGAGTAGTGTTTCCTCCGGATCGCGGTCTTCCTCCGATTGGGCCGCCGATGTGGAACAGCTGCCAACTTCAAGCCACTCCCCGGGTCTCCTTGCTCTGGAGTCTCTCATCTCTTCCTCCCGCCGGGAGCTCCTCATGTGCCTCCTCCTCAATTAGATGTGTGCTTCCCTCGGATTGCCGGCTCTGCAGAGTTAGGCGCAGCTCAGCCGATTGCCTCCTCTGACCTCTTTGGCTTGCAGGTGCTCCTCTTCGGGGTCCCCGGGTTTGTTTGCCACGTCTGGGGTGCCGGGTTGCTCCGCAGGTTCGGCCCTCTAGGGTACTCCTCTCAGCTCCGGCTCTCCAACTGTGGGTTGCGCGCGGGCAAGCCGATCAACATCTCTCAGTCCTCCCTTCCGGGATGAGGGACGTGGGTGAAATCTTCTCGGAGCTCTCTTCAGCTCACCAAAACACCTGGGGGAGGGGGAGGGGTTAGCTTATGAATTGCGTTTCGTTGGTCCCGAGGTTCGTGAGAGCATTGATTACAGTGCTCTCCACTTGGCAGCCATCTTGGAATCCGTGTGCACCCCCTTTCTCTTCTGGGGCCCTTCTTTGTAATTCAATGTGTGCTATGGGCAGGGCTCTGTACGAGACAGGTGGCTGGTCAGGGGTGGAGATCGTGACGACATTCTGCCTCAGTTGGTACTGGGAGGTATGATGCTATTTTGGCTGCGGTGGCGTTCCCGAGTGGCAGGCACTTCATCTGTGTTTGTATGGGTGGCGCACTTAATAACCAGCACTACAGTGGGCTGGGATAGTGCGAAAATGAGCATGTCTAATAACGCTGCATGCTGTACTGGGGACCCATCTGCCCTCCTAAATCCCCTCCTTTTAATAGGGAAAGACAGGCATGCACTGTTGTAGTGACGTATGTCGAGTCTGAATAAATGGTCACATGGCACCCCTGCGATGAGTGCAGGGCTTCAATTAGTTCTCCTGTTTGTGCTGAATAATACTTTGGTAATATTTTCAAAATTAATGTCACATATTCACCATCAAGTCGGTGTACTACTGCACCAGTATGCCTGAGGACCGTGCCCTGGTCAATTGTTGCTGACCCATCAACGAAGAAGAACCCCTGCACCCCTCGAGTGGTCTGTCCTTTGCCAGCAGATCGTCCTGAACACTTGGATGTTGCCTAGATCTGCGTGGAGTATTCTGTTTAAAAGGGCCCCATGAGTAAAGGCGGTGATGTACTGGGAGTCTGGGTGCAATGGTATGGAGAAGAATGTATTCTTGAGATCAATCACCGTTTTGGGGCCTTGCCTGTTGTGGGTACTGCGGCTGTGGGTATTGCTCTGTTGTGGGTACTGTTGCTGAGGGTGCGCCCCCGTGCAACTGGGGTGGGAGTTGTGTGTACGCTTGGTGTATCTCATCAGGTATAGATGTCATTCTCTGTGTGGGTATCTGTTGTGTATTGTGGAGTGGCAGATAAGTGTTGTGCTTGTTATACCCAAGCCCTGACCTGCTTCTGCATACTCTTGAAAAATCCCCCCACTTCCCACGGTTCCAGCCTATTTGAGGACCCCATGCTCTGCGCTATACCCCCCCCCCGTGCTGCTGACCTCCTTGCTGCCACTCCTGGGTGGGGTACTGCTGTCCACCACCCCACTGCACTTGTCCTCCTTCTGGCAAAACGTGGCTATTCGGACATCCGCTGACCCCTGCGTGCTCCCTGTTCCTTCTGTCTGTGCTGGTGTGGACACCGTCCCTTCTACAGCTATCTTGGCTAGATTCCTCTCTACCAATTTTTCCTCATTTGCCTGCAGCTGCTGTCATTTCCCTTTTTCGTTCCTTAATTAGTTTGTAGTGGTGTATTCTCCAGCATGGGGTCTGGCATGGATTCATATGCTCATTCCCTATCGTCAGGCTGGGAATCCTCTGTAAAGAAAAAATCAGTTTCAGTTTCGTTTCTGAACTGTCTTTCTCCTAATAACCAATCACTGGTCTCTGGGTCATACTGCCCCCAGCCAATGACTGCCCTCTACCTAAGCCCCTCCTGGAAGCCATCTTCAGATTTTTACCGCACGTTCAAGTGTTGGGAGTCCTCGTGCTATAGCTCTCAAGCTTTTACTGCGTTTTGCGATTTTTTTTCAAAGAGTTTAACCTCATTTTTTCGGTCAATCGAGCCTCAAGCTCCACCATTTCTACTTCCGATCAACGGGGACCCGTTTCGGATTTTCCTACGCCTCTCAAGGGCAATGTTTTCGTCGAGTTTCGTTTCTTGGAGGATTCCGGAAGATCTTTGAGGCCTACCCCGCGTGGACGTGGCCCAGGATAAAGGAAACACGACGCCCGGATCCAAGCTGTTCAGGAGCTGCCCTGGATGCGGATTACAGAATGTCTTTGAGGATAAACATTCTCGATGCCTTCACGAAGACAAAATGCACGTGGAGAAGGACTGTGCGTTTTGCAAGAGCATGTCCGAACGGACTATGAAGGATCGTCGTATCCGACTCACCAACTGGCTAGAAGGGAAGAGCCCAGCAGCAGGTGAGAAGAAGAAGTCTTCTAAGACCTTTGAGGGTGCTCCGGCAACGGGGGCCCAACAAAAGGCTAAGCACCGCGAGTCCGTGGGCACCAGGAGCGCAGATCGGTCGGGCTCCTCGGCTGGCAGGCAGGGCGCATTATCACCGACGCCATCAACCACAAGCCAACGCTCTGGCTCAGGGAAGAGGAAATCGGAGAACCCGGGTAAGCTTCGGGAGAAGCCCCGGTCGATCCCGAAGGAGACAGCCGAGGGGGAGCGAGGCAGTGACCCTCCCCCCAAGGTGCAGGCCTCAGGCGCGCCCAAAGTCGCGAAGGCCCTGATTCAGCCTGCTAAAGCCGAGGGAGTTGTGGCGGCCCTGGCGAAGCCTGCAGAGGCTACCCCAGTGGAGGCGACCTCGGGGCCTAAAGTTTCCCTGCCACCGCAGAGCGAATCCTCTTTTCAGCCTATGGATAAGACCCCCGTGAAACCCCAGGCGGAAAAAGAAGGGGGGCCGGTGGCCATTACAGACACAGAGACCACCTCTGAAGAGGAGCTGGCTGGCATCGCAAATATCCTGAACAAGAAGTTCGAGGAGGTCCGGTCCTATGGGAGGGATCACGACGAGGCGGACGAAGCGATGGCAGTGCCGACGAGGAACCGCGAGCCGTGGAGGGGATGGCGCCTACTCCCCAACCGTCGCAGCAGGTGCCTATGCCACAAGACAACTCAGGAGCAATCTTGATGGCGATTCAGGCCTTATGTACAGAGATAAGGACAAGGTTGCCCTTACCCCCAGCGGACGATCCAGCGGAGCCTGAACCGTCGAGAAACCCACCAAGCAAGCGGAGGAGAACTCACCCCCCCTCCCTTCCAGCCTTCACCTCCTTCCCCTATTCCAAGGGATGAGACGGGAACGGAGACAGCGAAGACGGGGACGGATGACGACGGAATGGACCTTCCATCACCACCCGCTCAGGCCTCACCGCCCGACAAAATTGGCTCCTTCCACGCCATGATGGCCAGGGAATCTGAGCTCTTCCAGCTCTGCCCTGAAGAACAGAAGAAGGAAGGTTTCCTCTACCAACGTCGTGAGGCCAAGACGGTCCTCTCCGTTCCATTACTGGACGACCTCTAGGACGAGGGGCTGACGCTCCTGAAGAAACCATCTACGGCTCCTGCTAAAAGGGACCGGTATGAGAAAAAGTACTGGGTCCCGGATTCCGCCCGGATGTGCCATAGGGCGCAGCCGTCCCCGGATTCGGTCGTCCACGGGGGGCGACGGCTTCAACTTCGACATCCCCGCCAGACGGCGAGGGGAAGAAACTGGATGCCATGGGACTGCGGGTCATCGTGTTGGCGGCGACAATGTTTAAAACAGCCAATGCCCTCGCGATTGTGGCACGCTACGACAGGGAGCTGTGGTTTAAGATTGCTCCCCTGCTGGACTTCCTCCCGGATGACAAGAGGGCTGAGGCCCTGGAATTCCTACAGGAAGACGAGGTGGCTTCGGACCACTCCATTACGGGTGGCCACATACATTGCTGACACCGGTTTTCGGCAGATGGGCAACAGCGTTTTCCTTTGTCGATGCGGCTGGCTCAAGGCAACTGATTTCCGCCAGGACGTGCAGACCAGGGTTCTGGACATGCCCTTTGACGGGAACAGCCTGCTCGTCAAGACAGGGGACGAGTCACTGCAGGCCATCAAGGCAGCCACGGAGACGGCTCGGGCCTTGGGTGTTCTTCAACAACGACAGCCGTCCTTTCGGAACTCGGGAGGCAAGCAAGGTGCCTCCAAAGGATTTGGCGGCGGCGCCTCGTCGTACCGCCAGGCGGCCCGCTCCTCATCGCAGGAAGCCTACAGAGGATGCAGCAAGACAGGAGGATCTCATCGTCGTCGCCAAGGAGGCCAGGCCACGGCCAAGCAGGACAGAACCGCCCGTAGTGTTGGGCCCTCACCTGAGCACCCCGGTGGGAGGCCGCCTGGCGAATTTCGTCAGCGTGTGGAAGTCCATTTCCTCCGACCGTTGGGTGCTGGATGCCCTGGCCCGCGGGCACACTCTGGAATTTCTATGGAAGTGTCCCTGTATTCCACCCGTGGCCAGGAAGGAAAACCATGTCCCTCAACCGCTGCTGGAGGTACGGGCGATGCTAAAAAAAGGTAGCCATCGAGCTCGTCCTAAAGAGGCTCCGGGGCTCCGTAGTGTACTCTCAATACTTCCTCGTAAGGAAAAAGACTAGCGGTTGGCGACCCATCCTGGATCAGTGTCGTCTAAACGGGTACATCAAGTCCCAGAAGTTCCGGATGGTCACCCTCCAGCACGGGCTAGGACTTGGAGGATGCCTACTTTCACATCCCCATTCTAAAAGGACATCGAAAATTCCTGCGATTTGTGGTCCAAGGGCGACACTATCAGTTCAAGGCCCTTCCCTTCGGATTGAAGGGATCCACGTCTACCCCTAGCTGGACGATTGGCTCATCCGAGCAAGGTCAAGAGAACTCGCCGTCGATCACACAGCGAAGACCGTTCAACTGCTCACAGATCTGGGATCAACTTCGCGAAATCCCACTTCGTACCGTCTCAAGTCACCCTGTTCCTGGGGGCCAGGCTCGACACAGTGGCGCGATTGGCTTCTCGGTCTGAGGAAAGGACGAAGGCCATCCTGGGCAAGGTGCAACGGCTGTCGACCATGGACATGGCCAGGGTGAGGTCCATCAAGTCCCTGCTCGGCATGGTGTCCTCGTGCATCTACCTCGTGCGCCTATGCAGACTGCGGATGCGACCACTACAAGAGTTCCTCGACGCCCGTTGGATGCAAGCGGCGGGCAGCTTCAAAGACAGGATCTCGCTCAACGAGACCTTCCTCCAAGCGATCCGGTGGTGGGGCACCTGCGCGCATCTGGCGGTGGGCATGGACTTCCAGACCCCGGCTCATCAGGAAACGGTGATGACGGACGCCTCCCTGGAGGGATGGGGAGCGCACACCGGAGATCTCCACGCAAGAGGCCTTTGGCTCCCGGAGGAGAGGTCACTACACATCAATGTTCTGGAGCTCCGAGCCGTGTTCTGGGCCCTCAGATCGTTCCTTCCATCCCTCAAGGGCAAGGTGGTTAGGCTCTTCACTGAGAACACCACCACGATGTTCTACATCCAGAAGCAGGGAGGCAACAGATCCCCAGCCCTATCCAAGGAGTCCCAGGTTCTGTGGCACTGAGCCGTCGCCCAAGGGATGTTTCTGGTACCCTTCCATTTGGCAGGAATAAAGAACACCATCGCCGACTCTCTCAGCAGGGTGCTGTGCTCGTGCCACCAGTGGGAACTGCGGCAGGATCATATGGATCTCCTATTCAGACGATGGGGCAATCCCCAGATCGACCTATTTGCGACGGCAACGAATGCCAAGTGCCGGAGGTTCACCAGCAGGTTTCCCCAGCCGGGGAGCATGGGCGATGCCTTCTCATTCCCCTGGGACGTCCTGTTCCTATATGCGTTCCCACCATTGCCGTTGCTCCTGCGACTCATCAATCAACTCAGATGGTCCCGGTGCAGGATGATCCTCGTTGCACCGGCGTGGCCGAGGCAGATCTGGTTCCCGGACCTTCTGGACATGTCAGCGTCCCCCCCAGTTAAACTGCCGACGAACGTGGATCTTCTCTCCAGAGAAGGAGGCGCCATCCTCCACCACGACCCGGGTCGCTGAACCTGCAGGCCCTGGCTCCTGCAGCACTAGAGTTTGGAGGGTACGATATCCCGGCGGACTGCAAGGAGGTGCTTGCAAAGGCCAGGGCGTCCTTGACCCTCAAGTGCTATGGACACAAATGGAAGAGGTTCTCTGTCTGGTGCCGTGCACAGAAGATTAACCATCTGCGGATTACGGCCTCTCAAGTGTTGCCATACCTACTGTCGCTGGCCAAGGCTGGGCTAGCTCATGCCTCCATCAAAATCCATCTAGCAGCAATTTCCCGCTACACCAGAACTCCGGGGATCATCTCTGTGGTCCCATCGCCTGGTGAAGGAGTTCATGAAAGGACTGTTCCGGACATTCCCGCCGGTGAAGGCTATGGCCCCGGCGTGGGAGCTCAACGTGGTGCTAAGCAGGCTTATGGGACCACCATTTGAGCCGCTGCATTCGGCACGTTGAAATTCCTAGTGTGGAAGACAGCGTTTCTTGTGGCCATCACCTCCGCACGACGACTGGGAGAGATCCAGGCCCTCTCCTGTAAACCTCCATACCTGACATTCCACAAGACGAGGGTAGTGCTGAGGACGCACCGCTCCTTCATGCCCAAAGTGCCATCGCACTTGCATCTCAACAAGCCCTTGGTGTTACCTGTTTTCTTCCCGTCGCTTTCGTTGCCGGCCGAGAGGCCTTTGCACTCGCTGGATGTGGCTAGAGCGCTGAAGTTCTACGTGGACCGCACGAAGACCCTTCGGAAGACATCACAGCTATTTGTGAACTTTGGACCTGTAAAGGGAAGGCCCTCTCGAAGGCTTCCATTTCCAGATGGCTCTCCGGCTGCATCATGCACTGTCACCGGTTGGCAAACCGACCGTTGCCCGGCCGTCCGAGATCCCATTCAACCAGAGCGATCGCTACTACCATGGCGTTCTTGTCTGGTGTGCCCTTGCTGGACATCTGCAGGGCTTCTACGTGGAGGTCAACGCGCACCTTCATGAGATTCTACTGCGTCGACCGGGATTCCAGGTTGGAGTCCAGAGTCAGCCAGGCAGTGCTGCGCAACCTGTTCGCCTGAAGGTGGGCCTGGTGAGTAGGTAAGAGATTCTTCATGTTGAGTCTTGCCACCTCCCGTGGTTGTGCATGTGTGTGCTGCTATGCATTCTTGTATTCATGAGCATGCAAATCCATGCCAGACCCCATGCTGGAGAAGGAACAAGTTTCTTGCCTGTAACTGTTGTTCTCCAGCATGGGTCTGGCATGGATTCACATGCGAACCCTCCCTCCTACCCCTCTGCGGCTCTTCTCTTGGTCCTCCTGCCACTTTACTTGCTACCAAATCTGAAAATGGTTGCCAGAGGAGGGGCTTAGGTAGAGGGCAGTCATTGGATGGGGGCAGTATGACCCAGAGACCAGTGATTGGTTACTAGTAGAAAGACAGTTCAGAAACTAAACTAAAACTGATTTTTTCTTTACCGAGGATTCCCAGCCTGACGGGGAATGAGCATCTGAATCCATGCCAGATCCATGCTGGAGAACAACAGTTACAGGTAAGTAACTTGTTCCTTATACTATGAAATTCCACCCACCCTTTCACTTCAATGACCACGATTTTGTCTAGTGCCCTGTGCACCTCTTTTGGTAACCCCCTTTTGATACCAAAATAAAAAAAGAGAAACTGATCGGTCTCACTGATCCCCCTGTCTCCTGAACCTTAATAATGAACTGCGCAGAGTCTTCGTCATCCCCAATAGTGTTTCGCATAATCTACTATAAATCTGGGGTGTCTGGTTATGTGTGCCGAAGCGTGCCCCACACCTGTGTCCTTATGTTGTTGAACGGCGCGCTGTCATGACCATCGTCGTCCAACCTTACTCCAGGGTATCCTGCTTTAATCCACATGTCCCCAGCCTGCTCCCCTAATAATAAACGTTCATATCACTTACGGCAAGGGGTACACCCGCAGTCTGTTTTTCAAATGCGTATATCCATTTCCCCGCCCACGCCGTTAACGGCGGGAACGCTTTGATCAAAATGTTCTTGTACATCTGCACCCAGGGAACATATTGTGCTCTGCCCATGCCCTTATGTATCAAAGGCATCCGGAAGCCCACTTTTTCCCCTTCTTACCTCCCGGCATTTCCCTTTTTCCTTGCTACTGTCATTCGGCCAAACCTCCTTACCCTCTCATCCCACAAGCTTTCCACTCGAGGTGTTAATAGTGGCACCTGTTGCTCTTCCCCCTAGCTGTCCTCAAATTCATCCACTGTAGTCCATCCATCCTCTCCCTGACCTCCACCGAAGCCTCTGTCAGACCTTACAGTTCCGTACCCTGTGCTCTGTGCTAGTTAGTCTTCTTTCTTCTTTATATGTATATGCACATCTTTTATTGCCGTGCTGTCTAATCTAAACAAAATGTCCCCCTTTTTACACTCGTATAGGCTGCTCCCTTTTGCCTTGTGGAGTGGATATATATGGGAGCGGCGAGACAGTTTCCGGGTGGGCACACAGGGCGGGTTACAATAACCCGTTGCTGGAAGCGCTGCCAATGGATATACCCTTTTGTATTCTGTCCGTGTCCCACCCACCTCTGCTTGCTTGCCCCCTTCATGGGTGTTCCGTGCCCCTGCCTCAGAGTGTTCCACGTCCTCAATAATTTTCCAGCTAGAAATGAAGGCATGCGTTCCAGGATTCCCTTATAGATGCCTTGCTCTGGCCAGGAGAGTGGCATCCCCCCTTGTGTTTCTGTTACCCACTGTTTGTGATACTTCTCGATCTTCTCACGATACAAGGGCAATGCCCTGTTTATGTATTCTAAAGGTGTCTCCCCTCCCATTGCAGCAATGTATGCTCTGTAAAGTGTCCCATTGCTTCTAACTGCATACACTGCAAAAAGGCACAACAATAAATCCATCTGCCATTCTCCCCCTGCCAACCCACGCTATTTTCCCTCCCCTTCGCACGCGCTCACTTTCACAATCCACGCACTCAAAATGCGCCACTATTTACACAGTACCCCTCTTCGAGCCTACACAATAAAAACAGGAAAAACAATAAGCTAAAATAGCAAGCTAAAATAACAACTACCGTTCCCGAGCCCACTAATTATGCGGGGCTCCTATTTATTTCCTTTTTCACTGTTACACAGTAAGTGGTACCAGCATCTCCATTTGCTCAGGGAGGCTCCCGACACTCCTGTTTTCTTTCCGTAATGTACTCCTTAAATATTCAATAACAAAAAAAAGCAAAAAGCACACTCACACTATACAAACAACCTTGTTCTCCACTTGCTCTCAACCCATACTCTTTCATATACCCGTGCCCTACTTGTTTTTTTTGCAAGGGGCATACTGTTGAGGGTTTTAATTGGGCGACACACACACCTTGGTCTCGGGCTAGTATGTAGCGCCTAAGTGAGGTGCTTTTCTCCTTATTTAAGTGGATTCAATTTTGGGATGATACACCACTCCTATCACACCCCCTTTTCAAATACCCGAGTCACAATGGACCATGAACCAGGCTGGTTGGTGAAATGCAATATTTATTGATTTATTTAAAATTCTAAAGAAATAGCACACTTTTTAATATGGGGCAGCAATCACCAATGGGATGATAGTTACAATGAGAATGTGAGCAATGCACCGGGTTTGACTTTTTAGTGGAGCATATACACAGCAGAGCAGAATAGGAGCACTTTTTGATTTAGGACAGATAGCACCCAAGTTAGAATTTCCCCCTGAAATGTTCCCTCAACCCACCAATAATCAATTCTGAGTTGATACAAAGAAGCAGCAGGTGCTCATGAATAGGAAATTGAAACAGAATCTAATCTGACCTTCCCTCCCCAAATAAGAGAGAAAACAGATTTTAAACCCCTTGCATTGTGGTGAAGTGACACCCGGAAATGGATAAATCAATAATGAATTTGAGTTAAAAGCCTTGAAGCAAATACGATTCCTTACTAAAGCAACAATGCAAAGATACTAACAATCACAAAGAATGGATCACCAAAAGCATACAGTTCATAAATGAGTGGAAAGTTTAAAACAGATTGCAGTCAAATAAAACGTTTAACATTTACACTTTTGCAATTCCCGCTGAAATTACCCAAACGGTTTTTAATAAAAACTGGTGAAATACACTGATATGGAGTGTGGTTTTATGTTGGGGGACATATATATATCACAGGTACAGAATGGAAGTGAAAGTAAGTCTTTAGCTGGTAAATTGACCGAATTATGCCATATAGAAGGAGGTGCGCTTTGAGTAAAATGAAGGGTGAAAGGAAATCAGTTTGTGAAAAGAACAGTTTTACTTTAAACTAGGTTTAATGACTTAGAAAAGAGGAACGCCACCCTTGAATTCTCTAAGTTACCCTGCAGATGTTACCCTTCACGCAGTGTACTCCTTTTCTTTAAGGAAAAATACTTTATTTAATCAAAATATCGCTAATGACATATGGTCTATGCAAGACAGAAATGAAGAGAAACTTAGCGCTGATGCTTGGAGATTAATTACAAAATGCAAAGAGACTTCTGACAGTTGGACAAGTTATCAGGATAAGGATGGGATGACTTATAGAGTGGAATGAGGACAATGCAAGACCATGTATACTAGGGATTACTATGGGGTGATGAAATACTCACAATCCACTTTTTAGTTTTGGGCTTTTTGGACAGTCAACCGGGTCTGGTCACTACACGGCAGGGCCTCTTGCTGGCAAGGACTGGACGGGAAATTCTGGTCACTGGATACTACAGGTCATCAGGATAGTAGGATGGCAACAGCATGCAATGAGTGGCAGCACGTCAGGCTGGATCAGGATGCAAAAGATACCACAGCTTTCCCCTTGTTAATGAGAGATTTAGTGTTTTTTTTATTTTTAGATTTGAGGCCTTGCTGGCAGTGGGATCAGCACTGCTTGGGTTTTGCACTGGGCCCTGGAGTAGGATCAGCAATTCTTGGCCTTGTAGTTGGAGTCTGGATCTGGAAGATGACGAGTACAGGAACGCAGTGCAGGAAATCGGGAAGAGTGTCTGTCAGGGACCCTTATTTATAATGCATAATGACATCATCAAAGTATAGGCTGGGCAGGGTTAACTAAGCACGCCTCTAAACTACTTGGATTCGATAGGGGTGCTAGCCTCCGCCTTGCTCTAAACTGGTTGCATTTCCAAGGGAATGATGTCAGATTTATGAGGTGAGTTTTACGATGTCCAAAAACTCCCACAATTACTTTACTTAAAATCCGATTTTGCCAAAAACATACATTTATACAATTGCAATCCTTTAGTAAATTATATACACAAGTTACATATTTTGTGCAGCACATATCAGTCCAATCCTCCAATCTGTGGCACCTTGTTTCGCCCTTCTGATACATTTTGGTAATTTTGAGCCATAAAGATTCGGCCTACAATTCTATAACTTTATACACAGATGCGAATTATCCCAAGGGATGTATGTACAAAAATGTATGTTTGTAACTTTTAATCTCCCGCATATTCACACACTGCCTTGCAACTGTAGTTATTCTCTTGAATTGCTGGAGTTGGTCTGAAGCACGGATACATTGAAACAGGCATGGCTCAGCTAGTTAGATTCTCTCTCTGAACAGCTGAGTTTTGGATACTTTTGCAAAGAAAATAACCGCATTTCCTGTGTAAGTAAAAGTAAAGTTTCTGGTTGGTGGTTTTTTTTTTTTTGTATTTTTTTATTTTTTTAGAGTTGGCTTGACAGGGCTTTGCTGAGGCACAGTGAGACACAGGGCTTAATAGGGCTTATTAATCACAATGGCTTTAAGGAACAGAGGGAATTAGCGTCACAGTCGCATTTTCTTTTAAAGATGAAAAGGATTTCTTTTCAATGGGGATTGTGGCTTCTGCACCAAAGCAATGCTGTTTTTTCCACTTTCTTCCTTTTGTTTATGTCGGAACACACTGGTAATCTCCTTCAATGTGCCCCCTTTGTTCCATCCTGCCGATGTATGCTTGGCAGGACGGTGCAGCCATTTTTGTTATTGCAAAACGCAGTTTTGAGCCACAGCGCTCACAGGAGCCAGTGCAACCATTTTGTGGTTTCTGCGCAACTGCAGCTTGGTGATGTGGGAAAATGCTGTTGAGTGGGTCACTATATCCCACAATACACACATAAGTGTGTTCACCCGAACTCCTCAGTGTCGGAGTTCCAACACCGGCCTGCACTCTCCGGAGCCGCGCCCGCTTCAAAGAGCAGACAGGAATTCTGTAAAGACGGCTCCTGCAAACCTCTACGATGTACGCGTTTGGGACTGGTCGTTGCATGTGTGCGCTGCCCCTTGGGAGAAGTGGCTTGTAAGCCTCTGTCAGTGCAGCAGGCTGGATCACGTCAGGGTCAACAAATGAAGGCACACCCCTGCACGCTTAAACCAGAATAAATAAAGCACACTAGGGGAAAAAAGCCCAAGACACTCTTGCATGGATAACTATTTATTTATACAAAAATAGGAATGAAAATAGGAATGTATCAGCAAAGTACTCTGCTGCTGCGGAACGCTCTGAGGTCAGTTGGCATGTGCGGTACATTATAAGCACAAACAGCACTATAGATGTAGGGCCTGCTCCATATGGGATGCTAGGCCATTGGTCCTTCTTCATCTGTTCCTCTTTGTTCACGATTGTGCTGCTGCGCTCGTCATCCGCGGTGAGCTGACCTAAAAATGTGTTAGCTACTCTGACACACAATGTTGTTCTTACGATTGTAACAATGCACCTGGAACATACAGGGATGGGCTCGGGGGAGGACCGAGGTCACACTAACTCGCGCACACTTTACTCGCTCCCAGACAGGTCAGCAATTCCCAAGGTCCTCATTTTAGTTTTGGGCTATAATGCTGATGCCACCCTGCACAAATGACGTGACCCATTCCTGAAAGCTTGATAGCCTTGCCTTCTGATCTTTAGTCATCGTTTGAGGTGTGTAAATGTTTTATGGTCAGTGGTTTGGGTGGTGCTGTGGCATGCGGTGGTCATGGATTGAAAGCATGGCAAGGGTGTGTGTCTCATGTAGGGATTGTTTGGGGCAGGTGGGCCTGCTATCTGCTCCGTGTGGTGGTACTGCCAGGAGACATTTCTCATGAACTTGCAGGACGCATTCTTCCCAGGGTGCAAGGGCCTGTAACTTTCTGAACAATGGAGGAGGTTGTGAATCTCTCAGACCTGGCCAGGGTGGGGTGGTGTTCGTGCTCATGCAAGAGGCCTAATACTAACACACAAAATACTGTTTGCTGCGCTTGGGCCTAAATTCTAAGATGGCTCCCACTCGTCAAGATGGCGTACACACCCACATCTACACTATAGCTTGCAATGCATGCACTAATGTTGTTGCTTGCCCCCCCTTTGTGTGCACCCCCCCACTCCCTATATGTATTCTCTTAATGTTTATTCCTCAGTCGGTATCGCCTTGGGAGGTGGGAAGACCCTCTCCCCTTCCCAACATTGCCCCTTTCCTTAATCCTAAATTAACCAACTCCCCCGCAGTGTCATTGGCAACCAAGTTCCAATATATTCCCCCTCCCCTTCCCCCAATCTAATCTCTCAGCCTCCAGGTATGGTTGACCTGTCCTTTGTAACCAATGCTCTGCAAAAATCTTGTAAATTCATTCCAGATTGGGCATATTCCTCTGTGGTAAATGTCATGTAAATGCAACCCCCATCCCCTGCTAAATCTGCCCAGTGCTCCATGTAATTTTTGGGTTCAGATGGGGGTGTGGTAACTGTGCCACGGGGGTGTAAGGAGTGGTAGATCTCTGAAGCAGGGTTTGTTTGGGTACTTTTGTCTATGGTACCGCAAAGTGCTTTGGGTTCTCCCCCCGCTAGCCCCCCTCCAATTGAGACCATCATCATTGCGCTACTGGGCACTGCTTTGGCACAACATCCGAGTCCCATTTGGCACGTGCAAAATATGACCAAAATAAAGACTGACGGGTACCAACATCTTTACAATCGTACCCAGCCAGATGGAGCCCAAGAAAAAGTCAGATTGAACCAGTCCTCATCTTATATTCCAGCTTCTTTCTTCATGCGCACTCCCAGGTTGTGCATGGCTTCAATTATATGTGACAAAGAGCCATGTTCAGCATCTTCGGGGAGCTCAAATGCGCAGCAAGAATCCCTGATTTTCTTGCACACGCCTCCCTACGTTGCAGTCAGCATGTCAAGGCTGTAGTGGTTCTGCATCGTCATTCGCCTCAGAGCGCAGAGTTCCACCTTTATGACGCTGAATCCCTCCTTGGGGTCGGTAGCCAGCTGTATTAGTTCTAGTGGACAACCTGCAGCCATTTGGCGTTGGCCGCAGTGAGGCAAAGAAAGTCTGCTTTGGGGAAGAGGCGGCATTCATCTGGTATTTCCTCGAGCAGGTTTGACGAGTCCTTGGACAGATAGTTTGCTATTTTCTTCTTTCGTAGCATTGTGCCCTATTCATTTTCCTGGAAAGGTGTTGAACTCTGGCGCTGGCAACGTGTTATATCATCAGATATTGGGAAGGTGGTAGGGGCAAAAGTCTGTCGAGCCCCCCTTGCAAATAAACTTCTCTGATCACAAGCAGAGCTAAGTGCAGTGTGGCCAGCGAACAATAGCCCCTCCATGATGGTGGGAGGTGCAAGTATGCTTGTTGTCCACACACCCAGTAGTAATCCATAACTGCAGCTGTGCCTTTCTTGAGATCGGGAATGTGCAAGGCTTTATTGCAATGTTCATTGGCCCCTACAGATACTGTTCCGGCACTGTAAAAGCAAAGTTCATATGATTCGTCTCTGTGCATTTTCACTGGTTTCTCCATTGCCTCAATCCATGTTAGTTTTGTGATATGTTCAGACCAGAACCGTGCACATACTGCTTTCAACTGAACCAAATACCCGTTCTTTGTATCCCATCAGCCTCTCTGCCATGCAGCTTACTGTGTAGTTTACTGTGGTTTCTTGCTATTTGTTATTAATGTACTTTAGTGCTTGTATCACCAGGTAGGGTCTTTTCATGCATTTGCCACCTTTTTTGTTTTTTGCCGCATTGCGGGCTGTCCTGATCAACAAGTTTGAGCCTTACATTGTGCGCCTGGAAAATGTAAGGAAGGCATGGTCTCAACAGTAAGACTGACACAAGTGACCGCTGTTCAAGGGTGTTTATTGAATTTCAAGAAGGGTTTGAAAAACACCTATCTAATCCTGAATCTACAGTTGGAGCAAGCTTCGGCCATCAAATAATAACGTAGTCCTAGTGGTGTCTTGTCAAATAAAAGGGCCTATAATAATAAACCTATTGCTAATCCTTACTTCTAAATACAAATAGTGTGGGAAACAGTGTTATGAAAAAGAGAGAAATGTTCACAAAATGATATGCCAGGATGTTCATGCCGTTGGCCTTCCTTGCCCACGTTTTCAACACCAGACAAGGCAGTACACTAGCGCTTAGCACAGTCTCTGGCTTCTCTAGAACGAGGATACAGTTCAATCATTATAATCGGGCCTGCCGTGCCTAAGTCTCTTCGCCTTTCAAAGTCTCTTCTTTCAGAGGCACTGATGTGACAATCAATACATTATTTTCCTCTTTCAGATGTTCACAAGTACTCCATTTCTCAGGGGATTCACTATTCACCTTGGATCCCCCTCAGCCGGGCTCAGATCCCTTTTTCAACACAATATTCAATTATTCTTCCGCCGCCAGGCTCGGACCAATTAAAATTTCCAATGTAACTTTTAATACAAACTTGCTTTAACCAAAGTTCTTAGCTGATCTCCCTCCGTAGTGCTCAGACCAACTTCATCTACTTTGTCATCAACTTTTTATATGTCATTAATATCAAAGACTTTCAAATGTGCATAGGGTTTTGCTAGACCCTTTGCAGGACCACTTTTGATTTCACAATTCCTTATCACTCTTTAGCATTTGAACCTTTCAGTTGGATACCTAACAGAGGCTTTCGAATGAGCACACACATTTTGCCAGACCACTCTAAGGTATTGTATCTTGGCTTCAAAGTTCAATCACTGAACGGTTGTTTAATTTTGTTCGTGTTGCTTGCCTCATATGCTTCATACACTGTTCTCTTCAGATTTCACTATATTATGTTGCCGCTTGCAACTTTGGCTTCAACACAGACTGGTCTGGTATCAGTCTCCCCAACTCACCGGCTGTGCTGACTTCAATGGTGCTACTTTGTTGTAGGAGCCAAGGACACTACCACAACGGCAAACTATTCTCCCCGCCTTGAGAGCTCCAGGTACCTCGACACACAATGCAGGATTCTTCAGCCTTGATTCCTGGTCTTACGTTTCCTATTCTCGAAGGTTCATGTAAGTAACGATCTTTCATTGAAAAGGTCAAGAACACTTCCCTCCTTGCGTTCCTCATCGGTTTTGCCGTCTTTCGCCTTGTATTAAACTGCCCTTTTGAAACTGCTGCTTCATCGTGTGCTTTGCCTTGCTCAGAGTGTGCTCTCGTGCTCTGCCTTTTATCCGTGGAGGGAAGTGTAATGGAAGGCATGTGTGTGTGTGTGTGTGTGTAATGGTCAGTAATTGCCTGACCCTGCCTTGACCATTGTATTGGGACATGTCGGGTATACAGCTCGGGTGTTAGTCTGTTTTCTCTCAGAGTGAGCTGTCCGTTAGGACGTGTTCATGTTGGGAAAGGTTGGGGGTTGAGTTCCTACTGGTAGGATGGGGTAAAGGTGTTACAGGGAAGGGGATACCGCATCTCGCCATCCAGTGTCCCACTCCCCGAAGACCATCTCGCCCAGGTGATCCTCCCGCACTGGTCCACCCCCAGGAACTGGATCCAAAAGCAATGGCCGTGTCTTGACCACCTGGATGACAGATCCCCGGGGACTAGCGGATGAGACCACCTTCAAGTTTCTCACAAACGTGCCCCTGAGCCTACATAGCGCAAGATGTACTAGGCATTGTGCCTCTAGAATTGGTACTTCTTGTGGCACTAGGACCATGCGGTATCATCGAACACACATAAAAACTACCATTCACTGTATTTCTCCCCACCGAGCTCATGTCCGTATAGCAACTATTAGACATTTCTGGGTGACACACATCTTCTATGGCGTCCTGGCCAACCCAGTGATAGGCATCGTACTTCGCCCATAGTGGTTGTCTCTTTGTACGTTTGGGGACACTTATATAGCCATTAATAATATCAATATAATTATTGACATTGGTTGTGTTTGTGTTACACAAAGCAGCATGAAATTTGGTAACCAGTAGGGAGCTAGCAATATATTCTAACAATCCAGTGCATGGGGTTCATTTTTATTGTTTTCAGAATTGTTGACCTGTTGATGCATAAAGTTAGTGGGCAAAACGGAACGTAAGTTGAAAATAAGGATTGGAGAACATAAGAGTTGTATTCAGAACAGGACTCTGAACGCCCCTTTGGTTGAACACTGGGTAAATCTTTGCATAAAGTGGAGGACTTGCGCTGGAACGGCTGACAGGTTTCATGACCTTTTCTCCAGCATTGGGTCTGGCATGGATTCTGGCATGGATTCACATGCTCATTAATATTCCCCGTCGTCAGGCTGGGAATCCTCGGTAAAGAAAAAATCAGTATCAGTTTCGTTTCTGATCTGACTTTCTTAGTAGTAACCAGACCCTGGTCTCTGGGTCGTACTGCCCCCAGCCAATGACTGCTCTCTCCCTAAGCCCCTCCCCTGGCAGCCATCCTCAGATTTTTACCGCACGTTCAAGTGTTGGGAGTCCTCGTGCTATAGCGCTCGAGCTTTTACTGCGTTTTGCGATTCTTCAAAGAGTTTAATCTCATTTGTTCGGTTAATCGAGCTTCAAGCTCCACCGTTTGTACTTCTGATCAATGGGAACCCATTATGGAATTTTCTACGCCCCTCAAGGGCGACGTTTTCGTCGAGTTACGCTTCTTGGAGGATTCCAGAAGATCTGAGGCCTACCTCGTGGACATGGCCCAGGACAAGGGAAGCTCGACACCTGGATCCAAGCTGTTCAGGAACTGCCCTGGATGCAGATTACAGAATGTTTTCAAGGAGGATGAACATTCAAGACTTCTCTACTGCCTTCATGAAGACAAGATGCACGTGGAAAAAGACTGTGCGTTTTGCAAGAACCTGTCGGAACGGACTATGAGGGATCGTCGGACCCGCCTCGCCAGCTGGCTGGAGAAGGGCTCAGCAGGTGAGAAGAAGTCATCCGAGCGGTCTTCTAAGTCATGTGAGGGCGCTCCAGCGATGGGGGCCCAACCGAAGGCAAAGCACCGGGAGTCCGCGGGCACCGGGAGCGCTGAAGGGTCGGGCTCCTCGGCTGCCAGGCAGGGCGCACTTTCACTGACGCCATCAACCACGAGCCAACGCTCTGGCTCGGGGAAAAGAAAATCCGAGAACC
Organism: Ambystoma mexicanum; assembly: GCF_040938575.1. Lineage (NCBI taxonomy): Eukaryota > Metazoa > Chordata > Amphibia > Caudata > Ambystomatidae > Ambystoma > Ambystoma mexicanum. Next base: position 694,316,838 of record NC_090925.1, read on the forward strand.
CGGCTAAGCCTCTGGAGAGGCCCCAGTCTCGAAGGGATCAGCCAAGGTGAAGGCCTCAGGCTCGCCCAAGGTGGTGAAGGCCTTGATTCACCCGGTGAAGGCCTCTATCGAGGGAGTCGAGGCGGCCCTGGCAAAGCCTGTGGAGGCTAACTCAGTGGAAGCGACCTTAGGGCCCAGAGTTTCCCTGCCACCACGGAGGGAATCCTCTTTTCAGCCCATCGATAAGACCCCCGTGAAGACCCAGGTGGAAAAAGAGGGGGGGCCGGTGGCCGTCACGGCCACTGATACAGCCTCTGAGGAGGAACTGGTTGAAGTTGTGAAGCGCCTTAACAAGAGGTTCGAGGAGGTCCGGTCCCACGGGGGGGAACCCCGAGGAGGCGGACGAAGAGAGCGACGGTGGCGCCGACGAGACTCCCGTGGAGGAGGAGCAACCATTGCACCCGTCGCAACCAGTCCCGAGCCCCAGGACAATTCTGTGGCCATTTTGATGGCAATCCAAACCTTATGCACGGAGTTAAGGACGAGATTGCCCCTAGCCCCAACGGACGACCCAGCAGAATCTGGGCCCGTCGGGAAGCCCTCCAAACAAGCGGAGGAGAGTTCATCCCCCCGCCTTTCCAGCCCGTGCGGCCCACTCAGCCTTCATCTCCTTCCCCTGATCCTAGAGATGACACGGGAACGGATATGGCCACGACGGGGACGGATTACAACGGTGGTGACGACGGGATGGGCCTTCCATCACCACTCCCTCGGGCCTCCCCGCCCGACGAAATTGGCTCCTTCCACGCCATGATTGCCATGGCATCCAAGGTTTTTCGGCTCTGCTCTGAGGAACAGAAGAAGGAATGTTTCCTCTATCAGCGGCGCGACGCCAAGAGGAAAACGGTCCTCGCAGTACTGTTGATTGACGAAATCTGGGAGGAGGGACTTGCTCTCTTGAAGAACCCGTCCACGACACCTGCCAAGAGGGATCGGTACGAGAAGTACCGGGTCCCGGATTCCGCCCCTTTATGTCTTGGGGCACAGCCGACCCTGGATTCGGTCGTCTCGGCTGCGGCCAAGAAGAAGGCGGCGGGGGCGTCATCCTCAACTTCGACCTCCCCACCCGACGGCGAGGGAAAGAAGCTGGACACCATGGGACGAGTCATTTCGTCAGCGGCGACGACAATTAAGGCGGCCAACGCCCTAGCAATTGTGGCCTGCTACGACAGGGAGCTGTGGTACAAGATCGCTCCCCTGCTGGACTTTCTACCGGACGACAAGAGGTCGGAGGCCCTGGAGATCCTGCAGGAAGGTGAGGGGGCATCGGACCACGCCATAACGGTGGCCACGGACATCGCTGACACGGCGGGGATGGCTCAAGGCAACAGATTTCCGCCAGGATGTGCAAACCAGAGTTTTGGACATGCCCTTCAACGAGAACAACCTGTTTGGAAAAACAGTGGATGAGTCACTTCAGGCCATGAAGACCGAAACAGAGACGGCTCGCGTCTTGGAAGTTTTGCAGCAATGACGGCTGCCCTTTTGGAACGCCGGAGGCAGACAGGGTGCCTCTAAGGGATCCAGCGGCGGCTCCTGGACGTACTGACAGGCGGCCCGCTCCTCGTCGCAGGAGGCCTACAGAGGACGCAGCAAGTCAGGAGGATCTCATTGTTGTCGCCAAGGAGGCCAAGGTGGCAAGGACGCCTACAAGCAGGACTGACCCGGTTGTAGCGTCGGGCCCCCACCTGAGCACCCCGGTGGGAGGCTGGCTGGCGAAGTTAGTCAGCGTGTGGGAGTCCATCTCCACCGACCGTTGGGTGCTGGATGCCCTGGCCCACGGGCACACTCTCAAATTTCTAAGGAAGTGCCCCTGCATTCCTCCCGTGGCCAGGAAGTAAAATCACATCCCTCAACTGCTGTTAGAAGTAAGGGCGATGCTCAAGAAGGGTGCCATCGAGCTCGTCCCGAAGAGGCTGCGGGGCTCCGGAGTATACTCAAGAAACTTCCTCGTCAGAAAGAAGACGGGCGGTTGGCGCCCCATCCTGGACCTGCGGCGGTTGAACAAATACATCAAGGCACAAAAGTTCAGGATGGTCACCCTCAAGCACGTGCTGGGACAGCTGGAGGCGGGCGACTTCCTATCGTCGCTGGACTTGGAGGATGCTTACTTCCACATCCCCATTCTAAAAGGATACCGAATGTTTCTCAGATTCGTAGTCCAGGGGCGACACTACCAATTCAAGGCCCTGCCATTCGGGCTGAAGTCAGCACCCAGGGTGTTTACCAAGTGGCGGGGGGATCCACGTCTACCCCTACCTGAACGATTGGCTCATCCATGCAAAGACTAGAGAACTCGCCGTCGAACACACAGCAGAGACCGTCCAACTGTTCACAGATCTGGGATTCGCCATCAGCTACTCGAAATCCCACCTGGTCCCATCGCAGGTCGCACTGTTTCTGGGAGCCAAGCTCGATAGAGTGACACGATTGGCCTCGCCGTCGGAGGAAACGACGAAGGCCATCTTGGGCAAGGTGCAGAGCCTGCTGGCAACGGACGTGGCCAGGGTGAGATCCATCAAGTCCCTTCTCGGAATGATGTGATGTCTTATTGCATCTACCTGGTACGCCTGTGTAGGCTACGGATGCGTCCTCTACAAGAGTTCCTCGACGCCCGTTTAATACAAGAGACGGGCAGCTTCGAGGACAGGATCCCGCTCAACGAGGTTTTCCGCTGAGCGATTCGATGGAGGGGCACCCACGCGCATCTCGAGGCGGGCAAGGACTTTCAGACCCCGGTGCATCAGGAGACGGTGACGACCGACGCTTCCCTGGAGGGGTGGGGAGCGCACACCAGGGATCTGCATGCAAAGAGGCCTTTGGCTCCCAGAGGAGAGGTCTCTCCACATCAACATACTGGAACTCTGAGCAGTGTTCTGGGCCCTCAGGTTGTTTCTCCCGTCCCTCAAGGGCAAGGTGGTGAGGATCTTCACCGACAACACCGCCAGGATGTTCTACATCCGGAAGCAGGGAGGTACCAGATCCCCAGCCCTGTCCAAGGAGGCCCAGGATCTGTGGCACTGGGCCATCGCCCAGGGGATGTTTCTGGTGCCCTTCCATCTAGCAGGAATAAAGAACGTCATCGCAGACTCACTCAGCAGGGAGCTGCACTCGTGCCACGAGTGAGAGCTGTGTCAGGATCAGGTGGATCGACTTTTCCAACGATGGGGCAAACCCCAGATCGACCTGTTTGCGACGGCGACAAACTCCAAGTGCCAGAGGTTCGCCAGCAGGTTTTCCCAGCCGAGGAGCATGGGCGATGCTTTCTCGTTTCCCTGGGACGGCCTGTCCTGTATGCGTACCCTCCGTTGACATTGCTACTACGACTCGTCAACCAGCTCAAGAAGTCCCGGTGCAGGATGATCCTCGTCGCACCGGCGTGGCCGAGACAGATCTGGTTCCCGGACCTTCTGGACATGTCGGCATCCCCACCAGTCAAGCTGTTGATGGACGCAGATCTTCTCTCCAGAGAAGGAGGCGCCATCCTTCATCACGACCCAGAGTCGCTGAACTTGTAGGCCTGGCCCCTGCAGCACTAGAGTTTGGAGGGTACGATATCCTGGCAGACTGCAAGGAGGTGCTTGCAAAGGCCAGGGCGTCCTCAACTCTCAAGTGGGTCGACGTCACCGGATGTTATATATGCGACGCACGGCACCTGTAGCCTCAGTTCTGTTTTTTCCGCAAACGTGTTTGCTCGTTATCTAGGCGCGCTCGGTTCTTCTACTTCAAAGTTCTACGATGTCTTTGTCTTCTTCTACCCCAAAATCGGGCTTTAAAAAATGTCGGGACTTTGGTTCGAAGATGTCCATCATGGACCCGCACAACATCTGCCTCTGGTGTCTCGGCGAAAGCCACGCCACCGACGACTGTGATGAATGCCAGTCCCCGACATTGAAGGCCTTGCGGGAAACGGAAGAAGAAATTAACGGCATATAGGGTGTCTAAGCCCCATAAGTCGAAATCCGCAGGGCTTTCGACCGACGACTCGAGGGGTGACTCACCGCGTCGGCGTAGGTCCGTGGGGTCTTGGTCTCTGAGTGGGTCCTGCCATTCCTGTGCCTCTTCTAGGCATTCGCGGAAGTGCTGGCATCGGTCGCCTTCCCTGTCCTCGTCGGAGGACTCCGCCAGAAGGCGGTTGCATTGTCCTACAAAGTATTCGTCGCCGGCCGAATGGGAAGCAGTCCGCTAGCAGATGATGGCGATTTTTGAATCGCAAGGCACTGTTCCATCCGCGCCTTCGAGAGAAGCCGGCAAGGAATGGGCTAGTGCCACCACTCGCACGCCTTCAGGCTCTGGCGGTCGGCGCAATCATCGGGAGCCATCGAGGTCCCGATCAGACAAGGTTGATCACCATACCTGTGCCAGATCCAGGTCCCGGTCCTCGACGCCATCAAGACCGTCGGCACCTGTGAAGCCTTCCAAGAAGGCATCATCGCCTCGGTGCACTGTCCGTCGAGGGACTCTCTCGAGGCTCCGGCCTCGAAGCAGTTGTCGAAGTCATCGGCGCCTCAGTCGACATAGACACCGATTTCATCGGCGCCCCCGACGCCGTTTGTGGAGGATTTGCCGAAGGTGCCCCGGAGGGCTGTGGAAACTCAGAGGAAGGCCCGCAGTACGACCGTGGGGCCTGTTTTTGAGCCCTTCTCTGTTCCTCCACCCAGATTGGATTTATTCCAACCTTTAGATAATATTTCGGAGGTGGAAGAAGGGTCGGATGAGGAGATGGTTGTGCCTCCTGATGTCCCTGATGACCTGTTGTCTGGTCAGTCATATGGAAGAACTCCGTCAGTCCTTGCATGATGCAAGTGGTCTTGATACCTCCCCGGAGGTGGAGTTTGGCAGGCCTGAGCCTGGTAAGCATGCCGAATCCTCCTATAGGCGCCTCATGTCGTGGGTGACTGAGTACTTAGGGTGGTCTGCTCCACCTGTTGATTTTTCTGTAGGATGATCTGACAGATATCCTGGACCAAGGTCCACCCACTGACCCGGTGTTGCCATTTTATATGGCTTTGCAAAGAAGGGTGGTGGCGGCTTGGACTGCTCCGGAGAGTCTCCCGGCAGTGAATATGTTGCTTCCGAAAAAATACCGTCCAGCCCGTGGTGACCCCTGGTACTTGTCGACGCACCCTACTCCAGAGAGTTTGGTGGTGCAGGCGGCTATGGCCCCCGCAAAGTAGGCTGCGTACCCTACCGTCCCTCATGATAGGGACGATAAGCGCTTTGATGGTTGGGTGAAGAAGGTATTTTCATCTGGGGGTATGGCTTTGAAGGCAGCCAACTCTGTTTGTGCCTTGGCAAGATTCATTCACACTCTGTGGAATTGTGCATCTTTGGTGGCTGAGCATATTCCCGAAGGGAGGAACGGATCTTTGGCGGCTGAGCATATTCCCGAAGGGAGGAACGAGATGGTTTTCTAGCCCTCGTGCAGGACGGCAAGGATGCCATGTGTGAAGCCGTTCAGTCGGGTTTGGACACGGCAGACTGTGTCAGTCAGTCCATGGCTGCGAGCAGCGTGATACGCAGATTTACGTGGCTGCGGAACTCGGGGTTTGCTCCTGATGTGCAGTCCCGGCTTCTCAACATGCCCTTTGATGGTGTCCATCTGTTTGGCAGCAAGGCTGACGAGAGCCTTGAGAGGTTGCAGACCTCAAAAGCTGCAGCGAAATCTTTGGGCGCTGCAGTAAGTCAAACTAAGTCCTAGGGGACAGCAATGGAGGGGAGGTTCCTTTCGGTACTACTCTTCCTTTTATAGATCGAGAGGAGCTGCCAGTCAAAGGGGCCACCGTAGGAGTACCAGAGGTGGAAAGCAAGGTACTCGAGGTGCCAAAGCTGCTCGGGCAGTTGCCTCTTTGCCCTCAGGCACTGCCACAGTGCGTCCGCTCAGTCATGAGGCCATGTCCCATGGTTCGCCGGTTGGGGGCAGACTTGCGAAGCATCTTGGAGAATGCTGTGCCATTTCTTCAGTTGTGTGGGTTCTGGAGATCATAACCCACGGCTACTGTCTCCCCTTTCGGCAGTGGCCTTGCGACAATCCACCGGGGAAGGAAATCCTATCCATGCTGGAGAAAGGTGCCATAGAACTGGTGCCTGTAGCGGAGAGGAACAACGGATGGTATTCCCCTTATTTTTTTTATCCTGAAAAAAGACGGGTGATTGAGACCCATCATGGACTTGCGTTGGCTGAACAAGCTCTTCAGGAAGGACAAGTTCAAGATGGTAACTCTTTCTCAAGTCCTCCAGGCCCTCCAACTTCAGAATTGGTTGGTGTCTTTCAACCTCAAGGATGCTTAGTTTCATGTGCCGATTCATCCAAAGCACAGGAAGTACCTGAGGTTCGCGACTCACATTTTCAGTTTCGGGTCCTGCCGTTCGGATTGGCCTCTGCCCCGAGGGTCTTCTCCAAGCTGATGGTGGTGGTGGCATCGTATCTCAGGAAAGGGGGGATTCACGTCTACCTCTGCCTGGACGATTGGTTGATCAGGGCACGTTCTCCTGAGTAAACCCTGGATCATCTGTCCGTCATCGGCCACTCCCTTTGCAGGCTGGGCTTCTCCCTCAACTTAAAGAAGTCCCATTTGACACCTACCCAGCGGCTCCAATACATCGGAGCAATGCTCGACACTTCCAGGTGAGGGCTCATCACATTCTGCAGATGGTGGACACATTTCAACGTGCCAGAGTCTCCCGGCGTTCAAGTTCTTGAGGTTTCTCGGCCTCATGGCATCCTGCATTTTCCTGGTGCCAGAAGCCAGGCTGCAGATGAGATCTCTGCAGTGGGCTCTCAAGATGCAGTGGTCCCAGTTCTCCGGCAGGATGTCGGATCCCGGTCAGATTCCACCCTCGGTCGCCCAGGATCTTCTGTGGTGGGCCGTCGAAGGCAATCTGATGAAGGGTGCTCCATTTTGGCAACCATGGCCGGAGGTGACGGTCGTGACGGACGCATCCCTCACGGGCTGGGGAGCTCATGCCAACAAGTTGACAGCCAGCGGCCGTTGTTCTCCATCGGAGTCTAGACTTCACATCAATTTGGTAGAGCTGAGGGCCGTCAGGCTAGCCCTGAAGGCTTTTCTGCCATCTGTGCGGGGGAAGAATGTCCTGATTATGACGGACAATACAGTGGCCATGTACTACCTCAACAAACAAGGGGGGGCAGGGTCACTCCCGTTGTGCAGGGAGGCGATGCAGCTCTGGTTCTGGCCAATTCAGCATGAAATTTCGTTCTTGGCAGTTCAACTGGTCGGAGACGAAACTCGTCGCTCTGAGCAGGCAGAGCATGGTCTCTCACAAATGGGAGCTGGCTCAGGAAGTTCATTTGGAGATCTTTGCCCTTTGGGGAATCGCCACCAGTGTCAACTGGAAGTGCGAAAGATTCGGTGCGTAGGAAACTCCTCCAAGAGGAACCTTAGGGGACGTGTTTGTGGTGGAGTGGTCCTTCCCATTGCTGTACGCGTTTCCTCCAGTCCCTGTCATTCCACAGTTGTTGCGGAGGTTCGGTTCCCGGATGGTCCTCATTGCTCCGACATGGGCCAGGAGAGCATGGTAACCGGACCTTCTCGACATGTCCATCTGCCCTCCACGCCGTCTTCCCTACCGAGACGATCTGCTCTCACGGGAGGGGGGTCGGGTTCTCCATCCAGAGGTCAAGTCTCTCAGCCTTCATGCTTTGTATCTGAAAGGTTGAGGTATAAGGATTGGGACCTCCCCAAAGACGTGAAGGAGGTGTTGCTTTCGGCCAGAAGGCCCGCAATGAAATCCCTGTACCGTTGCCGTTGGAGAAAGTTCTGCAGCTGGTGCAGGGTATGGAATGTGGATCCTTTCCAATGTTCCATTCCTTTGGTCTTGTCTTTTTTGCTTTCTTTAGCCCACAAGGGCCTCCGAGTAGGTACCATTAAGGGTTACCTGGAGGCGCTGTCCATATTTAAGCGCTCGTCTGAGGAATGTTCTTATTTTAAGATCCCTTTGATTTCTCAGTTTTTAAAAGGGCTAATTAATGTGTTTCCACCGTCGCCTTTCCAGGTGCCGGAATGAGATTTGAATTTGGTTTTAAAGTTCCTAATGGGAGCTCGTTTGAGCCCTTACATTCTTGTCCGTTGCGACTGTTGTCCTTTAAAACTGTATTTTTAGTTGCGGTTACTTCCGAATGCAGAGTGAGTGAGTTGCAGGCACTTTCCGCCAAACCACCTTTCACTGTGTTCCATAAGGACAGGGTTGTCCTTAGGGTGCGGCCTTCTTTTCTTCCGGAGATTGTGTCGGAATTCCATTTGGGCCAGAAGGTCATTCTTCATGCATTTTATCCTCCTCTACATCCTGGTAAGGAAAAGGAGAGGCTCCATAGGTTAGATCCGAGGAGAGCTTTGAGTTTCTATCTATCACGGATGTCCCAGGTCAGAGTGGACGATCAACTCTTTGTTGGTTATGCTAGAAGTCATTTAGGACAGGCTGTTTCCAAGCAGACCTTGTCCAGATGGATCATTTTGACGATCTCTGAGTGTTACCGTTTGGCGGGAAAGGACCCTCCAGTAGGCTTAAGGGCTCACTCTACTAGGGGTATAGCTGCCTCCACTGCCCTACAGAGGGGGGGTTCCGATTCGCAATATTTGCGAAGCAGCCACATGGCCTCTGTCCATACTTTTGTGAGACATTATTCCTTGGACTCTATCCATAGGCAGGATTTGGCCTTTGGTAAGGCGGTCCTCTATTCAGCAATTTGATGGGCATTCTAAATTTATGAAATTGTAAATTCTTTTCCCACCTCCATACGTTGGTACTACTTTGGGAGTCTGTCATAGATGTGTAATACGTCGGAGGACACAATCCCCTCGAAGAACAAGTTACTTACCTTATCTGGTAACGTTCTTTTGATGGGATGTTCCTTCGACGTATTCCACATCAAACCCTCCCAGCCTGCCCCTCTACAGAATTTCTTATGCGATTGCAGCTTACGTTTCCGCAAGGCTTTCTGCAGTCATACTGGCAGGAGATTGGTGCCACACGTTCTGGGAAAAATCTACAACTGAGGCTACGGGTGCCGTGCGTCATATATATAACATCCGGTGATGTCGACCCTCGACGTAGGCCCTAGAGGGACAGCATATCGACGCAGGACGCCTACGCCGAAAAAATATCCGAAGCAGCACAGGTGTGGTCATTACCTGTCATAGATGTGGAAAACGTCAGAGGAACTTCCCATCGAAAGAACGTTACCAGATACGGTAAGTAACTTGTTCTTTTGTTGTTCACAGGTGTTTTGCATCCATCTTGCATTGGATTAGAAGCCTTAATGACTGTCAGAACTGAAACTCGCCGCTCTGACGCTGTCAGTGTTTAACCCCCCAACTGTCATTAATAGTGTGTGGCCGGGTAGAATCTGTTCCCGTTTGGGATATTTCCCAAGCTAATAACAGTAGTTACCGTTGCACATTGTTGTTCAACATCTTACAAACAATTTTTAATGTGACTGTTTTTTTAATTAGTAGTGCACGCCCCTGATGAATTTCCCTGTACTGTGTGTGTTCTGTATGAGTGAGGAATTAAACATGTTGGGCAGAATGGGAGTGAAAGAGTGTGAGATTTGTTGTTGAATTGAATAATGCTTAATCTGATATAGGTGAATTTGATTTATTCTTGTATAACCCTAGAGATAGTGATTTTTTTCACTTATTATTATTCTGAAACCAAATTTGTCGTGGTTTATTTACATTTTCTTTTCCCCATATACTTCATTTTGAGTTTTGCTTCTTTTGTTGTAAATTGCTTTGTACTGTTTTAATGCTCGGAATAACTTTTGAAGATGTTGATTTTTAACCACTGTGAATTATATAAATAAAATATATCTGTTAATATTTTCCCATTGTGTATGACATATCGGTAACTTGTGTTGGTTGACTCCGCATTAAATTCTTTTTCTCTTTTGGTGGCCACCACTGCTGATTGAGGCTTGCCCTTATGTGAGTTGGATGCTTCTCCTGTGTCACTACACTGTCCACCAAGCCTGATGTATAGAGTATATATAGGTTGACCTTAGCCAGTGGGTTTATTTGGTGGATCAGTATAAAAAAATGTCCCCCTACCTCTCTGTTTTGGATGCATAAAGTTTGGCCTTGTGGATAACACACATTCAGTTCCATTTGAGTGTTGTGTTTATGTGGACATGTAACTTATTATTTACAGTACAATTAAAATGTCATTATCTACCACAATCTTTTATGTGTCAATTTAACACAAAAGATGTCCCTAAATAAATTGCTAAACCAAACATTGAAACAGCAAATAAATCTGGTATAAAATGCATTGCACACATATAAGAATACGAGAACCTCAACATGATACTGTAATTATAATCCTTTCTAACATATATTGAGTGATTTGAGAGCGTTGGTTCCATCTTCTTAACAACATGAAAGGCTAAAGCTATGCACACAAAAAAAGAGAGAGCGAGCTCCCTCCTATGTAAACATGATGTTTTTAGCAGCTGTGATTGTGCACTGTTTTGAGATTGAGGTTGGGGGCAATTCAAATAGGAGTTATTTGTAGTGGAAAGGGAAATAAGGTAGATGCACACTACCAGTGTTTTAAAGCACTGGTGCAGCGTCCGAAGGTGCTTTCTGAACGTTGGATAAGTGGATCCAATATCGGAGAGCCTTCACCTTCCCTCTGAGAGGAGTGGAAAAAAACATTTCAAACGTTCCATTGAATCTGGGGCTGTTCCACCTGCGGACAAAGGACAGCACGTAGACATGTTTTCCTGGCAGCGGCGGTTGAGTGGGTGGGAATCAGTCGTGGAGTCGGCTGTGGCGCGTGGCACGTCCTCTGATCGGGGTGGTGAGATCTGTCGGGGAAATACATTTGAGTGCCTGTGTTAATGTTGTCAAATAGTCTTTAAATTAGTCTCCTAAAACAGCTGCTGCTCTATGTGCGTCGGATGCTCTCCTAATGGGGGATATTGGTGTGACAACCTCATGGGGTGACGAGTGGTGGTCCTTGCTGGGCTGTGTATGGCAATGCACCCAATTTTTCTTCAGTATGGTGCAAAACTTAGACAGTTTACTTTTTAGGAGTCCATTGATCCTCTCCACAAACCTGTTGGCCTGGAGGTGATAAATCATACACATCCGGTGTTTAATGCCAAGCAGTGCAGTAATCTCCTACACAACTCATTAAAAGAAATGTGTGCCATTATCTGAATTTAACATATCACATGTGCCCATTGGTGGAACACTTTGCGGACCAAAAATGTGTCCACGTATTTGACATCTGGATATGCACAAGGACCTGCTTCCACCCAACGTGAGAAGGGGCAGACGACAACGATCATATACCGGGACGCGCTGCACCTCTGGCCCATATCCACGTAGTAGATATGCAACTCGTGGAACGGCCAATGGGGCGGGGCAGAGTGCCCCTCATTGTGCGCAATGTCATGCCTCTGCTGAAGTTCTGAAATGTGGTGCATCTAATTGCTACTCTACAACAACGCTAAATTTGTTAAGTGTTCCTGGATGTTTAGAATGAACCAATCCTCTTGAATGTCAGCAGCAATGTGGTGTTTGGAGCTGTGGGAGGTGTGATTTAGCTGATCAAATGCTGTTATCAACAGTTTGTGCTGCATTACCACTTTTCCTGTACATTTCTGCCTCCATAAGAAATCAGTGGGGAATTGTGTGCACCCCCTTTTGACCCACATATGTTTTTCCTCCTTTGTGGCCCTTCCTTGTAACTCAATCATTTGTGCTATGGGCAGGGCACTGTACAAGACAGGTAGCTGGTCAGGGGCAGGGGTTGTGACGACATGTTCTGCCACAGTTTTTACTGGGAGGTATGTTGCTATTTTGGCCACTGTGTCTGCTGTGGCGTTCCCGAGTCACGCTTCATCTGTGTTGTTTTTATGGGCAGAACACTTAACTGCCACTACAGAGGGCTCGGATAGTGCGATAATTAGCTGGTCTAAAAATGATGCATGCTGTACTGGGGACCCACCTGCCCTTCTAAAGCCCCTCCTTTTCATCAGGAAAGACAGGCATGCACTGTTGTAGTGACATATGCAGAGTCTGAATAAATAGTCAGGTGGCACCCCTGTGATGATTGCAGTGCTTCAATGAGTTCTGTGCCTGTTCTGAATAATGCATTGGTAATCTTTTAAAAATGAATGTCTCATATTCACCGTCAACTAGGCGCATAACTGCTGCAATGGTATGCCTGAGGCTCATGTCCTGGTCAGTGACCCATCAACGAAGAGGTCCTCTGCCTTGTGTGGTCTGTCCTTTGCTTTGGGAATGTCATCCTCCTCCCCCTTGTGCGTCACACAATTGTGTCTGGCCAAGTCCTTTATCAGTGCACATTTCTGTTATGAATGTCGCAGGGTTCACTGTTTTACAATGTGTATATTCTGGCTGGAAAGAATGATCTCGTATGCAGATGCTCTTTGGGTAGTCAGGATGGATTTCAACCTGTCCAGAATGGCAAAGGCATGTAGAGCATGATTGAACAGCCCATTAAAATTGTGGAGCTTTTCCTGATAACAAATGCTGCAGGTGAACTGCCCTTGCATTTCTGAATCTAACGTTCCACTGTAATAGGCCAGTGGCTTGTGGCCCATTGTGCTTTTCAGCACAGCAGTCATGAGTCGGCCGTTAGAGTGTGAAAACAAGTAGAATTTCTGCGTATAATCAGGGGTTGCTAATACTGGTTGTGTCGAAATCACCCTTTAGTTCATCAACATTCTGTAACGTTTCCTCAGTCCATGCAATTTTGTTGTCAGTTCTTTGTGGCCCTGTAAGAGTGCTCTTGTGTGTGTGCTGTGTAATCAAGAATCCATGCCCTCCAGTAATTCCGCAACCCTAGGAACTTCTGCACTTCTTTCACTGTCGTGGGCTGGGGAGTGGAACGCACAGAGGCAGTGCGGTCAGTTATTATTTGTTTCCCATGTGCTGATATCAACTGCCCTAGATATATAAAACCCCTTGGAGACAGTATTGCAGTTTTGATTTGTCAACCATGTACCCCTTGTGAGCTAGAAGCTGCAAGAGTGTAATTAAGTCTTGTTTGCAGTGTTGCTCAGTGCCGCTGCATACCAGCAGATGTTGCCTAGATCTACGTGGAGTATTCTGTTCAAAATTTTGGGGCTCTCGCAGTACCCCTGAGGTAATCTTGCTTGTTCAAACTTCACCCCCCTCCCCATGAGCAAAGGCGGTGAGTTACTGGAGTCTAGGTATGGAGAAGAATGCATTCTTGAGGTCAATCTCCGAAAAATGTGTTGCATCTTTGGGGATGCTAAACAAGATCGTGGCAGGGTTAGGGACCATGGACATTTTCTGTACATCATTAAGGGGCGGGTGTCACAGATCCTGAATCATCCTCCAATTGCCCCAGTCTCATTTTTCACAGGGTAGATGGTACAATTATCCCTCGGTTGAGTAGTGCACTGATGGTGTCCTTTCCTCCTCTGCCTCCCTAGAAAGTGGGTATTGTTTCGCTCAGGGTAGTACTGCTCCTGGTTTCAGTGTGTTGTGTACTGGGGTCACTCCGTCATGGGGGTTTGTTGTCCATAGTCTCTCGGGCATTTGCTCCAAATCTGCCTTAACGAATTGGGGTGGGGCCATCATGGGATACTGAACTTTTCTATACTGCACCATTGTTTTGCAGGGTGTACATATTGCTAGCACAATTTCTCCATCATCTGACCCGTCTTCAAACAATTCTGTGTCAGTCACCTCCTTCAGAGGTACAGTGGGGTCAATTCAAAGTACTGTATGCCACTCGCACCCATCCTGGTCAGTCCCTATTACAACAATCCTCTTGGCTAAAACCACCAATCCTTGTATATCCAGGGACAGTATTGTACCTGCTGCCAGTTGAGGGGACACAACTGGGCGGAAAATGAAATTGGTGGACACTCGCCAACATCCTTTGCCAATCTGAGGCACCGGCTCCACAAGCACCATGATTCCATACACAAACATTTCCAGATCTATGGGAATTCTAAGAACCTCCACCTCTTCCCATTGCATGAATAATCAACATTTCTCTGATGGTGCACATCCGTGGTGGACCGCAAATTATGCCACTGCCTTCGAATTAAATGGTCATGTTCTGCTTGCTGAGCAGATCCCTGCCCAACAAGTTCACTGGGGAACTTTCAGAGTACAATAGGGGTGCTCATACCACCTTTCCCCCTATTTTCATGTCAACCTCTTAAGTGTATGGAACCGTGGAGACAGCCCCAGAGAATCCCTGCATGTCCAGAGTGTGGCCCAATGGCGGGAAACGTCCCTCGCTGATGCATGATTTTGTGGCACCTGTATTGACCATAAAAATGAAGTGATTTGTTTCCCATTTCTGCACCCACTAAGTATTCCTCATCAGGGTGGACTGTCATAGCTAGGACTGGGCACGCAACTGCTCTCTGTGGGCTGTCCTAATCCGGGTATGTGTTTGACCCAGGGAACGTGAAAGGGTTGTTTTCCATCACGCTCACCCCTCGGTATGGTACTATTGTGTCATTCGGTACTTAGTTGCATGTGTGCATGTTTCCATCCCGTGTTGGGGAATTGCCTGTTGTGGGTACTGCTGCTGTGAGGGCTGCTGATTTGGGTATTATTGTGGGTGCGCCCCCAGGGGCTGTGGTGGGAGTTGTGTGTACGCTTGGTGTATTTCATAGGGTATGGAGGTCATTCTCTGTGCGGGCAGCTGTTGTCTATTCTGGGGTGGAGGATGGTAAATGTTGTACTTGTTATACCCGAGCCCTGGCCTGCGTCTGCATTCTCTCGAAAATGCCCCCACTTCCAGCAGTTTGAGGACCCCACGCTCTGCTCTCTGTCCCATACCTCCAAAACCTGCACTTCCCCTGAGCAGCTGACCTCTTTGCTTCCACTCCTGGGTGGGGTACTACTGCTGCTATTTCGAAACATCCGCTGACCCATGGGTGCTCCCTGTTCCTTCTGTCTGTGCTCGTGTGGACACCTTCCCTTCTACAGCTATCATAGCTAGCTTCCTGTACCAATTTTCCCTCATTTGCCTGCAGCTGCTGTCCTTTCCCTTTCTCGTTCATTTATTCGTTTGTAGTGGTTTATTATTATACTCTGAATTTGCACCCATCCTTTCGCTTCATTGCCCACAAATGTCTAGTGCTTTTTGCACCTCTTTTGGTAAGCCCTTTTTGATAACAAAATTAAAAAGAGGAACTGATCGGTCACACTGGTCGCCCCAACCACTGAACCTTAATAATTACTGTGCAGGGTCTTCGTCATCGCCACTATTGTTTTGCATAATTACTGGGTATGTGCACCGAAGTGCGCCCCACACCTATGTCCTTATGTTGTTGAAGGGAACGCTGTCATGCGCATCGTCATCTAACCTTACTATGGGCTATCCTGCTCTAATCCATCCGTCCCCAGCCTGCTCCCGCTACTAATACACTTTTCATATTACCTACGGCAAGGGGTACACCCGCAGTCTGTTTTTCAAACTCTTATATCCATTTCCACGCCCATGCCATTAATGGCGGAAGCGCTTTGATCAAATTGTTCTTGTCCATCTGCGCCCAGGGAACACACTGTGCTCTACCCACGCCCTTGTGTATCAAAGGCACCCAGAAGCCCACGTTTTCCCTTCTTTCCTCCCTGCACTTCCCTTTTTCCCCGCTACTGCCATTTAGTCAAACCTCCTTACCCTCTCATCCCACATGCTTTCCACTCGAGGTGTTATTTGTGGCGCCTGTTGCGCTTCCTCCTCGCCGTCGTCCCCAAACTCATCCACTGTACTCCACACCACGTCTCACTGATCTCCACCTAAGCCTCTGTTGGACCTTACAGTTCCGTACTGGGTGCTCGTTAGTCTTCTTTCTTCTCTTTATGTACATCTTTTATTGCTGTGCTGTCTAATCTGAAATATGTCCCCCGGTCTCCACTCGTATAGGCCGCTCCCGTTTGCCTTGCTTTGTGCTGTTCGCAGTTGTTCTAGCTCTGCTCTCGCCGACTCTAGCGCCTCTTCCAATTCCCTCTGTCCTGCGCACTTTTGGGGTGGAGTGGTTGCTGAAGCGGGTATATATCGGGGCGCTGGACCGTTGCCCAGGTGGACACACGGGGCAGGTTACTGTACCCCGTTGCCAGGAGCGCTGCCAATGGATATACCCCTTTGTAGTCTGTCCGTGTCCTACCCACCTCTGCTTGCTTGCTCCCTTCTAACACTACCTTTCAAAATCCATGCGTTCAAAACGCGACGCTATTTACACAGTGCCCCTCTTCGAGCCTCCACCCTACACAATAAAAACACGAAAACAATAAGCTAAAATAGCAACCGTTACTGTACCCGCGCTCACATTTATTTCCTTTTTTACTGTTACACAGTAAGTGCCCTCTACCTAAGCCCCGCCTCTGGCAGCCATCTTCAGATTTTTACCACACGTTCAAGTGTTGGGATCCTCGTGCTATTGCTCTCGGGCGTTAGTGCTATTTTTCACTTTTTTTCTCAAAAACTTCGATTTTTCGGTCAAAAAGAGCCTCAAGCTCCACCGTTTCTTCATCCGATCAACGGGGACCCTTGTCGGATTCGTCTACGCCCCTCAAGGGTGAAGATTTCGTCAAGCCACGCTTTTGGAGGACTCCAGAAGTTTCTCAGGCCCATCTCGGACATGGCCCAGGAGAAGGGAAGCTTGACGCCCGGAAAGCTGTTCAGGGTCTGCCCTGGATGCCAGCTTCAGAATGTCTTTAAGGAGGACGAACACTCCTTTTGTCTTTACTGCCTACATGAGGACAAGACGCACGTGGAGAAGGACTGTGCGTTTTGCGGCAATATGTCAGAGCGGACCATGAAGGACCGCCATCAACGTCTCGCCAACTGGCTGGAAGGGAAGAGCCCGTCAGGCGAGAAGAAGAAATCCGAGCGGTCTTCTAAGACCTTTGAGGACGCCCCGGCGACGGGGGTCCAACACAAGGCCAAGCACCGCGAGTCCGCTGGCACCGGGAGCGCCGAACGGTCGGGCTCTAGGGGCGCCAGGCAGGGCGCATCCTCCCCGGCACCAACGCTCTGGTTCGGGTAAGAGGAAGGCCGAGCACCCGGCGAAGCTCCTGGAGAGGCCCCGGTCGAGCTCGAAGGCCCCATCGGAGGGAGAGCGAGGCAGTGTCCCTCCCCTCAAGGAGAAGGCGGTGAGCGCACCTAAGGTGGTGAAAGCCTTAATCCATCTGGCCAAGGCCTTTATCGAGACAGTCGCAGCGACCCTGGCTCAGCCTGTGGAGGCTACACCAGTGGTGGTGACCTCGGGGCTCAGAGTATCCTTGCCACCGCGGAGGGAGTCCTCTTTTATGCCCATCGACAGGACCCCCGTGAAACCTCAGACGGAGAAGAAAAAGGGGGGCAGGAGGTCGTCGTGGATTCGGCCACAACCTCTGAGGAAGAGCTGATCGAGGTCTTAAGCCACGGCGTTGGCGTGGAAGAAGACCAGCCCGTCGGGAGGGATCCCGACGTAGGAGACGACGATAACGTCGAGGGTGCTGACGGGGCCCCTGACCGCCCGTCGGACTCCCCTCAACCAGCGCCGCAAGACAACTCGGCGGCCATTTTGTTGGCTATACAGTCCTTATGCTCGAAGATAAGGACGAGACTGCCGTTACCACCAGCGGAGGAACCGCTCCCGACGGAGGACCCGGAGCCAGGCCCTTCTGGGAGCCCTCCCCCTAAGAGAAGAAGGATTCATCCTCCACCTCCTTTTCAGCCATCGCGCCCTGTTCAGCCCTCCTCCCCGTCCACGACTCGTGGGGATGATACGGGGACTGACACGGCCGTGACGGGTACGGACGACGAGGATCTGCCGTCGTCACCTCCCACCCAGGCTTCCCCGCCCGACGAGATTGGATCGTTTCACTCCATGATCGCCAGGGCATCCGAGCTTTTCCAGCTCTGCCCGGAAGAGAAGAAGAAGGAAGGTTTCCTTTATCAACGGCGCGAGGCCAAGAGGAAGACGGTCCTCTCCGTGCCTCTACTGGACGATATTTGGGATGAGGGCCTCGCCCTCCTCAAGAACCCATCCACGACGCCGGCTAGAAGGGATCGGTACGAGAAGAAGTACCGAGTCCCGGACAAGGCCCCCTTGTGCCTTCGGGCACAGCCGACCCCGGACTCTGTCGTCTCCGCGGCGGCCAGGAAGAAAGCGGGGGGGGCGCGGCCTCTACATCGACTTCCCCGCCGGACGGCGAGGGAAATAAATTGGATACGATGGGACGCAGGGTCATCTCGTCTGCAGCGCCGACGATTAAGGCGGCCAACGCCTTGGCTATCGTAGCCCGCTACGACAGGGAGTTGTGGTACAAACTGGCCCCCCTGCTGGACTTCATACCGGACGACAAGAGGGCGGATGCCCTAGAGATCTTGCAGGAAGGAGAGGTGGCGTCGGACCACGCCATTACGATTGCGACGGACATCGCTGGCATTGGATTTCGCCAGTTGGGCAACGGCGTGTGCCTTAGGCGGCGTGGATGGCTCAAGGCTACTGACTTCCGTCAGGACGTGCAGACCAGAGTCTTGGACATGCCGTTCGACGGAAACAACCTGTTTGGGAAAACAGTGGACGATTCCCTTCAAGCCATCAAGGCAGACACGGAGACGGCCTGGGCTCTTGGGGTTCTCCAGCAACGGTGGCCACCCATTCGGAGCGGCGGAGGCAAACAGGGTGCCTCCAAAGGTTCCGGCGGCGGATTTTCCGCCTACCGTCAAGCGGCCCGTTCGTCGTCGCAGGAAGCTTACAGAGGACGAGGCAAGTCAGGCGAACCCCGCCGTCATCGCCAAGGAGGTCAAGGCGGCAAAGCCTCGTCGAAGCAGGACTGAACCCGCCGTGGGGTCGGGCCCCCACCGAAGCACCCCGGTGGGAGGCCGGCTGGCGAGCTTCGTCAGCGTGTGGGAGTCCATCTCCACCGACTGTTGGGTGCTGGACGCCCTAGCCCAGGGTCACGTGCTCGAATTTCTAAAGAGGTGCCCGCGCGTCCCCCCTGTGGCCAGGAAAGAACATCACGTCCCTCAACTTCTCTTGGAGGTAAAGGCGATGCTCAAGAAGGGCGCCATTGAGCTTGTCCCAAAGAGGCTTCGGGGCTCCGGAGTTTACTCAAGATACTTCCTCGTGAAGAAGAAGACGGGAGGATGGCGTCCCATCCTGGATCTACGACGACTGAACAAATTCATCAAGGCACAGAAGTTCCGGATGGTCACCCTCCAACACGTCCTGGGTCAGCTGGAGGAGGGCGATTTCCTGTCGTCGTTGGATTTGGAGGATGCCTACTTCCATATTCCCATCCTAAAGGGACACCGAAAGTTTCTCAGGTTCGTGGTCCAAGGGCGTCACTATCAGTTCAGAGCCCTTCCCTTCGGACTGAGGTCGGCACCCAGGGTGTTCACCAAGTGCCTCGCACCGGTGGCGGCGCAGCTGCGCCGAGAGGGGATCCACGTCTACCCCTACCTGGACGACTGGCTCATCCGAGCAAAAACGAAGGAGCTCGCCGTGGAGCACACGGCAAGGACCGTCCAACTTCTCACGGACCTGGGATTCTCCATAAACTACGCCAAGTCCCACCTGGTGCCCGCGCAAGACGCACTGTTTCTGGGAGCGAAGCTCGACAGTGTCGCTTCTGGCCTCTCCGTCGGAGGAAAGGACGAGAGCTATTTAGGGCAAGGTGCAGCGGATGCTGGTTGCGGACGCGGCCAGAGTGAGGTCCATCAAGTCCCTCCTCGGAATGATGTCTTCTTGCATTTACCTCATCCCCCTGTGCAAGCTCCGGATGCGCCCGTTGCAGGAGTTCCTGGACGCGCGCTGGATCCAGACGACGGGCAGCTTCGAGGAGAGGATCACACTCGACGAGAGTTTCCGACGCGCGATCCGGTGGTGGGGCACCCGCGCACATCTGACGGTGGGCATGGACTTCCAGACCCCCAGCCACCAGGAGACAGTGACCACGGATGCCTCCCTGGAAGGGTGGAGAGCGCACACCGTAAATCTGCACGTGAGAGGCCTTTGGCTCCCGACGGAGAAGTCCCTCCATATCAACGTCCTGGAGCTCCGTGCAGTGTTTTGGGCCCTCAGGTCCTTCCTTCCGTCCATCAAGGGCAAGGTGGTGAGGATCTTCACCGACAGCACCACCACCATGTTCTACATCAGGAAACAGGGCGGAACCAGGTCCCCAGCCCTGTCCAGGGAGGCGCAGGATCTGTGGCATTGGGCCGTCGCCCAAGGGATGTTTCTGGTGCCGTTTCATCTGGCAGGGATAAAAAACACCATCGCCGACTCACTCAGCAGGGAGCTGCGCTCGGGCCACGAGTGGGAACTACGACAGGATCTAGTGGACCGCCTCTTCCGACGGTGGGGCACACCCCAGATCGATCTGTTCGCGACGGCGACGAACTCCAAGTGCCGGAGGTTCGCCAGCAGGTTTCCCCAGCCGAGGAGCATGGGCGATGCTTTCTCGTTCCCCTGGGAGGGCCTGTTTCTATACGCGTTCCCTCCATTGCCATTGCTGATCCGGCTCATCAACCAGCCCAAGAGGTCACGGTGCAGGATGATCCTCGTCGCACCTGCGTGGCCGAGGCAGATATGGTTCCCGGACCTTCTGGACTTGTCAGCGTCCCCGTCAATCAAGCTGCCAGTGGACGCGTATCTTCTCTCCAGGGAAGGAGGCGCCATCCTCCATCACGACCCGAAGTCGCTGAACTTGCAGGCCTGGCTCCTGCAGCATTAGAGTTTGGAGGATACGACATACCGGCCGACTGCAGAGAGGTTCTTGCAAAGGCCAGGGCGTCCTCAACTCTTAAATGCTACGGACACAAATGGAAGAGGTTCTCTGTCTGGTGCCACGCACAGAAGATTAACCCTCTGCGGATTACGGCTCCGCAAGTACTGCCGTACCTACTGACGCTGGCCAAAGCTGGACTGGCACACGCGTCCATCAAGATTCATCTTGCTGCGATCTCCTGATACACCAGAACCACGGGGCGGACGTCTTTGTGGTCTCATCATCTGGTGAAAGAGTTCATGAAGGGACTGCTCAGATCGTTCCCGCCGGTGAAGGCTCCGGCCCCGGCGTGGGAGCTCAACGTGGTGCCGACCAAGCTCATGGGACATCCGTTCGAGCCTCTGCACTCGGCTCCGTTGAAGTTCTTGTCGTGGAAAACAGCGTTTCTTGTGGCCATCACCTCCGCACGACGGGTGGGAGAGATCCAGGCCCTTTCCTGCAAGGCGCCGTACTTGACTTTTCACGACATGAGGGTAGTGCTCAGGACGCACCCCTCCTTCATGCCCAAGGTGCCGTCGGACTCCCACCTCAATGAAATCTTGGTATTGCCTGTTTTCTTCCCGTCGCCGGCTGAAAGGACTTTGCACTCGCTGGATGTGGCTAGAGCGCTGAAGTTCTACGTGGACCGCACAAAGGGTTTTCGGAAGACGTCACAACTCTTTGTGAACTTTGGACCTGTCAATCAGGGGAAGGCTCTCTCGAAGGCTTCCATTTCCAGATGGCTCTCCGGCTGTATCATGTACTGTCATGGGTTGGCAAACCCACCGCTGCCTGGCCGTCCGAGAGCCCATTCCACCAGAGCGATCGCAGCTACCACAGCGTTCCTATCTGGTGTGCCCTTGCTGGACATCTGCAGGGCTGCTACGTGGAGGTCGACGCACACCTTCACGAAATTCTACTGTGTCGATCGGGATTCCAGGGAGGAGTCCAGGGTCGGCCAAGCAGTGCTGCGCAACCTGTTCGCCTAAGGTGAGCCTGGTGAGGAGGTAAGATTTGCTTAATGTTGAGTTTGATGTAATGCTTAATGTTGAGCCTTTGCCACCTCCCGTGGTTGTGCATGTGTGTACTGCTATGTATTCTTTATTCATGAGCATGTGAATCCATGCCAGACCCCATGCTGGAGAAGGAACAAGTTACTTACCTGTAACTGTTGTTCTCCAGCATGGGTCTGGCATGGATTCACATGCGAACCCTCCCGCCTACCCCTCTGCGGCTCTTCACTTGGTCATACTGCCACTTCACCTGCTACCAAATCTGAAGATGGCTGCCAGAGGCGGGGCTTAGGTAGAGGGCAGTCATTGGCTGTGGTCAGTATGACGCAGAGATCAGTGATTGGTTATTACTACGAAAGACAGATCAGAAACGAAACTGATACTGGTTTTTTCTTTACCGAGGATTCCCAGCCTGACGGCGGGGAATATTCATGAGCATGTGAATCCATGCCAGACCCATGCTGGAGAACAACAGTTACAGGTAAGTAACTTGTTCCCTCCCCTCATTCTGGGAGGCACCTGACACTACCATTTTCTTTTCCGTAATAGACTCCTTAAAAATTCAATAATTTAAAAAAAGCAAAAGGCACACCTACACTATACAAACAACCTTGTTCTCCACTTGTTAACAACCCACACTCCTTCATATACCCTTGCCCTACTTGTTATCCCTTGCAAGGATATACTCACATAAGCGCGTTTACCCAAACTCCTCCGTCATGGGGTCCCAACACCGGCCAGCACTCTCTCCGGAGCTGCGCCCGGCTTCAAAGAGCAGACAGGAATTCTGTAAAACCGAATGCTACAAACCTCTGGGATGAATACGTTTGGGACTTGTCGCTGCAGGTGGGCGCAGGCCCTTGGGAGAAGCGGCTTGTAAGCCTCTGTCAGTGCAGGGGTCGTTGGTATCACGGTTGGGTCACCAAATGAAGGAACACCCCTGAACGCGCACACCAGAAGAAATGCAGTGCACTGGGGAAAAAGGCCCAAGACACTTGCAAGGATAACCAGTATTTATTTATACAAAAATAGGAATGCATCCGCAAAGAACTCTGCTGCCGCTGAACATTCTGAGGTCTGTCGGCAAATGCGGTACATTATAAGCACAAACAGCGTCATTAATGACAATCATATATAGTACAATTCGGATTGACAGAGGCCTATAGATGTAGGGCCTGCTCCATATGGGATTCCAGGCCATTGGTCCGTCTTCTACACAATATGTATAGATCCAGGGGTGTATACCAACTCTCATGGCATTTAATAATTATTCTTTGGTCCGATCTGTCTATCTTTGTTCACGATTGTGCTGCTGGGCTCTTCATCTGCGATGAACAGACCTAACAATTAGCTACTCTGACACACAATGTTAGTGTTATGATTGTAACAATGCACCTGGCAGATACAGGGGTGGGCTCTGGGGGAGAACAGAGGTCACACTAACTCGCACCCTTCACTCACTCCCAGACAGATCAGCAACTCCCAAGGTCCTCCAGTTTAGCTTTGGGCTATACTTCTGATGCCACCCTGCACAAATCATGTGACCCATTACTGAATGCGTGATAGCCTTGCCTTCTGATCTTAGTGATCGATCAACGAGTGTTAAGATTTTAAGGTCAGTGTTCTGAGTTTGGGTGGTGTTGTGGCATGCAGGGGTCTGAAAGCATTGCAAGGCTGTATTTTTCATGTAGGGATCATTTGGGCCAGGAGGGCCTTGCTATCTGCTCTGTGGGATGGTGCACTTGAGTCTAACTTCTAAGATGGCTGCCGCTCGCCCAGATGGCGTTTACACCTGCATCTACCATATAGCTTGCAATGCATGCCCCCCTTTGTGTGCAACCCCTGCTCCCTAAATGTATTCTCTTAGTGTTTATTCCTCATTCATTATCGCCTAGAGGGGTGGGAAGACCCGCTCTCCTTCCCAACAGGAGTTGCAATGAAGACCACAAGACACGTTTGAGAACCTGTGATTGGATTAACACCATTGAATCAATGCACGGTTACTCTTTCCTGTCACATTCACGGTGGGACCATGAGAAACCGGGAGTGGTAGCACCATTTTTGTCCATTTACCCTAGTTGCTTTGCACGAAACGAATTTCTGAAGTTCCGTTAGAACTTCTCCAATATAATATAATTGATCCGAGAGCAAATGAAGATATTGTGCTGAGGACGAGGTTGTGACAATTGGGCATTATCTGGGAAATGCCCTGAACTGCATTTTCCCCCTATGGGGGCTGCAGTAGAAGGTGGAAGAGATGTTTAGATGGGTCTGTAACTTAAGATTTGCTAGCAGTTTGGAGTTTTCTCAGGGCTTTAGCAGCTACAATTAAATCACCTTGGCTCAAATTTAATGAGTAGGAAGTACTAATATTTTAGATTTTTTATATTCGAATCATTGTGGTAGGTTTAAAAAAATGGCATTGTCTGATTTACTTGTAAGTTAAATTAAATGAATTGGGGATGTTTAATCTGATTTAACCATTGTATTGTAAAATGTTTTGCCTTTTAAAATAATGAACTGATCTTTTATGTATAGTATCTGGATGAAATGGTAAATGTTAAAGGTTGCTTTGCAGCCGAATAACTAATTTGTTTTAAATGTGGGGGAGGGGTGCGAGGCCCTTCCAAAAAAGAGCACTGGGTTGTTTTAAATAGAAAATAAGCCATCATGGCATTTGAGGGTCCCGGCCACACTACTTTAAATCGAGGGAGGGCTCCGCATAGAAAAGTTTCGATACCACTTCTCTAGTGGGTCTAGTGTTAAGGTCTCCTTTGACTTGCATTCAGAGCTCCTGCAGTACAGTTTCTCCTGTTTAGTTGATGTCCGTGAAGATCTCCGCTTTGCTGGGCTGGCCTACTGTGCCGTAGAAAACGCCCAGTTATAATGCGGCGAGGGCCTGCAGCCACCTAGAAAAGCCCCCGTGTACTGATTTAGCCCCTTATGGAGTAGTGTATAGCAGGGCGTCCTGCAGCGCACGAGGCCCTACTACAACAATAACCCATGAAACTATTTTCCGCAAAACCGTGTAAAATATCCTTCAGTGAAACATAGTGCGGGGAGAAGTCCCAACAGTGCCTTGGGGGGCACCAGCAGTGTATCGTTTTATCCTGTAGTATAGTGTAAAATCCATTATAACGTGAGACCCTGCTGCAGTTTACCGTGAAATGTAGTGCAGTCGCGAGGGAGAGCAGCTCAATGTTTAAAGGCCTGCTTACGGTGCTGTGTGATGTCATGCACTATGCGAGTCCTCGGTGCAGTGTGCGATGTTCTGCAGTGTGAAGCACTTACTTCTCCTGCACTAAGATCTCGTTGCCCCCTTCTAGGTGCGGCCAGAGGGGCTGGTCGGGCAGGTGAGCCCCGGGCCGCGCTCTCGGCCTGCCCCCTCCCTCCGCCTCCACTCTCTCCGCCCCCCGCCCGGGTTAGCTCAGTTCACTGGAGGAGGCAGAGGAGGAGGCCGCAGAGCGGAGCACCCTGCACATCGTCCCCCGGCCTGGTGGGGCGGCGTGCGGGGAGGCAGCGGGCACGGTGAGGGCATCATATGGGGAAGGGGAAACGTGTGCACGGTCATACATCTTCAGGGACTGGGTGCATAGCCAGGCCACGCGATCCCGGGCTCTGCACAGCCTTCCTTGTCCTGGGAGTGCTGCGAGCCGGGAAGGGAACATGGTAGGGGCATCCTGGAGGGGGCACGCCAACACCATTTCCCGGGGGGGGGGGCATCAAAGTCCAGTGCGGGATTGGGAGGGTGAGGTGTCTGTTGCAGGCCACGCGATCCCGTAGAACATGTGTGCAGTGCAGCCCGGGCTTCTGAGTCGCGCACCCAGCTGCCTGTATCCGGGGAGGGAGGGGCGGGGGGGAATGCACCGGCACGGCAAGTCCGCTGCACGTACCGGGTGAAGTGCTGTCCTTGCTCATACTGAAACTCCCGCGACACGGCCCCGGGCCTTCAATCCCAAGGCTACTGCCTTGACTCTCTGCACAGGGTACTCTGGCCAAGCAAGCCAGGCCTGTGCAGCCCCGGCTGCCATCTTGGCTGAGCCCTTTGTAACGCTGTCTTGTTTCTCTCTCTTTCTCCAGGTGGATGTCTGCACAGCATGGACCAGGCCTCCGCGCTGCCTACCCGGAACAGTGTGCTTGTGTTGTCGGGGAGCAACGCCCCTCACGGGAAGGAAGACCTCGAGCCCCCCAATGGATATCGGGACGAGGCCCCCAGGCCTGCCCTCGGACAGGACCCCGCCTCCTGCTACATCCCGCTCCGGAGGCTGCAGGACTTGGCCACCATGATCAGCGGGGACTGCCTATACCCCCCCGAGGACGGTGAAGAACCCGGGTCCCGGGACACTCCTGACCACTGCACTTTGGAGACACTTGAATCAGCAGCACTGTGCACCAACCACCTTCCCTCGAGTTCCAGCCGTGAGGTCACCCTTAAGATGTCAAAGGCTGTCAAGAACGGGATGCTGCTGCTGCTGCACGTGGAGCCCGTGGCCGCTGGGGCGGATATACCGACCGTTAAACAGGCTCCCAAGAAAGAGACTTGTGCAGTCGCCGCCCCCAAAACGAGGAAGCCAAGAACTAAACATAACCGCTCCATGGATGCCAAGTCCTCGCAAGGGGGCACAGAAGGGGCACCCGCTACAGACCCATCCTCACTGGACCTGGGGGCGCAAAATCCAGCTTCACCGTCTACAGATCTCGCCCCCGTGGACAGGTCTGACCGCCCCCCTTCGACCCCGTCACCGGGCAGTGACAGCAGTCCAGACTATGGAGATCCCGACCCCCGGATGTCCACCCCAGAGAACCAGGTCATCTTCAGCAGCCCAACAGCCACTACAGTAATGCAATTTGTAAGCATTTTTGGTACACTAATGTCAGTGGCTGGAAAAGCATGAATGGATGTTTGTAAATATGTTACATGTGAAATATCCCAGCCGCTCATAAAGCATTTTGAGGTTTGTGCCGAGCATACGAGTTTAGGTTCTCTCTGGGAATTTCAATATTGGTGAAAGCAATGATGGACTAATGGTTACTCAGGTCTATCTGTAGTATTTCACTGCTTTCTCCATTCGAAATGACCGTAGTCTGGAACCTTACTCTTTTTTTTATATTTATTGTGGTGATATTTTTGCACAACTGCCTTGGAAACCTTTTCGTGGCCGTTTTCTATTCTGTGCAAACGGAATGTCAATGTCCAAAGGAGTAAAATTACCCCTTTTCCCTTACAGGTTGTGACACCTTTTTAGAGGTGTTGGTTTTGTTGGTCTAAAAAAGAGGTGGGTCAACCCAACGCACTAGTTTCCTTGTGACAAACTCTGGTATTGAATGGTTACTGCCTTGTTCTAAGAACTTGCGGAAGGTGTCCTATTGGACTTTACAACGCAAATAATGTCTTGTCATTGATTTTTGTTGTTGTTGTTGCCTTGGGTAGACATATCAAAACCCAAAAAGTAACTTTTGACTGCGTGGGAATAATGACACGCTCTGTTGCTGGATGCTCATGAACTTGAGCACAGCGGAAACGTCTTGTGTACAGGCACATTCAAATAGACCACGGTAGGGGGAATGCATGTCCCTGGTAAGAGAGCTGTCATTCAGTTTCCGGTGTTAAGGGACACGTTACGGTATGTTGCGAGCACATTGGGATTTTCTTGTGAAGACGTTGGTCAAGTGAGTTTTACGCATGCCCAGAATAGCGTGGAAGCCTCTAGAAATGTAGCACACGCAACAGTTGAGCGTGGTTTGGAGGAAACATGTTTTTAGAAGACTGCAGACGGTAGAACGGGAATTCTTAGATTTGTTGTCTTTTCTCGTTTATGCTTTTGATTTCGACAGTACTTAACGAGTGTAATGGGCGGTCCAGAGGGTTTACACCAGATGTCCCTTACATACTCATGGGGTGGCGGTAGAACACCTCAAACAAGGGGCAACCTTTTTTCGTCTTTGCGTCAGTAATTCCAAGTTGAAAAGTACTGAGCTGTTGTACATTACTTTGTGATTTGGACCAATTAACTCATTCTGGGCACTTGGGGTTTTACACTTTATACAACGGTAGCAAATGTATCAATCCACTTTGAAACACTGCTTTGGGGAAGTTTACACTGTAGCACACACTATTCTCTGCCAAGGAAATGAGTCCAATGTGAACAGAGATCATGTTAATGGGTTCAGATTTACAATGTCAAATGTAGGTTCCACAACCTACAGTGGGTCGTTTTAAAACCTCATGTTTTAGTCACTTTCAAATGTTTTGTTAGAATGTGAAGGTTACGGGTAGAACACTACTTAACAGTTCTACTGAGCCTTGAATCCTTAACGCCGCCAGTTCACTCGTGCACCCAGTGTTGTGTCCATCTATCATGGTTCATGACCCCATCGTGGATGTATATTTCTGTCAAAATATCCATGGCACAACTGTTTTTTTTTATATGCATAGTCCTCTCTCATAATTTTGTAACTTTGGTTGTATATTTCTGCTTGTATCGGGGCGAGTGTGTTTGTGTCACCTGAGCAGTATGCATCAAGGAAAAAAAACACCTGAATATGTAACTATTTGGTAACCCCCTTTGTTTGTTTGGTCACATTGTCCTTATTCTAAGAGTATAGGCATGTAAACACACGGAGCTATACATCCCTGTCCATAACACCCGACATTACCGGACCGTTAGTGGGTTTACGTGTATTAATCTGACCTGCGTGGCCACGTGAACGTACACAGTTCAAGTTGCACTCGCCCTCTCACCTTCTATATTGGCTTCAGACTCTTGTTTTTCACCTGGAAGCCGCAAAGACCCATTGTGTTGTGCACTTGCTGTGAAAATCTGTGCCACCTGCACTCTCTGTTTATAGCCTCTACCTTGACCAGTTATGTTGTTAACGTCGTTGTTATTTGTTAGAAATTGATCATTTCTGTTTAACTCCTGATTATGCACCAAGGACCAGGAAGTGAAGGGCCAATAACGAGACACTTGTTTGTGCAGCAAAAACTCAAAAGTTGCAACAACAAACAAGGACAATCGCACGTCATCTCACAGTCTGTCCTTTCATCTGCTGCCAAATATACACGTCTGAAATCATTTAGAAATAAAGCAAGTAGAAGGCCCTGTGAACCCATATCATCCATCATACACATATGACAGCAACTGGGCACACACACCCACCCGCACACGTCCACTCCCCACTTTTTCTACAAACCTAGGAAGTGTTGATAAATTTAGAAACATATCACGGTACGTATAACATATATTCATATATGCTAGCTCACAGACAGATCGATAGATGCAGAACCAGTAACTTTGTATTGCATGCACATAATGCCAAAATAGTTTCTGGTAAAATGATTAACCACAAAGCTGAAGTCTCATTGGTTTGTAGATTTTCCCAGAATCCCATAATGGCAATATTGGACGATGTCTTTTTTTTTTTTTAAACAATACGTGTAACATAAATTATGTTTTGCCACTTAATTGAAAAGCATGCTTTCATGGGAACGTTTCATGCCTGTGAATTATGGAAGTGTGGTTCTGATAATCCCAAGTAATATGCTTTGAAACAACTGCTGTGCCTGAGTATTAACAAAAGTCAAACATCATTTATAAGGGCATCATTTAACCCTTCCCCCAATATTACTCACAACACCAACATATGGCCCACTCGTAAGAGTGGGGCAGACAAATCCAACAAAGCTGTTGCAAAAAGAAATCTGAGACTGGTTGCCATAGAAAATCTACATTGAATCTATCAACTAGCGTTCACGTGATCCAAATAGTCCTATTACCCCCCAGCCATATCAACAGCAGGACACACTGGGCCACAAGCAGGTTACCAGAGTCCAGGCACACACACAAATGTGTTCCAGGGGTCCCCACTCCACTTTGGGGAGTGGGTATGGGGGCAGTGTTCACGGATTCCCTCTTTCCCCTTGGTCATCCCCTCAAAACTAGAAATGTTTATGGGCAAAATGAAATCACCATTTTAGGATGTATACTAAGAGGGCTAAAAGTTAAATTTACCACATCCCTGGCCATTTCTGACTCCAGTGAGAGAAAGCAGACATCAAATCCCAAGCATATTGTGCAGTCCACTCGTTCTGCAACTTAAATGTTGGCATCCATGAGGTGGTAATTCACAATAGAGGACCATCCCTAATCTTCACCTATCACACCACCTCGCTGGTGCATCGTGCTTGACTTTCCACCTTCCAATCGATTGCCTGGCTGAAGTCATTGAATTGGACTGCAATACCTGGCTGATGGACCATGATCAGAATTCTTACTCTGAACATATCTGTACCCTGAAGTGGAGAACCTGCTAAATTCTTCTATATTTCAGGCAGCAGTCAGTAACGAACCAAATAAAATACAATTGGATGAATCCCTTTTGAAGAAAGGCACCTTCTCCCAGCAACTTTCCAATCGTAATTTTGCTTTTTCCATGAAAGAGCTTGGCAAGGCAGGTGACAGACATTTCATAAACTTCTTTAATAGTACTACATGCTCCTTGAATGAAAGCCTGTCTTCTGAGCTCTAGGAAGTATATTTTGTAGCAACAGATCTAGGAAAGCCCATATTCTCTGCCCTAGACAAGACTAGTCTGCAGGCCTGATTTTCCTTGATTTCATTGTGGCTGGCAACTAAATCCTACTAAATTGTTTTCATGAATAGTCAGGATTGTTGAATCTAACAATGAAGGCCCCTTGTCTTGAATCAGAGCCAAAAGATTCTCTTTTTTTAAAACAAATTGTATTTGTGTCTTTTTGGTTTTATTGAATCTTCAACACACATACACAACATCTGGTACACATTTCACGTTCATAATATTCATCGGTTACACTTTGCTAAAAACAATCTTTGCATCATCAATATATCATACCACTTCAGTTCATAGTACTTGCAATACAATTATTTCCTTTTGACTGCATTAACTAATCTATGCACCTCTTACTGATGCTTATAAATAATCAAAACAATATCTATTATATTAATTCGTTTAATAGGACCCACAAACCCTCCATTTACAAAGTATTTAGCAGTCCTTCATGTTTTCAATACCATATTTGGATCCCCAACGCTCTTTACACTTCATTCCGGAAAGGGAATGACCGCAGAACTCACATTTCTTGCTTCCTTTGTAGTTTCTAGATCTTTAATTACTGACCCTAGATAATGATCACTTAACATTTTGTACTGCCTTAAATCTTATCCACAAGTGTCTCAACGTTTCAGTTATACCTTTCTCATGACACAATCAACAGACACACTGATTTTGCGAATGCCTTTCCAGCCTCTGGTTATTTCATAAGTAGCAGACGTTTGAAGCATAGTTTCACACATAGCCTCCTTTTCTGGCACTTACTAGAACAGCCATCCCATGAGGGCCTCTTAGCCCCCGCAGTGCAGCAACATCCTGTGCTATAGACAGTTTTACAAGGGCCATCACTCTAAATCTGAAAATCTTTGACACTCATTGATTTGATCATCTTCTAGTTTGATATGCAGCTCTTCGTCATACATTTGTTATTGAACTAATCTCTTTTCCTGAAAGGAAAATGGCTTACTTGATCATCCCGGAAAGAGTTCTATTCACAGCTACCCAAATTTAGGCACAACGATTTACATAGCTAGATTTCATAACGCTAAGTTTCAATCCATCTCCAAAAAAGCCACTTTGTGTGGCACTGTGATCCTCTAGTTCATTCTCTGTTTTAAGCTATATAACATTGTCTGATAAAAATCCACATGCTCCCCCCACCTTAATTACAGGTGATGCTGATCACTAGATCTGCCCCTGGCATAAGGGTGAATAAGGATGAAGGACGGATCAAAAACAGAGGGGCCCCCGACTGCTTGCAAAACTAAAGCAGTCTGCCTTTTGTGTGTTCCGGACGCTGGGTACCCAGCTTTCAATAGTTCTCAACTAAACGTGTCAGTTAAGGGATCAGTTTCCCAAATTACCATGATGGGATAGCTGCTCTTGATACTAGGCCAACCATAGGGTAAAACCTATGAGGTAATTAGTCAAACCATGCACAAATTATTGTAATGTCACTTACGTAGCAGAGCCAGTTCACAAGCTACAGAGTATTCAGAACCAGGCGCCCAGGATATGTCCAAGCCAGAGGACACATCTGCATGTAATGATTTTTTTTAAACCTCTAATTTTGCCAATGATGGTTGTAGGGATCACATTCAAGGCTATTTGTTCATGGGGGTGGAAGGATAGCTCAAGACAGCGCAGTGCAACAGAGGCTTGAATCCCGATCCCACGCTTAGAAACCACTCGCTTGTATTAAGTGCGTTTTATAAAAGAACAATTATAATTTAAATGCACATGGCCTCCTGGGGTACGTGCCAAATTACTTTGAGAAACTTGCTCTATGCCATTTGCCCACTAGAAATATGCAAAAAAGACCACACCATTAGTGCTGTGGAAAAACAAATGCAAAGAATCACACTGATAAATCCACAGTGCAGGGGCAAGCAGGACCTAAACTCGGCCACATTCAGTCGAAACGCTGCTGTTGGTTTGAAGAGGTAATCTCACAATTACAAACACTTGGGAATACCAGAAGGCTTTATTAGACTGCAAAAGAGTATGGTATTGAAAAAGCTCCAGGATAGTATGATTGGCTTTGGCCATAACAAGGTTCCCACGCTGGTCCATCAATATATTCCAACCATCTCAAGACTAACTACAACTGGAGCCCTCCTAGTGACCCACCTTACCTTTGCATTAGGGAATTGACCAATATTAACATAGAGTAGTACTGATCCCTTGAATAATTTTAATCCGTGGCTAACAAAGTCAACACCTGTCATCCTAACTCTGCCAAGTGCTCTCAAGTGGGCCCCGGTACCTACCTTTATAAAACTATCCAGCAATCAACGCATATCTCACACTTACAGATCACCCAAATTACAGATCCCCTTGTGTATACACTGTGATCTGTAAATATATACTTGCATGTGCACACTCATTGATTCCACTCAGATCATGCCTATCTTGTAGCATGGCCTCCATTTTCACCAAGTATACAGACCTGACATGGATCTGTATAGGAGTTTGGGAGAACTGGACGTTTTTCACTTTTGAAGTGCACCAAACCAAGCCCAATCATTTAAATTGAGCAAAAACGTACATAGCTTGCCTTAAATGGGGCGGTTGCTGAGGAGTCCTAGGCAGATCACTTCGGGAACAGATTGGCTACTCTCACATCGCCTTAGTGGCTGAGTGCATGCTGCGATGGAAATTTCTGTTACCTGGTGATATTGAGCATTGAGGGTATTTTTAAAAAAATACCAAGAAGTAAAGGGAGGAAGTCTCATATCATCGCCAACAAAGCTTATTCTAGGGGATACTCGAAAGTAGAGTCAGCCGATAGGAGCACTTCTCCAGAGCTGCAATTACATTTTTTGAAGTTGTAATTCTGCAGAAGCACTCGTGTGCAAAACGCGTTGATCTTCCTTTCGTAAAGGAAGAATGTTTGCCTTTATTGGAGATGGTGCAGTTTTCATCCTCTTGCATCTTGCTTGTTGACATAACTACAGTTTCAGCTGCATGAGTGGGAAACCAGAACTATAGTCGCCCACTCGACGTTTGATTTGTAGAACTTTATAGAACCAAGGCTTCCTGTTTCCTCGCTGGAATGTTTGTTTTCATCACTCAAGTGCACCCCAAAGCGCCGCATTTCTGGAAGTAGATAGTGCTATATGTTTCTGACTTGGGGAAAATCTGTTTTTCAAGTTGTGCTCCAAATGCAGTTACTTTTTGGCCACCTAATCCCACACTTCTCACTTAGCGAGAATGAGTCACGCCAGTTGTATTTTTGTATTCTATTCCTATATTTTTAGGTTTTTATGTTGCCCATCAGAATGATCCCGCACCCTATTATTCATGTTCTGTGACAACAGTTGTCTGTGCCAGAGAACACTGACCTTTGCATTTATAAGTCTGCTGTTCCCGTGGGATGAACATATGGGATTCAAAAAGAGAAACATTTATCTGAGAAGTAACATGGCGCTGTACATAGATGTCACGATTAGGGTGTTTTTAAGTACGTTTTTAAAAAAAATCCTGGGTAGGTGAGGAGCCGCCTTACAGAGAGCAGCCACAGGAGAATAAATTAACTGATCTGTCTGCTTTTATAAAATGTTACTTCGAGAGATATGGTGAAAAGAAATGTAAGCGTTTGCAACGATATGATATGATTGTTTATTTATATAGCGCCTATGCACAATTTGTTTCAAAGCACTTCAAGGCAAGGGAGGGAACAAGGGAAAATACAACCACATTCTTACAGGCCATGAACAGTAAGGATGTGAAATTAACTATCGTACTCAGCCTGACGACATTTCAGATAGTGCAAGAGCTAAGACATAGATAAGGAAGGGAGGGCGGTATGTTCCAAAAACTATGTTCTGTTTCCAACGTGAACCTTAGAGTCAACATGGTTGTTTGTCGAGCTAACGACCACCTATGGAATCCTTGGCGTGCGGTTCTTTGAATGGAGTTGGTTATGGTATGTGCCATTTTTTTTTTTTCTAAGAAAAATGGTGCTCCGTACGCGGTATTCTGTGAGGTGTGTGTTGTGCTCCGGTCCCTGGCGTGAGCGCCCGTGGAGAGTACAAATCAGTATTTGGTGAGCAGCTGTCTGTGTGGCTCACGTTTGTATAACTTGTTGCAAGCAGTGCATTTCACTGTTATTTAGTAATGTATCCTACCAATTTATGTGGCGCATTATGCCCCAGGCTTATGACAAGCAGACGAAGTTGTAACTGCCTTTATGCTGGGCCTGCCATAATGTTATCATGAGATACTTTGAAGCACAAGCGGAGCGTGCTACCTGAACGACTGCGTGTTTGGTATTCTGGCAAATCCCCGAACTGTAGTCTTAACATCTACTAAACGGGAAATGCACGAAACCACTGTTAATTTGAAGAGTTAATGTAAGGCCTGATGGTAATTTCGATTAAACTTGCCACTCTGTGATGCTCCGGAGCTTAATTGCCAAGCCTGTGTTCGCTTCAATCCCTCCCGAAGGCACCATCCGAACTGCGTATGCCTTGTATCCATCATCCTTGCAGTCGAACTGCACCAATAACATGATCAGTGTCCTAATGTTGGTCAAAATCAAAATAACACAAGGGGCGCCATATAAAGTTGGCTTTCTACACAAGTCATCATGTGGAAGGAGAGGAGAGTCTGTGCCTATCTTAAATTTTTTTTTTAAAGTGTCTTCTGGGTATTAAGCCTTTTAGCCATATAGTTAAAACACTCAACATACAAATATACATTATTCCATAGTTCTTGACAATTATAAAAGCCTATTTGTATTACTCCTACCTAATCACATCAATAGTATCTTTAAAAATGTGCTTTCATATAATTCAATTCCTACTAGCTCACAGATCTAAATAGGTGAAGAAATCCATTCATATCAATCATGTAATATATTGCCTACAATAATAATTCGTTCTTTTTTTATCTTTTCAAATATGTATTCCCAAAATGTAATCAGAGCAAGTGGAAGACTTTCATACGACACCAACACTTTTCTATATCAGCAGTTTGTGTGTTATGTATGAATTTACTAAGAAACAACATCCTTTCAACAGTTAGGTTCTATCTACGGGCCCCCTGTGGTCCGACAAACAAAACAGTGTATTTGTTCTATTTGGTTGCATACCTTTTTGTTTGTTTTCCTTTGTGGATAAAATGGGATGGCTAGTGTAAATTAGATGCACAACATGGCTTTCGTCTAACCTGTGTGTTTCTACTAGTTTCTTTATCCCTTCTTCCTTTTTTGTCTTCCCCTTCTTTCTTATCTTCCTCTTCTGCTTCTTTATTCCTGGGTGACTGCTTGAAGGCAGTGGAAGTATCTCTTGGGTGGTGTCAGAATTTTCCTCTGAGTACATCATGACCAAGCAGCTATTAGCTTCCAGTCTGACGAATGGAGTGCTTGATGGATGGTGGAACTTGCTTTTTCACCAATATCTCAGTCAATGTTGCTTTACATGTCTTAACTTTGCACGTTCTCTTGAAATTGCTTCTCCTTTTTATTTAGTTTACTTTTCTTTTGTCAGTTTTGTCAATCTTGCTGCTACCTCTTATTTTGTCTTTATTGATCTTTGCTGCTGCACCATTACTCTGCCACATCGGTTACTTCATTGATCTATTACTGTCTCTTTATTGCCACGTTTCTATCTCTGCTGACACCTCTTTTCTATGATTTAACCGTGCTCAATCTCTCTCTGCTGCCTGTTGCACAACGAGGCACAGATTGATAGCATCTGCCTAACTGCCAAATGAGAAGTAACTATAACTTTGCATCCAGTACACATGACCATTCATTCCTTACATGTTTTCTAGAGGTTTCATGATGTACATTTTTATGCGCATTCCAAGATATTGTCAGATTTTTTTGTATTCAATCATTTGACTCAGGGAGCCAAAGGTAGCTCCTGGAAGCTGTTGGTGTCAAGTAAGTTAGTCTATTAGGCCCTGTACAGGAGCTGTATAGCTCTCAGCAATTATGAACACTGGCATGTCGCTTTATCTTTGCTGTGTTTTGTGCTCTCTCATTGCAGAGCAGGGGGGACACATACACTTTAAACTATGTTGCATTTAAGTTGTTCACTTACACGTATATACACTGCTGTTTGGTAAGTGGTACCAGTTACATAGTGCCACTTATGGTCTGCAGTGTAAGGTTGCTCCCTTGACTGATGCTGCTTAGAGTCTGCTGTTACTATGGTAGTCATCTTGTTGCTGTCAGGCTTTACTGGTGCTTTATCTGTTGTTGGGATTTGCATTTCTGTCTTGGTTAAAACACGTTTTAATTGATTAATGCTCCAATGTAAAAGAAACGGCTTAAGATTCATGCTTCTTGGGGAGCCTGATGTACAAAGCCTGTCGCCAGTATTTCCTGAACATTGGAAAAGGTTTTGAGAAGTGTACTTTGAAATCCTCTTTGATTGTTATGGAATATGCAGGATATGGGTTCAGTGGAACCCTCTGGTTGGAGATATGTAGCATGAGAACGCAGAATGTAAGCTCTGCATACGCTCTGGGCTATTTGGTGCTTACTCCTGAAAGAGAAAGTAGAAGAAGCTGTCTGAGTTTCTATTCTGTCGTGCAGCTTTGCATGGACCTCTGCAGTAGGGATTGGAACCACTGAGCTACGCGTCTAATGGGTATTGTGGGCTTCAAGGAGCTGGCACACGTCTCCTCCCCCATATTACCACCCCATGGTTCCCTCTAGGCTGGAGCAATGTCTTATTGAGCTTGCCTCCTGATCTGTTGGCAGGCACTAGTCGACACTTCTGGGTTAGTGATGGTGATTGCTTGAAATTATATATGTAGATAGTATCCACCAAGCTCCTACTGTCTTTTACTTTTGTTAAATGTCTAATGTGCACAACCCTTGTCTAAAAGGCCCCGTATTCAAACAACGAAAGTGCTGCAGCCTTACAAACATGAATGTTCGAATAGACCCAGCATTGGTGCCTGCCGGGCAGGACCCTAGTTTATAAAACTATGCCTCCTCAGTCCACTGTGCTGTTCCTTTTCCTTAAATCCTCGTTATTTTGCAGTGATATTGTCCCTTTTCACCTTGTGTTCCCCCTGCCTGTCTTCTTCTCGGTCCGGCGTGTGTTTTACCCATGCAAAATCCACATTTTTTGACTTTGCCAATGCTTATTAGTGTTATCTTTCTCTGCAGGTACAATTCCATTTGCTTTCCATTATTTATTTTGTACTGCCTTTGTGACCAGCCCTGTGTAATAAAGGGACATTGTTTTTAGTATTTTTCTTCGTCCCACTGGATGATCAATCCTGCCTGGAATGCTACTCTGGAATTTGCTGAGTCAGTAACACTTAAATGCCTTCCTCGTCTTTAAACCTCAGTTACCTTGATATGATATGGGAAGTTATTTATAATGTGCCTGCACACAAGTTTTTCTAGGCGCGACAAGGAAGAGAAGACAGAGGGAGGACAAAACAACCGATCTTACTAGGCATTGTCATTCAGATCATGCAAGTGCGATATGCAAAAGGGTGGGGGGAGTAGAGGACGAAGTGCAATTAGAGCATCATTGCTCTGAGTAAGTGCAGCGAAGCTCTGGCTAAGTGCAAGGAGGCAGGAGACTGTAGGGTTCCAGATACAGCCCCTACGTGCGTGGTAGGCCCGCAGGCAGTGCAGGGGTTTCTGGTCGTGGGGGAACCTGGTACCAGTGAGACTCTGGGGGGTAGCTGGGCAACCAGTCAGCGCAGCAGACATGTCAGTCAGCAGGGGAGAGGGAGAAGGCTGAAGCCAAAAGGAAGGTCTTGAGCTGCTTCAGCAAATTCGGGTGGTCCGGCTCAAGTTTGAGAGGGGCAGGGAGGCCATTCCAGAGGGAGGCACCTGCAGAGGAGAGAGATCTATACCACACTCTCTGCCAGGAGAAGGGTCTGACCCTCAGAGAGTTGGTGTCTGAGCGAAGGGCTTGAGAAGGATGGTGTTTAGGAAGAGCAAGTTGGATGATGTGCGGGCCCCAGCCCCAGGAAGCCTTGTGATGATGCAGTGTGTCTTAAACTTGATCTTTGCAGCCATCGGTAGCCAGTGGAGAGATTTCAAGGCTGGAGAGATACAGTCCCTGGGATTGAAGCCAAGGACACATCTCACAGTCCTGTTCTAGTTTAGTGGCAGAGGGCAGAGAGTAGAGGAAGGCAGATTGAGAAAGAGGCTGTTGCTGTAGTCCAGCCGAGAGAGAACCAGGGTTCTGGAGACGGTGGGCTTTTAGGGAAAAAGTGAGAACAGGAAGAATACCCCTTTGGAGGAACTGCTGGTAGTGGGCCTTCTGCAAGGTCCGTGATGTGATGTGAGGAGAGAAGGATGAGTTGAGGGGGCCCAAGCAGGGTGGCCAGAGTGAGAGAGGACAGCAGGAGCAGGCGTGCCAATGAGAAAGAGTTCAGTCTTACTGGCATTAAGGCAGAGATCATTGGAGGCACCCCACTCCTGAATCGCAGATACTGTCAGGTATGTGTGAGAGAAGGGAGGAGGCTGAGGCGAGCCTGAAGGAGAGCGGAGTGTCATCCGCATAACACTGGAAATTAGAGGAAAAGGTATGGATTAGGTTGGCCAATTACACATTGAAGAGCTAGGGTGAGAGTTTGGAGCCCAGGGGAACACCAAATGTGGAGAGAGAGGTGGTGGAGAGCAAGGACCCACGTTGGACCTGAGGGAGTCGGTTCAGGAGGAAGGAGGCCATCCAAGCCAGGGCCTGACCCGGGATGCCCAGGTTCTCACGGAGACGATTGATCAGGACGGCATGGTTGACCATGTCAATAGCAGAGGAAATATCAAGGAGGATGAGGATAGAAGGAAGGCTAGAATCGAGATTAGTGAGCAGATCTTCACGGGTGTGTAGGAGAGCAGTTTCCATGCCTCCTGGCTGCTCTGAAGCCAGACTGATGGTCGGGGAGACAACCAACAGATTCAGTGTGGAGAGTAAGCTGGGAGATGGCCAGCTTTTCCAGGAGTTCTCACAGGAAAGGAGTGTTAGAGATCAGGCAGTAGTTTGCTGGACAGGAAGGATTGGCAGAAGGCGTTTTGAAGAGTGGGTGCACAAGGGAGTGCTTGAGGCGAAGTTCCAGTGGAAAAAGAGTGATTGCAGAAATTGGGCAAAGCTGCAGCAAGGGTGTCAATGTGGTCCTTGATGGTTCTGGAGGAACAGGGGTGCACCTGCTTGGACGACACTTATTCATTGATCAGACCTGTCTAGAAACATTGTCCAGGGTGGTTGGGGAGAAAGAAGGGGGCCGGGAGAGGGAGGACAGGATGTGCTGCATTTTAGTGGTGTAGTGAGAAGCCAGAGCTGTGCAGGGGACCTGGGAGGGAACAGGACCGTTGGAGACTGCAGAAGGATTGGCCAGCTCCTTGCAGATTTTAAAGAGTTTGCACGTGTTAGAAGCCGCAGAGAAGCAGGACAGAGAGTCTGTATTGCCTTCAGAGCAGACCAGTTTGTTAGAGGATGTGCCCGATGCCTTCCATTTCCTGTCAGCCACCTTACACGTGTGATTCCGGGTGGCGAGATCAGAGTCATACCAAGAGTTGCACTTGGAGGTAGGTTTCAGACGGATTCTCATGACCGGAGCAAAGACAGCCAGAGTGTTGGATATAGAATGATGCAGGATAGACATGGCTGTGTCGGGGTGAGAGTCATCCGCAGGTGTAGGAGGAACCGAGCAGCAAAGGCTTCCACTAACGCACGCTTCATGGGCTGGATGACCAAGATAGGTGGCAGTTTTTGGGTCAGCTTCACTTGGGGGACAGAGAGCTGCAGGTGAGAGGAGAGCAGAAAGGGGTCAGTCCAACAGAGGAGTGGTGGGCCGGTTCGAGAGGGGGGATGTCTGAAGAGATGAGAACATCCAAGATGTGCCCTGTAAAGTGTCAGACCAGAGGATAGAATGGAAAGCGGGAGAGTGTCGCAAAGGTTGCTGAAGAGCCCAGAGGGAGGAATGGAAGCATCCAGATGGAAGTTGAGGTCTGTTTTTAGTTTAGTTTATTTGCTTATATAGCACACTGATCCCAGAGGTAATTGGGCGCTTTAACTTAGATGAACAACAATTTTTACAAAGTGGCATTGATATTACAGGAACACACAGTGTTCCAATACAATTGAAATATACATATACAAGAGATACAAAGTTACAAGGTTGGCTGTTGCCTTATGTTACTGGACAAAATCATGAGATATGGCAGAAGAAAATGGGTCTATACAGAGTTTATGCACAATTTGAGATTGTTAAGTAAGAGTCCAACTAGAAGACATTGCTTAGTGTTGCATATCTAAGCGTGATTCCCAGAAGGTCGTGTGGCGTCAGAGATTTGAGGACGCGTCAATGAGTAAGCAGGGAGAAGAGCCAGGATTTAACCTTCTTTTTCGGAAGGAAGGAAAAGATGGTTTCTCTCTTAGGGCAGGAGGCACAGAGTTCCAAGTTTTAGCTGCCAGCACTGGGAAGCTGGAACCACCTGCTTTCTGCAGCTTGAACTTGGGGATGTTGAGGCAGTGTATGTAGTTGACTCTGTTAGGTCTGGAGGATATTTTTCTAGAGAATTTATCGGCCAGGTATTTGGGGGCCTTATTAGACAGACATTTATGTGTGATCATTAAAGTTCTGAAGGTAATCCTGTAATCTGTTATTGGGAGCCAGTTGATGTTGCGCCTGGCTTGTGAGATGTGTTTAGAGCGAGGTATGTTTAGCGCCATTCTGAGGACATTGTTTTGCAACACCTGTAGCTTGTTAAGGTTTCGTTTACTAGTGCCTACGTAGAAGGTGTTGCAGTAGTCCAATTTGGAGAGTGTAAGCATTCTGGCCAGTGTGATATAGCTGGTGGTGGATAAGAAAGGTCTGCATGCGTTTATTAGTTTGGAGGTGTAAGCAGTTGCTGAAGCTCTTGCGTTTACATGTCTAGAGAGGGAGATAGTGGAATCTACAAGTGTTTTGGCATCCTTAGACACTTTAATATTATTCCGATCAATAGTAAATGAAGTGTATTGGGGATCTAACTTGTTGAGGCGTTGCCTTGAGCCGATAAGCAAAAGCTCGGTCTTGTCATCATTGAGACAGACCATGCTTGCCCGTCCAGGCTTGGATTTTGAGGTAAATTTCATTTAGGAATGTGGAATCTTTCTCATAAGATCCCAAGAGAGTGATAAGAATTTGTGTATCGTCCGTGTAATTTGTATAGGGGACGTCCAAGTCATCTAAGTGGTAAAACGGCAACTTTGTAAAGATGTTATACAAAGTTGGGGAGACGCAGGAGCCTTGTGGGAACCTGCATGTGATTGGAGAGGGGGCTGCTGATTCTGTAGAGGAAAAGACCCTCATAGTTCTGTCTGAAAGGAAGGATTGGATCCAGGCAGCGGCTTTGGGTGAAAAGGAGGCTGCTGTGGTAAGGTGAGTGGTTAGGATGCTGTGGTCCACTAAATCAAAAGCTGCCGAAAGGTCAAGTAAGAGGAGTAAGGCAGGATTTACATTATCTTTAGCTTCATCCACCTGGATTTTTAAATCCAAGAGGGCTGTCTCAGTGCAGTGTCTAGGTCTGAATCCGGATTGCCGGCGCACCAGAAGCTGGTTGGCTTCGAGATGGTTTTGTATTTGGATGTCGGCCGCTTTATCCAATATTTTCGAGAGAAACGGAACGGTAGTGATTGATCTGTAGTTGTTTGGAATGTTGTGGTCGAGGTTGGGTTTTTTATTTGGGGGCATAACCCAAGCATCTTTGAGATTTTTTGGGACAGAACACGAGGTGAAGGAAGTATTGATGAAAGATGTAATAAAGGGAGCAAATTCCTTGGCCCCCTCTTTTATGATGGTGCCTGGGCAGATGTCTCCTTGGCATCAAGACGGTTTAAGGCTAGCAATTATGGCTTCAGCCTTTTCAGTAGTGACTGGTGAGAATTGAAATGGGCTGCAGGATTTTGATTGAGAAGACTGGGGTTTGCTAGATTTGGCTTTGGTCGCAAGGCTGAGTTTTTTTTATTTATTTATTTATTTTTTTACATTTTTGCTTGTAATAGTGCAATTTTATCTGGAAGGGCCGTTTGAATGTTGGCACACCAAAGGACCTCTTTGTTGCACGATTCCGGTGGGGGAATGGGTGACTCCAGCTCTTTGAGGATGGTTCCAGCTCTTTGAGGATGGTAAAGAGCTCTTTGGTACTAGACTTGATGTTTTACTATTCTATTGTTGAAGGTGTCCCTTTTTGCTTTCAGAATGGTGGCTTGGTGTTTGAGGCAGTGTTAAATAGTTATTTTTTTTTTTTCCAGTTAGCTTCTGCGCATCTTTTGGTCTTCTGTGGGGCTTTCAGATCTAGTGAGAACCATTTGTTTAAGTGTGCTGGAGGCTTGGCTTGTCTTGTCTCAATTTGAGTGGAGCTATTTGGTCTAATGATTGAAGTAAGTTTTGGTCATATAGATCCACTAAGTTAGTAGGATCCTTGTCAAGAATCTTGTGGGAGTTGGTAATAGGTTGGATTAGTGGGGAGTATATTCTCCAAGATGACCAACGGGTTATTTTTGGTAATGGCAGGGAGTGCTTGATTACCACTTGGTGGCAGGTGTCCTGAAACTCAAAGGATATGACGTAGTGGTCGGACCAAGCGCACGGTTGGCTTGATAGGATTTTTGTATTACAGTTTTGATCAGCAACCCAGTCCAGGGTTCTACCTTTGCTATGAGTAGGTTCGGTGATATGCTGTGTGAAGCCTAGTACATTAGGGAGTGCTCTAGGGCTGCTGCGTTGGTGACTTGTGAGTCGTGTAAAC
Organism: Ambystoma mexicanum; assembly: GCF_040938575.1. NCBI lineage: Eukaryota > Metazoa > Chordata > Amphibia > Caudata > Ambystomatidae > Ambystoma > Ambystoma mexicanum. Next base: position 694,359,944 of record NC_090925.1, read on the forward strand.
CTAAGTTCAGATCGCCTAGTAGCAGAATTTGGGAGCTAGGTTTGGTCTTGTGGGTGAGATGTCTTCCTCGAATGAGGATACAGGGCCAGGTGGTCTGTACAGAAGGTGGATGTGTAGTGTACGCTTAGTTGATAACGGAAGTTTGACAGATAGTTCTCCCGAGGAGATAGGTTGGCTGACGAATTTTGATACCAAGTTGGTTTTTGGCAATGAGTGCAACTCTGCCACCTCTGCTAGTAGTTCTGTCCGCTCTAATGATTGTGTAGTTTTCAGGTAGTGCTAGCATGAGGGATGGCCCTGCTGCTGCTGGGTGAAGCCACGTTTCTGTGACTGCTAGGAAGTCTTGTTATTGGAGGACATGAGGTCTGCTGTATCTAGTACATGAACAATCGGAGACCTGGTGTTAATGAGAGCTCCTTTTGATGTGGGAGGCTTCTGACGAGGGAGTCAGTGCTGCAGGGATAGGCTCGGGAGTCAATGTGGTCACAGTGTTATTTGTATTAATGAGGTCAAAGTTGGCAAAAGTAGATTTTGTCAAAGGGGTCTTGACACGCAAGATATTCTAGAAGTTGGTTCGAGAACCAAGTCTGGCGGTTCTAAGCGCTATAGCGTATGGTATGATAGGAGTAAGCTTAGGGGGTTTGGGTGGGGAATCCCCATAAAAAAATAAAAAATAAAATAATCGACCATTTTTTCGACCATTTGGCATTCGACCAAATGGCATTCGATCGTTTTGGTTTTCGACCAAATGACTGGTAACCCCATGAAGACCTTTAGTGAGAGAGTTGCTGGAAACAAATATATAGGTATCAAGCAAGTATAAGCTAGAATGAGATCTAGAAGCGTGATACAGTCGTATGTGGGCCAACAGGGTGTCGGTACAGGCAGCAGGCAGTCTGGCAATAAAGCACACAGTAGGACCACATTTTGTTAAAAAGGAGTAGGCTAATGGTCGTAAGCAAAGGTGCAGGAGTCCAACAACGAACACCTATATTGTGGTGTCAGTCAGGTTGACGTAAGCTAGTATATTGGGAGGGAAAATACATTTGGGCACCCACCTAGTCATTGTTCCTATATAGTAATCGCATAGAACATATGAGCAAAACCAGCATGCATTCAATATATGGGCAGTAAGTCATTAACACAGGTTACAAATGTGCCAAGTGCGGCATCATAAAAATGACAGAGAAGGTAAAACACACCTGGAAAGGGGGAGTATTTGTGCAGTAGTGTCAAAGATCAGTTACCTCCTAGTGGGGCGGAAGAAATAGACTGCAGTGGTGACCAAATGGCTCAGGGGGGGCACAATGCTGTAGCAGCTGTAGCGGAATGATCGTGACTGAAGCGTGTGACGGCACATCAGTTCAGAGTGTGCCGGAGGACGTGGGTGAAGTAGTAGAAAGTGGGCATTCAATGTGAGGAGCAGGAGGGAGCAATAGAAAGAAAGGTGCGCAGCAGGGGTCTTGGTGATCTAGGCGGTGGTGCTATTGAGATAGCAATGGTGGGAAGTGGGCAGCAGTAGGAGTCGTGGGGTGGCCTGATAGGTGGAATCGTGCAAGCGATGGAGGTCGGCTTTAGTGGGGGAAGGCTGCAGAAGCTGAAAAATGGGTGTGCAGTCTGTTAAAGAGTGTTCAAACATATAAGAGCTGCAATCCCTCTTAGCGCAAGGAATAGCAGATGCAGGCGCAATCTGTGCACAGAAGAAGCAGCAGTGTCCGATCAAAATAGATGTACCGCAGTTGTTGTATATGAAGCAGGTCTAAAACAAGAGACCAGAGTTCCAGGACGGTCCAGCAGTCCTCCCGGCTCCGACAGGCTCGGGACAGGGCCTTGTACTTGGGGCCTTTTGCGAAGGGGGCGGCTTCCGCCTGTCGGCAGAGCTGATAGGCTTAAAGTACACAGTGTCACACTAGGTTGCATAGCAACCAAATCAACAAAAAGATATCAGCGTGGCGGTGGCCATTTTGGATCAGCTGTGAAATGCTGAAACTAGCGCTTTGCGCGGCGCTTGCAGCCAAACCGTAAGGCTACATGAGTTTCAGATGGCACACCAAATAGTAAAGGGTTCTGTTGGCCAAACTGGTCAGGCTGATGGTCTTGTAGCTGTAGCTGATGGTTTCACCTAGGCATCGGGCATGAGAGGGAGGACCTCCTCACAGATGAAGTGGGCAGATTCTTTCTCCTTGCAGAGGTGCTGGAGCAAATTGAGAGGTAGATGCCAGGAGAGAAGGAGGGTCAGCCCACTCTGAGAGGAAGAGGGCAACCTAGGTGTGTGTGTGTGTGTGTGTGTGTGTGAGTGTGAGAGAGAGGAAAACAAATATATATATATTATTTTGAAGGTGGAGTAGGCCTGCGTAGGAATGACGGAGGCAGGAACCCACTCCAGAAAGATGGTTGCTTCTGGGTTCAGAGAGGATCTTGTAGCCATCCGGGAGGAGAGTGCAAAACATCTGACAGAGCGGGCTGTGAACCATGTCTCGGTGAGAGCGAATACATCCAGGTCAACTTCTTCAAGGAGGTGACAGATGTCAGAGGAGTGTTAGACAGTAGTGACGTGGTGCAGGTTGCCACATTTGAAAGACTTCTGTGGAAGGTTACAGGCTTGAGGTACACCTTGCAGAGGTGCTAGAAGGGCCCGAGAGTGGGCACAGGAGGTTGAAGGAGAATGCAAAGTAGCCAGAGAGGATGAGGAGGGTGGCGAAAGGAGGTGGCGGAGGAGCCAGGGAGGTGCTGGTGGGAGTAGCAGGAGAAGGAAGGAAATTGATAAGATGCGGGAGATGCCTATCAAAAAGGAGAATGGGCTGAGGACCCTGGACCAAGGCAGTGCCATTCAGATAGATATTAATGATGGTCTTGCAGGAGTGGAATGAGGCCAAGAGGACCAACATTTTTCTTCTAGTCCCTCCTCTTTACCATACCGTTTCCTCCCTTCTGTACTAACTCATCACTTCACCATATTGTCTTTCATCTTTTTTTTTTTTCCCCGCTTTGTTTTGTATGAGCTATCCGATTTCAAGCAACTACACTTTCCATATGTCGAACCAGGTTTCTTGGTAAAATCCTGTCTGTGTAAATTGTGGAACTATTCTTGTTTAATAACTTTGCTTCTTTGTCTTGATGGTTTATGTAGTGTGGCTGGAATGATTTTGAAGAGTAGCGATTGGTTTTTGGCATGCAGATGTTGGGCAGGAGCAGGGTGGAGATGGCACATATAGTTCTTGTGTCTTAAGGTGTTTCATAAACGTTTCACCTGAGGACATTCACTACATCTGTTGTTGGTCTGTCCCAATTCTTATGAGAGTTAAAAATTATAATTTTGGTAACCATGACCGGAATATGAAGCCCCCCACCCTCCAACCCAAAAAACGGTTATTTTGATCGCTTATCGGAGCACTTTTTTCAAACTTGGCAAAGTCTGATTTCTGACCTGCAACCGCTTCCAAAAATGTTCGGGTTGTAAGTAATGAAGAAAGGCTTTGCCGTCTGTGTCTTTTCATATCTTGTCTCACCGTGAGATGATTACATTCCAGACTTACTCCTGGCACGGCGAACATCTTTCTCCAGCTCTCTCTCCTTTTTGCCCCATAGAATACAGTTGGGTCCCTTGAAAAATGTGCTGCAGTTGGACACATAGCTCCTCCCACCTTTCCTTCTAATACTTTCCTGAACATCCTTTCTTTCAATCACCTTCATCCCAAATATATTGTGGACTTAATCCACTCTACAACTACTGAATGCTCTTATCATACAACGCTTTTGCTTCTCTGCCGCCGAAAAGCGCTTTGACGCCATAACCTATGGCTGTAGGCGCTATACAAATGCAAGATAATATAACTTGACCTGATTTCTGGGACTATGGAGTTGGTGAGGACCCACTCTGTGGAATGTGGCCTTGCCACCTCATCTGCGCCACCAGAAATATGGGCTAACAAAGGTATGTTTTATTTGCATGTGTCCTTAAACAAATCTGTCGGAATGTTTCTCAACTCGAACGCAAAATAACAAAATGCAAAGGGTTTCTTCACAACAATGTTCAGCATTCGAAATGTGCAACAAAACACGCTGGCAACCAAAAATACCAAAGTTCAATAAAAAGGGGCGCTAGTGTTGAGAACAAAAAATTGGTTACATCAAGTCTTCTGCTGAATCCATTCAGAAGGTGGCGTTTTTCCCCGGCTCTCTGCTTGACCTGTGAATAGTCTTTTTCCTTGGTTCTGTGGCTCTCAAGCAGAAAGTTATTTCAGGTTTGCCAGACCTTTATTTTTTAAACCTCTCCTCTGCTCGCCGCAAGGTCTCACTCTCTTCCTGGAATTTCACTTTTGGTTTCTTTCTCATGTTCCCTAAAGGTGTTTCTCTTCCTCCTTTCTATTCCAATAACAAGTCTCACCTTCCTTTCCCCCTAGGCATTTATTCTGGCAGTTCTTGGCTGTCTATTTAAGTTAGAAAAAAGTCTTGTGTTCCTGGGAAACAAAATGACCAAACTTCTTTACGTGGAGGGAGATTTCCCTGATCGCTTTCCACCATCTTGGTCGATCTCTGCACACTTTGACCAACTTTTGGATGTCTGTGTGCTCCTGTGATATGATATATTCACACTGCTTATTGTAGGCCTCTGGCTTCTTGTTGGGGGTCCCCCAAAGCAATATCTGACTTGGGTCTTGAGTGTTCTGATGCCCCCTCTCAGCTTCTGGCTCCCTTAGTTTTCTTGGGTCCCTGTGACCTGTCGCACGTTTTTTTTCTGCTGCTATGGTTTCTCGAACTCCCATAACCCTGTTGCTTGTCTCGTTCTCGCTCTTCTCTCAGCCCCCTGCAACTGTTCGATGGGGCTGTGGTGTCCTTCCCCTTTCCCTGCACTTTCTATCTTCTCTCTTCGACCCGGGCAACCCGCGAACCATCTGTGTTGCAGTTCTTGCTCCAGTGAGGGTCTGTCGCGTAAGCGGCATCTGTGTTCTCCACAGCTTGGCGCTGCTCGCTTCTAGATGCTAGCGGTCTTTGTGGTCCTCTCGTCTTTGCTCTCTCTCGGATTGAGAGCAGTGGACCCAGTCTTCCATTCGTCCCTGGACTGTTTGTTTGAGTGCTCCAGGCCCACCACGTCCTGTATGTGGTCGTGCCTCCAGGTCTGGTTTGCACCCCTCTGCCTCTCTGGCCTTGTGTTCTTCCTAATCTGGCAGGCAGCGTCACCCTCTGGCGTCTGCCTCCTTCCACGCTGCAGCAGACTCTGCTGCTCTGCCCGGCTCCTCCCTTTATCAATGTTCTCAGGCCTGAGACTCGCATCAGCATTGGGTTTCTCCTCCTCCATTCAAGGGTTATTGGCCCTTTATTCTTGCTCCGGTATTCAAAAGTGGCATATTCACCACAGGTTGTCAAGCATGTGGAAAGTTCAACATTACCTTGAGCCAAACACAGATGTATTGTCAGTATTTCTTACTCCCGTCTGGGCAGATAATACCTTTTGGTATAGGGAAAATGGGAGTCGGAGTCCTTGTACCCTAAAATAGGGCCACTACCAATGAAGTCCTGCTTTCCCAAAGCCCTTGCGAGGGTTTTGGTTAGCAGGCTCCCCTCCCCAGCCTCAAAGGTGGTGGCTTGGGGAGGAGGGACGACTTCTCCAGATTTGTCACAGCTACTGTTTCTATTCTTCTCTAGATTGCTCACATCCGTGCTGTGTTTAATGTGTAGGTAAACTTTTTATTAATTTTTAAAAAATTTTTTTTTAATGAATTAGCAAAAATGTCGTTACTTATTTGGGGGCTATAATACAGATGGGGTGGGTGCTGGAGATTAGACAGGATTTTTGTGGCTTATCCTGAAGATGGAATGCAGATATTCTAGGGCCCTTTCCACCAAAAGGGCTTTTTAAAATGTATTATAAACCAATCTCCATTTTAGCTCTTTTTAAAACACTTGTTGCTCTGCTCTGACAAGTCTATTTTGTATATGAACTATTATCTCTGTATGTTGTCTTTTTGCTGTGTATGGATATTTACTTTTATTAGTGACTAATCCCTGTTTTATAAAAGCCTCAAAATGTCGCCATTGGTTTTCTTTCTTTTCATTAATTTGCTTTCTTCTCAGTCTTGCGTTACATAACTTGGCATGTGTAAAGCGCTAAACCGCCATTTATATTGTATTTCAGCCCTTTGACCGTTTGGCGCTTTGCTCTGCAACCGTGCTTTTTTGGTTGAATTACAACCTACATTATAAATTGGTGTAACTTTGGCTCAGCAGGGATGATTAAAGTTAACTTTCACGTGTGGTTGGTGGGGTCTATGGCTTGTTTGGAAAGGTTGCTTGAGTGAGTGACGAGATGTAATAAGATGTTAACACGTGGTGTAGTTACAGTATGCTACATTTTACATTGCAGTGTGTGGTTTCAGTTGACATTGCCATTGGATATCCCGTTACAATTTATTGCTATTGCCTGGATATGTGTATTTTTATAGAATAATTCCGTTTTCTCCTTGGATACACAACTCACTCAGTGATTCGCTCCCAGATTGAGTCCCCTATCAGAAAGAAAGTTTTCTTAAGCCTCATCGCAAACTGCTTTTACTGTGAGTTGGAATAAAAGTGAGTCATGTTGGTTGTCACTTTACATTTTTTTTAAAAACCTTATAGTCGATCTGGGCATTGTAAACCGGAAGAAATTTTCATTGTGGGACCTGTAGTTGGCATAGTTGATTGATATTTTCAAACTCTAAAAAAACTCTAAAAAGCAATAAAATTAAATTGTGTTAATTTCAGCAGCAGTTTTTGTGCACATTTGTTACTTTTACCCAATTTATTGAGTTGACCCTCCTGAGATTTGAATTTGGACCTCGTGGGTTGATTTGTTTGATCATAATGGAATATTTACAGACTGCAGAAAAGTACAGTAAATAATTCTGCTTGGCATGTCATGTTGCAGATTTCGACATTGAGATTTGATGAGCAGGAGCTAAAACCAGCTCTTGGGTGTTCAGCGTCACCCAGTAGGCAGGAGCTACCGATGGGGAACACATTGTTGCGCAAATCTAGCTTTCACATGAGAGGCGTACCTTTCTGCTCATATCTACCATTATGTATAAATGTGTACTAGGTGTGCCCTAATTCTTGTTTATTAACATTCTCGAAGTTAATGTCACATCTGTATGTTTGAATGACACCAGTTGGCCTGGGGAGCCATAAGTAGCTACTGATAGCTGTTTGTTTCCAGCCACCCAGTCTCTTGGGCTAGCAGGAGCTAAATAGCTCCCAACTATTTCGTACCCTATGTTGGCAGGGCAAAGCAACCTTTTGTACATGGAGAGTTCACTTACAAGAACCCTCCATGTACTGATCGTGAAGTGTTTTCCTTAAATAAACTGCCACCCGAAGCACTTTGTTTATTTGTACTTTGGGTGACAATATAGGTAAGGAAAAAATATATTCAGGCTCGCTTATGTACCTGCTGGCCGTGGCCAACCGGGTGCAGCTTAGGGACCTGCGCTCAGGGTACTGTACCAAATCTGCCGGCACTGAAGCAGTCATACCATAAGATGGCGTACAGTGTGACTGCTTTTATTCACATACTTTGCATAGTCCGTCATCTAGTGGTTGGCTAGGGTATAACTTTTGCTTTTTCAATGTCAAGAAAAGAGCGTTGACAGGTGCGTTTCTGTTGCACTTTCCAATACGGGTATAGGGACCCATAATCCTTCACAAGTTGACGTCCTCATTTTATATTTTCACCATTGGTTGGCGACATTTAGGTTGCAAGAAGATTTTTTTTCAATGCCATCGACCACGTGTTCGCGAACTTAAAAACTGAAGGGTAGTCGGATGAATATACACCCCGATTCAACGCAACCATGATTCGACGAGGCGTACACTACGGAGGTTTTGTTTTTATTTTTTATTCTTCAGGCCTGGTGTAGAAGCAAAGAACCAAGCAACATGAGTTAGACAGATGGTTTATTGCTTATAAGGAAAACTGGGTAGTAGAGACCCCCAACCATCTCCACAGTGTAACATCAACTGACTGGTTAGTCAAGCAATAACATTCTATAAGTAATGCTCCAGAACTTAAATGTCATAGCATCACTCACCAGAGTTCCACTCAGCACCATAACGCACCCCCCTCCCTTATCAAAATAAAAAAAACTATATACAGATATATTTTAAATGATGCACACGATAAAAAAATGTTAAACTTGAAAGATAATATTTATGCATTTCATTTCCTCACCTTGGCTACTCTTGATAAATTCCACACCTTTCCACTTTCCAATTTAATAGCACCCTCGAAAACCTGAGCAACCCTAAATGGATCCGAATACAGAGGATCACCTTTCTTTGCGATAACAGGTTTTCTGATTCTGACCAGATCACCAACTTCAGCAACCGTCCTCCTTCTTGGAAACTTCTCGTTAATTTTCTTGACCCATTTTCTTTTTCGCTCACCCATTCTTCTTTTTACTTCATCTACCACCTTATCAGTTTCTCTCGCCCGACCTAACCAAGCCGGAGACAATAAAGTGTTGCCTCTCCGGCCTCTCATTAACTCAAATGGGCTAACCCCTGTTTCAGCATTAGGAGCTACCCACAAAGCATACATTCGGTCCTTGACCGCAACCTTCCTGTCCAAACCACATGCACTTGCCCCCCTAATATCCTCCATTATACAGCGGTTAACCCTCTCAATCATACCATTGGCTTGAGGGTAATATAGCGCCGTCTTTTTATGTTTAATACCACACTTGTACATGTACTCCTGAAAGATGCCCCCAGTGAACTGTGAACCATTATCTGTCAACATGCTCCTAGGTAACCCTTCCCCCTCAAAAATTTCTTCCAAGAATGCCACTATAGACTGTCCTGTGACATCCCTCATTATTTTGAACTCCGTCCATCGTGAGAACATATCCACCAAAACCAGCACAAATCTACCACGACCACTTCCCATATCTACCGGGCCTAAGACATCCATGGCCAGATCCTGCCAGACACCCTTTGGACTTTCGACTCTTCTCAACGGCTGCACCACCGCAGATATGTTTTTCCCAGACTTTTCACAATCTACACATCCATCAACTACTTTCTCAACTTCACGGTCTAAACCCGGCCACCAATAATCAGCCTTAATTACTTCTTTGGTTTTATATGTCCCATTATGACCCTGATGCGCAATGGCAATATGACTTCTCCTTAGACAAGCGGGGACCACAAGCCTGTCCCACCGATATATCAAACCGTCCTTCACCGACAGTTCGAATCTCACCTCCCACAAAGCCCTTTCTTCACCGGATAATAACCTCTTCTCGGGCCACCCCTCTCTAATGAAATTTATTATGCGCCTCCACATTTCATTTGATGTCAATGCTCTAACCCACTCTTCTTTGTGAATTACACCTTCCACGGTGGCAAACGCCATATTCTCGAATTCTGCAGACAGCCTTCCATCATTTTCATCTTCAACTCTTATTCTCGACGCATGATCTGCCTGCACATTGTTTTTACCCGCCACAACCTCAATACTGAACTTGTGGCATTCTAATCTCGTCACCCAACAAGCAACTCTTCTAGAAACTTTGTCCAGACCTTTACTTTCAGAAATGGCTTTCAATGGCTTATGATCTGTTCTCAATACAAAATCCTGACCCCACACAAAGTTTTTTAGTTTTTCTATCCCCCAATGACACGCCAATTTTTCTAACACAGGGTAATTCAGTTCGGGACCCCTCAACATTCGGGAAGCATGCAACACCACTGATTCTGCTCCATCAATTCCAACTTGCGACATCACCACTCCAATGCCGGTTTCACTCGCATCCACTGACAATATCGTCTTTTTTCTAGTGTTTTACATGGCTAGGGGTTTGGCCATGTCGATTTTGGACTTAATCTCATTAAATTCTCTTTCGCACTCTCTGTCTCAAACACATTCCACCCCTTTCCTCAAGAATGCCCTCAGTGCGGTAACACTGTCAGCATAATTTTCTATGAAACGGTGGTAGAATTCTATTGTCCCCAAAAATGATCGAAGTTCTGCCTTATTCTTTGGAGACCCCATTCTCTTTATTCCATCTACTAGCTCTCTCTCTTCCTCAGATATTTCATGCCTTAAATACTCCACCACCTGAGTGGAAAAAACAAATTTCTCACTTCGCAAAGTAATACCGCGTACTCTGAAAATTTCTAAAACCATCTCCACTTTCCTTCTTAATTCCTCTTCCGTTCTTCCACAAATTAACACATCATCTTGGAATCACAAGACATTTGTTACACCCTTGAATAATCCATCCATGACTTTTTGGAAAACAGAGGAAGCCGATATTAATCCGAATGGCATGCGCCTAAACCGATAGATACCTTCATAAGTAATAAAGGTCGTCGGCTTTCGTGACTCAGCATCTAAGTTAATTTGATGATAGGCACTGGCCATATCTAATTTGGCATTCCCGATTCTGCTTAAAAGTTCTCCCATGTTGGGGACTGGATGACGTTCGGCTACCACACACCGGTTCAATTCTCTCAAGTGAATACATACTCTCAAATCCCCACCAGGTTTTTTAACCACAACGACAGGAGAAATCCATTCAACAGCCTTGGCTGGTTCAATAATACCAGCTTTCTCCAACTCCATTCTCACAGCATTACGCATTGACACCGGCAACGGTCTGAGTTTTGCCGCCACAGGTGTGCAGCCATCCTTTAAGACAATTGTATGGACCATCCCTTTGAGGCAACCGACACCCTTGTTGAAAACATCGGGATATTTGGCAATTAAACCCATGGAACTGTCATCTAAACGGCTACTCACCGACACTTGCTCCACATTTAACACCTGTTCCTTGCTATTTGGATCTAGCTTAATACATAATCCCCTCTGCTCTTTCCATCCTAATAATGTCTCACCCTTCTTGGTGATATACAGTTTTCCATACGTAACTCTATCCTTAAATTTGAAAGTTGCCAAACAACATCCTAGTACATCGATTTTTCTCACCATTATAGCCCGCAGGCCTCTTGTCCGACGGGCTTAAAACATCCATCCTATCACTCAGAACATTCTCAAAAACAGCCTTAGACATCAAAGTGATTTTGGAGCAAGAGTCTGCAAGCATTTTGACCTGACATCCATTCACTTCAATCCAGGCAGAAGGGTGATCACATTCATCAACTTCAGAACATTTAACCATGTTCACTGTAACAATTTCGTTTTCTGAACCCTCACAATCCTCAGACGATGGATCATCAGCCTCCTCAACAAACATATAATACTCCTACCAGTGCCAATATTGTAATTCGTACAGCAATTCTCAAAATGCCCGCATCTTTTACAAATGTTGCAGTTCGCCCTTCTCGCAGGACAGATCAGAGAGGTGGATAGGTGACGAGCACTCCCACAACGAAAACACAGTCGTGCCTCTCTCCTTTTTCCCCCTGGAATATTTTCTCTTTGGGTAGACTTATTTGCTGTCTGGGCTGCGTTTCCACCCTTCCCTTGATACATGTCACCACGTTTGGATGTTTTCCGTTTCTGTTTTCCTTGGTCTTTGACAGCATACCTCTTTTTGTCACCCACTTTTAGAACTTCAACCTGTTGAACAACTTTGGATTCTTTTGTGGCTAACTTTGCCACACATTGCAAAGTATGTTCAATTCTTTTTGCAATAGCAACAACTTCATCAAGGCAAGGATCATCTTTTAGCCACACTTCTTCCCAAATCTTGTCATTAGAACAGTGCAGCATGAACTGATCTCTAATATGTTCATCTAAGCTTTCACCAAATTTGCAGTTCAGTGATAAATGTCTCAGGGCAGTAATGTATTCTTCCACCGTCTCACCCTCATGCTGCATTCTCATGCCGAAATGATAGCGTTCTAACACAATACTTATTTTTGCCCCAAAATGTTTGTCTAGTTTTGCCAATGCTGCATCAAACTCATTCATACCTTCAACATCCAATTCACTCAAATTAGGCAATGTTTCAAAAATGTGCTGCCCCTCATAGCCCAGAAGATGCATGAGCATAGATACCTTCCTTTCTACTGACATACCATTGCCACAGGTGGCCTTCACATAATGTAAGAAACCTCTCTTCCAGGGCCCCCATTTGATTCTCGGAGGGCCAGGAGATGGTAGGAACATTTGGGGTCCCGGAATTCCAGACAGTCATCCTGTCTGCAAAACTTCAGAATGACACGCACAAATCCACAAAGCAATGAAGACTCCTTACGTGATGCTCACCTCAGTTATAGTTCCATACGAAAGTCCAGAATTTGTTTGGATAGCAATATTTTTGATACACGAGGGCTATCCCACGTTGCTGCCTTCCACAAGTGGCCCTGGGCGGAGACAAGCGATGAAATTCAACTTCCCGTCCTTCCTTCCGCACACGTGACGTGGCACATGACTCCTCACGGGCTCAACAGCGGGGTCCTTCCATCGTGCTCGCCGCACACCTTCCCCTTCCCGAAAATGACTCAGATGAAGCAGAAGAACTGGCACTCACCCCACTCACACGCGGATTGCGTGTGGGGACGCTGCAACAAAAGCGATTCGGGGCGATCTGTGGATCTCGCCCAGCCACCGCCAGAAAAGAGACGCCAGCCCGAATCTACACTCCGAATACCACCAGGTAGACACAGATGAGCGCAGGAGCGTCTCTCCTCATGCGGTTGGTGCAAGGAGTGGGGCAGCTTCTCAGCCGGCCTCACGGTTGGGGGTCTCAAATCCTCAAATAAAAGATCTGCTGCACTCGTCGCTCCGTTGATACAGTACCACAGCAATCCCATCCTCGTCGCCAAATGTAGAAGCAAAGAACCAAGCAACATTAGTTGGACAGATGGTTTATTGCTTATAAGGAAAACTGGGTAGTAGAGACCCCCAACCATCTCCACAGTGTAACATCAACTGACTGGTTAGTCAAGCAATAACATTCTATAAGCAATGCTCCAGAACTTACATGTCATAGCATCATGTCATAGCATCACTCACCAGAGTTCCACTCAGCACAATAATAGAGGACTATGCTAAGACATCACCATAAAACCTCGAGCATGCCTTTTGTCCTTTCCAATAATTTTCACTAGATTATTCTTGTTTCCCCAATGGCCTCATGGAGCACACACTAGTTTAAGTTCTTCTCAAGGTGTAACTCGATTTCCCTGGAGATCGACACACAAAGTGTGTAACTATTGTCTCCCAAAGGACCATACCGAAGACTGCTGCCGGGCATGCCTTAAGTTGAAAGAGAAGGCACTGTCTTTCACATTAAAACATTAAGAATTGGAAGATATCTCAGGCTCTGAAGAGGAGTGGCAAGAGGGAGACAACCTTGCCGGCAAACAAGATGTCAACTCCTACATTTTAACATCCGTTCCCAAAGCAGGGCGTTGTGTTTTCTGAACCAATGCCCTGACATCTGAAGGAACGGCCAATGTGGTAGTTCATATAACCAGGTCAAAAATATTTTATTTTATGGAGAAAAGTAAAACTTCCCCAAGAGGAAGAAAAGCTGTACACAAAGTGAGACCTCATTAAAGTTATCTTTTTATTTATTCATTTGTATTGCGCCGGTTGCTCACAAGCTTTGGGGGCGCAGAGACAAGAACACAAAGGACAAGAGTAAGGCGGAACACATAACACAGGACATTAAAATAATAAAAGGGCTGAGAAGGATTGGCTTCTTGGCTTTACTTAAAGATGTGCTTTTTTCAGTAATTTACGAAAAAATAGATAGTAGAGTCCAATCTTAGCTGAACTGGGAGGTTGTTCCATATGCCAGCCACTGATACAGGAAAGGATTTGGCTGCACCGGTTTTGTGTCTGAAGGGGGCCACAGCAATCAAACCTTGATCCTCCGATCTTAGCTTTCTGATGGGCACATATGGAATGCGTTTGGATTTTAGGTAGGCAGGGGCTTTACCAAAAATACATCTGTTTGACAGTGTAAGAGACTTAAACTGGACCCTTTCCTCAATTTTTAAACAATGCAATTTTCTTGCTTTGCTGATATGTTGGTTTCTGGTTTTCTGTTTGATGATTCATACTGCATTGTTTTGTAGAACTTGGTAGCTATGATAGCATTGTTTGTTGGAGGCTAGGATGAGAGCGTTGCCGTAGTCAAGGCGTGATAAGATAGTGGCTCTTGCAATCGTGGCGCTATTTTCTTCTGATAAGTAGGGCCTTATGGCTTTTTGTAGGTGAAGATGGTAGGAGCAGGTTTTTTTTTTTTAACGTATTGGGTTTGGGCTTCCGATCCCAGAGGTGCTTCCAGCATCATCCCAAGGGTCTTGACCTTGTTCAAAACTTGAATTTGGGTATCTTTTATTGTGAAAGCGCTGTATGAGGGATGAAGCTTTGTTCTGGCTAGGTTTGTGCCAAAAACCATGAGCTCTGTTTTTTTGCCATTAAGGCACATCCAATTCGAATCCATCCACTGCTCTACTGCGTTGTATACCGAGGATAATTTCTCGTTGTCTTTCTTATGGTCTCCACTTAATTCGATTACCAGCTGAGTGTCATCAGCGTAGTTGGTAAAGAATGTATTGATGTTGTCCTGGACTGTACAGGGAAATCTTAGGTATAGATTGAAAAGGAGTGGGGACATACTAGCACCCTGTGGAACTCCACAGGTGATTTCATTTTCTAATGAGAACAGATTTCCCCAGTGTACTCTAGAAGTTCTCTTTTGGAGGAAGGACATAATCCATCCGATCGCTTCATCTGAGCAATTTGCTGTTTTCTTTAGTGCTGTCTTGAGTAGATTATGGTCTCGCATACTATATTTCACCAGGTTATGCAGGAAGACCTACCAACAGATGAGTACCTTTTTAGATGACACTGTTGACACAGATTCACATTCAGCGTGCCATGACATTAACCCTGATGACTACTTAATGCCTTCACCAGATGAGGTTGACCCACCAGTCACCTCATCACCAAAGGAAGACAATTCTCAGAACTCGGACCTTCTACAGAGGGCAGCTAAGCGTTTCATCATCTTTATTAAGGCACCTGATTAGGATATAGACTTTATAGAAGATATTCTAGAAGAAAAGAAAATAGTATCTTGCTGCATTCCCCTACTAAAAGCAGTTAAGAAGAGTGCTCGCATGATGTGTAATTGAAGAATGTTTATGCTCTAAAAGCACATTATGGTTTCAACAATATTGAATATTTACGACTATAATCAAAACGTATCTCATCAGCTACTACTAACTGCTTTGGAATATTGCCGTTGCAAATGCTATGTTAAGTTGACTTATGCCACTTACCATTAGCTCCATGCACTCTGTGGTTCTGTAAGAAAGTGGGTTGGATAAGTTACTGAA
Source organism: Ambystoma mexicanum (assembly GCF_040938575.1). Lineage (NCBI taxonomy): Eukaryota > Metazoa > Chordata > Amphibia > Caudata > Ambystomatidae > Ambystoma > Ambystoma mexicanum. The sequence continues at coordinate 694,375,244 of NC_090925.1, forward strand.
GGAAGAGGGAGTAGGATAGAGGTTGCTCTTTTCTGTTGGGTGTACATCCAGAAGAAACTGTAATCTGTGCAAGTTGACTTGCTAGGTGTGTTTCCATTGTGTGCACTGGTGGTGTTGTGTCCGCAAGGGCAACGCCCAGCAACTGGGATCTGTTGCGGCAGTTAATTCTTATAGTGGATGTGTGGGTTGTGTGAGGTGAGAATAATCTGTTGGATCGTGTGAGGTAAGTGTGGGGGTATGCTGGAGAGGAGCAAGGAACCGGGAAGCTTTGTGGTTGGTACGACGTATTTGTTTTATAGTTGGTTCCAGAATTCATTCTGTAATTGGATTATCTCCGGTCCCCAGTGTTAGTGCTGGCAGTACCAGTTTTATGCTATTTATTTTATTTGTAATTCTTACAGAGCGCTACACACACATAGGCCTCAGACTAGCTAGTCACTGTAAATTGAACAGCCAGGTTTTCAACCGTTTTCTGAAGGTGAGCTCGTCTTCTGTCGGTCATATCTACTTTGGGATTGAGTTCCATAGGTTTGCAATTAGGCATGAGAATGTGGTTCCTCCAAATTTCCTTTTTTCATATTGTTTTGATTTGGAGATCGTCGCTTGATCTTAGGTTTCTTCCTGGTTAACTGTGGATCTTGGCTTGGAGGAATTCGGCTCTGTGTAGTGATTCAGAGGGCTTTAAAAGTGGTTGAGTATTTTGTTTGTATGGGGTTTGAGTAGGATTTTGTATATGTGGTTCACCAGTAGCTTTGCCAGGTATGGTAGATTGGATACAGGCTTGTAGTTTGGGTCTTCCGAGCTACCTGTTAAGTCTTTTAGGAGTGGTTTGTTGTAGAACTGATTTGAAACATTTCGGAAAAATTCCTGTATTTAGGAATAGGTTCATCAGTAGCAGTAAGTAAGATACTGGGGTGCTGTGAGTGAGGATTTCTTTGTAGATGGCTGGGGCGCATGGGTTGCTGGGGGATCCAGCGAGGTTGGTGTTCTTTTATTTGTGTGGAGAAAACCTCTTCAGCAATGGGTTCAAGTTGGTCGCGTTTGCTGCGGTTTGTGGAGCGCCGGCTGTTGGTGATTCCGTAATTGTACTTGTTTTATTATTGGGTGGCTTGCTTCAGTGGTCTGTTGCATTGTTTCTATTTTTGTTCTTAAGTAGTTGCTGATGTTATCACACAGTGATTGTGCTGGTATGACAACTTTGTTGCAGGATGTGGGTTTTTTGATTTCCTTGATTTTCTAAGTTCTTTATGTGGGTTTGTTGCCAATTGGATTCTTGTGGCATAATATTTAGTTTTATTTTGCTTTAGTGCTGCTGATTTGCACATTGTGAGTTTTTGTTGGTATTTTCTTTGATCAGATTGTAAGGGTTTCTCTATAGTTTTTCTGGTTTGTTTTCCGGAGTTTCCTCAGTTCTTCTGTGAACCAGCTTGCTGCCATTTTCTTTCCAGTGGCGTTTGATAGGATTTTCTGGTGCTAAATCGGTCAAGGGCCTTTGTGATCCAGTCATCACGTTTTTTTGCTACTGAGTCAGGGGTCATTCTGTTTAGCTCAGAGATGTTTGGTTTAGTTGATTCCAGCAGTTCTATTAAGGATTCCAGTTCGAGGTTCTTCCGGTTTCTTTTGTTAGTATAGTGCAGTATTGTTTCTGGCCAGTATGCGGGTAGAGAGTTTGACGGTGAATGGGATGAGGTGGTGATCACTTGCTGTGGTAGAGAGTCCATCTCTGCAGAAAATTACAACCAAGGTGTGTCCACCATTGTGGGTGAATCCGTTCACTATTTACATTTAGCAGAGTGTTTTCAGAAGGGCGCTCAGTGAGTTTGCTGTGGTTTTGAACCAGATGTTAAAATCCCCTAGGTCTATTGAGTGATCATAATAGGTGGAAAGGTTGGCGATGGTGTCAGTGAGCCTCATTGCAAAGTTCGGTTTGTAGGATGGTGTTCTGTAAATCAGGAGGAATAGTACGTTGGCTTTGTCGTTGAGCTCGATATTGACGAGGTGGGATTTGCAGTCTTCTATGTCCATTGAGGGGAGTGATATGGTGCAGATGTGGTCTTTGTGTGCCATTGCGATTCCGCGTCCTCTTTGGTTTTCTCTATTGCTGTGTATTAGTTTGAAATTGTCTGGTATGACTTTGTTGGCAATTTCTGTAGTTTTTTGATAACCATTTTTCTGTGGAAGAGTGCGCGTCGGTGCTGCTCTTGCTTGGGTCATAATTTCGGTTTTCTGTTTCCCCATGTGTCTTATGTTGAGTGAGCTACAGTATAGTGTCTGTTTTTCCTTGTGTGTTTTTGGCTATTCTTGCATGAGTTCTGGCTGGGGTGAACTTTGTTGGGTTTTTGTTTTTTTGGGATTCTCACTTGTGTGAGGGTGTTTGCTGAGGTTGTGGTTGGGGGCTCTGTCTTGTTGAGTTCAATTAGGGTGATGGATGGGTTTCTTAGCTCTGGTTTGTGATGGTCGATTGTCTGTACCTGCAGGCTTTTTTTTCCAGACTTTGCTTATGTACTTAACACGGAAGAAGCAAGTGAGTGCAGGCGTCCCCATTGCGCCCCATTTGCCTACTTAATTTTAAAAAAAAAATGCTCCCAGGCCCCGTGCGCCCTGCAATTCCCGGCAACCATTTCCTGGTCTCCCCTCTCCCTCCTGCCTCCCAACCCGCCCACCGCTTCCCATTGGTGAATACCATGCTGCTGGCTGAAGTCTAGCAACCCGCTCGCCGCCTCCCGCTTCATTTAACACGGAAGAAGCAGGTGAGTGCAGGCGTCCCCATTGCACCCCCATTTGCCCACTTAATTTAAAAAAAATAAATAAAAGGCTCCCAGGCCCCTTGCTCCCTGCAATTCCTGGCGACCATTTCCTGGTCTCCCCTCTCTCTCCCAACCCGCCCACCGCTTCCCATTGGTGAATACCATGCTGCTGGCTGGGGTCTAGCAACCCGCTCGCCACCTCCCGCTTCATTTAACATGGAAGAAGCAGGTGAGTGCAGGCGTCCCTATTGCGCCCCCATTTGCCCATTCGCCGCCACCTGCCCTCCACCCGCCTCCTGAGTACACCCCCGCCCTGCGATTGGTGCTATTGACGGTCTTAACCGACCTTCCCTGGGCAGCCCCTGCGGCTAAGGGCCTCGAGGCAAAGGGCGGCTCCAACATTGGCGGCTCCAAGATGTGTCAGCAGGTGTCCGCAGGGGACGCCAAGGAAGCCAGCAGCCAACAGACACCAACAAAAACCGTGAGTGTGGCATGGGTGGGGAGTAGAGCAATCACTCTACTCCAGAAAACCCCTGCCACTCTCTTACCTACCAATAACATAGAGTGCCATAATACTAGCATGTCTAGAATTGTGAACATTGGCCTGCGTCGCATCTAGATGGAATTGTGAATGTTAGCATGTCCACACTTAGATGGAATTGTGAATGTTAGCATGTCCACACTTAGATAGAATTGTGAACATTGGCCTGCGTCGCATCTAGATGTAATTGTGAATGTTAGCTTGTCCACACTTAGATGGAATTGTGAATGTTAGCATGTCCACACTTAGATAGAATTGTGAATGTTAGCATGTCCACACTTAGATGGAATTGTGAATGTTAGCATGTCCACACTTAGAAAGAATTGTGAACATTGGCCTGCGTCGCATCTAGATGGAATTGTGAATGTTAGCATGTCCACACTTAGATGGAATTGTGAATGTTAGCATGTCCACACTTAGATAGAATTGTGACCATTGGCCTGCGTCGCATCTAGATGGAATTGTGATTGTTGGCATATGCCATACTTAAATGGAATCTCAGAAATGTTACTGTTGGCATATATGATTCTCAGCATGCACCACACTTAGAGTTCTGAACCTAACTTGCGTTGCATTTAGATAGAAATGTGACTGTTAGCATGTGCCACACTCGTATGGAATTCTGAACTTTGGCTTCTGTCGCTTCTGGATGGAAGTGTGAGTGTCGGCATGTGTCGCACCTAGATGGAATCCCATAATTGCAATATTAGCATATGCCACACTTAGATGGAATTTCTCAAGCCTAGTCTGCGCCAGATCTAGACAGGAATGTGATTATTAGCATATATGATTCTCAGCATGCACCACACTTAGAATTATGAACCTAGCTCGCGTCAAATCTAGATAGAAAGGTGACTGTCAGCAGGCGCCGCACCTAGATGGAATCCCACAATTGCAAGGACAGCAATGCCAACTAACCAACCAACTAACAATGCAAACCCTCTGCATACACCTCTCAAACTCTAACCAAACACAACCACAAACCTAAAATGCAGCAATCCGCACAAACTTCACAACAATGCAACAACAAAACCAACCACACATAGACTTGCACAACAGCACTCGACGACTACGGACCACAAAACGCCCCAAGCCCAGCCAACGGACCCACCGGGCTGAGGCTGTCAACAGCACATCACTGCTCTCTTGCACCTTTCCTGCTTCCTCCCACTAACTCATCCTCCCCTCCTCTTTCAGAGCCGCCAGAGCGCCAAGGGACCACTATGGTGGTGATAGTGCGCGGTACAAATGTCCTTTAACATTAACATATGTAGGGGGTGTGGTTGGTTATGGATCCCTGTTTGCCCTTGATTCTTATTGTGGTCTTACCAAAGGTGTTTGCCGAGTTGTTGTTTCTTGTGTTTTGAGGAGTTTGGTTTGGAGTCCTGTTGGGGTCCAGGTTTTTTTGGGTTCTTGCTTGTGGGTTGTTAGCCATTGGGTTGGAGTTGTAGGTGGAGAGGGAGAATGAGATGTATTCTGTGTTAGTTTATTTCTTGGCCCATATATGTAGTCGGATTAATGGTGTCCCCAAAGGGGTTTTGTGTGTTGTGGATTCTGACGGGTGCTTTCTGTTTCATTGGAGTGCGGTTTCCTTCCTGTTTGCCTTCCTTTCTTGTTTCTTTGTCTTTTTTTGTATTGAGCCATGATGGTTGTATGTGTTTTTTTTTGGGTTGGGTTTGCTATGTATTGCAGGGGCGTATGCCCTCCTAGGAGTTTTTCTTTTTCTTGGAATAAGGAATAGGGCCTACTGCTGTGATGTACGGTGGTGTTTGCCTCCCTATGGCTGTTGGTGGTGGTCTCCGCTTTGGGAATTGGGCTGAGAATTTGTTGTGGAATATTTCCAGCGGTGGGTGCCCTCTTTGGGTTGGTTATTTCCTAGTCTCCAGATTAGATCGGCGTATTTCAAATCTTCCCAGGTTTCCGTTTTAAATTGGTGCGCTCCGATGTGCTGTCTGCCTTGCTATGATTGTTATGTTGTGGCTCTGTTTAAGGTTTGGGTTGGAGATTAGTATAGGTAATTGTATGCAGTGAGTGAGTCTGCTGAGTCTTGTAGGGCCTGATGTTTCCTGTCTCTGTGGAGTATTTCCTGGGGTGGGTGCCCTCTTGGGGTCGGTTATTTCCTGGTCTCAAGTTAGATCAGTGTATTTCAAAGCTTTCCTGGTTTCCTTTTAAGTTGGTGTGGTCTGACATACATGCCGTCTGTCTTGCTCTGATTTGTGTGTTGTGCCTCTGTTTAAGATTTGGTTAGAAGTTAATGTATTTATTTGTATGCAGTGAATGGGTTCTCACTCTGGCGTCTTATAGGGCCTGGGTTTCTTGTCACTGGGGTTTAGTCACCGCATGGGGATCTGAGCTGCAGATGCCTCTCTTTGGTGGTTGTTTCTTTCGTGGGGTTTTAGTTGTCATTTTGAGCCTTTTGTGTTGATGAATGACTTGGATAAGATTTATTCTCCTGCTGGCTAGGTTTTTCTTTGTGTTGAAGAGTGACTTGGATTGGAGTTTTCTCGTTGTTTTGATCTTTCCTTATGGGGTGCTTTATGGTATCCTTCCGCGGTGGTGTGGTTCTCACTGAGTTGGGTATGTCTGTCTTTTGGCCTTGTGGTGCTTGGATTCCTCGGGATGCTGGGATTTTAGTGTCTAAACTTCTTCTTCTGTGGAGGTTGTATTTCCGTCTCAGATGCTCTTGTTAAGGGTCTTGGTTGGTTTTGTGTTGATCATTGAATTGGGTTGGTTTTTGTCTACTCCTGGTGGTTTTGCTCTACCTTGTGGGGGTCTTCTGTAGTTCTTGGCTTCACAGTTGCGAAGGCTTCGCTGTGGTGGATTGATTTTGTGATTGTATTGGGTACACAGTTGCAAAAGTCTCCTTGTGGTGGCAGAGTTCTTCTTCACAGTGGCAAAGGCCTCTCTGTGGTGGTTTGGTTTTGTGCTAGTATTGGGTTCAATGTGGCGAAGACCTCTCTTTGGTGACCCCAGTACTAGGGATGTGAGGAGTGGGCAGTCTTATGTCAGAGCTGCTGTATGGGGGAGCGTGCCATTCAGTGTGATTCGCTGTAATCGAGTCAGGTAGAAGCCATGTTTGATATTGTGATTGTTGGGGACTGTGAGAAGAAAGCAGTATTATCTAGACCTTACTTCTATGGCAAACAAACCGTACCAGTGTGTTGCTGCAGGCGATTACCTCTGTGCTTTGTGGGGATGGACGTGTGGCGGGCTCCCGAGTGGTGGATAGCCTCAGAAGTTATCTCTGTTCAGCACAGGTCTAGCTTTACTGCATAGCCAGGGTTTGGGTGAGTCACTTTCTAGGTTCAGAGCGCTGCAAGGTTTAAGTAAACGGCAATCGCAGTGTCTGAATTTAGAGTGCAGGAATTTGAAATGGGGTCCCGATAATGGTACATAGGTTCTACTTAGTGTCTGACTTTGAGGTGTAGCTAGACCAGAAGCGGTGGTAATCGCTCCGCTTATAGGTCCACATATTATAGGTCACGCAACCAGGTGTTCTGGGCTTTTGCTCTACCTCCTTGTTATTTTCTCATTCTCATGAACACTCTTATTTGCATGAATTGTAGTTTCTTCAATCTGTTTTAGGGGTATTTTGCTCACACTTCTTTCTTTGCACAGCTCCCCTTTTCAACCGGCACCTTTTGCTCACACTTCACTTTTGCGCACAGCTCCCCGTTTTCAAAAGGTCTTTCTTTTATCACTTGGAAGCTTTCACAACTGTATCTTCTGTGATATTCGTAGGCACTTCTCACTGTTCATTCTTCATCAGCATTCAGAGACTTTCGACGAAAGAGTATTCTTTCTTTCGCGTCCATTCCGCTACAACGTAGTCGCTCACATTCAACACACCCTGGGTTTCCCATCGTCTGAAACTCACTGGTTCTGTTTCTCAGTTCTCTCTAGCTTTTATTATTAGTGTCTTTATTCCTCTGAGGTTAGGGCTCACCGCTTGCCCCGTACGCACTCCTGAGATCCCGTCTTGACTGAAGGAAACGAGAAACTCCTCGGCAACGTGGAAAAGGAACTCTGCACGCCACAGCCCCCCTCTGAGGACTTCTCTGGCTTCTTGGAGACACTGCTCCCTCGCCACGCTTCTTCTTGTCGCCTTACTCTGCAGACTTCAGCTTCTTGGCATTCCGTCCCCCGCCGGCTTGTCCTGGGCCAGCCCAGTGTCTCAGCTGCTCATCATTCTCACCTCTCAGTTGCTCCTCGCCACGACTCCCTTCCTGTTTGCGCTCTCTCTCTCTCTCTCTCTCTCTCTCTCTCTCTCTCTCTCTCTCTCTCTCTCTCTCTTTCTCTCTCTCTCTTTCTTTCTCTCTCTCTCTCTCTCTCTTTCTGCTACTTGCCCAAAGGCCTCAGGGTGCTCACAAGACGGACAAAGAACAATTAAAAGACACCAGAAAGGAGTTTAACCAGCAGAAGGCGAAAAATATACTAATTAACATTTTCCTTTTGTCAAACAGTCATAAGATGTTTCTTAAACTGAGCAGTCGATATGCAGCCTCTGAGATCTAGAGGGACTTTATTCCAAAGGGCTGGTGTCCACCCGTTAAAGCTTGTACCACCAGTTATTTTCCAAAGAACTCGTGGTTGTAGGAGTCTGATATGATTATTAGAGTGTAAGGTACGCCTGAGCAGAGTTTTCGTTACTCTGGACGAAAGATATACTGGGGCTTTGCCTATTAGGCATTTAAATGGCACCAAAGAGCCCTTGAACTGGATTTTCTGGTCAACAGCAAGCCAATGCAGCTTCCTACAAGCCTCAGCCACCTGAGATCTACGGCCAAGCCCACAAACAGTACGCACTGCTCCATTTTGTATCACCTGCAACTTCTTTATATTAGTTAGAGAAGTGCTGACTAACAAGCCGATTACAGTAATCTAGTTTTGTGTTGACAATGGCGGCAGCGATTAATGCTCTATTTGCCTCTGAGAGTGGTGAATCTGCCCTAGAAGGTGAACATAATAGGAGCAGGAGGATTTGAGATGAGATACCCGTTTCTTAAAGGATAAGTGAGGATAAAAAAAAACAGTTAGTATTTTTACGGATTCAGAGACTTTAATGACATTTCCAGCAATTAGAAAGCTGTTATATTATTCACATTTTCATCTTTTGTTGGGTACCAAGGATAGGTAGCTTGGTTTTGGAATTATACAGGTGCCACTTACTGGTGTAAGTATGGGAGTCAAGTGCCTGACAATGCCTGATCTTATTAATGGGACATAGCTGTCCTGAGTGATGGTATTCCTCCCTATCCCTCTTCTTCGTCTCAATACCATGCATATGTTTTTCATAGGGGATCCGCATTACTTGCATATGACTCTTCCTGGTCTCTGTAATGGCTAGTGATGTGAAAGGGGGAACAGGATAAGGGTGACAATACCACATGAACTCTTGAGGGAGAGTAGGGTGTATTAGAGTTTACCATGTCTCACCTTCAGACATCCTCTCCCCAATCTCCAAGGACTCTCCACTTAGGTAATCTTCCCTTGCTTCTCCACCTCCGGGTCGGGATCCAAAAGCGATGACCCTTCCCTGGCCACCTGAATGGAAGATCCCGGGGGAGTAGGTGTGAGAGTTCTTATAGGTTTCTCACAAAGCTCTGCCCGAAAAGGAAACCAATAAAATGTATAATATTTGATGCAAAATGGCCACTTTCTGTGTATAGACTTAAGATCTCCAATGGCACAGCTTTCGTTGCACGTTATGACCCGTTGTGATAACATCGAGGTCATAATCTAAAGGTTTGCCAGATGGATTACAGGCTCAAGTATAGGCCGTACTCCAAGAATGCCAGCTGGCGCCTAATGTTGTTAAGGATCGCCTGGATGCTGTAAATACTGCAATATGACAGGTGGCCAGTTGCTCAGTACTTAAGCTCCATTCATGAGACGCAGCCCATCCTCATTAATAAACCGCTACATGAAGATGCATATTTGGTAGACAAGCGGATGAGACATTAGAAAAGGCAATAAAAGAACACACAATGCTGAAGTGTTTGGAGAAGTTTATAGGGAGACCTTTTTCCCAATGGTGCTTTTCGTCAGCAAAGACTTTGAAGACAACACGCTAGTTGTACAATAGGGGAGCCAAACGGCCCGTGCTCGGTAGGGCTATTCGAATGGATTGTGTCCTCAACGTATTCCTAATTTTTGACATGCAATGTCTAGCTTCCGCTGCGTCAGAAAACTTTATTCGGCAGAGGGCGCCCTGAGTAGATGCCCGTCGAAGGCCTCCGTCGAGGGTGACGTCATCGGTTGTTTATAAGTGGCATGCACAGCCCCCGTTCCGTTTTTCCGCAAATCTGTTTGCTTCGTGAATTCTGGCGCACCTTGTTGTTAAGTATTTGCTGTAGTCTTAGTCGACATGCCTTTGTCTTCCACTCCGATGACCCCTTGATCCGGGTTCAAGAAATGCAAAGACTGCAGTTCCAATATGTCCATTACAGACATGCATCGAGTCTGTCTGTGGTGCCTGGGTGAGTGCCACGAGACGGATACGTGCTCCAAGTGTCAATCCATGACAGCAAAGGGCCTTGCAGGAATGAAAGGGGAAGCTTTAGGTAGCCAAACTCCATAAATCCCGACCTGCTAGACCTTCGACCGACTAGTTGAGGGGCGACTTTCCTCGGTGGTCGCATAGTGGTTCCCACCACTCTTTGTCCTCATCGAAGTGCTCGCGGAGAAGGCACCGCCGGTCGTCTTATTTGTCAGGCGGCACCCCTGAGAGGGTGACATTCCCATTCAAGAAGTCGACACCAGCATATTGGGAAGATTTCCGTGTGGAGATGCTTAAAATCTTTGACAAACAGGGAAGTGCTCCGCCTGCACCTTCTGCGGAAGCTGGCAAGGAGTGGTCTCGGCCGGAAACTCATGCGCCCTAGAGCCAGTGTAAACGGCATGATCCCCATCGAGAGCCCTTGATCAGACAAGGTGTCAACGGATCACTCGAGATGTGGTGTACGGTCAAGGTCGTCGACGCCTTCGGAACCCTCTGCGCCGAAGGCGTCGATGGAACCAGTCTGTTCCTCGACCCCTGTCAGACTTTCAATGCCATTGTCGACGCTGAAACTACCTATGCCGGCTGGAATGATTTTGCCAGTTCAGCCCCCAGGTCCTGTGGAGCCTCCATAAAAGGCAATGGCTAAGTCAAAGTCATCGCCTTTGACTGTTTTGAAGCCTCTGGGTTCCGCCCCTGAGAATTCTTGCCCCTCTACCGAAAAAGGATTTTTTTAAAGTCCCTCACTTCCATTTTTGAGGAGGAGAAGCATTTCGATGAGTAAGATGCCCCTTTTGGTCTCCAGTATGGGACCCCTAATGTGCCTGAATGTCTAATTTCAGAGGAGAGTAGGATGCAAGATCTTTGTGATAGTTTGCATAATGTTAGTGGTATTGACACCTCTCCTGAGCTGGAGTTCGCCAAGCCAAAGCCAGGGGAGCAGGATGACTCCTCCTACTGGCAACTTATGTCGACAGTTGTTGAATAATTGGACTGGTCTAGACCTCCAGCGCATTTTGATCAGGATTATCCCACCGACATCTTGGATCAGGGTCCGCCTGCAGATCCTGTGTTACCTTTCCATGTGGCACTTCAAAAAAGGGTGGCCAGGAATTGGGAGACCTGTTGCGCTCACTTGGTATCCACAGGGACGCCACCGAGCTGGATTACTCGCTGGTATGCTTCTCAGGTTTGCCCTGATGTGGTCTGCGGGGAAGGTTCTGCCTGAAAATACAGGAGGACTGTGTTCAAGACTGACCGACTGGGGTAAGTATCCTCCCTCCACCCCTGTATGCTTTCAGTTCCTCTGGTGCCCTCTCCTCGCCTTGTGGTAGAATTAAGCATGCTCTCCGTCCTGCCTTCTTTGCAGGGGCGCGTTGTCTTTCATTGGCGAGTGCGGTCCAGTTACTTCACTGACGCCGGCCCGTTTGATATTGTTCAGGTAGGGCTTATTGCTGTTCTTTAGTTTTGTTGCTATCCTGCATGCCTTTCTTTGTTTAAAATGTCTCTTTTTTACTCCCTTAGGTATGCAGAGCTTCAGCGCGGCGAACTGGATTGGTTGAGCCCCACTGGTAAATGATGGCGCATTAAGAGCGCTATGATGCGGTAAGTAAGTGCTATGCGCAGCGCTGCAAAGTCTTGCCTTTGCTAACCTGTGTTTTCCTTTCCTTATAGGCCGCGGTGTTCTTCAGCGCGAGTGGAATGTCCGGAGTGGTGCAGCCGAGAGGCGACCAGCCAGGTAAGCCTTTTTGAGCAGTTCGTAATTTGTAAATGTCTCTACAGCTTTCTTTAATGTTTCCTCTATCTTCCTCTTTCAGGTCGTTCTGGCCGGGAGGCGTGCAGATTCGAGGAAGCTGTTCTCAGTAGCTGCGAGTGTTTAAAGATGAAGACTGCAGGTATGATGATGATGATGATGCTGCTGCTGCGAATGATGTTCCTTTTGTCTCCTTGCAGGTTCTGCTTCTCCGAGGTTCGAGGGAATAGCTGGACACGGTGAGCGTCACGTTGCAAGCTGCAAAGTAACACGAAGCATGTTCGGCAGTCAGGGTGTGGTTTATACAGTCCAGGTAAAGTACCAGGGAAAGTAGTTCCGGGCCTGCCACACCCAAAACACTAGACCGCATAGCATGGTTCTTAGGAACCAAGCTATGTGGATGCCTCCATGTTGGCTGACAATACAATAAAGTAGTTCCCAAGCACATTGTTGTTCATGGTGTATGAGCCTGGCACCATAGGCGTCAGGACTGGCCCCCTGAGGGCTTTTGAAGAGGATGCCAGGCTCTAGAGGCCCGAGTCCTGACTCCACCTGGCCAATGGGTTTGCCAGAGAGGGGTTTTGGGCGAGGGTCGTGACAAGACCCCTGAGACTACTCTGGCGGTGGACAAATCTCTTACAAGAAAATACCGCCCTTCCATTAGTGACCCCGGCTACCTGCCCCAACACCCCACTCCGGAGAGTCTGGTGGTCCAGGCAGCCACGGCTACCTCTAACAAGGCAGGATACCCTACCATCACTCCTGATAGGGACGATGAGCGCGTGGATGGATGGGCGCGTAAGGTATTTTCGGTAGGGAGTATGGCACTGAAGTCTGCCAACTCCACCTGTGCCTTGGCAACATTTTCGTACACTCTGGGAGTGCATATCTATGGCGGCGGAGCATATTCTGGAAGGGGGTGAAAGGAACGGCTTCCTGGCTATTGTTAAGGATGGCAAGGAAGCCATGTGCGAGTCCCTTCAGTCTGGGTTGGATACGGCAGATAACATCAGCAGGTCCATGGCTACAAGCACCGTGATGCATGGTGGTTTTGGAAGTCTGGTTGCGCACCTGATGTGCAGGCTCGTCTTCTCAACATGCCTTTTGACGGTCTCATCTTTTTGGCAGCGAGGCTGACGAGAGCCTTGAAGTTGCAGACCTCTGAGGCGACAGCCAAGCCTTTAGGTGCCTCTGTTAGGCAACCACAGCCTTTTCGTCCTAGCGGACAACCTTGGAGGGGTTGATCTTTTTGTTACTCCCCATTTGGAAGGGCGAGAGGAATGGCCAGTCAAAGAGGCCAATGAAAATGTCCTCGTGGTGGATGAGGTAGAAGTGCCAAGCCAGCTCAGGCTTCAGCCTCCTTGCCATCGGCGTCTGCGGCAGCTGCTTCAAAACCACTCTGAAGGCTTGCGTCATGATTCACCAGTGGGGGGCAGACTGTCTCAGCATCTTGACGAATGGCGAGCCATTACTTCAGATGCTTGGGCTCTGGAAACAATAGCCCAGGGTTACTGCCCTACTGCCTTCCTTTTATAGTGCAGCCTCCAACCAATCCACTGGGGAAACACACTTTGAGGATTACTGATGCGCTCCTACTGCAGGAAGTCTTAGCCCTGCTGGAGAAAAATGCTATAGAGCCAGTGCCTGTACCGGAGTGGAACAAGGGATGGTATTCCCATATTTTTCCTATCCCCAAGAAAGATGGAGATACTTGAAGAGGTCCATCAGGAAGGACAAATTCAAGATGGTTACTCTTTCTCAGATCCTTCAGGCACTCCAATTGCAGGATTGGTTGATGTCATTGGACCTTCAGGGTGCTTATTTTCATGTGCCAATCCATCTCAAGCACAGGAAATACCTGAGGCTGCACTATCAGTTTCGAGTCCTGCCATTTGGGTTGACCTCAGCCCCGAGGATGTTCACCAAACTGATGGTGGTAGTGGCTGCACATCTCAGCAGAGGGGGTCACGTTTAGCCCAACCTGGACGATTGGCTGATAAAGGCTCGTTCTCCCGAACACGCCTTGGATCATCTCAACATTACCTGCCACTCCCTTCACAGATTGGACTTTTCTGTCAATTTCAGGAAGTCCCAGATGACACCTTCCCAACAGCTCCAGTACAACGGGGCTGTCTTAGACACGTCCTTGGGGAAAGCGCTCGCCACTCAGTGAGGGCTGAAGACATTCTCCAGATGATAACAAAATTCCTGAATGCCCAGTCTCCCTATTTCCTAATTCTTGAGTTGCTCGGCCTCATGGCATCCTGCAATTCTCTGGTGCCAGAGGCCCGTCTGCGGGTGAGGTCCCTTTAGTGGACTCTTCTCGGGACCGATGTCGGACCAACTTCAGATCCCGACCAGAGTCTCACAGGATCTTCTGTGGTGGGCCTGCAAGGAAAATATTCTGAAGGGAGAACGTTTAGGCAACCATGGCCAGAGATAACTGTAGTGACGGATGCCTCACTCACGGGGTGGGGAGCTCATGCCAACGATTTGTCTGTCAGCGGTCATTGTTCTCTATCGGAGTTCAAACTAGACATCAATCTTTTGGAGCTGAGCACAATCAGTCTAGCGCTGAAGGCTTTTCTGCCATCTGTGCGGGGAAGGTATGTCCTGTTAATGACGGACAATACGGTGGCCATGCACTACCTCAACATAAGAGGAGGCGCAGGGTCACTACTACTGTGCATAGAGGCAATGCAGCTCTGGTATTGGGCTATTCAAGAAGGAATCCCAATGTCAGCAGTTCACCTAGGGGAGGAGAGCATGGCGGCAGATGCTCTGAGCAGGCAGAGCATGGTCTCCCACGAGTGGGAGTTAGCTCGAAGTCCTTCAAGAGATCTTCATCCTTGGTGAACCCCTCAAGTGAATCTTTTTGTGACCGGGGTCAACTGGAAGTGCGAGCTGTACTGCTCGAGGGAATTTCCTCTGAGAGGAGCTCTAGGAGACGCGTTTGTGGTGGATTGGGAATTCCCACTGCTGTACATGTTTCTTCCTGTCCCTGTCTTCCGCAAGTAATCAGGAGGTTGAGACGGTTCGGGAGCCACATGATCCTCATTGCCCCGGATTGGGCCAGGAGAACATGGTTCCTGGACCTTCAGGACATGTCCCTCTGTCCTCCGATACGTCTTCCACAAAGAGAGGATCTTCTCACGCAAGAGGAGGGTCGATTTTTCCATCCAGAGGTCAACACTCCAACCTTCATACCTGGTTTCTTAAAGGTTGAGCTGCAAGGATTGGGACCTCACGGATGACGTGATGGAGGTTTTGCTCTCGGCCAGAAGGCCAGCAACAAACTCTCTTTACCGTTGCCGTTGGAATACATTTTGCGAGTGGTGCAGGGAAAAGAATGTTGATCCTTTTCAATGTACGACTCCGGATGTTCTATCCTTTCTGTTTTTATTAGCACTTAAAGGTCTTCAGGTTGGAACCATTAAAGGTTACCTGGCAGCGCTTTCCATCTTCATGCGCTCATCTGAGGAATGCTCCTATTTCAAAATCCCACTGGTGACTCCCTTTCTAAAACGCCTCACAAACGTGTTCCCACCTTCTGCTTTTCAGGTTCCGGTTTGGGACCTCAACCTGGTGTTAAAGTTCCTAATGTGTGCGCCATTTGAACCCTTGCACACGTGTCCGTTGAGGTTGTTAACCTTTCAGACAAAACTATTGGTTGCTCTAACATCTGCACGTAGAGTGAGTGAGTTGCAGGCACTTTCTTCCGAGCCACCCTTTACTATATTCCACAAGTACAGGGTTGTTTTGAGGGTTAGACCCTCTTTCCTACCTAAGGTAGTTTCTGACTTTCACTTAGGTCAGAAAATTGTGCTGCCGGCCTTTTATACTCCTCCGCATCCTAGTAAGCAAAAGGAAAGGCTCCATAGGTTGGACCCTAGGAGAGCATTGAGTTTTTATTTCCAGGATGTCCAACTTGAGAGTGGACGACCAGCTCTTTTTGGGGTATACTGGACGCAAATTAAGCCAGGCCGTTTCCAAGCAGACCTTGTCTAGGTGGATCATGCTCACTATTTCTGAATGCTACAGACCGGCAGATGAGGACCCTGCAGAGGGTTTACGTGCACATTCCACCAGGGGCAGGGACTCTTTGACAGCCCTGCAAAGTGGTGTCCCTATTAAAAACATCTGTGAGGCTGCAACGTGGTCCTCAATCCACACATTTACTAAGCATTATTCTCTGGATACTTCCCATGCTCGGGAAGTTGCTTTTGGTAAGGCAGTAGCTTACTCTGCCCTTTAAATCCTGGCATATCTAAATTCTTCACCCTCTGCCAAACATGGATATTGCTTTGGGAGTCTGTCAAAGATGAGGAATACGTTTTTTCTTTAATTTATTTTTGGATTTGTAAAGCGCTCTAGCAGCCCATGGACATCGAGGCGCTGTTGCAAGAAAGTGTCTTAGTTACAGGAACGGTACTTTGCTCTTGGTTACAGCGAGCGTGTAGCCAACTTAGAAGGTTACAAAGGTGGTCACAGGTTTGGTTTATCATACAGTAACAAAGGAGGTTACATCGCATACAGAGTCTAGAATACAGCCTAAGCACAACAGGGCCAGTCGGGCCTCGTTTATACAAACCACATAGTTTTATGGCTTTCCGGAAGGCTATATGCGACTCAATACTTCTGTTGTGGGGTGGTTGAGCGTTCCAGTGGTTTGTGGCCATGACGGGGAAGCTTGAGCCTCCTGCGTGAATCCTCTGGGTGATTGGAATAGAGATTCGGTTGGTGTAAGCCGTTCTTGTGGGTCTGGCTGTGATAGGTTTGGCGATTCGCTGTGATAGGTAGAGGGGGGCAGTGTTATGGATACATTTGTGCGTGAGTGTGAGAGTTTTAAAGACGATCTGTTCTTTAATGGGGAGCCAATGAACCTGCTTACTGATCGCTGAAACGTGGTCCCTTTTGGATATGCCAGTGGCAGCACTGAGGGCATTATTTTGGACAGCCTGGAGTGTACTGATGTTTTTAGAGAAGGTGCCTGCTCGGAGGGTGTTAAAATAATCAAGGCGAGACCCAATTCTTGTTCTCGCTATGTTGAGGCAGTTCTGCTCTGAGAGAAAAGGTCTTACTGCGTTTAGCAGTTTAGAGTGGTAGGCCGCTGCAGAAGCAATGGCGTTGACCTGTCGGATCATTGAGAGGTTGGAGTCCAGGTAGACTCCCAAGGTCTTAACCGCTTGGGAGATGGAGATTGGTGTGTTGTCAATCGTGAAAGAGCTATAATTTCCGTCGAGCTTTTTAAGGGTTGCAGGTGATCCATTTAGCAGAAGTTGGTTTTTTTCACTGTTAAGGGACAACCGGTTTTCTGCCATCCGAGCTTGGATTGTGGAGTAAATGGAGTTAAGGGTTTCCATGTTGGACTCCTAGTCGCCGGTGAGGGGGATGAGGACCTGCGTGTCATCAGAATTATTGGTATATGTGATGCTTAGCACGTCCAGAATATTGAACAGTGGCCTCGTGAACAGGTTGTAAAGGGTGGGTGAGATGCAGGAGCCCTGTGGGACTCCGCATTTTATGTTGCTCGGGTGGGCTTGGCTTGGCTAGGGTAGACTTTAACACTTTCCTGGATAAATGAGGTAATCCAAGCTGTGTTCTTAGGTGAAAAAGTGGCAGCGTAAGAGAGATGTTTGCAAAGGGTATTGTGGTCCACCAAATCAAAAGCTGCAGACGGGCCAAGGAGCAGGAGGAAGGCAGGTTTGCTTGATTCTCTGAAATCGTCCATTTGGTTTTTGAGGTCTAATATTGCAGTTTCGGTGCCGTGGTCGGGATGGAAGCCTGACTGCCAGAGACCGAGAAGGTTATTGGCCTTGAGGAATTTTTGGACTTGCAGATAAGCTGCCTTGTCAAGGATTTTTAACAGGAAGGGGACTGTAGTGATAGGGCTGTAGTTCCATGGGCAAGGGTGGATGCACAGTTTTTGATGAGTTGTGCCGAGCAGGTGTCCACTTTGAAATTGGAGGGTTTGATGGATTTTAGGAGGGGGATGACTTTTTGTTCATTTCCTATAGGCGAAGGGGGTTGGGGGGGGGGGGGGTCGCAGGCGATGCTACTGTGGAGGTTGGATATTTGGTGGCCGAGTGCCTGATGAGGGGCGAGGATTTTGTTTTGAAGAGTGTTGAGCTTGTCAAACATAGCAGATTGGATACTATTACACCAGTCTTTGTCTTTGGGGAGGGTCGGCGGAGGGGGCTGGAGGAAGTGGGTGTTTCCAACTATCTGAAGATGGCAAAGATGTCTTTGGTCTCTGATTTGGCCTTTGCTATCCTGATGTTAAACGAAGTGGCTTTGGCTTTGAATATGGCGGCTTTGTATTCTCTGGAGATGATCTTGAAAGCTAGCTTAGAGGAGTCATTAGGGATAGCTTTCTGGGAGGAGTGCGCTGCCCTTTTCCCGGTGCGCAGCTTAAGAAGCTCTGGGGAGAACCAAGCATTTGTGTGTTTGGTGCGCTCGTCATTTCTTGGGGTGGTGGGGCGATGGCGTCGACCGCTTGGGTGATGATGGTTTTGAAAGTTCTAGCAAGGGTTTCAGGGTCGCTGGAGAAAGGGGGCTGGAGGGCAGGCACCAGGAGGTAAGGTGTCAGCTTTTCCTTGGTGAGCTGACAGGATCTCTTAGTGAGTGCCGGAGGAGGTGAGTCTCTTGCTTGGGGGAACCACATTAGAGGTGTTAAGATCAAAGCAAATGGTATGGTGGTGAGACCAGGGAATGGGGCGAAATGTCTGTGACCGTGAGAGGGCAGTTGTGGTGGGCAACCCAGTCGAGGGTACGTCCTGTGTCGGTAGGCTCCGTGATGGTCTATTTGAACCTAAGGATTGATCAGGCTTTATTAAGGGGAGGCTGTTTGTGAGTTGTCGGGGGGGGGGTGGAGGGGGTCATTAAGGCCTAGGTTGAGATCTCCTAGGGGGATGGCTTTTGTGGATTCTTTTAATTTTAGATTATCGGAGCAGGTGTGAATGAGAGCCTCTTGTAAATCCGAGACTGGCCCTGGTGATTGATGGACAACATGGAGGGCAATAGTACAGTTGGGAGAGGGGTTGACTTTAAGAAGAAGATATTCACTATTGTAGCCTAGGTCCCATAGTCTCTTTAGCTATGAGAGCTACACCGCCTCCTTTCTGGAGGGGGTGGTCTTGCCTGAAAATTGTGAAACCTGGTGGGATGGCTAGGGCCAGGGCTGAGCTGGACGCTTGGTTCAGCCAGGTTTTGCTAATTATTAAGAGGTCAAGTTTGCTGGTGATTAGGTCATGAACGTCCAAGGCACAGACTGGGAGTGAACGGGCGTTGGTGAGGGCATAGCTGAGAGGGGGGGGTGTGGGGATAGGCTGGGTTTGGGGATAGGCTGGGTTTGGGGATAGGCTGGGTTTGGGGATAGGCTGGGTTTGGGGGTAGGCTGGGTTTGGGGGTAGGCTGGGAGTGGACCACAGGGGAGGGGCTATCGTTTGACTCCGCTGACGTTCATGTGGTAGATGTTGCATCAACATGAGCATTCCCCGATCTATGCATTGATCACAGTGGGTGGTAATAGGGGTGTATTCTGTAAGGCCTTATGGAAGATAATTGGATTCGGTGTGGCATCCAAAGCGACAAGTGGTGGCGTAGATACCAACAGTGTGGCATCATGGACAGGCACAGTCATGACAGTTATAGTAGCAGGTGGTAGCATAGGTACATGCCCTCAGGGACAGGAGCTGAACTCTCGCGTGTAGAAACTGGCGAAGTCATTGCTGGGTAATCCGCAGCTAGTACTGTAGTAGGTAGGTCGGCAAAAGAATCCTTTCGATTGGAAGTTGAAGGACACAATCCATTCGAAGAACAAGTTACTTACCAACTGGTAACGTTCTTTCGACTGGATGTTCCTCCAACGTATTCCTCATCACCCTCTCAACCTACCCCTCTGTACAGTTTCCTGTGTTATTACAGCTTTCGTTCCAACAAGGCGGAGTACTGTCCTGCCCGTGGTTATAGGCATTTTTTGCTAACACGAAGAGGGAAAAGCAGAACTGAGACTAGGGCACAGTACGTGCTACTTATAACATCCAATGACGTCACCCTTGACGGAGGCCTTCGAGGGAAAACGACATTGACGCAGTGCGCCCTCTGCCGGAAAAAGTTTTCCGAAGCAGCCGGTACTGGATGTTAAATGTGAAAGATGAGGAATATGTTGGAGGAACATCCAGTCGAAAGAAAGTTATACCAGTTGGTAAGTAACTTGTTTGTCTCTGCAACCGTATGATCCATTTCAGTGTCGCTTATTACTGGCCTCAGGGTTGGTTTTATGGGCCATACGTGAGAAGCCCTCTGAAAGTGTTCTGTAAACACTGACCCTCTAGTATCAGATACCATC